>NC_141879.1:87857500-89107500 GCF_056163025.1 Triticum urartu
ATCAGGCTCGAGCAGCGGATGGGCAGCAAACGGCAAACGAACCGCATCCGAATAGACTTCCTTTCTCCCCTGCCGGGCAGATTTTTTTTTGGGGAATTCCGATTACCATTAAACAACTGTCGGATTACAATGGATGGATAAATCAAGAGAGGACACACGGCAAGGAACAATTGCAAAAAAACGACTCCACAAAAAGAAAGTTACAATGAAAACCCTTATATATCATTTTCCCCATAGTGTGGTCACGTACTTCGCCTTCAAATCCGCTGATCTCACAGGTGTCGCCCCAACGCCACTCCAAGCCCCAGTCCCAAACGTAGTGATAGCGGAGGCTGATGGAAGGAGAGGGCACCTACACCGCCTGATACTATGTGGTGGATCTCGCCGGAGCCTGCGGGAAGGTGGTTTGCTCCGGGGTGGGGCGGTGGGGTGCAGGGTGTTGCCAGAGCAGCGTGTGATACAACTCGGAGCTCTACATGACGTCTTGGTGTAGGTATATATTTGCCGATAATGAGTTAATGATACCCGGATTAGCAGTGGCGAATCTTGGAAGAAAATGAAGGGAGTGCTCAAAGTTAATTGTGTGTAGAAAAAGTAAAAAACTCTTAATTCGCTAGTCCAAATAAAAGGTCAAAAATTTGATACGAATATTAGTAATTTTTCTTTCCCAATTTTTTGAGGGGGGGGCTCGAGCTTGTCGAAGCCCCCTGCTAGATTCGCCACTGCGGATTAGGCCAGGTGGATAAGACACATGCAGCAAAGTTGCACAATGCTCCAGTGTGCAGAGAATTTATAATGTAATAAAAGCAATTATAATCCACATTCCAGTCATGTTGAACAAATAATCCTGGATTCAGGTTACCTCCTTTGAAATGAAAGATCCAAGCCATGCTCCAAGTAAAAAAAAGTATTTATATCATATACAACAATCGAGTGACACATAATTACTTACAAGTAACAAGGAAAATGGATGAATCCTCCATTCCTCACACATCACAAGAAAGAAAGCACACATGTATCTCACAGATTAAAGTATGGTGACCCTCTCAAACATCACTCTTCACCGAAGAGCTATAGCCATCCTGGTCATCATAGTATTTGGACCACAACATGATCCCTCCATATTTTCCTGTGCTCTTGATCAATGGGAGAACATCTGACTTCAGATCATCGGCCGGGATGAACCCGCTGCCGGCAGCCTGAGGTGACGCTGGGAGGCCGAGGAAGATCTGCTTTGCTGGAACTATCAACCACTGCTTCCACGCATCGGCTAGATTGGTAGTGCTACCTGAGATATACTGGCAGGGTGCATTGTTGTAGAACTGCACCCACACATAGTCAAAGAGGCCGGTGTTGAGGGCGCCACCCACCCATGCATCAGGGAAAGGGCATTGTGGCGCGGCAGTCAGGTATACTCTCCTGCCGGAGTTGCTGTAACCTTTGAGGAACCTCGCAAGATCGTCCCAGTGTAGGGGTGTGCCACCCTCAATGTCGAAGTCGATGCCGTTGAGGACTGCATCGCCGAGAGGCCGCAAAGATGACTTACCTCCCAAGTAGTTGTTCCACAAGTACGTCGCGACATTTTTGGCGTCCTGGGCCGAGGAAAGGTAGTAGCTGCCGGCCCCGCCACCGATGGAGAGAATCACCTTGACACCACGGCTCTGACAAGACTTGATGTCGGAGCTTAGGTTCGTGCAGCCGCCGTTGGTCGGGTCGCAGTGGCCTGCCAGGTTGAGGACTGGTGGCTGGCCATTGCCAAAGGCAGCAAGGAAGGCGATGTTGACAAATTTGTAGTTGTCGGTGGCACAAGTCTCCGCAAGCGTTCCCTCGCCACCATTCTGGCCCCAGTAGATGGAAATACCGCCGGCTTCCGAACCGAGGAACTGCGCCGCCACTACTACCACGACCAGCAATTGCAGCAGGGATGATGATCTGTTAGCCATTTGTGGGGCCATCCTATTGGTTCTATTGAACTAGGAGTGTGTCTTCTGTTTTGTTGATGAATTTGAGATCGGAGGGTTGGCTTTATATAAGAGGGAACTCGTAGTGTGAAATTAATTCGTCATTCCCTGCATTGTTTATGCTCATGCCTGGCTTGTTGGGCACATAGATGAACGCATGTGAACGCATTCTGCTCGGAGTTTCGAATCAACGGCGACGGTGTTCGTGATTTTGAACCACAGCTTCAGTTATTATCTTGTTCTACTTGAACATAACGACGTGCAAGGCACCTGCATATACAGTAGTAAAATAAGAAAAGGTGACCGGGTTGTTTGATCAAGTTGCATGCAGCTAGAAGCCATTTCAACACAAAAGGCCAAATGGAGAGGCGATCGCGATTGCACGAATCCGACGCCGAGCCGGACGGCGACCCACCGGGGGCGACTGTGCTCGCGGGCGGAGCAGAGCAGGTAAACCACCCGGAAAACTACAACCCACCCACCCGCGCAGCCCGACGACGTGTTAATTGTTTTTTTTAGAACGAAGACGCCGAATGCGTCTGGTTTTAAATTAATAAAACCCCAACAACAGCGTACCACAAACCAAGTCTTAATACAACACCAAAAGCCCTGCCGGCTTGAGCACCAAAGTTCAGATGAGACTAAAAACAAGCCGCCAAACGAGATTACAGAGCAGAGCTCGTACAGAGCACGCAGGCTCGTCAAGCAACAAAAGAATCGAAGTCATGACTCCCTAGCCATCGCATACACTTGCACCAGTCATTGTTGGGCGGTCTTGATTAGCTCAGCATCCTTGCGCCTCCCTAACGGACTCCACTGCTGCAATAGAAGGTTGCATTTGAAGATGATATTAGCCGGATGATTTGGGAAGCACCCTTCTATAGTAAACTTGTTCCTAGTTAGCCATAAGGCCCCGAGAAGTGCCCCAACACAACTCCACATAACCCGATATGCTAGGCCCTTAATCGCATCAAGGAGGTTGAAAAGCTCAGTAGCCGAGTGCGGGTCCCAAAGGACACCTGCCGCGGTGCGGACATCACTCCATGCAAACCTTGCTAACAGGCACCGGAAAAACACATGATTGGCATCCTCCGGTTCCCCACATAACGCACACGGACCCGTGGCCGGCCCATTACGTTTGGCTACGTTCAAGGAGGTGGGAAGCCTATCGCGAAACAGTTGCCATATGAAAAGTTTAATCTTCAAAGGCATCCGCGCTTTCCATAATCCTGCAATCACGGGCTGTGTCGGCCCTCGACACAACTTGCGGTATAAGGAGTTCACCGAGAATTTCCCCGAGTTAGTGAGCGCCCAACTCACCGTGTCAGGTTGATCCAAAAGACCCACCGGTTCGATTAATTGCCTCAAGGCCGCGAGGCTTGCCTGCTCGGGTCCGCTGAGTTCCCGTTTGAACTGAATCTCAGGTGGCGTCGCGGCAAGCGCATCCGCCACCGATAACGCGGTGTCAACGGCAATATCGTACAACTCCCGGAATTCTATCCAAAGGGGTTGAGTACCTATCCAAAGGCCAGTCCAGAAACGCGCGGATCTGCCGTTCCCAACCGCAAATTTTGCCCCCATGGCAAAAGCTGGTTTGATCAACTGAAGATCATTCCAAAACGGTGAGCCCCTTGCCCTTCCTTCAAAAAAATTCCCGTTAGGAAAATATTTGGCCCGTAGGAGATCGACCCATAACACGGAGGCCCCCTGGGTGATTTTTCAAATCCATTTGCACATCAGCGCGATGTTAAGCCATCTGGAATTGGTGATCCCGAGACCGCCCAAGTCCTTGGGCCGGCACATCCAGGCCCATTTAACCATGTGGTATTTGTGGTGCGGGCTAGTTCCTTCCCAAAAGAACTTGGCTCGCGGCGTGTCAAACTTGGCATGGACCCCTTCTGCAAGCAAAAACAGCCCCATGGCAAACATCGGCAAAGAAGACAGGCTGGAATTTGTGAGCACTAGCCTTGCCGCTTTCGACAAAAAATTGCCCCGCCAAGAACAGACCCTAGTCCTCACTTTGGCGCATAGAGGCTCCCAATCCTCTATCGTGGGTCGTTTGGTGTCTACCGGGAGGCCCAGATAAGTGAACGGGAATTTGCCCACTTTGCAGTTGAGCAAATCCGCAATGCGCCCTCCCTCCTCGGCCTCGATCCCCATCGAGAGCACCTCACATTTGTGGAAGTTAATTTTGAGGCCTGACATGAGCTCAAAATTGAGAAGAATCGCCTTGACCGCAGCAATGCTATGTAGGTCCGGACGAAACAGCAGTAGTGTGTCATCCGCATACTGCAAGTGGGTCACTCCCCCTGGAATGAGATGTCCTACCAACCCTTTGATATGACCAGCCTCCGCCGCTTTTCTCAGCATTGAGGATGGCGCATCGACTACATTGAACCGGAGGGGGGAAATCGGATCCCCTTGCCTGAGGCCTCGCTTGTTCCGGAAGAAGTGCCCTACTTCTCCGTTCACCGAAATAGCAGTTTGTCCTCCCGAGACCAACTGCATGACGCGGTGCACCCAAACAGCGAAGAAACCCCGGCTGAGTAGCACCTGGCGGAGGAAATTCCAATTAACCCGATCGTAAGCCTTTTCGAAGTCTAGCTTTAACAGCACCGCCGGTTCCTTGGTGCGTTTGAGTTCGTGTATAATCTCCTGAAGGGCCAGAGGGCCCTCAAGAATATTGCGACCACGGATGAATGCGGATTGGTTGCAATGGATCACACGATGAGCTATCGGAACTAACCTAGTCGCACACGCTTTGGCACAAATTTTAAACGGAACGTTGATGAGCACAACGGGGCGGAATTGCCTAATATCGTCGGCCCCTTGAACCTTTGGTATGAGCGATAACACTCCAAAGTTAAGGCGCGATATATCTACCAACCCGCGCATAAACCCGTTGCAGATCTCGAAAATCGGGCCCCTAAGTAAGGGCCAGAACCGTTTAAACATTGCCACCGGCCACCCGTCCGGGCCGGAGGCCGTGTCCGCCTTCATAGCGTGGCATCGATTTCTTCGGGAAGGAACGCTAGCCCCAGCCCCTCGTTCTCGCAGTCCAGCACCCGTTGCCCTACTTCCCACACATCCGCATTCAGACCCGCCCTCTGGTCCTCACACGTCCCCATCAACTTAATGTAGAACTTGTAAATATGCCGAGAGATGTCCTCTTGTCGCAACAGAAGCCCCTGCTCCGATTGCAACCTTAGGATAGAACATTTACGACGTCGGCCATTAGCGTAGGCTTGGAAATACTTGGTATTAGCATCCCCTTTGAGGATCCATTTCAAGCCACTACGGCGACGCCAATATTCTTCCTCTACTCGCAACGACGCTTCGACCTGACTTTCCAGGTCGTATCGATGGGCCCATTCCGTCTCCGAAAGGTCCCGCATATCAGCCTGGGAATCAATCGTTGCGATCTCCGCTAGGATGGCGGCTCTGTGTCTTTGTCGGACCTCCCAAGGTTAGCGCCCCATCCCTTGAGACTTGCCCTGAGTCGTCCTCCGACAGCGTTCCAGAACTCCATCGGGCCACGCTGGGACCCCACTTGACTCACGCACACCCTCCACTTCTCCCTGAAGAGCTCCTCGAAGCCTGGCACCTCTAACCAGGCCGTTTCAAAGAAAAAACGAGGGCTACATCGCACTCTATCCTCCCCCGAGGAGTACACCAGAGGTACATGGTCTGACCCAATCCTAGTCTCCGCGACCAGAGTGCAGAGGGGAAAACCCATTTCCCAATCCGGAGACATGAACACACGATCCAGCACAGAGCGTACCGGGTCTAATTGCTTGTTTGTCCATGTGAATCGAGCGCCCGTTCTAGCACCTCCCTGAGGGCCATCGAGGCGATCGCAGCATTAAACATAGCCACCCGAGGCCAGTTTATGTTACTGTTACTCTTGTCCGCACCTGACCTAATCAGGTTGAAATCGCCTCCCACTAGGACAGGAAGCATTGCCTCAGTCACGGAGTTAACTTTGGCTTGGAGTTCTCCCAAGAACTCCGCCGATCTCGAGTGATCGGCCGGCCCATAGACCTGAATGACAACCAACTTGCGTCGCGTGGCCCTAACTCTAAAATGAGCTGAGATGAAAAACGAACCAACGTCCCAGGCAATAATCTCATATAGAGCACGATTAAGACCAAGCAACAAACCACCGGAGTGACCAACAGCGGGAACATGTTGCCACTCAAAGCGCTCCAACGGATCAATAGCAAGCAGCTCATGGAAACGAAAATCCCCCTTGATAGTTTCCTGCAGCCCCACGATATCGACGTCCTCTCTACGCATGTACTCCTTATGTTGCGTCCGACGTCCCGCGTGGCCAAAGCCACGGATGTTCCAAAAGATGGCCCGCATCTAGATGACTCGGTTGCGGAGACGGACACCTCGCGAGGTGACCGCCATAGCCATGCGCCTCACCCTGCCACGGCAAGCCGAGGGAGGGGGGCAACCCCTGTTGCCTGATCCCCCTCTTCGGGCACGGAGAGAGCCGCGGTGGCCCCTCCCTCGGGCTCACCGGGCCTCTGGACAGCACGCGCTGCCGCAGCAGCCGCGAGCGCTGCCTGCGCCGTCTCCTTGGCGCGAACGAGCGAAATAAGCTCCCTGACTCCCCCCTCACCAGAAGAAACCACACCGCTCGCTTCCAACAACTCATGCAAGTGATCGTCCGAAAAGGAATCAAGAACCGTGAAGCGAGGCGGAGGATTACCTGAGATCTCCATGTTCTTCTGTGCCTGGAGGAGTTGCGCCTGCTGCAGCGACATCATGTTTCCCTTGGCCCCCTTGGAGCGCGAGCTTGTGCGGACCGGAGCCGCCGGCACCGTCTTGGTACGCTTGGCCTTGGCGATCGTCGCCGTCTTGGCCGCCTCTTGCATCAGCGGATCAGCGACGGATGGCAAGGTTGGGGCCGCCAGTGTCATGACCGACTGTCGAGGCGTGGGAGGCGCCCCCAGCGATTCCATCGCGCGCACCACCTCCGCGCTGACCTTGCGCACCGCCGTCTTCTTCATCGGCTTGACCGAGCCGCTCAGGATGGAGCCACGTCCACCGGACCCCGGAGTACCCACCGAACGGAGCCGCGAGGGGTTGGGGGAGAGCGCGAATGGCGTGACGCCTCCGCCCAAACCCTCCACCGAAGCCGGGGCCGCGCCCAAGGGGGGGTGAGGAAACTGGCCCCATGTTTGAGCCGTACTGGTTGGGGATCGAGATGGACATCCCCTCCAGGCCCGACCCCAGCGCAGCCCGCAGCCCCGCGACCCCCTCCACCGGCGCGGCAGGGCCCGCCGCAGAGATCCCGAGCTTGTCCCAGGCCGCGGTATCGATGGAGTCGTCCTCCTCCATGCTGGCTTCTTGTTCCGGATCCTTGTCCTTGCGCTTGTCCTTGTCTTGATCCCCCGGGCCCCGACCCGCGGGTGGTGGCGGTGGGGCGGGAGAGCAGGGGCCGCCGTGCGCGGTTGGTCCACCTCCGGCTCGAGCTTGATGGAGTAGCCCTCTCCATTGAACCAGATTTGCACAGATCCGCACAACTTGGCCGGCGCCCGACACGCAAACTTCATATGGACCGGGCCCGAACGGATTAGGGACAGTTCATCCACCACCAACGGCCGGCCGATCATAGTCGTGGCCGCCATCAGCCGCTCCACCCGCCGCTGCTTCGGAGGCACCCCCCATAGCTTCACCCAAACCTCCGGCATAGACAACGCCTTGGGCTCGGCGAGGACTGCGTCATGGATGTCGGCGGTGATGTTGTTGATGGAGAGGAAAAGCTTCCCGCTGCGCGTCGCCATCCGTAGCATGACAGGGTCCGGGAACGCCACGGAGAAGCAGTCCGTGTCGAACGGCGCCACCTGCCAGTCCCACTCGCCCTCGAAGAGATGGGGGAGCTCGGCCTCGAGGATCTCCTTGGACAGGACGCCGGGCGCCGCCGACACCAGGGCCGCATTGGCCCCCAGCATTCCCTCCGCCGCCACATCCGCCTCCTCCGGGTATTGTAGGCAGAAGAAACCGCCACCCGCAAAGGCGTGGCCCATGGTCTGGAGCACGAGCTGCTTGCCACGCGTGGGGCAGTAGGCCGAGGCATGCCCCTCGTTGCTGCAGAGCACGCAGAGCTGCTTGAAACCGCACTCGCTCTGGTAGTGACCCGTGCGCCCGCAGCGGAAGCACTCTGGCCCACCCGCGTCCTCGGCGGGAATGGGCTCCGCCGCCGTGCCCTTGGAAGCGGATGGCTTGGAGAGCTTGGAAGGAGCCGACATCGCCGGCTTGTGCTTCTTCATCTTCGGCTTGGAGTAGGTGTCGCCGACACGGTCACCACCGTAGGGGAGGAGAGATTCCTTGCGCTTGAGCTCCGGCCCCTTCATCTTCGGCTTGGAGTAGGTGTCGCCGACGCGGTCACCACCGTAGGGGGGGAGAGATTCCTTGCGCTTGAGCTCGAGCCCCTTCTTCTTGTAAGCCTCCTTCTTCTTCTGCTTCCTCTCTTGTTCCTTGAGCCACCAAGCTGGGGGAGGCCCCCAGCCTCCCTCCTCGCCGGCATGCTCTGCCGCGCGCGACTTCGATTGGGCGCGCAGATCTCGCTCGCGACGCCTCTCTGCCTCCAAATCCGGCTCCGCCCTCTTGTCAGCACACCGCTCCGCCTTGGAGCCCATGGCAACCACCTCGGCGAAGGACCGGAGAAGGGGTGGGGGAGAAGGTGGTGGGGAAAGGGATCGGGCGGATCCACCGAAGCGCCGCACCTCAGATGGAGTGGCTGGAAACCCTAGTGAACTGTCGGAGGCCCCCCGGCGGATCCAAAGCCACTTAAGTACTGCCCGCTCAGAGGACGGGCCAGACTTGGGCTTTTCCGCGCCGCCCCGCGACTCTGAGACCGTCTCCGCGGAACTAACGCCCTGGACCGCGCAAGGCCCAAGTAGGCCCCCTTGGCTCACTTCCTGGGCATGGCCCACCGGCCCAGTCCGACCAGCCTCCCCAACCCTAGGCCTGGGATCGGCCGCCTCCTCCGACGCCGCCGCCGCCCCTGCGCCCACCGGCGCCACCGCCCCAGGCTCCACCAGCCTCGCCGGCGCAGGCCCCAATCTCCGCGGAGGGGAGGCAGCCCGCGTGCTGCCCGAGGCCGCCCGCACGCCCCCCATCAACGCCGCGTGCACCAACGGCGCTCGACCAGACACCCCTGGTCGGCGAGCACCGCGGCCGCCGGGCGCAAAGGCCCGTCGCCGCCCGACCATGAGCGAGCTCCCTAGCTCCTCAGCCCGAGCCACGAACGCGCCCAACGACGGCCGACTCGCCTCGACACGCCGAAACTCTCCATCGCTCGTCTCCGCCTCCGAATCCTCATCGTCGCTTCCCACGGCCAGGGCCCAGAAGCGGCTCCCCGTCCAGCGCGGCGCCGCCTCCGCATCCGAGATCGCCTCCGGGGACGCCCGCGCCGACCGGCCCAGCGTCCGCACCACCGACCAGGGCGACGGCTCGTCGGGACCAACGAGCAGAGCCGCATCGCCCGCCGCGTCACCACCCGAGTCGCCAGTCCGTACCAGAGCCGTTGGACTCATCTTGATCTCATGACGTGTTAATTGTCACACGCAAAAAAATGATGTGTTAATTGCAACAGTTTTCAGAGCTAGCGTAGGTGTGCTCTCTGCGTGAAAATACCCTTCTTGTCGCGAACTCAAATGGACCTATCGTTACCAAAAGAAAAAGAAAAACACTAAACATCAAAATAAATAATAAACAAATCTGAATTTTTTGGCAGTAAATATTGTTGAATGTTTTACATACGTGCAAACTTCCATGAGGAAAAACATTCCAATTTCTCCGGACGAAAAAACATATCATTGCTCAAAAATAGTCATTTTGAGTATTGATTTTGTTTTTCTCGGCTAGAGCATTTATGAATGTCTTTCCTCACGATGGTATGTAAAAAAGTCATCAATATTTGTTGCCAAAAAATTCAGAATTTTTTGATTCATTTTTACCATTTTTTTGTTGATTTTATTGTTCATCAGAGAGCATTTGAGCTCACGAGCCAAAAGTCTTTGCGCGTTGTTTGCAGGCGTCTGAACGTCCGCCACGACGCCCAGCTGAGTGATCTAACCCACCACCCTTGCCGCACGTTCCGCTCTAGAAGCCACACCACGTATTGAGTGCCGCTCAGGGGACGTGACCTGACAGACGGCGACTTGTATTCCTGCCGACCGATGTTACCGGACAGCTGACCCGGAGATGCTTCAATGCAGACACCGCGACCGTGAACCCTACTTCGACCGTTGTGGCCACATTAAAGCGGCATCAGTCTGCTTGCCCTGGTTATTTAAGCAGAAAGGCTGCACCTCCAAACCCTATTCCATCTCCTTCGCACACTGCCACTTCGCCTCTCCTATCCTCTCTATTGCACACTACCGAGATGGCCAAGTCCATGCCGACAGGAGGATCGGCGGGAAGTTCTAGCTCGTGGAGCCACCACCCACAGTCCTCGGGTCCACCACTCTGACGGGCCAGACGAAGTTGGTGCTCTCCTCGGAAGATGAGGAGCAGAAACAACCACCAAATGCCACCAAGGTTCTGCGGACATACAATGAGCATGCGTGGTAGTTCGAGCCGCTGCTTGATTGGAAGCTCTTTGACCACGGTCCGACACCACCTTCTGTTGGAGTTGTGTTGAATATAGTGTACGAGGTAGGTTACAGTTGGACTTGTAGTTGTACTATGTTTAGATAGGATATGGAGTCGTGTTCTAATAGGACACTTGTATCCTAGGCCTCTCATATATAGCGGGGCTAGACACACGATGTAACCTATGCCAACATAATAGCACAGGCGCGCAAGTGGGAGCCGGCGGCGTGTGCCGGCGCCCGGATGGCCGGTGTGCGGTATTGTGACGGTGTCACGGGGAGGAGCGCCCGTAGTCAGGCCCCGGGGATGTAGCCATATCGGTGAACCTCGTTAACAAATCTTGGTGTCGTGCTTGTGTGATTGCTTGGTCCTCGGATGATCGACGGTATGCCTCGGATTTATTCTAACACCTTCGCCGCCCAACCACGGCATACAAATTACCGCATTAAGGAGGAGTCGGTGTCGCACCACAACGTTGTGTTAATGCGGAATCGGCGTCCCCATCGCGTAGCCAGTACGGGCACATTGTCTAGTCGGTGTCCTCACCACACCGTTTGTTCCGGCGCAGTAGGGAGCAGGTGCCGCCATCCCCCGCCCCCCCCCCCCCATCAGCGTCTGGTCGCCGTGAAGATGAACGAGGAGGTGTCCGGCCCAGCGATAGCCAATGCGTGCAGACACCTCATCTAGTACGTCCGACGTGGCGGTTACGCCTCCTCACGTGCCATGATGGCGGCTGAGTAGGCACGCTAGGATCGGCACAACATGACGCACCAGGCGGCGTTCTCTACGTTCGACGTGGCGTCAGTCTGGGTGCACACCGACCTGGACCTCGCGTTGCCTGGGCCGAGGATCGGTCCACGACCACAACGCAGACATTCACCCGCCGCGGGTGTCAAGTCATCGACCAACTTCTGAAAGTTGGTCTGAGTAGTTTGAGTGCACCAACATCGCCCTTGCCCTCGCCATCAAGGGCAAGGATAAGGAAGAGGTCGTGGCCGCAAGGCTAAGGCAGCCGGGCAGCGGCCAATCAGGGTTGCCGCGACCCTAGGAGGCCTCCAGTCACTGGAATGACGAGATAACAAGGATGACAGCGGCGACAACGATGAAGGTGCCGGCGGCCTCGAATGCCATGCCTATGATGTCACCGTCCGGTACCTCGTTTAGTTTAGATTTAGGTTTAGTTTAAATTTCTTTCAGTCTAGTTAAACTTTGTTCAATTTCATCCTTTTGTTGTAAATGTATCAAAATTTTACTAATATAATCTGGTTTACATGAATTTCATCTGTTTTTTTTCTAAATGATGTCTACGAACACATTCGGACGTGGCAGTAGGTGTTTGATGTGTCCATTTAGATGCACATTGCCTTCACGTGCACCCAAAAAGAAGTACGAACCTGGAACCAGCAGTGTCGGCGAATGCGCATATATCCCTATTTTTAATTGTTTGGATTGTTTACCACTTGTGTCACAAGGTAAGATGCGCCTATTTTTTAGTTAGGCTTGCACATGCAAAAGGTACCGAAAAGGCGAGTAGGACAAGGATACAACAGCGACGGGCTCAACCACTAATCAGGTACTCTAGTCTAGCTACTTATATATACTGTATCTAATCTATGGTGTCAAAAAAGAACTATCTCTAATCTAAGCACGATTTTGTTAGTCTGCTCGTACGGAACGCGCGCGCAAGCTCCGATTCATGACCGACAGTCTATCATATATGATAGGCATCCGTCTCCACTGATTCCACGGCTTCACGATGTTTCCATTGTTACCCAAAAATTATTTCACCCTGCTTTCTAAATAAAGCAACTATGCAAGCACACAAAATCCAAACACAAAAGTCAAAATATGAAAAATATGTTTTGCTGAGGACATAACTTAACAAGCCAAAAAAAAAGGGCCAACAAAGACGCAAGCAGGGATACAACCCCCTAGTCTGGCTCGGCGGAGGCGGAGGGAGGGTTAGCGCCAGGAAAAAGGCCAATGAACGGAGGCTGGAGATGAGGTCATCAATGGCGCCATGCTCCTGGGACGGCTAAACGGCTTCCACGGCTGCAGAAACCACACCATTTAGAGATCGCATCAGTAGGTCGGCACATTGAAAACCGCCCGATCACAAGTCTATTAAGAATAGTCCAAAGCGTTCACACAACGACCCAATGCCGAGTCGCCTATTGTCGCGGGACCGAGCCGAGCAGGCTGCTTGGAATTCCTCATAGAGGTCCGGGAAGGTTTCCACCACTTCACTCGTTGAACTTCATATAAATATTACTCCCTCTGATCCATATTACTCCCTCTGTTCATTTTTATAAGACGCTGTAGCCATTTCAGACAGCAGTCAAAATAGTTCAATGTGTGTTGTCTGAAACGTCTTATAAAAATGAAGGGAGAGAGTACTTGTCGTTTAAACGGATATATCTCGAAGATAAGTAATATAGACGGGAGGGAGTATAAAGAACTTTTTGTGGGTCTTATAAAGATGTTTCGAGCCTTCGTTAAATTTAGTTGCCTATCGTTGTGCCAGAAAGCAGCTCACGATTTGTCCTTCGTCGAAGATGTTCCGATTAATGCGCGTCCTTTTCAGGTACGAACGTTTTTGGTGTGGTCCGGCAGCCCGCTGATGTTCGCTGCCTTGCTCACTTGTTGTTTTCTGAGAGTGTAGCACGGCGAAGAGCGGAGCGGCCGGAAGGGCAGGAAGCCCGTCACGCCCCCTCTCCGCTTCCTCTGACTCACGGAGGTTGGCCGGGAAGGTGGCCGTGATCACCGGCGCGGCGAGCGGCATCGGGAAGGTGACCGCCGCCGAGTTCGTCCGGAACGGCGCCAAGGTCGTGCTCGCCGACGTCCAGGACAGCCTGGGCCGCGCCGTGGCCGCCGAGCTCGGCGACCCGGACACGGCCTGTTACACCCGCTGCGACGTCACGGACGAGGGGCAGGTGGCGGCCGCCGTGGACCTCGCCGTGGCGCGGCACGGCCGGCTCGACGTCATGTTCAACAACGCCGGGATCACGGGCGGCAACTACGCGGGCTCCCCCATCGAGTCCCTGGACATGGCCGACTTCGACCGCGTCATGGCCGTCAACCTCCGCGGCGTGGCCGCCGGCATCAAGCACGCGGCGCGCGCCATGGTCCCGCGCGGCGCGGGGTGCATCCTCTGCACGTCCAGCACGGCGGGCGCGCTGGGCGGGTCGGGCCCCCACGCGTACAGCGTCTCCAAGATGGCCGTCGTCGGCATGGTGCGGTCCGCGGCGGCGGAGCTGGCGGCGCGCGGCGTGAGGGTGAACGCCATCTCGCCGTACGCCATCGCGACGCCCATGGGGGCGCGCTCCGCGAGGGAGATGCTAGGCCTCCCGCCGGGGGGCGCCGGCGACGAGGAGTTGATCAGGCGGCTGTTCGACGAGGACATCAACGAGATGGGCGGCGGCGTGGTGCTGCGCGCGGAGGACGTTGCGAGGGCGGCGGTGTTCCTGACGTCTGAGGATGCCAGGTACATCACCGGGCATAATCTCATGGTCGACGGCGGGTTCTCCGTCGTGAAGCCGCTCAACGTCCCGGCCTGTTGAGGACGGCGAGAATCGTGCCGGGTTACAGGAAATTAAACACAAAATAAATCTGAAGAAAAAGAAACGGAAAATAATCCTATATGACCGGATCGTATGGACGTAAACTGGAGACCCTTCCTGTGTGACAACTGGCAAACCGAATCTCAAAGCATCCCATCCGACATGTCCAGCCGCATGACATCTGAACAGTGTATTTGGGTCTCAGTTTTCAGAGCTCCGTGTACATTGGTTCATTTTTCAAGTAAAACGGAATTGAGCTGCTCTGAAAGGTTGGGATTATTTGACTGAAGATGTACCTTTCTATTTGGTGTTTGGTTGAGGAGGAACATGATAGAGTAAAATCTATTTTAAGAAAAAGTGTTTCGATCAAGATGTTTTGGTTACTTATCATCCCAACCAAATGGCATAGTCGACCTTAGATTATTGAATTATCATGTTCTACTAAATTTGGAATATTCCTCCTAACTTTGTTTCATCATCCCAACCAAATGGCATAGTCGACCTTAGATTATTGAATGATCATGTTTTACTGAACTTTATTCAAATTTAAGCACTTGGAATCTCATGGTTCTGGAACACATAGTTTACATGTCGTTAAACTGATGGAGGCGATCCACCATTAAGCATCTGAATTGTCAACTTTGAATTGGGTTGTTATTTCTTAACACGCACTTACCACTATATCTTAAGGACAATTGTAGAGCACATATGTGTCGTGACTGATTGTCAAACTTCAAAAAAACATAAAAGGTATATCGATGAAAAAAAGAGAGTAGATAAGAAATTACTTTTCTTATACTATGCAGAATTCTCCATTCTGCAACATCTGAGTTAGAAAATCATACTCGATAAACACTGACATAATATCCTACTCTAGAAATCTCTATGGTATTTGTTAAACTCCATATATTATAACACCCGGCCAAGTTAAATAAAATCACTAAAGAAGACACACAGACATGTAATCACACTGTATTGCATATGTGGTATAAGCAATAAATTGAGAAAGGTGAGATCGAAGCTGACCTGCTCCCTCCCACCTGCTCCTTCACGCCGGCGGCCACTCTCGCCCCGGCGTCCACTTTCCTCGGCGTCGGTCGCTCCGGCCGCGCCACCCAGCCCGCGGCCTCGGCCATGGCCTCGTCTCCCCCACCCTCCGCCGCCGTCGGGCGCTCCCGTGAGGACAGATGGCTCGAGTCAAGCCCTTCATCCGCCGGGTCGCCGCCCACCTACCGCCAGGTTCTCTGTCGTCCGTCATCGCCATCCCGGGCGCCCGCTCCCTCCCGTTCTCCATTCCCTGCGCCGTCGCCGACGGGCCGGGCTCCGCCGTCTGCCCCGCGCCCACCTCTCCGCTCCGAGATCTGCCGGATGCCCTTGGAGGAGGTGGACGCGCGCGTGCCTTGGCAGGTGATGGCGAATCGAAAGCGGCCCCGTCCGCGCGCGCAGGACAGCCGCCGATGTGGCCCGGGCGTGCGGCCCCGCCCTAACCCTCTCCGGTGTCTATATAAACCGGAGGGTTTTAGTCCGTAGGACAACATAGACAACAACAATCATACCATAGGCTAGCTTCTAGGGTTTAGCCTCTCTGATCTCGTGGTAGATCTACTCTTGTACTACCCATATCATCAATATTAATCAAGCAGGACATAGGGTTTTACCTCCATCGAGAGGGCCCGAACCTGGGTAAAACTTCATGTCCCTTGCCTCCTGTTACCATCTGGCCTAGACGCACAGTTCGGGACCCCCTACCCGAGATCCGCCGGTTTTTACACCGACATTGGTGCTTTCATTGAGAGTTCCTCTGTGTCGTCACCGTCAGGCTTGATGGCTCCTACGATCATCAATGGCGAGGCAGTCCAGGGTGAGACCTTCCTCCCCGGACAGATCTTCGTCTTCGGCGGCTTCGCACTGCGGGCCAATTCACTTGGCCATCTGGAGCAGATCGAAAGCTACGCCCCTGTCCGTCAGGTCAGATTTGGAAGTTTAAACTACATGGCTGACATCCGCGGGGACTTGATCTTCGACGGATTCGAGCCACTGCCGAGCGCGACGCACTGTCCTGACGAGCATGATCTAGCTCTGCCGCTGAACAGTGCCCTGGAGGCCACACCCGCATCGGCTTCGACCCTTAATTCGGAGCCAACTGCGCCGATCGAGGATGGGCGGTTGGACGCCACCTCGGGGGCTGCGATCCCAACGGCGATCGAGCCAAACACCAGCCCCGCACTCCACGAGACTCGTGACTCCGAGGAGCCGGACTCCTCTCCGGACTCCGAACCCCCCACGCCCCTGCCAATCGAATCCGATTGGGCGCCGATCATGGAGTTTACTACCGCGGACATCTTTCAGCACTCGCCTTTCGGCACTACGGTCAGCAAGGTTGGGATTCGGACGATGGAGAAATTCAAAGCCCACCCACCACCCACTTGGTAGCCACTGTCGACAATTTAACCGACATGCTTGACTTCGACTCCGACGACATTGACGGTATGGACGCCGGTGAAGGAGACGATAAAGAACCAGCACCTATTGAGCCTGGAGCGCCACCTCGTCATACGACGTATACATGGTGGACGCACCAAAAGATGACGACGAGGAACGGAGGGACACACTGAAGGATTGTTCCCTCGAAAAGCAGTCAAAGCGGCGACGCAAGCGCCGCCCCAAAACCTTCCTTGATAGAAATAGCGATCACACAGACCCAGCGCTGGAGCAGGGCGAACCGCTGCCGGACAACGGCAATCCGGATAATCAAACTGAACAAACAAATCCTATCAAGGATAATGGTCCGGACGACATAACGCCGGACAGGCACCCGGAGCAGCAGAATGCCCGTAAAAGGCTTGTTGCCACCGCGAGGAGTCTTAAAAAGCAGAAGCGAAGGCTCAAGGCCACGCAAAACACACTCCAATTCAGATGGAGCAAAATACTCAACACTGCAGCAAGGTACAGCGACAATCGCCCCTCCAAGAGCTACCCAAAGCGGAAGCTGCTACCCGAATTCGATGAGGAGGCCTCAGACCCCCCACAACCAAATATCAAAGTAGCCACCTGGTCGGATAGACGACCCCTCTACCAACACAGAACGACATTCAACGCCGCTCACTATACAACACGCGACCCATGCGAGGGCTCGCACCCAAAGGACGGTGCAACAAGATCCATCTATGGACCACGCAAGCGCGCCCCAGCATACAATGCAACACAACAAACATCCGAACAACGCGGCACACCCAGCTACAGGGGTGCCGCACACCCCCTATGTTTCACCGTTGAGGTGCTGGACCATGAATTTCCATAGGGATTCAGGCCCGTAAACATAGAGGCATACGACGGAACAACAGACCCTGGGGTCTGGATTGAGGACTACATCCTTCATATCCATATGGCTCGAGGAGATGATCTCCACGCCATCAAGTACTTACCCCTCAAGCTCAAAGGGCCAGCTCGTCACTGGCTCAAAGGCCTCCCCGAAAGCTCCATTGGAAGTTGGGAAGAGCTCGAAGATGCCTTTCGGGCAAATTTTCAAGGGACTTATGTCCGACCTCCGGATGCGGATGATCTGAGTCATATAACTCAACAGCCCGGAGAGTCAGCCCGAAAGCTTTGGAATAGGTTTCTTACTAAAAAGAACCATATTGTCGACTTTACGGACACCGAAGCCTTAGCGGCTTTCAAGCATAGCGTCCGTGACGAATAGCTCGCCAGACACCTCGGCCAAAATAAACCGAGAACGATGGCCGCATTAACAAACCTCATGACCCGCTTTTGCACGGGTGAGGACAGCTGGCTAGCCAGATGCAACACCAGCGACCCCAGTACATCTGAAGTTAGAGATGGAAACGGAAATCACGGCGCAACAGCAATAACAAACGCCGGAATAAAGAAGACAGCACGAAGGGCACGGCAGTAATTGCCAGATTCAAAGTCTCTCGGCCAGGTCAAAAGCCGCCCCCAAAGGCACCAGGGATGAACTATCCAGCCTCAACAAAATTCTGGACCAAGTATGTCAGATCCATAGTACCCCTGGCAAACCTGCTAATCATACCCACAGAGAATGTTGGGTCTTCAAGCAGTCCGGCAAGCTCAACACCGTACACAAGGGGGAGGATACACCAAGTGAAGACGAGGACAAACCTCCTCAGCTTGGTTTTCTCTAGGAACGCGTTGAAGTTGAGGGCAACATTAGCGTGGGCCATTTGATCTACAAGACATAGTGTAAAGATTTTAGACTAAGTTCATGATAATTAAGTTCATCTAATCAAATTATTCAATGAACTCCCACTCAGATAGACATCCCTCTAGTCATCTAAGTGAAACATGATCCGAGTCAACTAGGCCGTGTCCGATCATCACGTGAGACGGACTAGTCAACATCGGTGAACATCTTCATGTTGATCGTATCTTCTATACGACTCATGCTCGACCTTTCGGTCTTCCATGTTCCGAGGCCATGTCTGTACATGCTAGGCTCGTCAAGTCAACCTAAGTGTATTGCGTGTGTAAATCTGGCTTACACCCGTTGTATTCGAACGTTAGAATCTATCACACCCGATCATCACGTGGTGCTTCGAAACAACGAACCTTCGCAACGGTGCACAGTTAGGGGGAACACTTTCTTGAAATTATTACGAGGGATCATCTTATTTAAGCTACCGTCGTTCTAAGCAAATAAGATGCAAAACATGATAAACATCACATGCAATCAAATAGTGACATGATATGGCCAATATCATTTGCTCCTTTTGATCTCCATCTTCGGGCTCCATGATCATAGTTGTCACCGGCATGACACCATGATCTCCATCATCATGATCTCCATCATCGTGTCTTCTTGAAGTTGTCTCGTCATCTATTACTTCTACTACTAGGCTAACGCTTTAGCAATAAAGTAAAGTAATTACATGACGTTTATCTTGACACGCAGGTCATAAATAAATTAAGACAACTCCTATCGCTCCTGCCGGTTGTCATACTCATCGACATGCAAGTCGTGATTCCTATTATAAGAACATGATCAATCTCATACATCACATATATCATTCATCACATCCTTTTGGTCATATCACATCACACGGCACATGCTGCAAAAACAAGTTAGACGTCCTCTAATTGTTGTTGCAGGTTTTTACGTGGCTGCTATAGGTTTCTAGCAAGAACGTTTCTTACCTACGCCAAAACTGCAACGTGATATGCCAATTTCTATTTACCCTTCATAAGGACCCTTTTCATCGAATCCGATCCGACTAAAGTGGGAGAGACAGACACCTGCTAGCCACCTTATGCAACTAGTGCATGTCAGTCGGTGGAACCAGTCTCACGTAAGCGTACGTGTAAGGTCGGTCCGGGCCGCTTCATCCCACGATGCCGCCGAATCAAGATAAGACTAGTAACGGCAAGTAAATTGACAATATCGACGCCCACAACTGCTATGTGTTCTACTCGTGCATAGAAACTACGCATAGACCTAGCTAATGATGCCACTGTTGGGGAACGTAGCATAATTTTCAAATTTTCTACGCATCACCAAGATCAATCTATGGAGTCATCTAGGAACGAGGGAGAGGGGAGTGCATCTACATACCCTTGTAGATCACGAGCGGAAGCGTTCAAGAGAACGGGGTTGATGGAGTCGTACTCGTCGTGATCCAAATCACCGATGACCTAGCGCCGAACGGACGGCACCTCCGTGTTCAACACACGTACGGTTGGGAAGACGTCTCCTCCAACTTGATCCAGCAAGGGGGAAGGAGAGGTTGATGGAGATCCAGCAGCACGACGGCGTGGTGCTGGAAGCAACGGTGATCTCGGCAGGGCTTCGCCAAGCTCAGGGAGAGGGAGAAGTGTCACGGGAGGGAGAGGGAGGCGCCAGGGGCTAGGGTGCGGCTGCCCTCCCTTCCCCCCCACTATATATAGGACCCCTAGGGGGGCGCCGGCCCTAGGAAATGCAATCTCCAAGGGGGGGCGGCGGCCAAGGGGGTGGAGTGCCCCCCAAGGCAAGTGGGGCGCCCCCACCCCTAGGGTTTCCAACCCTAGGTGCAGGGGGAGGCCCATGGGGGGCGAACCAGCCCACTAGGGGCTGGTTCCCCTCCCACTTCAGCCCATGGGGCCCTCCGGGATAGGTGGCCCCACCCGGTGGACCCCCGGAACCCTTCCGGTGGTCCCGGTACAATACTGATTACCCCCAAAACTTTCCCGATGGCCGAAACTTGACTTCCTATATATAAATCTTCATCTCCGGACCATTCCGGAACTCCTCATGACGTCCGGGATCTCATCCGGGACTCCGAACAACTTTTTGGTTACCGTATACTAATATCTCAACAACCCTAGCATCACCGAACCTTAAGTGTGTAGACCCTATGGGTTCGGGAGACACACAGACATGACCGAGACGACTCTCTGATCAATAACCAACAGCGGGATCTGGATACCCATGTTGGCTCCCACATGCTCCTCGATTATCTCATCGGATGAACCACGATGTCGAGGATTCAATCAATCCCGTATACAATTCCCTTTGTCAATCGGTACGTTACTTGCCCGAGACTCGATCGTTGGTATCCCAATACCTCGTTCAATCTCGTTACCGGCAAGTCACTTTACTCGTACCGTAATGCATGATCCCGTGATCAACCACTTGGTCACATTGAGCTCATTATGATGATGCATTACCGAGTGGGCCCAGAGATACCTCTCCGTCATACGGAGTGACAAATCCCAGTCTTGATTCGTGCCAACCCAACAGACACTTTCGGAGATACCCGTAGTGTACCTTTATAGTCACCCAGTTACGTTGTGACGTTTGGCACACCCAAAGCAGTCCTACGGTATCCGGGAGTTGCACAATCTCATGGTCTAAGGAAATGATACTTGACATTCGGAAAAGCTATAGCAAACGAACTACACGATCTTTAAGCTATGCTTAGGATTGGGTCTTGTCCATCACATCATTCTCCTAATGATGTGATCCCGTTATCAATGACATCCAATGTCCATAGTTAGGAAACCATGACTATCTTTTGATCAACGAGCTAGTCAACTAGAGGCTCACTAGGGACGTGTTGTGGTCTATGTATTCACACATGTATTACGATTTCCGGATAACACAACTATAGCATGAACAATAGACAATTATCATGAACAAAGAAATATAATAATAACTACTTTATTATTGCCTCTAGGGCATATTTCCAACAAATGTGTTACTCTATTCTTCATGAACTTAGTACTCTAGATGCAGGCAGGAGTCGGTCAATGTGTCGAGTAATAGTAGTAGATGCAGAATCGTTTCGGTCTACTTGCCACGGACGTGATGCATATATTTCATAATCATTGCCTTAGATACCGTCATAACTTTGTGTTTTTCTATCAATTGCTCGACAGTAATTTGTTCACCCAACGTATTATTTGCTATCTTGAGAGAAGCCTCTAGTGAAACCTAAGGCCACCGGGTCTATTTTCCATCATATAAGTTTCCGATCTACTATTTTCCACCGTATTAGTTTCCGATCTACTATTTTGCAATCTTTTACTTTCCGGTCTATAAACCAAAAAACCCAAAAATATTTACTTTATCTTTTGTTTAGTTTCATCTACCTCTATCAGATCTCAGTTTTGCAAGTGACCGTGAAGGGATTGACAACCCCTTTATCGCGTTGGGTGCAAGTTGTTTGATTTTTTGTGCAAGTATTGGTGATTTGTGTGTTGTCTCCTACTAGATTGATATCTTGGTTCTCTAGCTGGGGGAAAGACTTATATCTACTTTGCTACATCACCCTTTCCTCTTCAAGAGAAAAACCAACACAAGCTCAAGAACTAGCAGGGCCCAGTTGTGAGTTGAGAGTGGACTTGTAACTTAGATAAAAAAAGTTGAGCCCTATTTCTGAGTCGAGGGTGCACTTGCAACTTGAACAAAAGAAAAGGTCTGGCCCTATTTGTGAGTCGAGAGTGGACTTGGAACTGTGACCAAAAAAAGGTTGGGCCCTAGATACGAATCGAGGGTGCACTTCCAACTGGGACAAAAAAAGGTTGGACCCCAGTTGCGAGTCGAGGTGTGGATTTGCAGTTAGGACAAAACATGTCGGGGCCCAATTGCGATTCAAGAGTGGAATTGCAACCGTGGGGAAATGGTCGGCCCTAGTTGTGACTCGAGGATGGACTTTCAACTGGGACAAAACAAAGGTCGAACCCCAGTTGCGAGTGTAGGGCTGGACCTGCAATTAGGACAAAAAAATGTTGAGACCAAGTTGCGAATCGAGAGTGGAATTGCAACCAGGAAATAAAGGTTGGGCCGAGTTGCGGCTCGAGCCCCAAAGAATTTAAATATAATTTTATTTTTCTGTATGGGTGAGTTTGTAACGACTTGCCCTGATATAGCTAATCCGGCCCTCAAACGTCTGCGGATGCTCCCGAGCGCGTCTGCGGACAGTGAGCAGTCACCTGTCAAATTTTCAATTTCACAACTGGACACCTTATTTAGCGAACCCCAAATCCATACAACCGTGCATGCATCGCACAAGCTCTACAATCATCCATGGCTACTATATCAATACATGCCATGAGACTACCAAAAATTGGCATGATAGACATGCTAATAAATTATGGACAAAGATCATTCATGGTTGTCCTTGCCCTCGCCCTTGCCAGCGCCCTTAGCGTCTTTTTCATGGAAGTAGAACTTCTCCGTAACGGAGATGGGGTGGTAGACTGACCTCAAGCTTCCGACAACGGCAAATCCGAGCACCCATTGCACTGACACGATGGATTTCCGTTGGATTAAATCGGAACTTGGTCAAGCGCATACACCATGGTTGATGGTTCAGGACTGGCTTAGAGTCGGATCTGATGCCCGCCTCGCCGGAGATCGCCGAAAGGGAGCTTGGGTACGGGGTGGAGTGAAGTAAAGTGGCTAGGACTAGGTCCGGGATGCGGATGCCGACGGATATATATGGGGTCAGGATGGGCCACCATGGGCCGTGTCCGACGTGGCGAACACGCCTGGACGCGCTCGGGCCTCCCATATCGATCTCAAATTAGGGATGGATATGAGGGGTGTTGATCAGCACAGACGCGTGGAGCCGATATGAGGAGCCGTTTGGGTCGGGTTTTCTTGACCGGTCAGTTACCAGACCGTCCATCCGGGCATAAACTTTCATTATGACCAGCCTAAGATCAACTCTAGCAGACCCCGTAAAAGCCGCAAACCCGCAAAATTACAGCGAGTATGTGGGCTCGGCCCAATATTCCGGCCAGAACAGAGCCCACATACTCGCCCGGCCCGTAAAAAAATTTACCGCGGCCCGCAAACCGCACGCCCCGACCACTATATCTACGGGTTCGTGGCACGTTTGCGGGTCGAAACCCTATCCCCCGCCGCCGCCGAGCTACGCAATTCCCCACCCCCCCTATCCACATTTCTCGCCGCCGGCGACCCCCTTCCGCCTCCAGCCGCCATGTGGGGCCACATGTGGAGCTTCGGACGCAGCTTCGACAGCAGATCTGGTGGCGGCAGCGACCCCGAGCGCGAGCAGCGCGTCCGGTCGAATGACACGAGGAAGCGCGGGGCGACGAATTGGATCAACCGCGGCCTCTCGCCGCCGTCGAGCTTCCAGGTCCGCGAGACGGACGGGTACGACTGTCGGCACGGCCGTACCCCGTCCTTTGCCGCGCCCTTCTCCTCCGTGGCGAGATCTTCCTACGCCGGGAGCTCCTCCTCTTCCGGCACGGGCCTTCTCCCCGTGAAGAGGGAGTGGTCGGAGGAGCCGGAGGACTTCGAGTTCGTCCCCGTCAAGGAGGAGCCCGAGGAGCTCGGCCGCCGCGGAGTCGTCGGGCCGGAGGACTTCATCGCCGATGTCAACGCGGTTGCGACTGCCATTGCCGAGCGGAGCTTACGCGAGGAGGCGGAGCGCCGGCGCCACCACGAGGAGCTCGAAGACCTCGAGTTCCAGCAGGCGATCGCAGCCAACCTCGCCGCCAAGGAGAAGGACGACGAGTGGCGGCACATCTGCGAGGAGCAGAGGGCGAAGTACATCGACCTCGGCAGCTCCGGCGAGGAGGATTGAGCTCCTCCACGGTATCGTCCATGGCGCGAGCTCGCCGCCGTGAGATCCCCACCCCTCTAGTACTAGTACCGATGTAGTATGTAGTATGAACTAGTGTTTGTAGTGTTTGATCATGTAAATATATGTAGTACGTGATGAACTACTCGCGTCCACGAGGTGCAATTTCTCCCGCGAAACTGTTTTTTCAAATTATGCAATTTTATCTACGGTTTCTGTTCGGGCGCACTCGTTCTCGACCCGTAAACGAGATCTTTGTCAAACTGCAAACATGTTTTGTGGGTCGAGATTTTGCGGGGTCTACTAGAGTTGCTCTAATATATCTGGCCTTAGGTCTTTTCTTAAAAAACCCAGGATAATCCATGTATACGACGAGCGTGTGGCCGCTGAGGCAAACTCCACCGCGCGACCCCAAACGGACGTTCGGATTGGCCGGATTTGTCCCTTTGGGGCGCCGATGAGTTCGCCCGTGTCCGGCTTTGTCAGATGGGGCGTGCATGGGCCCACCGCGCGGCCGCACCCCAAATCATGTCCGGGGTGGACGTGAATAAAAAAATGAAAACTGGAATGAAATAACTAAAAAAGTAAATAAACGCATTTAAAAAAACATAAAACATATATAGGGGTCGGCCACAAAACGGCCCAGTTTCCACGGCCACTTAAAAGGCCCAGTTTCATAATTAACATATGAAAACAAAATAAAAAAAAACTCCTCCCGCGCGCTCCTGCCGCGCCCGTCGGTTCCGTGGCCGTCGCCGTCTTCACTGGCCGCCGGTGTCGTCCTCGTCACTGACGAGGTCGACGTAGGCCGGCGGCGTCCACAAATGGGCCGGCGGTGCGTGGTACACGGGGGCTGGTTGGACGGCCGGAGGTGCCTGCTGTTGGAAATATGCCCTAGAGGCAATAATAAATTGGTTATTATTATATTTCCTTGTTCATGATAATCGTTTATTATCCATGCTATAATTGTATTGATAGGAAACTCAGATACATGTGTGGATACATAGACAACACCATGTCCCTAGTAAGCCTCTAGTTGACTAGCTCGTTGATCAATAGATGGTTACGGTTTCCTGACCATGGACATTGGATGTCATTGATAACGGGATCACGTCATTAGGAGAATGATGTGATGGACAAAGACCCAATCCTAAGCCTAGCACAAAGATCGTGTAGTTCGTATGCTAAAGCTTTTCTAATGTCAAGTATCATTTCCTTAGACCATGAGATTGTGCAACTCCCGGATACCGTAGGAATGCTTTGGGTGTATCAAACGTCACAACGTAACTGGGTGACTATAAAGGTGCACTACAGGTATCTCCGAAAGTGTCTGTTGGATTGGCACGAATCGAGACTGGGATTTGTCACTCCGTGTAAGCGGAGAGGTATCTCTGGGCCCACTCGGTAGGACATCATCATATGCGCAATGTGACCAAGGAGTTGATCACGGGATGATGTGTTACGGAACGAGTAAAGAGACTTGCCGGTAACGAGATTGAACAAGGTATCGGTATACCGACGATCGAATCTCGGGCAAGTACAATACCGCTAGACAAAGGGAATTGCATACGGGATTGATTAAGTCCTTGACATCGTGGTTCATCCGATGAGATCATCGTGGAACATGTGGGAGCCAACATGGGTATCCAGATCCCGCTGTTGGTTCTTGACCGGAGAGTCATCTCGGTCATGTCTGCATGTCTCCCGAACCCGTAGGGTCTACACACTTAAGGTTCGGTGACGCTAGGGTTGTAGAGATATTAGTATGCGGTAACCCGAAAGTTGTTCGGAGTCCCGGATGAGATCCCGGACGTCACGAGGAATTCCGGAATGGTCCGTAGGTAAAGAATTATATATAGGAAGTGCTATTTCGGCCATCGGGACAAGTTTCGGGGTCACCGGTATTGTACCGGGACCACTGGAAGGGTCCCGGGGGTCCACCGGGTGGGGCCACCTGCCCCGGGGGGACACATGGGCTGTAGGGGGTGTGCCTTGGCCTATATGGGCCAAAGGCACCAGCCCCAAGAGGCCCATGCGCCAAGAGAGAGAAAAAAGGGGAGAGTCCTAAAAGGGGAAGGCACCTCCGAGGTGCCTTGGGGAGGATGGACTCCTCCCCCCCTTGGCCGCACCCTTCCTTGGAGGAAGGGGCAAGGGCTGCGCCTCCTCCCTCTCCCTTGGCCCTATATATAGTGGGGAAAAGGAGGAGCAACGATACCTAAGGCCTGGCGCCTCCCTCTCCCTCCCGTGACACATCTCCCTCCTCCTGCAGCGCTTAGCGAAGCCCTGTTGGAATCCCGCTACTTCCACCACGCCGTCGTGCTGCTGGATCTCCATCAACCTCTCCCTCCTCCTTGCTAGATCAAGGCATGGGAGACGTCTCCGTTCCGTACGTGTGTTGAACGCGGAGGTGCCGTCCGTTCGGCACTAGGATCATCGGTGATTTGAATCACGACGAGTACGACTCCATCAACCCCGTTCTCTTGAACGCTTCCGCGCGCGATCTACAAGGGTATGTAGATCCACTCCTCCATCGTTGCTAGATGACTCCATAGATAGATCTTGGTGACACGTAGGAAAATTTTGAATTTATGCTACGTTCCCCAACAGTGGTATCAGAGCTAGGTCTATGCGTAGTTTCTATGCACGAGTAGAACACAAAGTAGTTGTGGGCGTTGATTTTGTTCAATATGCTTGCCGTTACTAGTATTATCTTGATTCGGCGGCATCGTGGGATGAAGCGGCCCGGACTGACCTTACACGTACTCTTACGTGAGACTGGTTCCACCGACTGACATGCACTAGTTGCATAAGGTGGCTAGCGGGTGTCTGTCTCTCCTACTTTAGTCGGATCGGATTCGATGAAAAGGGTCCTTATGAAGGGTAAATAGCAATTGGCATATCACGTTGTGGTCTTTGCGTAGGTAAGAACCGTTCTTGCTAGAAACCCATAGCAGCCACGTAAAACATGCAAACAACAATTAGAGGACGTCTAACTTGTTTTTGCAGGGTATGCTATGTGATGTGATATGGCCCAAAGGATGTGATGAATGATATATGTGATGTATGAGATTGATCATGTTCTTGTAATAGGAATCACGACTTGCATGTCGATGAGTATGACAACCGGCAGGAGCCATAGGAGTTGTCTTAATTTATTTATGACCTGCGTGTCAACATAAACGTCATGTAATTACTTTACTTTATTGCTAACCGTTAGCTGTAGTAGTAGAAGTAATAGATGACGTGACAACTTCAAGAAGGCACGATGATGGAGATCATGATGATGGAGATCATGGTGTCATGCCGGTGACAATGATGATCATGGAGCCCCGAAGATGGAGATCAAAAGGAGCAATATGATATTGGCCATATCATGTCACTATTTGATTGCATGTGATGTTTATCATGTTTATACATCTTATTTGCTTAGAACGACGGTAGTAAATAAGATGATCCCTCATTAAAATTTCAAGAAGTGTTCTCCCCTAAATGTGCACCGTTGCTACAGTTCATCGTTTCTAAGCACCACGTGTTAATCGGGTGTGATGGATCCTTACATTCACATACAACGGGTGTAAGACAGTTTTACACATGCAAAAACACTTAGGGTTAACTTGACGAGCCTAGCATGTACAAACATGGCCTCGGAACACAGAAGACCGAAAGGTCGAGCATGAGTCGTATAGAAGATACGATCAACATGAAGATGTTCACCGACGTTGACTAGTCCGTCTCACGTGTTGATCGGACACGGCCTAGTTGACTCGGATCATGTAATCACTTAGATGACTAGAGGGATGTCTATCTGAGTGGGAGTTCATAAGATGAACTTAATTATCCTGAACATAGTCAAAAAGGATTTTGCAAATTATGTCGTAGCTCACGCTATAGTTCTACTGTTTAGATATGTTCCTAGAGAAAAATTAGTTGAAAGTTGATAGTAGCAATTATGCGGACTAGGTCCGTAAACTGAGGATTGTCCTCATTGCTTCTTAGAAGGCTTATGTCCTTAATGCACCGCTCAGTGTGCTAAACCTCGAATGTTGTCTGTGGATGTTGCGAACATCTGACATACACGTTTTGATAACTACATGATAGTTCAGTTAAACGGTTTAGAGTTGAGGCACCAAAGACGTTTTGAAACGTCACGAAACATATGAGATGTTTTGAGGGCTGAAATTGGAATTTCAGGCTCGTGCCCACGTCAAGAGGTATAAGACCTCCGACGATTTTCTTAACCTGCAAACTAAGGAGAAAAGCTCAATTGTTGAGCTTGTGCTCGGATTGTCTGAATACAACAATCATTTGAATCAAGTGGGAGTTGATCTTCTAGATAAGATAGTGATGTTTCTCCGAAGTCATTACCACCAAGCTGCTAGAGCTTCATGATGAACTATAATATATCGGGGACATGTATGATGATCCTTGAGATGTTCGTGATGTTTGACACCACAAAAGTAGAAATCAAGAAGGAGCATCAATTGTTGATGGTTGGTGAAACCACTAGTTTCAAGAAGGGCAAGGGCACGAAGGGATACTTCATAAAACGGCAATTCAGCTGCTGCTCTAGTAAAGAAACCCAAGGTTGAACCCAAACCCGAGACTAAGTGCTTCTGTAATAAAGGGAATAGCCACTGGAGCAGAATTACCCTAGATACTTGGTAGATTAGAAGGCTGGCAAGGTCGATAGAAGTATATTGGATATACATTATGTTAATGTGTACTTTACTAGTACTCCTAGTAGCACCAGGGTATTAGATACCGGTTCGATTGCTAAGTGTTAGTAACTCGAAATAAAAGCTACGGAATAAACGGAGACTAGCTAAAGGTGAGCTGAAGATATGTGTTGGAAATGTTTCCAATCTTGATATGATCAAGCATCGCACGCTCCCTCTACCATCGAGATTTGTGTTTGCGTTGAGCACAGACATGATTGGATTATGTCTATCGCAATACAGTTATTCATTTAAGGAGAATAATTGTTACTCTGTTTATTTGAATAATACCTCCAATGGTCTTACACCTAAAATGAATGGTTTATTGAACCTCGATCGTAGTGATACACATGTTCATGCCAAAAGATAGTAATGATAGTACCACCTACTTGTGGCACAGCCACGTAAGTCATATCGGTATAAAACGCATGAAGAAGCTCCATGTTGATGGATCTTTGGGCTCACTCGTTTTGAAAAGTTTGAGGCATGTGAACCATGTCTATTGGTGTATATGCATGAAGAAACTCCATGCAAATGGACTATTTGGACTCACTTGATTTTGAATCACTTGAGACATGCAAATCATACCACATGGGCAAGATGACTGAAAGCCTCGGTTTCAGTAAAATGGAACTAGAAAGCAACCTGTTGGAAGTAATACATTTTGATGTGTGCAATCCAATGAGTGCTGAGGCATGTAGTGGATATCGTTATGTTTTTACTTCACAGATGATTTGAGTAGATGTTGAGTATATTTACTTGATGAATCACGAGTCTGAATTATTGAAAGGTTCAAGTAATTTCAGTGTGAAGTTGGAAGATCGTCGTGATAAGAGGATAAAAATATCTATGATATGATCATAGAGATGAATATCTGAATTACGAGTTTGGCGCAGAATTAAGACATTGTGGAAATTGTTTCAAAACTAATACAGCCTGGAACACCATAGTGTGATGGTGTGTCCGAACATCATAACTGCACCCTATTGGATATGATGCATACCATGATGTCTCTTATCGAATTACCACGATAGTTTATGGGTTAGGCATTAGAGACAACCACATTCACTTTAAATAGGGCACCACGTAATTCCGATGAGATGACACCGTATGAACTATGGTTTAGAGAAACCTAAGCTGTCATTTCTTAAAAGTTTGGGGCTGCGATGCTTATGTGAAAAAGTTTCAGGCTGATAAGCTCGAACCCAAAGCGGATAAATGCATCTTCATAGGACACCCAAAACAGTTGGGTATACCTCCTGTCTCAGATTCAAAAGCAATAAAGGATTGTTTCTAGAATCGGGTCCTTTCTCGAGGAAAAGTTTCTCTCGAAAGAATTGAGTGGGAGGATGGTGGAGACTTGATGAGGTTATTGAACCGTCTCTTCAACTAGTGTGTGGCAGGGCACAGGAAGTTCTTCCTGTGGCACCTACACCAATTGAAGTGGAAGCTTATGATAGTAATCATGAAACTTCAGATCAAGTCACTACCAAACCTCGTGGGATGACAAGGATGCGCACTACTTCAGAGTGGTACGTAATCCTGTCTTGGAAGTCACGTTGCTAGACAACAATGAACCTGCAAGCTATGGAGAAGCGATGGTGGGCCCGGATTCCGATAAATGGCTCGAGGCCATAAAATCCGAGAGAGGATCCATGTATGAAAACAAAGTGTAGACTTTGGCAGAACAGCTCGATGGTCGTAAGGCTGTTGAGTGCAGATGGATTTTAAAAGGAAGACGGACAATGATGGTAAATGTCACCATTAAGAAAGCTCGACTTGTCGTTAAGATGTTTTCCGACAAGTTCAAGGAGTTGACTATGATGAGACTTTCTCACTCGTAGCGATGCTAAGAGTCTGTTGGAATTATATTAGCGATTACTGCATTATTTATGAAATCTTGCAGATAGGATGTCAAAACATTGTTTCCTCGATGATTTTCTTGAGGAAAGGTTGTATGTGATACAACCAGAAGGTTTTGTCAATCCTGAAAGATGCTAATAAGTATGCAAAGCTCCAACAATCCTTCTAAGGACTGGAGTAAGCATCTCGGAGTTGGAATGTATGCTTTGATGAGATGATCAAAGATTTTGGGTTTATACAAAGTTTATGAGAAACTTGTATTTCCAAAGAAGTGAGTGGGAGCACTATAGAATTTCTGATAAGTATATGTTGACATATTGTTGATCAGAAATGATGTAGAATTTCTAGAAAGCATGTAGGGTTATTTGGAAAGTGTTTTTCAATGGAAAGCCTGGATTAAGCTACTTGAACATTGAGCATCAAGATCTATAAGGATAGATCAAAACGCTTAATGGTACTTTCAAATGAGCACATACCTTGACATGATCTTGAAGGTGTTCAAGATGGATCAGTCAAAGAAGGAGTTCTTGCTTGAGTTGTAAGGTATGAAGTTAAGACTTAAAGCTCGACCACGGCAGAATAGAGAGAAAGGACGAAGGTCGTCCCCTATGCTTAAGACATAGGCTCTACAGTATGCTATGCTGTGTACCGCACCTGAAGTGTGCCTTGCCATGAGTCAGTCAAGGGGTACAAGAGTGATCCAAGAATGGATTACAGGACAGCGGTCAAAGTTATCCTTAGTAACTAGTGGACTAAGGAATTTTCTCGATTATGGAGGTGGTAAAAGAGTTCGTCGTAAAGGGTTACGTCGATGCAAGCTTAACACCTATCCGGATAGCTCTGAGTAGAGATACCGGATACGTATAATGGAGCAACAATTTAGAATAGCTCCAAGTAGAACAGTTATTTGGGATAGCTCCAAATAGAACGTGGTAGCTACATCTAGGAGATGACATAGAGATTTGTAAAGCACACACGGATCTGGAAGGTTCAGACCCATTGACTAAAACCTCTCTCACAAGCAACATGATCAAACCCAGAACTCATTGAGTGTTAATCACATAGTGATGTGAACTAGATTATTGACTCTAGTAAACTCTTTGGATGTTGGTCACATGGCGATGCGACCAGTGAGTGTTAATCACATGGCGATGTGAACTAGATTATTGACTCTAGTGCAAGTGGGAGACTGTTGGAAATATGCCCTAGAGGCAATAATAAATTGGTTATTATTATATTTCCTTGTTCATGACAATCGTTTATTATCCATGCTATAATTGTATTGATAGGAAACTCAGATACATGTGTGGATACATAGACAACACCATGTCCCTAGTAAGCCTCTAGTTGACTAGCTCATTGATCAATAGATGGTTACGGTTTCCTGACCATGGACATTGGATGTCATTGATAACGGGATCACGTCATTAGGAGAATGATGTGATGGACAAAGACCCAATCCTAAGCCTAGCACAAAGATCGTGTAGTTCGTATGCTAAAGCTTTTCTAATGTCAAGTATCATTTCCTTAGACCATGAGATTGTGCAACTCCCGGATACCGTAGGAATGCTTTGGGTGTATCAAACGTCACAACGTAACTGGGTGACTATAAAGGTGCACTACAGGTATCTCCGAAAGTGTCTGTTGGGTTGGCACGAATCGAGACCGGGATTTGTCACTCCGTGTAAGCGGAGAGGTATCTCTGGGCCCACTCGGTAGGACATCATCATATGCGCAATGTGACCAAGGAGTTGATCACGGGATGATGTGTTACGGAACGAGTAAAGAGACTTGCCGGTAACGAGATTGAACAAGGTATCGGTATACCGACGATCGAATCTCGGGCAAGTACAATACCGCTAGACAAAGGGAATTGCATACGGGATTGATTAAGTCCTTGACATCGTGGTTCATCCGATGAGATCATCGTGGAACATGTGGGAGCCAACATGGGTATCCAGATCCCGCTGTTGGTTATTGACCGGAGAGTCATCTCGGTCATGTCTGCATGTCTCCCGAACCCGTAGGGTCTACACACTTAAGGTTCGGTGACGCTAGGGTTGTAGAGATATTAGTATGCGGTAACCCGAAAGTTGTTCGGAGTCCCGGATGAGATCCCGGACGTCACGAGGAATTCCGGAATGGTCCGGAGGTAAAGAATTATATATAGGAAGTGCTATTTTGGCCATCGGGACAAGTTTCGGGGTCACCGGTATTGTACCGGGACCACCGGAAGGGTCCCGGGGGTCCACCGGGTGGGGCCACCTGCCCCGGGGGGCCACATGGGCTGTAGGGGGTGTGCCTTGGCCTATATGGGCCAAAGGCACCAGCCCCAAGAGGCCCATGCGCCAAGAGAGAGAAAAAAGGGGAGAGTCCTAAAAGGGGAAGGCACCTCCGAGGTGCCTTGGGGAGGATGGACTCCTCCCCCCCTTGGCCGCACCCTTCCTTGGAGGAAGGGGCAAGGGCTGCGCCTCCCCCCTCTCCCTTGGCCCTATATATAGTGGGGAAAAGGAGGAGCAACGATACCTAAGGCCTGGCGCCTCCCTCTCCCTCCCGTGACACATCTCCCTCCTCCCGCAGCGCTTAGCGAAGCCCTGTTGGAATCCCGCTACTTCCACCACGCCGTCGTGCTGCTGGATCTCCATCAACCTCTCCCTCCTCCTTGCTGGATCAAGGCGTGGGAGACGTCTCCATTCCGTACGTGTGTTGAATGCGGAGGTGCCGTCCGTTCGGCACTAGGATCATCGGTGATTTGAATCACGACGAGTACGACTCCATCAACCCCGTTCTCTTGAACGCTTCCGCACGCGATCTACAAGGGTATGTAGATCCACTCCTCCCTCGTTGCTAGATGACTCCATAGATAGATCTTGGTGACACATAGGAAAATTTTGAATTTATGCTACGTTCCCCAACACCTGCACCACCTCCTCCCGGGGCGACGCCTCCCGCTCCGGTGACCGCGGCGGAGTGGGCACCAGTTCACGCCCACGCCGGCGGCCATCTCCGGAGCAGTGCAGGACCAGCCCCACCCCTGGCCCAGCAGCTGCTGGAACGCGGCCGGCAATGCCTCCTCCGTCGGCTCCTCCGTGACGGCCGCCATCTCCGGGAAGGCAACGTCCCCGGCGGCGGAGAGGGCCATGGTCTCCTCCAGGCCGTGCCACTGCCGCTCGTCGTGCGTGTTCATGGAGTCGTCCATGACACGCTGCAGGAGACGGGCCTCCTCCTCCGCTGTCATGCGAGGAGGGGGAGGTGGCGACGGTGACGGTGAAGGCGACGGCGTGGGCGTCAAGCCGCGCACCCGGGTACGCCCCCACTCCTGTCGTGGCCGCCGCGGCCCTGTCGAGGTGCCTGCGAAGAAGGACGCGCGCCTGGTGTCGTGCTCGTCACGAAACCAGGTGTCCCAGAGCCCGGAGTCGGGGGCATACCTGGGGTCGTAGAAGAGGTCGTCGGGGAGGAGGTGGCGGCGGCGCTCGATCTCCTGGTCGCACGCACGGCCGCTCGTCGGGACCGGCAGGATCGGGACCCGGTCGGCGGACGGATGCCAGTTATTGGGGAGATGGACGTCGCTCCAAGGGAGAGGCTGTTGGGTTTCGTAGTAATTTCAAAAAATTTCCTACGCACACGCAAGATCATGTGATGCATAGCAACGAGGGGGAGAGTGTTGTCTACGTACCCAACGCAGACCGACTGCGGAAGCGATGACACGACGTAGAGGAAGTAGTCGTACGTCTTCACGATCCAATCGATCAAGCACCGAATCTACGGCACCTCCGAGTTCGAGCACACGTTCAGCTCGATGACGATCCCCGGACTCCGATCCAGCAAAGTGTCGGGGAAGAGTTCCGTCAGCACGACGGCGTGGTGACAATCTTGATGTACTACAGCAGCAGGGCTTCGCCTAAACTCCGCTACAGTATTATCGAGGTATATGGTGGCAGGGGGCACCGCACACGGCTAAGGAATAGATCACGTGGATCAACTTGTGTGTCTAGAGGTGTCCCCTGCCTCCGTATATAAAGGAGTAGAGGGGGGGAGGCTGGCCGGCCAAGGAGGGAGGCGCAGGAGGAGTCCTACTCCTTCCGGGAGTAGGACTCCCCCCCCCAATCCTATTCCAAGTAGGATTCCCAAGGGGGGAAAGAGAGAGAGGGGGGCCGGCCACCTTCTCCTAGTCCTAATAGGACTAGGGGAGGGGGAACTGGCGCAGCCACCTTGGGCTGCCCCTTTCTCCTTTCCACTAAGGCCCATGTAGGCCCATATGGCTCCCGGGGGGTTCCGGTAACCTCCCGGTAACCCGGTAAAATCCCGATTTCACCCGAAACACTTCCAATGTCCAAACATAGGCTTCCAATATATCAATCTTTACGTCTCGACCATTTCGAGACTCCTCGTCATGTCCGTGATCACATCCGGGACTCCGAACAACCTTCGGTACATCAAAATGCATAAACTCATAATGTAACTGTCATCGTAACCTTAAGCGTGCGGACCCTACGGGTTCGAGAACAATGTAGACTTGACCGAGACACGTCTCTGGTCAATAACCAATAGTGGGACCTGGATGCCCATATTGGCTCCTACATATTCTACGAAGATCTTTATCGGTCAGACCGCATAACAACACGTTGTTCCCTTTGTCGTCGGTATGTTACTTGCCCGAGATTCGATCGTCGGTACCCAATACCTAGTTCAATCTCGTTATCGGCAAGTCTATTTACTCGTTCCGTAATACATCATATCACAACTAACATATTAGTTGTAATGCTTGCAAGGCTTATGTGATGTGTATTACCGAGAGGGCCCAGAGATACCTCTCCGACAATCGGAGTGACAAATCCTAATCTCGATATACGCCAACCCAACATCTACCTTCGGAGACACCTGTAATGCTCCTTTATAATCACCTAGTTACGTTGTGACGTTTGGTAGCACCCAAAGTGTTCCTCCAGCAAACGGGAGTTGCATAATCTCATAGTCATAGGAACATGTATAAGTCATGAAGAAAGCAATAGCAACATACTAAACGATCGTGTGCTAAGCTAATGGAATGGGTCATGTCAATCAGATCATTCAACTAATGATCTGACCTCGTTAATCAAATAACAACTCATTGTTCATGGTTAGGAAACATAACCATCTTTGATTAACGAGCTAGTCAAGTAGAGGCATACTAGTGACACTTTGTTTGTCTATGTATTCACACATGTATTATGTTTCCGGTTAATACAATTCTAGCATGAATAATAAACATTTATCATGATTATAAGGAAATAAATAATAACTTTATTATTGCCTCTAGGGCATATTTCCTTCAGTCTCCCACTTGCACTAGAGTCAATAATCTAGATTACACTGTAATGATTCTAACACCCATGGAGCCTTGGTGCTGATCATGTTTTGCTCGTGGAAGAGGCTTAGTCAATGGGTCTGCAACATTCAGATCCGTATGTATCTTGCAAATCTCTATGTCTCCCACCTGGACTAAATCCCAGATGGAGCTAAAGCGTCTCTTGATGTGTTTGGTCCTTTTGTGAAATCTGGATTCCTTTGCCAAGTCAATTGCACCAGTATTGTCACAAAAGATTTTCATTGGACCCGATGCATTAGGTATGACACCTAGATCGGATATGAACTCCTTCATCCAGACTCCTTCGTTCGCTGCTTCCGAAGCAGCTATGTACTCCGCTTCACATGTAGATCCCGCTACGACGCTTTGTTTAGAACTGCACCAACTGACAGCTCCACCGTTTAATGTAAACACGTATCCGGTTTGCGATTTAGAATCGTTCGGATCTGTGTCAAAGCTTGCATCAACGTAACCTTTTACGGTGAGCTCTTTGTCACCTCCATATACGATAAACATATCCTTAGTCCTTTTCAGGTATTTCAGGATGTTCTTGACCGCTGTCCAGTGATCCACTCCTGGATTACTTTGGTACCTCCCTGCTAAACTTATAGCAAGGCACACATCAGGTCTGGTACATAGCATTGCATACATGATAGATCCTATGGCTGATGCATAGGGAACATCTTTCATATTCTCTCTATCTTCTGCAGTGGTCGGGCATTGAGTCTTACTCAACTTCACACCTTGTAACACAGGCAAGAACCCTTTCTTTGCTTGATCCATTTTGAACTTCTTCAAAATTTTGTCAAGGTATGTGCTTTGTGAAAGTCCAATTAAGCGTCTTGATCTATCTCTATAGATCTTAATGCCTAATATGTAACCAGCTTCACCGAGGTCTTTCATTGAAAAACTTTTATTCAAGTATCCCTTTATGCTATCCAGAAATTCTATATCATTTCCAATCAGCAATATGTCATCCACATATAATATCAGAAATGCTACAGAGCTCCCACTCACTTTCTTGTAAATACAGGCTTCTCCGAAAGTCTGTATAAAACCAAATGCTTTGATCACACTATCAAAACGTTTATTCCAACTCCGAGAGGCTTGCACCAGTCCATAAATGGATCGCTGGAGCTTGCACACTTTGTTAGCTCCCTTTGGATTGACAAAACCTTCCGGTTGCATCATATACAACTCTTCTTCCAGAAATCCATTCAGGAATGCAGTTTTGACATCCATCTGCCAAATTTCATAATCATAAAATTCGGCAATCGCTAACATGATTCGGACGGACTTAAGCATCGCTACGGGTGAGAAGGTCTCATCGTAGTCAATCCCTTGAACTTGCCGAAAACCTTTTGCGACAAGTCGAGCTTTGTAGACAGTAACATTACCATCAGCGTCAGTCTTCTTCTTAAAGATCCATTTATTCTCAATTGCTTGCCGATCATCGGGCAAGTCAACCAAAGTCCATACTTTGTTCTCATACATGGATCCCATCTCAGATTTCATGGCTTCAAGCCACTTTGTGGAATCTGGGCTCACCATCGCTTCTTCATAGTTCGTAGGTTCATCATGATCTAGTAGCATGACTTCCAGAACAGGATACCGTACCACTCTGGTGCGGATCTTACTCTGGTTGATCTACGAGGTTCAGTAGTATCTTGATCTGAAGTTTCATGATCATTATCATTGGCTTCCTCACTAACTGGTGTAGGTGTCACTGAAACAGTTTTCTGTGATGAACTACTTTCCAGTAAGGGAGCAGGTACAGTTACCTCGTCAAGTTCTACTTTCCTCCCACTCACTTATTTCGAGAGAAACTCCTTCTCTAGAAAGGATCCATTCTTAGCAACGAATGTCTTGCCTTCGGATCTGTGATAGAAGGTGTACCCAACAGTTTCCTTTGGGTATCCTATGAAGACACATTTCTCCGATTTGGGTTCGAGCTTATCAGGTTGAAGCTTTTTCACATAAGCATCGCAGCCCCAAACTTTAAGAAACGACAACTTTGGTTTCTTGCCAAACCACAGTTCATAAGGCGTCGTCTCAACGGATTTTGATGGTGCCCTATTTAACGTGAATGCAGCCGTCTCTAGAGCATAACCCCAAAACGATAGCGGTAAATCAGTAAGAGACATCATAGATCGCACCATATCTAGTAAAGTACGATTACGACGTTCGGACACACCATTACGTTGTGGTGTTCTGGGTGGCGTGAGTTGCGAAACTATTCCACAGTTTTTCAAATGTACACCAAACTCGTAACTCAAATATTCTCCTCCACGATCAGATCGCAGAAACTTTATTTTCTTGTTACGATGATTTTCAACTTCACTCTGAAATTCTTTGAACCTTTCAAATGTTTCAGACTTATGTTTCATTAAGTAGATATACCCATATCTGCTTAAATCATCTGTGAAGGTGAGAAAATAACGATATCCGCCACGAGCCTCAATATTCATCGGACCACATACATCGGTATGTATGATTTCCAACAAATCAGTTGCTCTCTCCATAGTACCGGAGAACGGTGTTTTAGTCATCTTACCCATGAGGCACGGTTCGCAAGTACCAAGTGATTCATAATCAAGTGGTTCCAAAAGTCCATCAGTATGGAGTTTCTTCATGCGCTTTATACCGATATGACCTAAACGACAGTGCCACAAATAAGTTGCACTTTCATTATCAACTTTGCATCTTTTGGCTTCAACATTATGAATATGTGTATTACTACTATCGAGATTCAATAAGAATAAACCACTCTTCAAGGGTGCATGACCATAAAAGATATTACTCATATAAATAGAACAACCATTATTCTCTGATTTAAATGAATAACCGTCTCGCATTAAACAAGATCCAGATATAATGTTCATGCTCAACGCTGGCACCAAATAACAATTATTTAGGTCTAATATTAATCCCGAAGGTAGATGTAGAGGTAGCGTGCCGACCGCGATCACATCGACTTTGGAACCGTTTCCCACGCGCATCGTCACCTCGTCCTTAGCCAATCTTCGCTTAATCCGTAGCCCCTGTTTCGAGTTGCAAATATTAGCAACAGAACCAGTATCAAATACCCAGGTGCTACTGCGAACATTAGTAAGGTACACATCAATAACATGTATATCACATATACCTTTGTTCACTTTGCCATCCTTCTTATCCGCCAAATACTTGGGGCAGTTCCGCTTCCAGTGACCAGTCTGCTTGCAGTAGAAGCACTCAGTTTCAGGCTTAGGTCCAGACTTGGGTTTCTTCTCTTGAGCAGCAACTTGTTTGCTGTTCTTCTTGAAGTTCCCCTTCTTCTTTCCTTTGCCCTTTTTCTTGAAACTAGTGGTCTTGTTGACCATCAACACTTGATGCTCTTTCTTGATTTCTACCTCCGCAGCTTTCAGTATCGCGAAGAGCTCGGGAATAGTCTTGTTCATCCCTTGCATATTATAGTTCATCACGAAGCTCTTGTAGCTTGGTGGCAGTGATTGGAGAATTCTGTCAATGACGCAATCATCTGGAAGATTAACTCCCAATTGAATCAAGTGATTATTATACCCAGACATTTTGAGTATATGCTCACTGACAGAACTGTTCTCCTCCATCTTGCAGCTATAGAATTTATTGGAGACTCCATATCTCTCAATCCGGGCATTTGCTTGAAATATTAACTTCAACTCCTGGAACATCTCATATGCTCCATGACGTTCAAAACGTCGTTGAAGTCCCGATTCTAAGCCGTAAAGCATGGCACACTGAACTATCGAGTAGTCATCAGCTTTGCTCTGCCAGACGTTCATAACATCTGGCGTTGCTCCAGCAGCAGGCCTGGCACCCAGCGGTGCTTCCAGGACGTAATTCTTCTGTGCAGCAATGAGGATAATCCTCAAGTTACGGACCCAGTCCGTGTAATTGCTACCATCATCTTTCAACTTTGCTTTCTCAAGGAACGCATTAAAATTCAACGGAACAACAGCACGAGCCATCTATCTACAATCAACATAAACAAGCAAGATACTATCAGGTACTAAGTTCATGATAAATTTAAGTTCAATTAATCATATTACTTAAAGAACTCCCACTTAGATAGACATCCCTCTAATCCTCTAAGTGATCACGTGATCCAAATCAACTAAACCATGTCCGATCATCACGTGAGATGGAGTAGTTTCATCGGTGAACATCATTATGTTGATCATATCTACTATATGATTCACGCTCGACCTTTCGGTCTCCGTGTTCCGAGGCCATATCTGTATATGCTTGGCTCGTCAAGTATAACCTGAGTATTCTGCGTGCGCAACTGTTTTGCACCCGTTGTATTTGAATGTAGAGCCTATCACACCCAATCATCACGTGGTGTCTCAGCACGAAGAACTTTCGCAACAGTGCATACTCAGGGAGAACACTTCTTGATAATTTAGTGAGAGATCATCTTATAATGCTACCGTCAATCAAAGCAAGATAAGATGCATAAAAGATAAACATCACATGCAATCAATATAAGTGATATGATATGGCCATCATCATCTTGTGCCTGTGATCTCCATCTCCGAAGCACCGTCATGATCACCATCGTCACCGGCGCGACACCTTGATCTCCATCGTAGCATCGTTGTCGTCTCGCCAATCTTATGCTTCCACGACTATCACTACCGTTTAGTAATAAGGTAAAGCATTACATCGCGATTGCATTGCATACAATAAAGCGACAACCATATGGCTCCTGCCAGTTGCCGATAACTCGGTTACAAAACATGATCATCTCATACAATAAAATTCAGCATCATGCCTTGACCATATCATATCACAACATGCCCTGCAAAAACAAGTTAGACGTCCTCTACTTTGTTGTTGCATGTTTTACGTGGCTGCTACGGGCTTAAGTAAGAACCAATCTCACCTACGCATCAAAACCACAACGATAGTTTGTCAAATAGACTCCGTTTTAACCTTCGCAAGGACCGGGCGTAGCCACACTCGGTTCAACTAAAGTTGGAGAGACAGTCGCCCGCAAGCCATCTATGTGCAAAGCACGTCGAGGGAACCGGTCTCGCGTAAGCGTACGCGTAAGGTTGGTCCGGGTCGTCTCGTCCAACAATACCGCCGAACCAAAGTATGACATGCTGGTAGGCAGTATGACTTGTATCGTCCACAACTCACTTGTGTTCTACTCGTGCATATAACATCAACATCAATAACCTAGGCTCTGATACCACTGTTGGGTTTCGTAGTAATTTCAAAAAATTTCCTACGCACACGCAAGATCATGTGATGCATAGCAACGAGGGGGAGAGTGTTGTCTACGTACCCAACGCAGACCGACTGCGGAAGCGATGACACGACGTAGAGGAAGTAGTCGTACGTCTTCACGATCCAATCGATCAAGCACCGAATCTACGGCACCTCCGAGTTCGAGCACACGTTCAGCTCGATGACGATCCCCGGACTCCGATCCAGCAAAGTGTCGGGGAAGAGTTCCGTCAGCACGACGGCGTGGTGACGATCTTGATGTACTACAGCAGCAGGGCTTCGCCTAAACTCCGCTACAGTATTATCGAGGTATATGGTGGCAGGGGGCACCGCACACGGCTAAGGAATAGATCACGTGGATCAACTTGTGTGTCTAGAGGTGTCCCCTGCCTCCGTATATAAAGGAGTAGAGGGGGGAGGCTGGCCGGCCAAGGAGGGAGGCGCAGGAGGAGTCCTACTCCTTCCGGGAGTAGGACTCCCCCCCCCCAATCCTATTCCAAGTAGGATTCCCAAGGGGGGAAAGAGAGAGAGGGGGGCCGGCCACCTTCTCCTAATCCTAATAGGACTAGGGGAGGGGGAAGTGGCGCAGCCACCTTGGGCTGCCCCTTTCTCCTTTCCACTAAGGCCCATGTAGGCCCATATGGCTCCCGGGGGGTTCCGGTAACCTCCCGGTAACCCGGTAAAATCCCGATTTCACCCGAAACACTTCCGATGTCCAAACATAGGCTTCCAATATATCAATCTTTACGTCTCGACCATTTCGAGACTCCTCGTCATGTCCGTGATCACATCCGGGACTCCGAACAACCTTCGGTACATCAAAATGCATAAACTCATAATGTAACTGTCATCGTAACCTTAAGCGTGCGGACCCTACGGGTTCGAGAACAATGTAGACATGACCGAGACACGTCTCTGGTCAATAACCAATAGCGGGACCTGGATGCCCATATTGGCTCCTACATATTCTACGAAGATCTTTATCGATCAGACCGCATAACAACATACGTTGTTCCCTTTGTCATCGGTATGTTACTTGCCCGAGATTCGATCGTCGGTATCCAATACCTAGTTCAATCTCGTTATCGGCAAGTCTATTTACTCGTTCCGTAATACATCATCTCACAACTAACATATTAGTTGTAATGCTTGCAAGGCTTATGTGATGTGTATTACCGAGAGGGCCCAGAGATACCTCTCCGACAATCGGAGTGACAAATCCTAATCTCGATATACGCCAACCCAACATCTACCTTCGGAGACACCTGTAATGCTCCTTTATAATCACCCAGTTACGTTGTGACGTTTGGTAGCACCCAAAGTGTTCCTCCGGCAAACGGGAGTTGCATAATCTCATAGTCATAGGAACATGTATAAGTCATGAAGAAAGCAATAGCAACATACTAAACGATCGTGTGCTAAGCTAATGGAATGGGTCATGTCAATCAGATCATTCAACTAATGATCTGACCTCGTTAATCAAATAACAACTCATTGTTCATGGTTAGGAAACATAACCATCTTTGATTAATGAGCTAGTCAAGTAGAGGCATACTAGTGACATTTTGTTTGTCTATGTATTCACACATGTATTATGTTTCCGGTTAATACAATTCTAGCATGAATAATAAACATTTATCATGATTATAAGGAAATAAATAATAACTTTATTATTGCCTCTAGGGCATATTTCCTTCAGCGGCGTCCTCATCTCCCAATAACGGCGGTAGACCGACGACCGGACGTAATGCCGGTCGCGCTCGCCGGCGGACCTGGGCGCGATGGAGAAGGCGGGCGGCGCGGGGGCCCGGCGTGGTGGTGATGGCGAGCCGCGGCGGCGTCCCGACGAGGAACCAGCCTCGCGGTCGTGCTTGCCTTTGCGGCCCATGGCAGCGGGCGGCCGGCCGGCGAGGTGTTGGCTAGGGTTTGGGACTGGGGCTATCGGGTTTCGAGGAGGCCGCGGGATGGCGTGGGGCAGTGTGGACGACGACCCGTCCACGCTTCCCACTTAAAGAAGGACGACGACCCTTCGACGTGCGGATGACAGGTGGGGCCGCCCGTTCGTAAGCATTTATGTGGGCGGATGGGAGGTAGGTGGCGGTCTGCCACGCGGCCCCGACGCGGACGAGGCGCATGTCCGTTTGGTGTCCGTCGCGACCCAAACCCGACGCAAGTTTGCGCTCAAAATGGGTTGACCCAGACACAAAACGGACAAGATGAATCCAGGCCGCCGCGCGTTGGGCCGCCTTCTTTGTCCGTTTTACCCTAAACGGATGGGGCCAGACAGGATAGGATCGCACGGTAAAGTTGGCCTGACGCCTTGTCTATCCGATAGACCTGCCCCGCACATCCCGCCTACGTGCCAGTGTGCTGCTGGCCGGGCATGCAGTGACACCTGCATGGCCCGGGTGGTCGTCCAGATACACTGCCGCGTACATCCTCGGCTACAAGCCAGCCAACTGCGCGCGGGGAACTGGGTCGGGTGCATGCACCATGCATGGTGCCATGCGAGTGAAGGCGGGCGTGCGCGTTCACAACGATCAGGCTCGAGCAGCGGATGGGCAGCAAACGGCAAACGAACCGCATCCGAATAGACTTCCTTTCTCCCCTGCCGGGCAGATTTTTTTTTGGGGAATTCCGATTACCATTAAACAACTGTCGGATTACAATGGATGGATAAATCAAGAGAGGACACACGGCAAGGAACAATTGCAAAAAAACGACTCCACAAAAAGAAAGTTACAATGAAAACCCTTATATATCATTTTCCCCATAGTGTGGTCACGTACTTCGCCTTCAAATCCGCTGATCTCACAGGTGTCGCCCCAACGCCACTCCAAGCCCCAGTCCCAAACGTAGTGATAGCGGAGGCTGATGGAAGGAGAGGGCACCTACACCGCCTGATACTATGTGGTGGATCTCGCCGGAGCCTGCGGGAAGGTGGTTTGCTCCGGGGTGGGGCGGTGGGGTGCAGGGTATTGCCAGAGCAGCGTGTGATACAACTCGGAGCTCTACATGACGTCTTGGTGTAGGTATATATTTGCCGATAATGAGTTAATGATACCCGGATTAGCAGTGGCGAATCTTGGAAGAAAATGAAGGGAGTGCTCAAAGTTAATTGTGTGTAGAAAAAGTAAAAAGCTCTTAATTCGCTAGTCCAAATAAAAGGTCAAAAATTTGATACGAATACTAGTAATTTTTCTTTCCCAATTTTTGGAGGGGGGGCTCGAGCTGTCGAAGCCCCCCTGCTAGATTCGCCACTGCGGATTAGGCCAGGTGGATAAGACACATGAAGCAAAGTTGCACAATGCTCCGGTGTGCAGAGAATTTATAATGTAATAAAAGCAATTATGATCCACATTTCAGTCATGTTGAACAAATAATCCTGGATTCAGGTTACCTCCTTTGAAATGAAAGATCCAAGCCATGCTCCAAGTAAAAAAAAGTATTTATATTATATACAACAATCGAGTGACACATAATTACTTACAAGTAACAAGGAAAATGGATGAATCCTCCATTCCTCACACATCACAAGAAAGAAAGCACACATGTATCTCACAGATTAAAGTATGGTGACCCTCTCAAACATCACTCTTCACCGAAGAGCTATAGCCATCCTGGTCATCATAGTATTTGGACCACAACATGATCCCTCCATATTTTCCTGTGCTCTTGATCAATGGGAGAACATCTGACTTCAGATCATCGGCCGGGATGAACCCGCTGCCGGCAGCCTGAGGTGACGCTGGGAGGCCGAGGAAGATCTGCTTTGTTGGAACTGTCAACCACTGCTTCCACGCATCGGCTAGATTGGTAGTGCTACCTGAGGTATACTGGCAGGGTGCATTGTTGTAGAACTGCACCCACACATAGTCAAAGAGGCCGGTGTTGAGGGCGCCACCCACCCATGCATCAGGGAAAGGGCATTGTGGCGCGGCAGTCAGGTATACTCTCCTGCCGGAGTTGCTGTAACCTTTGAGGAACCTCGCAAGATCATCCCAGTGTAGGGGTGTGCCACCCTCAATGTCGAAGTCGATGCCGTCGAGGACTGCATCGCCGAGAGGCCGCGAAGATGACTTACCTCCCAAGTAGTTGTTCCACAAGTACGTCGCGACATTTTTGGCGTCCTGGGCCGAGGAAAGGTAGTAGCTGCCGGCCCCGCCACCGATGGAGAGAATCACCTTGACACCACGGCTCTGACAAGACTTGATGTCGGAGCTTAGGTTCGTGCAGCCGCCGTTGGTCGGGTCGCAGTGGCCTGCCAGGTTGAGGACTGGTGGCTGGCCATTGCCAAAGGCAGCAAGGAAGGCGATGTTGACAAATTTGTAGTTGTCGGTGGCACAGGTCTCCGCAAGCGTTCCCTCGCCACCATTCTGACCCCAGTAGATGGAAATACCGCCGGCTTCCAAACCGAGGAACTGCGCCGCCACTACTACCACGACCAGCAATTGCAGCAGGGATGATGATCTGTTAGCCATTTGTGGCCCTATTGGTTCTATTGAACTAGGAGTGTGTCTTCTGTTTTGTTGATGAATTTGAGATCGGAGGGTTGGCTTTATATAAGAGGGAACTCGTAGTGTGAAATTAATTCGTCATTCCCTGCATTGTTTATGCTCATGCCTGGCTTGTTGGGCACATAGATGAACGCATGTGAACGCATTCTGCTCGGAGCTTCGAATCAACGGCGACGGTGTTCGTGATTTTGAACCACAGCTTCAGTTATTATCTTGTTCTACTTGAACATAACGACGTGCAAGGCACCTGCATATACCGTAGTAAAATAAGAAAAGGTAACCGGGTTGTTTGATCAAGTTGCATGCAGCTAGAAGCCATTTCAACACAAAAGGCCAAATGGAGAGGCGATCGCGATTGCCCGAATCCGACGCCGGGCCGGACGGCGACCCACCGGGGGCGACTGTGCTCGCGGGCGGAGCAGAGCAGGTAAACCACCCGGAAAACTACAACCCACCCACCCGCGCAGCCTGACGACGTGTTAATTGTTTTTTTAGAATGAAGACGCCGGATGCGTCCGGCTTTAAATTAATAAAACCCCAACGGCAGCGTACCACAAACCAAGTCTTAATACAACACCAAAAGCCCTGCCGGCTTGAGCATCAAAGTTCAGATGAGACTAAAAACAAGCCGCCAAACGAGATTACAGGGCAGAGCCCGTACAGAGCACGCAGGCTCGTCAAGCAACAAAAGAACCGAAGTCATGACTCCCTAGCCATCGCATACATTTGCACCAGTCATTGTTGGGCGGTCTTGATTAGCTCAGCATGCTTGCGCCTCCCCAACGGACTCCACTGCTGCAATAGAAGGTTGCATTTGAAGATGATATTAGCCGGATGATTTGGGAAGCACCCTTCTATAGTAAACTTGTTCCTAGTTAGCCATAAGGCCCCGAGAAGTGCCCCAACACAACTCCACATAACCCGATACGCTGGGCCCTTAATCGCATCAAGGAGGTTGAAAAGCTCAGTAGCCGAGCGCGGGTCCCAAAGGACACCTGCCGCGGTGCGGACAGCACTCCACGCAAACCTTGCTAACGGGCACCGGAAAAACACATGATTGGCATCCTCCGGTTCCCACATAACGCACACGGACCCGTGGCCGGCCCATTACGTTTGGCTACGTTCAAGGAGGTGGGAAGCCTATCGCGAAACAGTTGCCATATGAAAAGTTTAATCTTCAAAGGCATCCGCGCTTTCCATAATCCTGCAATCACGGGCTGTGTCGGCCCTCGACACAACTTGCGGTATAAGGAGTTCACCGAGAATTTCCCCGAGTTAGTGAGCGCCCAACTCACCGTGTCAGGTTGATCCGAAAGACCCACCGGTTCGATTAATTGCCTCAAGGCCGCGAGGCTTGCCTGCTCGGTCCGTTGAGTTCCCGTTTGAACTGAATCTCAGGTGGCGTCGCGGCAAGCGCATCCGCCACCGATAACGCAGTGTCAACGGCAATATCGTACAACTCCCGGAATTCTATCCAAAGGGGTTGAGTACCTATCCAAAGGTCAGTCCAGAAACGCGCGGATCTGCCGTTCCCAACCGCAAATTTTGCCCCCATGGCAAAAGCTGGTTTGATCAACTGAAGATCATTCCAAAACGGTGAGCCCCTTGCCCTTCCTTCAAAAAAATTCCCGTTAAGAAAATATTTAGCCCGTAGGAGATCGACCCACAACCTCGAGGCCCCCTGGGTGATTTTCCAAATCCATTTGCACATCAGCGCGATGTTAAGCCATCTGGAATTGGTGATCCCGAGACCGCCCAAGTCCTTGGGCCGGCACACCCAGGCCCATTTAACCATGTGGTATTTGTGGTGCGGGCCAGTTCCTTCCCAAAAGAACTTGGCTCGCGGCGTGTCAAACTTGGCATGGACCCCTTCTGCAAGCAAAAACAGCCCCATGGCAAACATCGGCAAAGAAGACAGGCTGGAATTTGTGAGCACTAGCCTTGCCGCTTTCGACAAAAATTTGCCCCGCCAAGGACAGACCCTAGTCCTCACTTTGGCGCATAGAGGCTCCCAATCCTCTATCGTGGGTCGTTTGGTGTCTACCGGGAGGCCCAAATAAGTGAACGGGAATTTGCCCACTTTGCAGTTGAGCAAATCTGCAATGCGCCCTCCCTCCTCGGCCTCGATCCCCATCGAGAGCACCTCACATTTGTGGAAGTTAATTTTGAGGCCCGACATGAGCTCAAAACTGAGAAGAATCGCCTTGACCGCACCAATGCTATGTAGGTCCAGACAAAACAGCAGTAGTGTGTCATCCGCATACTGCAAGTGGGTCACTCCCCCTGGAATGAGATGTCCTACCAACCCTTTGATATGACCAGCCTCCGCCGCTTTCCTCAGCATTGAGGACAGCGCATCGACTACAAAGTTGAACAGGAGGGGGGAAAACGGATCCCCTTGCCTGAGGCCTCGCTTGTTCCGGAAGAAGTGCCCTACTTCTCCGTTCACCGAAATAGCAGTTTGTCCTCCCGAGACCAACTGCATGACGCGGTGCACCCAAACAGTGGAGAAACCCCGGCGGAGTAGCACCTGGCGGAGGAAATTCCAATTAACCCGATCGTAAGCCTTTTCGAAGTCTAGCTTTAACAGCACTGTCGGTTCCTTGGTGCGTTTGAGTTCGTGTATAATCTCCTGAAGGGCCAGAGGGCCCTCAAGAATATTGCGACCACGGATGAACGCGGATTGGTTGCAATGGATCACACGATGAGCTACCAGAACTAACCTAGTCGCACACGCTTTGGCACAAATTTTAAACGGAACGTTGATGAGCGCAACGGGGCGGAATTGCCTAATATCATCGGCCCCTTGAACCTTTGGTATGAGCGATAACACTCCAAAGTTAAGGCGCGATATATCTACCAACCCGTGCATAAACCCGTTGCAGATCTCGAAAATCGGGCCCCTAAGTAAGGGCCAGAACCATTTAAACATTGCCACCGGCCACCCGTCCGGGCCGGGGGCCGTGTCCGCCTTCATACCCAATAGCGCGGCATCGATTTCTTCGGGAAGGAATGCTAGCCCCAGCCCCTCGTTCTCGCAGTCCAGCACCCGTTGCCCTACTTCCCACACATCCGCATTCAGACCCGCCCTCTGGTCCTCACACGTCCCCATCAACTTAATGTAGAACTCGTAAATATGCCGAGAGATGTCCTCTTGTCGCAACAGAAGCCCCTGCTCCGATTGCAACCTTAGGATAGAACATTTACGACGTCGGCCATTAGCGTAGGCTTGGAAATACTTGGTATTAGCATCCCCTTTGAGGATCCATTTCAAGCCACTACGGCGACGCCAATATTCTTCCTCTACTCGCAACGACGCTTCGACCTGACTTTCCAGGTCGTATCGATGGGCCCATTCTGTCTCCGAAAGGTCCCGCATATCATCCTGGGAATCAATCGTTGCGATCTCCGCTAGGATGGCGGCTCTGTGTGCTTTGTCGGACCTCCCAAGGTTAGCGCCCCATCCCTTGAGACTTGCCCTGAGTCGTCCTCCGACAGCATTCCAGAACTCCATCGGGCCACGCTGGGACCCCACTTGACTCACGCACACCCTCCACTTCTCCCTGAAGAGCTCCTCGAAGCCTGGCACCTCTAACCTGGCCGTTTCAAAGAAAAAACGAGGGCTACGTCGCACTCTATCCTCCCCCGAGGAGTACACCAGAGGTACATGGTCTGACCCAATCCGAGTCTCCGCGACTAGAGTGCAGAGGGGAAAACCCATTTCCCAATCCAGAGACATGAACACACGATCCAGCACAGAGCGTACCGGGTCTAATTGCTTGTTTGTCCATGTGAATCGAGCGCCCGTTCTAGCCACCTCCCTGAGGGCCATCGAAGTGATCGCATCATTAAACATAGCCACCCGAGGCCAGTTTATGTTACTGTTACTCTTGTCCGCACCTGACCTAATCAGGTTGAAATCGCCTCCCACCAGGACAGGAAGCGTTGCCTCAGTCACGGAGTTAACTTTGGCTTGGAGTTCTCCCAAGAACTCCGCCGATCTCGAGTGATCGGCCGGCCCATAGACCTGAATGACAACCAACTCGCGTCGCGTGGACCTAACTCTAAAATGAGCTGAGATGAAAAACGAACCAACGTCCCAGGAAATAATCTCATATAGAGCACGATTAAGACCAAGCAACAAACCACCGGAGTGACCAACAGCGGGGACGTGTTGCCACTCAAAGCGCTCCAACGGATCAATAGCAAGCAGGTCATGGAAACGAAAATCCCCCTTGATAGTTTCCTGCAGCCCCACGATATCGACGTCCTCTCTACGCATGTACTCCTTATGTTGCATCCGACGCCCCGCGTGGCCAAAGCCACGGATGTTCCAAAAGATGGCCCGCATCTAGATGACTCGGTTGCGGAGCCGGACACCTCGCGAGGTGACCGCCTTAGCCACGTGCCTCACCCTGCCACGGCAAGCCGAGGGAGGGGGGCAACCCCTGTTTCCTGATCCCCCTCTTCTGGCACGGAGAGAGCCGCGGTGGCCCCACCCTCGGGCTCACCGGGCCTCTGGACAGCACGCGCTGCCGCAGCAGCCGCGAGCGCTGCCTACGCCGTCTCCTTGGCGCGAACGAGCGAAATAAGCTGCCTGACTCCCCCCTCACCAGAAGAAACCACACCGCTCGCTTCCAACACCTCATGCAAGTGATCGTACGAAAAGGAATCAAGAACCGTGAAGCGAGGCGGAGGATTACCTGAGATCTCCATGTTCTTCTGCGCCTGGAGGAGTTGCGCCCGCTGCAGCGACAACATGTTACCCTTGGCCCCCTTGGAGCGCGAGCTTGTGCGGACCGGAGCCGCCGGCACCGTCTTGGTACGCTTGGCCTTGGCGATCGTCACCGTCTTGGCCGCCTCTTGCCTCAGCGGATCAGCGACGGATGGCAAGGTTGGGGCTGCCAGTGCCATGACCGACTGTCGAGGCGTGGGAGGCGCCCCCAGCGATTCCATCGCGCGCACCACCTCCGCGCTGACCTTGCGCACCGCCATCTTCTTCATCGGCTTGACCGAGCCGCTTAGGGTGGAGCCACGTCCACCGGACCCCGGAGTACCCACCGAATGGAGCCGCGAGGGGTTGGGGGAGAGCGCGAACGGCGAGATGCCTCCGCCCAAACCCTCCACCGAAGCCGGGGCCGCGCCCAAGGGGGGTGAGGAAACCGGCCCCATGTTTGAGCCGTACTGGTTGGGGATCGAGATGGACATCCCCTCCAGGCCCGACCCCAGCGCAGCCCCGCGAACCCCTCCACCGGCGCGGCAGGGCCCGCCGCAGAGATCCCGAGCTTGTCCCAGGCCGCGGTATCGATGGAGTCATCCTCCTCCATGCTGGCTTCTTGTTCCGGATCCTTGTCCTTGCGCTTGTCCTTGTCTTGATCCCCCGGGCCCCGACCCGCGGGTGGTGGCGGTGGGGGCGGGAGAGCAGGGGCCGCCGTGCGCGGTTGGTCCACCTCCGGCTCGAGCTTGATGGAGTAGCCCTCTCCATTGAACCAGATTTGCACAGATCCGCACAACTTGGCCGGCGCCCAACACGCAAACTCCATACGCACTGGGCCCGAACGGATTAGGGACAGTTCATCCACCACCAACGGCCGGCCGATCATAGTCGTGGCCGCCATCAGCCGCTCCACCCGCCGCTGCTTCGGAGGCACCCCCCATAGCTTCACCCAAACCTCCGGCATAGACAGCGCCTTGGGCTCGGCGAGGACCGCGTCATGGATGTCGGCGGTGATGTTGTTGATGGAGAGGAAAAGCTTCCCGCTGCGCGTCGCCATCCGTAGCATGACAGGGTCCGGGAACGCCACGGAGAAGCAGTCCGTGTCGAACGGCGCCACCTGCCAGTCCCACTCGCCCTCGAAGAGATGGGGGAGCTCGGCCTCGAGGATCTCCTTGGACAGGACGCCGGGCGCCGCCGACACCAGGGCCGCATTGGCCCCCAGCATTCCCTCCGCCGCCACATCCGCCTCCTCCGGGTATTGTAGGCAGAAGAAACCGCCACCCGCAAAGGCGTGGCCCATGGTCTGGAGCACGAGCTGCTTGCCACGCGTGGGGCAGTAGGCCGAGGCATGCCCCTCGTTGCTGCAGAGCACGCAGAGCTGCTTGAAACCGCACTCGCTCTGGTAGTGACCCGTGCGCCCGCAGCGGAAGCACTCTGGCCCACCCGCGTCCTCGGCGGGAATGGGCTCCGCCGCCGTGCCCTTGGAAGCGGATGGCTTGGAGAGCTTGGAAGGAGCCGACATCGCCGTCTTGTGCTTCTTCATCTTCGGCTTGGAGTAGGTGTCGCCGACACGGTCACCACCGTAGGGGAGGAGAGATTCCTTGCGCTTGAGCTCCGGCCCCTTCATCTTCGGCTTGGAGTAGGTGTCGCCGACGCGGTCACCACCGTAGGGGGGGAGAGATTCCTTGCGCTTGAGCTCGAGCCCCTTCTTCTTGTAGGCCTCCTTCTTCTTCTGCTTCCTCTCTTGTTCCTTGAGCCACCAAGCTGGGGGAGGCCCCCAGCCTCCCTCCTCGCCGGCATGCTCTGCCGCGCGCGACTTCGATTGGGCGCGCAAATCTCGCTCGCGACGCCTCTCTGCCTCCAAATCCGGCTCCGCCCTCTTGTCAGCACACCGCTCCGCCTTGGAGCCCATGGCAACCACCTCGGCGAAGGACCGGAGAAGGGGTGGGGGAGAAGGTGGTGGGGAAAGGGATCGGGCGGATCCACCGAAGCGCCGCACCTCAGATGGAGTGGCTGGAAACCCTAGTGAACTGTCGGAGGCCCCACGGCGGATCCAAAGCCACTTAAGTACTGCCCGCTCAGAGGACGGGCCAGACTTGGGCTTTTCCGCGCCGCCCCGCGACTCTGAGACCGTCTCCGCGGAACTAACGCCCTGGACCGCGCAAGGCCCAAGTAGGCCCCCTTGGCTCACTTCCTGGGCATGGCCCACCGGCCCAGTCCGACCAGCCTCCCCAACCCTAGGCCTGGGATCGGCCGCCTCCTCCGACGCCGCCGCCGCCCCTGCGCCCACCGGCGCCACCGCCCCAGGCTCCACCAGCCTCGCCGGCGCAGGCCCCGATCTCCGCGGAGGGGAGGCAGCCCGCGTGCTGCCCAAGGCCGCCCGCACGCCCCCCATCAACGCCGCGCCCACCAAGGGCGCTCGACCAGACACCCCTCGTCGGCGAGCACCGCAGCCGCCGGGCGCAAAGGCCCGCCTCCTCCCGACCATGAGCGAGCTCCCTGGCTCCTCAGCCCGAGCCACGAACGCGCCCAACGACGGCCGACTCGCCTCGACACGCCGAAACTCGCCATTGCTCGTCTCCGCCTCCGAATCCTCATCGTCGCTTCCCGCGGCCAGGGCCCAGAAGCGGCTCCCCGTCCAGCGCGGCGCCGCCTCCGCATCCGAGATCGCCTCCGGGGACGCCCGCGCCGACCGGCCCAGCGTCCGCACCACCGACCAGGGCGACGGCTCGTCGGGACCAACGAGCAGAGCCGCATCGCCCGCCGCGTCACCACCCGAGTTGCCAGTCCGTACCAGAGCCGTTGGACTCATCTTGATCTCATGACGTGTTAATTGTCACACGCAAAAAAATGACGTGTTAATTGCAACAGTTTTCAGAGCTAGCGTAGGTGTGCTCTCTGCGTGAAAATACCCTTCTTGTCGCGAACTCAAATGGACCTATCGTTACCAAAAGAAAAAGAAAAACACTAAACATCAAAATAAATAATAAACAAATCTGAATTTTTTGGCAGTAAATATTGTTGAATGTTTTACATACGTGCAAAATTTCATGAGGAAAAACATTCCAATTTCTCCGGACGAAAAAACATATCATTGCTCAAAAATAGTCATTTTGAGTATTGATTTTGTTTTTCTCGGCTAGAGCATTTATGAATGTCTTTCCTCACGATGGTATGTAAAAAAATCATCAATATTTGTTGCCAAAAAATTCAGAATTTTTTGATTCATTTTTACCATTTTTTTGTTGATTTTATTGTTCATCAGAGAGCATTTGAGCTCGCGAGCCAAAAGTCTCTGCGCGTTGTTTGCAGGCATCTGAACGTCCGCCACGACGCCCAGCTGAGTGATCTAACCCACCACCCTTGCCGCACGTTCCGCTCTAGAAGCCACACCACGTATTGAGTGCCGCTCAGGGGGACGTGACCTGACGGACGGCGACTTGTATTCATGCCGACCGATGTTACCGGACAGCTGACCCGGAGATGCTTCAATGCAGACACCGCGACCGTGAACCCTACTTCGACCGTTGTGGCCACACTAAAGCGGCATCAGTCTGCTTGCCCTGGTTATTTAAGCAAAAAGGCTGCACCTCCAAACCCTATTCCATCTCCTTCGCACACTGCCACTTCGCCTCTCCTATCCTCTCTATTGCACACTACCGAGATGGCCAAGTCCATGCCGACAGGAGGATCGGCGGGGAGTTCTAGCTCGTGGAGCCACCACCCACAGTCCTCGGGTCCACCACTCTGACGGGCCAGACGAAGGTGGTGCTCTCCTCGAACGATGAGGAGCAGAAACAACCACCAAATCCCACCAAGGTTCTGCGGACATACGATGAGCATGCGTGGTAGTTCGAGCCGCTGCTTGATTGGAAGCTCTTTGACCACGGTCTGACACCACCTTCTGTTGGAGTTGTGTTGAATATAGTGTACAAGGTAGGTTACAGTTGGACTTGTAGTTGTACTATGTTTAGATAGGATATGGAGTCGTGTCCTAATAGGACACTTGTATCTTAGGCCTCTCATATATAGCGGGGCTAGACACACGATGTAACCTATGCCAACATAATAGCACATGCGCGCAAGGGGGAGCCGGCGGCGTGTGCCGGCGCCCGGATGGCCGGTGTGCGGTATTGTGACAGTGTCACGGGGAGGAGTGCCCGTAGTCAGGCCCCGGGGATGTAGCCATATCGGTGAACCTCGTTAACAAATCTCGGTGTCGTGCTTGTGTGATTGCTTGGTCCTCGGATGATCGACGGTATGCCTCGGATTTATTCTAACACCTTCGCCGCCCAACCACGGCATACAAAATACCGCATTAAGGAGGAGTCGGTGTCGCACCACAACGTTGTGTTAAGGCGGAATCGGCGTCCCCATCGCGTAGCCAATACGGGCACATTGTCTAGTCGGTGTCCTCGCCACACCGTTTGTTCCGGCGCAGTAGGGAGCAGGTGCCGCCATCCCCCCGCCCCCCATCAGCGTCTGGTCGCCGTGAAGATGAACGAGGAGGTGTCCGGCCCAGCGATAGCCAATGCGTGCAGACACCTCATCTACTACGTCCGACGTGGCGGTTACGCCTCCTCGTGCGCCATGATGGCGGCTGAGTAGGCACGCTAGGATCGGCACAACATGACGCACCAGGTGGCGTTCTCTACGTTAGACGTGGCGTCAGTCTGGGTGCACACCGACCTGGACCTCGCGTTGCCTGGGCCGAGGATCGGTCCACGACCACAACGCAGACATTCACCCGCCGCGGGTGTCAAGTCATCGACCAACTTCTGAAAGTTGGTCTGAGTAGTTTGAGTGCACCAACATCGCCCTTGCCCTCGCCATCAAGGGCAAGGATAAGGAAGAGGTCGTGGCCGCAAGGCTAAGGCAGCCGGGCAGCGGCCAATCAGGGTTGCCGCGACCCTAGGAGGCCTCCAGTCACTGGAATGACGAGATAACAAGGATGACAGCGCGACAACGATGAAGGTGCCGGCGGCCTCGAATGCCATGCCTATGATGTCACCGTCCGGTACCTCGTTTAGTTTAGTTTTAGGTTTAGTTTAAATTTCTTTCAGTCTAGTTAAACTTTGTTCAATTTCATCCTTTTGTTGTAAATGTATCAGAATTTTACTAATATAATCTGGTTTACATGAATTTCATCTGTTTTTTTCCCTGAATGATGTCTACGAACACATTCGGACGTGGCAGTAGGTGTTTGATGTGTCCATTTAGATGCACATTGCCTTCACGTGCACCCAAAAAGAAGTACGAACCTGGAACCAGCAGTGTCGGCGAATGCGCATATATCCCTATTTTTAATTGTTTGGATTGCTTACCACTTATGTCACAAGGTAAAATGCGCCTATTTTTTAGTTAGGCTTGCACATGCAAAAGGTACCGAAAAGGCGAGTAGGACAAGGATACAACAGCGACGGGCTCAACCACTAATCAGGTACTCTAGTCTAGCTACTTATATATACTGTATCTAATCTATGGTGTCAAAAAAGAACTATCTCTAATCTAAGCACGATTTTGTTAGTCTGCTCGTACGGAACGCGCGCGCAAGCTCCGATTCATGACCGACAGTCTATCATATATGATAGGCATCCGTCTCCACTGATTCCACGGCTTCACGATGTTTCCATTGTTACCCAAAAATTATTTCACCCTGCTTTCTAAATAAAGCAACTATGCAAGCACACAAAATCCAAACACAAAAGTCAAAATATGAAAAATATGTTTTGCTGAGGACATAACTTAACAAGCCAAAAAAAAAAAGGGCCAACAAAGACGCAAGCAGGGATACAACCCCCTAGTCTGGCTCGGCGGAGGCGGAGGGAGGGTTAGCGCCAGGAAAAAGGCCAATGAACGGAGGCTGGAGATGAGGTCATCAATGGCGCCATGCTCCTGGGACGGCTAAACGGCTTCCACGGCTGCAGAAACCACACCATTTAGAGATCGCATCAGTAGGTCGGCACATTGAAAACCGCCCGATCACAAGTCTATTAAGAATAGTCCAAAGCGTTCACACAACGACCCAATGCCGAGTCGCCTATTGTCGCGGGACCGAGCCGAGCAGGCTGCTTGGAATTCCTCATAGAGGTCCGGGAAGGTTTCCACCACTTCACTCGTTGAACTTCATATAAATATTACTCCCTCTGATCCATATTACTCCCTCTGTTCATTTTTATAAGACGCTGTAGCCATTTCAGACAGCAGTCAAAATAGTTCAATGTGTATTGTCTGAAACGTCTTATAAAAATGAAGGGAGAGAGTACTTGTCGTTTAAACGGATATATCTCGAAGATAAGTAATATAGACGGGAGGGAGTATAAAGAACTTTTTGTGGGTCTTATAAAGATGTTTCGAGCCTTCGTTAAATTTAGTTGCCTATCGTTGTGCCAGAAAGCAGCTCACGATTTGTCCTTCGTCGAAGATGTTCCGATTAATGCGCGTCCTTTTCAGGTACGAACGTTTTTGGTGTGGTCCGGCAGCCCGCTGATGTTCGCTGCCTTGCTCACTTGTTGTTTTCTGAGAGTGTAGCACGGCGAAGAGCGGAGCGGCCGGAAGGGCAGGAAGCCCGTCACGCCCCCTCTCCGCTTCCTCTGACTCACGGAGGTTGGCCGGGAAGGTGGCCGTGATCACCGGCGCGGCGAGCGGCATCGGGAAGGTGACCGCCGCCGAGTTCGTCCGGAACGGCGCCAAGGTCGTGCTCGCCGACGTCCAGGACAGCCTGGGCCGCGCCGTGGCCGCCGAGCTCGGCGACCCGGACACGGCCTGTTACACCCGCTGCGACGTCACGGACGAGGGGCAGGTGGCGGCCGCCGTGGACCTCGCCGTGGCGCGGCACGGCCGGCTCGACGTCATGTTCAACAACGCCGGGATCACGGGCGGCAACTACGCGGGCTCCCCCATCGAGTCCCTGGACATGGCCGACTTCGACCGCGTCATGGCCGTCAACCTCCGCGGCGTGGCCGCCGGCATCAAGCACGCGGCGCGCGCCATGGTCCCGCGCGGCGCGGGGTGCATCCTCTGCACGTCCAGCACGGCGGGCGCGCTGGGCGGGTCGGGCCCCCACGCGTACAGCGTCTCCAAGATGGCCGTCGTCGGCATGGTGCGGTCCGCGGCGGCGGAGCTGGCGGCGCGCGGCGTGAGGGTGAACGCCATCTCGCCGTACGCCATCGCGACGCCCATGGGGGCGCGCTCCGCGAGGGAGATGCTAGGCCTCCCGCCGGGGGGCGCCGGCGACGAGGAGTTGATCAGGCGGCTGTTCGACGAGGACATCAACGAGATGGGCGGCGGCGTGGTGCTGCGCGCGGAGGACGTTGCGAGGGCGGCGGTGTTCCTGACGTCTGAGGATGCCAGGTACATCACCGGGCATAATCTCATGGTCGACGGCGGGTTCTCCGTCGTGAAGCCGCTCAACGTCCCGGCCTGTTGAGGACGGCGAGAATCGTGCCGGGTTACAGGAAATTAAACACAAAATAAATCTGAAGAAAAAGAAACGGAAAATAATCCTATATGACCGGATCGTATGGACGTAAACTGGAAACCCTTCCTGTGTGACAACTGGCAAACCGAATCTCAAAGCATCCCATCCGACATGTCCAGCCGCATGACATCTGAACAGTGTATTTGGGTCTCAGTTTTCAGAGCTCCGTGTACATTGGTTCATTTTTCAAGTAAAACGGAATTGAGCTGCTCTGAAAGGTTGGGATTATTTGACTGAAGATGTACCTTTCTATTTGGTGTTTGGTTGAGGAGGAACATGATAGAGTAAAATCTATTTTAAGAAAAAGTGTTTCGATCAAGATGTTTTGGTTACTTATCATCCCAACCAAATGGCATAGTCGACCTTAGATTATTGAATTATCATGTTCTACTAAATTTGGAATATTCCTCCTAACTTTGTTTCATCATCCCAACCAAATGGCATAGTCGACCTTAGATTATTGAATGATCATGTTTTACTGAACTTTATTCAAATTTAAGCACTTGGAATCTCATGGTTCTGGAACACATAGTTTACATGTCGTTAAACTGATGGAGGCGATCCACCATTAAGCATCTGAATTGTCAACTTTGAATTGGGTTGTTATTTCTTAACACGCACTTACCACTATATCTTAAGGACAATTGTAGAGCACATATGTGTCGTGACTGATTGTCAAACTTCAAAAAAACATAAAAGGTATATCGATGAAAAAAAGAGAGTAGATAAGAAATTACTTTTCTTATACTATGCAGAATTCTCCATTCTGCAACATCTGAGTTAGAAAATCATACTCGATAAACACTGACATAATATCCTACTCTAGAAATCTCTATGGTATTTGTTAAACTCCATATATTATAACACCCGGCCAAGTTAAATAAAATCACTAAAGAAGACACACAGACATGTAATCACACTGTATTGCATATGTGGTATAAGCAATAAATTGAGAAAGGTGAGATCGAAGCTGACCTGCTCCCTCCCACCTGCTCCTTCACGCCGGCGGCCACTCTCGCCCCGGCGTCCACTTTCCTCGGCGTCGGTCGCTCCGGCCGCGCCACCCAGCCCGCGGCCTCGGCCATGGCCTCGTCTCCCCCACCCTCCGCCGCCGTCGGGCGCTCCCGTGAGGACAGATGGCTCGAGTCAAGCCCTTCATCCGCCAGGTCGCCGCCCACCTACCGCCAGGTTCTCTGTCGTCCGTCATCGCCATCCCGGGCGCCCGCTCCCTCCCGTTCTCCATTCCCTGCGCCGTCGCCGACGGGCCGGGCTCCGCCGTCTGCCCCGCGCCCACCTCTCCGCTCCGAGATCTGCCGGATGCCCTTGGAGGAGGTGGACGCGCGCGTGCCTTGGCAGGTGATGGCGAATCGAAAGCGGCCCCGTCCGCGCGCGCAGGACAGCCGCCGATGTGGCCCGGGCGTGCGGCCCCGCCCTAACCCTCTCCGGTGTCTATATAAACCGGAGGGTTTTAGTCCGTAGGACAACATAGACAACAACAATCATACCATAGGCTAGCTTCTAGGGTTTAGCCTCTCTGATCTCGTGGTAGATCTACTCTTGTACTACCCATATCATCAATATTAATCAAGCAGGACATAGGGTTTTACCTCCATCGAGAGGGCCCGAACCTGGGTAAAACTTCATGTCCCTTGCCTCCTGTTACCATCTGGCCTAGACGCACAGTTCGGGACCCCCTACCCGAGATCCGCCGGTTTTTACACCGACATTGGTGCTTTCATTGAGAGTTCCTCTGTGTCGTCACCGTCAGGCTTGATGGCTCCTACGATCATCAATGGCGAGGCAGTCCAGGGTGAGACCTTCCTCCCCGAACAGATCTTCGTCTTCGGCGGCTTCGCACTGCGGGCCAATTCACTTGGCCATCTGGAGCAGATCGAAAGCTACGCCCCTGTCCGTCAGGTCAGATTTGGAAGTTTAAACTACATGGCTGACATCCGCGGGGACTTGATCTTCGACGGATTCGAGCCACTGCCGAGCGCGACGCACTGTCCTGACGAGCATGATCTAGCTCTGCCGCTGAACAGTGCCCTGGAGGCCACACCCGCATCGGCTTCGACCCTTAATTCGGAGCCAACTGCGCCGATCGAGGATGGGCGGTTGGACGCCACCTCGGGGGCTGCGATCCCAACGGCGATCGAGCCAAACACCAGCCCCGCACTCCACGAGACTCGTGACTCCGAGGAGCCGGACTCCTCTCCGGACTCCGAACCCCCCGCGCCCCTGCCAATCGAATCCGATTGGGCGCCGATCATGGAGTTTACTACCGCGGACATCTTTCAGCACTCGCCTTTCGGCACTACGGTCAGCAAGGTTGGGATTCGGACGATGGAGAAATTCAAAGCCCACCCACCACCCACTTGGTAGCCACTGTCGACGATTTAACCGACATGCTCGACTTCGACTCCGACGACATTGACGGTATGGACGCCGGTGAAGGAGACGATAAAGAACCAGCACCTATTGAGCCTGGAGCGCCACCTCGTCATACGACGTATACATGGTGGACGCACCAAAAGATGACGACGAGGAACGGAGGGACACACTGAAGGATTGTTCCCTCGAAAAGCAGTCAAAGCGGCGACGCAAGCGCCGCCCCAAAACCTTCCTTGATAGAAATAGCGATCACACAGACCCAGCGCTGGAGCAGGGCGAACCGCTGCCGGACAACGGCAATCCGGATAATCAAACTGAACAAACAAATCCTATCAAGGATAATGGTCCGGACGACATAACGCCGGACAGGCACCCGGAGCAGCAGAATGCCCGTAAAAGGCTTGTTGCCACCGCGAGGAGTCTTAAAAAGCAGAAGCGAAGGCTCAAGGCCACGCAAAACACACTCCAATTCAGATGGAGCAAAATACTCAACACTGCAGCAAGGTACGGCGACAATCGCCCCTCCAAGAGCTACCCAAAGCGGAAGCTGCTACCCGAATTCGATGAGGAGGCCTCAGACCCCCCACAACCAAATATCAAAGCAGCCACCTGGTCGGATAGACGACCCCTCTACCAACATAGAACAACATTCAACGTCGCTCACTATACAACACGCGACCCATGCGAGGGCTCGCACCCAAAGGACGGTGCAACAAGATCCATCTATGGACCACGCAAGCGCGCCCCAGCATACAATGCAACACAACAAACATCCGAACAACGCGGCACACCCAGCTACAGGGGTGCCGCACACCCCCTATGTTTCACCGATGAGGTGCTGGATCATGAATTTCCAGAGGGATTCAGGCCCGTAAACATAGAGGCATACGACGGAATAACAGACCCTGGGGTCTGGATTGAGGACTACATCCTTCATATCCATATGGCTCGAGGAGATGATCTCCACGCCATCAAGTACTTACCCCTCAAGCTCAAAGGGCCAGCTCGTCACTGGCTCAAAGGCCTCCCCGAAAGCTCCATTGGAAGTTGGGAAGAGCTCGAAGATGCCTTTCGGGCAAATTTTCAAGGGACTTATGTCCGACCTCCGGATGCGGACGATCTGAGTCATATAACTAAACAGCCCGGAGAGTCAACCCGAAAGCTTTGGAATAGGTTTCTTACTAAAAAGAACCAGATTGTCGACTTTACGGACACCGAAGCCTTAGCGGCTTTCAAGCATAGCGTCCGTGACGAATGGCTCGCCAAACACCTCGGCCAAAATAAGCCGAGAATGATGGCCGCATTAACAAACCTCATGACCCGCTTTTGCACGGGTGAGGACAGCTGGCTAGCCAGATGCAGCACCAGCGACCCCAGTACATCTGAAGTTAGAGATGGAAACGGGAAATCACGGCGCAACAGCAATAACAAATGCCGGAATAAACAAGACAACACGAAGGGCACGGCAGTAAATGCCGGATTCAAAGTTTCTCGGCCAGGTCAAAAGCCGCCCCCCCAAAGGCACCAGGGATGAACTGTCCAGCCTCAACAAAATTCTGGACCAAGTATGTCAGATCCATAGTACCCCTGGCAAACCTGCTAATCATACCCACAGAGAATGTTGGGTCTTCAAGCAGTCCGGCAAGCTCAACGCCGTACACAAGGGGGAGGATACACCAAGTGAAGACGAGGACGAACCTCCCAAGCAAGACAAGGGGGAACAAAAGAAATTTCCACCCGAAGTCAAAACAGTAAACGTGTTACACGTGATCAAGGGAAAAAACAATGCGGCACTCCCAGAAAAATATACCCAAGCGCCTATCACCACGAAGTCCTGCCACTGGTCATTTCAACCGATCACTTTCGACCATCGCGATTACTCAGCAAGTATCCGACATACAAGATGGGCTGCCCTGGTATTAGACCCAGTAATTGGCGGACATCACTTCACACGAGTCTTGATGGACGGCGGCAGCAGCCTAAACCTAATATATCAGGATACAATTCGTGGGATGGGGTTAGACCCAACACAAATTCTCCATAGCAATACTACCTTTAAAGGAGTAACGCCGGGCCCAGGGGCTCGTTGCACGAGCTCCCTCCTACTACAAGTTATATTCGGCTCCCCCGATAACTTCCGTCGCGAGCATTTAACTTTCCACATCGCTCCGTTTCAAAGTGGCTATCAAGCACTGCTCGGACGCGAAGCTTTTGCTCGCTTTAATGCAATACCACACTACGCCTCCCTCGCACTCAAGATGCCCGGTCCACGTGGCATCATTTCAGTGCACGGAAATATCAAGCGATCTCTGCGCGCCGAAGAGAGTGAGGCTGCCTTGGCAGCTGCACACTAAAGGCGCCCGGACAAGCATCCAATAGGTTGTCAAGACCTCAGACACAACTAATCAAGTCCGGCGCCACTACTTATACCGAATAAACAGTCACACCCCTATTTTTCAATACAAGGGGCTCAACGCGCGCAGACAAGTGGCAATTTCTTCTCATCTTGAATTACACATGGTTTCTTTAGAAAACTATCTTTTTGCATGACAACCTTTTCACCTAAATTCCTCTCTTTTACAGATGATCATCGTGCTACACCCGTCCAGGATACGGCACAACGGAGACACAGGCGCAGACGTGCAGCAGGGACCCGCCCCAAGGATTCTTTTTAGATTAAGACCCTGCTTAAACCTTTTTTACTGTCTCTTGTTGATACATATCCACCGTTGAGAAGGATACTGACGTCTTGGTATGTGGCCACGCCAGAACAATGCACATACCTGGACACAAGGGGCTTCTTACAAAGGCCATTCTTTAGGCCCGGTTTATACCACAAAGACCGAATACCTTAGGGAGTGTTTGGCGTCGCGAGTTTGGCCCTATATGCATCAGCTCTGAATCATTGTCTTTGGTCAAATGTTGGGTTTGCCCGGCTCCTGTGTTTTGGTGCCTTACGTTCCGCTTTACCGGCTAAGGTAGCACCAGGAGAACTATTGCGATTGTGCACTGGTTCATCCGGACAAGCACCTCAGTAGAGAAAGCCGAAAACTGACTGTCATGATATAGCGTGAGACTGGTCAACCACTCGATGACCTATGGGAATGTTAGAATTCCTCCGCCTTAACGAAGGGCCGTTTCCCGGCCAGGCATGTACGCACCCCGGGATCGGGAGAGTGCGGAGCCACCAGGGGCTATCTAGTAGCCCCACTGTCAAACTCCTATGGCTAAGTGAAAGTGTTAAAGCGTTATAGTCCGGTTGCCTCGCTCGCTCCGCTATCACCTCCTTTATAGGACCAAGACGTTGGGTCAAGTGTGAACGTGTGTTTTTGCGAGCACCTCCGCATTATATGCGTGGGGGTTCAAGCCGACGACTGCAATCTTTCAGGTTATACACATGTATACATAAACGGCCGCCCAGGAGGCATCATATCACTTTCAGGCAAAAGTATAAAAATAGCCTTATGAATATTTATAAAAGCATTTCGCTTACAAAGATATTACATATCACTCAAACATAATATTTTTTGAGCACTGGGTCTCTATCAAACGAGCACCCTCAAGAACTTCCTCAAAGTAGTGCTCAGCAGCCCTTCGACCTATGGCCGAATCCCGCGCTGCAACAGTGGTAGCATCCATCTCCGCCCAGTATGCTTTAACACGGGTAAAGGCCATTCGTGCGCCCTCTATGCACGCCGACCTCTTCATCGCATTAATGCGCGGCACCACGTCAAGGAACTGCTGCACCAAGCTGAAATAGCTGTTCGGTTTTGACCTTTCCAGCCATAGCTGATCCACAACAGACCTCATGGAGAGTCCGGATAACCTATTTAGTTCGGCCCATTCAGCTAATTGATCAGTCAATGAAAGCGGACGCTCGGGAGAATGGAATTGTTTCCAAAACAGCTGGTCTACTTCACGGTTCGTCTGACTCTGGAAGTACTTGGCCGCATCGGCAGCGCTCGCTGCCAAATCCCTATACACATCCTCCGAACTCCACAGCCGATCCAGAGGGGCATACCGTGGATCTCCGAACTTCCTCTGCAACATAAAGGATTTCCCAGCCACAATATCCCCGGCTTCCCGCAGCTCCTCCTTCTTTGCCCTCATAGCAGAGCAGAGGTCTTTTTTCGTCGCAGCAGCCTTCTCAAGGTCCGATGACTTCGCTTGGTTTTCCTTTTCAAGGACCCAACAACGGTCGGCGGCGGCTTTCAATTCTATGGCCATCTTGGCCATCTTGTCTCGGCTCTCGCCATGCGCGGCCTTCTCGGCTCGCAACTCTTCGGCCGCCTTCAAAGCAGCCGCGTTACCCAACCTCGCTTGTTCCTTGGCTCGGGCAAGTTCCGCCCGCAAGGCTTCAACAGTGGCAGCTCCATCTGCAGTCATAACATATTAACGATATTGGCTTCATGCTGCTCTTACTATGCGGCGTTTACCAGATAATGACACTTACCCTGTGCCTCGCCAAGCCTTTTGTTAACAAGCTCGATGTCGGCGTCTGCCGCATCCAACTGCCGTTTTAAATGGGCAAACTCGCCAGTCCCGCCAGCCACCGGAGTTTCCATCACCTGCACATAAAGGCAGTACGGTTATTAACTGGGAATACGATCCTCTGTTCGTCATCATTTCTGACGACAACCAGAGTCTCAGGGGCTACTATCTACACAGGGCACACCTAGCATGTGCAGGACTATCATACATTATTTTACATACCTCAAAGCCTGTCAGTAGACTCATAAAAGCTTCATGCAATCCGCTTTCGGCGGACGCGATTCTCTCCACCACCGTATCCATCAGCATACAGTGTTCATCTGAGATGGCCGCTCGCCCCACCAACTCCCTCAGAACATCCGATTGCGCACTAGACGGTGTCGGACTCTTTTGTCTGCTCTCTTCGGGAGCCGGACACTGGGAGCTTCGGGGGTCGATGGGATTATCTTCTGGCCTCACCGGATTCGGAGAGGCCCTCCGCGATGACACTTCAGGGTCGCCCGCTTCTGGAGCGGAGGAGTCTGGAGGAGGCGTTTCGCTCTCCATCATCTCTGGAAGAAGATCCCCCAAAGACGAGCTCATTTGAGAGGGGATAAGGCCCGAACTGCAAAAATATAGGCGGTGGTTATTTTCTCAGAAGAAAAAGATGGCATATCTGTACTGTTAAAGTATTTTGGGTCACTTACGACTCGCGGGAGAATTGATCCCCCCGCGGACTTTGTGCGGCAACAGCACCCCCCAAGGTAGGACCCCCTGTGGGAGATTTCTTCTCCCGTTTGGGAGTCTCGGCTTCCGAATCCCTGGGCGCAGTCCTTTTCCTCTTCTGGTTGTCTTCCTTAATGGAGATGCTCGCTCCCTCGGTTAGAATGGGCAGCGTTGGGGGCCCGCGTCCGCCCGTATTACCCTCCATAGTATCTTCCTTTAAGGGCTCCGGGCAAGGTGCGGTCTGGAGCATCTTTTCCAATACCGGATTTTCCAAACCCTCAGGGAGGGGGGCCGAACACCGAATCAACTTCGCCTTTGTTAGCCAGTCCTGGTCAAAAAGCAAACTCTCAGAAATAACTTCATAGCAAAGGAGAGGTAGTATGTTCGGCTGGAAGATGCCTTACCTATTCGGCGGCGCGGTTACAGCTCAGGCCCACGTCCTTGGTGATTTCCGGACACTCCACTTGAGGTCCGAAGAATGACTTGTACATCTCCTCGTGCGTCAGGCCGAGGAAATTTTGAATGACACGCGGTCCCTCGGGATTGAACTCCCACAAGCAAAGGGGCCGGCGTTTGCAAGGCTGGACTTGACGAACCAGCATGACTTGTATCACCGCAATCAAACTGAGATCTCCATTAAAGAGGTCTCGAATGAGGCTTTGCAGTATAGGCACGTCCTTGGCTGGACCCCAGCTCAGTCCTCTGCTAATCCACGACATCAGTTGTGGTGGAGGGCCCGAACGGAAAATGGGGGCGGCCGCCCACTTGGCACTTCTAGGAGCCGTGATGTAGAACCACTCCTGTTGCCACAATTCAGATACCTCTGGGATGGAACCTTTGGGCCATGAAGCACCCTTCATCTTGCATATTGAGACACCTCCACACGCCGCATGTTGCCCCTCGATCATCTTCGGCTTTACTTCAAAGGTCTTGAGCCATAGGCCAAAGTGAGGGGTAACCCGGAGGAAGGCCTCGCACACGACAATAAATGTCGTGATATGAAGAAAGGAGTCCGGAGCTAGATCATGGAAATCTAGCCCGTGCTAAAACATCAAGCCCCTGACGAAAGGATCCAAAGCAAGGCCTAGACCTCGGAGGAAGTGGGAGACGAACACGACGCTCTCGTTGGGTTCAGGGGAAGGGACGGCCTGCCCCTGGGGAGGCAGCCGATGCAAAATCTCAGCGGTCAGATATCTGGCCTCCCTCAACTTTTTGATGTCTTCTTCCGTGACGGAGGAAGGCACCCATCGGCCTTGAAGGCTAGATCCGGACATGACTGAAGGTTCGGAGCACCTGACCTGGACTTTGGGCGTTTGAGCTTGAGGCGGGGGAAGGATTCGATTGAGCACGGGAGGGAAAAATAAAAGCCTTGTCCCTTTATAAAGAGGGTGAATATCAAGCATCCTCTCCGTGTCCGTTTGGACTTGCCTATAATCTAGGAGTCCCAGAAGCGGTTGGGTTACCCACGCCCGTATTGATGAGAATCCCGGAATAAGGGGACACGATCTCTGCTTTAACAAGACGTGCCAAGGGAACCGCCTCGCATAACACGCTGAGGTGGGGTAATAAAACGATTCGGAGAAAGGCTTGGCCGCGGTGCGATATCACACTACGGAATACGTCAGCAGATTAGATTTGTGTAAATATTATTCTCTCTTTGGCAATATGTGGAAACTTATTTTGCAGAGCCGTACACTGTCTTTGTGTTCAAAATCTTCTATGAAGTACTTGGAGGAGGAACCCGCCTTGCAATGCCGAAGACAATCTGCGCGCCGGACTCGTCATCATTGAAGCCTGGTTCAGGGGCTACTGAGGGAGTCCTGGATTAGGGGGTGTTCGGATAGCGGGACTATACCTTCAGCCGGACTCCTAGACTATGAAGATACAAGATTGAAGACTTCGTCCCGTGTCCGGAAGGGACTTTCCTTGGCGTGGAAGGCAAGCTTGGCGATACGGATATTCAGATCTCCTACCATTGTAACCGACTTTGTGTAACCCTAACCCTCTCCGGTGTCTATATAAACCGGAGGGTTTTAGTCCGTAGGACAACATAGACAACAACAATCATACCATAGGCTAGCTTCTAGGGTTTAGCCTCTCTGATCTCGTGGTAGATCTACTCTTGTACTACCCATATCATCAATATTAATCAAGCAGGGCGTAGGGTTTTACCTCCATCGAGAGGGCCCGAACCTGGGTAAAACTTCGTGTCCCTTGCCTCCTGTTACCATCCGGCCTAGACGCACAGTTCGGGACCCCCTACCCGAGATCCGCCGGTTTTGACACCAACACCCCCCCCCTCCGCTTCGGCGCCGCGTCCCTGCTCCGGCCACCACGGATGGCCACCCCTCGTCCTCAGGATCCATGGCTGCCACGCGCACCTCCTCGGGCTTGCTCACGCCCATGTCGAGTGCTTCTGGGGCCGGTGCACCCGTGCTCTTCGGGACTGCCCAGGGCGCCAGATCGCCCTCGGACCATGCGTCCCCCGAGTCCTCCGGGTGGACTGCGGCGGCTTCGTCTCGGGCCGCCCTGCCGTCTCCTTCCACCTTTGCCCCTGCGACTTCCTCGCGGACCTCCTCGCCGGCCTCAGTCGCCTCCTCCGTCGCCACGCCGCTCTCCGGGCACCCAGCATTTCGGCCTGCGGCCGCTGTGTGCTACCACCTGCGCTCCCAGGAGATCATCGAGGCAGAGCGTGCACTGGAGCGCGCGCTGCTCATCATCATCGCGGGTTGCTGCACGGGCGTGTCGCGGGAGGAGGTTGCCGACGCCATTTGCTCTCAGTGCGACCTTGCAGCTAACGAGTTCACCATTCACAAGCATGCTCAAGAAGACTTCCTCCTCCGCTTCTCCAACATGGAGTCCCGTGCCCGCGTCGCCCTGAGCCGTGTTCGCACTTCCCGGTTCAGGCTGATCTTCCATCCATGGGGCCGCGAGGCCGGCTCTGAGCCCGTTAAGGCACTCTTCCTCGTGTCCCTCGAGCCCTATGGCATCCCTGATCACGCTTGGCACCGGGCGGCCGCCGAGACCCTGCTTGCCCCCTTCTGGAAGTTCGAGCACCTCGCCCCCGAGACCCGCAACCTCGCCGACATGTCCGTCTTCCGTTTAAGTGCATGGACCATCAACCCGGACGCGATCCTGCGCTCCTCCGAGCTCCTCTTGCCGGGCGACGACGCCGTGGAGCTTGACACCGACCCGGACCGCGCTGAGCGCCTCGCGCTTGGGCTCGCGCGCTTTCCCGTCCGGATTCATGTGGCCTCCTGCGTCGACTACCGCCGGCCACCCCCGCCCCCTCCGCCTGCTTCCGACAATGGAGCTGCGCAGGACTCCCCCCTGTTGCCTCCACGCTGGCCGCAACACCATCAGTTCCCTCCTGCCCGTTCCGGTGGCTCTCGGCGGCACCCTGGTCGGGGCGGCCACCGGCGCGGCCGTCGCCATGTGCACGTGCCTCCTCCGTGCCGTGGATGGGAAGGAATCTTGGGGGCCTGCCTAGATGCTTTTCCCTCCGCTGACCGAGTCTCCGCACGGCTCCGATTGGGCGACCTTCCTCTGCTGACCGAGGCTGGGCCACGTGATGCGCCGGACGCGCCATCCCCCGCGTTGGAGGCCAGCCCATCCGACCCTGTGCAGACCCTGGGGTCCCAGGTGTCTCGAGATGCGTGCATTTCAAACCAGCCAACTAGCGCCGCGCCTTCCTCCCCAAGCCACGTTGGGCCATCCCTGGCGATGCTAATCAGCCAACCAGGAGTCGACACCACCCCTCCTCGTGACGATGGGCCTACGTCATGCCTGCTGCTGGGAGACATTGGGGGCCCATCTGGATCCTCCCACCTGCTGCTGATACGACTGACGCAGGAGATTCGTCTGCGGCCAATCCCACGCCTCCCCACCCCCTGTCCCCATGCAGCCCGGATCCTGAGCCGACCGAGGCCCCACCCCGCCTGGTCGCTGCCTCTCTTGACGCACCCTTGGATTGCTTGGACCGCGCCGTTCCCGAGCCTATGGCGGGCCCGTCCTGCTTGGGCGTGGTGCTGCATGTTGCACCCACCGGCTCGGTCGATGACAGGTCGGCCCCATCGCCCATGCAGCCCATGCATACCACGAACGTTCCCGCACCCGACGTGGATCTCTCCTCTTTCGTCGATGCCATCTCTGTCGGGGCGTCCTCTCTGCTTCCAGCGCCGAAGCCTCGGCGACGTAGAAAGGAGCTGCCGGCCAACTTCACCCCTCGCCGCAGTTTCCGCATTGCGCGCGCGGACCAAGGGCTCAACTCCAAAATGAAAGCCAAGCGGGTGTTGCTTCTCTGTCTCGGTCTGATCTCAAGCGACGATGCACCAATCTCCGATGAGGTGCTTGGCAAATATGCCCTCCTCTTTGAGCAGCCATTGGCGTTAGACGTGCTGCAAGCATTCGCCAATTTCTTTGGGTGGCAACTCCCCAGCTCGCTGCCCCCTACTCCGGGGCAGCTCATTGAAGCCTAATTGGCTGCCTATGTGACGTCTCTAACGTGCCCCCTCCCCTATGGATTGTAACCTCAAAAAAAAATTTTGGAATGTCCAAGGTCTTAACTCCGGTGCTAAGCGCACCGCCGTCCGCAGCGTGATCTCCGTTGTCGTGCCTACCATAGTGTGTCTCCAAGAGACAAAGCTCGCTAATGTCTCTGACGCCATTGTCTTGGACACGCTCGGTTCGTCCTTTGAGGACTATTTTTTCCTCCCCGCAGATGGCACACGCGGTGGCATCCTCCTTGCTTGGCAACGTTCTACCATCTCCCTCTCCAATCCCCTCATCGGCGAGCACCACGTTACGACCTTGGTCTCTTCCTTGGCCGGCGAGGGCCATTGGTGGCTCACCGGGGTGTATGGGCCTCAAGATGATGACGCCAAACTTGAATTCCTTGCTGAGTTACATGACATGCGCGAGTCCCGCATCGGCGCATGGCTTATTGGTGGAGATTTCAACATGATCACCTCGGCCTCGGAGAAGAACAACTCGAACATCAATCGTCGCACCATGAACAGATTTAGGCGCTTCATCACTGACGAGGAGCTTCGCAATATCTATATGCATGGCCGGAACAACGAGCGCGACGCCCCATGATATACTTGGTCCAACGAGCCCTGGCCGAACTCGAACATCAATCGTTGCACCATGATATACTTGGTCCAACGAGCGCGACGCCCCTACGCTTGTTCATAACGACCGCATTCTTTGCACCTCCGGTTGGGAGATCGCCCACCCGCACTTCCTACTCCGCTGCCTCTCCTCCGCGGCCTCCGATCACTGCCCGCTCCTTGTTGACTGCATGGCCCGCCCTCCGGGAGCACGACGTTTCCACTTTGAGAGATTCTGGCCAAAGTTGGATGGGTTTCACCATGTGGTTGCTGAGGCCCGGGTCTCTACTACGCCGGACGCCGATCCCTTTAGATGGATCGTGACACGTCTCAAGGCGACTGCCAGGAAGCTGCAAAGCTGGAGTGCACGCACGATCGGCAACGTGTCCTTTCAGCTTAAGGTGTCCCGTGAACTCATTGCGAGACTGGACGCTACTCAAGATTTACGGCCGTTATCCCCCTCGAGACCTGGTTTCATCGGAAGCTTAAGGCGTCCTACCTTGGCCTTGCCTCTCTCGAGCGATCCATCGCCAGAGAGCGTGTGCGTCTCTCCTGGCTCCGGAGTGACGACGCAGCGGTATCCTACCTCAAAGTGCACGCTGCCCATCGCAAGCAAAGAAACCTTATGAGAAGTTTGCGCGTCGGCCCCCAAACCGTCACTAACCATGATGACATGACCGTGGCTGCCTTTGTCCACTTCTCAAATGCCCTTGGCAGCACTTCCGATCGCGACATCACACTCGATCTTCATGCCCTTTGGGTGCCGCAGTTTGATCTTCTTGCGCTTGACGCGCCATTCACCGAGGAGGAGATTTGGAACACCGTCAAGAGCATGCCGACGGGGAAGGCGCCTGGCCCCGATGGATTCACCGCCGAGTTCTTGGTTGCCTGTTGGGAGACGATCAAGCCCAACTTTCTTGCGGCTTTCGACAAGTTCCACGCCATGAATGGTCATGGCCTGCAGAAGCTCAATGAGGCCCTTCTTATGCTGCTACCCAAGCATGCAAATGCGCACTCCCTCTTTGACTATAGACCCATCAGTCTCATACACATCTTCGCCAAGCTGGTCGTGAAGCTTCTCTCCCTCCGTCTCGCTCCACGGCTGAACACCATGGTCTCCACCAACCAGAGTGCGTTTATTGCGGGGCGATGTATCCACGACAACTACCTCCTCATGCAGCGACGGCTCGTCTCTTGCACAACCTGAAGGCGCCGCGCATGCTTCTCAAGTTGGATATTGCTCGTGCGTTCGACAACATCTCTTGTCCCTTCCTTCTACAACTTCTGCAGCACCTTGGGTTCGGCCCACGTTGGCATGAGTAGATTTCCATGCTCCTCTCCATGACCTCTACGAGAGTTCTCATCAACGGCCACCCAGGGACTCCGATCGACCACGCTCACGGCCTTTGTCAAGGCAACCCCGTCTCACCCATGCTCTTCACCTTGGTCATCGACGTGCTGAACTCCATGCTGCTTCGCGCGGTTGAACTAGGCCTCCTTCATTGCTTGACCACCCGTCACGCAGCTTCGAGCATATCCCTTTATGCCGACGATGTGGTCATCTTCTGCCATCCGGACTCTCACGACCTCGACACGGTTCGCAGGCTCCTCCACGTCTTTGGCCTCGCTTCTGGGCTGCAAACCAACTTTGACAAGTGTTCGGCCACTCCTATACAATGCACTGAGGATTGCATTGCTGCTATAGCCACGGAGATGCAGTGCCCCGTCACTCACTTTCCTATCACCTATCTCGGGCTGCCCCTCTCAGTCTGCAAGGCCTCTTCGACGAGCTTGCAACCAATCATCGACAGGCTTGGGCGCAAGCTCTCCACATGGCGGGCATCTATGCTATCCAAGGGAGACCGCCTATCCCTTGTGCGCCATGTCCTAAGTGCCATCCCCACACACTTCCTCACGGCCATCGCCTTCAACAGCACTGCCATCAGGAAGGTCAACCGGATCATCCACGAATTTTTATGGGCAGGATCGGATAAGGCCAACGGTGGTCAATGCCTCGTCAACTGGCAGCGTGTTTGCCGGCCTATCTCCCTCGGTGGCCTCGGCGTCCGAGACATTCAGCGTACGGGCATCTCTCTCCGTGTTCGTTGGCTATGGCTGCAATATACCGACGCTACTCGCCCGTGGAGCCACCTTCACATCCCCCACGACACGGACACGAGTGCCATTTTCAGGACCTCCACGACTTGGCAGCTTGGAGCTGGAGATTCTTGCAGATTCTGGACCGACCACTGGATTGCTTGCAGGTCTATGGCCGAGATCGCCCCTCTCGTTATCGCTCTCGTCCCAAGGCGCCTTCGGAAGGAGCGCTACGTGCACGATGGTCTACACCAGCGCTCTTGCGTGCAGGATATCCGAGGCGCGCTTGGGCCAGCGACCATGGTGCAGTATGTTGAGCTATGGTGTTTGGTGCGACACACTAATCTCTCCAGCGAGCCGGACATGCTACGCTGGCGTTGGACCTCTTCTGCTACATACACTGCATGCTCCTGCTACAAGGCCTTATTCTTCGGAGCTTGTGAAGACCCTTTCTGGCGGCTCACCTAGCGACCTTGGGCTCCTCTCCGCATCAAGTTCTTCCTTTGGCTGGCCATGCAAAACCGCTGCTGGATCGCGGAACGCCTGGCTCGCCGCGGATTGCCCCACGATGATGCTTGCGCCTTGTGTGACCAGGAGGAGGAGACCATGCACCACCTTCTTGTCGGATGCTCTTTCTCTCGCCAAATTTGGCACGAGATCCTTGGCTGGGCGCGTGTGCCCATCAACCTCCCTGACCCGGACACACCATTCCAATTATGGTGGCAATCCTCTCTCGACCTCGCACCCGCTTCCATGCGCAAGGGTCTATCCTCCCTCATCATCTTCTCAGCCTGGTGCATTTGGAAGCAATGCAACGCTTGCATTTTTGACAGAGCGATACCATCGATCAACTTCACCTCCGACACCATCAAGGACGAGGCGTGCCTATGGGCCAAGGCGGGCGCCACCGGACTGCAAAACATTATCCCCGGTGCTTAGTCTCTAGTTTCCGGTCGGGGGGCTGAGCATACCCCCATCTGTTGTGCTCCTTCACTTGTACACCATGCCTAGTGCGCACATGGCCTTGTAAGTGTTGTAATCCCATGCTTGTACTCTTCTTCTATCAATACAAAGATACGCGTCTTGCGTATTCGCGGAGAAAGGTGAGATTGGGGCAGCCCATCCACAACAACTCAACAAAATTTGATTTTCCTTGAGTTTCACAATAAATATTTTGTACTATTACATCTATGCTCATGTACGAAGTAGACTTTTTTCATCGTTATTTTCCCTCACATGTCACATTTCACAAACTGGAATACATTAGGTTTAGTTTATACTGACCCCCTCGCTTTCGTAGATGTAACATCACAAAAATTACCAACTTTAGTGTTAAATAAAAGTTAGCAATCAAATGAATATTGTTATTTTCCTTATTGGTGGTTGGATTCTCTAAATAAATTAAATTTCTCGAGGATTAATTTGAATTCGTCCCAAGCCTTATTTAAGACCATAATAAAAAGAGGGGATTCACTTGACTATCCAAAACATAAAAATTGGTTGGGAAAATTTTACACAATTTTAACTATTTATATTCCATTTCACTTTGAGTATTTTTATATTTTCCTACAAAATGTATTAATTTTCCCAAGGGGTTGGGGCTAATATGAATTTGGCAAAATTGGTTTAGGGATTTATTACATGTTGGAATCATATGATGGAATATTTCATATTTGCGTCAATGGCATCTCAAAATTATTATTTGAATTTTTTGGCTTTGATAACCCCTAAAATTGGTTTTAGGGTTTTTTAAGTCCAAATTAAATTGATTCTAAACAAAATGAACTAACACAACTAAATTTTCCTACACAATGACTTTGGCAAAATTGGTTTTAGGGATTTATTAAGTCTTTGGATCATTTTTCATATATTGGAATATTTCATCTTTTCATTATCTGCATTTCAATATTATTATTTGGATTTTATGGGCATTGCTAACCCCTTAAATTGGTTTCAGGTATGTTTGTTTAAGTCCTAATTAAATTAGTTCCAAATAAAATGAACGCGCATGATTTAATTGGGTACAAATTATATTTCCTAAGCCCAAAATAAGTATTTTGATTCAATAGAATTTTCTTGGTTGTTTAGGAAGTGACTTGGCAATTATAAAAGCCAAAACAACCTGCCATAATTATTTATGTATAAGAAATAGATTTTAGAAACTATTTTCCATTTTGCCACAAATATAATTGATGCTTGTTAGTGAATAGTGCTGAATCATCATCGAAACGGTACACAATACCTACATGGACACACCTTGTCGACCAATGGGTCCTTAGGTCTCCGGGCTTGCTCAAAGGAAACAAAGGTGGATGTGTTAACTTCATGATGCCATCCTAAATAGAAATTTTAACTAGTATATGCTCATGGTTTCATGCCCTTGACACATTTATAATATTTTCATTTCCTATGTTAGCAGTATGTTCCACAAAGTCCCTATGTTAGGAGTAGAGCAGAAGAAGGTGAGCAAATCTCACTGTCGGTGTCAAAACCGGCGGATCTCGGGTAGGGGGTCCCGAACTGTGTGTCTAGGCCGGATGGTAACAGGAGGCAGGGGACATAATGTTTTACCCAGGTTCGGGCCCTCTTGATGGAGGTAAAACCCTACGTCCTACTTGATTAATATTGATGATATGGGTAGTACAAGAGTAGATCTACCACGAGATCAGAGAGGCTAAACCCTAGAAGCTAGCCTATGGTATGATTGTATGTTGTCCTACGGACTAAAACCCTCCGGTTTATATAGACACCGGAGAGGTTAGGGTTACACAAGGTCGGTTACAAAGGAGGAGATATACATATCTGTATTGCCTAGCTTGCCTTCCACGCCAAGTAGAGTCCCATCCGGACACGAGACGAAGTCTTCAATCTTGTATCTTCATAGTCTAACAGTCCAGCCAATAGATATAGTCTGGCTGTCCAGAGACCCCCTAATCCAGGACTCCCTCGGTAGCCCCTGAACCAGGCTTTCAATGACGATGAGTCCGGCGCGCAGTATTGTCTTCGACATTGCAAGGCGGGTTCCTCCTCCGAATACACCACGGAAGAATCTAAATTCAAGGATGGTGTCCGACCCTGCAAAATAAGTTCCACATACCACCGTAGAGAGAATAGTATTTCCAAAAATCTAATTTGCTGACTTGTTTTGGCAACACGACATAATGTCACGGCCCGATGATTATTCGAACCGTTTCCTTTAACTAGCCCCGCACATAACGCGAGGCAGTTTTTTGACACGTCTTGTCAAAGCAGAGATCGTGTCCCCTTATCATAGGATTCTCATCAATACGGGTGTGGGTAACCCAACCGCGCCATCGATTACGACGCTTGGGGGACGAGCGAGTTTTACCAGGCTAGTGGGGACGCATAGTTTCGTCCGCCCATATAAAGGGATAAGGATTTACCTTTTCATCCACGCCTTCTTCCTCCTTTGCTCATCCACCTTCGCACACTCGAGCTCCAGCGCCCAAGTTCGCATTTCCCACCTCGACCTTCTCCAACCATGTCCGGAGCGGGAGGCGGGTGGATGGTCTCCTCCATCACGGAGGGACACATCAAGAAGCTGAGGAGAGCCGGATACTTGCCCGACGACATCGCGCACCGGCTCCCAGAGGAGGGGCAGCTCATCCCCACCCCCAGGACCCATGAGAGGGTGGTGTTCCTCACCCATTTCCTCAGCGGACTGGGATTTCCTCTCCACCCATTTGTCCGGGGGCTCATGTTCTACTACGGCCTAGATTTCCACGATCTGGCCCCGAACTTCATCCTCAACATCTCGGCGTTTATCGTCGTGTGCGAGGCCTTCCTCCGCATCAAGCCCCACTTCGGCTTATGGCTGAAGACTTTCAACGTCAAGCCAAAGGTAGTAAGCGGCCGCCAGGCGGAGTGCGGAGGTGCCATGGTGGGCAAGATGCCCAACATCACATGGCTTGAGGGCTCCTTCGTGGAGACAATAAAGGGGTGGCAGTCGGGGTGGTTCTACATCACCGAGCCGCGTGACCCTACATGGGTAGCGGCCCTCGAGTTTCGATCTGGCTTCCCCACATGGCTCACCTCCTGGCAAGAGAAGGGCATGTCCTGGGGTAGTTCGGGAGAGCTGACCGGACTCCAAACATGTATTCAAAATATGGTCAACAAGAAGCTCAAGCTCGTCAACGTAGTCCAGGTCATGCTCAACCGCCGGATCCTCCCGTGCCAACAACGGGCCTTCAACTTGTGGGAGTTCGACCCGGCGCAGCACCGAACTCTGATCAGGCTCTTCGACACAACTCACGAAGATGCCTGGAGGTTGCTGTTCAAGAGCGCCGAGGTCCCCCTCCCACTACTGAGGATCGCGGATTCAGCGCAAAGCGCCAAGCCAGAGCGGTAAGCTGCTTTACCTCTTATAGGATACTTGTTTTTCATAGCTTGACTCCATGCGGGATCTAAACTCCCATACCTTTGACATGACTGGCAGGAGACGGCCGGACAGATCGATTGTCCGGCTCCTTTGCCCGAAGGCCCAGCAAACGCTCTTCTGACGAAGATGCTGACCCTGGCTCCTTATACAGTGCCGGATAAGACCAAGAAGGCCAAGGGAACCCGAAAGAGTTCCCGGCGCCAGGCGTCATCGGACTCACCGTCCGAGGACTCTACGGCGCAATCCTCCCCCGAAGACAAGGAGGCAGAAGAAGATGCTCCCCCTCCATACGGGCGAGACAAGAAAAGGAAGGCCGCCCCAACTGGGGAGGCCGAAGGGTCCAAGAAGGGAAGGACTCTCCTTCTCGACAGTTCCACCACCGCCGCCGATGGCGAAGACGAGTGGCTACCCAAGGCCAAGTGTTGGAAATATGCCCTAGAGGCAATAATAAAATGGTTATTATTGTATCTCCTTGTTCATGATAATTTTCTATTGTTCATGCTATAATTGTATTAACTGGAAACCGTAATACATGTGTGAATACATAGACCACAACATGTCCCTAGTGAGCCTCTAGTTGACTAGCTCGTTGATCAATAGATGGTTATGGTTTCCTGACCATGGACATTAGATGTCATTGATAACGGGATCACATCATTAGGAGAATGATGGGATGGACAAGACCCAATCCTAAGCATAGCACAAGATCGTGTAGTTCGTTTGCTAAAAGCTTTTCTGATGTCAAGTATCATTTCCTTAGACCATGAGATTGTGCAACTCCCGGATACTGTAGGAATGCTTTGGGTGTACCAAACGTCACAACGTAACTGGGTGGCTATAAAGGTGCACTACAGGTATCTCCGAAAGTGTCTGTTGGGTTGGTACGAATCGAGATTGGGATTTGTCACTCGGTATGGTGGAGAGGTATCTCTAGGCCCACTCGGTAATGCATCATCATAATGAGCTCAATGTGACTAAGCAGTTAGTCATGGGATCATGCAGTACGGAACGAGTAAAGTGACTTGCCGGTAACGAGATTGAACAAGGTATTGGGATACCGACGATCGAATCTCGGGCAAGTAACATACCGATTGACAAAGGGAATTGAATACGGGATTGATCGAATCCCCGACATCGTGGTTCATCCGATGAGATCATCGTGGAACATGTGGGAGCCAATATGGGTATCCAGATCCCGCTATTGGTTATTGGCCAGAGAAGTGTCTCGGTCATGTCTGCATGGTTCCCGAACCCGTAGGGTCTACACACTTAAGGTTTGATGAGGCTAGAGTTGTTATGGGAAATAGTATGTGGTTACCGAAGGTAGTTCGGAGTCCTGAATGAGATCCTGGACGTCATGAGGAGTTCTAGAATGGTCCGGCGATGAAGATTGATATATTGGACGAAGGGTATTGGAGTCTGGAAGTGTTCTGGAGGTACCAGGCTATGGCCAGCATGACCGAAAGGTGTTTCGGGAGCCCCGGCAAGTGTTGGAGGGCCTCATGGGCCAAAGGGGAAGGGCAAACCAGCCCACTAAGGGGTGGTGCGCCCCCCACATCCTTTCCCACGTTACTTGGGGAGGTGGGGCGCCTCCACCAGGCTTGGGAGGCAAGCCTCCACCTGCTTGGCTTGGGGGGGCAAGTCTCCCTAGGATTTTCCCTAGGGAGATCCAATCTGCTTGGCCGCCGCCCCCTAGGGGAAACCCTAGGGCACCTCCCCCTCTCCCCTTGCCCCTATATATAGTGGAGGGGTGGGAGGGCAGCCACACCTCTTCCCTGGCGCAGCCCTCCCTCCTACACCTCCTCCTTCTCCATAGTGCTTGGCGAAGCCCTGCTGGAGAACCACGAGCTCCATCTCCACCATGCCGTCGTGTTGCTGGAGTTCTCCCTCAACTTCTCCTCTCCCCTCGATGGATCAATAAGGAGGAGACGTACCCGGGCTGTATGTGTGTTGAACGCGGAGGCGCCGTCCGTTCGGCGCTAGATCGGATCTTCTGCGATTTGAATCGCCGCGAGTACGACTCCATCAACCGCGTTCTTGTAACACTTCCGTTTAGCAATCTTCAAGGGTATGAAGATGCACTCTCTCTCTCTCGTTGCTAGTATCTCCTATATTGATCTTGGTGACACGTAGGAAAATTTTGAATTATTGCTACGTTCCCCAACAGTGGTATCAGAGCTAGGTCTATTCGTAGATTCTGTGCACGAGTAGAACACAAAGTAGCTGTGGGCGACGATTTATTCAATTTGCTTGTCGTTACTAGTCTCATCTTGATTCGGCGGCATTGTGGGATGAAGCGGTCCGGACCGACCTTACACGTACACTTACGTGAGACAGGTTCCACCGACTGACATGCACTTGATGCATAAGGTGGCTTGCGGGTGTCTATCTCTCCCACTTTAGTCGGATCGGATTGGATGAAGAGGGTCCTTATGAAGGGTAAATAGCAATTGGCATATCACCGTTGTGGCTTTTGCGTAGGTAAGAAACGTTCTTGCTAGAAACCCATAGCAGCCACGTAAAACATGCAACAACAATCAGAGGATGTCTAACTTGTTTTTGCAGGGTATGCTATGTGATGTGATATGGCCAAAAGGATGTGATGAATTATATATATGTGATGTATGAGATTGATCATGTTCTTGTAATAGGAATCACGACTTGCATGTCGATGAGTATGACAACCGGCAGGAGCCATAAGAGTTGTCTTAATTTATTGTATGACTTGCGTGTCAATGAAAAACGCCATGTAATTACTTTACCTTATTGCTAACCATTAGCCATAGTAGTAGAAGTAATATTTGGCGATACAACTTCATGAAGACACGATGATGGAGATCATGATGATGGAGATCATGGTGTCATGCCGGTGACGAACGTGATCATGCCGTGCCTCGAAGATGGAGATCAAAAGGCGCAAGATGATATTGGCCATATCATGTCACTTTATGATTTGCATGTGATGTTTGTCATGTTTACATCTTATTTGCTTAGAACGACGGTAGCATAAATAAGATGATCCCTCACAATAATTTCAAGAAAGTGTTCCCCCTAACTGTGCACCGTTGCGAAGGTTCGTTGTTTCGAAGCACCACGTGATGATCGGGTGTGATAGATTCTAATGTTCGCATACAACGGGTGTAAGCCAGATTTACACATGCGAAACACTTAGGTTGACTTGACGAGCCTAGCATGTACAGACATGGCCTCGGAACACGAGAGACCGGAAGTTCGAACATGAGTCGTATGGTAGATGCGATCAACATGAAGATGTTCACCGATGATGACTAGTCCGTCTCACGTGATGATCGGACACGACCTAGTTGACTCGGATCATGGATCACTTAGATGACTAGAGGGATGTCTATCTAAGTGGGAGTTCATTAAATAATTTGATTAGATGAACTTAATTATCATGAACATAGTCAAAAGGTCTTTGCAAATTATGTCGTAGCTCACGCTTTGGTTCTACTATTTTAGATATGTTCCTAGAGAAAATTTAGTTGAAAGTTGATAGTAGCGATTATGCGGACTGGGTCCGTAAACTGAGGATTGTCCTCATTGCTGCGTAGAAGGATTATGTCCTTAATGCACCGCTCAGTGTGCTGAACCTCGAGCGTCGGTTGTGGATGTTGCGAACATCTGACATACACATTTTGATGACTACATGATAGTTCAGTGGGTAATGCTAAATGGCTTAGAATTGAGGCACCAAAGACGTTTTTGAAACATCACAGAACATATGAGATGTTCCAAGGACTGAAATTGGGATTTCAGGCTAGTGCCCACGTCAAGAGGTATGAGACCTCTGACAAGTTTCTTAAGCCTGCAAACTAAGGAGAAAAGCTCAATCGTTGAGCATGTGCTCAGATTGTATGAGTACTACAATCGCTTGAATCGAGTGGGAGTTAATCTTCCAGATGAGATAATGATGGTTCTCCAAAGTCACTGCCACCTAGCTACTAGAGCTTCGTAATGAACTATAGCATATCAGGGATAGATATGATGATCCTTGAGCTATTCGCGACACCGCGAAAGTAGAAATCAAATAGGAGCATCAATTGTTGATGGTTAGTAAAACCACTAGTTTCAAGAAGGGCAAGGGCTAGAAAGGGATACTTCATGAAACGGCAAATCAGTTGCTGCTCTAGTGAAGAAACCCAAGGTTGAACCCAAACCCGAGACTAAGTGCTTCTGTAATAAGGGGAACGGTCACTGAAGCAGAACTATCCTAGATACTTGGTAGATGAGAAGGCTGGCAAGGTCGACAGAAGTATGTTGGATATACATTATATTAATGTGCACTTTACTAGTACTCCTAGTAGCACCAGGGTATTAGATACCGGTTCGGTTGCTAAGTGTTAGTAACTCGAAATAAAAGGCTACAGAAGAAACGGAGACTAGCCAAAGGTGAGACGACGATATGTGTTCAAACATCATACGCTCCCTCTACCATCGGGATTGTAAACCTAAATAATTGTTATTTGGTGTTTGCGTTGAGCATAGACATGATTGGATTATGTTTATCTCAATACGGTTATTCATTTAAGGAGAATAATGGTTGCTCTGTTTATTTGAATAATACCTTCAATGGTCTTGCACCTAAAATGAATGGTTTATTGAATCTCGATCGTAGTGTTACACATGTTCATGCCAAAAGATACAAGATAGTAATGATAGTACCACATACTTGTGGCACTACAATTTGAGTCATATTGGTATAAAATGCATGAAGAAGCTCCATGTTGATGGATCTTTGGACTCACTCGTTTTTGAAAACATTAAGACATGAGAACCATGTCTATTGGTATATATGCATGAAGAAACTCCATACAGATGGATCGTTTGGATTCACTTGATTTTGAATCACTTGAGACATGCAAATCATACCACATGGGCAAGATGACTGAAAGGCCTCATTTTCAGTAAGATGGAACAAGAAAGCAACTTGTTGGAAGTAATACATTTTGATGTGTGCAGTCCAATGAGTGCTGAGGCACGCAGTGGATATCGTTATGTTCTTACTTCACAGATGATTTGAGTAGATGCTAAGTATATTTACTTGATGAAACACAAGTCTGAATTATTGAAAGGTTCAAGTAATTTCAGAGTGAAGTTGAAGATCATCGTGACAAGAGGATAAAATGTCTACGATATGATCATAGAGATGAATATCTGAGTTACAAGTTTGGCACACAATTAAGACATTGTGGAAATTGTTTCACGACTAATACCGCCTGGAACACCATAGTGTGATGGTGTGTCCGAAAATCATAGCTGCACCCTACTGGATGTGGTGCATACCATGATGTCTCTTATCAAATTACCACTATCGTCTATGGGTTAGGCATTAGAGACAACCGCATTCACTTTATATAGGGCACCACGTAATTCCGTTGAGATGACATCGTATGAACTATGGTTTAGAGAAACCTAAGCTGTCATTTCTTAAAAGTTTGGGGCTGCAACGCTTATGTGAAAAAGTTTCAGGCTGATAAGCTTGAACCCAAAGCGGATAAATGCATCTTCATAGAATACCTAAAACAGTTGGCTATACCTCCTATTTCAGATCCGGAAGCAAAAGTGATTGTTTCTAGAAACGGGTCCTTTCTTGAGGAAAAGTTTCTCTCGAAAGAATTGAGTGGGAGGATGGTGGAGACTTGATGAGGTTATTGAACCGTCACTTCAACTAGTGTGTAGCAGGGCGCAAGAAGTTGTTCATGTGACGCCTACACCAATTGAAGTGGAAGCTTATGATAGTGATCATGAAACTTCGGATCAAGTCACTACCAAACCTCGTAGGTCGACAAGGATGTGTACTACTTCAGAGTGGTATGTAATCCTGTCTTGGAAGTAATGTTGCTAGACAACAATGAACCTACGAGCTATGGAGAAGCGATGGTGGGACCGGATTCCGACAAATGGCTCGAGGCCATAAAATCCGAGAGGATCCATGTGTGAAAACAAAGTATAGACTTTGGAAGAACTACTTGATGGTCGTAAGGCTATTGGGTGCAGATGGATTTTAAAAGGAAGACGGACAATGATGGTAATTATCACCATTAAGAAAGCTCGACTTGTCGTTAAGATGTTTTCCGACAAGTTCAAGGAGTTGACTACGGTGAGACTTTCTCACTCGTAGCGATGCTAAGAGTCTGTTGGAATTGTATTAGTAGTTACTGCATTATTTATGAAATCTTGCAGATAGGATGTCAAAACATTGTTTCCTCGACAATTTTCTTGAGGAAAGGTTGTATGTGATACAACTAGAAGGTTTTTGTCAATCCTAAAAGATGCTAACAAGTATGCAAAGCTCCAGCAATCCTTCTAAGGACTAGAGTAAGCATCTAGGAGTTGGAATGTACGCTTTGATGAGATGATAAAAGATTTTGAGTTTATACAAAGTTTATGAGAAACTTGTATTTCCAAAGAAGTGAGTGGGAGCACTATCGAATTTCTGATGAGTATATGTTGTTGACATATTGTTGATCAAAAATGATGTATTATTTCTGGAAAGCATATAGGGTTATTTGAAAAGTGTTTTTCAATGGAAAACCTGGATTAAGCTACTTGAACATTGAGCATCAAGATCTATAAGGATAGATCAAAAACCGCTTAATAGTACTTTCAAATGAATACATACCGTGACAAGATTTTGAAGGAGTTCAAAATAGATCAGCAAAGATGGAGTTCTTGGTTGTGTTACAAGGTGTGAGCATTGAGTAAGACTCAAGATCTGACCACGGCAGAAGAGAGAGAAAGGACGAAGGTCGTCCCCTATGCTTTATATGTAGGCTCTACAGTATGCTATGCTGTGTAGCGCACCTGAAGTGTGCCTTGCCACGAGTCAATCAAGGGGTACAAGAGTGATCCAAGAATGGATCACATGACAGCGGTCAAACTTATCCTTAGTAACTAGGGGACTAAGGGATTTTCTCGATTATGGAGGTGGTAAAAGAGTTCGTCGTAAAGGGTTACGTCGATGCAAACTTTAACACTAATCCGGATGACTCTGAGTAGTAAACCGGATTCGTACAGTAGAGCAGTTATTTGGAATAGCTCCAATGGTAGCTGCATCTACAAGATGACATAGAGATTTGTAAAGCACACACAGATCTGAAAGGTTCAGACCCGTTGACTAATAACCTCTCTCACAAGCGAGATATGAACAAACCCCATGGGTATTGGATTCATTACAATCACATAGTGATGTGAACTAGATTATTGACTCTAGTGCAAGTGGGAGTGTCGGTGTCAAAACCGGCGGATCTCGGGCGGGGGGTCCCGAACTGTGCGTCTAGGCCGGATGGTAACAGGAGGCAAAGGACACGAAGTTTTACCCAGGTTCGGGCCCTCTTGATGGAGGTAAAACCATACGTCATGCTTGATTAATATTGATGATATGGGTGTTACAAGAGTAGATCTACCACGAGACCAGAGAGGCTAAACCCTAGAAGCTAGCCTATGGTATGATTGTATGTTGTGATTGTTGTTCTACGGACTAAAACCCTTCGGTTTATATAGACACCGGAGAGGGTTAGGGTTACACAAGGTCAGTTACAAAGGAGGAGATATCCATATACGTATTGCCTAGCTTGCCTTCCACGCCAAGTAGAGTCCCATCCGGACACGAGACGAAGTCTTCAATCTTGTATCTTCAAAGTCTAACAGTCCGGCCAATGGAGATAGTCCGGCTGTCCGGAGACCCCCTAATCCAGGACTCCCTAAGTAGCCCCTGAACCAAGCTTCAATGACGATGAGTCCGGCGCGCAGTTGTCTTCGACATTGCAAGGCGGGTTCCTTCTCCGAATACGCCACAGAAGAATTTGAATACGAGGATAGTGTCCGACCCTGCAAAATAAGTTCCACATCCCACCGTCAGAGAATAATGTTTTCGCGGATCTAATTTGCTAGCTTGTTTCGGCAACATGACATTACGTCATGGACCGGTGATTATTCAAACCATTTCTTTTAACCAGCCCCGCACATAACGCGAGGCATTTTTTCGACATGTCTTGTCAAAGCAGAGATCGTGTCCCCTTATTACGGGATTCTCATCAATACGGGCGTGGGTAACCCAACCGCGCCATCAATTGCGGCGCTTGGGGGATAAGCGAGTTTTACCAGGCAAGTGGGGACGCTTAATTTTGTCTGCCTATATAAAGGGATAAGGATTCACCTTTCTACCCACACCTTCTTCCTCCTCTGCTCATCCGCTCCCGCACACTCGAGCTCTAGCGCCCAAGCTCTCACTTCCATCTCAACCTTCTCCAACCATGTCCGGAGCGGGAGGCAAGTGGATGGTCTCCTCCATCACGGAGGGAGACGTCAAGAAACTGAGGAGAGCCGGATACCTGCCCGACGAAATCATGCACCGGCTCCCAGATGAGGGACAGCTCATCCCAACCCCCAAGCCCCATGAGACGGTGGTATTCCTCACCCATTTCCTCCGTGGACTGGGATTCCCTCTCCATCCCTTCGTCCGGGGGCTCATGTTTTATTACGGCCTGGATTTCCATGATCTGGCCCCGAACTTCATCCTCAACATCTCGGCGTTTATCGTCGTGTGCGAGGCCTTCCTCCGCATCAAGCCCCACTTCGGCTTATGGCTGAATACCTTCAACGTCAAGCCGAAGGTAGTGAGCGGCCGCCAGGCGGAGTGCGGAGGTGCCATGGTGGGCAAGATGCCCAACATCACATGGCTCGAGGGATCCTTCGTGGATACCATAAAGGGGTGGCAATCGGGGTGGTTCTATATCACCGAGCCACGCGACCCCGCATGGGTAGCGTCCCCCGAGTTCCGATCTGGCATCCCCATGCGGCTCACCTCCTGGAAAGAGAAGGGCCTATCTTGGGGTAATTCAAAAGAGCTGACCGGACTCCAGACATGTATTCAAAACATGGTGGACAAGAAGCTCAAGCTTCTCAACATAGTCCAGGTTATGCTCATCCGCTGGATACTCCCGTGCCAACAACGGGAGTTCACCTTGTGGGAGTTCAACCCGGCACAACACTAAACTCTGAACAGGCTCTTCGACATGACTCATGAAGATGTTTGGAGGGTGCTGTTCAAGGGCGCCACGGTCCCTCCCCCCATTACTGAGGATCGCGGATTCAGCGTGAAGCGCCAAGCCAGTGCGGTAAGCTGTTTTACCTTTTACAGGATACTTGCTTTCTATATAGATTGACTCTATGCGGGATCTAAACTCTCGTGCCATTAACAGGACTGGCAGAAGATGGCCGGAGAAATCGACTGTCCGGCTCCCTTGCCTGAAGGCCCTGCAGACGCCCTTCTGGCGAAGATGTTCACTCCGGCCCCTTATAAGGTGCCGAAGAAGACCAAGAAGGCCAAGGGAGCTCGAAAGAGTTCCCGACGCCAGGCGTCGTCGGACTCACCGTCCGATGACTCTGCGGCACACTCTTCCCATGAAGACGAGGAAGAGGAAGAAGAGGCTCCCCCACCGACTGGGGAAGACAAGAAAAGGAAGGCCGCCCCAACTGGGGAGGCCGGAGGGACCAAGAAGGGAAGGACTCTCCTTTCGGACAGCTCCACCGCCGCCGATGAAAGTGAAGACGAGTGGTTGCCCAGGGCCAAGCCCCAAGGGAGATCGTAAGTATTCGGATACCAAAGTAACCCATAGGATTCCTTTGTCGCATTTCTTTCCCTAATCGCCGAACATAATTACGCAGGCCGCCACAAGCCAACATCGAGGTATCATCGGACGGCTCCCTAGGTTCATCGGACATGGATAGCGATCCAGTCCCGACTGCCACCTCCCCTCATCCTGCCGACAACGTCGAGGTGTAGTCTCAAGAGGCACCGGATCGAGGGGAGACAATCCCGGAGGTGCCTCAAGGCAACCTTCCGGACTCCGGGAGCAGAGGGGACGGGGCCCTTGAGAGCTCCGAGTTCGGCCCTCAGCCGAACACCGTGCCGGAACCTCCAGCGGTTCCGGGCTCGGGCAGGCTGTCTCCTTCTAAGAGGGGTGAGACGCCTGCGCCAGTGACCTCTGTCCATCCAGAGGCGTCGGACAATCTGTTGGAAGCGCTTCGCAGTGCTTCCATCGAGGAGGAGCACCGCACTATCATGAGTGCGGTGATTCGGAAGGTTCAGTCCGCCAAGAGCGGATTGACTGAAGCCTGTACTAGCCTTCTAACAGGCTTCGAGGTAAGTATTTTGAAATGTAGTAGAAGTATTACCGCATAGACAGTAGCCCCTGATGCTTTGTTCGGTGTTCGCAAAGAAAAGCCGAACGGATGATCAAATAATATCGCAGGAGTCTAATATAAGTATGCCAATATGCATATGCAGGCTTCTCTGCTGGCGTCCGCCGCACTAACTGCGGAGGTCCCCGTACTGAAGCAGGACCTCGATCGGTCCAAGAAAGAGCTCGGCCTTGTCAAGAGGCAGCTCGAGAGAGCGAAGGTAAGTAATACCCCGTCTACAGATATATGTATATAAAAAAGGACGCGATTGCAAAATGACAGGATCATTGTATGTTTTGCCAGGGGCCACGACTGAGGTGGCGACCCTGAAGCAAGCGCTGACCAAGGCCGAAGAAACAGCGGCCAAGGAGCGCACCGAGTGAGAGAAGCACGAGGCTCGAGTGGGCGAGGTGCAGCAAGAGCTCCAGGCTCTCGTGACGAAGCACGAGGTGTTGGAGCTTGACTTGAAGACGCAAGAGTCTGAGCTTGCCGCAGCCCATGAGAGCGCGAAGAGTGCCAAGGCCGAGGCCCAGAAGGCCCTTCAGGAGATCGATGCGATGAAGAAGATAGCGGCGGGTAAGGCTTTCTATATGCAAAGCAAGCATGTAAAGGTTAATTACCGATTACTTACCCGAATCCGGAGCTCTTCAGGAGCATTTGCAGATTTGCCCCACGGTGTGTCCGATGCCGCACAATTCTACCAGGCCGAGGACGGAAGCTCGACGAAGAAGCTGTTCTGGTCTCAGTATGCTGAGGCCAAACATCCGGTGCCAATGAGCGACCAGCTAAAGCAGATGGCCGAGCTTCATAAGGCGGCTGATAAAGCCATGAGGGGCTTCATAGTCCGGTTGTGGCCTGACGACGCCCTTCCGAATAGCTTCTTCGGCCTAGTGAGGCGGCTTGTGGATGCCTGCCCTTGGCTGGAGGTCGTCAAGCGATCCGTCTGCATAGAAGGTGCCCGCCGGGCTTTCGCCCGTGTAAAAATGCAGTGGGTCAAGCTAGACGTCGTGAAGCTGATCAAGGAGGGGCCACCGGAGGGCAAGGAGCACCGCCACCCCGAGATGTACTACGAGGGTGTTCTGCCGGGTGCCCGTCTTATCGCGGATGAGTTTTCGCAAAATGTAATATTTGAATGAGACTTGCTCGTGTTGTCCTGTATGTATGAAAACTTGTATTATGTTTGCTATGCAACGCTTGTTAGAATTTAAAATATTACCTTCTGTTTGGCTGTTTATCCAATCTGAGAGATGGCTAGTCCTCGGCTTCTGCCCCCATGCCACTAGTGCTGGGGTGTTCGGGATAAACCTGAGCACTCTTGTTCCCATGTTTGGGTCCTTCGAGGGAGGTGCTCAGCACAACGAACAAGGCAACCGGACTAATAATGCTTTATCACTCTCACTTAGCCATAGAATTCCATAATTTCAAATTTCGGCAAAGCCCCTGGTATTCGGAAGGCCGAATTCGGGGCGCGATACACGCCTGTAAGCCGGACGGAGCCGGCCCCTCGCCCTAAGCGGCATAAGTCTTTAGGGACTCGAAAAACCTCGCCGAACAGCGACCGGTCTCTCGCCTTATCATGATAGTCAATTTTAGCTTTCTCTACTGAGGTGCTCGGCCCGACAGAACCGGGGCACAATCGCAGTAGTTCTCCTAGCGCTACCTTAGCCGATAGAGCGGAACATAAGGTACCAAAACATAGGAGCCGGGCAAACCCAACATTTGACCAAAGACATGATTCGGAGCTGATGCATATAATGCTATAAGTTCGGGGTGCCGCACTTGTGAAAGTGTTCGGACTTTTCACACCATATTGTGGGTACGTAAGCCCCTGGTGCATTAACCGTACCAGAGTGTATGGTTGCAAGGCGTCATTAATGAACACACACACACACACATATATATATAACAAAAATGCAATAATAGTTGTAATGTCATGCATTGTATATTAAAAAATTGCATTAAAGCAGAGTGATACAGATAGTGCAATAAGCAAAAGAGTAGGACCATGTCCCTTCCAAGGGCGAGCTAAGGAATGATATGAAATCTGTAATCAAACTGGGAATTCCGTTGCAAAACGTAGTTGTCTGCCTCCTTGGTTGCTGTATCATGTGTTTCGACAATAGAGCTGCCGGATAGTGTTTCCAGAGATTAAAGTCCTGAAAGAAAAAGAAAAATAACCAAATGGGAAGCCCCTAGTGCGGTTTAGGCCGCGTTTTGGGGCGTGCCGCAATTTTGCCTCCCCCCTCCCCACCTGTGCCCATGGTATTTTTAATGCGTAATTATGTACGCGCGGCACGAACAACACCGTTGGGCTGGGATTAGGGGGCCGCCGTATTGCTACGCGAGCTCTGATCGCGCCAGGCGGTCTGTCTGCTGATTGCCCTGAGCGCGCTTGAAGGTGGCTCGGGCTTTGAAACGCCGAACTGGTAGGTTGGTTTGAGAGGCTTCTTTGCGCTTCTGTTGCAAGGGCCACGGTGTGCTCCTCTGTTCGGAGAGAGCGCTCTGTGTTTCCATTGACTGTAATAACTCCGCGAGGTCCTGGCATCTTGAGCTTGAGTATGCATAATGTGGTAACGCATTGAATCTAGCGAATGCGGTTCGTCCGAGCAGCGCGTGATAACCACTGTGGAACGGGACTATATCAAAGATTAACTCTTTGCTTCGGAAGTTATCCGGGGATCAGAAGACCACTTCCAGTGTAATTGAGCCTGTGCAGTGGGCCTCTACGCGTGGAATGACGCCTTTAAAGGTCGTTTTTGTGGGTTTGATCCTTGAGGGGTCTATACCCATTTTGCGCACTATGTCCTGATAAAGCAGGTTCAGGCTGCTGCCGCCATCCATAAGGACTCGAGTGAGGTGAAATCCATCGATGATTGGGACTAAGACCAGTGCGGCGAATCCGCCATGACGGATACTAGTGGGGTGGTCCCTGCGATCGAAGGTGATTGGACAGGAGGACCAAGGGTTAAACTTTGGGGCGACTGGCTCCAACGCATATACGTCCCTGAGCGCACGCTTCCGCTCCCTCTTGGGGATGTGGGTTGCATATATCATGTTCACCGTCCGCACTTGCGGGGGAAACCTCTTCTGTCCTCCAGTATGCAGCTGCCGGGGTTCTTCCTCGTCATCGCTATGCGGCCCCTTGTCCTTGTTTTCGGCAATTAACTTGCCGGCCTGCTTGAACACCCAACAATCCCTGTTGGTGTGATTGGCTGGCTTGTCTGGGGTGCCGTGTATTTGACACGAGCGATCGAGTATACGGTCCAAGCTGGATGGACCCGGCGTACTTTGTTTAAATGGCTTTTTCTCCTGACCCGGTTTAGAGCCTTTGAATCCGGCGTTGACTGCCGTATCCTCAGTACTTTCGCTGTTAATGTGGCGCTTATGCTTGTTGCGACGTGACCTGCTATTTTCGTCCTTGGTATCTGAGGTACCATGGTTCTTTGATATGTTATTACTGTGAGCCAACCAGCTGTCCTCTCCCGCACAAAAGCGAGTCATGAGCGTCGTGAGAGCTGCCATAGATTTCGGCTTTTCCTGACCAAGGTGCCGGGCTAGCTACTCGTCTCGGATGTTGTGCTTGAAAGCCGCTAAGGCCTTCGCATCCGGACAGTCGACGATTTGATTTTTCTTTGTAAGGAACCGAGTCTAGAATTGCCTGGCCGACTCTTCTGGCTGCTGAATTATGTGGCTCAAGTCATCGGCATCTGGTGGTCGCACATAAGTGCCCTGAAAGTTGTTGAGGAATGCGGCTTCCAGATCTTCCCAACAGCTAATGGAGTCCGCTGGCAAGCTATTAAGCCAATGTCGCGCTGGTCCTTTGAGTTTTAGTGGGAGGTACTTGATGGCATGTAAGTCATCACCGCAGGCCATGTGGATGTGGAGGAGGAAGTCCTCAATCCATACTGCGGGATCTGTTGTGCCGTCGTATGATTCAATGTTTACAAGTTTGAAACCTTCTGGGAATTGATGTTCCATTACTTCGTCTGTGAAGCATAAGGGGTGTGCGGCGCCTCTGTATTGGGCTATATCGCGACGCAGCTCGTATGGGTCCTGCCTGCTGTGTTCGGCCCAGCCGGATTTGCTTTTACTGTATCCGGCGTGACGTTTACCATCTCGTAGAGTGGTGCGCCCTCGTGATCCGTAGATTGATCTTGAATGCTTTACTTTGTCCTCCAATATGTCTCGCAGGTCTAGCGTATCTCCCCATGCCTTTTTATTTGGATGGTGTTGGGGTGGAGGCTGAGCTTTTGGCTGGAATGCCTCTCTATCGCGGCCACGAGGTGGCCGATCAGCCGTATCATATGCTTCTTCCTCCAGTCGGGGTAGTAACCTGCGCCTTGGATAACTCTTGGAGGGACGCTCGAGTTTATATTCCTCGGCCGCGAGGACTTCGGTCCATTTGTCAGCTAGCAGATCTTGATCAGCTTGAAGCTGCTGCTGCTTTTTCTTCAGGCTATTTGCCGTGGCCATAAGCCTACGCTTGAAGCGCTCTTGTTCGACGGGATCCTCTGGTACGGCGAATTCATCGTCGCCGAGGCTTGTCTCGTCTTCGGAGGGGGGCATGTAATTGTCATCCTCCTCCTCTCCGCCAGCCGCTCTCTCAGGAGAGATGGCTCCTTCATCCTCCTGCTCTAAATCTTGCTGGAGGGGATTGTTGTTGTCTTCGGCGCTATCTGGAGTGTTATTATCTCCTGTGCCGGTATCACCACTTTTGCTTTGGCGGGACTTAGAGCGGCGCCGCTGACGTCGGCGCTTGGGTTGCTTCTTGGAGGGGTCATCCTCCGCTATTTCGTCGTTGTTGCCTTCATTGGGTGTATCCACCATGTATATGTCATACGACGAGGTGGCTTTCCAGTGCCCTATAGGTGCTGGTTCATGTTTGTCTCCTACATCGTCGTCCATACCGTCGATGTCTTTGGAGTCGAAGTCGAGCATGTCGGTTAAATCATCGATAGTGGCTACAAAGTGGGTGGTGGGTGGGCGTCGAATTTCTTCGTCATCCGCATCCCAATCCTGTTGGCCATAATCCGGCCAGGGCTCTCCTGACAAAGAGAGAGACCTTAGTGAATTCAGAATGTCGCCGAAGGGCGAGTGCTGAAAGATATCCGCAGTGGTGAATTCCATGATCGGCGCCCAATCAGATTCGATTGGCAGGGGCGCGGATGGTTCGGGGTCCGGAAGAGAGTCTGGCACCTTGGAGTCACGGGCTGCGCAGAGGATTATGCTGGTGTCTGGCTCGATCGTCATCGAGACTGCAGCCCCCGAGGCGGTGTCTAGCCACCCGTCCTCGATTGGCGCAGCTGGCTCCGAGCTAAGGGTCGGAGCTGATGCGGGTGCGGCCTCTGGGGTACCGTCCGGTGGCAGAGCTAGATCATACCCATCGCGACAGTGCGGCGCGCCAGGCTGTGGCTCGAATCCGTCGAAGATCAAGTCCCCACGGATGTTGGCCGTGTAATTCAAACTTCCAAATCTGACCTGATGGCCAGGGGCGTAGCTTTCAATCTGCTCCAGATGGCCAAGCGAATTAGCCCGCAGTGCAAAGCCGCCGAATACGAAGATCTGTCCGGGGAGAAAAGTCTCACCCTGGACCGCATCGCTATCGATGATAGTAGGATCCATCAAGCCTAACGGTGACGACACAGAGAAACTCTCAATGAAAGCACCAATGTCGGTGCCAAAATCGGCGGATCTCGGGTAGGGGGTCCTGAACTGTGCGTCTAGGCCGGATGGTAACAAGAGGCAAGGGACACGAAGTTTTACCCAGGTTCGGGCCCTCTTGATGGAGGTAAAACCCTACGTCCTGCTTGATTAATATTGATGATATGGGTGTTACAAGAGTAGATCTACCACGAGATCAGGGAGGCTAAACCCTATAAGCTAGCCTATGGTATGATTGTATGTTGTGATTGTTGTTCTACGGACTAAAACCCTTCGGTTTATATAGACACCGGAGAGGGTTAGGGTTACACAAGGTCGGTTACAAAGGAGGAGATATCCACATACGTATTGCCTAGCTTGCCTTCCACGCCAAGAAGAGTCCCATCCAGACACGAGACGAAGTCTTCAATCTTGTATCTTCATAGTCTAACAGTCCGGCCAATGGAGATAGTCCGGCTGTCCGGAGACCCCCTAATCCAGGACTCCCTCAGGGAGGCTATTGGAAATATGCCCTAGAGGCAATAATAAAATGGTTCTTATTGTATTTCCTTGTTCATGATAATTGTCTATTGTTCATGCTATAATTGTATTAACTGGAAACCGTAATACATGTGTGAATACATAGACCACAACATGTCCCTAGTGAGCCTCTAGTTGACTAGCTTGTTGATCAATAGATGGTTATGGTTTCCTGACCATGGACATTAGATGTCATTTATAACGGGATCACATCATTAGGAGAATGATGTGATGGACAGGACCCAATCCTAAGCATAGCACAAGATCGTGTAGTTCGTTTGCTAAAAGCTTTTCTGATGTCAAGTATCATTTCCTTAGACCATGATATTGTGCTACTCCCAGATACCGTATGAATGCTTTGGGTGTACCAAACGTCACAACGTAACTGGGTGGCTATAAAGGTGCACTACAGGTATCTCCGAAAGTGTCTGTTGGGTTGGTACGGATTGAGACTGGGATTTGTCACTCCGTATGATGGAGAGGTATATCTGGGCCCACTCGGTAATGCATCATCATAATGAGCTCAATGTGACTAAGCAGTTAGTCACGGGGTCATGCGTTACGGAACGAGTAAAGTGACTTGCCGGTAACGAGATTGAACAAGGTATTGGGATACCGACGATCAAATCTCGGGCAAGTAACATACCGATTGACAAAGGGAATTGAATACGGGATTGATCGAATCCCCGACATCGTGGTTCGTCCGATGAGATCATCATGGAACATGTGGGAGCCAATATGGTATCCAGATCCCGCTATTGGTTATTGGCCAGAGAGGTGTCTCGGTCATGTCTGCATGGTTCCCGAACCCGTAGGGTCTACACACTTAAGGTTCGATGACGCTAGAGTTGTTATGGGAAATAGTATGTGGTTATCGAAGGTAGTTCGGAGTCCTGGATGAGATCCTGGACGTCACGAGGAGTTCTGGAATGGTCCGGCGGTGAAGATTGATATATTGGACAAAGGGTATTGGAGTCCGGAAGTGTTCTGGAGGTACCAGGCTATGGCCAGCATGACCGAAAGGTGTTTTGGGAGCCCCGGCAAGTGTTGGAGGGCCTCATGGGCCAAAGGGGAAGGGGCAAACCAGCCCACTAAGGGGTGGTGCGCCCCCCACACCCTTTCCCATGTTACTTGGGGAGGTGGGGCGCCTCCACCAGGCTTGGCTTGGGGGGCAAGTCTCCCTAGGATTTTCCCTAGGGAGATCCAATCTGCTTGGCCGCCGCGCCCTAGGGGAATCCCTAGGGCGCCTCCCCCTCTCCCTTGCCCCTATATATAGTGGAGGGGTGGGAGGGCAGCCACACCTCTTCCCTGGCGCAGCCCTCCCTCCTCCTACACCTCCTCCTCCTCCATAGTGCTTGGCAAAGCCCTGCTGGAGAACCACGAGCTCCATCTCCACCATGCCGTCGTGTTGCTGGAGTTCTCCCTCAACTTCTCCTCTCCCCTTGCTGGAACAAGAAGGAGGAGACGTCCCCGGGTTGTACGTGTGTTGAACGCAGAGGCACCGTCCGTTTGGCGCTAGATCAGATCTTCCGCGATTTGAATCGCCGCGAGTACGACTCCATCAACCGAGTTCTTGTAACGCTTCCGCTTAGCGATCTTCAAGGGTATGAAGATGCACTCCCTCTCTCTCATTGCTAGTATCTCCTAGATTGATCTTGGTGATATGTAGCAAAATTTTGAATTATTGCTACGTTCCCCAACACCAAGCCCCTGGGGAAATCGTAAGTATTCAGATACCAGATTTACTCATAGCATTCCTTTGCCGCACTACTTCACCTAACGCTGAAATATGATTATGCAGTCTGCCCTGATCCCATCGATGTATCATCGGACGGCTCCCTGGGCTCGTCGGATATGGATAGCGATCCAGTTCCGACCGCGACCTCCCCTCATCCTGTGGACGACGTCGAGGTGCTGTCTCACGAAGCACCGGGTTGAGGGGAGACAGTCTCGGAGGCGCCTCAAGGCGGCCTCCCGGACTCTGGGAGCAGAGGGGACAAAGACCCTGAGGGCTCCGAGCTCGGCCCTCAGCCGGACACCGCGCCGGAACCTCCAGTGGTTCCGGACTCGGGCAGGCGGCCTCCTTCTAAGAGGGGCAAGACGCCTGCACAGGTGACCTCTGTCCATCCAGAGGCGCCGGACAATCTACTGGAAGCGCTTCGCAGCGCTTCCATCGACGAGGAGCACAGCACTATTATGAGCGCGGTGATCCAGAAGGTTCAGTCCACTAAGAGCGGATTGACTGAAGCTTGTGCCAGCCTTCTACAGGCTTTGAGGTAAGTGTTTAACGTATAGGAAAAATATTACCGCATAGACAGTAGCCCCTGATGCTCTGTTCGGTGTTCACAAAGAAAAACCAAGCAGAGGATCAAACAATATCGCAGGAGTCTAATATGAGTTTGTCAATATGCATATGCAGGCTTCGCTGCTGGCGTCCGTCGCACTGACTGTGGAGGTCGCCGTACTGAAGCAGGACCTTAAAGGGTCCCAGGATGAGCTCGGCCTTGCCAAGAGGCAGCTAGAGGAGAACAAAGGTAAGCAGTACCTAGTCTATGGATATAAAAAGAATGTGGTTGCAAAATGACAGGATCATCATGAATTTGTCAGGGGCCACGACCGAAGTGGCGACCCTAAAGCAAGCGTTGTCCGAGGCCGAAGATAAAGCGGCCAAGGAGCGCACCGAGCGATAAAAGCAAGAGGCTCGGGTGGGCGAGGTGCAGCAAGAGCTCCAAGCTCTCATGACGAAGCACGAGGCGTTGGAGCTTGACTCGAAGACGCGGGAGTCTGAGCTTGCCGAGGCCCTCGAGAGCGCAAAGAGTGCCAAGGCCGAAGCCCAAAAGGCCCTCCAGGAGATCGACACAATGAAGAAGATAGCGGCGGGTAAGGCATTCTATATGCAAAGCAAGCATGTAAAAGTAAATTACCGATTACTTACCTGAATCCAGAGCTCTCCAGGAGCATTCGCAGATTTGCCCCGCAGCGTGTCCGATGCCGCACAATTTTACCAGGCCGAGGATGGAAGCTCAACGGAGAAGCTATTCTGGTCTCAGTATACTGAGGCCGAACACCCGGTGCCAATGAGCGACCAGCTGAAGCAAATGGTCGAGCTACATAAGGCGGCCGAACAGGCCATGAAGGGCTTTATAGTCTGGCTGTGGCCTGGTGACGCCCTTCCAAACAGCTTCTTCGGCCTGGTGAGGCGGCTTGTGGATGCCTGCCCGCGGCTGGAGGTCGTCAAGCGATCCGTCTGCGAAGGTGCACGCCGATCTTTCGCCCGTGTGAAATTGCAATGGGTCAAGCTAGACGCCGTGAAGCTGGTCAAGGAAGGGCCGCCGGAGGGCAAGGAGCATCGCCACCCCGAGATGTACTACGAGGGTGTTCTGCCGGGTGCCCTATCATAGCGGACGAGTGCGCAAAAGATGTAATATTTGAGTAAAACTCGCTCGTGTGATCCTGTATTTATGAAAACTTGTTTCATATGCGCTATGCAACGCTTGTTTGAATTTAAAATATTACCTTCTCTTTGGCCGTTTATCCAATCTGAGAGATGGCTAGTCCTCGGCTTCTGCCCCCATGCCGCGAGTGTTGGGGTGTTCGGGATAAACCTGAGCACTCTTGTTCCCATTTTCGGGTCCTTCGAGGGAGGTGCTCAGCACAACGAACAAGGCAACCAGACTAATAATGCTTTATCACTCTCACTTAGCCATAGAATTCTATAATTTTAAATTTCGGCGAAGCCCCTGGTATTCGGAAGGCCGAATTCGAGGCGCGATACACGCCTTTAAGCTAGACAGGGCCGGCCCCTCGCTCTAAGCGGCATAAGTCTTTAGGGACTCAAAAACCTCGTCGAACAGCAACCAGTCTCTCGCCTTATCATGGCAGTCAGTTTTAGCTTTCTCTACTGAGGTGCTGAACCCAGCAGAACCGGGGCACAATCGCAGCAGTTCTCCTAGCGCTACCTTAGCCGATAGAGCAGAACGTAAGGTACCAAAACATAGGAGTCGGGCAAACCCAACATTTTACCAAAGACATGATTCGAAGCTGATGCATATAATGCTATAAGTTTAGGGTGCCGCACTTGTGAAAGTGTTCGGACTTTTCACACCGTATTGTGGGGTACGTAAGCCCCTGGTGTATTGGCCGTACCAAAGTGTACGGTTGCAAGGCATCATTAATGAACATATATATATATATAACAAGAATGCAATAATAGTCGTAATGTCATGCATTGTTTATTCAAAAAATTGTGTTAAAGCAGAATGATACATATAGTGCGATAAGCAAAGAGTAGGACTATGTCCCTTCCAAGGGCAAGCTGAGGAATAGTATTAAATCAAATATTTCGCTCGTTACTGTAATCCACCTGGGAATTCCGTGGTGTGACGTAGCTTTCTGCCTCCTTGGTTACCGCATCATGTGTTCGGCAATAGTGCTGCCGGACAGGGTTTCCAGAGATTAATGTCCTGAAAAAGAGAAAAATAACTAAGCGGGAAGCCCCTAGTGCGGTTTAAGCCGCGTCTTGGGGCGTGCCGTAGTTGTGCCCCGCCTGTGCCCATGGTATTTTTAATGCGTAATTATATACGCGTGGCACGAGTTTTGCCGCTTGGCTGGGACTGGGGTGGGGGCCGCATTGCTACGCGAGCTCAGATCGCGCTAGGCAGTCTAGTTGCCGATTGCTCCGAGCGTGCTTGAAGGTGTCCGGGTCTTGAAATGCCGAACTAGTGGATTGCCTTGAGAGGCTGCTTTGCGCTTCTGCTGCTAAGGCCGCAGTGTGCTTCTCCGTTCGGAGAGAGCGCCCTGTGTTTCCATTGACTGTAATAACTCCGCAAGGTCCTGGCATCTTGAGCTTGAGGTATGCATAATGCGGTACCGCATTGAATCTAGCAAATGCGGTTCGCCCGAGCAGTGCATGATAACCACTGCGGAACGGGACTATATCGAAGATTAACTCTTCGCTTCGGAAGTTATCCGGGGATCCGAAGACCACTTCCAGTGTAATTGAGCCTGTGCAATGGGCCTCTACACCTGGAATGACGCCTTTAAAGGTCGTTTTTGTGGGTTTGATCCTTGAGGGGTCTATACCCATTTTGCGCATTGTGTCCTGATAAAGCAGGTTCAGGCTGCTGCCGCCATCCATAAGGACTCGAGTGAGGTGAAATCCGTTAATGATTGGGTCTAGGACCAATGCGGCGAATCCGCCATGACGGATACTAGTGGGGTGGTCCCTGCGATCGAAGGTGATCGGACAGGAGGACCATGGGTTGAACTTTGGGGCGACTGGCTCCAACGCATATACGTCCCTGAGCGCACGCTTCCGCTCCCTCTTGGGGATGTGGGTTGCGTATATCATGTTCACCGTCCGCACTTGCGGGGGAAACCTCTTCTGTCCTCCAGTATGCGGCTGTCGGGGCTCATCCTCGTCATCGCTATGTGGCCCCTTGTCCTTGTTTTCGGCAATTAACTTGCCGGCCTGCTTGAATACCCAACAGTCCCTATTGGTGTGGTTGGCTGGCTTGTCAGGGGTGCCGTGTATCTGACACGAGCGATCGAGTATGCGGTCCAAACTGGACGGGCCCAACGTACTTTGTTTAAATGGCTTTTTCCGCTGACCGGGTTTAGAGCCTTTGAATCCGGCATTGACTGCCGTATCCTTAGTATTATCATTGTTAATGCGGCGCTTATGTTTGTTGCGACAGGACCTGTTATTGTTGTCCTTGATATCCGAGGTACCATGGTTCTTTGACATATTGTTACTGCGATCCAGCCAATTGTCTTCTCCCGCACAAAAGCGGGTCATGAGCGTCGTGAGGGCTGCCATAGATTTTGGCTTTTCCTGACCAAGGTGCCGGGCTAGCCACTCGTCACGGATGTTATTGTTGAAAGCCGCTAGGGCCTCTGCATCCGGACAATCGACGATTTGATTTTTCTTTATTAGGAACCGAGTCCAGAATTGCCTGGCTGATTCTTCTGGCTGCTGAATTATGTGGCTCAAGTCATCGGCATCTGGTGGTCGCACATAAGTGCCCTGAAAGTTGTCGAGCACTACAAGAAATATGTCAACTTATGACCTTCTGTCAGTGACCCTCGAAGAATTGTTCATAAATTTATGACCATTTTAGACCAATTGGTCAAAAGCTGTTCAGGGGGCTCCAAACCCTAAACCATTGCGACCATTTTGGTCAGAAAGGTCGTAATTTCCTTACACGAAATGGTCACAAAGCAAACAGTGCTAGTCCGCTGCCTTATTTCTAGTTGTTAATGACCAATATAGATGGTCATAGCCTTGTAGATTGTGGTGGGTTGTGATGACTAGGCGCCATCTCATCAGTTTTGCCTATGTGTCATGTCCATGTGGCAGTTTTTGCCCTAGATTGTGAAGCAACCTATATTTCTATCATTCCAAAAATTCCCAAAAAAATCTCATCAATTCTTTGGGGCATATCTTCATCAAATATGTAAAAATCCTTCCTTGCCTAGTTCAAAACTAATTCAACAATATTCATTTTCCTATTCTGTTCACAACAACACTTTATGAAGGAAGTGCTATTTATATATTCTTTATTGCCCTCGGAATTTTTGGGCACTCTTTCCTATCCAAATCATTACCGCATGACAAAATTCAGCTCCATTTGCCTAGCAAATCTTCCTCGGCAAATTTCCAAAGTTTTTGTCCACCTAGAAGCATTGTGAAGGAAGTACCTTTTTTATATCTCTAAATGACATGAAATTTATACAGTTCCTTCATATGCCCAAATTATCACCCTCCTCCAAATTGCAGCTCAGTCAAATCATCTATGTGAGCCCAGGTTCAATTTATATTTTATGGACAAATTGGCACGTTGCAAAGCAAGTGTTATATAGACCCCTCCTATTACCCTCAAACTTTTCGGGCACTCTTCCATACACAAATCATTGCCACATGATAATATTCAGCTCAATTTTACTAGTAAATCTTTCTCGGGAAATTTCCAAAGTTTCTACCTCGAGAGAAGCTTTGTGAAGTAAGTACTAGCTAGGTTTACCCAAATGATCTGAAAATTTACCAGCGCATGACCATACCTAAGTAACTTACCTACACCAATTTTGAGCTCATTTAATTCATCCAATCTATCTCACTAGTTTTCCCAAGTTTTTGTCCATAGAAGAGCATTGTGAAGGAAGTACTACTTTGGCATGTCCAAATGGTATCAATTTTCTACAATGCTTTCCTACGCCCAAATAACCATCCTCCACAAAATTTCAGCTCACTCCATTCATTATTTTGAGCCCAGCTTCAACATTCATATTTTTGTCCAGCGTGGTACTTTGCAAAGCAAGTACCACCTAGGATCCTCCTTTTGAGCTAAAAATTTGTGAAGACATTCTCCTTAGTAGATGATCATCCTCAGCCAAAACTCACGCCCATTGGCCATGTGCATTTCCCGTACCGCTAATCAAACACTTGGCTGCTAATTCATGTTTGAGCATCGATCGGTCTCCTCGTGAGAATATTATGTTGTAATTTTCTTCCTATCACCAACCTCGGGAGTGCCCAACCCACTAGACATGCCTAGGCCGCCCAGAACACATGGCAACATTACGGTCACGCGGTGACCACGCGATGGGCATGCGAGTTTACGCGCTCTAGAGTTGGGGCCCTCGGCCACCGCCCAAACCTCGACGTATCGCCACCAAACCATGTATTTATGATTAAAGAGGTCCTTATGTAACTAGAAATGATTTTTGGAAAAAATAAATAGCAAACTATGAGGCAGCTGCAGTTCAAATTTGACCCGCTTCCAGCTGAATCGGCGGAAATTTGTCTTTTTCATGAGAGGTGGATCAAAAATTTTTACACCCAACCATTTTGTAAATTGTGCATTAAATATGTCCTAGTATTTTATAAAAATGATTTGGTCCAATTTTGCAATAATTATTTGGTAGTTCCTTCACAAAAAAACCTCCTTTCAGGCACTCGAAAAATGGAAAATGGTTTTTTCGTCCAACGAAAATGAAAACTTCCTTAGGCAACATTGTTTGCCATTCCAGTATGCACCCTTGTGCACAATATGAGATCATTTGAACAAACTATGCCATGAATGTGGCCATAAGATTGATCATTTGGCTTGAAAGCCATTGATCTCCACACGTGATAGCTCGTTTTTGAGAACACTTATTTAAAATAATTGCCATATTACAAGTTTGTTATTTTTCCTGGGAACTTGGCCACAAATAATGACACAATGCGAATGTTTCCCAATTTTTTGATTTTTTTTGAATTTTTTATGCCCGTTTCAAAATGCGGTCAAAACGGCAAGAATAACCGTTCCTAGCTGGTGGTTGAATCTTGGGATTTTTTTGGTGTTTCTCTAATTAAATAGGTACTTATGTAACTAGAAATGATTTTTGAAAAAAATAAATAGCAAACAATGAGGCAGCTGCAGTTCAAATTTGACCCGCTTCCTATTGAATCGACGAAAATTTGTCTTTTTCACGAGAGGAGGATCAAAACTTTTTACACCCAACCATTTTGTCAATTGTGCATTAAATATGTCCTAGTATTTTATAAAAATGATTTGGTCCAATTTTGCAACAATTATTTGGGAGGTCCTTCACAAAAAAACCCCTTTTGGGCACTCGAAAAATTGAAAATGGTTTTTCCGTCCAAGGAAAATGAAAACTTCCTTAGGCAATATTGTTTGTCATTCCAATATGCACCCTTGTGCACAATATGAGATCATTTGAACAAACTATGCCATGAATGTGGCCATAAGATTGATCATTTGGCTTGAAAGCCATTGATCTCCACACGTGATAGCTCGTTTCTGAGAACACTTTTTAAAATAATTGTTGTATTACAAGTTTGTTATTTTTCCTGGGAACTTGGCCACATATAATGACACAATGTGAAGGTTTTCCAATTTTTTGATTTTTTTTTTGAATTTTTTATGCCTATTTCAAAATGCGGTCAAAACAGCGGGAATGACCGTTCCTAGCTAGTGGTTGAATCTTGGAATTTTTTTGGTGTTTCTCTGATTAAGTAGGTACTTACATACCTAGAAATGATTTTTGGAAAAAATAAATAGCAAACTATGAGGCACCTGCAGTTCAAATTTGACCCGCTTCCTACTGAATCGACGGAAATTTGTCTTTTTCACAAGTGGTGGATCAAAACTTTTCACACCCAACCATTTTGTCAATTGTGCATTAAATATGTCCTAGTATTTTATAAAAATGATTCGGTCCAATTTTGCAACAATTATTTTGGAGGTCCTTCACAAAAAAAATCTCCTTTTGGACACTCGAAAAATGGAAAATGGTTTTTTCGTCCAAAGAAAATGAAAACTTTCTTAGGCAACATTGTTTGTCATTCCAATATACACCCTTGTGCACAATATGAGATCATTTGAACAAACTATGCATGAATGTGGCCATAAGATTGATCATTTGGCTTGAAAGCCATTGATCTCCACACGTGATAGCTTGTTTCTGAGAACACTTTTTTAAAATAATTGCCATATTACAAGTTTGTTATTTTTTCTGGGAACTTGGCCATATATAATGACACAATGTGAAGGTTTCCCAATTTTTTGATTTTTTTTGAATTTTTTATGCCCGCTTCAAAATGCGATCAAAACGGCGGGAGTGACCGTTCCTAGCTAGTGGTTGAATCTTGAAATTTTTTTGGTGTTTCTCTGATTAAATAGATACTTATGTACCTAGAAATAATTTTTAGAAAAAATAAAGAGCAAAATACAAGGCAGCTACAGTTCAAATTTGACCCGCTTCCAACTGAATCAGCGGAAATTTGTCTTTTTCATGAGAGGTGGATCAAAACTTTTTACACCCAACCATTTTGTCAATTGTGCATTAAATATGTCCTAGTATTTTATAAAAATGATTTGGTCCAATTTTGCAACAATTATTTGGTAGTTTCTTCACAAAAAAACCTCCTTTCGGGCACTCGAAAAATGGAAAATGGTTTTTTCGTCCAACGAAAATGAAAACTTCCTTAGGCAACATTGTTTGCCATTCCAGTATGCACCCTTGTGCACAATATGAGATCATTTGAACAAACTATGCCATGAATGTGGCCATAAGATTGATCATTTGGCTTGAAAGCCATTAATCTCCACACGTGATAGCTCGTTTCTGAAAACACTTTTTTAAAATAATTGCCATATTACAAGTGTGTTATTTTTCCTGGGAACTTGGCCACAAATAATGACACAATGCGAAGGTTTCCCATTTTTTTGATTTTTTTGAATTTTTTATGCCCGTTTCAAAATGCGGTCAAAACGGCGAGAATGACCGTTCCTAGCTAGTGGTTGAATCTTGGGATTTTTTTTGGTGTTTCTCTAATTAAATAGGTACTTATGTAACTAGAAATGATTTTTGGAAAAAATAAATAGCAAACTATGAGGCAGCTGCAGTTCAAATTTGACCCGCTTCCAGCTGAATCGGTAGAAATTTGTCTTTTTCACGAGAGGTGGATCAATTTTTTTACACCCAAACATTTGGTAAACTGTGCATTAAATATGTCCTAGTATTTTAGAAAATTGATTTGGTACAATTTTGCAACATATATATGGTAGATCCTTCACAAATAACCCTCTTTTCGGGCACTCAAAAAATGGAAAATGAATTTTCCGTGCAAATAAATTAAAAACTCCCTTAGGCAACATTGTTTGAAATTCCAAGATGCATCGTTGTGCACAATATGAGATCATTTGAACAAATATTTGATAGGACTTTCACAAAAAAACTCATTTTGAGCACTGAAAAATGGAATGAATTTTTTATCTTAATCGATCATGACCAATTTATATGGTCATAAGGTCATCAAATGGTTTGCTGCGTTCTGATTGGACCATGGACATATCACGCGGATCACGCTCAACCACCGTCGGATGCTTCCGGATCCAACGGCCCAAACCCACCCGAGCCGAAACCCTAGGTCTGTACTATGGACATTTTCCACCCACCCCCCGCCTCCATTATTTCTCTCATTCCTCCCTCCCCCGCCTCCATTCTTTTGCTCCAGATCCGCCACCCACCCCAATCCCTCTCCCCGATCCAGATCGACGACGACGGCCCCCCGTCGCCGCCCCCCCTTATCCCCTTCGCCGCTGCCACTCACGCTCCCTTTTCCCCATCGCCGCCGCCACCTCTGCTCGCTACACCACAGCCACACGGCCATCCCCATCCAGATCGAACCGCCGCTGCACGTCGACGAGGCGGCGGGCGGGCGGGGCGCGCCGGCGCGGCCCTCCGTGCATGCGCATCGGCAGGCCCTCGAGGCGGCGCCATCGGGGATCATCTTCGGGCTCGACCTCGGCCGCCTCAACCCCTCCCGCGCCGGCGGCTCGCTCCGCAAGGTCGCTGCCGGACCCGTTGGATGAGGAGGACAGGGCCAAGTGCCCGCACTTCATCGTGCTTGCCGGCGACGAGTTCCGGGCCCGGGGGCGGACCGTTGAGCTGCCGTGCTTCCGTGCGGGCTCACGCTGTACCCCAAGATCGCGCAGCTCAGGGAGGGGGAGGAGCCGCTCCTGGTCTCCCAGTTCATGATGGAGCTGCAGGTCGGCGGAGGAGGATTTGGCTGTAGGTCTCCTTGTCCCACCCACCCGCCGCTGTTGGCCTCCTGCATCGCCCGCATCCAGCCGCCCAGCCTCTGCCTCGCCCGCATCCAGCCGCGCGGCGTCGTGCCGCTTCGTCTCGCTGCGGGTGGAGCTTGAGAAGTGCCATCTTCATCCTCATCCAAGGGAAGAAGCGCCGGGGACCGAGCGAGCCGTGCAGGGGCGCCTCCTCTACTCCCTCCACACTCCCGCCAATGCTCTATTTAGCTCCTCCTCCGTCCTCCACCTCCTCTTCTTCCCCGGGTAAGCAAGAACCCCCCGCTCCCCTGGATTCTTAGCCTTTTGCTTGTGCTAAGATATACTGGAGCATACATTCTCTATCTTTGTGCTATGTGCTATTGAGTCTTTGTTCAAGAACGATTCACATTTGGCTGATTGGTGCTTAACCGGATTGAATGTATCACCAAATAATCGTGTAATGAGTAGGTTTGCTAGGAGAAGTACCAGTACCATTTTATGGAGTCCGTCAGTTCATAGGCTGAGCAGCTCTGTTCCAATGTGTGCCTCCTTTTATGCTGAAAGTGTACGTTTCCCGTTGCACGAATAGTAAGACCGCGTAGAAGCACAGAATGATCTGTTTTAGCAAAATACACCGTCAAGTCAGTCCTCAAGTAGTCTTTTACGGCTACATAACTTTTACTCCATGTCTTGGTCCATATGTTGCAGAAAACTGCGGCTCTGTGTTTAATTAATTTCTTATACATCTCTATTAATTAGTAATAGCAGTTTGGATTGCTCTGTCTTCACAGTGCTCGAATGGACTAGATTTACAAATCAATGGTGAACACTAATCTAGTGAACGAAATAATGGAACAAAAACATGTCCCCTTTTTCTTCAGACGACATACTGAAGTAAAACCCAACTGAAGATGAACTGTTCATGTTGAGGGATTAAACACAGCACGCGCAGTTTTCTGCTCCGTTTAATATACTTGTGCATCGTGTGCTTATACTACCATTTGCTTGGTTCTTAACACAGGTGAAGTGTCCAGCTATGCTTCTCACTGACCAGTCACACTGGCAAGTCGAACGTGCAGGGTGAGAGGTGAGACGACCCTCGTTACCACTCTGTACGCTGATCCTGATTTGAGGTATGGCTAATGTTTCCCCTCCCTGCTCTTAGTTCTTCCTTGGATCTTGTGTTTGTGTGATGATTTTTTGAGTCTCTTGCAGACTGGGGTGTGTAGTACGTCCGCAGGTGCCACCGATCCGGAGCCTGATGTTGCTGCTGAAGAGTAGAGCGATCAAAGCTGCCCCAAAGGGACATCTGGAGGGCCTTACTCATCAGGTGAGCTGATGTTTGCCCAAGCGCTTTGACTAGTGATGTTTTTTTATGAGAGAGAGGGAAGTGATATTGATGTTGTGGTTGCTGTTTCGTGCTTCATGAGATGGTAGTTGGTAGTGGGATAGGCTGTTGTCCTCGTTGGGTAGAATGTTTGCCTCGCTGGGATAGGCTACTTGTTACTGCAAGCATGTGGAGTTTTACTTCGCCTGATCTCATATACATAGATTACATTCCTCTGGTTATGCTTCCCTGAATCAACCATTTCTTATGTTGTTTCTTTTGACTGACCGGGTCAGTTCCTCGTTGTAGAAGATGAACAAGTGCCTGGCCTGCTATATAATTCCTGTTTGTTCTAAATTTTTGTTTGTTCTAGAGTATAACTGTTTGTCCTGTCTCCTCTCTTTTCATCTTGAGTATGACTTGGTCAATGTCTATATAGCCTGAAAAAAATCTAGCTCGCCTTTGGTTTGTTGCGATCCCAAGCATGGAGTTGTTGACGTTATTACTCCTACTTGTTACTGTATGGAAAGGGAGCATCTTGTCCTGACTACTTAACTGAATTTCGACCTGTCTGAATATAGTATGTTAGTATGGGCAAGCGTAGCATTTTGTGTTAATGGCATAGCCCATGCACTGAAACCTGAAGATCAGCCAAATCTTATGTAATAGTACAAATTAACTGTGATGGCCATTACATTGACTTACCAGTACTTATTACATTGACTTCCCAATACTTATTTATGTAAACATGTTCTTTTTACTGCTACATTATGGTTGAAATGTCAATATATTTAAACTCACTATTTAGATTCTGCAATCATAAGCATCACTTGTATTCTGGTCTTAGACAGATTATTGTTTGAGCTATCTTCTCCGACTAGATAAGTGTACGGTCTATCCCATTATTTTCTTTTGTTACTTGGTCTATGAGCCATGATGGCATGACATATATTATTGTGTTGATTCCCTATGTGATGCAAAAGCTATGGTGTTTTGTTTCGAGTCTGTTGTAAATTGTAATTGATAATGATTTGTGTAAAATTAGTGTAGAACATATGTCTTGTTATCTTAAATCATTCGTGCCGTGCTCAATGAACCATCTAAGATTGAACCATTTTCTGCATTCAACATCTAGAACCATTATGGGAGTTTTGTTATTAACACAACAACTATGTGTTCTTATCTCTTGTGTTGTTTCCGTGAGCTAATCTTTGTGGTTATTATTGTTACATGTTACATGTAGAGATGCTTCATGATTTAGTCCCTAGCTGCTTTCTATATATTTTTTTATTTTGTTTCTAACTCTTTTGATTTATTGGTAGGTGCCTTCGTTCAGCCTGTACGAACATATCCAGAAATGGTGTTTCCTCTCACTTAAGAAGCTCCAGCCTGAAAGTGAAAGTGAAGAAGTCAGGAGTATAGTTGTAGTAGTTATATGTTGTGATAGTATCACATGTAATGGTGAAATGAATTATGTAAAGATTGTGCTCTTAACCAAAATTGGCATGTGGTTTGAAAATGTTCATTTCTTTGCTGTTCTGACTGAAATAATTGTGTGGAAATTGAAACCTGGATTGACTTTAATTATAACCTGACAAGTGGGACCTAATAGTATTTGGCATCTAAAATGGGCATTTTCCAAATGATATTCATAGGGAAAAAACTAAAAATTAAGGAAATGGACTGTAAAAAGGCTGAGGCCCAATTGAGAAATAGATGCGACCCAAAAAATAAATGGTCTAAAAAAGGATCACTCCCTGGAAATAAAAAGGCTGCAATGTTGGGCTTGGCCCATGAAGTCAACCCAAAATTAATAGAAAAAATACATTAGAAAGGCCGAATTGTTGGGCTAGGCCCATGTAAAACACCGAATTGGACCGGGCTGATTCTTGTGCCACGTCAGATTGCCACGCTAGATGCCTACGTGGCCTGGGGAGGTTGCTAGTGACCAAAACGCCATAGTAGACGTATTTTGGTCATAAACGTCTTCGACCATTCCAGAAGAAAGGTCGCTATAGTCAGTTTATGACGGCCAGCTTTTGACCTTATGTTTTTGGTCACAAAAAGGTCATAAATGGAAATTTGTGACCATTCAGTGACCAATAGTGGTGGTCACAAGTTGACATATTTCTTGTGTGGAGGAATGCGGCCTCCAGATCTTCCCAACAGCTAATGGACTCTGCTGGCAAGCTGTTAAGCCAATGCTGCGCTGGTCCTTTGAGCTTTAGTGGGAGGTATTTGATGGCGTGTAATTCATCACCGCAGGCCATGTGGATGTGAAGGAGGAAATCCTCGATCCATACTGCAGGATCTGTAGTGCCGTCGTATGATTCAATATTTACAGGTTTGAAACCTTCTGGAATTTGATGATCCATTACTTCGTCTGTGAAGCATAAAGGGTGTGCGGCGCCTCTGTATTGGGCTATATTGTGACGCAGCTCGAATGGGTCTTGCCCGCTGTGTTCGGCCCGGCCGGATTTACTTTTACTATATCCGGCATGACGTTTATCGTCTCGCATGGTGGCGCACCCTCGTGATCCGTAGATCGACCTTGCATGCTTTGCTTTGTCCTTCAATATGTCTCGCAGGTCTGGCGTATCTCCCTATGCCTTTTTATTTGAATGGCGTCGGAGTGCGGGCTGAGTTTTTGGCTGGAATGCCTCTCTATCGCGGCCACGAGGTGGCCGATCAGCCGCGTCATATGCTTCTTCCTCTAGTCGGGGTAGCAACCTGCATTTTGGGTAACTCTTGGAGGGGCGCTCGAGTTTATATTCCTCGGCCGTGAGGACTTCAGTCCATCTGTCAGCTAGCACATCTTGATCAGCTTGAAGCTGCTGCTGCTTTTTCTTTAGGCTATTTGCCGTGGCCATAAGCCGGCGCTTGAAGCGCTCTTGTTCGACGGGATCCTCTGGTACGGCGAATTCATCGTCGCTGAGGCTTGCCTCGTCTTCGGAGGGGGGCATGTAATTATCATCCTCCTCTTCTCCGTCTACCACTCTCTCAGGAGGGCTGGCTCCTCCATCCTCCTGCTCTAAATCTTGCTGGAGGGGATTGTTGTTGTCTTCGGCACTATCCGGAGTGTTATTATCTCCTGTGCCAGCATCACCACTTTTGCTTTGGCAAGACTTAGAGCGGCGCCGCTGACGTCGGTGCTTGGGTTGCTTCTTGGAGAGGTCATCCTCCGCTATCTCGTCGCAATTGCCTTCTTTGGGTGTATCCACCATGTATATATCGTATGATGAGGTGGCTGTCCATTGCCCCGTAGGCAGTGGTTCCTCTTCGTCTCCCGCATCGTCGTCCATACCATCGATGTCTTCGGAGTCGAAGTCGAGCATGTTGGTTAAGTCATCGACTATGGCTACTAAGTGGGTGGTGGGTGGGTCGCGAATTTCTTCGTCGTCCGCATCCCAGTCCTGCCGGACATAGTTTGGCCAAGATCCTCCTGATAAGGAGAGAGACCTTAACGAGTTCAGTATGTAGCCAAAGGGCGAGTGCTGAAAAATATCCATGGAGGTAAACTCCATGATCGGCGCCCAATCAGATTCAATAGGAACGGGCGGTTCAGAGTCTGTGGCCGGAGAAGGATCCGGCAGTTTATCAACACGGCTCTCGTGCAAGGTAAGGTCGATGTTCGGCTTGATCGCCGCTGAGGATAAGGCCTCCATCCACCCGTCCGCGTAAGGCGCAACTAGCTCCGAATTGAGGGTCGGAGCGGCTGCCGGTGCGATCTCCTGAACACTGTCCGATGGTAGAGCTAAATCGTACTCATCGTGACCGCGTGACGCACAAGGCAGAGGCTCGAATCCGTCAAAGATCAAGTCTCCACGGACATCGGCCGTGTAGTTTAAGCTTCCAAACTTGACCTGGTGGCCAGGGGCGTAACTTTTGATCTGCTCTAGATGGCCAAGCGAATTGGCCTGCAGTGCAAAGCCGCCGAACACGAAGATCTGTCCAGGGAGAAAAGTCTCACCCTGGAATGCATCGCTATTGATGATAGTAGGAGCCATCAAGCCTAATGGCGACGACACAGAGGAACTCTCAATGAAAGCACCAGTGTCGGTGTCAAAACCGACGGATCTCGGGTAGGGGGTCCCGAACTGTGCGTCTAGGCCGGATGGTAACAGGAGGCAGGGGACACAATGTTTTACCCAGGTTCGGGCCCTCTTGATGGAGGTAGAACCCTACGTCCTGCTTGATTAATATTGATGATATGGGTAGTACAAGAGTAGATCTACCACGAGATCAGAGAGGCTAAACCCTAGAAGCTAGCCTATGGTATGATTGTATGTTGTCCTACGGACTAAAACCCTCCGGTTTATATAGACACCGGAAAGGTTAGGGTTACAGAAGGTCGGTTACAAAGGAGGAGATATACATATCCGTATTGCCTAGCTTGCCTTCCACGGCAAGTAGAGTCCCATCCGGACACGAGACGAAGTCTTCAATCTTGTATCTTCATAGTCTAACAGTCCGGCCAATAGATATAGCCCGGCTGTCCGAAGACCCCTAATCCAGGACTCCCACACTCACTAATAGCAAATCAACCATCATGCATAATATTTATTCATATCACTAATAGCAAATCAACCATCATGCATAATATTTATTCATACTTTCAAAATTCTAGATGCATTATACTCTACTCTACTCACTATTGTGAGCCGCTTTGCAAAGGTACTGTTTCACGGGGGTTGGTCTAAGCGCATATTTATTGATAACGAATGAATGGTAGCTGGTTTTGGCCAGGTGGATAAGACACATGAAACATATTTGTGTAATGCCCCTTTGTGCGGTCAATGGAATTGAATATAATGAAATGAATGATGATATGCATACATTTTCATGTTGAACACATAATCATGAGTTCAGGTTTCCTCGTTCTGAATGAAAGATCCAAGAGATGCTCCAAGAAAAAATTATTTATATTATACAACAATCAAATGACACATAATTACTTACAAAGTAACAACTCCTCACACGCCACAATAAAAAAGCACACATGTATCGCACAAATCAAAGGTAAGGTAACCCTCTCAAACATCACTCTTCACCGAAGAACTGTAGCCATCTTGGTCATCATAGTATTTAGACCACAACATGATCCCTCCATACTTCCCTGTGCTCTTAATCAATGGGAGAACATCTGACTTTAGATCATTAGCTGGGATGAATCCACTCCCGGTAGCATGAGGTGACGCCGGCAGGCCGAGGAAGATCTGCTTTGCTGGAGCTGTCAACCACTGCTTCCATGCGTCAGCTAGATTGATGGTGCTACCTGAGGTGTACTGACAGGGTGCATTGTTGTAGAATTGCACCCACACATAGTCAAAGAGGCCGGTGTTAAGTGCGCCACCCACTCACGCGTCAGGGAAAGGGCATTGTGGTGCGGCAGTCAGGTAGACTCTCCTGCCGAAGTTGCTATATCCTTTGAGGAACCTCGCAAGATCGTCCTAGTGGAGGGGTGTGCCGCCTTCAATGTCGAAGTCGATGCCATCGAGGACTGCATCGCCGAGAGGTCGCGAAGATGACTTACCTCCCAAGAAGTTGTTCCACAGGTATGTCGCGACATTCTTGGCATCCTGGGTCGAGGAAAGGTAGTAGCTGCCCGCCCCGCCACCGATGGAGAGTATGACCTTGACACCACGGCTCTGGCATGACTTTATGTCGGAGCTCAGGTTGGCGTAGCCACCGTTGGTCGGGTCGCAGTGGCCCGCCAAATTGAGGACTGGCGGTTGTCCATTGCCAAAGGCGGAGAGGAAGGCGATGTTAACGAATTTGTAGTTGCCGGTGGCGCAGGTCTTCGCAAGCGTGCCCTCGCCACCATTCTGACCCCAGTAGATGGAAATGCCGCCGGCTTCTGACCCGAGGAACTGCGCCGCCGCTATTGCCGGTACCAGCAGTCGCAGCAAGGATGATGATATGCTAGCCCTTTGTGGAGCAATCCGTATTGCTTATGTGTATGCCTTCTGCTTTTGCTTCTGTGTATGTTGATCTGAGTTTGGGCTCGGGTGGGCTGGCCTATATACGAGGGGATTCGTAATGTGAAACTCACATATTGTTTATGCACATACGTGGCTTGTTGGGCACATGGATGGATGAACATGTGAAAGCGTTGCGCTCTCAGCTTCGAATCAACGGCAACGTAAGAGATTCCTTGTTCTAGAACGGAATAACGTGCAAGGCAACAGTGTAGAATAAGAAAAGGCGACCGGGCTGTTGATTTATTATTGAACACAAAAAGCCAAATGGAAAGGTGATGGCGATCGATCGTACGAACGACGCCGGACGGTGACGTCGACCAACCGGGCACTCGCAGGCTCGCGGGCGGACGTAACGTCTGCCAAAAGTTTTCCACGCTAGCGCAGGATCTAAACCACGTTACACTCTCTCTGTTCCCAAATATAAGTCTTTTTTTAGAGATTTCAACAAATGACCATATACAGAACAAAATATGTGAATCTATACTCTAAAATATGTCTACATATATCAGTATATTATAGTTTATTTGAAATGTCTAAAAAGACTTATATTTAGGAATGGAGGGAGTATTAGTTTACAGAGAGAGTATTTATTTTCTCTTTTGAGCAACAGTTTTGCTTCATTGTCCGCTGGCGAAAGCGAGCTCGACGTACTCCTATATATTCTACGCTTGAAGCGTAGGATAGGAGGGCAAATCGCACGCCCCACTCATATATGGGCTGGACCAGTTACTGTGTACAAGTGCTTTCTGTCGGTTTTTATTCCACAGGTTTTCCACTTCGTTACGCAAAAAAAAGGTTGTCCACTTCGTGGTTTTGCAATTCTGCACATTTTCTATCTCGTTTCCAACTGTTTTCCTTTTGGTTTGTTCATTTTTGGAAAAGGTAATTAATGTCTATGAATTTAGACGGGTCCAAATTTAAAACTCTTCATATTTTGTATAAATCACGAGTATCAAAAACTAATTGCAGATTATTTAAAAATTAATTGTTTCTTCATATTTTCAGAATATGAATTTATTATAAAATGAACATAAAATATTAAAATGTCTAGAAAATGTTCATCTATTTCTACAAAACACGTATTTTTAAAAATCATGTATTTAAAAATCATGATAATTGAAAAACTAAAACACAGAAAATAAAAAAAGGGGAAAGAAAAATAGGAAAAATACTAAAATAAAAAATCCAGAAAATAATGGCAAATCCTCTTAGTCGCTTATGCGACAAGATGTCAGCATGTCAGACACCCCCTAGGCTGCTATAGGTCGGCCCATGTACTTGGGTTATCTTTTCCGTCTGTTTCCTTCGTTTTCTAGCAGTTTTCTTATTTCCTTTTGATTAATTATTTTTAGTTTTTTTCTTTCTGTTTTTCCTTCTCTTTGTTGTTTTTAATGCATAAACATGTTCTTAAATTCATATGTATTTTTGTAAATCACAGAGCATTTTCTAAAACACATGAAAAAAATTCACATTTTGTAATTTTCATGCACATTTTGAACTTGTTGCGGGTTACCCATGGTAACCACCTCCAGAGACACGGATGGGGCGGGCCTGGAACGTGGTGCTTATTAAAGGGTGCGCTTTTGGGAGGAGAAATTTGTGAGTTTTCCTATTTTTTTCATGATTTTCCCCTCTTGTTTTTCCTTTTTTTTCTCCTGTATTGGTAGCACCTGGAGTATGAGTTGTACTGTCCGTGGAGTACAAGTTACACCATCCAAGAAGAACTGGTTGCACCACATGCAAGTCAAGGTTGCATCAGGGATACACGTTGCACTAGAGGGAACACATGTCGCACCTGTCAGGAGTACAAATTACACGAGAGAGTACAAGTTTGATGTGTAGGAAGCGCAACCTGCATTACGTGGGGGAGTACAAGTTACATCTGAGAGTACATGTTATGCCGGGGAGTACAGATTGTATTACACGATGATAACATGTTGCATTGTGCGGAGAGTACAAGTTGAGGACAACAATCGTAAGAAGTACATGTATGTTATATTGGGAGTACAATATGTTATTTTGGGGAGCCCGAGTTTGTTATATTTGAAAGCACAAACTGTGTCCAACAAAATGTTTGTTGAAACCTACCAACACCGGATCAAATTTCAAATTTCGAAGATATCGACGCATGGAACGCAAACGTGACAATGATTAATATTTTGGACGCCCAATTTAATAAATTTCCATTATGGAAATATATCTAAAAAGAGGACGTACAACAACCCTCACATCCCCTCCAATGAAAAAACCTTACCAAAATCATTGGTGGTGACAAGTGGCGCACATACGATGCACCACTTGTCACCACCGAGGAATTTGGAAGCAACATTTGCAAGTGATATCCCTCAAGTAGTGGTTTCATTTTTTTCATGATTTTCTAATCTTTTAGTTACTTGTTTTTTTAAAATATGCAATAGAATACTACAACCAGTTTTTTTCTGAAAGAAAGTGGAAGAACTGAAAGAAAAATGCAATGTCCTACCTTCAAAGTAGGCCAACCTAGCCACTCGCCTCCTATGTGATTGTTCGCCAATCTATTGAAACATGCAATGTATAGGAAGACTCGAAGATCATGTATGACAAACCCTATTTGACGCTCCCTGCGTCAAAGGGTCGACAAATCACACACGCATGGTCGATCTTTTGAGTAATTGGGCCGGCCCAAGTCTCACTTTACACATAGATCCCAGTTCAGGTTTGGGAGCCTTCTAGAAGATCCCCAGCCATTTTTACCAGTTTTGGGAACCTTCTATAAGGTTCCTGAGCCCTTTTTCACTTTTTTTTTCTTTTTTTCTAGCTCCTACGGTGCCTGGGTGGACACACCTTGTCGACAATTGGGTGCCTAGGGTCTCCGATGACTTGCTCACAGGGAAATAAGGATGTATGTGTTAACTCCATGATGCTATCTTAAATAGAAGTTTTAACTAGTATATGTTTGAAAGGATTGGCATAGTCAACTAGAGGGCTGTGAATAGGTGACTAACAAATTTTAACTTCTTTTCCAAATTAAGGGATACAACAAGAAAGTAGTTTGTCTAGATATGCAACTAGTTGGATAACCTATATGACAAGCTTAACAATAAGCACAATCTGGAGAGTAAACAAAATAATACACGTTTGCATAAAGTAAGTAAAGGATATAAGTAACCGCAAGTGGAGACAAAGATGTTGTTTCTGAAGTACTCTCCTTTGGGGAGATATGTCTCAGTTGGAGGGGTGTGGTGGCATGATGCTCCCCAAGGGCCACAATGAATCTCTCTATTCACCTTACACCCTTGCACAGCGCAAGGTGCCATGAATACACTATACGATGCCCTTGAAGGTGGTAGCTGAAACCTTTACAAACAAGGTTCAACACTTTTCACAACTTAATTAGAGGATCCCAACACCAGCACGAAGCTTCACCACAATGGAATGTGGGTCTGAGGTGACCCCTACAGTCTAGGGTGCCTAAACACCCTAGAGTAACAAAATCCACAAGGGAAAGTAGGGGGAATCAAAAATTTCTTTCGTGGAAGTGTAGATCTAGGTCGCCTCTCTCAATCCCTAGCAAATCAACAAGTTTGTTTGGCTAGAGAAGGAGATCAGGCAAAGAAAAGTTTGGGCATTATATTAATAGAGGAGAGAGAGAGGCAAGAAGTAGGTGGGAGAAGGGAGAACCCCTCCTTTTATAGGTCCATCCAATTCTAACTGTTACGTTCGTAGAATTATACTAAGAGTTAGTACCGCTCCTGAGAGTGGTACAACCGATGTGCCATAGAGCAGCCAAACCAGCGAGAGCGGTACAACCACCTGGGTGCCCGGTAGTACTGGCTATATAAATATGGTATGAATAACTGATGGGCTACCGCCCTTGTTCTGCTCCGTATCCAAGGGGAATGCTCCCTCGCATGGATGGTTTGCCTGGTACATGGAGCGGTAGTGCCGCTCCAAAGTGAGAGCGGAACTACCGCCCATGTAGGCGTTACAACCGGTTGGGTGACCAGCAAGAGTCTCGCTCCACAAGGGAGTCGTACTACCGCTGGGTCAAGCAGTACAAATGGGCTTGTAGAATTTTTTTCTTTCCTCTAAACCATATAGGAAGACTATGTAGGTGCAATATGAGTTTTGTGTATGTGATTTGATTTAACCTATACCTTCCAACGCGGACCCCCTCTTAATAATATGAATTTCCTATGACCAAAGAAATAAAAGCATCATAAATGATGTCTTAGATCTTTTCCTTCCAGAGGGGTACCTAGCCATCTTGTGCCACTTGAATATGCATGTGTAGCTCAAGCACACGGCTAGTCCACAAATCACGTTGTCATCGACACCAAAACACTTAGGGAGGAAAATGCCCTTTCAATGTTCATGGCTTCATGCCCTGGACACATTTTTAAGATTGGCATTCCCTACATTAGTACATTTGACAAAGTTAACTCGTGGAAACTAGAGAAAAAGAAGGTGAACAAATATCACCGGCGGTAAATTGAGTGCCGTGCATAGTACTTATGCATACTTTCAAAATCCTAGATACACTATACTCTACTCTACTCATGGGATTGTTGGCTTTGCAAAGGTATTGTTTCTCGGGGGTTGGTGTAAGCACATATTTATTAATAATGAATTAATTAGGGGTTGCTAGATCTGGCCAGGTGGATAAGACAAATGAAACAAAGTTGTGCAATGCTCCGTCATGCGATCAATGGAATTGAATGTAATGAAACCATTGAACAAAAAATGATTGGCTCCGCTTTCCTCGTTTGGAATGAAAGATCCAAGAGATGCTCCAAGTAAAAAATATTTATATTGTATACAAAAACCAACAATCAAATGACACATAATTACTTACAAGTAACTATGAAAATGGATGAATCCTCAATTCGTCATACATCACAATGAAAAAAGCACACATGTATCTCACAAATCAAAGATGAGGTAACCCTCTCAGACATCACTCTTCATCGAAAAGTTGTAGCCATCCTGGTCATCATAGTATTTGGACCACAACATGATCCCTCCATACTTCCATGTGCTCTTGATCAATGGGAGAACATCTGACTTTAGATCGTCAGTTGGGATGAATCCACTCCCGGCAGCCTGAGGTGACATCGGGAGGCCAAGGAAGATCTGCTTTGCTAGAATGTCAACCACTGCTTCCATGCGTTAGCTAGATTGGTAGTGCTACCTGAGGTGTATTGACAGGGTGCGTTGTTGTAAAATTGCACCCACACATAGTCAAAGAGGCCGGTATTGAGGGCGCCACCCATGATGAAACGTGAAAGGCGAACCAGCAATCCTGGGGACGAACGATCAAGGGGATCGAGAAGACAACGTTCTGCTTATACAACCGAAAGGAACGAAAGTATAGCTAGGAACGCGTATTCCGGCCGTGCTATTCCACGTCCACCCGTACGCAGCTATGCCGCAACTACATGAGCTGAAATCTTGTTATCCCACGAGCTCCCACAACACCTAATCTAACTAACCTAAAACTGAGCCAAGATGTGGACATGCTCACACATGCACACGTTCAGTTCGTCAGTTAAATAGGTGCTATCAAACTTTCAGAAAAATCAGTTCGTCAGTTTCAGAAAAATCAGTTTGTTAGTATCGTCAAACTTTTAGCTGTTAGTTAGTTTCTCACGCTCGTCCACTTCATCAGACTAGTCGCGCACAATCACCGATCTCTTACATATGCTCATCCTCTCCTTTGCACAGCTACCTCCGCTTCTTGTTGCCTCTACAGGCAATAGCGAGCGTCATGAGGCTCGCGTATGACGGGCTCGTCTCGGCCCAGCTCCATGCACCACCTCAACGAGCGCACTTCGCACTTGTCTCGCTGGACTGGGTATGTCCTAAACCCAATTTAGAGCAATTTTTTCTGTTTTCTATTCTTGTTTTTTGCTTTATTTTTGTACTTTTCTTTACACTTTAAAATGTTCTACATATATATATACAAAAATAATCTTCAATAACAAATTTGAAAAATGTGAACAAGTATTTAAAGAATGTTGAATAAGTTTAAAGCCAGGGGAGGGGGGCATTGGCCCCCTCATCTTAACACACATAGCTCTGCATGTGCTAAATATATTGATATCTTATATATATATTTTTATGTAAACATTGTATATATCAATTGGACCACCCTGCCCGTTTCTTCCCTTTGAGTATAAATTTCTACTGTTCATCTGTTGCTGTGCAACAGGATCAGAATGGTGGCGTACAAGTTCGTTCAAGCGGTGCTTTGGGCCAGGGGAGGCGTGTGCTTTCTTTCCGTTGTTGCCACCATCTGCGCTTTGATGCCGCCTTACCTCAGCTTCTCGGCCATTCTATAAGGTTTCATGCATTACTTATTTCTTTATTGCACCCTTTGGGTAAGGTTGGACAGAACGAGCAGGCTTCTCGGCTCGCTCGTGGCCCATTATTTCTCGCTTTAAACAAGTGGAATAGCTTCCACTCTCTGAAGCCCACGCAGTAATGGGCTGGCTTATTCAGCGCATATATATGTATATATAAATCAAACAAGGGTTTCTACGATTGGATCTAGTCCTTCTAACCACTGCACAACGGTCGGTTTAACGTTAGAATAGCACAAGCGAATTACTTGAGGTTAAACACCATTTTTATTTATGTTTTCTCCTCTTTTTTGGTTTTTTATTTCTTCTCTGGTTTTCTCCATTTTTTCGTTTCCTTTTTAGTTTTTTCTTTCTCCGGGTTTTTTTATTTCTTCAATTTTTTTCATTTTCTCGATTTTTCTTTTTTTCCTTTTCCTTATGTTTGTTTCTGTTTTCACTCTACATTTTCCTATATGTCAATTTTTTTTATCAGTGATCAACATTTTTTGTATACACGTTCAACATTGTTCGATCGCTAATTCAACACTTTTCAAATATTTATTCAATATTTTAATACTTATTAAACTTTTTTCAAATACTTATTCTACATTTATTAATAATTACTCGGCATTTTTCAAATAGTTCAACATTTTTTTAAATACTTGTTTCACATTTTTGAATGCCCTTTCAACATTTTTCATATTTATTCAACATTTTTTAAATACTTTTTCAATATTTTTAATACTTATTCAAAGTTTTCAAATAATCGTTTAATTTTTTTAATACTTATCTAACATTTTTCAAATACTTGTTCACATTCTGAAAATGTGTTTTTGAAGAGTGGTTTTTCTATATATATGTAGAAGATTTTAAAACATAAATAAAAGTACAAAAATAAAGTAAAAAACGATAACAGAAAACAATAAAAAAAATTGGCCTTTGCCTGTCGCGCGGCTGGGCTCCACCCGCCACAAAGTGTGCACATGTACTCGCCAAAAGCGCACGGGAGCTATTTCTTGCCGAGCCCAAAGAGGACCACTCGCTTAAGGCTCGACACTAATCGGGCTGGCCCATTCACGAATATGCATAGTAAAAGGAAAAATACGAAGAGGAAATATAGGATGCCAAAGAATCGAACCCAGGTCCACATCTTTCGAGCAACATCGTCTGACCAACTAGGCTTTAGTTCGTGATATGGTACTAGGATGAGGCAACTTAAACCCAAATCATTTTAGTTTTCACTGTTTCATCTCCATTTTTTGTTTGGTTTTGTTTTTGGGTTTTTTGTGTGCTTGTTCTTGTTTTCACTCTACATTTTCATATATGTCAAAAGATTTTTTTAATAAGTGATCAACATTTTTTGTATGCACACTCAACATTATTCCAATGCTTATTCAACATTTTTGAAATACATGTTAAATTTTTTAATACTCATTCAACATTTTTCATATACATGTTTTACATTTTTCAAATACCCTTTCAACATTTTCCAATACTTATTCAACATTTTCAAATACTTGTCCAACATTTGAAATACTTATTCAACAATTTGAAACACTTGTTCAACATTTTTTTTCAAACAATGTTCAATAATTTTTAATACTTATTGAACTTTTATCAAATACTTGTTCAACAATTTTAATATTTATTCAACATTTTTAAAATACTTGTTTAACCTTTTTAAAATATTGTTCAACATGTTTTAAAATTTTGTTCAACATTTTATAATACTTATTCAACATTTTTCAGATACTCATTTACATTTTGCAAATGTGTTTTTGAAGATTATTTTGTATATATATGTAGAACATTTTAAAGTATAAATGAAATTACAAAAATAAAACAAAAAAAAGAACAGAAAACAGAAAAAAATAGGCCATAGCTTCCCGCGCTGCTGGGCTTGCCCATCTGGGTCCTCCCGATGGGCAATTCATAAAGGGACCACCGCCCCCTCTCCGCGGGAGCAACTAGTTAACGAGCGCTCCTTCGGGAGCCTCACAATGATCGGTGCCACTTGGCGCGCTCTCAGCCATTCGCCACGTGTCGCACTCTGAGCGCTCCCTCCGGATTTTGTGTTTTTTATTTTTTCGCATGCGTTTTCGGCTTTTTAAATGTTTTTTTTTAGATTTTTTCGATGTTTTGGTTTTCCACCGGTCTTTATTAGCTTTTCAATTAATTTATTTTAATTTTATTTTGTGCGGAAAAATGTGTTTTTTCCCTTTCATGAGAGTCACGGTTTTACTTCCGCGAGAGGCACAGTTTTGCTTTCGCGAGAGTCACGGTCATGCCTCTCGAAAAAGAAAAAAAACATGTTTTTGTTTTTTTTCTTTCACGAGAGTCACGGTTTTGCTTCCCGCGGGAGGCACAGGTGTGCTTTCGCGACAGTCACGGCCATGCCTCTCGGAAACGGAAACAAAAAAAATGACATTTTTCTTTTTTTCTTTCATGAGAGTCATGGTTTTGCTTCCGCGAGAAGCATGGTTGTGCTTTCGTGAGTCACGGCCGTGCCTATCGGAAAGGGAAAAAACGCGTTTTCTGTTTTTTTTCCTTTTGCGAGAGTCACGGTTTTGCTTCCGCAAGAGTCACGGTTGTGCTTTCACGAGAGTCACGGCCGTGCCTCCTCGGATACAAAAAAACGCGTTTTTTCTTTCTTTTCTTCCGCGAGAGGCACGGTTTTGCTTCCGCGAGAGGCACGGTTGTGATTTTGTGAGAGGCACGGGCGTGCCTCTTTCAGAAAGGAAAAAAACCCGTGCTCTCGGTTCGGTTTTTTTGTCCGGTTTTTTCTGATTTTTTTTTGTCAAAACCTATCAACATGGGATCTAGTTTTAAAGATCTCAACGCGAGGAATCCAACGGTGAAAACAGTTCGAGATTTGAATGCACGGTTTGAGAAATAAAACGTTTTGAATAAACGGATCTATGAAAAAGGAAAAACTCTCAGGTTGCGACAAGTGGCGTGTTGCATGTGCGGCACTTGTCGCAACCAAGGGAATTGGAGTGATCTTTGCAACGAATACTCCTTAATTAGTGATTTCGCCTCTCCGCTGAGGCGGTTGATGAAGATGTTTTTCTGTTTTTTTCAAACCGCAAAAAAAATTTGCTAGTGCTGCGAATCGAACCAACATCGCCTTGGTTAATTGTACATGGCAATAATGCGAAAATATCTGAAAAAACATCGCCCTGGTGCTACCGGTGCACCGAGCTCATATTTGTGTTTTTAAAATGTTTAAAAAATTCTGAAAAAAAATTAGCACACTCACACAACATCAATGTAGCTTGTCACAAAATTTCAAGTCAAAATTCAAAACATAACTCGAAAAACATGAATGAAAAATTCAAAATATAATAGTACATAACATAACTTAGGCTTTAGATTTGGCCCATTATCACACTGAAGTCTAATTTGTCATTTTTGTATCTCAAAAAATATTTCAAAATTTTTTACGAAATTTTGTGACATCATACATTGATGTTGTGTCAATGTGCTAGATTTTTTTCTTCAGAATCTTAAAAACATTCTATGGCATCCGGTGCACCGGTAACACCACAAGTGCGGGTGCACCGGATACATTCTCCGGCAATAACAACCCCACCATTCCGAACATGACATGGTAGCTTTCATCGTTATATGTCTTTTCTTCTTTCTTTCTTTCTTCTGATTTTGTTTTTCTTTTCTTCTTTTTTCCTTCTCCTGGATTTGATGAAATTTTTTCAATTTCTTAATATTTTTTTAAATCGATGATTTTTTTTTCAAATTTGACAAATAAATCAAATTTGATGTTTCTTAAAATGCGTTGAACTATTTTTCAAATTCGTCAAACATTAAAACCAACGAATTTTTTTAATGCATTATTCAAATTCGATGAACTATATTTCGAATTCAGTGAAATGTTTTTCTAATTAAAAGAACTATTTTCAATTTTTTGGACATTTTTAAATATTTGTGAACTTTTTCAAAATTGACTTATCTTTTTCACATTTGATGAACTTTGTCAAAATATCAATGACCTTTTTTTTCCTTCGGTGAACTTATTCCCAAAGTCTATGACTTTTTTTTTTCAAATTTGTGAAGTTTTTTCTTTACAAGTGATGAAAGGGGTTAAGAAGACGCCATTCTGCTTATACAACCGAAAGGAACGAAGGTATAGCTAGAAACGCATATTCCGGCCGTGCTATTCCACGTCCACCTGTACGTAGCTATGCCGCCGCTGCATGAGCTGAAATCTTGTTATCCCACGAGCTCCCACAAGGGCCTAATCTAACTAACCTAAAACTGAGCCAAGATGTGGACATGCTCACACATGCACACGTTCAGTTCGTCAGTTAAATAGGTGCTATCAAACTTTTAGAAAAATCAGTTCGTCAGTTTCAGAAAAATCAGTTTGTTAGTATCGTCAAACTTTTAGCTGTTAGTTAGTTTCTCACGCTCGTCCACTTCATCAGACTAGTCGCGCACAATCACCGATCTCTTACATATGCTCATCCTCTCCTTTGCACAGCTACCTCCGCTTCTTGTTGCCTCTGCAGGCAATAGCGAGCGTCATGAGGCTCGCGTATGATGGGCTCGTCTCGGCCCAGCTCCATGCACCACCTCAACGAGCGCACTTCGCACTTGTCTCGCTGGACTGGGTATGTCCTAAACCCAATTTAGAGCAATTTTTTCTGTTTTCTATTCTTGTTTTTTGCTTTATTTTTGTACTTTTCTTTACACTTTAAAATGTTCTACATATATATATATATATATATACAAAAATAATCTTCAATAACAAATTTGAAAAATGTGAACAAGTATTTAAAGAATGTTGAATAAGTTTAAAGCCAGGGGAGGGGGGCATTGGCCCCCTCATCTTAACACACATAGCTCTGCATGTGCTAAATATATTGATATCTTATATATATTTTTATGTAAACATTGTATATATCAATTGGACCACCCTGCCCGTTTCTTTCCTTTGAGTATAAATTTCTATTATTCATCTGTTGCTGTGCAACAGGATCAGAATGGTGGCGTACAAGTCCGTTCAAGCGGTGCTTTGGGCCAGGGGAGGCGTGTGTTTTCTTTCCGTTGTTGCCACCATCTGCGCTTTGATGCCGCCTTACCTCAGCTCCTCGGCCATTCTATAAGGTTTCATGCATTACTTATTTCTTTATTGCACCCCTTGGGTAAGGTTGGACAGAACGAGCAAAAACAAATTGGGTTTAGGATGCAGGGCACCTTTGTGCTTTATTTTTGTACTTTTCTTTATGCATTACTTATTTCTTTATTTGCATTACTTATTTCTTTATTGCCTGTTATACAAATAATATTCAAAAACAAATTCGAAAAATGTGAACAAGTATTTAAAAATTGTCCACGAGGGTGCAGGGCGCCCCCCCGGGGCGCGCCCCCTGCCTTGTGGGTCCCCTGAGGCTCCACCGACGTCAACTCCAACTCTATATATTCACGTCCGGGGAGAAAAAAATCAGAGAGAGGGATTCATCGCGTTTTACGATACGAAGCCGCCGCCAAGCCCTAATCTTCATCGGGAGGGCTAATCTGGAGTCCGTTCAGGGCTCCGGAGAGGGGAATCTGTTGCCATCATCATCGTCACCATCAACCTTCCTCCATCACCAATTTCATGATGCTCACCGCCGTGCGTGAGTAATTTCATCGTAGGCTTGCTGGATGGTGATGGGTTGGATGATATTTATCATGTAATCGAGTTAGTTTTGTTAGGGTTTGATCCCTAGTATCCACTATATTCTGAGATTGATGTTGCTACGACTTTGCTATGCTTAATGCTTGTCACTAGGGCCAGAGTGCCATGATTTCAGATCTGAACCTATTATGTTTTCATCAATATATGAGAGTTTTTGATCCTATCTTGCAAGTCTATAGTCACCTATTATGTGTTATGATCCGTTAACCCCGAAGTGACAATAATCAGGATACTTACCGGTGATGACCGTAGTTTGAGGATTTCATGTATTTACTAAGTGTTAATGCTTTGGTCCGGTACTCTATTAAAAGGAGGCCTTAATATCCCTTAGTTTCTAATAGGACCCCGTTGCCACGGGAGGGCAGGACAAAAGATGTCATGCAAGTTCTTTTCCATAAGCACGTATGACTATATTCAGAATATATGCCTATATTACATTGATGAACTGGAGGTAGTACCGCGTCACCCTATGTTATAACTGTTGCATGAGGAATCGCATCCGACATAATTATCCATCGTTGATTCATTGCCTACGAGATTTTCACGTATTGATCTTTGCTTAGTTACTTTTCCGTTGCCATTGTTACAATTGCTACAAAAACTACAATTATTATTTTTGCCACTGTTACCGTTACTTCCATACTACTTTGCTACTAAATACTTTGCTGCAGCTATTAAGTCTTTCAGGTGCGGTTGAATTGACAACTCAACTGTTAATACTTGAGAATATTCTCTGGCTCCCCTTGTGTCGAATCAATAAATTTGGGTTGAATACTCTACCCTCGAAAATTGTTATGATCCCCTATACTTGTGGGTTATCAATCCACTCCTGGATCACTATTGTACCCTCTTGCCAAACTCATGGTGAGGTACACAATAGTTCTGGTACACAGCATAGCATACTTTATAGAACCTATGACTGAGGCATAGGGAATGACTTTTCATCCTCTTTTTATTTTCTGCCATGGTCTGGTTTTGAGTCTTTACTCAACTTCACACCTTGCAACACAGGAGAACTCCTTCTTTGACTGTTCCATTTTGAACTACTTCAAAAACCTGTCAAGGTCTTTCTATCTCATTGAAAAAAATTATCAAGCGTCTTGATCTATCTCTATAGATCTTGATGCTCAATATGTAAGCAGCTTCACCAAGGTCTTTCTTTGAAAAACTCCTTTCAAATTCTCCTTTATGCTTTCCAAAAAATTCTACATCATTTCCGATCAACAATATGTCATTCACATATACTTATCAGAAAGGTTGTAGTGCTCCCACTCACTTTCTTGTAAATACAGGCTTCACCGCAAGTCTGTATAAAACTATATGCTTTGATAACACTATAAAAGCGTATATTCCAACTCCGAGATGCTTGCACCAATCCATAAATGGATCGCTGGAGCTTACACACTTTGTTAGCACCTTTTGGATCGACAAAACCTTCTGGTTGCATCATATATAACTCTTCTTTAAGATATCCATTAAGGAATGCAATTTTGACATCCATTTACCAAATTTCATAATTCTAAAATGCGGCAATTGCTAACATGATTCGGACGGACTTAAGCATCGCTACGGGTGAGAAGGTTTCATCGTAGTCAACTCCTTGAACTTGTCGAAAACCCTTTTTGTGACAATTCGATCTTTGTAGATAGTAACACTACTATCAGCGTCCATCTTCCTCTTGAAGATCCATTTATTCTCAATGGCTTGCCGATCAGCGGGCAAGTCCACCAAAGTCCACACTTTGTTCTCATACATGGATTCTATCTCAGATTTCATGGCCTCAAGACATTTTGCGGAATCTAGGCTCATCATCGCTTCCTCATAGTTCGTAGGTTCGTCATGGTCAAGTAACATGACCTCCAAAACAGGATTACTGTACCACTCTGGTGCGGATCTTACTCTGGTTGACCTACGAGGTTCGGTAGTAACTTGATCAGAAGTTTTCATGATCATCATCATTGGCTTCCTCACTAATTGGTGTAGGAATCACTGGAACTGATTTCTGTGATGAACTAATTTCCAATAAGGGAGTAGGTACAATTACCTCATCAAGTTCTACTTTTCTCCCACTCACTTCTTTCGAGAGAAACTCCTTCTCTAGAAAGGATCCACTCTTAGCAACAAAGATCTTGCCTTCGGATCTGTGATAGAAGGTGTACCCAACAGTTTCTTTTGGGTATTCTATGAAGACACACTTCTCCGATTTGGGTTTGAGCTTATCAGGTTGAAACTTTTTCACATAAGTATCGCAACCCCAAACTTTAAGAAACTACAGCTTAGGTTTCTTGCTAAAACACAGTTCATATGGTGTCGTCTCAACGAATTTTTAGACAGTGCCCTATTTAACGTGAATGCGGCTATCTCTAATGCATAACCCCAAAACGATAGTGGTAATTCGGTAAGAGACATCATAGATTGCACCATATATAATAAAGTACGGTTATGACGTTCAGACACACCATTACATTATGGTGTTCCAGGTGGCATGAGTTGTGAAACTATTCCACATTGTTTCAAATGAAGACCAAACTCGTAACTCAAATATTTGTTTCTGCGATCAGATTGTAGAAACTTTATTTTCTTGTTACGATGATTTTCCACTTCACTCTGAAATTCTTTGAACTTTTCAAATATTTCAGACTTATGTTTCATCAAGTAGATATACCCATATCTGCTCAAATCATCTGTGAAGGTCAGAAAATAACGATACCCGCCACGAGCCTCAACACTCATTGGACCGCATACATCAGTATGTATTATTTCCAACAAGTCTGTTGCTCGCTCCATTGTTCCGAAGAAAGGAGTCTTAGTCATCTTGCCCATGAGGCATGGTTCGCAAGCATCAAATGATTTATAATCAAGTGATTTCAAAAGTCCATCCGCATGGAGTTTCTTCATGCGCTGTACACCAATATGACCTAAACGGCAGTGCCACAAGTATGTTGCACTATCATTATCGAGAGAATTCCTTATTTAACACCGTGTCTAAATTTTATGCCCTATTTAACATCGACGAATAATTTCTTCCCTATTTAATAGCGAGTCTAAATTTATGCCTTTTATGACACTTCTGTCCATTTTAAGCCTAGATGATGCATGAAAAGACCATTTTACCCTCATGTGGTATGTTTGAGTGCGTGTGTACGTGTACTATTGCGCGCGTGTGTGTGCGCGCGCGTACATGTGTGCTATTGCCACGGATGTGCGTGTGTGATGCTGCGTGTGGGTTGGCTATTGCGTGTGTACATGTGTGTGTGCGCGTTACGTGCCTGTGTGCATTAATCTTGTCATATGTTATACAGTGCAAGTGTGGATCATGGGTGTGTTGGAACTTGCATGCCACGTTGAGCAGTAGAGATAATGTGAGTTAGCTAGTCTATCTTACTTCCAAAAAAACGTCTGATAGTGCTTGACCGCGTTTGTACGTGTTGCATGCAGGTCAGATTGTGTGGCCATTAGGGGAAAAAAAGTTAAAGTAAAATGCACTAGTGACCATTGAACTTGTCTTTTATGCTTATTTTGGTCATTGTACTTTAAAATACGGCTACTATATACGTGTTGAGATGATTATACAGTCAGATCATATAGCTCCATAATCCATCTATTTGACCGGTCAAACAATCCATATGACACCTACCATGCAGAGCCGGACTCCAAACCTCGCAATTGGGGGCGACCACGCTAACCAGCTGCACTTATCTCATCTAATGGTTAACTGGAGGGAGTAACCTTTTTATATTATTCAGGCATTCACGTGACAGCCATTGGGATTTTTTAATTTTTGCGTGACAGCTATTTTACAGACGACGCGTGCCACCTTTTCTGAACATATCATGGTGTATATAGATGTACATGTACATTCCCGCTGGCCGTCGACGTTGTACCAACCCCTCTTTCTCTTGTTAACCCGATCTGTACATGCAAAATAAGAGTAACAACGCAAACTTTGAAAAAAAGTTGTACGGATAAAATCTAAAGACCATCTTTAACCATGCAAAGTGTGCGTGTGTATGTGCTGCTACGTGTGTGCTACTGTCATCGCACTGATGTTGTGTGTGTGTGCTACTGCCCCGCACACACACATATCACATGAGGGGCAAAAGGGTCCTTTCAAATCCTATTTAGGCTTAAAATGGACGAAAGTGTCGTAAAAGGCATAAAATTTAAACTCATTGTTAGATAGGGAAGAAAAAGTTTTTAGTGTCAAATAAGGAAACATAATTTAAGATAGTGTTAAATAAGAAATTCTTTCATCATTATCAACTTTGCATCTTTTGGCATCAATATTATGAATATGTGTATCACTACGATCGAGATTCAATAAACAATTTATATTAAGTGTATGACCATAGAAGGTTTTATTCATGTAAACAGAACAACAATTATTCTTTGACTTTAAATGAATAACCGTATTGCAATAAACATGATCCAATCATATTCATGCTCAACGCAAACACCAAATAACATTTATTTTAGGTTCAATACTAATCCCGAAGGTAAAAGGAGTGTGCGATGGTGATCTTATAAACCTGGAATCATTTCCAACACAAATCGTCACATTGCCCTTAACTAGTCTCTGTTCATTTGGCAACTCCTGTTTTGAGTTACTAATCATAGCAACCGAACCGGTATCAAATACCCTGGGGTTACTATGAACACTAGTAAAGTACACATCAATAACATGTATATCAAATATACTTTTGTTCATTTTGCCATCTGTCGTGGAATTGTCACGGCAGATGTCCTTAGTGTCAGGACTTAGTCGCGAGGCCAACGCATCTATGTGGTAGCTTGAGAGGGGTTGAGCGGGACGAGAGACGCGACGTTTTTACCCAGGTTCGGCCCCTCATGGTGGAGGTAAAAGCCTACATCCTGCTTCATTGATATTGATGATGATGATCACAATTACAAGAGTGCTCTATCTCGAGAGCTATTGTCTAAACCTAACTTGTCCAACTTGTGGAACTTGTTGATCTCCTCCCTTTTGGGGAGCCCTGCCCCTCCTTATATATGTTGGAGGGGCGGGTTACATGTAGAGTCCTATTAGGATTAGGACTAGTCTATCTCTAATACAAACCAGATATAAGTCCAGGTCTTAACTCCTTGTAGGACAAATATTCCTCATGCCTTTCCTCTTAAACCGGCCCACCGTTAAATGTGAACCGGCCTTTTGGGCCTTGGGCCTTGTCATCCGTCTGTCCCGCATGCCGGATCACTAGTGAGTCATAATGACCAGGTGGGTTGCTTGTAAACCGCCAGGTCAGGGCGGGCCGCTAGTAACTCGCCAAGTATCAGCGGGGTCTTCAGATAAACCGCCAAGTCCGTCCGGGTTAACTTCCGGCCGGTTTACACCGCGGGGTATATCCCCGACATTAGCCCCCAAGTTTAGCTTGGATTTATTCATGGTAAACTTATGCTGCAAAATAAACACAAGAACAAATTTGACAGGTTATGCTCCGGGTTAAGAATTTTTGTAAACCGGTACCTGATCATCCTTAAGTCCTTGTTATTTCCTCCTTCTAGGAAATCTGGGTTAACAGATCAGCTTCATAATCAATTTGCCGACATTGGTTTCTCACAGAGAAATATTGTGAAGAATAATCCACTTGAATCGGCTTCCAAAGCGCCGGTTTAAAAAATATGGGTCTTGAAATACTTATCTGATATTCAGCCAGCTTGAAGATGTAAAACTTGCCGGTTTAATATTACCAAACTGGTCGGTTTATAAATATTGATGGCACCGGGTCATAATTGTTGTCGACATCGGGTCATGTAATTGATCTTCCTGATTTGCTCAAAACTGATAACATGAAGATGTTCCCCCTTATATATGCATAATACATGTAGCCCCCAAGTCTTAAGAGGACAACATAGTGATAACTTAAGACTTGCTCCAATAAGTGTTTCAACCTTGAAGAAATCCGGTTTGTTCATCTCAATCATATAAACTGAATACTCCGTATATGTAGCCCCCAAGTGCCGGGTTGTCATGCTTGCAGCAACCTGGGACTTGTAATTGCTTATAAAAACTTCAATCAGTGTAGCCCCCAAGGGCCGGGTCAGTAAGATAATATTGAGCTGGGACTTTATATATACTTCATTGAAAATGACATCATATGATGTAACTCCCATCATGGGGCTTGAACCCACGTCCACAAGGTTAAGAGCTTTGTGCTTTATCAACTGAGGAGTGGACCCTTCAACATAATGGATAAAAACTTGTGTACCTTGAATTGTTGACAAGAGCAATTGGTAGCCCCCAAGGGCCGGCTCATTACAATGTGATGAGTCAGGTCTTCAATGAGCAAAAAATGATTTTGCATTAGCCTCCAAGTGTCATGGTGCATGCTTGCAGCGACATGAGACTTGCATATTTGATGAAATCTCAACGTGAATAATGTAGCCCCCAAGTGTCGAGTCGTAAGCCTGCAGCAACTCGGGACTATTCCTTCAATAAATCATATCCATTGATAATATAATAGCCATTGCGCTAACGCGACTTTGAAAACCTTAATCATAATACTGGTTACTGATAACCATAATAAAATCCAGCCATGTTGGCTATTTAAGATAACATAATCCGGTGAAAACCTTATTCATTCAATACCATAATGAAAATTCAGCCAAACTTGGCTATTTGAATAATATAACCCAATGATTTATGAGCGCATGATTCTAATGGCGCAATCCAAATATATATATATACTAGCGACTTATAGTCCAAAGCCAGGCCGGTTTAACGAACCTGTTTCTGCATACAACAAGTTTAAAGTGTCCTGGCAGTTTACCGCCGGACGGGTCATAATGCCCAACATATAACCCGGGTTTATAACCAAGGCTGCACTAAAGAATAATCAAATATGAAATATATCATACCTGTGACATTGAATCACATTGTTGGTTTTACCAACTTTTTGTAGTAAGGGTGATAACCCAAATCTCGAGTACTAATAGCTCCTTCCATATTGTGCCGGTTTATGATAAAACCGTGCCAGTTTGTGATAAACACCGTGTTACTCCATAAGAGGATGTTAACAACAAGGATCAAACCGGGCAAATAGTCTCCGGATTGACGTGAACTGTGTTCCGTCAATTGATTGGTTGAAAACTTTGTCGGTTTAAAAAACGCAATAAAAAGAAAGCAAAATCTTTCAAAGAAAAGTGTGAAGCAAAGGCAATGACAAAACCGTTTGCAAAAAAGGTTTATTTGAGCTGATCAGATGGTGTTACCATGGCCGAACACGACCAAGCTCCCGTTAGGTGTAACTATGGTTCTAGTCAGCCAGGTCCCCAAATGAAACCGTGGCATTTATGCCGATCAAGTGGCATGACAATGGTTCGGGTTCGACCAAGCCCCCAAGTGAGTCTGTGGCCTTAAGCCGATCAAGAGGCATGACTGGTTCAGACGTGACCAAGTCCCCAAGTGATCTGGTGGCTCTCGCCTATCAAGAGGTATGGTATTGGTTCGGACACGACCAAACCCCCAAGTGATATAACATGATGCTTTTAAAAAGCTAACTCAAGGGGTAAACCGGAAGCCGCTTTAGAACAACTCCGTGTAACCACACATGATGTAAAAGAACAGAGGCCCCGCTTTATGAAGCAGAAGCCCCCATGTGATCAATAATATGTCAGGCCAGTAAGGCGGGATACCCATGTTTGAACCGCGCATCGTGGCAGCAGGTCCTCTTCCGCAATTTTTAACTTTTGCAAGAGATAAATTCTTCTTGAACCGGGGTCTTGAACCGGATATTGAGAGCTTCAAAGCTTTGTGGGAGACATCTTTCCCTTGAACCGGATTTTAAACCGGAATCTTCATTTTTAGCCGGAAATTTTTCTGACGGCCTTTAAACTCGAACTTGCGAGAAGTTAATTCCTTTTTGAACCGGAAATTCTTAAACCGGATTTGAGAGCTTCAGAGCTTTGTCGAAGAACAAATTTCCCTTGTACTGGATTGTAAACCAGAATCCTTTTCTTATGACCTGAAACTTCTTTATTGAGCGGGGATTTTGTAACTATCATATACTTTCTAATCCGGAAATCTTCTGACAGCATGATGTGAATCCGGGACCGGGTTATCTTTCCCTCCGACGTATTGGGGTTCTTGACTTCACTGAAAACCGGCAACGTTTGCTAAGTCATATCATTGTAGCCCCCAAGTCTCAAGGTGACTCGAGGAGTTGGCTTGAGATTCTCCATATTTGACCGTGATATAAACCGGCATAACTTGTATATCATTGGTGTTGATAGCACGATGTGAATCCACAGAAGGTTGAGGTGACTGTGGCGGGTTGTAAATGATCCCGTATGAGCCGTGTCAGCAACTCAGCCAATGGTTCCTTCCAGCTGGTGATTTGAAGTTAACCAAACTATAGTGGCAGCGATTTGTGCGCCTGCCCATTTTTTTCTTTTATGTCAGCAAGACGAGAGACGCATGAAGAAGCTTAGAAGTTCCTAGCAGCAAGTACACAATCCAAAGCCTGTACGCGTTGCACCACCCCCTCAATGGGTCACACCTCAAACGCACCAACAACATTACCAACCTACTCCAGACCAAAAATGGATGACACCCAAAACACACGGATACTTCCAAGATGCTGGGTCACAGCCCTATCCGCACAGGTTTGCGCCTCCACCTGATTGGGTGACGCCGGAAATCCCCCGCGGATTCTTTGTTCCACCAGCAGACTCCCAAGCACGCCGATGGAGGAGGGGGTTAGCTCAAGTCCTGCGTGTAACTCTGGAGGTTATCCTGGTGTACCTCATCAATGCCAAAGCGAAGCAACTAAACCGGATCCCAGGACAAATCCAACAGCAACACACACACGGAGGAGAGTGATCTGCACACTACCACCGTTTGATCCTGCTGCTGCTGCTACAGGTCAGAATTCTACGGGGCATAAGGTAGATGGATTGCTTCACAAAACAAAAGAGCAAACCAAGACCAGGATCACAATACCTCCACAACCACCGCAAGCAAAAAGGACGCAAACAAGAGATCTACAGACGCCAGATCTACCGGATTAATTTTTTTTCTTCTTCTGCAGACGCCAGATCTACCGGATTATCTAATACCAAGACTAAAGATGTGATTCAAAGATGTAGAGAAAGCAAGGGAATTTTATAACAGATATGCCAGACACGTTGGTTTTGGAATCAGGAAGACGGGTGGAAATGACAACCACAAGTATTTTGTTTGCGCCTTCCAAGGGATACCCACATCTTCTGTTTCAGAGGCCAGCACAAAGCGAAACAAAACATCGCAGAGGATGGGCTGCAATGCAAGAATGAGGGTGAAGGTGTAGGAGGATGGCACATGCGTGGCAGTGGACATTGAGTACAATCATAATCACGAGCTCATGCAAACTGATGACATGCTGGTATTTTTGCACTCACACAAGAATTATGACCCCACTATTTTGGAGTACATAAAGCTCCTGCAGTACCATGATGTCAAGAACACAACAATCATGTCCATGCTATCTGAAAATGAAGATGGAAGCTACTTCCTAAGCATGACCGGACGAGACCTGCTAAACCAGTAAGTATTCAAACACCCACATACTGCAATGTGAAATAGCATCCTAGCTCACAACCCTTTGCTAGCAAAAAATAAACAAATGCATGTTTGCATGTGATTTGCAGGAAAGCCATGAATGCAAGGAAAGATGATTTGGACGATGTATTGAAACTTTTTTCATTCTTCAAAGACATGAAGGCAATAAATGATGAGTTTTTCTATGACATCCAAGTGGACAAGGACAAGTCAATTAAAAACATTTTCTGGTCCAATGCAAGCTGCCGAGGAGCCTATCAAGACTTCGGTGATTGCATAACATTCGACACGACTTACAAGACCAACAGATTTCATATGCCCCTGGGAGTGTTTGTTGGAACAAACCATCACTTGCAGTCAACGATATTTGCTGTTGCCCTGATAAGAGACGAAGATGCAAAGTCATTCAAGTGGCTGTTCGATACATTTCTACGGTGCATGAACAACAAGCACCCAACTTGCATTCTAACAGGTGAGTTCAAAAAAAACTCCTCAAGTTTCATCATTTTTTCAGTCTATGGTCCTGTGTTGGTTGGGTACATTGGTTTTGTCTGAAAATAATGTAAAGAATGTAGTTCAACCACTGTAAGCACAGAAGTCCAACTAGCAGTACAAGAAAGCAAAATTATCTGTCACATGTTTACAAAAAAATTAGTTATGAATGTGAAGTTCAAATACATGAATCATAGAAGTTCAAGGACAAATCTGTAAGATAAATATATGTAGCATGTTCAGAAAAATATAGTTATTCACGTGAAGTTCAAGCACTGCTACCACAGAAGTTCAACAACAATGCTTTAAGAAAATTTTTGATTGCGACACTACTAGTTTGTCCTACTACTAACTGTGAAGTTCAAGCACTGGTACCAAAGAAGTTCAGCAACGCTGCTGTAAAGAAAAAATACATGTGACATTCTTAGATACCATACTGCCAAGATGTGTATTTCAATTACTTGTACAACATAAGTTCACCATCAGTACAAAAAAAGAATCAAGTTTCATTTTTTTAATTCATGCAGACCAATGCCCATCGATGGCGAAAGCTATACCACAATCATTTCCAAACATCGTCCACAAGCTATGCCGTTGGCACATCGTGAAGAAGTACAGGGAATAACTCGCGTTGCTGTACAAAAAGTATAAAACATTCAAAGAGGAGTTCACGGCTATATTAAACTGGCCACTGATGCCAACGGAGTTTGAAGATGCCTGGGCTAAAATCATGCACAAATACAACCTGGAGAACGACCAGATGATGATGCAGCTCTGGAGTGATAGGAAGATGTGGATTTCAGCATATTACAAGAACATTTTCTGTGCTAGAATGACTTCCACACAACGAAGCAAGAGCATGGACCACGTGCTAAAGAAAGGGTTTGTCAAGGGGACCCAGAACCTACACAAGTTTGCTAGGCGGGTCAATGCTTGCATACAAACTCAGATGCAGAAGGAGAATGAGCAAACAATGACCAGCATGGTATGATGACAAGTACAAAACACCCCCATCATGTTCTGTTTTACCTTCAACATGTGCACTTCGAATTTAAAAAATGAAACCCATGACTCTGCTTCGACTAATATCTCACTTTTTGACATGTGCAGACCAATCCTGTGACAAAAACAACTTACGGCTACGAGGAATACATGTCTATCAAGTACACGAGAGCCGTGTACACTGAGATGAGGAATAGGATGCGAAAGGCCACGCTATTTCGTGCAAAGCGTACAGCAGAGCCCACTAAGTACCTTGTGTACTACCACAACAAGCTTGGAAATGATGATGAAGAAAGATTTTCCTGTTCAAAGCATGAATTCCAGGTTGTAGCTGACCCAGAGAAGGAAATATACGAGTGTGAATGCAAGCTCTGGACACACACAGGTGAGCAAAAAAACAAGATCATTAAATAGCTAGACTAGTAGTATCATATCAAAATTTATGAAACTCATTGCTGGCTCACAAACTATGTATTTTGCATTCATGACAAAAATGCAGGCCTGTTCTGCCTTCACATCATGAACATACTGGACTACATCAAGCCTGACAAATTTCCAAACAAGTATATCCTCAAACGGTACACAAAGACTGCAAGATCACAACCAACCTTTGATACAAGGGACTACAACACAACCGCATCGGATGGCAGCTCAAGGCTATCGAAGCAAGACATCTTGCTGCAGCTGAATTTGATGGTTAACAAGAAAGCGATGAGATGTGACCAGCAATATGACAGAGCCTACTATGTTCTCAAGAGGCTTGTGGAAGAGCTTGATGCAATACATTCAGCAAATTAAGCGGATGCTGACGAAAGGATGGCTGAAGAGGACGCTGAAATTGAAGATGACCTTCATTATTATGCAGCTGAAATGCTCAACGCCGCCGCTGGAGCCAACCAATGCAAGCAGGGTGATGGCCAATCAATGGAGCAGCGACAGCAAGAGACGATGAAATTGCCGTTGTATTCTGAAACAAAGGGTAGGAAGAAAATTACTGCAGCAAAGAAAAGTGACAAGAGAGCTCAAATGAAGGCACCACCTGCAGGAAGAGTCGTCGTGCACGATGAGAACGGAGTGCCACTTGGACATAGGAAATGCAGTGTGTGCAACCAGGTTGCGGGACACAACAAGCTGACCTGTCCAACACTATTGGAAAGAAACAATGCTGAGGAGATCAAGCAAACCAAATCTCAAAAACAGCAGCCCAAAGTTATGGAACAAAAGAAGGGACCACACCCAAAGAAAGCAAGAAGCAGACTTTGTAGCATATGCAAGGAGTATGAACCACATAATGCAAGAACATGCCCAAAGCACGCAGATGCTGAAAAGACAAGCAAAATGCCAGAGAAGAAATAGAAAGCAAGACCTAGAGCCAACAACAAGAAAGTGGTGGAAGATGAAGAGGAAGACGAAGATGAAGACACCATCGAAGAAGAGGAAGAGGAAGTGGAATGCGACGATGAAGAGGAAGACGACGATGAAGAGGAAGAGGACGATGAAGAGGAAGAGGACGATGAAGAGGAAGAGGTACATGTCAAGCAAAAACCTCTACCACCAAAGCCTAGGAGGAGCGCAAGGCTCATGAACAATTAGAGTAGGTCAATTAACACAATGTAAACTTGTGTCATGTCAATGTGCAGAACATTATGTCATCCCCTGGTATCATACACTGTGAAGTTCAAGTAATATTACTGCAGAAGTCCTGGTATATTATGGCAGGAAGTGATGTGCTGGTGTTGTATTGCATGAAAGAGCAAGCAGTAATAAATTGAAAAACATACACTGTGATGTTCAAGTAATATTACTGCAGAAGTCCTGGTATGTTATGGCAGGAAGTGATGTGCTGGTGTTGTATTGCATGAAAGAGCAAGCAGCAAATAATCATACAGTTTTGAAGTTCATGTCAGCTTATAGAAGAAGTTCTGGTATGTAAAATCGATGTAGGAAAAGAATATGCTTAAAAAATAAAGTTTCGCCGCATAAACTAAGGTTAGCAAGCCTAAGACAACGCGTTCAAATGTGAAGTTCTGCTTGGATACGTGCAGAAGTTCATGTACAATGCAACAAAGATAAAGAAACGTATGATTATTACATATCAGGACTTGAAAAAACACAAAAAAACAAATATAGATTCTACGCAAAAGCATACATATTGGTTGGGTTGAACATTATCAATACATTACACAACACAAAATATCCTCTCCATCTGAAACCAGCAGCCCAGCCACATCTCAAAGCAGAAGTTCAAGTCTACGATCATATGTTGGGAGCCCAAAAATAAACAACACAAAAAATCAAGCAATTCAACCAAAACCGAGGCAGAAGTACAGGTACATCTGTTGGGGCAAAAACATTCAACACATGGATACTGAAAAATGACGCAGTACATTGAAATTCACAAAGCAAAATCATTCTTCACACCAAATGCATTTGTCCACAATATCATAAGTAATAGTGCTGCACCTATAGATACACAAATCACTAAAAACATTCTTACAACCAAATCTTTACGGAATTGTTCCAATCATTAGAAAACCTAAAAATCTGTATGAAATCAAATGTACAATGAAACTAATGCTTCGAATTCACGGGCCAAAGGACTGGATCTCTTTAGGGAGCTCTGAACGCACGACTTCATTCTTCTCGCTAAAAATCAGAGTGTGCATGAACTCAGCCTTCCAGTCATCTGCAGCAGCCTGCAAACAAAGAAAGGTGAAAACGATGGTTTAGTAACAGATATCTAAAACCACAGCAGGAGCGTCTCAGCAAAAACACACAAGAATAATCAAAGGATGATGAGACAAGAACAAAGACAGAACATACTTCCACATCACCAAAATCTTCAACAATCTCATCGCCATCATACGAAGAGCTGAACTTCACGGCAAAGAAACCTCAATCATTACTCTTCTGCTTCGGAACGTTGATGAAACTCGGCCTCTTTGCAATAGTCACCCAGTTAGGCTGCTTGCTCGCCTTGTATGCAGCCTTGCCGTACACCTCCTCGAGCAACCCAACAAATCTCTTCATCTGCCGGAAATAACAAAATTAGATGAATTCAAAAACATGTTAACCAAAATAGTTAAGTTCAGGTACATAAAAAAGCGACACTTGCATAAGATCCACTTAAACAAAATAGCAGAAGTTCAACTTCTAAATGATAGTCAGTTCAAGAAGTATTACCAAAATAGAGACAACAACATATTTTGTCAACACAAGGCATAATAAACTTCATGTCAAACAAGAGAATGTGAAAGGAGGTTCAGGCTAAGAAACACTCATGATATTTTGGTAGTCCCCGTGGAAAATCGTTCGCGACGTTTCCATATTAGCGTAAGAAAATGAATCAAGGATGTCAATGCTCCCACGATATCTATTCACCACGTACACACTGTAGTGCGCCATTGTGCCAATTGGCTTGAATAGAATCAAGAAAACCTGCCAAGAATGAAAGGACCGGTGAACACAAACTATAAAAGCATATGTACTGAAGAACCGGCATGAACAAAAAATTCTTGACAGACTCAGCAAAAGGATGCACATGAAATTAAAAAAAGCAAGAGTTATGAAAACCTAACCAGCTTTGCGTTAAGAAGGTCTTCTTCCTTGCGAACAAACATTGGGAGGAGACCACCAGATTTTTTGCATCAAACTTTGGAACTGTTGCACCGAAGAAATCATACCCCAGGCAGTACTGTGCATTCACAAAAACACAATTAAAACACCTCCCAAATGCTACTACAACAAAACTAAGGCAAAAAGAAGGAGATAGGGGTGCAAAGAACTAAAACCTGTATGAAGTAGGGACTAAGTACAACCCTGTCAGCACTAGTGAATATCTCAGAGGTCTCCGGCTTATCCTTCCACAAATTTATGAGATAATCCATTATGTCTCCTTCGATCTGCTGCCCTTCACCGAAAATCGTATAAAGGACACGTCATGTGAGGTCAATCACATTCGCAGGGATGGTAAACATGCAGTAGCTTGTCCTGCAGAATACAAAAGGATGGTAAAAAAATATATTAGAAGTTCAGATACAACAACAAATAGAAGTTCAGACACTATAACTCAAAAGGCAAGAGGAGACATAAAACAGAAGTTCAGATACTACAACAACGGCAGTTCAGACAATACAACAACAGAAGTTTAGACACTACAACTCCAAGGCAAGGGAGCGACAGATGAGAGTAACTCACTCAAAATACTTCTCCAGACCGTCTTTACTCAACACATACTGTTTCAACTTCCGGACCTCGGATAGATGAGGGTAACTGTATTTTTTCAGGGGAGCGACAGGAGAATGCCACTTCAAAGGCAATCTTGATGTTCTCTTGGAGGAAGTTATGTTCCCAGACTCAACTTCTGGTTTCCTCCTGGTGATCACAACATTCTTCCCACCTCTACCAGCAACAGTACCAGCAGCACATTTAGCATTCTTTGGGTAAGCAATCTTCTCAAAATCATCATCGGATGAAATCACTTCTGCTTCGGCTACTTCGACTGCATCAGCCTTCCTGTAGCAAGGGGTTTTTGGAGTACCACGAATACCACCAGCCTGCTTCCCCAACTTGGAAGGAATAAGGGTCCGAGGTCTATCATCTCCTATCGGAGCTGTACTCATCGGTTCCTCCCTAGGCTGGTATTCCTGTGACCCGAGGAATGAGTAGTGGTAACCGGTCAGCTCCAATGATTCCACTGTCAAAGAAAAAAGGAAGAGAAAACATCACCATTAAATACAACTGAAGTTCAGGAACATCACAATGTGCAGTCCAACTAATAAAGATGACATGGTTACTACTCAAGCTGACCTAAAAAAATTAGTTGCAGTAAAAAACTAAATGAAGTTCAGGCACAACCAGAGGCACAGTTCAAGATAAACCGATGAACTGTAAATCATTCAACTACAGCTAACAAAACCATAGAAAGGCATCATCTCTGAAGTTCAATTAGAAAAAGAAAATGCTCATGTCCATTTAAGCAAAACAAAACACACAAGCAAAATTTAAAAAGATAGAAATGAAGTTCATGTACAAAGAAAATGCTCCTCTCCTTCCGAAACCAGAAGTCCAAGTTTTGGAGAAAAATATGAAGTTCAGGTAGAATAAAAGATGCAGTGCAGGTAAGCAGTACAAGTTCCAAAATACTTACATGTGTAGTAGCCAAACAGAGCTTGGAAGTCTGTCTCAAACAGGTTAGAAGAAGCGATTGAGTACAGGCACGTCTTCCTGATATCCCCGATATTCTCATGGGAATAATTTGCAAGAACCCCGTCATGATACGAATTAACATTCGTAAGCATGAAGAATCCGCAGTCGATACTGCCATCAAACGAAGTAAAAGAAAATAGTGTTAGGACAGAAAAAGAAAGCCAACGAATTAAACACGTCGCAGCTTAAGTACAACTACAGTTAAACAGATGTGATAAAGAGAAAAAGTCGAACTCATACTTGTTTTGCTGCTGGGGGACATCAATCCAATCGAGAGGGAAATTGTCGATGCTAAGAGGACTGAAGGGCGTCTCCCTGTCGTTGCTGGCATCCTTCCAAAGCCTCTTGATGTTGTCGGTCATCTGCCGAAACAGGCGTACCGCACATTCATCTTTTGGTCCATAGTAGGAATCGAGAAGCTGGAACCTTGAATTCTTCAGGTCAAGGAATACCGACACCCAATGGCCGACACCACCCATGGAAGCAGGAAGCTCAGGCGGGTCAAAAGTAGGGAAAACAACCTGAAGCATCATAAAACACACGAATCATTAAAAATGAGAATTAATATCAGAACGGTACAAAAGAAAAATAAAACAAATATTAACACAGTGGATCACACTGCAAAACTAATACAGAGGCAAAGAACAAGATATTGCATACCGAATCATGTGCATCCATGCTATTTGGACCACTCGCCATGAAGTACTTCCTCACACGGGAATCAAATTGACCTCTGAAAATCTTGTCCTAAAATAATGCAGACAACACTAACATATGAAAAAATACAAAAATGAGACGAACAAGTTTTAACTAAAATGGTAAGGAACAAAACAGAAAAGAAATCACTATATGGTTGACTTACACAAACCCAATATGGCAGGATGAGTTTATCCGATCCCTGGTACTTCGCACAAAGACCGTAGAGTGCACACTCAGCCACATTAGATGTAAGCATTCCGCGAGGACCAAAAGATATTGCGACTTCTTGAACATAAGCTTCACACTCCTTGTTTCGGAACATAATCATTTCTCTAAAACAAGTGAATAGAAAGTAAAACAAGTTTAGCAGCAGGAACTCAGGAAGTTCATAACACATGTTAGCATAGAAGTTCAGCTATATCACAACAGGCAGTACAGTGCAAAAAGAGGCCAGAAGTTCAGCACCAGAGAAGCAAAAAAAAGAGAAGTTCAGGTACATAGAGTTGGGAAGTTCAGGTAAGAAACTACAAGCAGTTCACAGGGGGTACATGGATGATGTAAATATTGAGCATGCACAGAAGTTCAGCTATATCACAATAGGCAGTGCAGTACAAAAGAGGCCAGAAGTTCAGCATGAGAGAAGCAAAAAAAAAGAAGTTCAGGTACATAGAGTTGGGAAGTTCAGGTAAGAAACCATAGGCAGTTCACAGGGGGTACATGGATGATGTAAATATTGAGCAGGCACAGAAGTTCAGCTATATCACAACAGGCAGTCCAGTACAAAATAGGCCAGAAGTTCAGCACCAGAGAAGCAAAAAAACAAGAAGTTCAGGTACATAGAGTTGGGAAGTTCAGGTAAGAAACCACAGGCAGTTCACAGGGGGTACATGGATGATGTAAATATTGAGTAGCTGCACTCACCTCTTGGAACGATCATTCCTAAGCCTAGTTACACTGTAATAAAAGTCATCAACGTTCTTTCGGACGACAGCAAGGTCGCTATCTGCTCACCAAAAAGAAAATAGCAATCAACACTCAAAGCACATAGATTCACGACAGTTTCAATTAAGACCAACATTCAAGCACAAACATTCAAAACATAAGCACATCTCAGCTGCTGCATCAGAAAAGATAAAACCACAGCATCATAGACATCACAACCCATGCATTACAAACCTCCACCCACATAGAAAACAGGTTCACTTAACATTCTTTACAACCCACACGACAAACAACAAAACCAGAAGTTCAACTTAGACCACACAGGTAGTTCACAGGGGATATCATGGACTAAACCAAACAACGAAGAGGGAAGGGGATGGGGAAAGAAGAGAGAAGCATGCTCCTCTCTTCATGGATCCTTGCCTAGACCAGTGGCATCACTGGAATGATCAACCTCCTCTCCATAGCTATTGCTTTCGGTATCTTCATCATCGTCTCCAGTAGACGTTGCAGCGTCGTCGGGAAGGACACCAGCAGCAGCTGGAGAAGCTGGAGAATTTGAAACAAGAAAAACATTTGGTTGTGCCTGTACAGCATCAACATCAACTGATGGCTCTGCTGCAGGAGACTTCTCCGGGCTTGCAGCAGCACTACCACGAGTTTGTACAAAAGACTCAACATGATCTTTCTCCAAAATGGTGTCTCCATTTGTCTTGCCCTGCTCAGCATCAGAAACCTTAGCGCCAATGGACGAAAAAGGTTCAGTCAGGACCACCCCGTCGGAGCAGCCGGTGCCTGAGACAGACATGTCTGCAACCTTCTCTGGAGCAACACTAACATCATCATTCTGCTGCTGCAAAAAAGAAACAAAAAGTCATTACAAAGGGCTGACTGAACCTCATGCACAGGGGCATCAAGTCCGTCTCAGGGGCAAACAAGACAAATGGACAAGAAAAAATGGTACCTTATTTTCACTACCATGAACCTCATCAAGTATTACGCCACTAGCGAGAGCAGGTTCATGCACAGGGGCAGCCTCAAGCACAGGAGCAGCTTCATGCACAGGTAAAACATCCTCCTCAACCCTAGCATCATCATCAACAGCCTACAAAAAGAAATCATGTAGAAAACAAAATACCTAATCAGCAGAAGTTCAGATTGCATAATCAGTGAAGGTCGGCTATCACAACTGACATATAATGGAAGTCCAAATATAGTAAACATAGAAGGTCAGATATCAAACTACTCTAAGATACAAAAGGGAACAAAAAAGGGCGAGTCATGGAAGTTCAGGTGTTGTACCAGTTGAAGTTCAAGTTCTATAAGCAGAGAAGGTCACATAGGAACACTTGTGCTAAAAAAACGGTTTACGACACATGATATCAATAACGGTCGCCTATGACTACAAACAGTAATAACTGAAAGCTAACATTGAACATTATTGCAAAGAAATATCAAAAGCCAACATAAACAAACCTCTTTGGTATGCTCCACATGGCCTCCTTCACGACCCGAACGAACAGAATCCTGCCTCTGAATCTGTCTCACAACAACACTTGCCTCATCTTCAAAAGGCTTCCAACGAGCATCCTGCATTTCCTTGAACAACCCAACGCTAGTCCGGAGGTGGGAAGTGCTCTGACGAAGCTCTTCAAGAAATTTAGCTTCAATAGATAAGACCCCCTTCGAAGACTCAGCATCAAATCCGTGTCCGGGAGGAAGAATCCCATCAATGCGACTAAGACGCTCAGAGTTGAAGGAACATGAGCCAACTCCCCACAAACAGTTTCAAGAAGACTGTCAATCCTAACCAGAGAAACATTGGCAACTTCAAACAAATTCTTGGAAGAAACGCCACCTGCAGCACTCACATGAGCAGAAGAACCTCCTGGATCTACAGGGGGGCACCAGTATTAACATCCCGGGAGAATTCAAATCTTGGGGAAGTTCCACTCACTAGGCCGGCAGAACGAGGCATAGTTAGAACAGGACGTTCAATAACCCTAAAGAACACAACCTCAGCCTGTGTCTTCCACTGCATACAAAAACAAAAGTCAACGCGTCAGAAAACAAATGAAGGAACATGGGGACAAAAAATATACAAGACAATACCAGAAGTTCAAGTTAAACTACACAGGAAAGAATAATGCATAGAAACACTCACAGGCAGTCTCCCAAACACCCAGTTGGCTGGGTCATCATCACCCTTCGTGACCAAATCAGCCGCAGCAAGCTCAAGAAGCTTGGCCTGATCCATGAAATTGATGCGAGGGGTCCTCAAGTCAATATTAGGCGTCTTGCCAATGATAAGGCAGTCCATATACATAAGCAGCAGCGCGATGGCACAGCCTGTGACAACTTTTCCTCTGCTAGTACCTTCCTGATACCTAACAACAGCACTCCGAATATCGTCAACAACCAACATGCAGTAGTCCATGTCTGCCATGTCCTCAAACACAAGGTTCTCGGCCATTGCTGCCTCCCTGGACACTCGCATAGACGTTCCAGGGATAACCACCTTCATGAAAACAATAAGGTAAAACACCTGCAGAGCAAGACCATCCTTCATCTCATCCTTCACAAGTTCACCGAGGATATTCCGCAAATCCTTTGTCTTGATGTCCTCACTCCTAGCATACCCAAGCTTGCCCTTCAACCTCATAACAGCATCATTGAAACCATCATTCGAGGGCCTAGGGGGGGTACGATTACCTTGAGGGAACCCAAAGAGATGGTGAATAACATCACTTGTAATACGTATAACCGTGTTCGCCTCACCCATGTCCAAAATCATGGTTGAAGGGTCAATCCTTGTGTAGATGTTGCCCATCAAAGGACGAGAAATGTTGGAATCAACCTTCAAGTCAAACACACAACCAAAACCAGCCTTGATAACCCTTGCCTTGTGCCTATCTTGTAGCATTTTCGCACACGTCTTGACCTCTCCTAGTGAGCAGCGAACCGTCTTGTTAAAACGTTTCGCCTCACCTCCTCCTTCGCCACCTTCTTCGGGCGCTTTGCCTCCTCTCTTCCTCCTCTCAGGCCGCTGCACAAGCTGATACTGAAAAAATACATTGACAAGGAAAAAAGGCAGAACAATGAGACACACAAGCTTCACCAAAAATTCCACTAATGCCTACATACGCACCACATCTCAGAAGTCCAACTATGTCTACATAGGCAGTACAACCATGTATGACTAGAAGTTAACATGCTTTCAAAAATGTTGGAAATTTACAAAAGCAGAAGTTCAACCATATATACTAAGGCAGTAATCAAACATGTATCTCAGAAGTCCAACTATGTCTACATAGGCAGTACAACCATGTATGACCAGAAGTTAACATGCTTTCAAAAATGTTGGAAATTTACAAAAGCAGAAGTTCAACCATGTATACCAAGGCAGTAATCAAACATGTATCTCAGAAGTCCAACTATGTCTACATAGGCAGTACAACCATGTATGAACACTTGTCAACATGCTCTCAAAAATGTTGGAAATTTAAAAAGCAGAAGTTCAACCATATACACTAAGGCAGTAATCAAACATGTATACAAAACAAGTTGAGCTAATTTCTTCATGTATATACCCAGAAGTCCAACTATGTACACAAAGGCAGTAATACCATAAAAGCAAAGCACGTCGGCTAATTTATTCGTCTATATTGAGATGGAGCAGAAGGTCAGCTATGTACGCCAAGGCAGTGCTAAAAACAATAAAACTACAGCAACATCGACAAATGCCCTAAAAACAATAAACATGAGACATTCATACCTGATTAGCGGCAGCATCATCATCGACGTCGTCCTCGTCATCAGCATTGAAATCAGCATCATCCTTGTCCTCTGGATTAACACGAGAACGCTTCTTCACACCCTTGTTGACCTTTGCAGGTGGAACCTTGCACTTCACGCCGCATTTCTTCCCCTTACCAGATGCACCAGCACCAAGCGGAGAAGGTGTAGGCGCGACAGTGGCAAGTAAACGAGGACTACGGCGTGGTGTACCACCAAGGCCTAACCCTTCATCTTCAACAACTTCTGCAGGCCTTGAAACACGTGGGCTCCTCCGAGGAGTAACTTCACCAACTACTAGCTTCCTCGCAGTAGTCTTCTTGATTTTCTTCTTAACAGGGACAACCGTGCCATCACTACCACACGGCACGTCTTCCTCAACAGTGAGCTCAGCCGCATGAACAGATCCAGGAACATCAGAACCTTTCTCAAGGCGGGCCGCCCTCTTCTTGTCAAAATTTTCTTGCTTCTTCCTCTTACGTTGGTCCTCCAGGAGAAGCTGAAAAGGCACATCCTCGGGTTGCGTGACAGGTTCAGTGCCATCAACAGACTGCGACTGCGTCTCTGACATCTAAAGAGAGCACAAAGGATCCAGAACGGAATCACAAACTTTGACTGACGGAGCCACCTCCTCAGCAGCAGCAGGGGTTTCTGATAAACCCAACTCAGATAAAACATCGTTGATGGTGTTCACAGCTTCCTCCTCTATGGACACATCTGCAAAGAACACAAAAAATCGAAGCAAAAAATAAAAAAGTCAGGAACAAAAACAAAAACAAATGACAAGAACAAGCTAAAAAAACATGGCTCAAAACTTTAAAATGAAAAGAAAAAGGGTTTCACATACTAGGTGAAGCAAGATCCTCAAGGCTTGAAGCAACCACGGCAATCACAGTCAAAGGGATAATGGGTGATTTAGCCGCATCAGATATTGGAGCATCAGTATTAACCTCTGAAGCTCCATCTTGATCGCAGGCATTTTTTTCAGAACTATTCAACTCATCACCAACTACAAAAAATGCAAGTAGAAAAGGCAGCTGAGTTCTAATCCGCAATCCTACACCAATGGGACTTCTACTTTTACAACAATGTCCAATACCCAGAAGATTAACAATACCTAACAAAGCAGTAAACACAAAAAACAAACTAAAAATCTACAAACTAAATATAAAAACAATCTACAGCAGAGGGGCTACTACATATTTCATGAATGTCCAGAAGTTCAACGATACATAACAAAGCAGTAAAATAAAATGTGCATAACAGAAGTTCAACCAAATTTCATTACAATCAAACAATAATTAAAACAAGAATTTCAACTATGTGACCCAAGCAAGTAGCACATAAAAAAGATGTAGCATGACCACAAACAGTATTTCACAGGCAAACTAAATATCAATGCCATTAACATGATAACAAAAAAAACAAAGATATAAACTACAAAAATGAAACATCTGGGAAGTCCAACAAAACTTGGTGACAAAGTTTCACCTGCAAAATCATCAATACAAAGTAAGCAAACACTCTACTAACTCAAACTAATGGTAAAAAGCATACACATAACCATTACTAGAAGTTCACACTATTAAGAATGGCAGTCCAACATGAATACTAAGTGAAGATACGGGCAGACATATATGAGAATAATGCTATTTAAAATACAAGATACAACTACATTAAGATACCTGGAGAAGGTTTTGAAGCCATGATAACACAACCGCCCTGATGAATGCAACTCCAAACACTAGAACAACCTGCTAAAAACAGGGGATTGATTGCATATAGTTAGCAAGTACAAAATCATACAACAAAATACAAAAAGAAACAGAATCAAACCCTAGGATGAAACAACCAGAACATACCAACAAAGGATGAACAGTAGCACATCTAGGCAAGCACAACAAAAAAATGTATCCATAAACTAAATACAATGTCACAGACATAATCTAGACTTCGAAATCCACAACACTAATGCAATTAAATACATCAGATCCAGCATCAACCATCCATCACACCACACCCTCTCTTGCATTCATCTGACAGCTAAAATCAACAAAGGGGAAATGAAATCCACACAAGTATGAAGGGACAAATAGCACACACAAGCATCTCACAAACAAATCTGACCATGGGGAATTGAAATCCAACCACCACACACACAAGAACCCTACCTAATCTACCACCAAACCATTAGAAGAAGGGGAGGGAGGAGGACGCGAGAGCACACAAAAGAAACAGGCAGGCCTCGACAGATCTGGCGAAACTAGAAGCAAGCATTAGGAGGGGGGCAGCACTTGTACCTCTCCAGACGACTCCCGCATGCACGAATTCGCGTCGGTTCTTCCACTCCCCACGACGCCACGCACACCTTGCAACCGCGCAGGCAGTTGCCGCCCTCGCTTCAGAGCAGAAGAGAGCGGGCTGGGCGAGAGAGAGCGGGGCGTGGGGGAGAAATAGGAGCGGGGGTGTGCGCCGGTTACTCCATCACGAGGGCAGGGGACAGGGACGGAGAAATTGGGGGGAGTTGGAGGAGAGGAAGGCAGCGGAGCGACGGAGAGGGGGGAGAGAGTGAGCGATAAGGGGAGAGGAGTTTTCTAACAGGTGGTCACGAGGCAGATGCTCACTTAATGCCTCTCTGTCGTGGGACTTGCAGCGCCACTGAATTTATAATTTTACCCCCCAACAGCTAAAATAGTAAATACATGTGTAGATAAATAAATGCACCATTTGAATGCATCTATTATAATGAGATAAGATCACAAAACAGCACAGCTGATATCCTCAAAACCAAAAATAGATGGCAAATACAGTACTAAAGGAAGAAACATACATACATAAATATGCCCCTAAAAAACAAGAGAAAAGAAGTTCAAAAAATAAAGAATAGAAGTTCAAGTACCCTAATAAAAGAAGTAAAGGAATAAGAATAAATAAACCATAAAGAAACAAAAAGAATAAGTTCAACTACAAAAACAGATGAAGTTCACCCTAAACCCTAAAAACCCTAAGATAGATAGTGGGGTCACGGATGTGACGGACTCGCCTCCGCATGCGACGACGCGGCACGCCGCGTCGTCGCCTGCTCCGGCTCGTTCCTGTCTCGGCCTCGCAGGGGGAGGGGAGGGGGGGGTCCCTCCCCCCCTCCCCCCTGCTCGGCCTCGCGCTACCGCATTGCTGCGCGCTAGGATTTGATAGGACGCAATGCGGTTATTCTGTTTCCACCCCCACAGCACGCACCCTAAACCCTAAAAACCCTAAGATAGATAGTGGGGTCACGGATGTGACAGACTCGCCTCCGCATGCGATGATGCGGCACGCCGCGTCGTCGCCTGCTCCGACTCGTTCCTGTCTCGGCCTCGCAGGGGGAGGGGAGGGGGGCCCTCCCCCCTACTCGGCCTCGCGCTACCGCATTGCTGCGCGCTAGGATTTGACAGGACGCAATGCGGTTATTCTGTTTCCACCCCCACCGCACGCACTCTAAACCCTAAAAACCCTAAGATAGATAGTGGGGTCACGGATGTGACGGACTCGCCTCCGCATGCGACGACGCGGCACGCCACGTCGTCGCCTGCTCCGGCTCGTTCCTATCTCGGCCTCGCAGGGGGAGGGGAGGGGGGGTCCCGACCCCCCTCCCCCCTGCTCGGCCTCGCGCTACCGCTTTGCTGCGCGCTAGGATTTGAGAATTAAAAATTACAAAGAAAACCAAACAAACAAAATATAGAGCATCATGCACCTTCGCCTTCCAATGTGGAGTGCAAATCTCCAAAACTAGAAGTTCAACCATTAATAAAAAAGAAGTCCAGATCCTACTGAAGATAGTGCTTGTGATCCAGCTCCACACTTACACACTAGTTACAACAAATTGCAGAAGAAATCTACTAAGGGTTTTTGATTTCTGGAATGTAATCTGTCCTGGAATATCAATGTCAAAAAGATGAACCTGCATTCAAGAAAATTTTTGCTGTGACATAAAAAACCAAGAAAGAAGCACCTGAGGAATAATAATGTTTAGTGTCGAAGAAACAAAATGCACAAGGCGTAAGTTAACTAATAAAATTTTCTGAATAAAGGTAAGTTCAAGTTGTAAAAACACAGAAGTTTGGCGTTTGGAAAAAACATCAAATGAACATGTAGAAAAGACAAATTACACAGAAGCAAAAATCTTGTAAGTTCACGTTAAACACAAACTGAAGTTCTACCACTGTTTGAAGTATGCAAATGTGTTACAAAAAAATAAGTAAGGTGTGCATGCGTATTTGGGAATAATCCCATAGTTGCCACGGAACAAACTAAAACCCAAATTAGAAAATTGAAAATTAGAAAAAAACAAAAAAACAAAAAATAGAGCGCGATGTTGCACCACCTTGCAATGTGGAAATCAGGAAGTTCAATCACTGATAGCATAGAAGTCCAATTACTACCACAGAATGTGGATAATCCAAAAAACTAGCCCCAAAGACAGAATACATATAAAAAGGATGATTTGTGTATCTATGGACCACCTCCACTTTTACGTATATGAGTACTCTAAAAAACAAAAAAAACGTACACAAAATTTTTATAACAACACCAACGGAACAGATCGTATTGCAGCATCAACCAAAAAACATGCATTAAAACGAGGGAAGTTCAACCACAAAAGGTGCAGACGTCCAACTCTGTAACACAGACAGTAGAATCACTGAAAAAACGCATTATCGAATTTGTTTTTCAGATTTAATCACTTGGGTGACTACACCTTCTTAGGCCGCGACCTTGAACGATATCATATTGCGCCCTGACATCAAAATGATAAATCAAACCAAGCTGTCTCATTGAAGAACGGAAAACCAGCACGGGCGGACACGAGATCCAATCGCCCGATTTCATCGATGTATTCGCCTTCCCGATGGAATTAACAACGCATGAACGGTCCAATCTCACTACTGCAATCAAATCCGCCCTCTATACTCAAATAAAAATAACAAATTTACAGAAGCGGCAGAACTACTCCCGTAGACGAAGAACACATAGCCTCAAATCAAATCCGTTGAAATTAACGACAAATTGCCCACGAAACTCGTACTTAAACCAAATTACCATCATGTTAGAGGTTCCAGAACATCCACTGAATGCATTAAACTTATAAACAGACACGAGTTCATCCGCCCCGAGAGTGAATCCGCCAAAATGCAAAATTACAAATCAAAACGAGCATTTAGATGCAGGTATGAGTATCTAGATTACAGTCACATCCCACACAACACTACCGACCGGAATAATTCGCGGGGGAAGCCACGGTTGCGAAGATAGCCCGAAGTTTCGGTTTGTACAGAGGGAAGTTCAGGCGCGTTACTCAGGAAGTTAGGCTGTGATCAGAATATTATTCTGATCCCGTGATCAGAATAGTGTTTATGTATATATATATAGGCACACTAAACTAGGCCTGAGCGCATATTGCTTATTCTGCGCTCCGGCCACACCGCATGGTCGGTGCCTCGCTACACAAGCCAGCGTGCTGAGTACATTTGGCTCCCACTTGATCTTAATCATGAGTAAATTATAGTACAACATAGTAACCGCTTTACTACAAGCACGCTTCTAATTTGGTGGGAACTGATGGTAACCCATGTCAACTTGTTTACGATGATGCATGGTAATCCAAGGTGGTAGCTCTAGTAATTCATTCATTTCTAGTAATTCATCCACGTTGCGCTCTCTTGTGAGTGTATAGTAACTTCAAGTGCTAATCCTAGATTCAACTAGCACATCGTAATTCAATTACGTAGCAATTGGCTCATACCAAAGCCGTCTGGCTCAGCTAATTACCAAAACAAAAGCTAGTGAGGTAATCCTTTTCCTATACTCTTGCAAATAGTTATGAGCATGTAGACTAAAGGAAAACTGGCGAACTAAATCCACCCGTGCACAACTCCTCTATGTAGTTGGTGGTGGTAAAAGAATCCATTAGGTTTACTGCTGAACATGAAGTGGATTACCATCAAATCTCAATACACTAGAAGTAGTAAAAGAGTCTACCACCTTTACTATAAATCATAGGGTGTGTTACTTTCAAGTTTCATGTTGATTTTGATTCAGACTTGGAGCATTACTATGTGTCTCATTATTTTACGATCACACGTGCGAAAGAAAAAAATGGTTAGTTGTTTTGCATGGAGGAGGGTGGTGTGTGGCTGACGGTAACACAATTAATTAAATTACTATATTTTCTAGCAATTTTACCATGCTTAATAGGATGACCTTGCGAGGCAGAGAAGTTGTCCGTGACATCTAGTAACAGATTAAATGGCATTACTTTTTTTTGCATGTGGTTTTACCATCATTAGTAATCACTTGATTGGTGGAGTGGCACGCGTTATGGGCATAGCGGCCGGAGCGCATGATTAGGATTTTGCGCGCTCACGCATAATAGTGCTACCGTATGTATGTATATATATATATACACATACCCCGCAAACATCAAGGAGATCCACGAAACCCTATTTCCACCGCCGCAACCTTCTGTACCCAAGGATCCCATCTTGTGGCCTTTTCCGGAGCTCCGCTGGAGGTGGCATTGATCACGGAGGGCCTCTACATCAACTCCATAGCCCCTGCGATGATGTGTGAGTAGTATACCTCAGACCTTCGGGTCCATAGTTATTAGCTAGATGGCTTCTTCTCTCTCTTTGGATCTCAATACAAAGTTCTCCTCGATTCTCTTGGAGATCTATTCGATGTAACTCTTTTTGCGGTGTGTTTGTCGAGATCCGATGAATTGTGGGTTTATGATCAAGATTATCTATGAATAATATTTGAATCTTCTCTGAATTATTTTATGTATGATTGGTTATCTTTGCGAGTCTCTTCGAATTATTAGTTTGGTTTGTCCTACTAGATTGATCTTTCTTGCAATGGGAGAAGTGCTTAGCTTTGGGTTCAATCTTGCGGTGCTCGATCCTAGTGATAGAAAGGGAAACGACACGTATTACATTGTTGCCATCGAGGATAAAAAGTTGGGGTTTATATCATATTGCATGAGTTTATCCCTCTACATCATGTCATCTTGCTTAAGGCGTTACTCTGTTCTTATGAACTTAATACTCTAGATGCAATATGGATAGTGGTTGATGTGTGGCGTAATAGTAGTAGATGGAGGCAGGAGTCGGTCTACTTGTCGCGGACGTGATTGATACATCTCCAACATATCTATAATTTTTGATTGTTCCATGCTATATTATATTCTGTTTTGGATGATAAATGGGCTTTGTTATACACTTATATTATTTTTGGGACTAACCTATTAACCGGAGGCCCAACCCAAATTGCTGTTTTTTGCCTATTTTAGTGTTTCGCGGAAAAAGAATATCAAACAGAGTCCAAACGGAATGAAACCTTCGGGAACGTGATTTTCGGAACAAACGTGATCCAGAGGACTTGGAGTCCACGTAAAGCAATAAACGAGGAGAGCACGAGGTAGGGGGCGCGCCCACCTCCCCCAGGCGCGCCCTCCACCCTCATGGGGCCCACGTTGCTCCACCGATGTACTTCTTCCTCCTATATATACCTACGTACCCCCAAACCATCATAGGCATCCACGGAAACCTAATTCCACCGCTGCAACCTTCTGTACCCGTGAGATCCCATCTTGGGGCCTTTTCCGGCGTCCTGCCGGAGGGGGCCTTGATCAAGGAGGGCTTCTACATCAACACCATAGCCTCTCCGATGATGTGTGAGTAGTTTACCTCAGAACTTTGGGTCCATAGTTATTAGCTAGATGGCTTCTTCTCTCTCTTTGGATCTCAATACAAAGTTCTCTCTCCTCGATTCTCTTGGAGATCTATTTGATGTAACTCTTCTTTTTGCGATGTGTTTGTCGAGATCCGATGAATTGTGGGTTTATGATCAAGTTTATCTATGAACAATATTTGTATCTCCTCTGAATTCTTTTATGTATGATTGGTTATCTTTGCATGTCTCTTCGAATTATCAGTTTGGTTTGGCCTACTAGATTGATCTTTCTTGCAATGGGAGAAGTGCTTAGCTTTGGGTTCAATCTTGCAGTGTCCTTTCCTAGTGGCAGCAGGGGCAACATGGCACGTATTGTATTGTTGCCATCGAGGATAAAAAGATGGGGTTTATATCATATTGCATGAGTTTATCCCTCTACATCATGTCATCTTACTTAAAGCATTACTCTGTTCTTATGAACTTAATACTCTAGATGCATGCTGGATAGCGGTCGATGTGTGGAGTAATAGTAGTAGATGCAGAATCGTTTCGGTCTACTTGTCGCGGAAGTGATGCCTATATACATGATCATACCTAGATATTCTCATAATTATGCTCAATTCTATCAATTGCTCGACAGTAATTCGTTTACCCACCGTAATACTTACGTTATCTTGAGAGAAGCCACTAGTGAAACCTATGGCCCCCAGGTCTATCTTCCATCATATTAATCTTCCAACACTTAGCTATTTCTATTGCCGTTTATTTTACTTTGCATCTTTATTTCTCTTTATCATAAAAATACCAAAAATATTACCTTATCATATCTATCAGATCTCACTCTCGTAAGTGACCGTGAAGGGATTGCCAACCCCTTTATCGCGTTGGTTGCGAGGTTCTTATTTGTTTGTGTAGGTGCGTGCGACTCGAGCGTGATCTCCTACTGGATTGATACATTGGTTCTCGAAAACTGAGGGAAATACTTATGCTACTTTACTACATCACCCTTTCATCTTCAAGGGAAAACCAACGCAGTGCTCAAGAGGTAGCAAGAAGGATTTCTGGCGCCGTTTTAGGGGAGATTCGTGCCAAGTTAAGTGAAGATTTGACTCCCAGCAACGAGCCATTTCTGGCGCCGTTGCCGGGGAGTCTACACACAAGTCAAGACATACCAAGTACCCATCACAAACTCTTATCCCTCGCATTACATTATTTGCCATTTGCCTCTCGTTTTCCTCTCCCCCACTTCACCCTTGTCATTTTATTCGCCCTCTCTTTTTCCGTTCGCCTCTTTTTCACTTGCTTCTTGTTTGCTCGTGTGTTGGATTGCTTGCTTGTCACGATGGCTCAAGACAATACTAAATTGTGTTTCTTTACCAATACCAACAAAAATGATATTCTTAGCACTCCGATTGCTCCTCTTACCGATGCTGAATCTTGTGAAATTAATGCTGCTTGGTTGAATCTTGTCATGAAAGATCAATTCGCCGGCCTTCCTAGTGAAGATGCTGCTACCCATCTAAATAGCTTTGTTGATTTGTGTGATATGCAAAAGAAGAAAGATGTGGACAATAATATTGTTAAATTGAAACTACTTCCGTTTTCCCTTAGAGATCGTGCTAAAGCTTGGTTTTCGTCTTTGCCTAAAAACAGTATTGATTCATGGAATAAGTGCAAAGATGCTTTTATCTCTAAGTATTTTCCTCCCGCTAAGATCATCTCTCTTAGAAACGATATTATGAATTTTAAGCAACTTGATCATGAACATGTTGCACAAGCTTGGGAGAGGATGAAATTAATGATATGTAATTGCCCTACACATGGTTTGAATCTTTGGATGATTATACAAAAAAATTATGTCAGATTGAATTTTCCTTCTAGAAATCTCTTAGATTCGGCCACAGGAGGCACTTTTATGGAAATCACTTTAGGAGAAGCTACTAAACTCCTAGATAATATTATGGTTAATTATTCTCAATGGCACGCCGAAAGATCTATTAGTAAAAAAGTGCATGCGATAGAAGAAATTAATGTTTTGAGTGGAAAGATGGATGAACTTATGAAATTGTTTGCTAATAAGAGTGTTACTTCTGATCCGAATGATATGCCTTTGTCTACTTTGATTGAGAATAATAATGAATATATGGATGTGAATTTTGTTGGTAGGAATAATTTTGGTAACAACGCGTATAGAGGAAACTACTTTAATCCTAGGCAGTTCCCTAGCAATTCCTCTAATAATTATGGTAATTCCTACAACAATTCTTATTGAAATTTTAATAAGATGCCCTCTAAATTTGAGACTAGTGTTAAGGAGTTTATGAATTCGCAAAAGAATTTCAATGCTTTGCTTGAAGTAAAATTGCTTAAGGTTGATGAATTGGCTAGGAACGTTGATAGAATTTCTCTTGATGTTGATTCTTTGAAACTTAGATCTATTCCACCTAAGCATGATATCAATGAGTCTCTCAAAGCCATGAGAATTTCCATTGATGAGTGCAAAAAAAGAACCGCTAGGATGCGTGCTAAGAAAGATTGCTTTGTGAAAGTGTGCTCTTTTAGTTTCTATGAAAATAAAGATGAAGATCTAAAAGTTATTGATGTGTCTCCTATTAAATATTTGTTTTGCAATATGAATCTTGATAATGATGGGGCTGAAGATGAGCCACCTTTACCTAGAAGGCATTCCAAAAATTCGGAGTTTTTAGATCTTGATGCAAAAATTGGTAAAAGTGGGATTGAAGAGGTCAAAACTTTAGATATCAACGAACCCACTATTTTGGATTTCAAGGAATTTAATTATGATAATTTCTCTTTGATAGATTGTATTTCCTTGTTGCAATCCGTGCAAAATTCTCCTCATGCTTATAGCCAAAATAAAGCTTTTACTAAACATATCGTTGATGCTTTGATGCAATCTTATGAAGAAAAACTTGAGTTGGAAGTTTCTATCCCTAGAAAACTTTATGATGAGTGGGAACCTACTATTAAAATTAAAATTAAATATCATGAATGCTATGCTTTGTGTGATTTGGGTGCTAGTGTTTCCACGATTCCGAAAACTTTATGTGATTTGCTAGGATTCCGTGAATTTGATGATTGTTCTTTAAACTTGCACCTTGCGGATTCCACTATTAAGAAACCTATGGGAAGACTTAATGATGTTCTTATTGTTGAAAATAGGATCTATGTGCCCGTAGATTTCATTGTTCTTGACATAGATTGCAATCCTTCATGTCCTATTATTCTTGGTAGACCTTTCCTTAGAACGATTGGTGCAATTATTGATATGAACGAAGGGAATATTAGATTCCAATTTCCGTTAAGGAAAGGAATGGAACACTTCCCTAGAAATAAAATTAAATTACCATATGAATCTATTATGAGAGCCACTTATGGATTGCCTACCAAAGATGGCAATACCTAGATCTATCCTTGCTTTCATGCCTAGCTTGGGGCGTTAAACGATACGCTTGTTGGGATGCAACCCAATTTTATTTTTATTCGTTGCTTTTAGCTCCTGTTTAGTAATAAATATTTTATCTAGCCTCTATTTTGGTAGTGTTTTTGTGTTTAATTAGTGTTTGTGCCAATTAGAACCGTTGGGAAGACTTGGGGAAAGTCTTTTTGATCTTGCTGTAAAAAACAAAACCTTTACCGCTCACGAGAATTGCTGCCATTTTTTTACTGGAGAGTGATATTTAGTTAATTATTTTTGAAGATGATTCATAGATAAAGTCCTCACGTCCAGAAATTTATTTTAGAATTTTGGGGGTTCCATAAGTATTTGAAACCTACAGATTACTACAGACTGTTCTGTTTTTGACAGATTCTGTTTTTCGTGTGTTGTTTGCTTATTTTGATGAATCTATGGCTAGTAAAAGAGTTTATAAACCATAGAGAAGTTGGAATAAAGTAGGTTTAACACCAATATAAATAAATAATGAGTTCATTACAGTACCTTGAAGTGGTGGTTTGTTTTCTTTTACTAACGGAGCTCACGAAGATTTTCTTTTATGTTTTGTGTTGTGAAGTTTTCAAGTTTTGGGTAAAGATTTGATGGATTATGGAACAAGGAGTAGAAAGAGCCTAAGATTGGGGATGCCAATGGCACCCCAAGGTAAAATGCAAGGACACCAAAAAGCCTACGCTTGGGGATGCCCCGGAAAGCATCCCCTCTTTTGTCTTTGTCTATCGGTAACTTTACTTGGAGCTATATTTTTATTCACCACATGATATGTGTTTTGTTTGGAGCGTCTTGTATGATTTGAGTCTTTGATTTTTAGTTTACCACAATCATCCTTGCTGTACACACCTATTGAGAGAGACTCACATGATTTGAAATTTATTAGAATACTCTATGTGCTTCACTTATATCTTTTGAGCTATATAGTTTTTGCTCTAGTGCTTCACTTACATCTTTTAGAGCACGGTGGTGGTTTTGTTTTATAGAAACTATTGTTCTCTCATGCTTCACTTATACTATTTTGAGAGTCCTACAAAACAGCATGTTAATTTGCTTTAGTTGGGAAATTAGTCCTAATATGCTAGGTATTCAAGATTAGTAAAAACTTTCTTATGCGTGTGTTGAATACTAAGAAAAGTTTGATGCTTGATGATTGTTTTGAGATATGGAGGTAGTGATATTAAAGTTGTGCTAGTTAATTAGTTGTGAATTTGAGAAATACTTGTGTTGAAGTTTGCAAATCCAGTAGCATGCACGTATGGTAAACGTTGTGTAACAAATTTGAAACATGAGGTGTTCTTTGATTGTCCTCCTTATGAGTGGCAGTCGAGGACGAGCGATGGTCTTTTCCTACCAATCTATCCCCCTAGGAGCATGCGCGTAGTGCTTGGTTTTTGATGACTTGTAGATTTTTGCAATAAGTATGTGAGTTCTTTATGACTAATGTTGAGTCCATGGATTATACACACTCTTACCCTTCCATCATTGCTAGCCTCTTCGATACCGTGCATTGCCCTTTCTCACCTTGAGAGTTGGTGCAAACTTCGCCGGTGCATCCAAATCCCGTGATACGATACGCTCTATCACACATAAACCTCCTTATATCTTCCTCAAAACAGCACCATACCTACCTATTATGGCATTTCCATAGCCATTCCGAGATATATTGCCATGCAACTTTCCACCGTTCCATTTATTATGACACGCATCATCATTGTCATATTGACTTGCATGATCATGTAGTTGACATCGTATTTGTGGCAAAGCCACCGTTCATATTTTTTTCATACATGTCACTCATGAGTCATTGCACATCCCCGTACACCACTTGAGGCATTCATATAGTGCTTTGCCGTCAGCCGTCCCTGCCTTTGCCGTCCGCCATGGCAGACGGCAAAGTACTAGATTCCTGTAGTGAGAGTCATATCTTGTTCTAGTATTGAGTTGTAATCATTGAGTTGTAGATAAATAGAAGTGTGATGATCATCATTAATAGATAATTGTCCCAAAAAAAAGAGAAAGGCCAAAATAAAATAAAATAAAGAAGGCCCAAAAAAGAGAATAAAAAGGGGCAATGCTACTATCCTTTTTCCACACTTGTGCTTCAAAGTAGCACCATGATCTTTATGATAGAGAGTCTCTTGTTTTGTCATTTTCATATACTAGTGGGAACTTTTCATTATAGAACTTGGCTTGTATATTGCAACAATGGTCCTCCTCAAGTGCCCTAGGTCTTCGTGAGCAAGCGAGTTGGATGCACACCCACTTAGTTTCTTTTGTTGAGCTTTCATACATTTATAGCTCTAGTGCATCCGTTGCATGGCAATCCCTACTCCTTGCATTAACATCAATTGATGGGCATCTCCCTAGCCCATTGATTAGCCGTGTTGATGTGAGACTTTCTCCTTTTTGTCTTCTCCACATAACCCCCTTCATTATATTCTATTCCACCCATAGTGCTATATCCACATAACCCCCTTTTTGATTGCTCCATGTTATATTATCTACTATTTTGGACTATATTGGGATTTATTTTCCACTTTTATATTATTTTTGGGACTAACCTATTAACCGGAGGCCCAACCCAAATTGTTGTTTTTTTGCCTATTTCAATGTTTCGCAGAAAAAGAATATCAAACAGAGTCCAAACGGAATGAAACCTTCGGGAAAATGATTTTCGGAACAAACGTGATCCAGATGACTTGGAGTCCACGTAAAGCAATCAACGAGGAGAGCACGAGGTAGCTAGGGGAGCGTGCCCACCTCCCACAGGCGCTCCCTCCACCCTCGTGGGGCCCACGTTGCTCCACCGACGTACTTCTTCCTCCTATATATACCTACGTACCCCCAATCCATCAGAGGCATCCATGAAAACCTAATTCCACCGCCGCAACCTTCTGTACCCGTGAGATCCCATCTTGGGGCCTTTTCCGGCGTCCTGCCGGAGGGGGCATTGATCACGGAGGGCTTCTACATCAACACCATAGCCTCTCCGATGATGTGTCACTAGTTTACCTCAGACCTTCGCGTCCATAGTTATTAGCTAGATGGCTTCTTCTCCCTCTTTGGATCTCAATACAAAGTTCTCCTCGATTCTCTTGGAGATCTATTTGATGTAACTCTTCTTTTTGCGGTGTGTTTGTCGAGATCCGATGAATTGTGAGTTTATGATCAAGTTTATCTATGAACAATATTTGAATCTCCTCTGAATTATTTTATGTATGATTGGTTATCTTTGCAAGTCTCTTCGAATTATTAGTTTAGTTTGGCCTACTAGATTGATCTTTCTTGCAATGGGAGAAGTGCTTAGCTTTGGGTTCAATCTTGCGGTGCTCGATCCCAATGACAGAAAGGGAAACAACACGTATTGTATTGTTTCCACCGAGGATAAAAAGATGGGGTTTACATCATATTGCATGAGTTTATCCCTCTACATCATGTCATCTTGCTTAAGGCATTACTCTGTTCTTATGAACTTAATACTCTAGATGCATGCTGGATAGTGGTTGATGTGTGGAGTAATAGTAGTAGATGCAGAATCATTTCGGTCTACTTGTCACGGACGTGATGCCTATATACATGATCATACCTAGATATTCTCATAACTATGCTCAATTCTATCAATTGCTCGACAATATTTCGTTTACCCACCGTAATACTTATGCTATCTTGAGAGAAGCCACTAGTGAAACCTATGGCCCCCGGGTCTATCTTCCATCATATTAATCTTCCAACACTTAGCTATTTCTATTGCAGTTTATTTTACTTTGCATCTTTATTTCTCTTTATCATAAAAATACCAAAAATATTACCTTATCATATCTATCAGATCTCACTCTCGTAAGTGACCGTGAAGGGATTGACAACCCCTTTATCGCGTTGGTTGCGAGGTTCTTATTTGTTTGTGTAGGTGCGTGGGACTCGAGCGTGATCTCCTACTGGATTGATACCTTGGTTCTCAAAAACTGAGGGAAATACTTACGCTACTTTACTGCATCACCCTTTCCTCTTCAAGGGAAAACCAACGCGGTGCTCAAAAGGTAGCAGTGATGCCTATATACATGATCGTACCTAGATATTCTCATAATTATTCGCTTTTCTATCAATTGCTCGACAGTAATTTGTTCACCCACCGTAATACTTATGCTATCTTGAGAGAAGCCACTAGTGAAACCTATGGCCCTCGGGTCTATTCTCCATCATACAAGTTTCCAATCTATTTCATTTTGCAATCTTTACTTTCAATCTATATCATAAAAATACCCAAAAATATTTATCTTATTATCATTATCTCTATCAGATCTCACTATTGCAAGTGGCCATGAAGGGATTGACAACCCCTTTATCGCGTTGGTTGCGAGGTTCTTATTTGTTTGTGTAGGTACGAGGTGACCCACGCGTGGTCTCCTACTGGATTGATACCTTGGTTCTCAAAAACTGAGGGAAATACTTATGCTGCTTTGCTGCATCACCCTTTCCTCTTCAAGGGAAAACCAACGCATGCTCAAGAGGTAGCAATCACGTGATCCATATCAACTAAACCATGTCCGATCATCACGTGAGATGGAGTTGTTTTCAATTGTGAACATCACTATGTTGATCATATCTACTATATGATTCATGCTCGACCTTTTGGTCTCAGTGTTCCGAGGCCATATCTGCATATGCTAGGCTCGTCAAGTTTAACCCAAGTATTCTGCATGTGCAAAACTGGCTTGCACCCGTTGTATGTGAACGTAGAGCTCATCACACCCGATCATCACATGGTGTCTCGGCATGACGAACTGTGGCAATGGTGCATACTCAGGGAGAACACTTGTACCTTGAAATTTAGTTAGAGATCATCTTATAATGCTACCGCCGTACTGAGAAAAATAATATGCATAAAGGATAAACATCACATGCAATCAAATAAGTGATATAATATGGCCATCATCATCTTGTGCCTTTTGATCACCATCTCCAAAGCACCGTCATGATCACCATCATCACCGGCTTGACACCTTGATCTCCATCGAAGCATCATTGTCGTCTCGCCAACTATTGCTTCCACGACTATCGCTACCGCTTAGTGATAAAGTAAAGCAATTACATGGCGATTGCATTTCATACAATAAAGTGACAACCATATGGCTCCTGCCAGTTGCCGATAACTGTGTTACAAAACATGATCATCTCATACAACAAATTATATAATCATATGTCTTGACCATATCACATCACAACATGCCCTAGAAAAACAAGTTAGACATCCTCTCTTTTATTGTTGCAAGTTTTATGTGGCTGCTACGGGCTTCTAGCAAGAACCGTTCTTACCTACGCATCAAAACCACAACATAGTATAGTGATTGCTTTTTGATCTTCAAAAAGAACCCTGTTCATTGAAACCGATTCAACTAAAGTTGGAGAAACAGACACCCACTAGCCACCTGCGTGTGAAGCACGTCGGTAGAACCAGTCTCGCGTAAGCATACGCGTAATGTCGGTCTGAGTCACTTCATCCAACAATACCGCTGAATCAAGAATCAACTAGTGACGGCAAGCAATATGTATATACCCACGCCCACAAGTCCTTTGTGTTACACTCGTGCATATAACATCTACGCATAGACCTGGCTCGGATGCCACTGTTGGGAAACGCAATATTTCAAAAAAAAATCCTACGATCATGCAAGATCTATCTAGGAGATGCATAGCAACGAGAGGAGAGAGTGTGTCCACATACCCTCGTAGACTGAAAGCAGAAGCGTTAAGTAACGTGGTTGATGTAGTCGAACGTCTTCATTATCCAATGATACGTCTCCAATGTATCTATAATTTTTTATTGTTCCATGCTATTATATTATCTGTTTTGGATGTTAATGGGCTTTATTTTACACTTTTATATTATTTTTGGGACTAACCTATTAACCCAAGGCCCAGTGCAAATTGCTGTTCTTTTTACCTATTTCAGTGTTTCGCAGAAAAGGAATATCAAACGGAGTCCAAACGGAATGAAACCTTCGGGAGCGTGATTTTTGGAACAAACATGATCCAGAGGACTTGGAGTGGACGTCAAGAAATGAACAAGGTGTCCACGAGGCAGGGGGCGCGCCTACCCCTTGGGCGCGCCCTCCCCCTCGTGGGCCCATCGTGGCTTAACCGACCTACTTCTTCATCCTATATATGTTCACATACCCCGAAAACATCCAGGAGCACCACAAAACCCTATTTCCACCACCGCAACCTTCTGTACCCAAGAGATCCCATCTTGAGGCCTTTTCTGGAGCTCCGTCAGAGGGGGCATCGATCATGGAGGGCCTCTACATCAACTCCATGGGCTCCGGTGATGTGTGAGTAGTTTACTTCAGACCTTCGGGTCCATAGTTATTAGCTAGATGGCTTCTTCTCTCTCTTTGAATCTCAATACAAAGTTCTCCTCGATATTTGATATGTCTCCAACATATCTATAATTTTTGATTGCTCCATGCTATATTATCTACTGGTTTGGACTATATTGGGCTTTATTTTCCACTTTTATATTATTTTTGGGACTAACCTATTAACCGGAGGCCCAACCCAGAATTGCTGTTTTTTTGCCTATTTCAGTGTTTTGGAGAAACATAATATCAAACGGAGTCCAAATGGAATAACACCTTCTGGAACGTGATTTTCTCATCAGATAAGACCCAAGAGACTTGGACCCTCCGTCAAGAAAGCCACGAGGCAGTCACGAGGGTGGAGGGCGCGCCCACCCCTAGGGCGCGCCCCCTAGGGGGCCCCTCGAAGCTCCACCGACGTACTCCTTCCTCCTATATATACCTACGTACCCCAAACGACCGGGGACGGAGCCAAAAACCTAATTCTACCGCCGCAACTTTCTGTATCCACGAGATCCCATCTTGGGGCCTGTCCCGGAGCTCCGCCGGAAGGGGAATCGATCACGGAGGGCTTCTACATCATCATCCAAGCCTCTCCGATGAAGTGTGAGTAGTTTACCTCAGACCTTCGGGTCCATAGTTAGTAGCTAGATGGCTTCTTCTCTCTTTTTGGATCTCAATACAATGTTCTCCCCCTCTCTCGTGGAGATCTATTCGATGTAATCTTCTTTTTGCGGTGTGTTTGTTGAGATCGATGAATTGTGGGTTTATGATCAAGTCTATCTATGAATAATATTTGAATCTTCTCTGAATTCTTTTATGTATGATTGGTTATCTTTGCAAGTCTCTTCGAATTATCAGTTTGGTTTGGCCTACTAGATTGGTTTTTCTTGCCGTGGGAGAAGTGCTTAGCTTTGGGTTCAATCTTGCGGTGTCCTTTCTCAATGACAGAAGGGGCAGCAAGGCACGTATTGTATTGTTGCCATCGAGGATAACAAGATGGGTTTTTATCATATTGCATGAAACTATCCCTCTACATCATGTCATCTTGCTTAAGGCGTTACTCTGTTTTTAACTTAATACTCTAGATGCATGCTGGATAGCGGTCGATGAGTGGAGTAATAGTAGTAGATGCAGGCAGGAGTCGGTCTACTTGTCTCGCACGTGATGCCTATATACATGATCATACCTAGATATTCTCATAACTATGCTCAATTCTGTCAATTGCTCAACAGTAATTTGTTCACCAACCGTAGAATACTTATGCTCTTGAGAGAAGCCACTAGTGAAACCTATGGCCCCTGGGTCTATTCTCATCATATCAATCTCCATCACTTTATTATTGCTTTTCGTTTTACTTTTCACTTTGCATCTCTATACCAAAAATACCAAAAATATTATTTATCATCTCTATCAGATCTCACTTTCGTAAGTGACCGTGAAGGGATTGACAACCCCTAAGCGCATTGGTTGCGTTGAGCTATTGTTTTTGTGTAGGTACGAGGGACTCGCGCGTAGCCTCCTACTGGATTGATACCTGGGTTCTCAAAAACTGAGGGAAATACTTACGCTACTTTACTGCATCATCCTCTCCTCTTTGGGGAAATCCAACGCAGTGCTCAAGAGGTAGCAAGAAGAATTTCTGGCGCCGTTGCCTGGGAGTCTGCGAAAAAGTCAACATACCAAGTACCCATCACAATCCCTATCTCTCGCATTACATTAGTTGCCATTTGCCTCTCATTTCCTCTCCCCCACTTCACCCTTGCCATTTTATTTGCCCTCTCTCTCTCTATCCTCCCTCTCTTTCTCTATTTGCCTCTTTTTGCCTGTTTCTTGTTTGCTCGTATGGTTGGAATAGTTGTTTATTTACTACTAAACAGAGAACCTAAGATCTATGGATCCTCATACACTTGCTAATCTTTTTAAGAGATCCAATTATGATGAACCAATTGCTAGTGAGTTTTGTGCACTAGATTATCTTTATGAAGTTTTGCTTGAAATTCATGAATCTGAAAAGTGTGATGAATTACTTCATGAAGCGATTCACGATAGATATTTGAATAAAAAGTATGATTGCAATGATTTTACTATAAATTCTCTTGATGTCAATTGTGCTAATAATATGCAAAACCCTAAGCTTGGGGATGCTAGTTTTGCTATGTCTACTACTTGTTGTAATGATCATGATTGGGGTGATTCTTCTTATGATATTGAAAATTTATTTAAGCCCCATGATGAATATTATATTGATAATAATGTTTGCAATATTATTGAAAGTGAGTTTGTAAAGGACATGACTTTAGTTAATGTTAATCCCACTATTTTGGAAGAGTGTCAACTTTGCATGCATATGGATCATGTTGAAAATATTTTGTTTGATAGCTATTTTGTTGAATTTGCTTATGATCCCTCATGCAATTATTATGAGAGAGGAAAATATGGTGGTAGAAATTTTTCATGTTACTAAATTACCTCTCGTTATGTTGAGATTGCTATTGTTTCTTTCTGCTTCCTTGCATATGCTAGTTTTTGCTTGCCTTGACAATTTGTTTGCCTATAAAATGCCTATGCATAGGAAGTATGTTAGACTTAGATGTGTTTGTCACTTTTTTTATGATGCTCTCTTTGTGCTTCAATTCTTGTCTTTCATGTGAGCATCATTAAAATTATCAATGCCTAGCTTTAAGTATTTAAAGAAAAGCGCTTGTTGGGAGACAACCCAATATTTATCCTTCCTGTTATTCAATGAATAATTTATCTAGCCTATATTTTGGTTGTGTTTTTTGTGTTTAATTAGTGTTTGTGCCAAGTAGAACCGTTGGGAAGACTTGGGGAAAGTCTTGTTGAACTTGCTGTAAAAAACAGAAACTTTAGTGCTCACGAGAACTGCTGTCATTTTTATTTGGAAAGTGATATTTAGTTAATTATTTTTGAATATGATTAATAGATAAATTACTCACTTACAGAAATTTATTTTAGAATTTTCGCGGTTCCAGATCTTGCGCTAGCTACAGATTACTACAGACTGTTCTGTTTTTGACAGATTCTGTTTTCCTTGTGTTGTTTGCTTATTTTGATGAATCTATGGCTAGTAAAATAGTTTATAATCCATAGAGAAGTTGGAATACAGTAGGTATAACACCAATATGAATAAATAATGAGTTCATTACAGTACCTTGAAGTGGTTTTTTGTTTTCTTTCGCTAACGGAGCTCACGAGGTTTTCTACTTTAAGTTTTGTGTTGTGAAGTTTTCAACTTTTGGGTAAAGATTTTATGGATTATGGAACAAGGAGTGGCAAGAGCCTAAGATTTCGGATGCCCATGGCACCCCCAATATAATCTAAGGACACCTAAAAGCCAAAGCTTGGGGATGCCCCGGAAGGCATCCCCTCTTTCGTCTACTTCTATCGGTAACTTTACTTGGAGCTATATTTTTATTCACGACATGATATGTGTTTTGCTTGGAGCGTATTTTATGATTTGAGTCTCTGCTTGTTAGTCTAACACAATCATCCTTGTTGTACACACCTTTTGAGAGAGCCATACATGATTTGGAATTTATTAGAATACTCTATGTGCTTCACTTATATCTTTTGAGCTTTATAGTTTTGCTCTAGTACTTCACTTATATCTTTTAGAGCACGGTGGTGGATTTGTTTTATAGAAACTATTGATCTCTCATGCTTCACTTAGATTATTTTGAGAGTCTTAATAGCATGGTAATTTGCTTAAAATCCTAATATGCTTGGTATGCAAGATTAATAATAAAAATTTCTTATGAGTGTGTTGAATACTAAGAAAAGTTTGATGCTTGATGATTGTTTTGAGATATGGAGGTAATAATATCAAAGTCGTGCTAGTTGAGTAGTTGGGAAATTGAGAAATACTTGTGTTGAAGTTTGCAAGTCCCGTAGCATGCACGTATGGTAAACGTTTTTTTTGACTATTTACTGCAAGGCAACAGCCTCACAGTCCTTTATTAATAAAATGCAAGAAAGTTACAAGCTTAGGATGTACAAAGTAAAGAAAGGATACTTACAAGAAAAGGCTAAGAAAGGTTAGCTATCCAAGACAGAAGACTATCTCTATATTTACATTTAATCCTATGAGAAAGAAGAGAGATGTCATGAATGAAATTTCTTCTCCAAGCTCTGAATGTTGGTTGTTCATTTCTGAAAATCTTCCCATTCCTTTGTATCCAAATGTTCCAGGTAGCAGTGAATACAACCTCCGAGAAAAAAGGGAAGCCAAAATCCTTCCTAGCTGCTTGAGCCATTTCATGTGTGGTTTGGTTCGGTTGAACTGTCCAAGAAATTCCAAGATAGTTCCAAACCCTTTGGCTAAAGTTGCAAGCAAAGAAGAGATGAGCCCGATCCTCATGTTGTGCAAGGTTGCATAGCACACATGTGCCATCCTGTATGATCCAATGTCGACATTGCATCATATCCCTGGTATTCAGGCGATCCATTAACAGAAGCCAACCGAAAACTTTTATTTTTAACATGCATGCACATTTCCAAATCCACCATAAAATTGGGTCAACCACTAGGTGTGAGAAGCAAGAATCATAATATATTTTTGACAGGAAGACTCCAGTCTTTGATGGCCATTTCCAAATATCCTTGCTCTCACCATCCAGATTGATCAAAGGCAGGAGGGCCTGTAATTGCGTGAGTTCCGAGAAGGCCTCCTACGAAAGAGGCAAATGGAAATGATCCAAGATATCAGGCTGCTCCATAAAGTTCTTGACTGTAACTGCATCATCCACAACAAATGAGTGTAGCCGAGGGAAACAATCCTGCAAGAGGACAACACGATTTCCCAGCTGCCAACGATCAAGCCAAAAAAGCACCGTGTCACCAGTGAGAACTTGTGGAACAGCAAGCTTGCAGAACTTGGGATATAAACGCATGATATCATGCCACCAAAATGAACCACAACTCTGTGTGCTTTGGGGCGGTGATGCTGCGTAATAAGTGTCCCAAATTAAAGATACCCAGGGCACATCCACCTTATTGAAGAACTTGAAAAGATGCTTTAGAAGAAGAGCCTCATTTTGGATGGCCAAGTTAAGAACACCCAGACCCCCAACATCCTTAGGGCGACAGACTAAATCCCAAGCAGCCAGTGATTGACGTGGATTATCCGTGTTGCCTCTCCACAGATACTGTCTCATGATTCGTTCTAACTGCTGCAAGATGCCTTTTGGGAGAGATAATGTGCACAAAAAATATATTGGCATGGAGCACAACACTGACTGAAGAAGCTGCAGTCGGCTCCCTTGGTTTAGTAAGCATGATGATGCAGATAAATGGCGCTCAACACGGTCAACCAGAGGAAGCAGATCATAGATTGTAGGCCTAGGAGTTCCCATTGGCAGTCGTAGGTACGTGAAAGGCATCGTCCCAACATCACATCCAAGAAGAGAGGCCACTCTAGCTCCGTCCTCATCAGACATGTTTATAGGAATGAGAGAAGATTTACTAAAGTTAACCCGCAAACCAGTGGACTCAGCAAAAGTAGCCAGCATTTCCTTGAAGGCAATGAGTTGCTCATCGATCGCAGGCAAAACAATTAAAGTTTCGTTGGCATATTATACTATCGGATAATCATTGGAGTTAGTTGGGATTGGCAGAGATAGAATATTCCTGGAGCACATGTCATTGACAATAGATTGCAGTAAATCCACCGCAATCACAAAAAGCAACGGTGAGAGAGGATCCCCCTGACGCACGCCCGTTCTGCAGACAAAGTGCTTCCCTGGCACACCATTGAGGAGCACAGAAGAAGATCCAGTAGATAGGATAGTATTGATCCAACCAGTCCATCGGGAATCAAAGCCCTTGCATTGCATGATTCTGAGGATTAGGTCATGTTCAACTGTGTCAAAAGCTTTAGTGAAATCCAGCTTTAAGAGGACGATGGGGCGCTTCAAGGCCTTACATTGGTGTATATACTCAAAACACCATGCTAGGCAATCTTGGATCGACCGAGATCGAAGAAAACCATATTGATTACGGTGGATGCACCTTAGGATCACCTTCTGGAGTCGATTAGCAAGCAGCTTGGTTAAGAATTTCAAGCACGTGTTGGTCAAAGAGATTGGCCGAAAATCTCCAACCACTTCAGGGCTCAACTTTTTCGGTATAAGGGTAATTAAGGAAGTGTTAAGACATTCCAAACTGCATCTTCCCTCATAAAACTCCTTCACTAGTTGCATGAAATCCTCCTTTAGGATTGGCCAGCATCTCTTTAAGAATAGACCAGAAAAACCATCGGACCAGGGGCCCGGTCCGGCGGCATGTGTTTAATGACAACATCAACCTAGGAATCAGTAAAAGGCTGGGATAGATCCTCAAGTCAAAACCCATGCGAATTCCTTTTGCAGAGCCCATTCGTTGATTAAAATCAGACCAAATATGTTCGCAAGTTGTTGGTGATCCGAGACAACTTCCTTATGAGTGGTAAACGTGTAACATCCCAAATTTTCAATTTGGAATGTTATACATTAGATCATCATTGCATATCATAATTTAGTTGCTTTTGGTTTTGATCCTAGAAATTCTACGCAACTCAAGGACCCATGGAGAGAGTTGGGGATTTCGTTATTTTCATATTTGAGTTTTCTCAAATTTTGAGAATAGGATCATTTGATTTTAATTATTTTATCATCAATTATTTCTATTACAAAAATATGAGAGAGGGAATAAAATGACTTTCCCAAAATAAAGAAATATTGAGGATTTAATAATAAAAGCAAATAAGATTTATTTCGGAGTTTTTCGATATTTTATTTGAATTTAGAAAAAATGTGCGTTTTTCAAAATTGCATTTAGGCCCCAAATAAATGTTCACCTTGTGCGGCTTGATTTTAGAAGCCGGGGAAAATTTATTTCGGGATTTTTGGAGTCCGTTTAGTATTTCTTTTATTTGTTTTTCTGCACGGAATTAATTAAAAAAACGCAAACCGACTCCGGGCCGTACCCGAGCGGGACTCCGCCCGAGGGCAGCCTTTATAAGCCGCCCGACCCGAGCCGCCGAAGCCCATCAGCCGCCGCCGACCCGCCGCCCGAGGTCAACCTCGTTTTCGCCGCCCGTTTTTTTTAACAAAAAATTGCGGTTTATTTATTTATTATTATTTTATTTATTTACTTTTAGTTTCGGTTTTTTTAAAGAGATCGGTTTTTCCGATTTATTTAAATAGCGGGCGTTCGTTCGTTCTAGCGAACGTTCGTCGTTTTTCTTTTTCTCGGATTAATCCGTGATTTTTCTGATCGCAATTCCTGATCCGATTTTCGTTTTAGTATAATTTTTCGCTCGTTTATCGGGATCAGGCGATTCAAGCACCTGGAGTTTCGTCTCGAAACCCTCTATCCGTTTAACCAACTTAAACAAGTTTTGGCACTGTAAAAATTGCCCTAGATCCAGAATAGTAAACGAAGTCTGTTTCTTTTGCCGTTTGACTTTCGTTGCTTCGTTTGATTTGATTCTTTTTGCAAACCGGAGTTCTTAAGTTGAATTTTCTGGTTAGATCTCTTATTTGAGTTTTACCTGTGCATTAGATGAATACTTATTGTATGCTTGTTTGTTTGTCTGCGATAGAATACCTGGAGTGCGCCGCCTGTTACTTCGAATCTCTAGGTTTCGCGGATCATCAGCAAGGCAAGTAACACTTTGATCATACCTCCTACTACCCAGTTTTATTGCATTAGATCAATCCTCACACATTGCATGATTAGAATCTAATTAAATTGTGGATTTGTGAAGTAGTTGAGGTAGTACCTATTACCTGTTTATTTTCAAACCTTTGGGAGATACTTCTACGTTTGCCTATTATGCCATGCTATGCTAGTAGATGTGGATTGGGTGAGTGATATCCATGACAGATGTGAGATTGTTAATTAATGGTTTATCTAAGGTGGCAACTTAAACACACATTTGGGTGGATTGATGTACCTGGGTATTCCAGGATTGCTTGTTTTTTTATGGACCGCCACCCAGGCCCAAAGGGATCATGAGATTTTTCATACTAGAAACTTCCGTGTGTAGCCACAAGCTATTATGGGCTCTAGCATACTTGATTAAGTCGTGTGAACTCCTACAGGATGGACTAGCAGATGTAGGGGAAAGTAGGTGTAACGGTCTATCCATCGTAAGGTGCCAGCACTTCTGAAAGACTATGTCTTGGTCATCCGTTTCTCAAACGCCGTGTAGTGCGAGAAACCAAACAGAGGCGATCGAGTCTTGTGGGGAAAAGTGCGCAAACCTCTACAGAGTGTTTAAACTAATCATGATTAGCCGTGTCCCCGGTTATGGACGTTTTTAGTATCTAGTACTTGGATTATCATGTGAATCTCATCATGTTACTCTAAAATTTAATCTTGATGGGTTTTGTTTAATGATGATGCTTAATTGGGATTGAGATGCTGTCAACCATTCTCAATGTTTAACAACTACCATGATAGTTAAATAAAATTTATTCCTTTGCAGTGGGGAAAAATTAGCTTTACGCAAAACTATAACCATAGAGCTTTCCACCAGCCAAATATGCATATAGTATAGCTGTTTCATTCCATTACTCTCTATGTGTTACCTTGCCAGCATATTCCATCTGCTGACCCGTTTTCGGGCTGCAACATTAATGTTGTAGACTTTTCAGACGACGATTAAGGAGTTTTAGGTCGTGGTTCTATACTCAATGATGCCGTTGGAGTTGATGGACTCACTTATCTTCCAAGCCTTCCGCTGTTATCGTTATTAGATGGCCTTAAGCCATATTTATTGTAATAAGTTCTCTATTGAGACACTCGATGTAATAAGTGTGTGATTGCTACTCTGTTATAAATCCTTCAAGTACTGTGTGGTGTCAGCATTACTGATCCAGGGATGACACCTGAGCACACAGATCAGACTGTTTGAGGTCTGGTCGCTACAAAGATGGTATCAGAGCACACGCTGACTGTAGAACACGACCACTAAGCTAAAGACCTAGATCACTATTCACTCTCTTCTCTTCTGACCTCTCATCTTTTCTACTCTTTAGGATGGCGGATGCAAGGAACAAGTTCACGCAACCAGATGAAGATACACCCTTTGGACGTCACCTAAAGGAAGTCACTAGATACCTGAACATAGGAGTACCAAGCTTCACCGGAACCTACAACGCCACCTTACCTGAAGAAGAGCGCTGGATGATTCAAGTTCAAGTTCCAGGAAGGACGTTCATGCCAGTCACTGAGCCCATAGAGTTTTCTTTTGATGCACCAACTTGGAGTCTAGGAAAGAGCATGGCAGCTCACATCGCCATGGGATGCATTAGAGAAGTCTACCGCAATGATCTCAAGGATACTATCTACCAGATTTGTGGGCGCCGAGATGAGCACTGGGAGATGATCAGCACCAGAAAGGATAGATCAATTGCAGCTTTTATCCAGGAATTAAACCAGTACATTCGACGTCAGGAGAACCAGATGTGCGCCAACATGATAGACCTGAAGAAGGCAAGGACAAGAATCAAGGAACTGGAGGAAGAACTCAAGGCTACACGTGAAGATTGTGAAGAAGAAATTGAAGTATTAGTGGAAAAGAATGACGATCTGATCAAGAAGGTTGGAATATTCACGGGAGACCCTACACCGGTAGAAGAAGACGAAGAACCCAAGGAGATTCGCCCGGAAGACTACATCATCATCGACGACACCGACTCGGATCCAGATGATAGCGATGATGACTATGTTGATGAAGCCGGATCAGATATCATGGAGTCTGCAACCAAAGAATATTTCTAGTAGACCACCTCATCAGTAGTAGTAGTCCACCATGTAAATACGGTAGTCCGAGCACTTTTGCGATAGTTAGATCGATTGTATGCCCTTGTTTGATTGAATGAAGTGAATTGTTTGCTTTTGCCTCATGTGCATATGGGTAGTGTTTTCTCTTTAGACCCCCTCTATTCTTAAATCTCATCTTTTCTAAACCCTCAGATGCCTCCGAGACGTGACCCCGGATTTACCTTTCCACCGGAGCTCACCCAGTTGATCCAACAGCAGAACACATTGATGCAGTTGCTAGTCCAGAATCAGAATCAGGGGAACAACAACAACAACCCACCCCCACCACCACCACCTGTTGATCACTTAGCCCGTTTTCTTAGGCTGAATCCACCGGTGTTTTCCAGTAGCACCGAGCCGATAGTAGCAGATGATTGGCTCCGCAAGACAACTAGAGAGTTGACCACAGTAGGATGCACAGATGCGGAGAAGGTGAAGTTTGCCGCACATCAGCTTGAAGGACCCGCAGCATCATGGTGGGAGAATTTCACAGCCACTTTCCCTGTCGACACTGTCACATGGGACCAGTTTCAGCAGGCTTTTTGTACTTCCCATGTTTCAGCAGGAGCTATGGCCATGAAGAAACGAGAGTTTCGCAACTTGTGCCAAGGAGGACGGACAGTTGGCCAATATGTGGAGGACTTTAGTAAATTAGCACGTTATGCCCAAGATGACGTTGCTACGGATGCAGCTAAGTAGTAGAAGTTTCTGGAAGGACTGAATGATGAGTTGAGCATGCAATTGATGGTAGCAACCTTCAACAACTACCAGGAGTTGGTAGATTGTGCTCTTGTGATTGAAGGGAAGCAGCAGCAAATTGAAAATCACAAGAGGAAGTATGCACAAGGAAAGTACAATTCAGGAGCTCAGCAGAAGCCGCGATTTACCCCTAGATCGGGAGGACATTTTCAGCATACCCATGGATGAGGTAGCTCGAACAATCACAATGGCACCAAGAATGGTAATGGTAATGGAGGAAGCAACGGCCAGAACCGTACCAACCCATCAACCCCAGCCAAGAACCTGAGCCAAGTCACTTGCTTTAAGTGTTAGAAGACCGGACATTATGCCAATGAATGTCCTGAAGGCCAGAATGGCAATGGAAGCTCTGGGAAGAAGCCGAACCCTTTCAACAGGGGACAAGTGAACCACGTTAATGTGGAGGAGGTTGAAGAGCAGCCGGATGCAGTAATCGGTAAGTTTTTGGTTAAGTCATTTACTGCACTCATTCTTTTTGATACTGGTGCATCGCATTCATACATATCAAGGGGATTTGTGGATAAGTATAACCTGCCCACTAAGGTTCTTAGAACACCTATGCTAGTAAGATCACCAGGAGCGGAGTATATGGCCAGTCAAGGATGTTTCCAAGTGCCATTAAGTATAGGAAGGCATGTTTTCCCAATGAATTTAATTATTCTGGAATCCCAAGGTTTGGATGTAATTCTCGGTAGGGATTGGCTGTCGATGTATGGGGGAAACATCGATTGTGCCAGTAAGACAATTTTGCTTACGACGCCAGAAGGAAGAAGGATCAAGTATGTATCCCGGCATGCGCCAAATAGGACACAAGTAAATTCCTTATCAAGAGTTGTGCAGGAGGAAGTACCAGTGGTAAGGGATTTCCCTGACGTATTTCCTGAAGAGTTGCCAGGCATGCCACCGGATAGAGATATTGAGTTTTTGATTGAGCTATTGCTAGGCACAGGGCGAATATCAAAGAGATCGACCATATAGGATGCCTGCAAAGGATTTGGTGGAAATTAAGAAGCAAATTAAGGAGTTACTAGATAAAGGTTACATTCGCCCAAGTTCGTCGCCTTGGGGATCACCAGTACTTCTAGTGGAGAAAAAGGATGGATCGTTAAGGATGGTTGTTGACTATCGTGGGTTGAATGAAGTAACGATCAAGAACAAGTACCCACTACCAATGATCAATGATATGTTTGATCGATTGCAAGGAGCTAAGGTATTTTCCAAGATCGATCTGCGATCAGGATACCACCAGTTGAAGATTCGAGAACAGGATATACCTAAGACAGCTTTTACCACCAGGTATGGGCTGTACGAGTATACCGTTATGTCATTTGGTCTGACTAACGCACCTGCCTATTTTATGAACATGATGAACAAAGTGTTTATGGAGTTCTTGGATAAGTTCATCGTGGTGTTCATTGATGATATCCTGGTTTACTCGAAGAATGAAGAGGAACATATGGAACATTTGCGTTTGGTTCTTGGAAAGCTCAGGGAACATCAACTATATGCCAAGTTTAGCAAATGTGAGTTTTGGTTGAAGGAAGTAGGATTCCTCGGACACGTTATATCTGGAGAAGGAATAGCAGTTGATCCCACTAAAGTTGATACCGTGACCAAGTGGGAGGCACCAACAACAGTTGGAGAGATCCGGAGTTTTCTGGGACTCGCAGGATACTACTGGAGATTTATTGAGAATTTCTCCAAAATTGCAAAACCTATGACGGAGTTGTTAAAGAAGGATACCAAGTTCATATGGACTGAGGAGTGTGAGGCTAGTTTCCAGGAGTTGAAGAAACGCTTGGTTACTTCACCAGTGTTGATTTTGCCAGACCAGACCAAGGATTATGAGGTGTATTGCGACGCTTCACGACGAGGACTTGGAGCAGTGCTTATGCAGGAAGGGAGAGTTGTTTCATATGCCTCATGACAACTGAAACCCCACGAATTGAATTATGCCACGCATGATTTGGAGTTAGCAGCCGTAGTGCATGCATTGAAAACATGGAGACATTTCCTCATTGGAAATCATTGTGAGGTGTACACGGATCATAAGAGTTTGAAATACATTTTCACACAGAAGGAGTTAAACCTCAGACAAAGGAAATGGTTGGAGCTCATCAAGGATTATGATATGAGATTGCATTACCATCCCGGAAAGGCTAATATAGTAGCTGACGCATTGACCCGTAAGAGCCATGTCAATACACTAATGACGGGGGAGATACCAAAGGGGTTAGCCGAGGATCTTCGTGAACTATGTTTGGAAATAGTTCCGAGAGGCTATGTAGCAGCATTGGAGATTCAGTCAACTTTGATGGATAGAATCAGAAAAGCTCAGAAGACTGACAAGGAGATTGCCTTTATAAAGGAGAAAATGAGCGAAGGAAAGGCTAAAGGATTTCGTGAGGATGAGCACGACACCCTATGGTTTGAAGACCGTGTTTATGTGCCCAATGACCCAGAGATCAGGAAGTTGATTCTGCAAGAGGCACACGATTCATCATATTCGATTCACCCAGGAAATACCAAGATGTATTTGGATTTGAAGGATATTTTCTGGTGGACCGGAATGAAGAGAGATATTGCGGAGTATGTAGCAGTTTGTGATGTATGTCAAAGAGTAAAGGCAGAGCATCAGAAGCCAGCAGGATTGCTACAGCCATTGCCGATACCCGAATGGAAGTGGGATAAGTTAGGCATGGATTTTATCACGGGATTACCCAGGACTCGTTCAGGCTATGACTCAATTTGGGTTGTAGTCGATCGGTTGACGAAAGTAGCTCATTTCATCCCGGTAAAGACCACTTACACCAGTGCTAAGTTGGCAAAGATATACATGACCAGGATTGTATGCTTACATGGAGTTCCGAGGAGTATAGTATCCGATAGAGGAACCCAGTTTACCTCAAAGTTCTGGAATCAGTTGCACGAAACTTTGGGTACCAGGCTAGAGTTCAGCACAGCTTTCCATCCGTAGACAGATGGACAGACCGAGAGAGTCAATCAGATTTTGGAGGACATGCTGAGAGCTTGTGTGCTAGATTATGGATCTAGTTGGGACGACAATTTGCCATATGCAGAATTCTCTTACAAAAACAGCTATCAATCCATTTTAAAGATGGCCCCTTTCGAAGCCTTGTACGGAAGGAGGTGCAGGACACCATTGTCATGGGATGAAGTTGGAGACCGCCAGTTGTTTGGACCTAATTTGATTAAGGAGTCTGAACAGAAGGTGAAATTGATTCGCGATAGGCTCAAGGTAGCTCAATCCAGGCAAAAGAGTTATGCAGATTCAAAACGCAAGGAGACAGTTTACGAAGTTGGAGATATAGCTTATCTTCGAGTATCCCCACTTCGGGGAACAAAGCGCTTTGGTGTTAAGGGAAAGTTAGCGCCACGATTTGTAGGACCATACCGAGTATTGTAACGTATGGGAGAAGTGGCCTACAAGTTGGAATTGCCCGAAGGATTGTTAGGAGTTCATGATGTGTTCCACGTTTCTCAGCTGAAGAAGTGCCATGCGGGGATGGCTGACATACCCTTGAGAGACACAGTGCCATTGGAAGCAATTCACTTGGATAACAATTTGACCTATGAGGAGAAACCAGTTAAGATTCTCGAGTTTGCCGGCCGAGTCACCCGCAGCAAGGTTATCAAGTTTTGTAAGGTTCAGTGGAGCCACCACACGGAGGATGAAGCCACCTGGGAGCGAGAGGAAGATTTGCTCATGGACCACCCTCACCTATTTTCTAGCCAACCCGAATCTCGAGGGCGAGATTCATCTTAAGGGGGGTAGGTTTGTAACATCCCAAATTTTCAATTTGGAATGTTATACATTAGATCATTATTGCATATCATAATTTAGTTGCTTTTGGTTTTGATCCTAGAAATTCTACGCAACTCAAGGACCCACGGAGAGAGTTGGGGATTTCGTTATTTTTATATTTGAGTTTTCTCAAATTTTGAGAATATGATCATTTGATTTTAATTATTTTATCATCAAATATTTCTATTACAAAAATATGAGAGAGGGAATAAAATGACTTTCCCAAAATAAAGAAATCTTGAGGATTTAATAATAAAATTAAATAAGATTTTATTTCGGAGTTTTTCGATATTTTAGTTGAATTTAGGAAAAATGTGCATTTTTCAAAATTGCATTTAGGCCCCAAATAAATGTTCACCTTGTGCGGCTTGATTTTAGAAGCCGGGAAGAATTTATTCGGGATTTTTGGAGTCTGTTTAGTATTTCTTTTATTTGTTTTTCTGCGCGGAATTAATTAAAAAAACGCGAACCGACTCCGGGCCTTACCCGAGCGGGACTCCACCTGGGGGCAGCCTTTATAAGCCGCCCGACCCGAGCCGCCGAAGCCCATCAGCCGCCGCCCGCCGCCGTCGTTTTCGCCGCCGCCGACCCGCCGCCCGAGGTCAACCTCGTTTTCACCGCCCGTTTTTTTCAAAAGTCGCGGTTTATTTATTATTTTATTATTTTATTTTATTTTTTTAGTTTCGTTTTTTTAAATAGATCGGTTTTTTGGATTTATTTAAATAGTGAGCGTTCGCCTGTTCGTTCGTTCTAGCGAACGTTCGTCGTTTTTCTTTTTCTCGGATTAATCCACAATTTTTCTGATCGCGATTCCTGATCCGATTTTCGTTTTAGTATAACTTTTCGCTCGTTTATCGGAATCAGGCGATTCAAGCGCCTGGAGTTTCGTCTCGAAACCCTCTATCCGTTTAACCAACTTAAACAAGTTTTTGCCACTATAAAAATTGCCCTAGATCCAGAATAGTAAATGAAGTCTGTTTCTTTTGCTGTTTAACTTTCGTTGCTTCGTTTGATTTGATTCTTTTTGCAAACCGGAGTTCTTAAGTTGAATTTTCTGGTTAGATCTCTTATTTGAGTTTTACCTGTGCATTAGATGAATACTTATTGTATGCTTGTTTGTTTGTCTGCGATAGAATACCCGGAGTGCGCCACCTGTTACTTCGAATCTCTAGGTTTCGCGGATCATCAGCAAGGCAAGTAACACTTTGATCATACCTCCTACTACCCAGTTTTATTGCATTAGATCAATCCTCACACATTGCATGATTAGGATCTAATTAAATTGTGGGTTTGGGATGCAGTTGAGGTAGTACCTATTACCTGTTTATTTTCAAACCTTTGGGAGATACTTCTACGTTTGCCTATTATGCCATGCTATGCTAATAGACGTGGATTGGGTGAGTAATATCCATGACAGATGTGAGATTGTTAATTAATGGTTTATCTAAGGTGGCAACTTAAACACACATCTCGGTGGATTGAGGTACCTGGGTATTCCAGGATTGCTTATTTTTTTATGGACCGCCACCCAGGCCCAAAGGGATCATGAGATTTTTCATACTAGAAACTTCCGTGTGCAGCCACAAACTATTATGGGCTCTAGCATAGTTGATTAAGTCGTGTGAACTCTTACAGGATGGACTAGCAGATGTAGGGGAAAGTAGGTGTAACGGTCTATCCATCGTAAGGTGCTAGCGCTTCTGAAAGACTATGTCTCGGTCATCCGTTTCTCAAACGCCGTGTAGTGCGAGAAAACAAACGGAGGCGATCGAGTCTTGTGGGGAAAAGTGCGCAAACCTCTGCAAAGTGTATAAACTAATCATGATTAGCCGTGTCCCCGGTTATGGATGTTTTGAGTATCTAGTACTTGGATTATCATGTGAATCTCATCGCGTTAGTCTAAAATTTAATCTTGATGGGTTTTGTTTAATGATGATGCTTAATTGGGATTGAGAATGCTGTCAACCATTCTCAATCTTTAACAACTACCATGATAGTTAAATAAAATGTATTCCTTTGCAGTAGGGAAAAATTAGCTTTACGCAAAACTGTAACCATAGAGCTTTCCACCAGCCAAATATGCATATAGTATAGCTGTTTCATTCCTTTACTCTCTATGTGTTACCTTGCCAGCATATTCCATGTGCTAACCCATTTTCGGGCTGCAACATTAATGTTGCAGACTTTTCAGATGATGATTAAGGAGTTTTAGGTCGTGGTTCTATACTCAGTGATGTCGTTGGAGTTGATGGACTCACTTATCTTCCAAGCCTTCCGTTGTTATCGTTATTAGATGGCCTTAAGCCATATTTATTGTAATAAGTTCTCTATTGAGACACTCGATGTAATAAGTGTGTGATTGCTACTCTATTATAAATCCTTCAAGTAATGTGTGGTGTCAGCATTACTGATCCAGGGATGACACCTGAGCACAGAGATCAGACTGTTTGAGGTCTGGTCGCTACAAAACGTTATGCAAAAAAAATTGAAACATGAGGTGTTATTTGATTGTCTTCCTTATGAGTGGCGGTCCGGGACGAGCGATGGTCTTTTCCTACCAATCTATCCCTCTAGGAGCATGCGCGTAGTACCGAGGTTTTTGATGACTTGTAGATTTTTGCAATAAGTATGTGAGTTCTTTATGACTAATGTTGAGTCCATGGATTATACGCACTCTCACCCTTCCATCCTTGCTAGCCTCTGCGGTACCGTGCATTGCCCTTTCTCACATTGAGAGTTGGCGCAAACTTCGTCGGTGCATCCAAACCCCGTCATATGATACACTCTTTCACACATAAACCTCCTTATATCTTCCTCAAAACTGCCACCATACCTACCTATTATGGCATTTCCATAGCCATTCCGAGATATATTGCCATGCAACTTTCCATCATTCCGTTCATCATGACACATTCATCATTGTCATATTTCTTAGCATGATCATGTAGTTCACATAGTATTTGTGGCAAAGCCACCGTTCATAATTCTTTCATACATGTCACTCTTGGTTCATTGCATATCCCGGTACACCGCCGGAGGCATTCATATAGAGTCATCTTTGTTCTAGTATCGAGTTGTAATCATTGAGTTGTAAATAAATAGAAGTGTGATGATCATCATTATTAGAGCATTGTCCCAAGTGAGGAATAAAAAAAGATAAAGGCCATAAAAAAGAGAAGGCCCGAAAAAGAGAAAGGCCATAAAAAAAGAAAAGGCCCCAAAAAAGAGACAAAAAGAGAGAAGGGACAATGTTACTATCCTTTTACCACACTTGTGCTTCAAAGTAGCACCATGATCTTCATAGTAGAGAGTCTCTCATGTTATCACTTTCATATACTAGTGGGAATTTTTCATTATAGAACTTGGCTTGTATATTCCAACAATGGGCCTCCTCAAGTGCCCTAGGTCTTCGTGAGCAAGCAAGTTGGATGCACACCCACTAGTTTCTTTTGTTGAGCTTTCATACATTTACAGCTCTAGTGCATTTGTTGCATGGCAATCCCTACTCCTTGCATTAACATCAATCGGTGGGCATCTCCATAGCCCATTGATTAGCCTCGTTGATGTGAGACTTTCTCCTTTTTTGTCTTCTCCACATGACCCCCTCATTATATTCTATTCCACCCATAGTGCTATGTCCATGGCTCGCGCTCATATATTGCATGAAAGCTTATAGGTTTGAGATTACTAAAGTATGAAACAATTGCTTGGCTTATCATCGGGGTTGTGCATGATGAGAGCATTCTTGTGTGAGAAAATGAAACATGACTAAAGTATTTGATTTTGTAGGGATGAACTTTCTTTGGCCATGTTATTTTGAGAAGACATAATTGCTTAGTTAGTATGCTTGAAGTATTACCATTTTTATGTCAATATGAACTTTTGTCTTGAATCTTTCGGATCTGAATATTCATACCACAATTAAGAAGAATTACATTAAAATTATGCCAAGTAGCACTCCGCATCAAAAATTCTGTTTTTATCATTTACCTACTCGAGGACGAGCAGGAATTAAGCTTGGGTATGCCTGATACGTCTCCAACGTATCTATAATTTTTGATTGCTCCATGTTATATTATCTACTATTTTGGACTATATTGGGATTTATTTTCCACTTTTATATTATTTTTGGGACTAACCTATTAACCGGAGGCCCAGCCCAGAATTGCTGTTTTTTTGCCTATTTCAGTGTTTTAGAGAAACATAATATCAAACGGAGTCCAAACGGAATAAAACCTTCGGGAACGTGATTTTCTCATCAGATAAGACCCAGGAGACTTGGACCCTCCGTCAAGAAAGCCACGAGGCGGTCACGAGGGTGGAGGGCGCGCCCCCTGCCTCGTGGGCCCCTCGAAGCTCCACCGATGTACTCCTTCCTCCTATATATACCTACATACCCCCAAACGATCGGGGACTGATTCAAAACCCTAATTCCACCGCCGCAACTTTCTGTATCCACGAGATCCCATCTTGGGGCCTGTTCCGGAGCTCCGCCGGAAGGGGAATCGATCACGGAGGGCTTCTAGATCATCATCCAAGCCTCTCCGATGAAGTGTGAGTAGTTTACCTCAGACCTTCGGGTCCATAGTTAGTAGCTAGATGGCTTCTTCTCTCTTTTTGGATCTCAATACAATGTTCTCCCTCTCTCTCGTGGAGATCTATTCGATGTAATCTTCTTTTTGCGGTGTGTTTGTTGAGACCGATGAATTGTGGGTTTATGATCAAGTCTATCTATGAATAATATTTGAATCTTCTCTGAATTCTTTTATGTATGATTGGTTATCTTTGCAAGTCTCTTCGAATTATCAGTTTGGTTTGGCCTACTAGATTGGTTTTTCTTGCCATGGGAGAAGTGCTTAGCTTTGGGTTCAATCTTGCGGTGTCCTTTCCTAGTGACAGAAGGGGCAGCAAGGCACGTATTGTATTGTTGCCATCGAGGATAACAAGATGGGTTTGTTTTATCATATTGCATGAAACTATCCCTCTACATCATGTCATCTTGCTTAAGGTGTTACTCTGTTTTTAACTTAATACTCTAGATGCATGCTGGATAGCGGTCGATGAGTGGAGTAATAGTAGTAGATGCAGGCAGGAGTCGGTCTACTTGTCTCGGACGTGATGCCTATATACATGATCATACCTAGATATTCTCATAACTATGCTCAATTCTGTCAAATGCTCAACAGTAATTTGTTCACCCACCGTAGAATACTTATGCTCTTGAGAGAAGCCACTAGTGAAACCTATGGCCCCCGGGTCTATTCTCATCATATCAATCTCCATCACTTTATTATTGCTTTGCTTTTTTACTTTGCCTTTTACTTTTCACTTTGCATCTCTATACCAAAAATACCAAAAATATTATTTATCATCTCTATCAGATCTCACTTTTGTAAGTGACCGTGAAGGGATTGACAACCCCTAAGCGCGTTGGTTGCGTTGAGCTACTGTTTTTGTGTAGGTACGAGGGACTCGCGCGTAGCCTCCTACTGGATTGATACCTTGGTTCTCAAAAACTGAGGGAAATACTTACGCTACTTTACTGCATCATCCTCTCCTCTTCGGGGAAATCCAACTCAGTGCTCAAGAGGTAGCAATATTGTTGGAGATCTATTTGATGTAACTCTTTTTGCGGTGTGTTTGTCGAGATCCGATGAATTGTGGGTTTATGCTCAAGTCTATCTATGAACAATATTTGACTCTTCTCTGAAATCTTTTATGTATGATTGGTTATCTTTGCCAGTCTCTTCGAATTATCAGTTTGGTTTGGCCTACCAGATTGATCTTTCTTGCAATGGGGAGACGTGCTTAGCTTTGGGTTCAATCTTGCGGTTCTCGATCCCAGTGACAGAAAGGGAAACAACACGTATTGTATTGTTGCCATCGAGGATAAAAAGATGGGGTTTATATCATATTGCTTGAGTTTATCCCTCTACATCATGTCATCTTACCTATGTGTTACTCTGTTCTTATGAACTTAATACTCTAGATGCATGCTGGATAGCGGTCGATGTGTGGAGTAATAGTAGTAGATGCAGGCAGGAGTCGGTCTACTTCCCACGGACATCATGCCTATATACATGATCATGCCTAGATATTCTCATAATTATTTGCTTTTCTATCAATTGCCCGACAGTAATTTGTTCACCCACAGTAATACTTATGCTATCTTGAGAGAAGCCACTAGTGGAACCTATGCCCCCCGGGTCTATTTTCCATCATATAAGTTTCCAATCTATTTTACTTTGCAATAGATCTATATCATAAAATTCCCTGTTCAAGAATTCATCCGATTAACCAGTTTGCCGATTAATCCCTACTCGTAGGGTCACCGAGTAGCCGATAAACCGATAAATCATCTGATTACTTGATTAAATGGCTGATTAACTTGCCGATTAGCCTATTAATCCCCTACTCGCCAACCAACCGAGTAGCTACCAGTTAACGATTTCCTCAACAATGATAAAAATACCAAAAATATTTATCTTATCATTATTATCTCTATCAGATCTCACTCTCGTAAGTGACCGTGAAGGGATTGACAACCCCTTTATCGCGTTGGTTGCGAGGTTCTTATTTGTTTTTGTAGGTACGAGGGACTTGCGTGTGGCCTCCTACTCGATTGATACCTTGGTTCTCAAAAACTGAGGGAAATACTTACGCTACTTTGCTGCATCACCCTTTCCTCTTCATGGAAAACCAAAGCAGTGCTCAAGAGGTAGCATCCAACCGATCAAGTACCGAACGCACGGCACCTCTGTGATCTGCACACGTTTATCTTGGTGACGTCCCTCGTACTCTTGATCCAGTTGAGGCCTAGGGAGAGTTTCGTCAACACGACGGCATGATGGCGGTGATGATGAAGTTACCGACGCAGGGCTTCGCCTAAGCACTGCAACGATATGACCGAGGTGGAAATCTGTGGAGGGGGGCACTGAACATGGCTAAGAAAATTGTCAACTTGTGTGTTCTAGGGTGCCCCCTGCCCCCGTATATAAAGGAGCAAGGGGAAGGCCGGTCGGCCCTCATAGGGCGCGCCCCAAGTAGAATTCCTACTAGGAATAGGAATCCTATTCCTAGTAGGTTTCCAACAAGGGAAGAGAGGGGGAAGGAAGGAGAGGGAGAGAGGGAGAAGGATAGGGAGGGGGCGCTGATAACCCACAAGTATAGGGGATAGCAACAGCTTTCGAGGGTAGAGTATTCAACCCAAATTTATTGATTCTACACAAGGGGAGCCAAAGAATATTCTCAAGTATTAGCAGCTGAGTTGTCAATTAAACCACACCTGGAAACTTAGTATCTGCAGCAAAGTGTTTAGTAGCAAAGTAATATGATAGTGGTGGTAACGGTAACAAAAGAGTAATGAAAGCAAAGTAATATTTTTGGTATTTTGTAGTGATTGTAACAATAGCAATGGGAAAGTAAATAGGAGTAAACCAGTATATGGAAAGCTCGTAGGCATCGGATCTGTGATGGATAACTATGCAGGATGCGGTTCATCATGTAATAGTCATAACATAGGGTGACACGGAACTAGCTCCAATTCATCAATGTAATGTAGGCATGTATTCCGAATATAGTCATACGTGCTTATGGAAAAGAACTTGCATGGCATATTTTGTCCTACCCTCCCGTGGCAGCGGAGTCCTTACGGAAACTAAGGGATATTAAGGCCTCCTTTAAATAGAGTACCGGAACAAAGCATTAACACATAGTGAATACATGAACTCCTCAAACTGCGGTCATCACCGGTAAGTATCCCGATTATTGTCACTTCGGGGTTAACGGATCATAACACATAATAGGTGACTATAGACTTGCAAGATAGGATCAAGAACTCTCATATATTGATGAAAACATAATAGGTTCAGATCTAAAATCATGGCACTCGGGCCATAGTGACAAGCATTAAGCATAGCAAAGTCATAGCAACATCAATCTCAGAACATAGTGGATACTAGGGATCAAACCCTAACAAAACTAACTCGATTACATGAGAAATCTCATCCAACCCATCACCGTCCAGCAAGCCTACGATGGAATTACTCACGCACGGCGGTGAGCATCATGAAATTGGTGATGGAGGATGGTTGATGATGAGGACGGCGATGAATGCCCCTCTTCGGAGCCCCGAACGGACTCCAGATCAGCCCACCCGAGAGGTTTTAGGGCTTGGCGGCGGCTCCGTAACGTAAAACGCGATGATTTCTTATCTTCTATTTTTTTCTCCCCGAAAGCAAATATATAGAGTTGGAGTTGGAGTCGGGAGGTCTCCAGGGGGGCCACGAGGTAGGGGGCGCGCCCTAGGGGGGCGCCCTCCACCCTCGTGGACAGGGTGTGGGCCCCCCTGGTCTTCATCTTTGGCGAGGATTTTTTATTATTTATTGTAAGATATTCCATGGAGTTTCAGGTCATTCCGAGAACTTTTGTTTTCTATACATAAAACAACATCATGGCAATTCTGCTGAAAACAGCGTCAGTTCGGGTTAGTTCCATTCAAATCATACAAGTTAGAGTCCAAAACAAGGGCAAAAGTGTTTGGAAAAGTAGATACGACGGAGACGTATCAGGCGTCGCCCCCTCCTAGTCCAAATCAGACTTCTCAAGGGGGGGCGCAGCCAGCCCTAGGGCCCTCTCCCCTTTTTCATAAAAGGCCCATGTTGGCCCATTAGTTCCCCCGGGGGTTTCCGATAACCCCCGGCACTCCGATATTTATCCGGACCCCGGAACTCATCCGGTGTCCGAATAACATCGTCCAATATATCAATCTTTATGTCTCGACCATTTCTAGACTCCTTGTCATGTCCATGATCACATCCAGGACTCCAGACTACCTTCGGTACATCACAACCCATAAACTCATAATACCGATCATCATCGAACGTTAAGCGTGCGGACCCTACGGGTTTGAGAACTAGGTAGACATGACCGAGACTCATCTCCGGTCAATAACCAATAGCTGAACCTGGATGCTCATATTGGTTCCTACATATTCTACGAAGATCTTTATCGGTCAAACCACATTACAACATACGTTTTTCCCTTTGTCATCAGTATGTTACTTGCCCGAGATTCGATCATCGGTATCATCATACCTAGTTCAATCTTATTACTGGCAAGTCTTTTTAGTCGTTCCATAATGCATCATCCCGCAACTAACTCACTAGTCACATTGCTTGCAAGGCTCATAGTGATGTGCATTACCGAGAGGGCCCAGAGATACCTCTCTGATACACAGAGTGACAAATCCTAATCTCGATCTATGCCAACTCAACAAACACCATCGGAGACACCTGTAGAGCATCTTTACAATCACCTAGTTACGTTGTGAAGTTTGATAGCACACAAGGTGTTCCTCCGGTATTCAGGAGTTGCATAATCTCATAGTCAGAGGAACATGTATAAGTCATAATGAAAGCAATAGCAATAAAACTAAACGATCATTTATGCTAATCTAACGGATGGGTTTGTCCATCACATCATTCTCTAATGATGTGATCCTGTTCATCAAATGACAACACATGTCTATGGTCAGGAAACTTAACCATCTTTGATTAACGAGCTAGTCAAGTAGAGGCATACTAGGGACACTCTGTTTTGTCTATATATTCACACATGTACTAAGTTTCCGGTTAATACAATTCTAGCATGAATAATAAACTTTATTATTGCCTCTAGGGCATATTTCCTTCAGTTATTTGTGTGCAGGTGCTGCTTACGTTGTTACTTCGGGGTTAACAGATCATAACACATAATAGGTGACTATAGACTTGCAAGATAGGATCAAGAACTCTCATATATTGATGAAAACATAATAGGTTCAGATCTGAAATCATGGCACTCGGGCCCTAGTGACAAGCATTAAGCATAGCAAAGTCATAGCAATATCAATCTCAGAACATAGTGGATACTAGGGGTCAAACCCTAACAAAACTAACTCAATTACATGATAAATCTCATCCAACCCATCACCGTCCAGCAAGCCTACGATGGAATTACTCACGCACGGCGGTGAGCATCATGAAATTGGTGATGGAGGATGGTTGATGATGACGACATTGACGAATCCCCCTCTCCGGAGCCTCGAACGGACTCTAGATCAGCCCTCCCAAGAGTTTTTAGGGCTTGGCGGCGGCTCCGTATCATAAAACGTGATGATTTCTTCTCTTCTATTTTTTTCTCCCTGAAAGCAAATATATAGAGTTGGAGTTGGAGTCGGGAGGTCTCCAGGGGCCCACGAGGTAGGGGGCGCGCCATAGGGGGGCGCCCTCCACCCTCGTGGACAGGGTGTGGGCCCCCTAGTCTTCATCTTTGGCGAGGATTTTTTATTATTTATTGCAAGATATTTCGTGGAGTTTCAGGTCATTCCGAGAACTTTTGTTTTCTGCACATAAAACAACATCATGGCAATTCTGCTGAAAACAGCATCAGTCCGGGTTAGTTCCATTCAAATCATACAAGTTAGAGTCCAAAACAAGGGCAAAAGTGTTTGGAAAAGTAGATACGATGGAGACGTATCAACTCCCCCAAGCTTAAACCCTTTCTTGTCCTCAAGAAATTCAGTTGACAAACTGAAAGAAGTAAAGAAAAACTTTTACAAACACTATTTGCTCTTGTTGTTATAAATATGTCAAGCCAGCATTCAAATTTTCAGCAAAGATTATAACTAACCACATTTGCAATAATTCTCAGGTCTCATGATTACCCATATCAATAGCATAATCAACTAGCAAGCCATAATAATAAATCTCGGATGACAACACTTTCTCAAAACAATCATAATATGATATAACAAGATGGTATCTCGCTAGCCCTTTCTAAGACCGCAAAACATAAATGCAGAGCACCTTTAAAGATCAAGGACTAACTAGACATTGTAATTCATGGTAAAAGAGATCCAATCATAGTCACACCCAATATAAATTAACAGTAATGAATGCAAATGACAGCTGCGCTCTCCATCTAGTGCTTTTAATAAGAGGGTGATGACTCAACATAAAAGTAAATGGATAGGCCCTTCGCAGAGGGAAGCAGGGATTTGTAGAGGTGCCAGAGTTCGGTTTTGCAATAGAGATAATTAATATTTTGAGCGGTATACTTTCATTGTCAACATAACAACCAAGAGATGGCGATATCTTCCATGCTACACACATTATAGGCGGTTCCCAAATAGAATGGTAAAGTTTATACTCCCCCTCCACCAACAAACATCAATCCATGGCCTGCTCGAAACAACGAGTGCCTCCAACTAACAGCAGTCCCAGGGGGAGTTTTGTTTTGCAATTATTTTGATTTAGTTTGCATAGAGCATGGGACTGGGCATCCTGGTGACCAGCCATTTTCTCGTGAGTGAGGAGCGGAGTCCACTCCTCTTGAGAATAACCCGCCTAGCATGGAAGATACATACATCCCTAGTTGATACATGAGCTATTCGAGCATACAAAACAGAATGTCTATTTGAAGGTTTAGAGTTTGGCACATACAAATTTACTTGGAACGGCAGGTAGATACCGCATATAGGAAGGTATAGTGGACTCATCTGGAATAAGTTTGGGGTTTAAGGGATTGGATGCACAAGCAGTATCCCCGCTTAGTACAGGTGAAGGCTAGCAAAAGACTGGGAAGCGACCAACTAGAGAGCGACAACAGCCATGTACATGCATTAAAATTAATAAACATTGGATGCAAGCATGAGTAGGATATAATCCACCATGAACATAAATATCGTGAAGGCTATGTTGATTTGTTTCAACTACATGCGTGAACATGTGCCAAGTCGAATCACTTGAATCATTCAAAGGAGGATACCACCCTATCATACCACATCATAACCATCTCAATAGCATGTTGGCACGCAAGGTAAACCATTATAACTCATAGCTAATCAAGCATGGCACAAGCAACTATGATCTCTAATTGTCATTGCAAACATGTTTATTCATAACAAGCTGAATCAAGAACGATGAACTCATCATATTTACAAAAACAAAAGAGGTCGAGTTCATACCAGCTTTTCTCATCTCAGTCAGTCCATCGTATATCATCATAATTGTCTTTCACTTGCACGACCGAACGATGTGAATAATAATAAGAGTGCACGTGCATTGGACTAAGCTGGAATCTGCGAGCATTCAATAAACAGGAGAAGACAAAGCAATACGGGCTCTTTTGTCAGATAAACAATAAAGCATATAAGAGCCACTTCAACAATTTAATCATGGTCTTCTCCTACTGACCCCCAAAGAAAAGAAAAGAAATAAAACTATTTACACGGGAAAGCTCCCAACAAGCAAAAGAAGAATGGGAAATATTTTTGGGTTTTCTTTTTAATTACTACTACAAGCATGGAAACTAAATTAATTAAAAGCTACAACTAATTTTTTTGGTTTTTCTTAAGGTTTATTAAACACACAAGAAGAAAGCATGAAAAGGAAAATAAACTAGCATGGATGATACAATGAAAAAGTATGAGCACCGACATCTAGCAATGAGTGTGTGAACACGAATATAATGTCGGTGGGAAATACGTACTCCCCCAAGCTTAGGCTTTTGGCCTAAGTTGGTCTATGGCCACGGTTGGCGTGGCTGATATCCATAATAATAGTTGTTGGGGTCGTACTGTGATGCTGCAGCTATCGCTTGCTGAGTTGCAGTGTGGAGACGAGCGGCCTCCTCTCTCCTCTCGTACTCAGATGCCTCCTCTCTGGTAATAGTATATCCTCCTCTTGCCTGATAATCAAAGAAAGCAGGAGCAGGGAGAGTAATACGGACAGTACGGCGTCTGTCAAAGATTAGTCGGTACTGGAGAGGTGATTCGTTCCTCTCGACAAAATGGTGGTGAACCATAGCATTAAAATCTAGATACGCAGGAGGTAATTCAATATCATCTTTGCGTACATCTATACCAAGAAAATTAGCTATGCGGGTTGCATAAATTACACCAAAGAAATCTCCATTAAGTCTATTAAGATGCAACCTACGTGCAACAATGGCTCCCAAATTATATGATTTGTCTCCTAACACAACACTCCTAAGAATACTGAGGTCAGGGACACACACGTGACATGCCTCATCTTTACCATTTATGCATCTACCTATGAAGAGAGCAAAATAATGTATAACAGGAAAGTGAATGCTCCCTATGGTAGCTTGTGTAATATCTCTAGACTCTCCCACGGTTATATTAGCAAGAAAATCTCTAAATTCAGATTTGCGAGGATCCCTTATAGTACCCCACTGTGGAAGTTTGCATGCAGTGGTAAAATCCTATAAGTCCATGGTATAAGATTTATCATAAAGATCAAACATGACAGTTGGAGAATTACGTGAAGTGGAAAATTCAAACCTCCTCACAAAGGAACTAGTGAGGTTATGATACTGGCTGCACTTCTCTTCCTCGAAGCTCACAAGATCAGCGTTACGCAAATATGCGTTGAATTCTTCTTTTATTCCCGCTCGATCCATAAAATTTTCAGAAGGCCACTCACAAGGACGCACTAGAGCGTCTCTTGGTGGCTCTTCGTCAGCATAACGCATTGCAAGCATGGGTCCTTGCTTCTTTGAAGAACCACCTTGGAACATCTTCCTAAGCATTTTTCTTCCTCTGAAAAATTCTGAAATTTTTAGTAACTTCAAAATAAAAGTACTCCCTCCATTGCTTTTTACTCCGCATATAAGATTTGGTCAAAGTCAAACTACACAAAATTTGACCAAATTTATATAGAAAAATATGAACATCTACAATATTAAAACTATATAGTATGAAAATATATTTCGTGGTGCATGTGATAATATTGATTTCATATTGTCAATGTTTATATTTTTTAATATAAAGTTAGTCAAACTTTACAAAGCTTGACTTTGACCAAACCTTATATGCAGACTAAAAAGAAACGGAGGGAGTAAACCAAACTCAATAATATTGATAGCAACTACTCCTACAAGTGCCTAGGGCCTATATCATGCATCAAAACCACTTTTGACCATATAAATTTGACATGCAAGCTCAAGAACAGGGTCACCTAAGCAGCAAAAATTTGTAATGAATAAAGCACTAGAACAAAAACTAATTAGACCAATGGATGAGTCACATACCAAGGAATAATCTCCCCCAAGCAGTTTTGTGAGAAGTGCTTTGAGCAAGGAGATCAAAAATGGCAGCAAAGTGAGCTAGAACTCGCGCTTGAGTTGGTTTTTCGTGTTTGTGGGAGGAAGATGAAGTGTGTGGGTTCAGGAATAAGTGGAGGAGGGCCACCGTGGGCCCATGAGGCAGGGGGCGCGCCCAGGGGGGTAGGGCGCACCCTCCACCCTCGTGGCCAGGTGGGAGCTCCCCCCGCGGTAAATTTTGCACCATAAATCCTCAAATATTCCCGAAAAAATCATATTAAATTGGCGTGTCATTCTGAGGACTTTTATTTTCGGGACATTTTTATATTGCATGGATAAATCAGGAAACAGACAGAAAAATATTATTTTTACTTTATTTCAACTAAATAACAGAAAGTATAGATAGGGTACAGAAGGTTGTGCTTCTAGTTTCATCCATCTCATGCTCATCAAAAGGAATCCACTAACAAGGTTGATCAAGTCTTGTTAACAAACCCATTCCGATTAACATGAAATCGGAGAAATTTTGAATAACACTAGGTTACCTCAATGGGGATATGCACATCCCCAATAATAAGTATATCATATTTCTTCTTGACAGTAGGAAGAGGAAATTCAAAACCTCCAAATATAATCGATGGAATTTTTCCGATAGAATTGATACTATGAACTTGAGGTTGTTTCCTCGGAAAGTGTACCGTATTCTCATTACCATTAACATGAAAAGTGACATTGCCTTTGTTGCAATCAATAACAGCCCCTGCAGTATTAAGAAAAGGTCTTCCAAGAATAATAGACATACTATCGTCCTCGGGAATATCAAGAATAACAAAGTTCGTTAAAATAGTAACGTTTGCAACCACAATAGGCACATCCTCACAAATACCGACAGGTATAGCAGTTGATTTATCAGTGAGGGAGTCCTGGATTAGGGGGTGTTCGGATAGCCGGACTATACCTTTAGCCAGACTCCTAGACTATGAAGATATAAGATTGAAGACTTCGTCCCGTGTCCGGATGGGACTTTCCTTGGCGTGGAAGGCAAGCTTGGCGATGCGATATTCAAGATCTCCTACCATTGTAACCGACTCTATGTAACCCTAACCCTATCCGGTGTCTATATAAACCGGAGGGTTGTAGTCCGTAGAGGATCAACTCCATACACAACAATCATACCATAGGCTAGCTTCTAGGGTTTAGCCTCCTTGATCTCGTGGTAGATCTACTCTTGTACTACCCATATCATCAATATTAATCAAGCAGGAGTAGGGGATAAACTCCATCGAGAGGGCCCGAACCTGGGTAAAACAAAGTGTCCCCTATCTCCTGTTACCATCCGGCCTAGACGCATAGTTTGGGACCCCCTACCCGAGATCCGCCGGTTTTGACACCGACATTGGTGCTTTCATTGAGAGTTCCTCTGTGTCGTCGCCTTTAGGCCCGATGGCTCCTTCGATCTTCAACAACGATGCGGTCCGGGGTGAGACTTTCCTCCCCAGACAGATCTTCGTCTTCGGCGGCTTTACACTGCGGGCCAATTCGCTTGGCCACCTTGAGCAGATCGGAAGCTACGCCCCTGGCCGTCAGGTCAGGTTTGGAAGCCTAAACTACACGGTTGACATCCGCAGAGACTTGATCTTCGACGGATTCGAGCCACAGCCAAGCGTGCCGCACTGTCTCGATGGGCACGATATAGCTCTGCCGCCGAGCAGCGCCATGGAGGCCACACACGCATCAGTTTCGACCATTGATTCGGAACCTACTGCGTCGATCGAGGATCAGCAGTTGGACGCTGCCTCAGGGGCTGCGATCTCAGAGGCGATCGAGCCGAACTCCAACCCTGCACTCCGCATGGCCTGTGACTCCGAAGAGCCGGATTCCTCTCCGAACTCCGAGCCCCCCACGCCCCTGCCAATCGAATCCGAGTGGGCGCCGGTAATGGAGTTCACCGCAGCGGACATCTTTCAGCATTCGCCTTTTGGTGACATCCTGAATTCTCTTAAGTCTCTCTCTTTATCAGGAGAGCCCTGGCCAGACTACGGTCAGCAAGGGTGGGATACGGACAGTGAGGAAATTCAAAACCCACCCACCACCCACTTTGTAGCCACTGTCGACGACTTAACCGACATACTTGACTTCAGCTCCGAAGACGTCGACGGCATGGACGACGATATAGGAGACGAACAGGAACTAGCACCTATAGGGCGCTGGAAAGCCACCTCATCATACGACACATACATGGTGGATACTCCAAAAGACGGAGATGGCGATGGAACAATGGGGGATAACGCCCCCAAGAAACAGCCAAAGCGCCGGCGTCAGCGGCACCGCTCTAAATCCCGCCAAAGCAAAAACGGTGATTCCGGCATGGGAGATAATACTACCCCGGACAGCGCCGAAGAACACCCACCTCAGCAAGATTCGGCACAGGAAGATGGAGAAGCCAGCCCTCACGAGAGAGCGGCAGACCAAGTGGTCGAGGATGATAACTATACGCCTCCCTCCGAAGACGAGGCAAGCCTCGATGACGACGAATTCGTCATACCATCAGACCCCGCCAAACAAGAGCGTTTTAAACGCAGGCTTTTAGCCACGGCAAGCAGCCTCAAGAAAAAGCAGCAACAGCTTAGAGCTGCCCAAGATTTGCTAGCTGACAGATGGACTGAAGTCCTTGCGGCCGAAGAGTATGAACTCGAACGCCCCTCCAAGAGTTACCCGAAGCACAGGCCGCTACCCCGATCAGACGAGGAAGCACCTACATCACCAGCGCATGACATAGCAGACCGGCCACCCCGTGGCCGTGACAGAGAGGCCGCTCAGCCCTCCACCCAAGCCATGCCCCGACACCGCACAACTAAGGCACGGGAAAATGCGCCTGACCTGCGAGACATACTGGAGGATAAAGCAAGACAAACAAGATCGATCTACGGATCGCGCAGGTGCCCTACGGCATGTGACAATGATCTTCATTCCGGATACAACAAATCCGGCCGGGCCGAACACAACAGACATAGCTCTTCCGAGCTGCGTCGTGATATAGCCCAGTACAGAGGCGCCGCACACCCGCTATGCTTCACGAATGAAGTAATGGATCATAAAATCCCAGAGGGCTTCAAACCCGTAAACATCGAATCATACGATGGCACCACAGACCCGGCGGTATGGATCGAGGACTATCTCCTTCACATCCACTTGGCATGCGGCGATGATCTACATGCCATCAAGTACCTCCCGCTCAAACTTAAAGGACCGTCCCGACATTGGCTTAACAGCTTGCTAGCAGACTCAATCGGTTCTTGGGAGGACCTGGAAGCCGCATTCCTCGATAACTTCTAGGGCACTTACGTACGACCGCCGGATACCGACGACTTAAGCCACATAATTCAGCAGCCAGAAGAATCAGCCAGACAATTCTGGACACGGTTCCTAACAAAGAAAAACAAGATAGTCGACTGTCCGGACATAGAGGCCCTAGCAGCCTTCAAGCATAACATCCGCGACGAGTGGCTTGCCCGGCACCTGGGACAGGAAAAGCTGAAATCAATGGCAGCACTCACGACACTCATGACCCGCTTTTGCGCGGGAGAAGACAACTGGCTAGCTCGCAGTAACAACTTATCAAAGAACCCTGGTAATTCGGATACCAAGGACAAAAGTGGCAGGACACGTCAGAATAAGCAAAAACGCCGCATTAACAGCGACAGCAATGAAGAGACGGCAGTCAATGCCGGATTCAGAGGCTATAAATCCGGTCAGCAGAAAAAGCCATTCAAAAAGAATACTCATGGCCCGTCCAGTTTGGACCGAATACTCGATCACTTGTGCCAGATACATGGCACCCCCGAAAAGCTAGCCAATCACACTAACAGGGACTGTTGGGTGTTCAAGCAGGCAGGCAAGTTAAGAGCCGAAAACAGAGACAAGGGGCTGCACAGCGACGACGAAGAGCCCAAGCCGCCGAACAACAATGGACAGAAGGTCTTTCCCCCACAAGTGCGGACGGTGAACATGATATACGCAACCCACATTCCCAAGCGGGAGTGGAAGCGAGCGCTGCGGGACGTATACGCGATGGAGCCAGTCGCCCCAAAGTTCAACCCATGGTCCTCTTGCCCGATCACCTTTGATGGAAGGGACCATCCCACTAGCATCCGTCATGGCGGCTTCGCCACATTGGTTCTCGACCCAATCATCGACGGATTTCACCTCACAAGAGTCCTCATGGACGGCGGCAGTAGCCTGAACCTGCTTTATCAGGACACAGTGCGGAAAATGGGCATAGATCCCTCAAGGATCAAACCCACAACAACGACCTTTAAAGGCGTTATACCAGGTGTAGAAGCCAACTATACAGGCTCAGTAACACTTGACGTGGTCTTCGGATCCCCAGATAATTTCCGAAGCAAAGAGTTAATCTTCGATATAGTCCCGTTTCGCAGTGGCTATCACGCCCTGCTTGGACGAACCGCATTCGCAAAATTCAATGCGGTGCCGCATTACGCATATCTCAAACTCAAGATGCCAGGCCCTCGAGGAGTAATCACGGTCAACGGAAACACCGAACGCTCCCTCCGTACGGAGGAGCATACGGCGGCTCTCGCAGCGGAGATACAAAGTAGCCTTCTTAGGCAATTCCCCGGTCCAGCCATTAAAAAGCCAAACACTGCCAAGCGCGCCCGGAGTAACCTACAGCAGGACCGCCTGGCACACTCTGAGCAAGCGTAGCAATGCGGCCCCAACCCCAGCTTTCGCGACCTAGCGAAACCAGTACCTCGCGTACACAACTACGCCCTTGAAATACCATGGGCACAGGGGAAGGGGCACAATAAATGGCACACCCAACATACAGCTTAAAACGTACTAGGGGCTGCTGGATTCTTTTTTTTAATTTTTTCTTACTTTCAGGACTCCATACTTCGGACGACCTGTTCGGCAACTCGACTGCCGCACAAACGATGCAAGATCCAGGGAGGCAGACAAGCCATGCCGCATTATGGAAATCCCAGGTGGTCTCTGTTACGAGCGGTATACCTGTTTTAAATACAATTCCGCGGCCTGCCCCTGGTCAGGACATACTAAATAGTCCAATATCTTTTGCTTACCGCACTATTTGTATCGTTCGGCTTTGATAAATAGCCTCTCTATAAACAATTCTTAGCTTCTCGTCTTTTTTTTTGCATTACTCTATTTTATATATGTTCATTAATAACATGTTGCACCCATACACTATGGTACGACAAGTACGCCAGGGGCTTCAGTACCCTTTAATATGGTGTGAGAAGTCCGTACACTTTCACAAGTGCGGCACCCCGAACTTATAGCACTATATGCATCGGCTCCGAATCATGATTTGGGTCAATAGTTGGGTTTGCCCGGCTCCTATGTTTTGGTGCCTTACGTTCCGCTATAACGGCTAAGGTAGCACTAGGAGAACCACTGCGATTGTGCCCCGGTTGAGCTGGGCAGAGCACCTCAGTGGAGAAAGCTAAAACTGACTGTCATGATGAGGCGAGAGACCGGTCGCTGTTCGAGAGGTTTTTCGGGTCCCTAAAGGCCTATGCCGCTTCGAGCGAGGAGCTGGATAACCCCAGCCAAGGCGTGGATAGCGCCCCGAACTCGGTCTTCTGAACTAGGGGCTTCGCCGAAATTTAAAATTATAAAGTTCTATGGCTAAGTGAGAGTGTTCACGCATTATAGTCCGATTGCCTGGTTTGCCGTGCTGAGTGCCTCCCTCGAAGGACCCAACTATGGGAAAAAGAGTGCTCAGGTTTATCCCCCAACACCCCAGCACTAGTGGCATGGGGGCAGAAGCCGACGACTGGCCATCTCTCAATTTTTTGATAAATGGCTGCACAGAAAATAATATTTTAAATTCAACAAGCATTGCTTAAGCGCCTATGAACAAGTTTTCAGTGCACAGGATAAAAACGAGCGAGTTTATTCAAAAATTACATCCTTGGTACATTCATCTGCCACAAGGCAAGCACCCGCAAGAACATCCTTGTAATAATTCTCGGGCTTGCGATGCTCCTTCCCTGGCGGCGGCCCGTCCTTCACAAGCTTCTCACCGTCTAGCTTACCCCAGTGCACCTTTACACGGGCAAGGGCCCTACGGGCACCTTCGATGCAGACGGAGCGCTTGAGGACCTCGAGCCTTGGACAGGCCTCCACCAACCGCCGCACCAGCCCGAAGTAGCTCCCAGGCAGGGCCTCTCCAGGCCACAGCCGAACTATGAAGCCCTTCATGGCCTGTTCGGCCGCCTTGTGGAGTTCGACCAGCTGTTTCAGCTGGTCGCTCAAGGGCACAGGGTGTCCGACCTCAGCATACTGAGACCAGAACACCTTCTCCGTCGAGCTGCCCTCTTCAGCTCGGTAGAATGCGGCGGCATCGGATACGCTGCGGGGAAGATCTGTGAATGCCCCTGGAGAACTCCGGATTCGGGTAAGTAACAAGTAGTTTGCTTTTATATTTCTGCTTTGCATAAAGAATGGCTTACCCGCTGCTATCTTCTTCATATCCTCCAACTCTCAGAGGGCCTTTTGGGCTTCGGCCTTGGCAGACTTGGCAGTCTCAAGGGCCGCCGCGAGCTCGGACGCTCGGGTCTCTGACTCAAGCTCCAAACTCTCATGTTTTCTCATGAGAGCCTGAAGCTCTTGCTGCACCCTGCCGACCTGAGCCCCAAGTTTTTCTCGCTCGGTGCGCTGCGCGGCCGTTTTCTTTTCGGCCTCAGACAGCGCCTGCTTGAGGGTCGCCACCTCAGTCGTGGCCCCTACAATAAGCAGTACAATCCTGTTATTTTTTGCAATCACGCCTCTCTATAGGCACTTATTTCTGTAAGGTATTTCTTACCTTCTTTCTCCTCGAGTTGCCGCTTGGCAAGGCCGAGCTCTTGCTCGGACCGCTCGAATCCCTGTTTCAGGACACCCACCTCCGCAGTCAGTGCGGCGGTGGGCGGCGGTGGACAGCAGCGAAGCCTGCATACACATATTGACTCTTTATTGTTAGACTCCTGCGAAATTTAATAGATCCTCTATTCGGCTTTTCTTTCCGAACGCCAAATAGAGCATCAGGGGCTACTGTCTATGCGGTAATATTTTTACATATTTTTACTTACCTCGAAGCCTGTTAGGAGGCTAGCACAAGCTTCACTCAGCCCGCTCTTGGCGGACTGGACCTTCTAGATCACCGTACTCATAATAGTACGGTGCTCCTCGTCGATGGAGGCGCCTTCAAGCACCTCCAGCAGATTGTCCGGCACCTCTGGTTGGACGGAGGTTGCCGGCTCAGAAGACTTGCTCCTCTTGGAAGGAGCTCGCCTACTGCGGTCCGGAATCGTTGAAGATTCCGGCACGGTGTCCGGATTAAGGCCGGACTTGGAGCCCTGGGGGGTCTTGTCCCCTTTACTCCTGGAGTCCGGGAGGTTGCCTTGTGGCTCCTCCAGGACCACCTCCTCCTGCCCCGGAGCTTGTCGCGACGCCACTTCGGTGTCGTCCGCAGTGCGGGGGGAGACAGCGGGCGGAACGGAGTTCACGTCCGATGAATCCAGGGAGCCGCTCGACGACTCGTTGAGTTCGGCCCAGGGCGGGCTGCATAAGTATCATCGACATTACGTAAAGCTGTGCAACAAAGGAACATCACGAGTTACTCTGATATCCGAACTTACGATTTCGCCGGACGCTTGGCCCTGTCCAGCCACTCCTCTTCGTCTTCTTCGGCGTCGGGGGAATAGTCCGGCGGAGGGGTCTTCCTCTTCCTGGACCCCTCGGCCTCCCCAGTTGGGGCAGCCTCCCTCTTCTTTCCTCCCCCCGCTGGAGGGGGAGAGGTTTCTTCTTCCTCCTCCTCGTTTTCATGGGAGGAGGGTGTCTCGGACTCGCCGGATGACGAGTCCGACAACACCACATTACGGGTACTCTTTCAAGTCCCCGTGGTCTTCTTCTTCTTAGCCTTCTTCTCCGGCACCACATAAGGCGCCGGAGTCAGCAGCTTCACCAGTAGAGCTGGGGCTGGGTCTTCAGGCAGCGGAGCCGGACAGTTAATCGGTTCGGCCATCGCCCGCCAAGCCTGTCAAAGGCAACGGAGTTAAGATCCCGCATAGAGTCAAACTATGAAAAAAGCTTGAACATCCTGTAACAGGTGTAGATAGCATACCTTGCTAGCGTGACGCTGCGAGCTGTATCCGCAGTCCTCGGAAGTGGATGCGGGAGCCTCGGCGCCCTTGAATAGCATCTTCCAGGCATCTTCGTACGTTGTGTCGAAGAGCCTGCTGAGGGTTTGATGCTGTGCCGAGTCGAACTCCCATAGATTGAAATCCCGGTGTTGGCACGGGAGGATCCGGCGGACGAGCATAACCTGGATTATGTTGACAAGCCGGATTGGCTTGTTCACCAGGGACCGGATGCATGTTTGCAATCCGGTCACCTCTTTCTCGTCGCCCCATGATAGGCCCGTCTCTTTCCAGGACACAAGCCATGTGGGGGGTCCGGACCGGAACTCAGGGACCGCGGTCCATTCCGGATCGCGTGGCTCGGTGATATAAAACCACCCGGATTGCCATCCCTTTAGGGTCTCCACGAAAGATCCCTCGAACCATAGGGCGTTGGCCATCTTGCCCGCCATGGCGCCTCCGCACTCCGCCTTGCTGCCGCTCACCACCTTGGGCTTGACGTTGAAAGTCTTGAGCCAGAGGCCGAAATGGGGGCGGACGCGGAGAAAGGCCTCGCACACGACGATAAACGCCGAGATGTTGAGGATGAAGTTCGGAGCCAGATCATGGAAATCCAGGCCGTACTAGAACATGAGCCCCGAACAAATGGGTGGAGTGGAAAACCCAGTCCGCGGAGGAAGTGGAGGAGAAATACCACCCTCTCATGGGGCCTTCGGGTGGGGATAAGTTGTCCCTTCTCGGGAAGCCAGTGCGCGATGTCCTTGGACAGATACCCGGCCTTCCTTAGCTTCTTGATTTTTTCCTCCGTAATGATGGAGACCATCCATTTGCCTCCCGCTCCGGACATTGCTAGGGAAGGTTAAGGTGGGAAGTGCGGGCTTGGGCGCTGGAGCTCGGGTGCGCGAGAGATGGGTAGGCAAGGGAGGAAGAAGGCGTAGGTAAATAGGGTGGATCCTTATCCCCTTATATAGGCGGATGTGGTTATGCGTCCCCACTTGCCTGATAAAACTCGCTTGCCTCCCGAGCGCCGTGATAAATGGCGCGGTTGGGTTACCCACATCCGTATTAATGAGAATCCCGTAAAAAGGGTACACGATCTCTGCTTTGACAAGACGTGCCAAGGAAACCACCTCGCAAAACATGCTGAGGTGAAAAAGTAAAAACGATTCGAGTAAAGGACTTGGCTGTAGTGTGATGGCGCACTGCAGAATACGTCAGCAGATTTGATTTGTGTTAATATTATTCTCTCTATAGCAATATGTGGAAACTTATTTTACAGAGCCGGACACTACTCTTGGTGATTACAATCTTCTATGAAGGACTTGGAGGAGGAACCCGCCTTGCAATGCCGAAGACAATTTGCCCGCCGGACTCGTCGTCATTGAAGCCTGGTTCAGGGGCTACTGAGAGAGTCCTGGATTAGGGGGTGTTCGGATAGACGGACTATACCTTCAGTCGGGCTCCTGGACTATGAAGATATAAGATTTAAGACTTCGTCCCGTGTCCGGATGGGACTTTCCTTGGCGTGGAAGGCAAGCTTGGCGATGCGATATTCAAGATCTCCTACCATTGTAACCGACTCTGTGTAACCCTAACCCTATCCGGTGTCTATATAAACCGGAGGGTTGTAGTCCGTAGAGGATCAACTCCATACACAACAATCATACCATAGGCTAGCTTCTAGGGTTTAGCCTCCTTGATCTCGTGGTAGATCTACTCTTGTACTACCCATATCATCAATATTAATCAAGCAGGAGTAGGGGATAAACTCCATCGAGAGGGCCCGAACCTGGGTAAAACAAAGTGTCCCCTGTCTCCTGTTACCATCCGGCCTAGACGCACAATTCGGGACCCCCTACCCGAGATCCGCCGGTTTTGACACGGACAATCAGCCATTTGCAAAGATATTTCAGTAGGTGCCAATTTATTCAAGTCAAGTCTACGATATAAAGAGAGATGCATAACACTAACACCGGCTCCAAGATCACATAAAGCAGTTTTAACATAGTGTCTTTTAATGGAGCATGGTATAGTAGGTACTCCTGGATCTCCAAGTTTCTTTGGTATTCCACCCTTAAAAGTATAATTAGCAAGCATGGTGGAAATTCCAGCTTCTGGTATCTTTCATTTATTTGTAACAATATATTTCATGTACTTAGCATAAGGATTCATTTTGAGCATATCAGTCAATCACATACGCAAAAAGATAGGTCTAATCATTTCAGCAAAGCGCTCAAAATCCGCATCATCCTTTTTCTTGGATGGTTTGGGAGGAAAAGGCATGGGTTTCTGAACCCAAGGTTCTCTTTCTTTACCATGTTTTTTAGCAACAAAGTCTCTCTTATCATAACGTTGATTCTTTGATTGTGGGTTATCAAGATCAACAGCAGGTTCAATTTCTACATCATTATCATTACTAGGTTGATCATCATCATGAACATCATCATTAACATTTTCATTAGGTTCATGTTCATTGACAGATTGTGTTTCAGCATTAGACATAGAGATAACATTTGGATTATCAGGTGGTTCAGCAATGGGTTCACTAGAAGTTTGCATAGTTCTATCATTTTTCTTTTTCTTCTTTTTAGAAGAACTAGGTGCATCAATATTATTTCTCTGAGAATCTTGCTCAATTCTCTTAGGGTGGCCTTCAGGATACAAAGGTTCCTGAGTCATTCTACCAGTTCTAGTAGCCACTTTAATAGCATAATCATTTTTCTTACTATTCATTTCATCGAGCAATTCTTTTTGAGCCTTAAGTACTTGTTCTAATTGGGTGGTAACCATAGAAGCATGTCTGCTAACAAGTTTAAGTTCACCTTTAACATTAGCCATATAATCACCCAAGTGTCCAAGCATGTTTGAATTGTATTTCACTTGTCTACCAAAATAAGCATTGAGGTCTTCTTGCTTAAACATAAAATTATCAAACTCATCCAAGCACTGACTAGCAATTTTAGTAGTAGGGATTTCAGCTTTATTATATCTATAGAGAGAATTTACCTTTACTATCTGTGTCGGGTTATCGGGATCAGGAGGTTCTTCAATAGGTAATGGATCAAGATCATATGTTTCTTCGACAGGCGGTAAATTAAGACCATGTATTTCTTCAATAGGAGGTAAATTCTTAACATCTTCAGCTTTAATACCTTTTTCTTTCATAGATTTCTTCACCTCTTGCATATCTTCAGGACTGAGAAATAGAACACCCCTCTTCTTCGGACTTGGTTTAGGAATAGGATCATTAATTGGAGCAGGAACTGGCTCAGGAGGTGCCCAATTATTTTCATTTGTCAACATATTATTTAATAAGATTTCAGCTTCATACGGTATTCTTTCCCTGAAAAGAGAACCAGCACAACTATCCAGGTAATATCTGGAAGCATCGGTTAGTCCATTATAAAAGATATCAAGTATTTCATTTTTATTAAGAGGATGATCAGGCAAAGCATTAAGTAACTTGAGAAGCCTCCCCCAAGCTTGTGGGAGACTCTCTTCTTTAATTTGCACAAAGTTGTATATTTCCTTTAAAGCAACTTGTTTCTTATGAGCAGGGAAATATTTAGCAGAGAAGTAATAAATCATATCCTGGGGACTACGCACACAACCAGGATCAAGAGAATTAAACCATATCTTAGCATCACCCTTTAATGAGAACGGAAATATTTTGAGGATATAAAAGTAGCGAGATCTCTCATCATTAGTGAACAGGGTGGCTATATCATTTAATTTAGTAAGATGTGCCACAACAGTTTCAGATTCATAGCCATGAAAAGGATCAGATTCAACCAAAGTAATTATATCAGGATCAACAGAGAATTCATAATCCTTATTAGTAACACAGATAGGTGAAGTAGCAAAAGCAGGGTCAGGTTTCATCCTAGCATTTAGAGATTGCTTATTCCATTTAGCTAATAACCTTTTGAGTTCATATCTATCTTTGCAAGCTAAAATAGCTAAAGAAGCTTCTTGATCAAAAACATAACCCTCAGGAATAACAAGTGATTCTTCATCATCACTTTCATCATTATAATCAGATTCCATATTTTCAATATCTCTAGCCCTAGCAAGTTTTTCGTCAAGAAATTCACCAAGTGGCACAGTAGTATCAAGCATAGAAGTAGTTTCATCATAAGTATCATGCATATAAGAAGTAGCATCATCAATAACATGCGACATATCAGAATGAATAGCAGAAGCAGGTTTAGGTGTCGCAAGCTTACTCATAATAGAAGGTGAATCAAGTGCAGAGCTAGATGGCAGTTCCTTACCTCCCCTCGTAGTTGAGGGATAAATTGTTGTCTTGGCGTCTTTCAAGTTCTTCATAGTGTCCAGTAGATATAAATCCCAAGTGACTCAAAGAATAGAGCTATGCTCCCCGGCAACGGTGCCATAAATTAGTCTTGATAACCCACAAGTATAGGGGATCGCAACAGCTTTCGAAGGTAGAGTATTCAACCCAAATTTATTGATTCGACACAAGGGGAGCCAAAGAATATTCTCAAGTATTAGCAGCTGAGTTGTCAATTCAACCACACCTGGAAACTTAGTATCTGCAACAAAGTGTTTAGTAGCAAAGTAATATGATAGTGGAGGTAACGGTAACAAAAGAGTAATGAAAGCAAAGTAATATTATTGGAATTTTGTAGTGATTGTAACAATAGGAACGGGAAAGTAAATAAGCGTAAACCAGTATATGGAAAGCTCGTAGGCATCGGATCAGTGATGGATAATTATGCCTGATGTGGTTCATCATGTAACAGTCATAACATAGGGTGACACAGAACTAGCTCCAATTCATCAATGTAATGTAGGCATGTATTCCGAATATAGTCATACATGCTTATGGAAAAGAATTTGCATGACATCTTTTTTCCTACCCTCCCGTGGCAGCGGGGTCCTTACGGAAACTAAGGGATATTAAGGCCTCCTTTTAATAGAGTACTGGAACAAAGCATTAACACATAGTGAATACATGAACTCCTCAAACTACGGTCATCACCGGTAAGTATCCCAATTATTGTCACTTCGGGGTTAATGGATCATAACACATAATAGGTGACTATAGACTTGCAAGATAGGATCAAGAACTCTCATATATTGATGAAAACATAATAGGTTCAGATCTAAAATCATGGCACTCAGGCCCTAGTGACAAGCATTAAGCATAGCAAAGTCATAGCAACATCAATCTCAGAACATAGTGGATACTAGGGATCAAACCCTAACAAAACTAACTCGATTACATGATAAATCTCATCCAACCCATCACCGTCCAGCAAGCCTACGATGGAATTACTCACGCACGGCGGTGAGCATCATAAAATTGGTGATGGAGGATGGTTGATGATGACGACGGTGACGAATCCCCCTCTCCGGAGCCTCGAACGGACTCCAGATCAGCCCTCCCAAGAGGTTTTAGGGCTTGGCGGCGGCTCCGTATCATAAAACGCGATGATTTCTTCTCTTCTATTTTTTTCTCCCCAAAAGCAAATATATAGAGTTGGAGTTGGAGTCAGGAGGTCTCTGGGGGGCCCACGAGGTAGGGGGCGCGCCCTAGGAGGGGGCGCCCTCCACCCTCATGGACAGGGTGTGGGCCCCCTGGTCTTCACCTTTGGCGAGGATTTTTTATTATTTATTGTAAGATATTCCATGGAGTTTCAGGTCATTCCGAGAACTTTTGTTTTCTGCACATAAAACAACATCATGGCAATTCTGCTGAAAACAGCGTCAGTCCGGGTTAGTTCCATTCAAATCATACAAGTTAGAGTCCAAAACAAGGGCAAAAGTGTTTGGAAAAGTAGATACAACGGAGACGTATCAGGCGTTGCCCCCTCCTAGTCCAAATCAGACTTCTCAAGGGGGGGGGCAGCTAGCCCTAGGGCCCTCTCCCCTTTCTCACACAAGGCCCATGTTGGCCCATTAGTTCCCCCCAGGGTTTCCGATAACCCCCGGCACTCTGATATTTATCCGGACCCCAGAACTCATCCGGTGTCCGAATAACATCGTCCAATATATCAATCTTTATCTCTCGACTATTTCGAGACTCCTTGTCATGTCCATGATCACATCCAGGACTCCAGACTACCTTCGGTACATCACAACCCATAAGCTCATAATACCGATCATCATCGAATGTTAAGCGTGCGGACCCTACGGGTTTTAGAACTATGTAGACATGACTGAGACTCATCTCCGGTCAATAACCAATAGCAGAACCTGGATGCTCATATTGGTTCCTACATATTCTACGAAGATCTTTATCGGTCAAACCGCATTACAACATACGTTGTTCGCTTTGTCATCGGTATGTTACTTGCCCGAGATTCGATCATCGGTATCATCATACCTAGTTCAATCTTATTACTGGCAAGTCTTTTTAGTCATTCCGTAATGCATCATCCCGCAACTAACTCATTAGTCACATTGCTTGCAAGGCTCATAGTGATGTGCATTACCGAGAGGGCCCAGAGATACCTCTCCGATACACAGAGTGACAAATCCTAATCTCGATCTATGCCAACTCAACAAACACCATCAGAGACACCTGTAGAGCATCTTTATAATCACCTAGTTACGTTGTGACGTTTGATAGCACACAAGGTGTTCCTCTGGTATTCAGGAGTTGCATAATCTCATAGTCAGAGGAACATGTATAAGTCATAATGAAAGCAATAGCAATAAAACTAAACGATCATTTATGCTAAGCTAATGGATGGGTTTGTCCATCACATCATTCTCTAATTATTTGATCCTGTTCATCAAATGACAACACATGTCTATGGTCAGGAAACTTAACCATCTTTGATTAACGAGCTAGTCAAGTAGAGGCATACTAGGGACACTCTGTTTTGTCTATATATTCACACATGTACTAAGTTTCCGGTTAATACAATTCTAGCATGAATAATAAACATTTATCATGATATAAGGAAATATAAATAACAACTTTATTATTGCCTCTATGGCATATTTCCTTTAGTTATTTGTGTGCAGGTGCTGCTTACGTTGTGTTGCTTGGTTCTCGTACTGGTTCGATACCTTGGTTTCATAACTGAACGAAATACCTACCGTCGCTCTGCTACATCATCCCTCCCTCTCCAGGGAAATACCGACGTAGTTCCAGCTACCATCAAGGAGAATTTCTGGCGCCGTTGCCGGGGAGGATCAAGTCAAGATAGTTTCCCGTCAACGCACCAATTTCTGGCAATGTTGCCGGGGAGGATCTTCAACATAACCAGGTTCCTAATCACAAATCTCATCTCCTTGCAATTTACATTATTTTCCATTTGCCTCTTGTTTTCCTCTCCCCCCTTCACAAAAAATTGTTGTTTTATTCTCCTCTCTTTTTCTGTTAGCCGTTTTCTTGCCAGATCTGTTTCTGAGTGCAATCTTGTTGTGTGGTCATCATGACTGAAGAGAACACCAAGTTATGTGGTTTCTCAAATACCAACAACAATGATTTTATTGGCACTCCGCTTGCTCCTCCCACCACTAGTGCGGAGACTAGTGATATTAATACCGCTTTGCTAAATCTTGTTATGAAAGACCAATTTTCCGGTACTCCTAATGAGGATGCCGTGTCCCATCTTAATACCTTTGTGGAATTATGCGATATTCAAAAGCAAGTAGGCAATGATATGGTCAAGATGAAATTATTTCCGTTCTCTTTGCGTGATTCTTCAAATATTTGGTTCTCTTCTTTGCCTCGCAATAGTATCGAATCTTGGAATAAGTGCAAAGATGCTTATGACTAAGTATTTTCCTCCCGCATAAATTATTTCCCTTAGAACCCAGATCATGAATTGCAAGCAAGTTGAACATGAGCATGTTGCACAATCTTTGGAAAGGATGAAAATGATGCTAAGGAATTGCCCAACTCATGGGTTAAATCTTTGGATGATCATACAAAATTTTTATGCGGGATTGAATTTTGTTTCTCGTAATCTTTTAGATTCCACCGCGGGTGGTACTTTTATGCAAATTACTTTGGGTGAAGCCACCAAATTGCTTGATAATATCATGATAAATTATTCACAATGGCATGCCGAAAGAGCTCCTACTAGTAAAAAAGTTAATTCGGTTGAAGAAATTTCTTCTTTGAGTGATAAAGTTGATGCTCTTATGAAATTGGTTGTTAGTAGAAGTGCTCCTATAGATCTTAATGATATGCCTTTGTCTACTTTGATTGAGCAAAATAGTGATGCCATTGATGTGAATTTTATTTCTCGCAACAATTTCAACAACAATGCTTATAGAGGAAATTTTAATCCTAGGCCTTTTCCTAGTAATTCCTCCAACAATTATGGTAATTCCTATGGAAATCAATCTTATAATAATAATAGGAACACCTCTGATCTTGAGAATAATATTAAAGAATTTATCAACACACAAAAAGTTTTTCAACACTTCCATAGAAGAAAAGTTGAATAAGATTGATGATTTGTCTAGAAGTATTGATAGAATTGCTCATGATGTGGAAAATCTCAAGATAAAAATTTTGTGCCTAAAGTAGATGAATCAATTAAAGCTCTTTATGTTTCTATGGATGAATGTAAGAAAAGAACTGCTATGCTTAGAGCTAAAAGAGAATTTTTGGAAAAAGCTTTCTCTAGTGATTATTCTTGCAAAGATGATGAAGATCTTAAAATGATTGGTGTTTCTTCTATTGATTCCTTGTTTAGTAAAGTTAAGAGTGATGAAAAAGGGACTGGAGAAGAGTCAACTTTAGGTAGAAGACGTCCCAATACTTCGGAGGGTGAAAATCTTGTTGAGAAAATTGGTGAAAGTGGGTTTGGAGAGGTCAAAACTTTAGCTAGTGATGCACCCACTATTTTGGATTACAAAGACTTTAATTATGATAGTTGCTCTTTGATTGATTGTATTTCTTTGTTGCAATCCATGATAAATTCACCCCATGCTTATGAACAAAACAAAGCTTTTACTAAACATATTGTTGATGCTATGATGAAAGCTTTGGAAGAAAAATTGGAATTAGAAGTTTCAATTCCTAGAAAATTGTATGATGAGTGGGAACCTACTATCAAAGTCAAGATTAAAAATTATGAGTGTTTTTCTTTGTGTGACTTGGGTGCTAGTGTTTCCACAATTCTGAAATCTTTATGTGATGTGCTTGGTCTTACCAATCTTGAAGAATGTTCCTTGAATTTGCACTTGGCGGATTCTACTATTAAAAAGCCTATGGGAAGAATAAATGATGTTCTTATTCTTGCAAATAGGAATTATGTGCCCATATATTTTATTGTTCTTGATATTGATTGCAATCCGTCTTGTCCAATTATTCTTGGTAGACCATTTTTAAGCACTATCGGTGCCGTGATTGATATGAAAGAAGGCAATATTAAGTTCCAATTTCCTTTTAGGAAAGGTATGGAACACTTTCCTAGAACAAGAATTAGGCTACCTTATGAATCAATCATGAGGGCATCTTATGGATCTCGAACCAAAGATGACAAAACTTAGATACTTGCTTTATGCCTAGCTTAGGGCGTAAAACTATAACGCTTGTTGGGAGGCAACCCAATGAATAAAATTTATTTTTTCTTTTTGCTTTCTATTCTTGAATGTTAGCAAAATTATGCTACTGTTATAATTGTGTTTTCATGTTTTAATTAGTGTTTGTGCCAAGTAAAGCCTTTAGGATCTTCTTGGGCAATAGTTGTGTGATCTTGCTGAAAAACAGAAACTTTTATGCTCACGAAATTAATTTTCATTTTTTTACCAGAAAACGATAAAATACCCATTCCACTTGCAATAGATCAATATAAAAATTTCTCAGATCGTCCTAATTTTTCAGAGTTTTTTGAGTAACAGAAGTACTCGAAATTGTCGGATTGCTATAGACTGTTCTGTTTTGACAGATTCTGCTTTCTTTGTGTTTTGTGCTTATTTTGATGGCTCTACGGTTTTCTTTGATGATTTTTTGCCATAGAAAAGTTGGAATACAGTAGAATAATAGAAAAAAAATATGAATTGGTTTGATACAGAACTTATAGTAGTGGTTTATTGTTCTTATACTAACGGATCTCACGAAGGCTTTGTTGAGTTTTGTGTGATTGAAGTTATCAAGTTTTGGGTTATCTTACGATGGATGAAGGAAGGATGTAAGAGCCTAAGCTTGGGGATGACCCGGCATCCCAAGCTATTATCCAAGAATGAGCAACCAACTAAGCTTGGGGATGCCCCCGAGTGGCATCCCCTCTTTCTTCCAACAACTATCGGTATTTTACTTGAGACTATATTTGTATTCATCACATGATATGTGTTTTGCTTGGAGCATCTTGTATGATATGTGTCTCTTCTTGTTTCGTTTTGTGTTTTAAGTCATCAATCCTTGCTGGACACACCTTTTTGAGAGACCCAAAATTATGTCATGACTTGTTAGAATTGCTCTCTATGCTTCACTTAAATCTTTTATGAGCTAGGACTTGCTCTAGTGCTTCACTTATACCTTTTTGAGCACGGTGTGCTTTGTTATTTTTTAAGAAATTCTCTCTTGCTTCACTTAGATTTGTTTGAGAGTTCGTAAAATTTTGAAGAAATTATCTCTTGCTTCACCTAAATTATTTTGAGAGAAAGAAAATTTGGTATGCTCATGATCTTCACTTACACTGCGTTTGATGTCTCAATTGAAGCCTAGGAAATGTATTTCATATTGAACTAGCAGTAATACAGCTGTTTGTATGGACAATGAATCCGTATTGGAAACAAAAGCACAATTCCAAACCGTTTTGCCTCCCACGAAAAGCTTCCTCCCACGTTTCGTAGGGGTGCCGCTCCGATTTGGGCTGAAATCAAGAGTGTCCACAAAACGTACCCCTTCATCCTCCCGCGACCACAAAAAAATAGAGTAGGGAGGTTGGCCGTGACCTAGGAGCTCGACGGCGGTGACCACCACGAGCATTGGCGGCTGCACAGGTGTTGTTTTTCCCCGTTCCCTCTTCCTCTTCCCCACCCCAGTACCGCATCCCATCCCTGTACCATGCCGCATCCCATCCCCATACCACATCCCATCCCAGCGCCGGTCGGCGACCAAGATGGAGGTCCGCGGTGGCCCGAGACCTCTAGCACGTGCCCCCTCTGGATCCGTCGTGCCCCCCCTTTGGATCAGCCGCGCCCTGACCCACTGGATCCGCGTCCCCCTATGCCATGCCCCTCCGTCCTCCTTTACACCCCCTCTTTCCACACCATGGTTGACAGAGATGCAGCTCCTCTGCTCCTCTACTCCATGTCCGCTCCCTGTATGAATTCTTCTACTCTTCCATCATGGCCATAGCCTCTTCTCCTCTTCCCTCCATATCCCTCTCTGATTAGCTAATTTACAATGTTTATATCAGATGTTAGTGCCAAAGTTCAGCCATTAAAATATTTTTGCCGAGTTGTCTGATTTCATAATCAAGAGAATGTAGACAAGTGTGTAGTATGGGTATTAAGTTTCCTACAATGTCTCCTAAAGTTTTTTGTTTCGAATTTGAGAGTACGTGTTGTTTGTTAATTCCAAAGTTTGTCATCCAAACATGATTTAGTATTGAAATCTCAGAGGCATTTCAAAGGCCAATTCACTGTACAACCAAACAGGTGAATTCGTATTCGTGCCATTTCAATTTCCTTGCTGATTTGGAATTCAGACCAATTCAATACGGAGCTCTCCAATGGAGACATCCAAACGAAGCGTTATATTTGTTTGAGCTTATGAAAAGCAACACATGAAAATTAGTGCCAAAGTGATAGATATCCAAGAAGGATAAAGTAAAAGAAAATGTCATGAAGATCATTGGACAAAATAAACTTGATTCTTAGTAATAGTTTTGAGATATGATGATGTGATATGTGAGTCATCTTGATGAGTAATTATGCTTTAGTAGGAATATTGGTGTTAAGGTTTGTGATTCCCTATGCATGCACGAAAGTCAATAATCATGCAATGAAACTTTTATCCTACTTTTCGTGCATTATTCGGTGTTAATTATACTTAATGCTTGCTTATGAGATTATTCGTTTCTTGGTTGGTCGCTTCCCAATCTTTTGCTAGCCTTCATTTTGCACTAAGTATGACCTCTGCTTGTGCATCCAAAATCCTTTAAACCAGTTTTGCCACATGAGTCAAATATACCTACCTATTTGTGGTATTGTTTTGCCGTTCTAAGAAAATTTTCATGTGCCATCTCTAATTTTCAAAATAAACTTCTCTTTTGTGTATTTGTTTTGCTCGCGGAGCGGTGAGGGGTGGCTAATATTTTCCATGCTAGATGTGTTATTCTCAAGATGAGTGTTTATTCACTTGTCTTTGCACGAGAGTAAGGCAAATGTATTAGGGATGCCAAGTCCCGAAATGCAAAAAGAAATGAATTTACTTTATGTTGTCAAATAATAAATTCCTTAGAAAGTGTTGGTATGGAGGACACCCGTGGATACGGTTAGCCATGGAACGTGAAAGTTATGGTGGAAAAGGGAATAAACTTTATTTTCTGTTTGGGAACCGCCTATGATATATCTATGCATGGAAAGTATTGGGAACTCTAAGTCGCTTTCGTTGGTGGGATGGATACACTCCCAAAATGTTTTTATCTCTAATTTTTCGCTTTGAGCTCTGGCACCTCTACAAATCCCTACTTCCCTCTACGAAGGGCCTATCTTTTACTTTATGCAATTTTTATTTTGAGTCTCCAACTTCTCTCATAAAAGAACCAACTAGGAGGCAATATGATCGTGCTCAAGTATTGGGTGTAGTTAATATTCGAGTGTGTTTCATGAATGGATCAACGTTTGAGCATGATGGGCTAGGGATAACTTATTTTAGCATTGATATTTTGAAAGACATGGTTGCTTGTTGATATGCTTGAGTATCTAAATTATTATGTCAAAACTAGACTATTGCTTTGAATCACATAAAAGTCCAAATGTCCATGCTATAAAGAAAATAATATGATATGACTTGATGAACGGCACTCCACATCAAAAATTCTATTTTTATCACTTACCTACTCGAGGACGACTAGCAGTTATGCTTGGGGATGCTGATACGTCTCCAACGTATATATAATTTTTGATCGTTCCATGTTGTTTTATTATCAATATTGGATGTTTTATAATCATTTTATATCATTTTTTGGTACTAACCTATTGACATAGTGCCAAGTGCCAGTTGCTGTTTTTTTCCATTTTTTTACATCACAGAAAATCAATATCAAACGAAGTCCAAATGCCACGAAACTTTACGGAGATTTTTTATGGGCCAAAAGGAAGGCAATGGGCCCTAGTTGCACCTGGGGGGTGCCCCGAGGGGGGCACAACCCTCCAGGGCGTGCCAGGGCCTCCTGGCACGCCCTGGTAGGTTGTGCCCACCTCGGGTGCCCCCCGGACCGCCTATTTGCTCTATAAATACCCCAAAAATACCATAACCCTAGGGGAGTCGAAGAAATATTCATCCAGCTGCCGCAGAATCCAGAATCACCAGATCCAATCTAGACACCATCATAGAGGGGTTCACCACTTCCATTGGTATCTCTCCGATGATGCGTGAGTAGTTCTTTGTAGACCTTCGGGTTCGTAGTTAGTAGCTAGATGGCTTCATCTCTCTCTCTTGATCCTCAATACAATGATCTCTTGACGATCCATATGATGTAACTCTTTTTGCAGTGTGTTTGTTGGGATCGATGAACTTCGAGTTTATGATCAGATCTATGTTTTTATATCCATGAAAGTATTTGAGTTTATTTGATCTCTTTTATGCATGATCTCTTATTGCCTCGTATTTGTTCTCCATATTTGGGTTTTGTCTGGCCAACTTGATCTATTTAGCTTGCAATGGGAAGAGGTGCCCGGTAGTGGGTTCGATCTTACGATGCTTGATCCCAGTGACAGAAGGGGAACCGACACGTATGTATCGTTGCTACTAAGGATAAAAAGACGAGATCTATATCTACCGCCATATAGATAACGGATCTTGTCTACATCATGTCATCGTTCTTACTGCATTACTCGTTTTTCCATGAACTTAATACACTAGATGCATGCTGGATAGCAGTCGATGTGTGGAGTAATAGTAGTAGATGAAGGTAGGAGTCGGTCTACTAATCTTGGACTTGATGCCTATGTAATGATCATCGCCTGGATATCGTCATAATTATTTGAAGTTCTATCAATTTCCCAATAGTAATTTTTTTACCCACAGTTTGCTATTTTTCTCGAGAGAAGCCACTAGTGAAACCTACGACCCCCGGGTCTTCTTTCTCATATATTTGCCATGCGATCCACTTTTCCTTTGCATTTTTATTCAGATCTATTAAACCAAAAATCCAAAAATACCTTGCTGCAATTTATTTTATTTGGTGTTCGATTTATCAATCTACTATAATTTACCTCACGCCCGTTTGCCTATCTTGAGGCGTCGTACCCCGGAAGGGATTGACAACCCCTTTAACACGTCGGGTTGCGAGGTGTTGTTATTTGTGTGTAGGTTTTGCTTACGTTGTGTTGCTTGGTTCTCCTACTAGTTCGATACCTTGGTTTCATAACTGAAGGAAATACCTACCGTCGTTGTGCTACATCATCCCTCCCTCTCTAGGGAAATACCGACGTAGTTCCAGCTACCATCAATCATCATCTTGTGTGTTCGATCTCCATCTCCAAAGCACCGTCAAGATCACCATCATCACCGGATAGACACCTTGATCTCCATCGTAGCATCGTTGTCGTTGATGAAGCTATGTACCTAGGGCGGTAGGGTCATAGGCCTGACCTAGACACCCTCCCCTAGGACATCACCCTAAAACCAGAAGCATTTTAAGAGGAGTCATCATCCACTCGACCATGAGGAATTCCACTCGGAAGACTTGAAGTCACTCGACCGTGGAGACTGTCACTCGACCACCAGAAGGTCTAAAGTTACTCCGAACTACAATGGTCGGACATCACCTCATAGCTTTAATGGTCATTATGTCTCTTTATTTACTAGCATTACCAGTAACGTCTCCTCTTTAATGTACCTTAAACCCTTTGTAACGTGGGACGACTGGGGTCCTGGCGCACTCTATATAAGCCATCCCCCTCCACAGGCACAAGGGTTTGCATCTTTTGTAAACACACACATACGTATAATCCAGTCGACCGCCTCAGGGCACCGAGACATAGGGTTGTTACTTCCTCCGCGAAGGGCCTGAACTCGTAAAACTCGTGTGTACAACTACTCCATAGCTAGGATCTTGCCTCCTCATACCTACCCCCCATTCTACTATCAGTCTTAGATCCATGACAGTTCGCGCCCACCATGGGGCAGGTGTCTTAGCAGTTTATTGGAGAAGTTGTGATTCTTCCGATTCCCATCATCATGGTTTCCTGCGGAGGATTGGCTGGGGGCCGTGAGATCCGTCTCGGCGAGCTCGTCTTCATCGCCGATGAGTCTGCTTGGCTCCATGAGGCTCCACTCGACGTCGAGGCGCTCCCCGTACGTGGGGCGACGCACTTCCGCGCATGTGTCTGCGACGTCCTTCTCCGGCAGCCGTCGACTCAGTATCAGTCGGCTCCCACGGCGTCCTCGCTTCCCGTTGTTCGCCGGCGTCAGCGATCCGGTCGGTCGCGGCTTCAGCGGTGGGTGAGACATGCGGTGGCCCGCCAATCGGCCACCCCACAAATCGCAGCGACTGAGCCCAGTGAAACTCTCTACGGCCTATTCGATCTGTCGAATGGCTCCGTCGATACTGCATCCGAGTGCGACAGCAGCGACCCCGCGGTGGAAGTCTTGATGGTCAATGGACCACGCAGTCCTCCTGGCTTCGCCCGTGAAGACGGTGGCGATGGCGTCGGTGACCCATCACATGTTCACGAGGAGTACCGCCCCGAACCCCTCTCTTCGCAGCGGAGGGAAGATCTTTGCCGCCGTAATATGGATGCACTTCACACTCCTATCGTTGGAGAAACCCCTGAGGCCCTGGCCTTGGAGGAGGCGCTCCTGGCCAACTTGGCTGAGCGTACTTGACTGGAGAACCTCCAGCGCGCACTCGACGAGCGTGCTCGGCAGCGGATTCCCGAATCCAGTCGACGACAACTTTTGCTGCCTCCAACTCAGGTATACCGAACTCCGATCCAGAATCTCACGGCTGCAACTCGAATAGTAGAGTCAATTCAACCTTCCCATTCAGAAGCTGGCCGAGGTTTGATGCAGATCCGGGCTTTACTCCGGGCGGCGGGAGAGCAGAACACAGCAGTATCTCAGTCGCGGAACAGGATTCATAGCAGATCTGTGGTGGCAGACACTGTCCAATCTGCTCATAGCCCAAGATCGCCTCCGCGGCGTGAGGAACGTGGGCACCGGCAAGATCAGTACAGGAACCGCGAGTAGTATGATCATCGACTCGACCACGATGGCCATCGTCGAGTGCCCACGCCTCCTCCGAGGAGTGGGTCATACGCGCCTCGGTGGCAAGATGACAGGAGCCCCCACAGCGGCGAACGAAGAATTCCGGTCGACCCTAGAGAGCCAGGTTTTGATGCAATATCTATCCTCGTCCAAGGTCTGGTCGATAGGAACAGGGCTCACAGAGAAGGCCATGATAGAGATCATCCGACTGGAAGCAGGGCGCACGTCTCAGGACCCGAGTGTTTCAGCAGAGCCATCAGAGCAGCAGTGATTCCTCCTAACTTCAGGTTGGTGACTGGAGTCAGTAAGTTCACCGGCGAGTCCAAGCCAGACACTTGGCTTGAAGACTACCGAGTGGCCGTGCAGATTGGTGGCGGCAATGATGATGTGGCTATGAAGCACTTCCCCTTGATGTTGGAGGGTTCAGCCAGAGTGTGGTTGAATCAGTTGGCTCCTGGCAGCATATATAGTTGGGAGGAATTTGCTCGAGTGTTTGTTAGGACCTTTGAAGGCACTTGCAAAAGGCCGGCAGGGTTGACAGAATTGCAGTGTTGCATCCAGAAACCAAATGAAACCTTGAGGGATTATATCCAGAGGTGGATCACGTTACACCATACAGTGGAGAATGTGTCAGATCACCAAGCAATTTGTGCCTTCACGGAAGGCGTTAAGTATCGAGAGTTGAATATGAAATTCGGTCGGACAGGAGATATGACTCTGACTCAGATGATGGAGATTGCCACCAAATATGCCAATAGTGAAGAGGAAGACCGACTCCGGAGTGGCAAACACAAAACAGTCGCCCAAGAAGCCGGAGGAGGGAATTCCAGTCGGAAACAAAAGCGAAAGGCCGAACCAGCCGCTCCTGGTGAAGCTTTAGCTGTTACCCAAGGAAAGTTCAAGGGAAATCCCAAAGGGTCGTGGACTCCCAAGAAAGTTAAAGATCAAGATGGGAATGATGTGTTGGATTTACCATGCCATATTCATACCAAAAAAGATGAAGAGGGGAATATCATTTATCCTAAACACACCACTCGACAGTGTCGTTTCCTGATCCAGCAGTTTCGAGAGAAACATCCAAAGGAGAAGGAAAAGGAGTCAGACAGAGGTGAAGATAGGGAATAAGATGATGATGGTTTTCCCAATGTCAATTCCACGCTGATGATTTTTGCTGATGTCGAAAGCAAAAGCCGATTGAAAGTTATTAACAAGCAGGTGAACATGGTTGCTCCGGCAACACCCAGTTATCTGAAGTGGTCCCAGACTGCCATCACGTTTGACCAATCAGACCATCCAGCGCATATAGCCACCCCTGGGAGGCAAGCACTGGTGGTCGACCCGGTTGTAGAAGGCACTCGACTGACTAAAGTGCTGATGGATGGAGGTAGTGGCCTGAATATCCTTTACGCTGAAACTTTGAAAGGAATGGGCATTCCGATGTCCAAGCTTAGTGAAAGCAACATGAGTTTCCATGGCGTCATACCTGGCAAGAAGGCTCAGTCACTCAGCCAGATCACCCTTGATGTGGTTTTCGGTGATTCCAAGAATTACCGCAAAGAGAAGTTGATGTTTGAGGTAGTAGATTTCAAGAGTGCTTACCATGCTATTCTGGGGAGACCCGCTTATGCACGTTTTATGGCTTGAACATGTTACGTGTATCTCAAATTGAAGATGTCTGGCCCCAGAGGAGTAATCACTGTCACTGGCAATCGGTAGAAAGTAGAAGAGTGCTTTCAGAAGGGTTCAAAAATTGCCGATGCACATATGGCAGTAGTGGAACTGCAAGAGTATCAGAAAAATGCAGATCCGAGTGATTTGTTGCGAGCCAAGAAGCTTGCCACGGATTCTGCATTTCAGTCGTCCGGTGAAACGAAGCCGGTTCATATTCACCCGACCGATCCCAATGCTGCTCCGACCCATATCTCAACAACACTCGACAGCAAATAGGAAGTAGCGCCCATCCAGTTCCTGCGTGAGAACTGGGACATCTTTGCATGGAAACCTTCTGACATGTCGGGTGTACCCAGGGGACTGGCTGAGCATTGTTTGCGTGTCGACCCAAAAGTAAAACCAGTCAAGGAACATCTCCGACAGTCCGCCATCTAGAAGAGAAAAGCAATTGGCGAGGAAGTGGCTCGCCTCCTGGCAGCTGAGTTCATCCGAGAGATCTACCACTCTGAGTGGCTCGCCAATGTCATCATGGTCCCCAATAAGGATGATTCACTTCGCATGTGCATTGACTTCAAGCATATCAATCGGGCCTGCCTGAAAGATCATTTTCCTCTTCCCCGCATCGACCAAATTGTTGACTCGACTGCGGGGTGTGAGCGTTTGTCCTTCTTGGACGCCTATTCCGGGTACCATCAGATCCGACCGTATGGACCCGATGGGATAAAAACAGCTTTCATCACTCCATTCGGATGTTTCTGTTATGTCACTATGCCATTCGGCCTGAAGAACGCCAGAGCCACATTCATGAGGATGATCCAGAAGTGTCTACTCACTCAAATCAGTCGGAATGTGGAAGCATACATGGATGACATTGTAGTCAAGTCACGTAAAGGTTCCGACCCGCTGGCTGACCTTGCCGAAACCTTTGCCAACCTCAGAAGGTATGATATCAAGCTTAATCCATCAAAATGCACATTCGGAGTTACTGGTGGAAAGTTACTCGGTTTCCTCATTTCCGAACGAGGGATCAGCGCTAACCTAGAGAAAGTTGGTGCCATTCTTCGGATGAAACACCCTATGCGTGTGCACGATGTCCAGAAGCTTACTGGTTGTTTGGCCGCCTTGAGTCGATTCATTTCTCATCTCGGTGAAAAGGCACTGCCACTTTACCGACTGATGAAGAAGTCTGATAAGTTCGAGTGGACTCCCGAAGCTGATGCAGCGTTTGTAGAGCTCAAAGCCCTGCTTTCCACATAGCCGGTGTTTGCTGCACCAATCAGTAAAGAGCCTTTACTGCTTTACATTGCAGCCACTGGACAAGTTGTCAGTACAGTACTCATGGTCGAGCGGGAAGAAGAAGGAAAAACTTATAAAGTTCAGCGCCCAGTATATTACGTTTCTGAAGTTCTGACTCCATCAAAGCAAAGATATCCCCATTATCAGAAGCTTGTTTATGGAATTTACATGACCACGAAGAAGGTTGCACACTATTTCTCTGATCATTCCATTACAGTCGTCAACGACGCTCCATTATCGGAGATTTTGAACAACAGAGATGCAACTGGTTGAGTGGCAAAGTGGGCGATTGAACTCCTTCCCCTGGATATCAAGTTTGAAGCAAAGAAGGCTATTAAGTCCCAAACAATAGCTGATTTCCTTGCCGAGTGGATCGAACAACAACTTTCGGCCCAAATTCACTCGAAGCATTGGACCATGTTCTTCGATGGGTCCAAGATGCTGAATGGTTCCGGTGCTGGAGTGGTGTTGGTCTCCCCCCGTGGTGACAAACTCAGCTATGTTCTCCAGATTCACTTCGACTCCTCCAACAATGAGGCTAAATACGAGGCACTTCTGTATGGGTTGCGTATGGCCATTTCACTCGGCGTCCGTCGCCTCATGGTTTATGGCGACCCGGATTTAGTGGTCAATCAGGTGATGAAGGAGTGGGACGTCAGAAGCCCATCCATGACTGGTTATTGCAATGCAGCAAGAAAGTTAGAAAAGAGGTTTGAGGGGTTAGAGCTCCATCACATCCCTCGACTGGAAAATCAAGCAGCCGATGATCTGGCAAAGATAGGCTCCAAGAGAGAAGCCATTCCCAGTAATGTGTTCCTGGAGCATATTCATACACCTACAGTTCAAGAAGATCCCTTCACTGAAGAGCCCCCACAGCCGAAGAGTGCTACCGATCCGACTGAAATCGAGATTCCAGCCGTAGTCGACTTGATCATGGAAGTTTTTGTCATCACCCCCAATTGGACAGTACCATATATCGCATACATTCTTAGAAGGGAACTCCCAGAGGATGAAGAAGAGGCTCGACAGATCGTCCGCCGGTCTAAGGCCTTTACTGTGATAAGAGAACAGTTGTTCAGAGAAAGTGTGATTGGAGTTTGCCAGAAATGCATAACACCTGAAGAAGGTCGAGTGATCCTCAATTATATCCACTCGGGGACCTGTGGCCACCATGCGTCTTCTCGGACCATTGTGGCCAAATCATACCGAGCGGGATTTTACTGGCCTCGGGCAAATGAGATGGCACAAGAAATAGTCAACAAATGTGAAGGTTGCCAGTTTTACTCCAATATGTCTCACAAGCCTGCGTCAGCCCTGAAGACCATTCCACTCGTCTGGCCTTTTGCTGTTTGGGGATTGGATATGGTTGGACCTTTGAGGACTGGCAGGAGTGGATTCACTCATGTGCTTGTAGCAGTCGACAAGTTCACCAAGTGGATTGAAGCCAAGCCTATCAAGAACCTCGATGCCAGTACTGTTGTAAGCTTCATCAGAGAGATAACATTCAGATATGGTGTTCCACAAAGCATCATCACTGACAACAGATCAAACTTCGATTCCGATGAGTTCAGGACTTTCTGTGCTTCACAAGGTACTTGAGTCGACTATGCCTAAGTCGCCCACCCCCAGTCGAATGGGAAAGCTGAAAGAGCAAATGGATTGGTTCTCAAAGGACTGAAACCCCAACTGATGTGTGACCTCAAACACGCAGCAGGAGCCTGGGTGGATGAACTTCCATCAGTATTGTGGGGATTGAGGACAACTCCCAATAGGTCAACTGGAAGAACCCCATTTTTCTTGGTTTATGGAGCCGAAGTTGTACTTCCGAGTGACTTGCTCCACAATGCACCCCGAGTCGAGCTTTTCTCAGAGGAAGAAGCAGAACAAGCATGGCAGGACGCGGTCGACCTCCTGGAAGAAGAAAGAGAGATGGCCTTGATCCGATCAACCATCTATCAGCAAGACCTGCGTTGATTCCATGCCAGAAACGTGAGAGGTCGAGCACTTCAAGAGGGAGACTTAGTTCTCCGAGTGGATCAGCAGAAATCACACAAGCTTGCTCCCTCTTGGGAAGGCCCCTTCGTGGTCACCAGAGTGATCCACAATGGAGCGTACCACCTCTACGACGTCGAGCACAAGAAAGACGAGCCGCGCACCTGGAATGCGGAGCTGCTCCGCCCCTTTTATACTTAAGAACTTAGTCTGTTGAGATGTAATAAGAAGCACCTTTATAGTTTGTTTATCAAAGACAAGAGTTTTTTTTGTAGTCTCCCAAATTGATTGTCGATTGCTTACGTTTGTTTTTGAGATCCCCCAGTGGGTGGCTTAGCTGCGAATCCGTTTCGCCTAAGTTTAAAAGAAAATCCTACCGAGTGATGAGCAAGCCTCTCACTCGGAGGCTTAGCTGCAGTCCAGTACTCGCCTAAGTTGGAAAAATCCTACCGAGTGATGAGCAAGCCTCTCACTCGGAGGCTTAGCTGCAGTCCAGTACTCGCCTAAGTTGGAAAAATCCTACCGAGTGATGAGCAAGCCTCTCACTCGGAGGCTTAGCTGCAGTCCATTACTCGCCTAAGTTGAAAAAATCCTACCGAGTGATGAGCAAGCCTCTCACTCGAGGGCTTAGCTACAGTCCAGTACTCGCCTAAGTTGAAAAAATCCTACCGAGTGATGAGCAAGCCTCTCACTCGGAGGCTTAGCTGCAGTCCAGTACTCGCCTAAGTTGAAAAAATCCTACCGAGTGATGAGCAAGCCTCTCACTCGGAGGCTTAGCTGCAGTCCAGTACTCGCCTAAGTTGAAAAAATCTTACCGAGTGATGAGCAAGCCTCTCACTCGGAGGCTTAGCTGCAGTCCAGTACTCGCCTAAGTTGAAAAAATCCTACCGAGTGATGAGCAAACCTCTCACTCGGGGGCTTAGCTGCAGTCCAGTACTCACCTAAGTTGAAAAAATCCTACCGAGTGATGAGCAAACCTCTCACTCGGGGGCTTAGCTGCAGCCCAATGCTCGCCTAAGTTTCAAAAAATCCTACCGAGTGATGAGCAAACCTCACACTCGGGGGCTTAGTTGCAGTCCAGTACTCGTCTAAGTTTCAAAAATCCTACCGAGTGATGAGCAAACCTCACACTCGGAGGCTTAGCTGCAATCCAGTACTCGCCTAAGTTGAAAAAAATCCTACCGAGTGATGAGAAAATCTCACACTCGGAGGCTTAGCTGCAGTCCAGTACTCGCCTAAGTTACAAAAATCCTACCGAGTGATGAGCAAACCTCACACTCGGGGGCTTAGCTGCAGCCCAATGCTCACCTAAGTTTCAAAAATCCTACCGAGTGATGAGCAAACCTCACACTCGGGGGATTAGCTGCGGTCTAGTACTCGCCTAAGTTGGAAAACCATCCCTATCCGCAAGGATGACGAGGTGAAGGTCGACTACAATCCTCTCCATGGAGCTGCGCCGCAAGTACAATGTCCGCTCCATCCCTATCTGCAAGGATGACGAGGTGCAGGTCGACTACAATCCTCTCCACGGAGCTGCGCCAAAAGTACAATGTCCGCTCCATCCCTATCTGCAAGGATGACGAGGTGCAGGTCGACTGCAAACCTCTCCTCGGAGCTGCGCCACAAGTACAATGTCCGCTCCATCCCTATCCGCAAGGATGACGAGGTGCAGGTCGACTGCAAACCTCTCCTCAGAGCTGCGCCACAAGTACAATGTCCGCTCCATCCCTATCCGCAAGGATGATGAGGTGCAGGTCGACTGCAAACCTCTCCTCGGAGCTGCGCCACAAGTACAATGTCCGCTCCATCCCTATCCGGAAGGATGACGAGGTGCAGGTCGACTGCAAACCTCTCCTCAGAGCTGCGCCACAAGTACAATGTGCGCTCCATCTCTATCCGCAAAGACGACGAGGTGCAGGTCGATTGGGATATCTTCTTCAGAGTTGCATCTCAAAGAATATTCCGAGTGAAGAATAAGTTCCACTCGAAAGCAAACGCAAGCACATGCAGAAGATAAACCAAGATAAGATAAAATCTCAAGTGTTTCAGGACAAAGATAAAGGTACTCAGGCGCCAGGCCCGAAGGAGTTTAATGGTTACAAAAACCACTCAGCATTCCGAGGCAAATTTAAAGCAAGTTTAAGTATCAAGTTTGTTCACTCGGCAAGAGGAGGGCTTGTAGGCTCGACAAACTCATCCAAATCAATCCCGTCAGTGATCCGAGTGGCAGCAACAATGAAAGTCTCCATGAAGGACTGGAAGTCGTGCCTTTTTGTGTTGGCGACCTTGATCGCCGCCAGCTTCTATTCTCGAGCTTCTCTGTAGTGGACCCTGACCAGTGACAGAGCCACGTTAGCACCGCATCGGGCAGAGGACTTCTTCCATTCCTGCACTCGACCAGGGACCTCACTGAGTCGAGCCATCAGAGACTCGAGATCATTCTGAAGCGTTGCCCTTGGCCAGAGCGATGAGTCGATGCATGAAACCTCAACCTTCAGACGGGCAAGATAACTTGTAACACTGGCGACGCGGGATTCCAGTCGAAGCACATTCATGGCAGCCTCGTCGCCGACTGGAGAAAGGATAGGGTCCAAGCCCGTCTCGGTCCGTCCAGTCTCCTCTTCAAAGTTTTGGCAAAATTCTGTAGAGTCTAGGAGTTAATGAGTCGACTAGTCAGGTTTTACTTGCAAACAGTAAAACCGTCGGGTAAAAAAGGGATACCTTCGAGCATAAGAAAGAGTTTCTTGGTGAGAGCTTTCATATAAGCCTCCAAATCGTTCCTCCTGTGAGCCATGCTTTCCAGCTGGTCGTTCAGAGCCACTTTATCTTTTTTCAAACGAGTCACCTCTTGATTAGATTCAGTGAGAGACGACTTCAGCTTGTTGATTTCTTATTCCAGTGCTCCGACCGAAGCCAGTTTCTGGTCAGCAAGGGCAGTCTTCTCCTGAGCCTCCTTCTGCGTAGCTGCAAGGTCCAAGTCCTTCTCCAGGGCCAGCCTCATTTTCTCTACAAAATAAGCATTCAGATCAAATAGAAGAACTAATGGATAATTTGAAGGATAGTCGGGATAAGCAGTCGATAGGCAAGTTACCTTCCGTACCAGCAACATCATCTTGAGCCTTCTTTAAGTTCTGCTGAGCCAACTCCAGATCAAGGTTGAGTTGCCTCTACTTTTCCTCAAATTCGGCGAACTTGGAGATAAGCGTACAAGATTTCTATAGTGAGTAAAAGACATATCAATCGACAAGATCAAAGTTTATTTACTTCCGAGTGAATAAAACTTCAAAACTACTCAGACCCCAACCGAATGCCAGTAGTCGACTGCGGTCTTGGGGACTACACCTAGTGGGTGCACTTAGCGTGCCCCCACTGGTTCGGATCCCACTCGACATGGTCCGCCCAGGCTGAGTAAAAAAGGAGGTGCTCAGACCCCAGCCGACTGCCAGCAGTCGACTGCGGTCTCAGGGACTACACCCAGTGGGTGCACTTAGCGTGCCCCCACTGGTTCAGATCCCACTCGACGTTGTCCGCCCAGACCGAGTGGAAGAAAGAAAAGATATGAAAAGTGCTCAGACCCCAACCGACTGCCAGCAGTCGACTGCGGTCTCGGGGACTACACCCAGTGGGTGCACTTAGCGTGCCCCCACTGGTTCATATCCCATTCGACCAGACCGAGTGGAAGAGTGCAAATAATAAAGACGACAAAACACCCAGTGGGTGTACAGATTCGAAGCAGACAATGAAATATTACGCGAAGGAAACCATTCGGGTAGCATATCCTAAAAGAACAAGTTCAGTCGGAAGTTAACTTACCTAGACATTGGCTTGAAGAGTTGCGCTGGCGTCATAAGCAGCCTGACTGCTTTCGTGCACCGCCTTCACCCGCTCCATCATTATACCAGCCTGACGGATGGCCTCCGCAGTAGCGTCCGACTGGCTTTCTGGAACATGATTAGTGGCAAAGAAGGGGACAGATGGTCCAGACACAGCGGCTTGGAGATCCGAAGGATGAAGTTGGACAGTTGAAACAAGCTCTGGAGCAGTCGACGGTGCACGACGCGCACTCGACACTGGGTCAGCAAAGGCTACAGAAACCTTACTCACATCTTCGAGCTGTTGAGCTACCCGCTCCGCCGCCGGCTCCGACTAGGATGTCTTGCTAGCTATTGTCTTCTTCTTCCTGGGCCTCAGCGACACATCCTCGTCATCATCTGGAAGCTCAATAACATTGGGGGGCTACAAAGAAATCAGCCGACCCTAGATGAGTCATCAGAATTTAATCGACCGTACAATCGAGAACAAGACCACAAGAATTGTACCTGGGTTAGAGGTGCCCGCATCTTCCATGTCCTCGTCTTCATACTGGCGGGTACAAGTCCCAGAGGTAGCAGCACTACAAGTTTCAGAATTTAGTCGGTCATGTCTGACGAAAATGAATCGACTCAAATCCAAATTCATACTGAAACAAGAAATCAAGTCCAACTAATACCCGAAAGCAATGGGGATGGCCACTTTGATCTTCGGCAAGGCTTTTGGCGGTTTGGACGGCGTGGCTTTCGGTTGCTTCGATGCCTTTTCAATCGGCGCTGGAGAAGACGTCCGAGGGTACTTCGATGACTGCCCAGTTTGCGCAGTTGCTTTGCCGCGGGCGCTTGCTGGATCGTGAGAAAGTTTGGATTGTTTTTCCCTATGAGGAGGAGAGTCGACCTCTTCTTCATCACTCGGGTCGTCGCTATCCTCGTCCTCTTCATCATCAGAGTGCCACTCGCCGCTTTCACCTCCACTCGCTTCTCCCTCTAGGTCCTGCTCCTGCTCCCCGTTGGGCATCGAGTACATCTCAGTCAGGGTGTGGAAGACAACAACCAAGCTAGGAGTCAGTGGGGTGATAGCAAACAGCTACTTGATAAATCAAGAAGACACTTGACCATTTGGAGTCATACTTTGTCGGTTTTGTACGAGTTGTCGAGTGGAGGAATCCTCCGGGATCTCCTGGGGTTGTCTTTGTTGCCAGTAATACCCATCAGCCACCCTTCCAACGTAGCTTCGTCGACTTCTTCTGGATGGATCCGAGTGGTGTCTTCAGTGCCCGAATACATCCACATCGGATGGTCACGAGCTTGAAGTGGTTGGATGCGTCGCTTGAGGAAGACCTCCAACAGGTCCATACCGGTTACCCCATCACGGACAAGCTGAACTACTCGCTCAACCAGCACTTTCACTTGCGCCTTCTCCTCTGGGATCACTTTCAGAGTAGAGGGCTTCTCCACTCGGGCCATGGAAAAGGGGGGAAGCCCGGTCGACTGACCCGAAGTCGGCTGTTCCTTGCAGTAGAACCAGGTCGACTGCCAACCCCGGACAGACTCGGGAAGGATCATGGTTGGGAAAGTGCTTTTGTTCCTCATCTGAATCCCAAGACCCCTGCACATCTGAATCACTTGCGTCTTCTCGTCACTCGGATTGGCCTTCTTGACCGTCTGAGAACGACACGTGAATATGTGTTTGTAGAGGCCCCAGTGTGGCCGACAGCCCAGGAAGTTCTCACACATGGACACGAAAGCAGCAAGATACACGATGGTGTTCGGGGTAAAATGGTGGAGTTGCGCCCCAAAGAAGTTCAAGAAACCTTGAAAGAAAGGGTGGGGAGGCAAGGAAAACCCGTGGTCGACGTGAGTAGCGAGGAGAATGCGCTCACCCTCCTGCGGCTGCGGCTCGGTCTCGTTCCCCGGGAGTCGCGCCGATTCATGGAGAATCAGTCCCCCATCGACCAGGTCATCGATGTCATCCTGACGGATCGTCGAGTGAATCCAGTCGCCCTGGAGACCGAACCTCAAGGAAGATCCGCCCCGGCCGGACTTCTTCCCCCTCGCCTTCGGCGTCGCCTTCTTCGCGCGCTCTGATAACCCACAAGTATAGGGGATCAATTGTAGCCTCTTTCGATAAGTAAGAGTGTCGAGTCCAATGAGGAGCTAAAGGTAGAACAAATATTCCCTCAAGTTCTATCAACCACCGATACAACTCTACGCGCACTTGACGTTCGCTTTACCGGAAACAAGTATGAAACTAGAAGTACTTTGTAGGTGTTTTTGGATAGGTTTGCAAGATAATAAAGATTACGTAAATAAAAAGTAGGGGTTTCTTAGGTAAAGACACAACTAAATTAGTTTTAGTAGAGAGCTTGTTGTCAAGAGAAAGTTATTTGTCCCTACGCAATCGATAACTAGACCGGTAATCATTATTACAATTTTATTTGAGGGAGAGGCATAAGCTGACATACTTTCTCTACCTGGATCATTAAGGTAACTACTAGCAAGCATCCGCAACTACTAAAGATTCATGAAGGTAAAACCCAACCATAGCATTAAAGCATCAAGTCCCCTTTATCCCATACGCAAACAACCTACTTACTCGGGTCTGTGCTTCTGTCAGTCACGCCACCCACCATAAGCAAATCATGAACATATTGCAAACCCTACAGCGGGGATCCCTCACACTTGCGTGACACAGAGAGCACCATAGGACAGCACCAATAATAAAACATGCAACTCAAACCAATCTTGATCATCAAATAGCCATTAAGACAAAACGGATCTACTCAAACATCATAGGATGGCCATACATCATAGGGAAATAATATATAGCATTGAGCACCATGTTTAAGTAGAGATTACAGCGGGTAAGAGAGAGGTTACACCGCTGCATAGAGGGGGAAAGAGTTGGTGGTGAAGGCGGTGAAGTTGTTGGTGAAGATGACGGTGATGATGATGGCCCGGGGTGGCACTCCGGCACCACCGGAAGCAAGGGGAGAGGGCCCCCCTTCTTCTTCTTCCTTGACCTCCTCCCTAGATGGGAGAAGGGTTTACCCTCTGGTCCTTGGCCTCCATGGTGTGGGAGGGTCGAGAGCCCCTCCAAGATTGGATCTTTCTCTCTATTTCTGCGTTCTCAGATTCTACCCTTTCACCGTTTCTTATATTCCCGGAGATCCGTAACTCCGATTGAGCTCAAATTTGAACACGATCTCTATCCGGATATTAGCTTTTTTGCAGCGAAAGAAGGGCATCAACCGCCTTACGGGGTGGCCACGAGGGTCAGGGGCGCGCCCCCCTACCTCATGGGCCCCTCGAGCATCGTCTCGCGTTGATTTCACTTCCCAAAAATCACATGTATTCCAAAAAAATCTCCGTCCGTTTTTATCCCGTTTGGACTCCATTTGATATGGATATTCTGCGAAACAAAAAACATGCAACAAACAGGAACTGGCACTGGGCACTGGATCAATATGTTAGTCCCAAAAATAGTATAAAAAGTTGCCAAAAGTATATGAAAGTTGTAGAATATTGGCATGGAACAATAAAATTTATAGATACGACGAAGACATATCAGTATCCCCAAGCTTAATTCCTGCTCATCCTCGAGTAGGTAAATGATAAAAAAAATTGATGTGGAATGCTACCTAGCATAATCTTGATCACATATCTAATCATGGCATGAATATTAAGACACGAGTGATTCAAAGCAATAGTCTATCATTTGCCTTAAAAACAATAATACTTCAAGCCTACTAATAAAGAAATCATGTCTTTTCAAAATAACATGGCCAAAGAAAGTTATCCCTACAAAATCATATAGTCTGGCTATGCTCCATCTTCTTCACACAAAACACATCATGCACAACCCCGATGACAAGCCGAGCAATTGGTTCATACTTTTTAACGCGCTTCAGCTTTTTCAACCCTCACGCAATACATGAGCGTGAGCCATGGACATAGCACTATAGGTGGAATAGAATATAATAGTGGGGGTTGTGTGGAGAAGACAAAAGGGGAGAAAGTCTCACATCGACGCGGCTAATCAACGGGCTATGGAGATGCCCATCAATTGATATCAATGTGAGGAGTAGGGATTGCCATGCAACGGATGCACTAGAGCTATAAGTATATGAACGTTCAACTGAAACTAAGTGGGTGTGCATCCAACTTGCTTGCTCATGAAGACCTAGGGCATTTGAGGAAGCCCATCGTTGGAATATACAAGCCAAGTTCTATAATGAAAATTCCCACTAGTATATGAAAGTGATAACTCAAGAGACTCTCTATATGAAGAACATGGTGCTACTCTAAAGAACAAGTGTGGTAAAAGGATAGTAACATTGCCCCTTCTCTCTTTTTCTCTCATTTTTTTGTTTTTTTGTTTTTTTTTGTTTTTTTGGGCCTTCTCTTTTTTTGACCTTTCTCTTTTTTTCGTCCGGAGTCTCATCCCGACTTGTGGGGGAGTCATAGTCTCCATCATCCTTTCCTTACTGGGGCAATGCTCTAATAATGATGATCATCACACTTCTGTTTACTTACAACTCAATATTACAACTCAATACTAGAACAAAGATATGACTCTATATGAATGCCTCCGGCGGTGTACCCGGATGTGCAATGATCTAGCGTAGCAATGACATCAAAAAACGGACAAGCCATGAAAACATCATGCTAGCTATCTTACGATCGTGCAAAGCAATATGACAATGAATGCTCAAGTCATGTATATGATGATGATGGAAGTTGCATGGCAATATATCTCGGAATGGCTATGGAAATGCCATGATAGGTAGGTATGGTGGCTGTTTTGAGGAAGATATAAGGAGGTTTATGTGTGATAGAGCGTATCGTATCACGGGGTTTGGATGCACCGGCAAAGTTTGCACCAACTCTCGAGGTGAGAAAGGGCAATGCACGGTACCGAAGAGGCTAGCAATGATGGAAGGGTGAGAGTGCGTATAATCCATGGAGTCAACATTAGTCATAAAGAACTCACATACTTATTGCAAAAGTCTATTATCCGTCGAAGCAAAGTACTATTATGCATGCCCCTAGGGGGATATATTGGTAGGAAAAGACCATCGCTTGTCCCCGACCGCCACTCATAAGGAAGACAATCAATAAATACCTCATGCTCCAACTTCGTTACATAACGGTTCACCATACGTGCATGCTACGGGAATCACAAACCTCAACACAAGTATTTCTACCATCCACAACTACCCACTAGCATGACTCTAATATCACCATCTTTATATCGCAAAACTATTGCAAGGAATCAAACATATCATATTCAACGATCTACAAGTTTATGTAGGATTTTATGACTAACCATGTGAATGACCAGTTTCTGTCATCTCTCTAAATAGATATAAGTGAATCAAGAGAGTTCAATTCTTTCTACAAAAGATATGCCCACGCTCTAACAAATATAAGTGAAGCAAAAGAGCATTCTACAAATGGCGGTTTTCTATGCAAAGAGAAACAGGCAATCCAAACTTCAAATGATATAAGTGAAGCACATGAAGCATTCTATAAAGCCATACGCAAAAGATATAAGTGAAGTGCATAGAGCATTCTATAAATCAACCAAGGACTACCTCATACCAGCATGGTGCATAAAATAAAGATGAAAAATAAATGCAAAAGACGCTACAAGATTGCACATATCACATGAACGAAACGAATCCGAAAACATACGATATTTGTTGAAGAAAGAGGGGATGCCTTCCCAGCATCCCCAAGCTTAGACGCTTGAGTTTCCTTGAATATTTAGTTGGGGTGCCTCGGGCATACCCAAGCTTGAGCTCTTGCCTCTCTTCCTTCTTCTCACATCGAAACCTTCTCAATCATCGAACACTTCATCCACACAAAACTTCAACAGAAAACTCGGTAAGATCCGTTAGTATAATAAAGAAAATCACTACTCTAAGTACTGTTGCAAACCAATTAATATTTTGTTTTTGCATTGTGTCTACTGTAATATAACTTTTTCGTGGCTTAATACACTAATATAAATTGATAGTTTCATCAAAACAAGCAAACTATGCATCAAAAACAGAATCTGTCTAAAACAGAACAGTCTGTAATAATCTGAACATTCACCATACTTCTGATACTTGAAAAATTCTGCCAAAATTATGAAAAAAACAATTTGTATAGGAAGACAGCGCAAAAAGAATCAGAACCATTTGACGTTCCAGAAAAAAACGTAAAATCGTGCACTACAGCCAAAGTTTCTGTCCTGCATCATACAAACCATCAAGCAAATGTAAACATCCTAAAGGCAAACCTTGGCACATTATTTTTATTTCTAAACTTTATAAAAGCACACAACAGAAATAAATGACTCTCTAAAACTTCTGGGTTGTCTCCCTGGCAGCGCTTTCTTTAAAGCCATTAAGCTAGGCATATAGTGCTCAAGTAATGAATCCACCCGGATCCCAAGGTATATCAAAGCCAATTTTAATTAACAATGATTTAGCATTTAGTAGTGAGCACAAAGTAACATATATCATGTAACAACGAAGTCTAACTCTCTTCATATGCATCGGCATGTCATAAAAGAACAATTCATGCACACATAGTAAAGGCCAATGCATAGTATAAATAGTTTCTTGCAATTTTATCATATTGGAAACATAGAGAGGTGGAGATATAGTTCCTCTCTCATAATAATTGCAAGTAGGAGCAGCAAGCACATGCATATTATATTCATCAAAATCATCATGTGCAACGGTATAAGGCAACCCATCAATATAATCCTTAATAAGCACAAACTTCCCCGATTTAGTGTAGTTTGGAGAATTCAAAAAGATAATAGGACTATCATGCGTGGGTGCAATAGCAACAATTTCATGTTTAACATAAGGAACTATAGCAAGTTCATCTCCATAAGCATAATTCATATTGGCATCTTGGCCACAAGCATCATCAAAAAGGGATATTTCAAAAGAATCCAAGGGATCATAACAGTCATCATAGCAATCATCCTTCGGTAAGCATGAAGGGGAATTAAACAATGTATGAGTTGAAGAGTTACTCTCATTAGAAGGTGGGAACGGGTGATCAATCCACTCTTCCTCCTTTTGTTCTTCGCTCTCTTCCTCATCTTTTTCATCCAATAAGCTCACAGTTTCATCAATTTCTTCTTCCATAGACTCCTGCAAAATATTAGTCTCTTCTTGGACAGCGGAGACTTTCTTAATAAGTGCATTAATTTCGGAATTGTATTCATAATTCTCATAGCAATATTTGAGGATAGCTAAATTTTCAGATCTATAAACAGCATCATCAAAATCTTCAAACTATTTACACATAGATTCAATTTCATAAGCACCCATAAAAGCAACAAATTCTTCTATTTGTTCCACATCATAGTAATCATATATACCATTAGCATAAGAAGCTAAGGTTTTGTTATCATTGAATTTGCATGAAAAGGGAAGGTGTGGAGCCTTCATCCTAGAGCAACAAGTATAATCATAACTCACGCATAATTGCCAAGCATACCACTTCAATATATGAATTTGATCCCATAATAGTTTCTCTTTTTGTGTCAAGCGATAATCCCTAAAGTATTCACGTTGATCCAACGTTACTCCCATTACATAATTAAATGGGGTTTTCTCAGGATTATTAAAGTAGTACATAATATCTTTCACATAACCAGCATCGAGGGTTTTAGGAGGTTCCCCATCTCCACGAGCAGAAAGTACACCTAATTTTTTTGGTATTTCGTGGTCCATATCCATAACTAAAGATAGAGAACAACTAAGAATAGCAAATAAAAATTACTTAGTGATAAAGCAAACAAGCACACACGAGAATATTCACCCCACGCTATTGCTCCCCGGCAACGGCACCAGAAAAAGGTCTTGATAATCCACAAGTATAGGAGATCAATTGTAGCCTCTTTCGATAAGTAAGAGTGTCGAACCCAACGAGGAGCTAAAGGTAGAACAAATATTCCCTCAAGTTCTATCGACCACCTATACAACTCTACGTGCACTTGACGTTCGCTTTACCGGAAACAAGTATGAAACTAGAAGTACTTTGTAGGTGTTTTTGGATAGGTTTGCAAGATAATAAAGATTACGTAAATAAAAAGTAGGGGCTTTTTAGGTAAAGACACAACTAAATTAGTTTTAGTAGAGAGCTTGTTGTCAAGAGAAAGTTATTTGTCCCTAGGCAATCGATAACTAGACCGGTAATCATTATTACAATTTTATTTGAGGGAGAGGCATAAGCTAACATACTTTCTCTACTTGGATCATATGCACTTATGATTGGAACTCTAGCAAGCATCCACAACTACTAAAGATTCATTAAGGTAAAACTCAACCATAGCATTAAAGCATCAAGTCCCCTTTATCCCATACGCAAACAACCTACTTACTCGGGTCTGTGCTTCTGTCACTCACGCCACCCACCATAAGCAAATCATGAACATGTTGCAAACCCTACAGCGGGGATCCCTCACACTTGCGCGACACGGAGAGCACCATAGGACAGCACCAATAATAAAGCATGCAACTCAAACCAATCTTGATAATCAAATAGCCATTAGGACAAAACGGATCTACTCAAACATCATAGGATAGCCATACATCATAGGGAAATAATATATAGCGTTGAGCACCATGTTTAATTAGAGATTATAGCGGGTAAGAGAGAGGTTACACCGCTGCATAGAGGGGGGAAGAGTTGGTGGTGAAGGCGTTGAAGTTGTTGGTGAAGATGACGGTGATGATGATGGCCCCCGGTGGCACTCCGCGCCACCGGAAGCAAGGGGGAGAGGGCCCCCCTTCTTCTTCTTCTTCCTTGACCTCCTCCCTAGATGGGAGAAGAGTTTCCCCTCTGGTCCTTGGCCTCCATGGCGTGGGAGGGGCGAGAGCCCCTCCGAGATTGGATCTGTCTCTCTATCTCTCTCTGTTTCTGCGTTCTCAGATTCTACCCTTTCACCGTTTCTTATATTCCCGGAGATCCGTAACTCCGATTGGGCTGAAATTTGAACACGGTCTCTATCCGGATATTAGCTTTCTTGCGGCAAAAGAAGGGCATCAACTGCCTTACGGGGTGGCCACGAGGGTCAGGGGCGCGCCTGCCCCCCTGGGGCGTGCCCCCCTACCTCGTGGGCCCCTCGAGCATCGTCTCATGTTGATTTCACTTCCCAAAAATCACATATATTCATAAAAAATCTCCGTCCGTTTTTATCCCGTTTGGACTCCGTTTGATATGGATTTTCTGCGAAACAAAAAACATGCAACTAATAGGAACTGGCACTGGGCACTGGATCAATATGTTAGTCCCAAAAATAGTATAAAAAGTTGCCAAAAGTATACGAAAGTTGTAGAATATTGGCATGGAACAATCAAAAATTATAGATAAATCGGAGACATATCACGCTCCAATGCCACCGTCTTCTCCTTCCCCATCACGGTGAGCGCAGCTCGAACGGGGCAGCGGCGCTGGAGCAGAAGCAGAAGCGGTGGAGAAAACAGAGGAGGAAGGGGAAGAATGGGAACGCACTGTGCAAAAAACCCCGTCCGACGCCTTATATGAGGTCATTTCCGAGTGGCTGACTTGTGGGCCCAGGTGATCCGATCAAATCCCGCAGTAGTCGCTGTGACGCCCCCGATTTAACCGTACACTAATCATACACGCAAATGTGTACGAACAAGATCAGGGACTCACGGGAAGATATCACAACACAACTCTACAAATAAAAATAAGTCATACAAGCATCATATTACAAGTCAGGGGCCTCGAAGGCTCGAATACAAGAGCTCGATCATAGACGAGTCAGTGGAAACAACAATATCTGAGTACAAACATAAGTTAAACAAGTTTGCCTTAAGAAGGCTAGCACAAACTGGGATACAGATCGAAAGAGGCGCAGGCCTCCTGCCTGGGATCCTCCTAAACTACTCCTGGTTGCCGTCAGTGGGCTGCACGTAGTAGTAGGCACCTCCCGAGTAGTAGTAGTCGTCGTCGACGGTGGCGTCTGGCTCCTGGGCTCCAACGTCTGGTCGCAGCAATCGAGTATAGAAAGGGGGAAAGGGGGAGCAAAGCAACCGTGAGTACTCATCCAAAGTACTCGCAAGCAAGGAGCTACACTACAAATGTATGCATTGGTATCAAATGAAACAAGGGTATCATATGTGGACTGAACTGCAGAATGCCGGAATAAGAGGGGGATAGCTAGTCCTGTCGAAGACTACGCTTCTGGCCACCTCCTTCTTGCAGCATGCAGAAGAGAGTAAATGGTAAGTTCACCAAGAAGCAATGTGTAGCATAATCCTACCCGGCGATCCTCTCCTCGTCGCCCTGTTAGAGAGCGACCACCGGGTTGTATCTGGCACTTGGAAGGGTGTGTTTTATTAAGTATCCAGTTTTAGTTGTCATAAGGTCAAGGTACAACTCCAAGTCGTCCTGTTACCGAAGATCACCGCTATTCAAATAGATTAACTTCCCTGCAGGGGTGCACCACATAACCCAACACGCTCGATCCCATTTGGCCGGACACACTTTTCTGGGTCATGCCCGGCCTCGGAAGATCAACACGTCGCAGCCCTACCTAGGCACAACAAAGAGGTCAGCACGCCGGTCTAAATCCTATGGCGTAGGGGTCTGGGCCCATCGCCCTTTACACACCTGCACGTTGCGAACGCGGCCGGAAGCAGAACTAGCCCCCTTAATACAAGAGCAGGCTTACGGTCCAATCCGACGCGCGCCGCTCAATCGCTGACGTCACGAAGGCTTCGGCTGATACCACGACGTCGAGTGCCCATAACTGTCCCCGCGTAGATGGTTAGTGCGTATAGGCCAGTAGCCAGACTCAGATCAAATACCCAGATCTTGTTAAGCGTGTTATTTTGAAGTAACCGCGAACACCGACCAGGGCCAGGCCCACCTGTCTCCTAGGTGGTCTCAACCTGCCCTGTCGCTCCGCCTCAAAGTAACAGTCGGGGGCCGTCGGGAACCCAGGCCCACCTCTACCGGGATGGAGCCACCTGCCCCTTCAGCCCCCAACTCCGATCAGTACCACAGGTAATGTAACAGTGTAAAGTATATAGTATATGCCCGTGATCACCTCCCGAAGTGATCACGGCGTAGTAGTATAGCATGGCAGACGGACAAGAGTGTAGGGCCACTGATGGAACACTAGCATCCTATACTAAGCAGTAGGATAGCAGGTAATGGTAACAACAGTAGTAGCAAGGACAGGCTATGCAGCAGTATAGGATTAACTGAAAGCAGTAACATGCTACAGTACTCTAATGCAAGCAGTATAGAGAAGAATAGGCGATATCTGGTGATCAAGGGGGGGCTTGCCTGGTTGCTCTGGCAAGAGAGAGGGGTCGTCAACATCAGTTGTACTGGGTAGCAGCAGCGTCGGTCTCGGTGTCTAACGAGAGAAGAGGGGGAAGAAACAATAAATATTTAAGCAAACAGATGCATAGCGATGCATGACATGACAAAGCGTAAAGCTAGGTGTGCCCTAACGCGATAAGAGGTGGTACCGGTGAAGGGGGAAACATCCGGGAAAATATCCCCGGTGTTACGCGTTTTCGGACAGACGAACCGGAGGGGGAAAGTTGCGTGTTCACTAGGCTAGGGATGCGTGGCGGACGAACGGGCTGCGTATCCGGATTCGTCTCGTCGTTCTGAGCAACTTTCCCGTTGAAAGTAATTTAATCCGAGTTACGGATTAAAAGATATGATTTTCTAAAGATTTTATTATTATTCTGAAATTATTTTTAATTCAAAAATAAATGCTAAATTGCTAGGCGCACCCAGCACAGTGTACACAAAAGTGTACCCAGTGGCTGACAGGCGGGCCAGAGGGACCCAGTTGACCAGTCAACGTTTGACTGGTCAACAGGGGTGGGACCCCCCTGTCATTGACTGTTTTAGTTAATTAGGGTTTAGGTTAATTAGTTAGGCTTAATTAGTTTTTTAGTTTAATTAATCAAAACTAATTAAGTTAATTAATCCTTTAATTAATTAATTAATTTAATTAATTTAATTAATAATTTTTTTATCTTAATCTTTTTTTAAAACGTTCAGGGGGCTGGACCACACTTGTCATAGGCACATGGGGTGGGGCCCAGCTGTCAAAGCCCGTGGCCTTAGCGGGCGCTGGGCGTAGAGGGGGCGGATCGATCGGGCACCCGCCCAGAAGGGGATGAGGCCACGGCCGGTGGCGGTCTCGGGGCGGTTGACCGCCGGCGGCTGTGTCCAGGGGGAATGGGCAGCAAGGGAGCAGCAAGGAGGGCAGCACGCGGGCGTGGCGGTGGTGGGTGGCACGGCAACACGACAACAGGGGGTTGCGGACGAGCGGCGCAGGCAGTAGCCGAGCGCGCGTGCGCGCAGGCGGCTTAGCAGGCAGGGAGCAGGCAGAGAGGGGTCGGGGCGCCGCGGTGCGCAGGCGTGCGGCATCGAGCGAGCGTCGCGGTGGATGGTGGCAGCAGTGAGCTGCGGTAAGGGCGCGGTGCAGGGCAAGGGTGGTCGGCGCGGAACCGACAAGCAGCGGGGCCAGGCGGCGGAGATGGGGGGAGCGGGCGCGGTCGGGCGCCGTGGCTGCGGGTGAGGGCGGCCGCGACCGGTGCGGCGGAGCAGTGGGGAACGGGGGCACACGCCGGGGTGGCCGGGCAGCGGAACGGGGCGGAGGCCACGGCTCCAGGGCGGCAGCAGGCGGGGCTGCGTCGTGGCTAGGCGCAGCGGCGCACGAGCGCGCGTGTGTGCAGGGGCAGCGTGCGGTGAGGCAGGGCGGGCACGGCCATGGTGCACGCGAGGGGGGGTGCGTGCGGTCGCGGAGGGGAAGCAACGAGGCGAGTGGCGAATCGGCGCGGGCGTGTGGTGACAGTACGAGGCGGAGGGAGTTCGAGGAGAGGGGAAGCTCACAAAGGCCATAGGGAATGGGCAGTGGGGCGCGGGGAGGAAGGCGAGGACGACGGCGGCGGGGCGGGAGGCAGGCCGGCGGGGAGGTCCGGCGAGGCGGCGTGGTCCTGGCGCGGGGGCGGCGACGACGGCCTCCTCTCGATCCCGATCCAATCGGGAGAGAGAGGGGGAGATATTCCGTGGGGGAGTGGGAGTGTTGGTGGGTACTGGGGGAGTGGGGGGACGGTTATGGAGTGAGGGGGTTGGGCCGGCCTGGTGGGTCGTGGCCCAGTTGGGCCGGTGGCCTGCTGGGCCGGAGCCCCGGGGGTTTTCTTTTCCTTTTTTGTTTGTTTTTCTGTTTTAATCCATTTTAAAATACTTTGGCACTATATAAAAATGTGTTTATTACACCATAATTAAATATGCAATTTATGGCACTGCCCGAACATTTTTGTTTTAACTTTTGAAAACTTCTATAATTTAACTTTATTTTAAATTTGAATTTGACTCGGTTTTTGAACTAACGGTAGATTATCAACAGTAATCGTGGTGACGTGGCACCATTAGCTTGGAATTACTGTAGCTTGATTACCCGGGCGTTACCGTCGCGCACGCAATACATGGCGAAAAAGGTGGCGCAGAGATCGAGGCGGCCTGCCTAATCTGTCCGGTTACTGCGGCCTCCTCCGCCCGACGTGCTTCCCAAAATTCGAAATCCGCAGACAGCAGAACAACCCGTCAGATGGAAGATTTTCCCATAGCAACACTCGGAGCCTAGCAATGAAAGTTCACTCGATCAAACCAAGAATGGATCAAGACGACTGAACAAGCAGTTGAAGACATCATGAATGTTCATTCGACCTCTGGACAAGACATTTTCGAAGCGCAAAAGCTGAATTGGAGAGGTTATCAACTCCTTCTCCACTCGAACCCTGAACCATTCGGGGGCTAATGATGAAGCTATGTTCCTAGGGTAGGGTCATAGGCCTGACCTAGACACCCTCCCCTAGGACATCACCCTAAAACCAGAAGCATTCGAAGAGGATTCATCATCCACTCGACCATGAGGACTTCCACTCGGAAGACTTGAAGTCACTCGATCATGGAGACTGTCACTCGACCACCAGAAGGTATAAAGTCGCTCCGAACTACAACGGTCGGACATCACCTCATAGCTTTAATGATCATTATGTCTTTTTATTTACTAGCGTTACTTGTAACGTCTCCTCTTTAATGTACCTTAATCCCTTTGTAACGTGGGATGGCTGGGGTCCTGGCGCACTCTATATAAGCCATCCCCCTCCACAGGCACAAGGGTTGGCATCTTTTGTAAACACACACACACACACACACGTATAATCCAGTCGACCGCCTCAGGGCACCGAGACGTAGGGTTGTTACTTCCTCCGCGAAGGACCTGAACTCGTAAAACTCATGTGTACAACTACTCCATAGCTAGGACCTTGCCTCCTCATACCTACCCCCCATTCTACTGTCAGTCTTAGATCCACGACAGTCGTCTCGCCAACTATTGCTTCTACAACTATCGCTACCGCTTAGTGATAAAGCAAAGCAATTACATGGCGATTGCATTTCATGCAATAAAGCGACAACTATATGGCTCCTGCCAGTTGCCGATAATTGTTACAAAACATGATCATCTCATACAACAATTTATATAATCACGTCTTGACCATATCACATCACAACATGCCCTGCAAAATCAAGTTAGACGTCCTCTACTTTGTTGTTGCAAGTTTTACATGGCTGCTATGGGCTTCTAGCAAGAACCGTTCTTACCTACTCATCAAAGCCACAACAATTTTTTGTCAAGTGTGTTGTTTTAACCTTCAACAAGGACCGAGCGTAGTCACACTCGATTCAACTAAAGCTGGAGAAACAGACACCCACTAGCCACATGTGTGCGAAGCACGTCGGTAGAACCAGTCTCATGAACGCGGTCATGTAATGTCGGTTTGGGCCGCTTCATCTAACAATACCGCCGAATCAAAGTATGACATACTGGTAAGCAGTATGACTATTATCGCCCACAACTCTTTGTGTTCTACTCGTGCATATAACATCTACGCATAGACCTGGCTCGGATGCCACAGTTGGGGAACACATTATTTCAAAAAATATCCTATGATCACGCAAGATCTATCTAGGAGATGCATAGCAACGAGAGGGGATAGTGTGTCTACGTATCCTCGTAGACCGAAAGCGGAAGCGTTAAGTAACGCGGTTGATGTAGTCGAACGTCTTCGCGATCCAACTGATCAAGTACCGAACACACGACACCTCCGCGATCTGCACACATTCAGCTCAGTGACGTCCCTCGTACTCTTGATCCAGCTGAGGGCGAGGATGAGTTTCGTCAGCACGACGGCGTGTTGACGATAATGATGAAGTTACCGACGCAGGGCTTCGCCTAAGCACTACGACAATATGACCGAGGTGGAAAACTGTGGAGGGCGTACCGCACACGGCTAAAGATCAACTTGTGTGTCTATGGGGTGCCCCCCTCCCCCGTATATAAAGGAGGGGAGGAGGAGGAGGAGGGCTGGTCACAAGGGGCGTGCCCAAGGGGGAGGAATCCTACTCCTAGTAGGAGTAGGTTGCCCCCTTTCCTAGTCCTAGTAGGAGAAGAAGGAAGGAGAGGAAGAAGAGAAGGAAAGGGGGGCGGCCCCCTAGCCCTAGTCCAATTAGGTTTGGGCTAGGGGGGCGCGTGCCACACCTTGGTGTGCCTCCTCTCTTCCACCATTAGGCCCATGAGGACCAATAACTTCCCGGAGGGGGTTCCAGTAACCCCCAATAGTCCGAAACTTATCCAAAACGACCCGAACCATTCCGGTGTCCGAATGTAGCCTCCAATATATGAATCTTTATGTCTCAACCATTTAGAGACTCATCGTCATGTCCGTGATCACATCCGGGACTCCGAACAACCTTCGGTACATCAAAACACATAACTCATAATACATATCGTCATCGAACGTTAAGTGTGCGGACCCTACGGGTTCAAGAACTATGTAGACATGACCGAGACACATCTCCGGTCAATAACCAATAGCGAAACCTGGATGCTCATATTGGTTCCTACATATTCCATGAAGATCTTTATCGGTCAAACCGCATAACAACATATGTTGTTCCCTTTGTCATTGGTATATTACTTGCCCAAGATTCGATCGTCGGTATCATCATACCTAGTTCAATCTCATCACCGGCAAGTCTCTTTACTCGTTCTGTAATGCATCATCCCATGACTAACTCATTAGTCACATTGCTTGCAAGGCTCATAGTGATGTGCATTACCGAGAGGGCCCAGAGATACCTCTCCTATACACGGAGTGACAAATCCTAATCTCGATCTATGCCAACTCAACAAACACTATCGGAGACACTTGTAGAGCATCTTTATAATCACCTAGTTACGTTGTGACGTTTGATAGCACACTAAGTGTTCCTCCGGTATTCGGGAGTTGCATAATCTCATAGTCATAGGAACATGTATAAGTCATGAAGAAAGCAATAGCAATAAACTAAACAATCATAGTGCTAAGCTAATGGATGGGTCTAGTCCATCACATCATTCTCTAATGATGTGATCTCGTTTATCAAATGACAACACATGTCCATGGCTAGGAAACTAACCATCTTTGATTAACGAGCTAGTCAAGTAGAGGCATACTAGGGACACTCCGTTTGTCTATGTATTCACACATGTACTAAGTTTCCGGTTAATACAATTCTAGCATGAATAATAAACATTTATCATGATATAAGGAAATATAAATAACAACTTTATTATTGCCTCTAGGGCATATTTCCTTCACCACCAAGGTCCACCACTCTAATGGGCAAGACGAAGCTGGTGCTCTCCTCGGACGACGAGGAGCAGCAACAACCATCCAACCCCGCCGAGGTCGTGCAGACGTATGATTAGTATGCGTGTCAGTTCGAGCTGCTGCTTGATCAGACGCTCTTTGACCACGGTCTGGCACCACCTTCGCCGCCCAACCATTGCATACAAATTGGACCCCACATTAAGGAGTAGTCGGTGTCCCACCACGACGTTATGCTAAGGCGGAGCCGGCGTCCCCGTCACATGGGCACATCGTCTAGCTGATGTCCTCGCCACACCGTTTGTACCGCGCGCGACAGGGAACAGGTGCCGCCATCCCCCGCCCCCGTCAGCGTCTGGCCCCCGTGAAGATGGAGGAGGAGGAGGTGTCTGGCCCAGCAATCGCCAAATGCATGCGGATACCTCCTCTACTACCTCTGACGTGGCGGTTGCGCCTCCTCCTCACGCAACATGATGGCCGCTGAGTAGGCTGCCGGGATCGGCACAACGCGACGCTCCATGCAGCGTTCTCTATGTTTGACGTGGCGTCAGATTGGGTGCACACCGACCTGGACCTCCTGTTGCCTGGGCCAAGGATAGGTCCACGACCACAACACAGACGTTCACCCGTTGCGGGTGTCAGATCATCGACCACCTCCTAAAAGTGTGTTTGAGCAGTCCGAGCGCACCACCATCGCCCTTGCCCTTGCCGTCAAGGGCAAGGATAAGGGTGAGGCCATGGTCGCGAGGAGAAGGCAGCCAAGCGGTGGCCAATCAAGGTTGTCACGACCATATGAGGCCTTCTGTTGCTGGAAGGACGACGATAACAAGGATGACAACGGCGACAAAGATGGAGGGAACGACGATGAAGGTGCCACCGGTATCGATGGCCATGCCTATCATGTCACCATCTGGTACCTCGTTTAGTTTAGTTTTGGTTTAGTTTAAATTCCCTTCAGTCTAATTAAACTTTGTTCAGTTTCATCTTTTTGTTGTAAATGTATCTGAATTTTATTAATATCATCTGGTTTACACAAATTTCGTCTATTTTTTAGTGATGTCTACAAACACGTTCGGACGAGGCAACATTGTTTGATGTGTCCATTTAGATGGACGTCGTCTTCACGTGCAACCCAAAAAAATACAGACTCTGAAACCAGCAACGTCAGGAAAAGTGTGTGTATCCTCATTTTAAATTATTTAAATTGCTTACCACATGTGTCACATGGTAAGACATGCCTATCATCTAGTTACGCTTACACATGCAAAAGGCACACAAGGATACAACAGCGATGGGCTCAACCACTAATCAGGTACTCTAGTCTAGCTACTTATATATACTGTATCTAATATATGGTGTCAAAAAAGTACTGTATCTAATATAAGCATGATATTTATTAGTCTGCTCGTGCGAAACGCGCAAGCTCCGATTCATCACCGACAGTCTATCATATAATAGGCATATATTTTCACCTATTCCACGGCTCCATGATGTTTCCACCGTTACCTAAAAATTCTTTCGCCTCGCTTTTTAAATAAAGCAACTACGCAAACATACAAAGTCTAGAAGCAGAAGTCAAATACAAAGGAAAAAAATCTGTTAAGGGCACAATTCAACAAGCATGAAAACATTTTCTAAAAGAAACAAGCCTAAAAGGAGAAAAGAAAGGGCCAACAAAGGCGCAAGCAGGGATACAGACCCATAGTCCGGCTCCGGCGGAGGCCAAGGGAGGGCTGGTGCCAGGCGGAAGGCCAACGAACGGAGGCCGAAGATGATGTCATCAATGTTGTCACGTTCTCGGGATGGCTAAGTGGCTTCCACAGCTACAGAAAACCACACCATTTAGAAATCATATCAGTAGGTTGGCACATCGAAGATCGCTTGGTCACAAGCCTATTACGTATAGTTCAAAGCGTTCACCAAAGGACCTCAATGCCCAGCCATCTAATGTGACCAGAACGAGGCGAGCAGGTTGCTTGCAATTCCTCGTAGAGGTCCGGAAAGGTTTCCACCACTTCACTCGCCGAACTCTATATAAATTAGTTTAGAGAGCAATCGTCAAAATTACGGAAATCTAGCAAATCACACAAAGTTTTGGGGATAGTGGAGACACTAGCACCCAAATCACACAAAGTATAAAACTCATGATCTTTAATTTTAATTTTAATAGTTGGTTCCCACTCATCATAGAGTTTTCTAGGGATAGAAACTTTCAACTCAAGTTTTTCTTCATAAGATTGCATCAAGGCATCAACAATATGTTCGGTGAAGGCTTTCTTTTGACTATAAGCATCTGGAGAATTTAGCACGGGTTGCAACAAGGAAATACAATCAATTAAAGAACAACTTTCATAATTAAATTTCTTGAAATCCAATATAGTGGGTTTAGCAACATCTAGATTTTTATTTCTTTCAATCCCACTTTCATCAATTTCATCATAAAGATCCAAATACTCCGAATTTTTAGAGCGCCTTCTAGGTAAAGGAAGATCATATTCAGTTTCATCAAGATTCATATTGCAAAACAAAGATTTAATAGGAGACACATCAATAACTTTTAGATCTTCATCTTGATTTTCATAGGAGTTGGAAGAACACGCTTTAATAAAGGCATCTTTGGAAGCACGCATCCTAGCGGTTCTTTCCTTGCACTCGTCAATGGAAATTCTCATGGCTTTGAGAGACACATTGATATCATGCTTAGGAGGAATAGATCTAAGCTTTAAAGAATCAACCTCAAGAGAAATTCTATCAACGTTCCTAGCCAAATCATCAACTTTAAGCAATTTCTCTTCAAGCAAAGCATTAAAATTCTTTTGTGAATTCATAAACTCTTTAACACTATTCTCAAATTCAGAGGGCATCTTATTATAATTTCCATAAGAGTTGTTGTGGGAATTCCCATAATTATTAGAAGGATTACTAGGATATGGCCTAGGATTAAAATTCCCTCTATAAGCATTATTACCAAAATTATTCCTACCAACAAAATTCACATCCATAGATTCATTGTTATTCTCAATCAAAGTAGACAAAGGCATATCATTAGGATCATAAGAAATACTCTTAGTAGCAAATAATTTCATAAGTTCATCCATCTTTCCACTCAAAACATTGATTTCTTCTATCGCATGCACTTTTTTATTAGAAGATCTTTCAGTATGCCATTGAGAATAATTAACCATAATATTATCTAGGAGTTTAGTAGCATCTCCTAAAGTGATTTCCATAAAAGTGCCTTCCACGGCCGAATCTAAAAGATTTCTAGAAGCAAAATTCAATCCGGCATAAACATTTTGTATAATAATCCACAAGTTCAAACCATGAGTAGGGCAATTACATATCATTAATTTCATTCTCTCCCAAGCTTGTGCAACATGTTCATGATCAAGTTGTTTAAAATTCATAATATCGTTTCTAAGAGAGATGATCTTAGCGGGAGGGAAATACTTAGAGATAAAAGCATCTTTGCACTTGTTCCAAGAATCAATACTATTTTTAGGCAAAGACGAAAACCAATGTTTACCACGATCTCTAAGCGAAAAAGGAAATAGCTTCAATTTAACGACATCATTATCGACATCTTTTTTCTTTTGCATATCACATAAATCAACGAAGCTATTCAAATGAGTAGCGGCATCTTCACTAGGAAGGCCGGCGAATTGATCTTTCATAACAAGATTCAACAAAGCCGCATTTATTTCACAAGATTCAGTATTGTCAAGAGGAGCAATCGGAGTGCTAAGGAAATCATTATTATTGGTATTGGTGAAGTCACACAATTAGGTAGTATCTTGAGCCATCGCGACAAACAAGCAATCCAACACACGGGCAAACAAAAGGGCAAATAGAGAGGGAGGATAGAGAGAGAGAGAGCGGATAAAAAGGCAAGGGTGAATTGGGGGGGAGAGGAAAACGAGAGGCAAATGGCAAATAATGTAATGCGAGAGATAGGGATTGTGATGGGTACTTGGTATGTTGACTTTTTGCGTAGACTCCCCGGCAACGGTGCCAGAAATTCTTCTTGCTACCTCTTGAGCTTGCGTTGGATTTCCCCGAAGAGGAAGGGATGATGCAACAGAGTAGCGTAAGTATTTCCCTCAGTTTTTGAGAACCAAGGTATCAATCCAGTAGGAGGCCACTCTCAAGTCCCTCGTACCTGCACAAAACAATAGGTACTCGCAACCAACGCGTTAGGGTTGTCAATCCCTTCACGGTCACTTACGAGAATGAGATCTGATAGATATAATATTTTTGGTATTTTTGGTATAAAGATGCAAATGAAAAGTAAAATGAAAAGTAAAAAAGCAAAGCTAGATTAAAGTGATGGAGATTGATATGATGAGAATAAACCTGGGGGCCATAGGTTTCACTAGTGGCTTCTCTCAAGAGCATAAGTATTCTACGGTGGGTGAACAAATTACTATTGAGCAATTGACAGAATTGAGCATAGTTATGAGAATATCTAGGCATGATCGTGTATATAGGCATCACGTCTGTGACAAGTAGACCGAAACGATTCTGCATCTACTACTATTACTCCACTCATCGACCGCTATCCAGCATGCATCTAGAGTATTATGTTAAAAACAGAGTAACGCTTTAAGCAAGATGACATGATGTAGAGAGATAAATTCATGCAATATGAAATAAACCCCATCTTGTTATCCTCGATGGCAACGATACAATACGTGCCTTGCTGCCCCTTCTGTCACTGGGAAAGGACACCGCAAGATCGAACCCAAAGCTAAGCACTTCTCCCATGGCAAGAACTACCAATTTAGTTGGCCAAACTAAATGGATAATTCGAAGAGACTTGCAAAGATAACCAATCATACATAAAAGAATTCAGAGAAGATTCAAATATTATTCATAGATAGACTTGATCATAAACCCACAATTCATCGGTCTGAACAAACACACCGCAAAAAGAAGATTACATCGAATAGATCTCCACGAGAGAGGGGGAGAACTTTGTATTGAGATCCAAAAAGAGAGAAGAACCCATCTAGCTACTAACTATGGACCCGAAGGTCTGAGGTAAACTACTCACACTTCATCGGAGAGGCTATGATGATGTAGAAGCCCTCCGTGATGACGGCCCTCTTCCGGCGGAGCTCCGGAACAGGCCCCAAGATGGGATCTCGTGGATACAGAAAGTTGCGGCGGTGAAATTAGGTTTTTGGCTCTCCTTCTGATCGTTTGGGGGTACGTAGGTATATATATGAGGAGGAAGTACGTCGGTGGAGCTCCGAGGGGCCCACGAGGCAGGGGGCGCCCCCCACCCTCGTGACCGCCTCTGTGATGCCTTGGCGTAGGGTCCAAGTCTCCTGGATCACGTTCGGTGAGAAAATCACGTTCCCGAAGGTTTTATTCCATTTGGATTCCGTTTGATATTCGTTTCTTCGAAACACTGAAATAGGCAAAAAACAGCAATTCTGGGCTGGACCTCCGGTTAATAGGTTAGTCCCAAAAATAATATAAAAGTAGAAAATAAAGCCCAATATAGTCCAAAACAGTAGATAATATAGCATGGAGCAATCAAAAATTATAGATACGTTGGAGACGTATCACGCTGCAACTTCTTCTTCTTCAAATCACTTGCGCAGTTTCTCTTTGCATCGGCAATGGCCCGACCTTGATCATCAACGGGCTCATCCGATGCCTCTTCTTCAGCTTCTTCCCGCATTGCCGGCTCAGCTTCTTCCCGCATTACCGGCTCAGCTTCTTCCCTCATTGTTGTATCATCATATTCAGGGAACCCATGGCCAGGATAGCTGTCATCGTCCTCTTCTTCTTCATTGTCTTCATCATAACCCCTCTTTCTCCATGCTTGGTCCAAACATTATAGTGGGGCATGAAACCGGACTCAAACAGGTGGACGTGAATGGTTCTTGACGTAGAGTAATTGTGACCATTCTTACAGCCAGCACATGGACAAGGCATAAAACCATCCGCCCGCTTGTTTGCCTCAGCCGCAAGCAGAAAAGTACGCACGCCATTAATGAACTCGGGAGAGCATCGGTCATCGTACATCCATTGCCGGCTCATCTTCAATAAACAGCACTGAAAACACCAAATTAATACAATACATAAAGTTCATACATAAAGATCATACAACACTTAAATGCAACAAACAAATAACTCTCTAGCTAAAGAATTTAAATGCAACAACAAATGCGATCAAGGTCGCAACTAAGGTAACAATTGATCCAACAACATAATGATACCAAGCATCACTATGAATGGCATATTTTCTAATCTTTCTAATCTTCAAGCGCATTTTCTCCATATTAATCTTGTGATCATCGACGACATCGGCAACATGCAACTCCAATTCCATCTTCTCCCCCTCAATTCTTTTCAATTTTTCCTTCAAATCCTCGTTTTCTCTTTCAAGTAAATTTAACCTCTCGACAATAGGGTCGGTTGGAATTTCCGGTTCAACTACCTCCTACATACAGATATCTATGTCAACTTGATGGGCATAATTTGTCATAAACACGAAATGCAATGAATAGTTTTAAAAGAGAATATACCACACCCGAATCATAACCCGGACGAGGGCCGACGGGGACGGATATCAAAACCATGGCACTATGTATAACAAACAACGTATGGGTAAGATAATTATACGAGTAACTATATATCCAAATCACACAAACATCAATTTTTTATATAAAACTTCATGAACAAGAGGCTCACCACAAGGTGGTGCCGGCGACGGGACATTGCGGGCGATCGACGGTGGTTACGACGGAGATTTAGAAGGCACTAAGTAAACCACACCTACATATGCAAACTAAGTGTTATTTTTGACCTCAATTGCATATAAATCAAATACTAGCACATATATATAATTCCTCCCAAATAACTAAACTCAAAAATCAATCACTATATAAAGTATTGCACAAGCTAATCTAGCAATGAGAGATGAAAGGACAAAGTTGCTAACCTTTATGATCATTTGAATGGATGGGGGCCTTCAAATCTTGACAAATTTTGGGCAAAATGTGTGATGAGCTTGAGAGGAAGAGGGAAAAGAATAGAGAGGAGAGGAGAAAGGGGAATAACAGAGCAAGCTCGGGTGGACGAAGGGTCTATGTAGGACGATCTTTAGTACCAGTTCGTGATACGACCCGATACTAATGGTGCTGGAGGGGCCCCGGACTGACAACATCCTGCCACCACTCACTTTAGTACCGGTTCGTGGCACGAACCGGTGCTAAAGGTTCATCACGAATCGGTACTAATGATGTCCGCCCGCCTAGCCGTTGGAATCGGCACTAATGGACACATTAGTGCCGGCTCAAATTCAAACCGGCACTAATATACTTCACATTTGACCATTTTTCTACTAGTGCGTTCCAACGATTAACCAAATTGCTGTAACAATCATTCAAAATGTCAGTATCATAAAATTAAAGTGGTGACAGTTGAAGAAATTTTAATATAATTCCTCTATTTTCTCAAAAGTATTGAGGTTGCTTCCCTGTCACGGCTCGGATCTAACTAATGCCATGGGCGTTAGGAGAGAGAGAGAGAGAGAGAGAGAGAGGAGCTGTTAGCATGGAAGTTATATTGGGTCCGAAGCTATGGCATATAGCTCGTACGTACTACTCGTTGGTGTGTGTTTGATCGCTTGCAAGGCACAGTATGGATCAGCATATCCATGCATGCTGCCGCCGATAACGACGGCCGTCGCTGCCCGCCGCTAGTCCACGATAATTATCCAGAGACGTACCGGAGCAGCTGTCCATATGCGAATCATCTAAGGAAAGGAAGAAGAAGAAGAAGAAATGTTTCTTGCCCGCTGATGGCTGAGGCTGCTTCCTAACTAGTAGCTGCCGCTAGAGTGTTTGGTGGTTACGTATGTACCTGGTCCCCTTGTCCTCAAGCTCAAGTTTGATGGCTGGAATTATTTTTCTGGTGCCGCATGGAATTAAATGGTTTTGTTTGGTAGGCAGGAGGACCGCTTGCTTAGGTTAAGCTAATGGAGAAGCTGCTAATCGTGTTAATTAAACAATGGAAGTACTGTAATATATATTAGTCTGGTGCGTGCTCATGATCATATGATGCATGCCTTTTTCCAGGAACGTGTGACCGCGAGAGGAGCAAGGAATCGAAGCTGGTCGAAGGTGGCGTCGGCTCTCGGTTGGCTTGGCATTGCTCTGCAGCTGGTCTCTTCTCATCATGACCATATATATAATCTTTATTAATTTGGCTTGATGTTGATCACCTTGGCTGCTGATGTGATGACGCGATGCACGGCAGCTCTAACTCTATCACTCTATCGGCAGATGAACCTTGGCTACTGATGCATTAGTCAAAGCACGGTCACAACGAGCACATCACATGCATGCATGCATCCATTCAGATCAAACAGTCCAACGACCTACCCAAACCGTTGTCGACCCTCTTCTGTTGCGCTCAAGACATTTGCTTTCTTGCTGTTTTGGATAACAACAAAGTACAACGCCCTTTGCAAGCCCAACGCCCTCAAACCCATCAAGTAGCCACTACTCACTAGTCACTAGGTTTGTTTAATTAGCTGGTAACTACTAGTGCTATACATTTCAACAATAATAATTAACCTAGCTATGAAACCATCAGTTACGTACGTTAACCACCCTGTCAAAACCTTTTCCCCTTGGATCCACCCCACTTTCCACGGACTGCACTTCAGTGCCTTAAGGCACTTACCTTTGTGCCTATGACATGTGGGCTCAATAGGTGGATGATCACATATCAGGGACCTAAAGGCAGGTGCCTTTACGGCACTGAAGTGTCTGGCCCATCAATATCCATTCAGAATGCCAAGTTAGCTCAAGAACATGACACGCCATCGACCAGGCAAACACCAGCCGTTGCACCCGCATCCACGATCCATGCTTTTTTGCTTTGCATGCATGTCCTCTGGTTCCACTTCCTCGGTTCCTCCATATCCTCCGGCAATGGAGTTGTTGCCGGCTACATACACATCTCTCCTCTCCCCGTTACGTTAAGTATGGTTGCCATTATATGGAGATATTCGTTCAACTATGAACACGACGTCAAGTCGCTACTTGATCGTTGACAACTGACGCTCCAGCCTGCAGGCCATGAATGGCATGCATAGCCATGCACGCCTGGTTCTTGGATGAGAAGGCATCATTTTAGTTTGGCAGGGATCGCCATCGTTGGAGAGACGGAGCTTTCCATGCATGACAGATAACTTAAACAATCAATCTCGTACTACTAATATGGCTTGACTGATTATTTTCGTGAGACATCTTGTGGAGGTTCTCATCACCAATAATGTAACGACCTGGTTTCTGGTTAATCTAGACTGGCAGGCCCGTTCCCTGACGCTGCTGCAGTCAGATGGATCGCTAAGACTCCAACGATTAGGTGGTGGTGCTAGTTGTACGACTGGATCAGACTCAAAGCTAAATGAAACCAACGAGATCGATCGACGTCATTTTCAGAGTTACATGTGCTAGCACTGATATGTTATCATACCCGCAGGGACTGACAAGCTACGCCTTCACTTGGCAGTTAATTGCTAGCATGTACGACACGCCTGCTCATCAACAGAATTATCTGTTCTTGTAGAGTTCACGCAAGTCATGCGAGGCTCTAATCGTACCCGTAATTTTTTTGGCAGATACATGTATTTTGTTAAGAAATGCCGACGATGGATGGCATGACCGATACATCACCAGAAGATGGTGTAGCTAGCGTTCCAACTTGCAATCGAATTGCTGCAACAACAACAGCCATTTAAAATGTGGCAATGTCATACCAAGCAGAGCACCACATAAAACTAAAGTCGTGACAGTGCAAAAATAAAATTCATTTACATATTTTCTCTCTTTTTTCTAAAAGCTTTAAGTTGCTTTTCTGTCACGGCTCGGACCTAATGAGGTGACCTATGGGAGGCCCACCGCCCGCTCCCCCGCTCTAGGGTTCCTCCCCATCTCCCCCCGCCGCCGGCGGCCTTCCTAGGCCCCGCTACCGCCGTCGACCGCCGGCCGCCCCTGCCCCCTTCCCCCGGATCCGCTCCGTGCCGCCTCCCCGGGAGGTGGCCGGGGCGGCGCGAGCCCGCCCCCCTTCGACCGCCCTCATCTCTCCTTCGCTCCCTGCTGCCGCCGACGGGCGCCCCCGGCGCTGGCCGGGTGGTGTTGGCGGCGGCAGTGCCTACCTGTCCCCGCGCGCGTGGCTCCCTGCCCGGGGCCTGGGGGCGGCGTCGGTGCTCCTCGGCTTGATGTCGGCCCGACGTCCCGACAGCGGTGGCCGGCGGCTCGCGCGGTGGTGGTGCGGCCCCTTGGCGGCAAGACGGCGTGCGGGCGCTGGTTGGCCGATGGCACGCCCCCGGCCCAGACCGAGGCCCGCGGGCCTCATCTGGGTCCTAGCGGGGCGGCCGCCGGCGTGGCTTCGTCATTGTCTGTGTGGCGAGGAGGAGGAGCAGCTCAGACAGGGGGCAGCGACGCCGACGGCGTGCCAGCTGCGGCGCGGAGGCGGGAGCTGTCGGGCCTCTGAGGGCCCGGCCGGGCCTATGGGGCCACGGGCCCGGTAGGCTCCTGCTTTGGCGTCCGGTCGGCTACCGTCGTGGACGATGGAGGTGGGGCCCTCCAGTATGCTGACGGTGCTACTGCCCTAGTCCCGGCTCCCCTTCTTCGTTGTGCAGGCCATCTTCCCGGTGTCGCGGTGAGACAGCGTGGGAAGCTTCGTGTCCGTGTTGGCACAGGATGGTGGTCGGTTTGGTTGCGAGCTCCGGAGTATCTGAGGTGGAGGAGGGGATCGGGAGAAATCCCTGTTGGCTTGGCCGACACCGATGCGGTGGCGCCTGAGGGTACCATCGGACCTTCCTGAAGGGCGTCGGGGCTACCCTTCCTCTCTCCTTACCGCGTATCGGGGGAAACCCCTGACAGCAGCGCCGTCATCATCACGTCCCTTCTTGGAGGTGTTGATTGGTACCGGCGCTTCAGAATCTCGGAGCTTGGGGACGATTTCCGGAGGACACGGCGGTCGCGAGGCTTCATCGTTTTTGTCGGTCCACCGTTATCGACATTTGTTTCTTTTTTTTCTCTTTTTTTTAAACGTGATTGTGTTGCTTTCGTCCAGCACCTATCGTTGGTTGTATCGGATGGTTGCTTTGTAATACAAAGCGGGGAATCCCTTTTTCGTACAACTCACCTAATGCCACGTGCGTTAGGAAAAGAGACAAGAGTTGTTATCATGGAAGTTATACTCGTTGCTGTGTGTTCGCTTGCAAGACACAGTATCAGCATATGCATGCATGCTTCTGCCGATAACGACGGCCCTCGCTGCTCTCTGCTAGTCCACGCTAATTATTCCGAAACGTACCGGCCGGAGCACCAGTCCAAGGAAACGAAGAAGAAATGGTTCTTGCCCGCTGATGCTGCTACCTATTTCCTCCGTTTCGAATTACTCATCGCAAAAATAAATGTATCTAAATGTATTTTAGTTTTAGATATATCCACTCCGAGTCGAGTAATTTGAAACGAAGGAAGTACCTAGCTGCTAGAGTGAGTGTTAGTGGCACGCACCTGCTCCTCTTGTCCTGGAGCTAGCTGCTAGCAATAGCAAGCGGCTCAAGTTCATGGCTGGAATTATTTTTCTGGTGCGGCATGGAATTAAATGTTTTCTTCCGCAAAAAAAATGGAATTAAATGGTTTTGTTTGGTAGGCAGGAGGGCCGGCTGGTTAGTTAAGCTAATGGCACTTGTCTAAACAACTGATTAGGTTTGTTAATTGGATAATCAGACAGATGATACTAGTAGCCAGGCCAGCTGTTCACGGTGCATAGAAGTGATGGAACCCATAGAAGAAAAGAGAAAAATATGAGCAAGGAATCGAAGCTACCAAAAGATGTCGTTGCCTGGCTTGACGTTGGTATGCAGCTGGTCTCGACTCATCATGACCAGATAATCTTGTTTAACTGGCTTGATGTTGATCACGTTGGCTACCGACGACGCATGTGATCACGCAATGCACGGCAGCTCTCGCCCTCTCTGCAGATGTACATGTCACCGAGGCTGACGCATTAGTCAAAGCACGGTCACAACAAAGCACATGCATGCACCGGTGTCTGATCAAGATCAAACACTCCAACGACCTGACCGAACCGTTGACAGTCAGTGTTGTTTTGTCTGTGACCCAGTTTTTAGCGTGCGCGGAGCGTTTTGCCGCGCTCCAGCGACGGCGGAAAATTTGCGCGCGCGGAAACCATTTGCGCGCATGCGTGAAAAGGCGCCAGCTCGCACGCTATATTTTGCGCACCGCTTCCGGCGCGCCTATAAAGTGCGGCGCGCGCCACGCGTCTTCTGTACTGTTAGAATTGTGTCGAATATTGTGTACAAGGTAGGTTACAGTTGGACTAGGAGTTGTATTGTGTTTACATAGGATGTGGAGTCGTGTTCTAATAGGACACTTGTATCCTAGACCTCTCATATATAGCGGAGGTAGACACACGATGTAACCTATGCCAACATAATAGCACAGCGCGCGCAAGGGGGAGCCGGTGGCGTGTGCCGGCGCCCGAGTGGCCGATGTGCGGTATTGTGACGGTGTCACGGGAAGGAGCGCCCGTAGTCAGGCCCCGGGGATGTAGCCATATTGATGAACCTTGTTAATAAATCTCGGTGTCATGTGATTGATTGATCCTCAAATGATCAACGGTATGCCTTGAATTAATTTTAACAAGTGGTATTATGAGCTAGGTTGTTCGGAGGTGGATTGTTGATTAGAGGATGCAAAAGTAATCGGCATCAGCAGATTGGCTACACGGAGGCGCAGCGTGCGACGCATAGGAGGTGCACGGGGCGACGTGGACCAGATCGGATTGGGCTGCATCGGTCGAGCGGCGGCTGCGCGGTTTAGACGTGCGGCCGGAATCGACTTCGGAGCAGGCATGTCTGGTCACGCAAGGCCAAGCCTAGCGCAGGCTGGATGAGCGGCAGCACGGCGGGCCAACCCAAGCGGTGTTGACAAGCATGCGAAAGCTGGGCCGTGGTGTTGTGGAGTACAGCGGAGCAGCAGATGGGTTAGATGCGTGTGTCCGTACGTGTAGCAGGGTGCAGATTTGTTTGGACACAAAAAAAGGTCTTCGCGCATACACAAGAGAGGCTACAAGCAAACAGAAAAAAGGAAAAATAGTGTTTTGTTTGGACGAAAGTTTTTTCCTGCTAGGTCAAGTTTGTTGTGAGTGCTTCAGGGTGTGTGTGCAGCAAGGACGGCGACGGGCATATAGGGCTTGGAGGAGTCTGGAGCACGTCGCGGCAGAATCATGCATACACAGGGCGTCCAAGATATGCACAGATGTGCGAGCAGTCATGGTGCAAGGTGGAGCATGGTTGTAGCCGGACAAGTTCGGCTAGGTCGGACTGGACAGTCTGACGGATCGACGCGAGTCGGTTGGTACAGAAGACGGTGATGAGATCGGCGACAGCGACATAGGAGCGTGATGCTGATGGTGACCGACTTCTGAGGCGTGAAAACACGTGGCGCAGGTCTAAGGACTTGTGTGGCTTCGACAAGACTATGGCGCGGGGTTGATTCAAGGTGATGTACACACGGAGCTTGAAGTAGACGGGGCGTGAGGGTGGATTGATCATCTACCATGGAGTCATGTTGAAGGTGGAGCTGGATTGAGGGGCTACGATGTAAGGATCCAGGAAATCGAAGCCTATTCAGCAAGGGGGGGGGGGGGAAGCGAGTGACATGCAGTTCGGACTGGAGCCCAGTGATCTGATGAAAGCGTGAAACTCGTCATCGGTCGGTGGTGATCGATGGTACTCTGCAGTGGGGGTTGAGTGGTGTGGGTTCGCAGCCTTTAAGACTCGACTGGGACAGCGGAGGCTCGACGCGGTAATAGAGGCGAGGCGTGCGGTATGCACGGACATGGAGACGGGCCAGGGCTCTGGTGGTCATACATGTGGTGAGACAACTGCGAATTTGACTCGGGATGACTACAAGCAATGGTGAAATTCCTTCAAGTTTCAGACAGGCGGTCAAGAAATGAGCGGTGATGTTAAGTTCAGATAACTTTTATGTGTGACACCTAATATGTGAGTTGTTCACTTTCACACAGGTCAATAATCAGTGTGTGATGCCGTGGATGGATACTCTGAAAGTTGGAGCACAAACTAGAGTAACAAGGAACTTAATTTTGCTAGAGTAACAAGGCGCTGTAAGGAGCGATTGGACAGGCGTCGGCGGAAGGCGTTGACGAATGCGCAGTCTGATCTCGTTGCAGCAGGTGGGCAGTCGTTCTTCACGCCGAACGATGATCGGTGGCTGGACATCTGGCTAGATACCTTGGACGACACCGCCGAAAATGATAATGGTGATGATGATAGCGACTTAGAGTAGTTTTTTTATGCAATCTATCTCGTTTTTTATCGTTTGTTGTTTTTATTATTATGCAATTTATGTTTCCGATGTAAAATACCTTTGTATCGTTTAAAATCTATGCAATCTATCTTTCCAATGCCTATATTTCTAGTTTGTAGAATGAGCGCGCTCGCTGCATTTTTTGCGCGCTATTAGAGCGGCGCGCGCGCTGCATTTTAGCGCGGCTGCTGGAGCGATCGCTGCGCGCCGCTTCAAACCAGGCGATAGGCGTACGCTAAAGCTGTTTTTTACGCGCGCCGCGTTCAGCGCTTGTTGGAAATATTCTAATGGAGTTGTTGCGCGCGCTGCATATCTTATCTCTCCTCCCTACGTTAACTATAGCCTTCACTTTTGGAGATATTGAAGTATTTTTCCCGCGGGAAATGGAGATATTCAAATCTGTACCACGTACGATACATGCATGCAAGTGCAACTACCGCTACGCTAACAAACACAGGCGAAGGGAAGACGAAATATTTTGTCTGACATCTTTTATATCTAAATAGCTAGCCCCCATTAACATATTTCTCTCAACATGCAAGTATGCCACATCATCAAGCAACATGCATGGCAAAAGGCCCACCACAACATGCATTCATGCACATGAAAATGTCCACCTCAACATGCAAACATATATTAGATATTTTATAATACATTAATCAAACACAATAAAGCATATGAATTTGCAATTTTAGTTTTCGTAGTATCACTATTCACGTTCCATAAAAATCATGTACCATCGAAATGTATTGCAAATAATCCCGCAACAACATACGGGGTATCATCTAGTATATATAAAGCCATGCACATAGGCTACAATTCCACAAATATAGTATCCCCGCGCTTTATAAAGCTGGTGCCCGTATTAGTGTAAGCACACATGGATCATTGCATCTGCGTGCGGATGCTGTTGCTGACAATGGTGTTTGACCTGCTGGGCTGCTGCTGATAGCTTCCCGAGCCGGGAAAGGAGGAGGCCTAAAGCAACGAACGATGGTGGCGTCCGGTTGACACAATTGCAACATATAACAACCACCGGTGCTCTTCAGCTGGCCGGCTGCTAGCTGACGTGGTCATTGTAGGTTTCTGTTTCTGAGGAAGCACGGCTTTTTGGCGACGGATTCAAACAAAGGAGTCGCTGCCAATTATAACACGGGCTGTGGAATCATGCAGCATGTGTATGTTGTACGTGATGATCATGATGGTGCTGGCTAGCTAGCTGCTCGGTCGGTGGAATTGATTACCTAATCAGGCCTCCTTTTCTCTTTTCCTTGTGGGATCATGCACTCGATGTTGTTCAGTTTTTTTTAGTAGTTTTATTTATATGCAGTGTGTGAGTGTACAGTACATAGCACCATTATATGAGAGAGGCCAGTGGCTTTCCATGCAGTGGCATCAAGAAAGCAGGTACAGTAGAGCTCATCAGTGCTGAGCGCCTGCCTGTAAATACGCACCTACCTACTTAATTAGATTGCATTATCTCGTTTGCTGCCTGCTAGTACGTTGATAATCAAGCTTGATTCGAGAATAATTTGCACTCATCGCGAGTTTGTCGAGAAAATGATTAGGTGGATGTAGTACTAGTTATACTCCCGAGGCCATACTCTGCATGGAAAGCCAACGAGACTTTCAGCCCCGCCGACTCTACTGTGGTAGTATTATACGCCCATGGCCATACTGCATATAATTGGTCACTTTGCTTTTGTTCTCACATTATAGATTGGACAATTTAAGAGAATCAAGATAAGATATATCCAGGCCTCGCTTTCATGTCCCTGCTTTCCTGGAACATCACATGCAAATTAATCACGGAAAAGCTAGGCCAACTAGCCGGTGTTAGTTCTGACAGCGAATTAGCTTCCCGGGTCTCAAGGAAGAAGGAGCTAAACCTCTACCCATCACAGAAGTACCAATTGATATGCTCTAACTTAAGGCACATAACTTAACAGTGGCCTGCCTGACATGCGGGCCCACATGTCAACGACCAAAGTCATCTAACTAAAGTCAGAGGATCTGCGCTCTAAAAGTACCACACCCGGACGGACACCTGGACGTGATATGGTGGTGTCACAAAAGGTGCAGGGGCATCAGTTCATCTGTAGAGGTTCAAATCATGGTGCTCACACACTATGCTATTCACAAAAGTTCAGTGCAATTCACGTTAGTGTGTGGGTCTCCTTGCGTGTGTGCTCTGTGATTGTACTGAAAAAAGACCGCCAACGCAACACGTGTCTGGATTTTGGGGGCGTTAGTCGATTTACTCATAGTCGTTGGATCATACTCCCTCCGTTCGAAATTACTTGTCGCAGAAATTCTAGATACATCTATTTCTGTGACAAGTAATTCCGAACGGAGGGAGTAAATGCTTATTGTTGCCCCGGCCATCCCTGTAAGGCCCCCTTCCCCCATCTTCCTCGTTGACGACGACCCCTCCTCCTACCCACGCCAGTCAACCTGGAACCCCGCAGCTCGCTGCTGCTCGTAGCATCGTCCCCATATCTGGTGAGCAACCTGACTCGCCTCGCCGGGGTCGACACTCCTCGCTGGCGCTCATCGTGTCACCCCCATCTTCAGACTCGTTCAAAAATCGACTAACACGCGTGAACTTTCCTGGTACCCGAGAAATAGCAAACACGTAGTAAAAAAATATATGAACATGTTAGCCAACAAACAAAATAATGCAACGTACGTGCTTTCTAGGTTCCACCGCATAGAAAGATATGTAGACTAGCCTAGCTAAAAAGTGGTAACCGGATAAAAGCAGGGGAAGATAAAGATCTGATGTACTGACATGATTGAACATTAGAACACGAGGATGAAAGGGAACCAGAGAGGAAAGTGTTGAGAAGAAAGGAAAAGAAAAGAGTTCACGCATGCACAACAACAACCCAGTGACAAAATTGGTTTTACGGTTTATTAAATGTTGGAATCATATGATGGAATATTTCATCTTTGCGTCATTCGCATCTCAAAATTAATATTTGAATTTCTTGGGCTTTGATAACCCCTAAAATTGGTTGTAGGGATTTTGTAAGTCCAAAGTAAATTGATTCCAAACAAAACGAACTTACATAATTAAATTTTCCTACACAATGTATTAATTCAACAATGGAAGGGTGGGGGTATCAAGACTTCGGCAAAATTGGTTTTATGGATTTATTAAATATTTGGATCATTTTTCATATATTGGAATATTTCATCTTTGCATCATCGGCATCTCAATATTATTATTTAGATTTTATGGGAATTGATAACCCCTAAAATTGGTTTCAGGTATTTTTGAAGTCCTAATTAAATTAATTCCAAATAAAATGAACTTACATGATTTAATTGGGTAAAAATTATATTTTCTAAGCCCAAAATAAATTTTTTTGATTCAATAGAATTTTCTTGGATGTTTAGGAAGTGACTTGGCAATTATAAAAGCCAAAACAACTTGCCATAATTATTTATGTACAAGAATAGATGTTAGAAACTCTTTTCCATTTTGCCACAAATATAATTGATGCTTGTTAGTGAATAGTGTTGAACCATCATCGAAACGGTACACAATACCTACATGGACACACCTTGTCGAGCAATGAGTGCCTAGGGTCTCCGGGGCTTCCTCAAAGGAAATAATGGCGCATGTGTTAACTTCATGATGCAATCCTAAATAGAATTTTTAACTAGTATATGCCCATGGCTTCATGCCCTTGACACATTTATAAGATTTTCATTTCCTATGTTAGAAGTATGTTCCACAAAGTTCCCTACGTTAGGAGTAGAGCAGAAGAAGGTCAACAAATCTCACTAATAGTAAATCGACCGTCATGCGTAGTATTTATGCATACTTTCGAAATTCTAGATGCATTATACTCTACTCTACTCACTATTGCGAGCCGCTAATTGCATAGGTATTGTTTCTCGGGGGTTGGTCTAATAAGCGCATATTTATCGATAATGAATGAATGGTAAATGGATTTGGCCAGGTGGATGAGACACATGAAACAAATTTGCGTAATGCCCCTCTGTGCAGTCAATGGAATTGAATGTAATGAAACAAATGATGATATGCAAACGTTTTCATGTTGAACACATAATCATGAGTTCAGATTTCCTCATTGTGAAAGAAAGATCTAAGAGATGCTCCAAGTAAAAATTATTTATATTATTCATATCCAAGTCCTTCTATTTTTTTCAAAAATAAGTTTAAAGCTAGGGAGGGGGGGCATTGGCCCCCTCATCTGAACACACATAGCTTTGCCTCAGCTAAATATATTGGTATGTTATATTTTTTAAACCGATAGAGTAATCTATAGTAATATATAGCTGCTAATTATGTTAATTAAACATATGCATTTCCTTTTTTCAGGAACATGCAACAACAAGAGGAGCGAGGAACCGAAGCTGGCTTGACGTTGGTCTGCAGCTTGCAGCTGGTCTCTTCTCATCATGACCATATAATCTTTATTTAATTTAGCTTGATGTTGATCACCTTGGCTACTGATGTGATGATGTGATGCACGACAGCTCTAACTCTATCAGCAGATGAACCTTGGCTACTGACGCATTAGTCAAACGGATTTGCTTGGTAGGCTCCGATGACGGCGGCGGCGGGGCGTTTTCTTCCGCTGGTGCTAGGAGGTTGGGATGGCCAGATCCTGTTCGTGGCGGCGCAACGCTCAGTCCTGCAGGGCAAGGCAGCGACGTGGCACCCGAGTTCTGGCAAGCGCGGTGACAGCGCTGGGTGATTTCAGCGGCTTCGGGTGGCTGCTCCGACGGGATCTCCCCCAGTTGTAGCGCTGCCTTGGTTGGCAACCAGCGACATCTACGGCTGTGGATTCCGGAGGCCTTGGCTGAATGGCCCGATAGCTCTGGCCAGGTCTGGAAAAACCGGATCGGCAATCGGTCGCGCCCGTCCTCACCAAGCCATCTTCTGATCACCGGCGGGATGACCAACGACGCTAAAGTCCATGGCTTGGTGGTGGTGTTTCAGATCTGGTCGGCCGAATGGGGATGGGTCCAGACTGTTGTTGTGGCCTCCTACGGTTCCACAACGGCGGAGGTCACCGAAAGATCTTCGAGAGTCTTCATCTCAAGATTCACTGGTTGACTTCTGTTGATGACTTCGATGATGCTACTAAGCATCAGGTCACGAGCTCCGGGGTGAAAGCCTTGGTCTGACCCAAGCTGGTTGTACCTGGCAATGACGATGTATTTACGTTGTTACCTTGTTGAAGGCATTGCTCGGATATGCTTAGATAGATTCTTCAGGGTGAAAACGTAGATCCTAACCTTGGTGGTTGGATCCGGTGACGGCGACGCTTGAGTGTCACTTCCTTCATGAAGGCGTTGTTGTTGAAGAACTCCATCGTCTGTATGGTGTGGATATGATCATTGTTGTAGTTTGCCGATCATGGATCTTATCACTTTGGACTTTTTTTTATTTCCCCCGCCTACGCATAGCTTTGGTCTAATATGACTTTGCTGTTGCTGGCGTGTTTGTGTGTGTGTTGATGTTGGCTATGTGCATCCTAACTATGCAGAGGCCAGGTGTGCCCTCTTAGGGTATGTATTCGCTTGATGCTTTTTTTTGAGCCAATAAAATCCATCTTTTGTCGAAAAGATCACGGTCACCATGAGCACATCACATGCATGCATGCATCCAGATCATACAGTCCAACGACCTGACCCGACCAAACCATTGACCCTCCTCTTCTGTTTGCGTTTAAAACGTTGTTTTCTTGCTGTTTTGGATAACAAAGGAAAGGACAACGCCCTTAAGCAAGTCTATCACCCTCAAACCCGACCCAAGTAGTCACTAGGTTTGTTTAAGTAGCTACAACGTATTACTTCCTTTGTTTCTAAATATTTGTCTTTTCAGAAATTTTAATAAGTGATTATATACGAAACAAAATGAGTGAATTTATACTCTAAAACATGTCTATATATATCCGTATATGATAGTCCATTTAAAATCTCTAAAAAGACAAATACTTAGGAACGAAGGGAGTAGTATACATTTCAAATTTTCAACAATAATAAGTAACCTAGCTATGGAAACATCAGTAGGTTGCGTTCGTTGACCAACCTTTCAAAACCTTTTCCCTTGGGTCCACCCAAGGCATGTGAAGGGACGAGTACTTAATCACTCCTGTAGAGGGTGGGGAGGCATTCAGAGGGATCAGAACGGATCGGCGGCGGCGGTGTTGTGTTGTGCTCCATCCGTTCCTAAATATACAGGCTAAATATAAGTTTTTCTGGAGGTTTCACTTTGGACCACATACGGATGTTGTAGATGCACTTTAGGGTATATAGATTCACTCATTTTGCTTGCTCCGTATGTCATCTATAGTAGAATTTCTGTAACGACTTATATTTAGAAATAGAGGAAGTATCTAGCTATCATCTTCTCCTACCTCTCGCCCAATTTCTCTCTGTAATCCACATAGCCACTGAATTCCTCCTTGATTAAGAGATTAGTGGAAGGCAGCTATCAGAGCAACCTCGAAAAAAGCAGTGTACGGACAGGAGAAAAAAAGAGCGCTGGGAGCAGGTTGGTCGCTGATGCACGGGAAAGGCAAACTTTGAAGCTTGGTCTCGTTGGTGGTACTAATACGACTCAGCACTCAAGTACTGGCAGGGTCGTTTGAATCCAGTGCCATGGTACAAACTGCAAAGTCCATTTGTGCTTTTACGACTGATCGAGGACATCATCTCAATACCTCATCATGCATCGATCGTCCATTCCGGGGAAGCGGTCAAGCAAATGATCGGCCAGTCGATCAGATCAGATTAGAAAAAGAGGAACACAAGGACGATAGAGGCACAGTGCACACCGTTGGGATCTCATGATATGATACTCCTACGCGTCGTACGATTGCGTCTAGCGTATAGTAGAATTACATCATCTGCATCAGTGGTACTCTTTTGACGGTGATCTAATGGGCGAGGTGGGCAAATTAAAAGAGAACGTGTTCAATTTTTCACTTGTACGTAGTACCATAGCAACTTCTGTTGTGCACTCGTGGTGTGGAGCAAAGGTTGCTTTTAAAAAAATAAGACCAACTCGGATTAGACTAGCCCGTAGACATATTTTTATAGAGGACTTTGCTAACTTTCACACAGTCGGAAGTTAAGCAACAGATCCGCACAATTCTCCTCTTCTCTAATTTGCATGCACTAATGGCCAACTGACCGGTAGTTTTTTTTTTTGAGCCAACCGTTAGTTAGTAATAGATTCGAACGAAGATGCATCATGCGGCAGGAGCAACATTGACATGCATGCATATAACAACAAAATTTACGATTAGTTCCTATCTGATCGCTATCTTCACACGCTCGCTTTCCACTGATTTTTTTTCCTTTTCTCAAAAACCGTGGTAAATCACTAGTGGTTTTTTCTGGTTTTTCACCGCATAAGATTCCTTTCAAATTCAAACTTTAAAATGTTTTGTAGCTTAAATCGTAGCTCCGATTGAAAAATTGTTTTTACATAAAAAATTCAGCTCGACGAGATCTTCGAAATTAGATCCCATGTTGATATGTTCTGGCGACTTTTTTTGGGTCAAAAATTATCATGCCTCTCCTACGCAAGTTATCATATTGTTTACACAAAAATTATCTAGGCATCAAAAATGGTTCCTACAATTTTCTCCAAATATGCACAAGCATGCATACACTAAAGGACAAAAAAAATAATGTCGTCCAAAATTCAAAATATTTTATGGACCGTTAGCGACATATCCGCACGATTAGTTCCTATCTGATCGCTATCTTCACACGCTCGCTTTCCACTGATTTTTTTTCCTTTTCTCAAAAACCGTGGTAAATCACTAGTGGTTTTTTCTGGTTTTTCACCGCATAATATAAAAAATTCAGCTCGACGAGATCTTCGAAATTAGATCCCATGTTGATATGTTCTGGCGACTTTTTTTGGGTCAAAAATTATCATGCCTCTCCTACGCAAGTTATCATATTGTTTACACAAAAATTATCTAGGCATCAAAAATGGTTCCTACAATTTTCTCCAAATATGCACAAGCATGCATACACTAAAGGACAAAAAAAATAATGTCGTCCAAAATTCAAAATATTTTATGGACCGTTAGCGACATATCCGCACGATTAGTTCCTATCTGATCGCTATCTTCACACGCTCGCTTTCCACTGATTTTTTTTCCTTTTCTCAAAAACCGTGGTAAATCACTAGTGGTTTTTTCTGGTTTTTCACCGCATAATATAAAAAATTCAGCTCGACGAGATCTTCGAAATTAGATCCCATGTTGATATGTTCTGGCGACTATTTTTGGGTCAAAAATTATCATGCCTCTCCTACGCAAGTTATGATATTGTTTACACAAAAATTATCTAGGCATCAAAAATGGCTCCTACAATTTTCTCCTCATATGCACAAGCATGCATACACTAAAGGACAAAAAAAATAATGTCGTCCAAAATTCAAAATATTTTATGGACCGTTAGCGACATATCCGCACGATTAGTTCCTATCTGATCGCTATCTTCACACGCTCGCTTTCCACTGATTTTTTTTCCTTTTCTCAAAAACCGTGGTAAATCACTAGTGGTTTTTTCTGGTTTTTCACCGCATAATATGAAAATAAAATAAAAGTGCTTGAAAGAGGATTCAAACCTAGGTCTATGCAATACCTATTGAGCCTAATAACCAACTAAGCCACCTTTTGTTGTTGTCTATTGTAGGTAAACAATGTTATTTGAACCTTTCTTATTTCTGCCATATCAGGGAAAAAAAGTTTGGCTTGGTAACTTTGGCATGACCAGCGTGATAATTAGGGTATGAGCAACATGATAAGGCTGATAACTGCAGTACGAGAAGGTTAAGGCATGAGGAAGTATGGTAATTTAACACATAAATTACCGATGAAAATGTTTAAAAAACTTTTTTCCCTTGGATGAAAGATACCATGGTGTTTAAAACGTAAGATATTAGTTATCAAATCTGTGATGTATACATTATCATGCTTTTTACATGGAAATTACTGGCCGTATATTTTTCAACAATAAAAATTCAGGTCAAAAATTATAATGGCGTTTGTATGTGAGTTATCAGCTTAGTATGTGTCTATTAACAAGCTATTTACATATAAATTACCGGGGTCCCCCCCCCCCCACCCCTCGCCACAGTCGCCACATTTACCAAAGTCGGGTACATAAATTATCAAGTCTGCGATGTGTGAGTTATCATGTTATTTGCAGAAGAGTTATCGTGCACTAGTAGAAAAAGGGTCAAACGTGAAGCACATTAGTGCCGATTTGATTTTGGTCCGGTACTAATGGTACCATTAGTGCCGGTTCGAACGGATTTGCATTAATGCCGGTTCGTGTTGAACCTTTAGTACCGGTTCGTGACACGAACCGGTACTAAATGGGTGGTGGCAGGCTGGCATCAGGCCGGGGCCCCACGATCACCTTTAGTACCGGTTCGTGGCACGAACTGGTACTAAAGGGGTCTGACCTATAGTAGCGGTTTGTGACACAAACCGGCACTATAGGGCAATTTTCAAACTCTACCCCCCCCCCCCCCGTGTGTCGCCATTTCAGTTCTGAAAAAATCAAAAGAAAATGATAAAAACTTCAAAAAATAAAATCCTTCGAGAGGTAGTTATATTACTACATCTACTAGTTAGGAAAATTTGAAAACTACAATTTGGACATGTTTTGCAAAAAGTGTAGGGAAAATGTAAAACGGTTATAACTTTTGCATACGATGTCGGAAAAAAATGTATAATATATCAAAAAATTCAGCACGAAAATCCGCACCCAATGGAAACGGCCTATGGCCTGTTTGGAATTTTTTAGAATACTCAAATTCCAAAAGGAAAAAAATATATGGTCAAATTTTAGTTTTTTTAAAAAAAATTGGTTAAATCTGGTCAAACTACTTATTCAAGAAGTATTAATGTTACTACATAATTATTCAAGAATATTAGTGTTAATAAATAATTATTTCAATTTTTTGAATTTTGGTCAAATCTGTGGTCAAACTATGGTCAAACTTATTCAAGAAATATTAGCGTTACTAAATAATTACTGTTTTTTAGAATAATAGTTTCAAACTCAAACGGTGAAATGTGTGAGTTCATGCTCAAGCTAAACTCCTGAGGGTTAATAGGATTGACATCTTACTATTGTCAGGAAAACAACTAGTGTAGACTCAGAAACGAAGGAGAATAGAACCCGAAAGTTAAGCGTGCTCGGGTTAGAGTAGTGAGAGGGATGGGTGACCGGTCGGGAAGTTAGATGATTTGGAATGAGTGATCCACATTTGAGCAGTTAAGAGAGGTGATTAGAGACTAAATCATCAAATAATTCAGAAAAAATAAAAATAAAAAAAATCAAATTTTTTTTCCAAAATTTCAAAAAAAATTCAAAAAAAAACCTTTAGTACCGGTTGGTGTTACCGGTTGGTAACACCAACCGGTACTAAAGGTCCCCCATACCAGGGCGCGAGCTCACGCCACGTGGTGGCACTTTAGCGCCGGTTCGTGCCGAACCGGTACTAAAGGGGGGGCCTTTAGTGCCCACCCTTTAGTGCCGGTTATGGAACCGGCACTAAAGGCCCTTACGAACCGGCGCTAAAACTCCGTTTTCTACTAGTGGTGGTATGATTCAACAACTCCTTCCACCCTACCCCCGCCGATAAAGTTATCAGCATTGGGTACATAATTTATCATTTCTACGATGTGTGACTTACCATGTTATTTGCATAGAAGTTACCGTGGTATGTTTCAGTGACTCTCCCCCCAACCCCAACCCCACCGACAAAGTTACCAGGACTGGGTACATAATTTAATGTCTATGATGTGTGAGTTATCATATTATTGCATAGAAGTTATCGTGGTATGTTTCAACGACTCCCCCACTCCGGCCCCTCCGACAAAGTTACCAGGACTGGTACATAATTTATCATGTTTACGATGTGTGAGTTATCATGTTATTTGCATAGAAGTTACCATCATACGTTTCAACGACACCCCCACCCCGACCCCTTCGACAAAGTTATCAGGTCTACCATGTATGAGTTATCATGTTATTTGCACAGAAGTTACCATGGCGTGTTTCAGCGACTTGCCCCACCCCCATCCTCACCGACCAAGTTATCAGGACCGGGGTACATAAGTTATCAGGTCCGCCATGTTTGAATTATCATGTTATTTGCACAGAAGTGACCATGGCATGTTTCAGCGACTTGCCCCACCCCCACCCTCGCCGACCAAGTTATCGGGACCGGGGTACATAAGTTATCAGGTCCGGCATGTTTGAGTTATCATGTTATTTGCACAGAAGTTACCGTGGTATGTTTCAACAACTCCCCCACCCTCACCCTCGCCGACAAAGTTTTTAGGACCGGGGTACATAAGTTATCAGGTCTATGAAATTTGAGTTACCATGTTATTCACACGAAAGTTACGGAGGATATTTCATCACCACACCCCCCCCCCCCCGGTCGGTAAAGTTAGCAGGAACGGGGTACCTAAGCGTGGAAAAAATCGAACACTAAATTAACTCGTTTTTATGCATACGTAGTAGAGGAGACATGTTAAATAGCCCATTTACTTTCTTTTGTTCAAGAAAGGGATCGTAGGTCAGGTGGTAGGCTAGTTGAGTTGGCTCACTAGTGGTGCAAGGATTGAATCCTCTCTTGTTTACACCAATTTTTGCATGAAAAACTCTCGAACGAAAAAAGATCTGGAAAGGGGAAAAATGGATTGGGTGGAGAGCAAGAAAATCGGATCCGGAGAAGGAAAAAATGGATCGGGACTGTGGTGCTCGGGAGGCTTTCGCGGGATCGTTCGATGCGCATCCGACAGCAATCGAAACGTGCGTGCCTATCGCTAACGAATAGTCGGCAGGAATTTTTTTGTCAAAAAAAAGCTACGATGGTATTTGTACATAAGCTATCAAGTTTGTGGTACATATAATTATCAATCTCATTAAAAAAATTTATCGAGATATGACAAACAAGAAGACCGTCGTTCGAATTCTATAGGAGTGAAACATTTATTTCTGTAGAGACAAATGGAGTACAAAACACGTTACATCGGCCCTTTAAAAAACATGGAGCAAATGGTTTTGTCTCCTCATCAAAGGCGTTGTGGTCTTTTTTTCTCGCTCTCATTTACTAAGATAGAAATACAAAATAACCTGCAAAAGAAACACAGCAAGTAGTCGGCTTAGCTGGTAATGAGTCGTGGCCACAACCAACAGGTTGTGTCGTCGAATCCTAGGCGGTGGCACTACTTTTTTGAAGCTCTTTTTACACGACAGATATGTGCCTGGCGCTAACCAACAGTCGGCAGGAAAATAGCTTTTCCGTTTTATAGAAGAAAACTTTACGAGTACCAAATGCTCAAGCCGAGACTCGAATCCTGGTCGGAGCTATGCCCAGTTCTCAGCACAGGTTGCTTTTGGCCATGTCTCTTTCAAGCAAAGAAAATGGTCAGCTCAGGTGTTGAAATGTTATTATCATCGATCGTCAAGTTCCTGCTACCGATTCGCGGCTTCGATCGGTGAGGCAATTTTGCTGCTTTTTTTTTGGTTTGGCGCCAATGATTAGTTTTGGTCCTGCTGGTTGTGTACGCACTGGATCTTGAACGAATGCTCCAACCACACCTTCCAACACCTCAAAATTCAATCCAACACATAAATAACCGCCAAGCGCAAACTACACGAGAATTAATCAAATCGATGCTTATTCTCGCAACACTTCTTCTTCTTCCCTGCTAAAAATAATAGTAATCCATTCCCTCCCCAGCTTCGAGGAAGGAAAGGAAGCAACCAAACGACAGGCTAGCCGGAGCTCGCTCGCTCGCTCTAGGAGAGGATGGCCGGGTGGCAGTAGGGCCCGTTGACCCAGCCGTCGGCGATCTTCTTGTAGGCCGCCTCCGTCAGGTGGATCCCGTCCCAGCTCAGCGACGACGACGGGTTGCCGCACGCCGACGCGCCGGACATGCCACACCTGGCGCCGTTCTGGTAGTTGTACTTGCCGCCGCCCGCGCCGCAGCACGCCCTCAGGTTCGTGCTGAACCCTGTACAAGCAAACAAACACTCAGCTCGCCGGAGCCGGAGAAGACGGAGGAGTAGGAGGATCAGTGAGAGACAGCGGCGTACGTACCGTAGGAGGCGGGGCTCTTGACCATGTCGAAGACGTGGGAGTAGAAGTCGGCGTACATGATCTTGGCGTAGGGGTACTTGCCCTGCAGGCTGGTCACCTTGCTCTGGAGCAGCGAGTTGTGGCGGGCCGACAGCGCGTTGAACCGCTTCAGGCAGCCGTACTGGTCGTAGTCGCCGGCGTTGGAGGTCTGGTACAGCGTGAGGTAGATGGGGAAGCAGCCGACGGGGAGCACCCCGGGGATGACGATGTACATGGCGCCCAGCCCGATGAGCTTCTCGGCGCCGGCGCCGATGGCGTCCACGATGGTGGGGCTCTGCCCGGCCGCCTGCTCCGGCGTGTACCCGCCGAAGAGCTGCGCGTTGTAGTCGTTACCGCCCAGCTCGCCCAGCACGAACAGGGACTTGGACAGGTACGTCTTGCACGCTGTAGCACGTACGTACGTGGAGTTAGTTAATGGCGCGCGTGATCATGCATGGGGCGGGGTGGGGGCGGGCAGGCAGCCATTTTGTTTTTCTCTCTGGCCTTGGCCTGGACCAGGCGGCGTTAATGGCGGTGGCGGTAGAGTGGAGGAGGTAGGAGGGGGGTTAATGGCGTTGTTTGTTACGTACATGAGCCGCAGACGGAGGGGAGGAGGTTCTGGAACCACTGGATCTGGGTGTCGAGGGGCCCGTTGTTCCAGATCTTGTCGCCGACGCCGAGCGACTGGAAGAAGCTGGAGCCCATGGTGGTGGCGCCGATGATGGCCATGTTGGCGCCCTTCTTGAAGTCCGCGCGGCCCTGCTTCGACGGCTTCAGCAGCGGCAGCCCGAACTTCTCAGCTGCACGCACACGCCAAAGCAGAGAGCACGTCAGCTCACCTGCCGTCCTCGAACTCGATGCAGACTGCATGCTCTGTTTTCCTCGTTTTGGAGGGAAAATGCATGCATGGCGGGTTCAAATCAAAACCGGCGGCGAAGAGGGAGCGTGCGTACCGAGGAAGTCGACGACGAGGCGGCCGTCAGAGCAGCGGCAGGTGGCGCGGCCGAAGAAGGTCTCGCCGTAGGGGGGCTGGGTGAGGGTGAGGCCGGCGGGGGGCCCGTTGACGCAGAGGTTGCCGGTGTCGGACATGGAGTCGCCGAAGCTGTAGATGGCGTTGAACTTCTGGCCGGACACGGCCAAGAGGCACCCCGAGGCCACCACAAGCGCCACGAGCAGCGAAGAGGACGCCATTGTTGGCTAGCTCGGAGCTCTGGGAGTGAGAGTCGATCGCTCGGTGGATGGATGGATGGGTTGATGAAGGAAATGGCGATGGCTCGGAGGCTTATATAGACGGAGCCGGTGGTCCGGTGGCACGTAGCTGTTGTTGCGCCATTAGCCCACCTCGCGTCAATCAATCTTCACTTCACCGAGCTTAACTAACTAGTACCACTACTCACTAAACTAAACTAACCTAGTGTTTTGTCACTGGGTTGTTGTGCATGCATGAACTCTTTCTTTCTCGACCCTTTCCTCCCTGGTTCCCTTTCATCCTCGTGTTCTAATGTTCAATCATGTCAGTACATCAGATCTTTATCTTCCCCTGCTTTTATCCGGTCACCACTTTTTAGCTAGGCGCGCTAGGCTACATATCTTTCTATGCAGTGGAAACTAGTAGAAAGCACGTAGATTGCATTATTTCGTTTGCTGGCAAATACGTCAATATGTTCTTTACCACGCGTTTGCTATTTCTCAGATACCTGGAAAATTCGGGTGTGTTAGTTGATTTTCAAACGGGCCCGAGGATGGGGGCAACACGATGAGCGCCAACGAGGAGCGTCAACCCCGGTGAGGCCCAGCTAGATTGCTCACCGGAGACGGAGAAGACCGTGCAAGCGGCAGCGAGCTGCGGAATTAGGCGGTCCTTATCACAAAGCACACACACAAGGACACCCACACACTAACGCCAATTGCACTAAATTTTTGTGAACACCACGATTAGAACCTGGTCAGATGAACTGATGTCCCTGCTCCTTTGTGACACCACCATATCACGTACAGCCGTACAGGTCCCCCCCACCCCCCACCCCCGGTGTGGTACTTTTAGAGCGCAGATCTTCTGACATCAGCTAGATGACTCTTGGTAGTGTTTGACATGTGGGCCCGCATGTCAGTCAAGCCACTGTTAAGTTTTTTTCGCAGGGACTCGATTAAGCCACTGTTAAGTTATCTCACTTAAGTTTTGAACTCATTATCTGACTTAAGTTAGGGCATATCAATTGGTAGTTTTGTGATGAGTAGAGGTTTATTAGTTCCTTCTTCCTTGAGATCAGGGAAGCTAATTCGCTGTCAGAAATAACACCGGCTGGTTGGCCTAGCTTTCCCGCGATTAATTTGCATGTGACATTCCAGGAAAGCAGGGACATGAAAGCGAGGCCTGCGTATTTCTTATCTTGATTCTCTTATTGTCCGATCTATAATGTGATGAGAATAAAAGCAAAGTGACCAATTATATGCAGTATGGCCATGGGCGTATGATACTACCACAGTAGAGTCGGCGGGTTGGACTGTAGGGGTATGGCCTCGGGAGTATAACTAATACTACAAACCACCTAATCATTTTCTCGACAAACCCACGATGACTGCAAATTATTCTCGAATCAAGCTTGATTATCAACGTACTAGCACGCAGCAAAGGAGATAATGCAATCTAATTAAGTAGGTAGGTGCGTATTTACAGGCAGGCTCCCAGCACTGATGAGCTCTACTGTACTACTACCTGCTTTCTTGATGCCACTGCATGGAAAGCCACTGGTCTCTCTCATATAATGGTGCCATGGACGAAAGCCATGGACACGCTGCATATAATACAACCACTAAAAAAACTGAACACCATCGAGTGCATGATCTCACAAGGAAAAGAGAAAGGGAGGCCTGATTAGGTAATCGATTCCATCAACCAAGCAGCTCGCTAGGCAGCACCATCATGATCATCACGTACATACACATGCTGCATGATTCCACAGCCCCCGTAATTGGCAGCCAGCCCTTTGTTTGAATCCGTCGCCAAAAAGCTCTGCTTCTTCAGAAACAGAAACCTACAACGACCAGCCGACCGCGTCGGCTAGCTAGCGGCCAGCCAGCCAGCTGAAGAGCACCGGTGGTTATGCTGCAGTTGTGTCAACCGGACGCCACCATCGTTCGTTGCTTTCGCCCTCCGATCCTCCTTTCCCGGCTCGGGAAGCTATCAGCAGCAGCCCAGCAGGTCAAACACCATTGTCAGCAACAGCAGCGGCACGCAGATGCAATGATCCATGTGTGGTTACACTAATACGGACACCAACTTTATAAAAAGCGGGGATACTATATCTGCTCCCTATATGCATGGCTTTATAGGTCAGAGGAAATATTCGTCTTCCCTTCGCCTGTGTTTGTTACGTATTAGCGTAGCGGTAGTTGCATTTGCATGCATGCATGTGTCGTACTAAATGTAAGTCTTTATGGAGACTTTAATCCAGACTATATATGAATATATAGACATAGTTTAGAGTGTAAATCCCCTCACTTTGCTTCGTGTGTAGTCTATATTGAAATCTCTGAAAAGAATTGTATTTAGGAACGAAGGGAGTAGTACTGACTTGAATGTCTTTTGATTTCCCGCGAGAAAAATCCTTGAATATCTCCACTGAAAAGTGAAGACTATACTTAACGTAGGGAGGAGAGATAAGATATGCAGCGGGCGCGCAACAACTCCATTACCGGAGGGCATGCATACGCATGCAAGCATGGATGCGGGTGCAACGGCTGGTGTTTGCCGGCCGGGGTGGATGGCGTGTCAATTCTCGAGCTAACTTTTTCCCTAAGAAAATAAATAAAAAATATCGAACTAACTTGGCACTGGGAATGCATGGGCCATGCATGTGCCAAGTGGTGTGGGTCCAAGGGGAAAAGGTTGACAGTGTGGTCAACGAACGTAACCAACTGATGGTTTGCTATTGCTAGAAGGTTCATTATCGTTGCCGAAACATATGTATGGTTACCAACTAATTAAACTCTCTAGCGGCTACTTGATTTGGGCTTGTGGGCGTTGGAGTTTCTTGACCACCGGAAAAAAATGGAGATTAACTCTTAATTTAGCTCTCAACTAAGAGTTCAACTCTTAACTAAATTACTCACAGATTGGATCGACCAACCCTGCATGTGCCCATGATGCTGTACCTTGTTATCCAAAACAACCGGAAAACAACGTTTTAAACGTCAGAGATAAAACACCGATGACCGGCGACGGTCCGGTCAGGTCGTTGGAGTGTTTGATCTTGATCAGACGCCGGCGCATGCATGTGCTTCGTTGTGACCGTGCTTTGACTAATGCGTCAGCCTCGGTGACATGTACATTTGCAGAGAGGGCGAGAGCTGCCGTGCATTGCATGATCACATGCATCGTCGGTAGCCAAGGCCGGTGATCAACATCAAGCCAGTTAAACAAGATTATCTGGTCATGATGAGCCGAGACCAGCTGCAGACCGACGTCAAGCCAGGCAACGACATCTCTTGACAGCTTCGATTCCTTGCTCATATTTTTCTCTTCTATGGCTTCCATCACTTGTATGCATCATGAGCAGCTGGCCTGGCTACTAGTATCCTCTGTCTGATTATCCAATTAATTAACAAACCTAATCAGTTGTTTAGACAAGTGCCATTAGCTTAACTAACCAGCCGGTCCTCCTACCTGCCAAACAAAACCATCTAATTCCATTTTTTCCGAAAAAAAACCATTTAATTCCATGCCGCATCAGAAAAATAATTCCAGCCATGAACTTGAGCTGCTTGCTATTGCTAGCAGCTAGCTCCAGGACAAGAGGAACAGGTACGTACCACAAACACTCACTGTAGCAGCTACTCCCTCTGTCTCATAATATAAGAACATTTTTGATACTACACTAGTGTAAAAAACGATCTTATATTATGGGATAGAGGGAGTAGTACTTATAGTTAGGTAGCAGCATCGGCGGCGGGCAAGAACCATTTCTTCTTACTTTCCTTGTACAGGCGCTCCGGTACGTTTCTGAATAATTAGCGTGGACTAGCGGAGAGCGGCAATGGCCGTCGTTATCGGCGGCATGCATGCATATGCTGGCTGATACTGTGTCTTGCAAGCGAACACACACCAACGAGTATAACTTCCATGACAACAACTCTTATCTCTCTCCTAACGCCCGTGGCATTAGGTCCGAGCCGTGACAGAGAAGCAACATGAAACTTTTAGGAAAAGAGGGAAAATATATATTGAAATTTCTTCAACTGTCAGAACTTTAGTTTATGCGGTGCCCTGCATGGTATGATATTGACGTTTTTCGAATGGTTGTTGTTGCAGCAATTCTATTGCAAATAGGAACGCTAGCTACACCATCTTCTGGTGATGTATCGGTCATGCCATCGTCGGCATTATACTCTCTTTCTTCTTAACAAAATGTATGCATCTTTAAAAAAGATACGGGTACGATTAGGGCCTCGCACGACTTTGCATGAGTTCTACAGGAACAGATAATTCTGTTGATGAGCATGCGTGTCGTGCATGCTAGCAATTAACTGCCAAGTGAAGGCGTAGCTTGTCAGTCCCTGCAGGTACGATAACATATCAGTGCTAGGCTGCTAGCACATGTAACTATCTGAAAATGACGTCGACCGATCTCCTTGGTTTCATTTAGCTTTGAGTCTGATCCAGTCGTACAATTAGCACCACCACCTAACCGTTGGAGTCCTAGCGACCCATCTGACTGCAGCATCGTCAGGGAACGGACCTGCCAGTCTAGATTAACTAGAAACCGGGTCGTTACATTATTGGTGAGACCCTCCACGAGATATCTCACGAAAATAATCAGTGAAGCCATATTAGTACGAGATTGATTGTTTAAGTTCTCTGTCATGGAAAGCTCCCTCTCTCCAACGACGGCGATCTCTGCCAAACAAAAAATGATGCCGTGTTATCCAAGCACCAGGTGTGCATGGCTACGAATGCCATTCATGGCCTGCAGGCTGGAGAGTTATATAGTTGTCAATGATCAACTAGTGACTTGGACACCCAGACCCTGGACGTCGTGTTCACAGTTCAACGAATATCTCCGTGTATTGGCAACCATATATACTTAACGTAACGGTGAGAGGAGAGATGTGTATGTAGCCGGCAACAACTCCATTACCGGAGGACATGGAGGAAGTGAAACCAGAGGACATGCATGCATGCAAAGCATGGATCGTGGATGCGGGTGCAACGGCTGGTGTTTGCCGGGTGGATGGCGTGTCATGTTCTTGAGCTAATTTGTCACTGTGGATGGATATGGATGGGCCAGTCTTGTCCAAAGCAGGTGGATCCAAGGGGAAAATGTTTTGACAGGGTGGTCAACGAACGCAACCTACGTACTGATGTTTCCATAGCTAGGTTAATTATTATTGTTGAAATGTATATAGTACTTAGTACACCCTTTATCCTATAATGTAAGACGCTTTTTAACACTAGTCTAATGTCAAAAATGTTTTATCTTATGGGACGGAGGAAGTAGCTAATAAAACAAACCTAGTGACTAGTACTTGAGTTGGGCTTGAGGGCGCTGGAGTTGCTTAAGGAGTTGTACTACTTTGTTACCCGAAACAGCAAGAAAACAACGTTTTAAACGGACGCAGCTTCGGTACCTTAAAGACACCTGTCTTTGGGTCACTGACATGTGGGCTAGTCATTTGTTGGGTCTCACATATCATGAACATAAAGGTAGGTGCCTTAAGGCACCAAAGCATCGTCCGCTTTAAACGCAATAGAAGAGGGTCAATGGTTTGGTCAGGTCAGGTCGTTGGAGTGTTTGATCTGGATGCATGCATGTGAGAGCATCTCCAGCCGTTGAGTTTCCTAGGAGGCATTTTTTTCGTCACCTGGGAAGCTGCCCGCAAATATTTTACGCTGGGGGGAGAATGTTCCCAGCCATGCTCCCACCCATGTCTCATCCAGCTGCAGGGCGGCCGTGGCCGGAGATCCCGTGGACGGCCAAGGATGGAGCGGAGCATGGCCGGAGCACCGCGTCCTGCAGCCACGCGTCGAACCGCCCCGCCGACCCTGCCCCCGCCCCCAGCAACCGCGCCTCTAGCTCCGCCAGCAGCACGCGCGCCCGGGCGTCGTCCTGCTCCCTCAGTGCGGCCACGAGGCGCGCGGTGAGCTCATGGTTCGCCCACGCCTGGATCTCCGCCACGACGGCCCCGGCCGCGCGCGCCCCCCTGCCTCGCCTTGCACCGCCGGCACCAGGCCCGCAGTCCCCCAACCACCCCGCCTCCGGCCGCCTCCTCGGAAAGGGCCCTGACCGTGGTGAGCAGGAGGCAGAGCGGGTGCAGCTCGGGGTCACCGGCAAGCAGGCCGTGGGCGGCGGCCTCGAGCGCGAGGAGCGCCCGCAGCGCCGGGCCGTCGTGCCCGGCCTCGACGGTCCGCGCGGCGTCACGCAGCGCTCGCAGCACCTTCAGGAAGCCGTCGTCCCGCTCCCCCTCCTTCGGCCATGCTCCGCTCCGGCCGCGCGAGCGCGAGCCCCGCCACGGACGGCCGCGCGAGCCCCTCCCTGCTCCGGCAGTGTGTGGTAGGTGTTGGGCCGATGCATGCGAGGGGAGAGGAGAAAGAAAAGAGAGAAAGGAGAGGAGAGAGGGGGGGCTGGCAAGTGGGCCGATGTATGCGAAAAAGAGCGCCGGCGCCCTCAGCTGGACCCCAACTTTCTGGGTTTGGGTTGGGACCGCCGGGTGTAACTTTGACGAAATCCGGCACTTTTTAAGATTTTGGGGGCATGACTGGGGAAAACGCGCACCAGCGATGAAAAAGACCTCTGGGTGGGGGGGGGGGGGGGGGGCTATTGGGCGGCCTAGTGGAGATGCTTTGATGTGCTCGTTGTGACCATGCTTTGACGATCAAGAGCCGAGGTTCATCTGCCGATAGAGTGATAGAGTGAGAGCTGCCGTGTGCCGTGCATCGCATCATTACATCAGCAGCCAAGGTGATCAACATCGCATATGGTCATGATGAGAAGAGAGAAGCTGCAGACCAACGCCAAGCCAACCGAGAGGCGACGCCACCTTCGGCCAGCTCCGATTCCTTGCTCCTCTCGCGGGGCCACGTTCCTGGAAAAAGGCATGCATATGATCATATGCATACGAGTATTACCACTATATTTATATTTAATTAGTAACATAATTAGCAGCTTTGCCATTAGCTTAACCTAAGCAGGCGGTCCTCCTGCCTACCAAACAAAACCATTTAATTCCATGCGGCACCAGAAAAATAATTCCGTCCTTCAACTAGAGCTTCAGGACAAGGGGAGCAGGTTCGTACGTAACCACTAACACTCTAGCAGCTGCTACTCCTAGTTAGTTAGGTAGCAGCATCAGCTGGCAAGAACCCATTTCCTCTTTATTCTTTTCCTTGGGTGATTCGCATAGGTACGTTTCTGATTAATTATCGTGGACTAGCGGCGGGCAGCATGCATGGATATGCTGATCCATACTGTGTCTTGCAAGCGATCGAACACACACCAACGAGCAGTACGTACGAGCTATAGGCCATAGCTTCCGACCCAATATAACTTCCATGCTAACAGCTCCTCCCTCTCTCCTAACGCCCATGGCATTAGTTAGGTCCGAGCCGTGACAGGGAAGCAACCTCAAACTTTTGGAGAAAGAGAGAGGAATTATATTGGCATTTCTTCAACTGTCACCGCTTTAATTTTGTGATGCTGACATTTTGAATGATTGTTGCAGCAATTCGGTTGATCGTTGGAATGCTAGGGATTACGGGCACGCAAGAGTCTTGCATGGCATTGCATGAATTTTGCAAGAAACATCTCGATGTGTACCGAGTATGACACTGGCTAGAGTTTCAAATTTTGCAACTCCCTTCGACGAGGATGGCAAATACCGTCATGTTCAGTTTTTTTTTGTCATGCTTGCCGAGGAGAATTGCCATGCTCACGTCATGCAATTTACCATAAAAAAACATTCGATCTGTCATGCTTAAAAATCTCATGTTAGAAGGAGCAAGTACTGCCCATTCCACTACGGCACAGAGAATTCTGTTGATGAACTGCCAAGGGAAGAGCTAATCTGTCAGTCCCTGCAGGCACCAACATGCATGTTAGTGGTATCTAACTATATGCTTGGTTTATTTAGCTTAAAGTCTGATCATGTCGTACAATTAGTAGCACCTAATTGATGGAGTCATAGTGATCCATCATGACTGACTGCAGGGAACGAACGCACCAAGTCTAGGTTAACTATAAATTGGTCCGTTCCCTTATATTATTGGTGAGACCCTCCATAAGATGTCTCACGAAAATATTTAATCGGGGAGGACATATTGGTACGAGATTAATTGTTTGAGTTCTCTGTCATGGAAAGCTCCGTCTCTCCAACGACGGCGATCCATGTCAAACTAGAATGATGCCTTCTTATCCAAGAACCAGGCGTGCAAGGGTACGCATGCCGTTCATGTCCTGCAGACTGGAGCGTCAGCTGTCGAGGATCAAGTGGTGACTTGGACACCCCGACGTCGTGTTCAGAGTTCAACGACTATTCGTCAAATATGAGAGTTCAGTTAACGAGCAATGACGCGGCTCTCTTCTCAGCTCCCCAACCAACCACGCACTCTTGTGTGTGTGAGGAAGATTGTTTCCAGGGTCTGACTGTACCCAACCAAATCAAACTGAAGAAAGAAAAAGAAAGGCTACTCTGCCTAGCTAGCTCAATTAGTGATGACCAGTTATATCATGGCTGATTACCTTTCTGGACTGCAGTGCCGCAAGCATGCAGATTGGGATTCAGAAATTGCAGCGGTAGGCAGTAGCAGTCTAGCTGTTGCTGGAAGCCTCGAACTGTGCTGTACGTACGTACAATGGAACCAAGATCATCTCCAAGCGTACCGTGCACTGGCACTAATGATATCCAGATGAAACGATGTCGTACTAGCCTGCCCTTGAAAAAATCGGACATGCAGTAAACTTGCAAATACTGTACCTCTACCTTAAATGGTACTAGTCTGCAGAACCCCATGATGCCATCATACGATTAGCTGGTTACTATACTGTACCTCTACCTTAATAACACACTGGCTCTTCATGTGTGCTTCACTGATCTTGGCCGTCAAGGTCTTGATCGGACGGCTCGTCGCCGAAATTAAACAATAAAGAGGACAGGCCGCATCATGCCGGATTAAGGAGCCGCCCGCTTTCCGGTGGATCGCGAATAATTGCTCCAGCGATTCAGTCTTAACTGGAGTGGCTACGTAGGCGTCCTCTGCAGCTGGGACGGAGCTCCTCCATTCGAGCTTCCAATGATCCATGGATCATCGATGGGCGATGGCCACACATGCATCCAGGTCACTGCAAATTCGGTCCGATTGGGTACATTGGATAATTTGAGTTGAAATCAATGTGAGGTCGCCCCACCTGCCGCCCCGGCCGATAGTTCTGGTGCAGTGCAGTACTACTATTAGGATGTGTTTGGTTGCCCGCAAGCAGCCTAAACAGGGCCACACGGGATGTGCGCGGCCTGTTTGGTTGCCTGGGCTGCATGCAGTTTGAGGCCCGCACGGACCTTAAAGCAGACCGCAGCCTGGCCTGGCGGAAATTGCCGAATCGACAGTTTCTCGCGAGCCTGGCTGGGCGCGGCCACGCGTGCAGGGCAGTTGCACGCCTCGGGCAGCGCGGGAGACGGAGAGGACGTCTCATAATTCGTCCCCCACTCTCCTGTCACCGCCCAGTCGCATTGTTCCCATCGTTTTCTCTCCCGCCCTCACCGCCCCTCCCTCTTCTCTTCTCCGATGGCTCCGTCACACCCACCGCCGCGCTGCCATCTGACCCCGTCGATCAGCGCATCGCTAGCATCCAAGAGCGCTGACTGGCCGGGCTCTAGAACTCGGGCCGCGACCTGGCGTCGGCGCTGCGAGCGCCTCCCCCCACCTGCTGCCGGCCATCACGAGCGCCGGCCAATGCGGCGCCAGCCGCTCCTGCTCCGCCGCCGATTCCGGACCTCGTGGTCCTGGGCTTGGCGCCGGCGCCGTCCACGGAGCCGCCCCTTCTTGGGACCCCATTGGGCAGGGTTTTTTTTTGACCCCCGTCCAAGGGTTTTCTCCTGTCGGCAGGCCGTCCTCCTCGACCTCCAGCGTGGCGATGAGCACGGGCCGATGCCGCAGGCCGTCACTCGGACCGGCTCCTCCTCTGCTCCGCCACCTCTCTCCTTCCCGCCGGGGTTTTCACCCCGGCCTCGGTTCGCCGCGGTTGCGCGTGCTCCGGTGAGTCAAACCCTCTCAATGCTTGCTCGTAGATGTAGATTAGGGGTTTATTTTTAGGCATGTGCTAGTAGTTAGTGGATTCGATAGGATTAGATAGGATTCTAGCAGATCCGATTGGATGCCATCCCAATCGAATCCAATCGAACTGATCTGTTCTTGTTTTGTATAGTGTGTGTGCTAGGATAATTTTCTTGTGCTACTGCTAGTGTGTCCTATGATCTGTGTTCATGCTAGTAGCTGTGTTGATGCTAGAATCATGTACATGTTGACTGATGAATGTTATACTGATGGCATGTTCATGTTGACTGATGAATGCTAAAATCATGTTGACTGATGGCATGTTCATGTTCAAGCTAGGATCATGTTCATGTTGTTGTTCCTGTTGCTAATATACATGTTCAAGCTAGGATTTGTGTTGAATGTTATACATGCATGTAGTAGGACCATTTTAGGATGCTGCCAAATGTGCATGGCTGCACCTGGGTGCTATTGGCACTTGTTGTTGCTATTTTTAGATGTTTTCATGTTTAGGATAGTGCACTGATGAGTGGCAGTTGCAGCAAAGCAGATTGCCACTAATCAGTGGACTTGCCCAACAGCAAATCCACTGATCAGTGCCATTGATCAATGGCATTTGTTGTTGGGCAAGTCCACCGATCAGTGCCACTGATCAGTGGCATTTGCCCAACAACAAGTGTCATTTGCCACTGATCAGTGCCATTTGCCTAACAACAAGTGCCATTGATAAGTGGCATTTGCTCAAAGAGTTTGTGCGCTGATCAGTGGCATTTGCTCTTGGGCAAATGTCTCTGATCAGTGCTATTTTGCAAAGAGTTTGTGCACTAATACTTTTCATCTTACCTGACAAGATATTGAAGACTGACTGGGATGTGGCGGGAGGAGGAGCTCAGGTGGTGGGCGGAGCTGAGCGCACCGAGGATTTCATCCCAATGAACAGGTGGCTCAGGATGGTGGACCTGCCTGACAGGATCGCCTTCATAAGCCTGCCTCGTTTAAGGGGACGATCTCTGAGGCAGGGACATGAGGAGAGGGCCAGGGAGCCGATGCGCTTCTACCAGCAGATCAAGGACAACGAGGACCTCGCCATGCTCGTCGTCCCTCGCAAGTTCGTGGAGGTGATGAACACCTGGCTGGTCATCAAGCGGCTCCCGCGCGTGGTCAGGCTGTCGGCGAACAAGCGGTGCGTGTTCTGGGTGCAGGTTCAGAACTTCGAGTGGCACATGGAGCTTGCCCGGGGCTGGAACTACTTCTGCCCCCACCACCAGATCGTCCCCGGTGACCTCTAAAAGATCGTGGATGTCGCCTAGAGGGGGGGTGAATAGGCGTTTTAAAATAATTACGATTTAGGCTTGAACAAATGCGGAATAAACCTAGCGGTTAATTTGTCAAGCACAAAACCTAAAACAACTAGGCTCACCTATGTGCACCAACAACTTATGCTAATCAAGATAAGCAACTATGTGATAGCAAGATATATGACAAGAAACAATATGTCTATCACAAAGTAAAGTGCATAAGTAAAGAGCTCGGGTAAGAGATAACCGAGGCACGCGGAGACGACGATGTATCCCGAAGTTCACACCCTTGCGGATGCTAATCTCCGTTTGGAGCGGTGTGGAGGCACAATGCTCCCCAAGAAGCCACTAGGGCCATCGTAATCTCCTCACGCCCTCGCACAATGCAAGATGCCGTGATTCCACTAAGGGACCCTTGAGGGCGGTCACCGAACCCGTACAAATGGCAACCCTTGGGGGCGGTCACCGAACCCGTACACTTTGGCAACCGTTGGGGGCGGTCACCGGTACCCGTCAAATTGCTCGGGGCGATCTCCACAACCTAATTGGAGACCCCGACGCTTGCCCGGAGCTTTACACCACAATGATTGAGCTCCGAACAACACCAACCGTCTAGGGCGCCAAGGCACCCAAGAGGAACAAGCTCTAGGGTGCCCAAACACCCAAGAGTAATAAGCTTCTCAAACTTCACTTCCACGTATCACCGTGGAAAACTCAAACCGATGCACCAAATGCAATGGCAAGGGCACAGGGAGTGCCCAAGTCCTTCTCTCTCAAATCCCACCAGAGCAACTAATGCTAGGGAGGAAAATGAGAGGAATAACAAGAAGGAGAACACCAAGAACTCCAAGATCTAGATCCAAGGGGTTCCCCTCACATAGAGGAGAAAGTGATTGGTGGAAATGTGGATCTAGATCTCCTCTCTCTTTTCCCTCAAAAACTAGCAAGAATCCATGGAGGGATTGAGAGTTAGCAAGCTCGAAGAAGGTCAACAATGGGGGAAGAACACGAGCTCGAAGGATAAGGTTCAATGGGAAGAAGACCCCCTTTTATAGGAGGGGGAAAATCCAACCGTTATGTGCTCAGCCCGCACACGAGCGGTACTACCGCTCCTGGTCCCGGTACAACCGGGACTCACAGTATACGTGCAGAACCCTACCAGGCGGTACAACCAGGCGACCAGGCGGTAGCACCGGTTGAGAAGAACAACCGGACCAACCGTCCAGCCACCGCTCAACCACCGCATAGGAACAGAAGGGAGTCACCCCTGAGTGCGGTAGTCGAGCGGTACCGGGCCGGTGCAACCGCATGGCCTTGAGCGCTCGAGCGGCTAAGTCCTGAGCGATAGAACCGCTCCGGACACCGGTGGTACCGGTGAAGGAAATATGCCCTAGAGGAAATAATAAAGTTATTATTTATTTCCTCATATCATGATAAATGTTTATTATTCATGCTAGAATTGTATTAACCGGAAACATAATACATGTGTGAATACATAGACAAACAGAGTGTCACTAGTATGCCTCTACTTGACTAGCTCGTTAATCAAAGATGGTTATGTTTCCTAACCATAGACAAAGAGTTGTCATTTGATTAACGGGATCACATCATTAGTTTAATGATCTGATTGACATGACCCATTTCATTAGCTTAGTACCCGATCGTTTAGTATGTTGCTATTGCTTTCTTCATGACTTATACATGTTCCTATGACTATGAGATTATGCAATTCCCGTTTGCCGGAGGAACACTTTGTGTGCTACCAAACGTCACAACGTAACTGGGTGATTATAAAGGAGCTCTACAGGTGTCTCCAAAGGTAAATGTTGGGTTGGCGTATTTCGAGATTAGGATTTGTCACTCCGATTGTCGGAGAGGTATCTCTGGGCCCTCTCGGTAATGCACATCACATAAGCCTTGCAAGCATTGCAACTAATGAGTTAGTTGCGAGATGATGTATTACGAAACGAGTAAAGATACTTGCCGGTAACGAGATTGAACTAGGTATTGGATACCGACGATCGAATCTCGGGCAAGTAACATACCGATGACAAAGGAAACAATGTATGTTGTTATGCGGTCTGACCGATAAAGATCTTTGTAGAATATGTAGGAGCCAATATGGGCATCCAGGTCCCGCTATTGGTTATTGACCGGAGACATGTCTCGGTCATGTCTACATTGTTCTCGAACCGTAGGGTACGACTGGACCAACCGGGCCACCACCGCCCGAGTACCGCATCAAAACAGAGGCCTGATCGGTACTTGGGCGGTGTCTGGCCAGAACAACCGCCCAAGTCTTTGTTGAGCAAGTTGGCGGTACCACCGCCCGGAAGCAGCGGTACAACGGCTGAGAGCTCCAAGCGGTACTACCGCTGGGGCACGCGGTACTACCGCTGGGACCAGACAAAAACCACTTCCAAGAAAACAAGAACTGCCATAACTTCTGCATATGAGCTCCGAATTGAGCAAACTCAAGCTTGTTGGAAACAAGACGACGAGTAGCATCAAAACAGCGACTGGTAATAGTAAGAAGAGGCAGGGGAGGTATGCCTAACAAATAGAGGAGTGAAACCTCCAACCGAGAAGAACCGGCAAAACCTCCAACATCGAAAACATCATAGAAGATGCATGCGAACTCCGTTTTCGATGAACTCAAGCTTGTCATCAAGATGACCATAAGCTCTAAGACTCACAAATGGAACCAAACAAGAACCAAGAAAGATGATGCAAGGATGCAATGGTTTGAGCTCTCGACTAATGATACGATCAAGCTACTCTCTAGAGAGCCCCAAGTGATAGTACGACAATCGATCCTACAGCCCGGTCTCCCAACTACCACTATGAGACCGGTAAAATAGAAAACCTATCAAGGGCAAACCTTTGCCTTGCACATGGTCCACTTGAGCTAGATGATGACGATCTTGACTCCCTCAAGTTGGACCACCTTTCTTGATTGCGTTGGCTCGATGAAGACTAGATGATTGCTCCCCCATACTCCACTATGGGTGAGCCACTCTTCGGCACATCTTCACAAGTCCATTGACACCACAATGGATGGCAAGCTTGAAGAACTTGGTCTCTTCATGGTGCTCCACCTGAACTTGCACACGGCAATCTTGATGACGATCACCACTTGATGTCATCCTTTCCATGGGTTGTATGATATCTTCCTCTTGACGCAAGCCCATGGACACGTACCTAACCCCACATAGAACTCTCACATAGACCATGGGTTAGTACACAAAGTGCAATGGACAATGCTTACCATACCATGGGATCACTTGATCCCTCTCGGTACATCTTTTACGCTTTGTGAGTTGATCAACTTGATTCACTCTTGACATAGTCTTGATCCACCTTGAATATTTCCAACTCTATGACCATTCTTTGGATAATTCCTTAATAGCACCTTGGTCAACACATAAAATCCTTGAAACCAACACATGGACTTCAAGAAATGCCTATGGACAAATGCTTCAAATATAACTCAAGGCAACCGTTAGTCCATAGAGATTGTCATCAATTACCAAAACCACACATGGGGGCACCGCATGTCCTTTCAATCTCCCCCATTTTGGTAATTGATGACAATCACTTTCAAGAGAGTTTATATAAGGAATTATTTATCACCATGCAACGCAACAACCAACAATGCATGTGTATGAGATGCAAATGCTTAGGTACAAAACCAAAGCAAGAAGAAAAAACTCTCTAAACTTATCCACAAAACTCTCTGAAACTTCTCCCCCATTGGCATCGATTGCCAAAATGGGCAAAAAGTTTAGAAGGCCAACATAAATTATGTTCCTCCATAAGTTGTGTATTTCTCAACAAGAGAGTGGAATGCAATACACAAATCCAACGGTAATACTTGGAGGAAGACAAACTATATTGAGGCCCAAAGACTGCAAAAGGAAGATATGCCACAAAGACATAACAAAGAGAGAACCGAGCAATCAAGCAATCAAAAGATATCTATTGAAGCAAGCTATCAAAAGATACCAATTGAACCAACTAGGCCAAAGATCCTACGAGCCACAGGAATAAAAGATATTATGATATGAGCAAAGTAGTGTTCTAAAGAAACTAGAGAAGCTCCCCATGATTTGTGCACACATGAGAATTTTTGTATTTGGATACAAAGTGCACAAAATAGGATCACAGCTCCCCCAAAATCAATAGAAACTTACAACAAGTGCAAGTGAGCATATAGGAAACAAAGCCTAGTACTTGCAACACACACATGGTTGAGCAACAAGTAATAAAAGAGGCAACTTAAGAATGGGCTCAACCAAAATGATGTGTGTGAGTCAAGGCAATGCACTTGAGAAGACTAATGTACGGATGAGCATTAGGCATCAATAAAGACTTGAAAGAATGAGGCACACGGTGCAAGGCCTATCATTCCCACACACAACTAGCAAATGGGTTCGCAAGCTTACTAATAAGCATATTAAGAACCTATGCTTGTGACAACCCGTGGTGAAGATAGAAGATGAAAGCCTCATCAAGACGAGGGATACCAATTAAGATGGCAAAAGCCTCGTAAAGATAAGCATGAGGAAAATAATCTTCACCACACACAAGAGTGCATCAAGATGCAATGATAGAAGACACGCACTCAAGGCAAAAGCTTTCACGGAGCCACCAAAGAAATAACATAAGAAAGACAAGGTGGCCGTGAAAGAAAGGATATCAACTAGATATGCAACTTCTCTCAAGTGTATAAGATTCTAGGTAGACGAAATCATGATGATATATATCTACAAAGAAGGATGTACACCCAAAATAGTTACAACACGAGGAACAAGATATCCAAAGGGAGGTCATACATATACCAATAAGATATTTGCTTGGAAGCATAGCTCATGGCTAGATATGGTCTTATTGTATATAAATGAAGTCCACACACGAACAACAAAGACATCACAACTAGCAACAAGAGATCATTGTTGGGATGCTTTGAGAAAGAAAACAAGTATCACAAGAATGAATGAATAACATGCCATGATACAACCTACACAAGGTTCATACAAGAAATGTGTGCATGAAGAATATGAAGATACTTGTTACCGAGTTAACATTGGAAGGATGTAGTAGATACCAATTGAAGGTGGATAGTAGTTCATTGATCATCCTAGCTCGACTCCAATAAGCACATGATGACAACACCTTCCTTGTGAGTTAGCCGAGCTTCCAATGTATCTCCAATTGTTCCTAGAACAACAACACAAACAAAATGGTACCCAAACTCATTGGGACCAAAGAGTTAGAGAACCGACAATACATAGGACAAACTCCACATAAAAATGTGCATATAGATACGAAAATAAATTTCATGCACATCTCATCCAATTTGAGACTTGGTGGAGCTTCCCCTATATATTTGGTCAAAGAAAGAAAGCATGCCAAAGATACTACACGAAGTTAATATGCATGCTCAAGACTTTCAAGAACTGATACCAAAAGAAAAAGAAATACCAAGTGAAGAAAGGATACCAAATGAATAAATCATCACTTGGAGGATATCATTAAACGATACATCAAGGAATGAGATATCCGTTGATACACAAAAAGAAAGATGTCAAACTCCCAAAAGAGAGAATGGTTCCAAAAAAACCAAGTTCTCTACAAAGTTTCATGATGGCACAAGTACCAAAAGAAACGATTTGCATACCACCAACACACACTTGAAAAGGATCACAAGGTGAGTGTTCTAAGAAAAATAGGATAGCTCCCCCAAGCATTGTGCAATATGGAGAATTTGCATTTGAATACAAAAAGCATAAGATGGGATCACCACTTTCACTATTTCTATACAAACACTAGACAAGCTCAAGGAAATAACAAGATCCACAAGTTGTATGGAATACAATGGGAGTTGACACAATCCTAGGCAAGAGAAAAGGCAAATAAAAGCAAAGGCTAATGTAAAGATGATCAATAATATCTACCACACAAGTGAGTACCAATTGTCAAAAGACAAGAAGTATTTGGAAATAATTCCCGGTGGTAGATAGCAAGGATATCCGACATCATCTTCACACCAAACAAAAAGCAAATTGCAACTTGTAGAGCTAACATGCCACCTAGGAACAAGATAATTTAGAATATCAACTCTAGATGACAATATCTCAAATGTACACATTTTCTAGGCTAGTAATATACTCATAGCATATTACTCCCCCATAATGTGATACCAATTAAAGATAGACAAGAGGCAATTAAAGGATCCAACAAGAGATAATTAATGGACTATTTAGAATTTGAATTTCCCATGAGAAGACATACCACATAGCGACTAGATAATCTTGTAATATCAATACTAGATGGCATTCCTCATGTACACACATTTATAGGATTGTGAGGTGCACAAAGCACATCATTCCCCCACAATGGGATATTCCATTAATCTCTCACAAGAGCCAACCAAGATATGACCAAGATGCACAAAGGCTCAACTAACGACACACATGTACATGATGTGTAAACCAACACACACATACTTGATTGCTCAAGATAATCAAGTTGGAAGCACAACATATACAAACACAAGCAAGGAACAAAGCCAAACATGCAAAGGGGCAAGTAACTTTCAATGTAAACAATTTAAGCACGAGTTACCACAAGGAGGAACATTGGATATAAGATAGAAACTTGTTAATCCGAATGACTTGGCTTGAGACAATAAGAATGATGAAGTCCCCTTAATTCTTCATAATGTAGCCAAGTCTCCAATGACCTTCAACATCACCTATTGATCAAGTTTGAGCTTGTTGGTCCCCAACCAAGTTGGGTCCTAAGAGGTTAGTCACAATAGGCTTGGCTACCCAAATGGTTCTTTGCTTCAAACCACTTTGAGTACCAACAAACTTGGCAACCACATTGCCAACCTTATCCTTCCCGAGAGAATAGACATCATCAATAATAATTGGGTTGGATAAGTTACCACTAGTGCATGAAGAGGCGAGGTGACCTTTCTTGCGACATAGGTAGCAACGTCTACTCTTCACTTTCTTCTCACTTGATTTCTCAACTTGAGAAGCATAAGCTTGAGTCTTCTTGGGAAGAGGCTTTTCTTCAACTTGAGGTTGAGAATGAGAGTGAACTTGTGGCCGCTTCCCTTGTTGCTTGTCACTAATGGGCTTCTTCTTCAATTGGCAAGATCTAACATGATGCCCTTCTACTTTGCACTTGAAGCAAACAATCTTGGCCGAATTCTTGACTTGTTTTTGGCCCTTCAATTTGTTCACCTTGGACTTCTTCTTCTTGTTGGAGTTGAATCCAAGTCCACCTTTTTCATTGTGGGTTTTTTGCACACTCAAGATATTGTTGAGTGTGAATTTCCCTTCATGACTCTTTTCCAAGTCTTTCTTCAAAGAAGTGACTTGGGCCTTGAGCTCTTTGATTTCCTCTACATGGTTAGTCTCAACACAAGTACTAGAGGAAGTATAAGCTTCATCGTTAGAGCAACAAGGCAAGAAAAGCAATTCATCACAAGATGTACCAACATTGTGAGTAGATGAATTACAAGGACTAGCACATGGCAATATAGCATTTTGACTAGAAGTAGTGCTAGTATCCACATGAGGCTCACTAGATGTTACCTTAGCAAGCATGGCCTCATGAGCTAATTTTAGCACATTATGGGATACTAGAAGATCATCATGAGAGCTTGTGAGCTTTACATGATTTTCTTCCAACATTCCATAATTGCTAGATAGCAACTCAAGTTGAGCCCCTAGCTCAACATTCTCCTTCAATATGGATGCTTCACAAGAGAAAGAGTTAGTAGCACAAGCATCATCATTAGCAACAAGAGGAGAAGACAACTTGGCAAGCTCTTTAGAATATGAAGCTTTAAGTTGAGCATGAGACTCGGTGAGTTTGATGAGCTCACTCTTAATGACCCTTGAGCCATTTTCGAGGTGCTCAAAGTCCTCAAGGAGTTTAGCATGCGCAACTTCAAGCTCCTCATTTTTAGTTTCAAAATCATTGGCCACCTCAAGAGCTCTATCACGAGATTCCCTCACTCTAGATAATTCTAGAGCAAAAGTCTCCTCAAGAGATTCCTTGATGGTTTGTTCAAGTTCAAGAGCTTGAGAGAGGTCCGCAATTTCATTTGCGTAATCACGCTCATAACCTTCCATTTTATCAGTGGTGACCTCATGCTCCTCAAGACGAGATTCCAACTCATCAATATACTTCTTGCCCTCAATGGCAATGGACATGATTTCCATGAAGTTGGAACGAGCAATTTTATTTTTATGAAGAGCTTTAAAAACTATTTCCCCCTTAATTTTTAAGGAGGCAACATTATAATTCTCTTCATCATTATCCTCATCATCATTAGCATCAACATCATCATCAAGAGACATATTGGGTTTCAAAGTAGGAGATACCTTTGAAGCCTTAGCCATAAGGCAAAAAGCAATAGATGATGATGTAGGATCCCTTGAAGCACCATTTAAAACCACATCTTGTTCCATGGAGTGTTGGGTTTCCTCTTGTGGCAATCCACATGTAGGTGAAGTAGAATAAGTTGAGAAGACTATACGGCCGGATGTGGAGGGGGAACAATCATCCCCACAAAACTTGGACACGCCATATTTATCTTGAAGCTTTGTCCAGAACTCATGAGCATCCCGGAACGGCATGAGTTGAAATATAACTACATTGCTCAAAGCATCGAAAAGCACATTAGAAGCTTGAGCATTGAGATAAGAGTTTTTCTCATCCTCTAAAGATAACCTTTGGGGATCCTTTGGAGGAGAAAAACCCATATCTACAATTCGCTCTAAATTTGGGTCCATGACCCTAAAGAGATTAAGCATGCGAATTACCCAAACATCAAAATTTGTGCCATCGAAACTAAGAGTGTCAGAGAATCCTAATCCCCTAGTCGACATCCTTACTCTCTAGGCGGTTAAGCCCTATAAAGAGAGACAAGGCTCTGATACCAATTGAAAGATCGTGGATGTCGCCTAGAGGGGGGTGAATAGGCGTTTTAAAATAATTACGATTTAGGCTTGAACAAATGCGGAATAAACCTAGCAGTTAATTTGTCAAGCACAAAACCTAAAACAACTAGGCTCAGCTATGTGCACCAACAACTTATGCTAATCAAGATAAGCAACTATGTGATAGCAAGATATATGACAAGAAACAATATGTCTATCACAAAGTAAAGTGCATAAGTAAAGAGCTCGGGTAAGAGATAACCGAGGCACGCGGAGACGACGATGTATCCCGAAGTTCACACCCTTGCGGATGCTAATCTCCGTTTGGAGCGGTGTGGAGGCACAATGCTCCCCAAGAAGCCACTAGGGCCATCGTAATCTCCTCACGCCCTCGCACAATGCAAGATGCCGTGATTCCACTAAGGGACCCTTGAGGGCGGTCACCGAACCCGTACAAATGGCAACCCTTGGGGGCGGTCACCGAACCCGTACACTTTGGCAACCGTTGGGGGCGGTCACCGGTACCCGTCAAATTGCTCGGGGCGATCTCCACAACCTAATTGGAGACCCCGACGCTTGCCCGGAGCTTTACACCACAATGATTGAGCTCCGAACAACACCAACCGTCTAGGGCGCCAAGGCACCCAAGAGGAACAAGCTCTAGGGTGCCCAAACACCCAAGAGTAATAAGCTTCTCAAACTTCACTTCCACGTTTCACCGTGGAGAACTCAAACCGATGCACCAAATGCAATGGCAAGGGCACACGGAGTGCCCAAGTCCTTCTCTCTCAAATCCCACCGGAGCAACTAATTCTAGGGAGGAAAATGAGAGGAAGAACAAGAAGGAGAACACCAAGAACTCCAAGATCTAGATCCAAGGGGTTTCCCTCACATAGAGGAGAAAGTGATTGGTGGAAATGTGGATCTAGATCTCCTCTCTCTTTTCCCTCAAAAACTAGCAAGAATCCATGGAGGGATTGAGAGTTAGCAAGCTCGAAGAAGGTCAACAATGGGGGAAGAACACGAGCTCGAAGGATAAGGTTCAATGGGAAGAAAACCCCCTTTTATAGGAGGGGGAAAATCCAACCGTTATGTGCTCAGCCCGCACACGAGCGGTACTACCGCTCCTGGTCCCGGTACAACCGGGACTCACAGTATACGTGCAGAACCCTACCAGGCGGTACAACCGGGCGACCAAGCGGTAGCACCGGTTCAGAAGAACAACCGGACCAACCGTCCAGCCACCGCTCAACCACTGCATAGGAATAGAAGGGAGTCACCCCTGAGTGCGGTAGTCGAGCGGTACCGGGCCGGTGCAACCGCATGGCCTTGAGCGCTCGGGCGGCTAAGTCCTGAGCGGTAGAACCGCTCCGGACACCGGTGGTACCGGTACGACCGGACCAACCGGGCCACCACCGCCCGAGTACCGCATCAAAACAGAGGCCTGACCGGTACTTGGGCGGTGTCTGGCCGGAACAACCGCCCAAGTCTTTGCTGAGCAAGTTGGCGGTACCACCGCTCGGAAGCAGCGGTACAACGGCTGAGAGCTCCAAGCGGTACTACCGCTGGGGCACGCGGTACTACCGCTGGGACCAGACAAAAACCACTTCCAAGAAAACAAGAACTGCCATAACTTCTGCATATGAGCTCCGAGTTGAGCAAACTCAAGCTTGTTGGAAACAAGACGACGAGTAGCATCAAAACAGCGACTGGTAATAGTAAGAAGAGGCAGGGGAGGTATGCCTAACAAATAGAGGAGTGAAACCTCCAACCGAGAAGAACCGGCAAAACCTCCAACATCGAAAACATCATAGAAGATGCATGCGAACTCCGTTTTCGATGAACTCAAGCTTGTCATCAAGATGACCATAAGCTCTAAGACTCACAAATGGAACCAAACAAGAACCAAGAAAGATGATGCAAGGATGCAATGGTTTGATCTCTCGACTAATGATACGATCAAGCTACTCTCTAGAGAGCCCCCCTTGATAGTACGGCAATCGATCCTACAGCCCGGTCTCCCAACTACCACTATGAGACCGGTAAAATAGAAAACCTATCAAGGGCAAACCTTTGCCTTGCACATGGTCCACTTGAGCTAGATGATGACGATCTTGACTCCCTCAAGTTGGACCACCTTTCTTGATTGCGTTGGCTCGATGAAGACTAGATGATTGCTCCCCCATACTCCACTATGGGTGAGCCACTCTTCGGCACATCTTCACAAGTCCATTGACACCACAATGGATGGCAAGCTTGAAGAACTTGGTCTCTTCATGGTGCTCCACCTGAACTTGCACACGGCAATCTTGATGACGATCACCACTTGATGTCATCCTTTCCATGGGTTGTATGATATCTTCCTCTTGACGCAAGCCCGTGGACACATACCTAACCCCACATAGAACTCTCACATAGACCATGGGTTAGTACACAAAGTGCAATGGACAATGCTTACCATACCATGGGATCACTTGATCCCTCTCGGTACATCTTTTACGCTTTGTGAGTTGATCAACTTGATTCACTCTTGACATAGTCTTGATCCACCTTGAATATTTCCAACTCTATGACCATTCTTTGGATAATTCCTTAATAGCACCTTGATCAACACATAAACTCCTTGAAACCAACACATGTACTTCAAGAAATGCCTATGGACAAATGCTTCAAATATAACTCAAGGCAACCGTTAGTCCATAGAGATTGTCATCAATTACCAAAACCACACATGGGGGCACCGCATGTCCTTTCAACCTCGTCGTTGTGCGCATCTCAGGACTCATACTGAAGGTTCAGATCTACAACCACGACTCCTCGGTCATGTGTAGGTTTCGTTGCAGCAGGCACAATTGTGTTGGTAACATCGAGCAGGCTATGTAGTTAAATTAAGTAAGGTGTTAGTGGAGAACTTTTATGGTGTGTGGCGGGACTTGTGCTGGGGACTTGTTCATATTTTGGCCAGGAGCAGCACCTTGGCATGGAGCAGGGAAGGAGGATGCCCCTGCTGTTAATCTAGACTTATGATATGTAGTTAAGTAGTTTGCTGTCATTTCCTTGCTTGTTGTGTTTGATTTCATTTGGTTGCCTGCTGTTGTGCTGTTGCTGTTGTGCTGATCATGTAGTGGTAAGACCATCACATTTGAATGAGGTGAGCAGAACACAAACGATGTTTGCAACCAAACAGCTGAAGTTTGCATCTGCTCACACCCTAAGCACAAAAACGGCAACCAAACAACAGAGGTAAGTGCCTGTCCATGCGATGCAGGCAACCAAACAGGTTGCATCTGCTGCATATGAGGGTGCATTTTATCAACCAGGCTGGCTGGAGATGGACATGCAATGCAACTACTGTTGTAAACTGCAACCAAACACGCCCCTAGTACATGCTAGCTACTGGGTATGGGCAATCTGCAGGGTTAGAGCATCTACAACCGGATTCACAAAAGAAAAAAAAGAGCATCTACAACCGGGCGTCCCAAACCGGCATCAAACGCCCAGGCGGCCCGCCTGGTCACTGACCGGTCACATTTTTTACCCACACGGCCCCCTCAAACGCCTGGGCTGATCGCACCCCTCATATTCAGCTAAAATATAGGGCGGATATAGGGGCACTCGGACATGTCCGGGCACGCTCGCCACGTCGGACTGATGGTGGGTCTCATGCGGAAACGACCGGAAACCCGGCGGTCCGAAGCTCGCCTCCTTCGTCGGACCGATGTCGCCGTGTGGCGCTGCTTTGACGGGCCGCGTAGTGCCAAGCCCGGTTATTTCAGTCGACTGACGGCAGCGAAACCCTACCATCCATGTTTTCATCTGCCTGTCTGCCGCAGCTGTCGTCGCCACTTTCCACTCCCCCCGTCCGCCTAGTAGCCATGGCCCCCACCGCAGGTGAGGTGCGAGCCATTTCTAATGCCGAATCGCCAGCTCGAGCTCCTTGAGCAGACCCGGACAAGGCGTGATGCCCAGATCGCCACAGGGCTACCTCCGGATGCAGTGGGTCCAGAGGAGGAGTTGGAGGAGGAGGAGGAGGTTGAGAAGGAGGAGGATGAGCCGAAGGAGGAGGATGTGGGGGACGCTGGCAACGCGGATCTGCAGGCGGAGTAGCAGGCCATCCTCGATTCTCTTCGCTCGGAGTTGGCTGCGGAGGCCAGACGCCGTCGCCGGCACGAGATGGAGACGCAGTAGACCGCGAAGGAGGCAGAGATGCTCGCCTACATGGATGCAGATGAGCAGGAAGAGGAGGAGCCAAAGCCCTCCTACCCGCCCGTCCAGCCAGCGCCCGACACCGTTTTCGTGGACATCTGCGACGGTGAAGATTAACTAGGAGAGTACGAAGGATTTCTTTTGCATACTTTGTATGGATCTGGAGGTTGAAATATGAGAGACTCAGATGCAGAATGGCTAATTTAAGGCGTGATCGGTCACTGTCCGTGGATGCACCCAATCATATCCGCGGGCGTTTGAAGAGCTGAATTTACAAAGTCCAACTGTAGATGCTCTTACAAGTCGAGTATTAGGTATTTGGTACATGTAGAGGCATACATGTATTGATGTACAGAGGAATGACAGGATACATGAAGGGAAAAAATGCATGAATGAACGAAATCACTAATTGAGGAGAATTCGTTGCAAAGATCCCTCCAATTCCCCTGGTTGCGACAAGTGACGCACATGCAGCGCGTCATTTGTCGCAACCTGGGAGTTTTTCTTTTTTTCGTAGATCCGTTTATTCAAAACGTTTTATCTCTCAAATCGTGTGTCCAAATCTCGAACTGCTTTCACCGTTGAATTACTCGCGTCGAAATCTTCAAAACTAGATCCCATGTTGATAGGTTTTGACGAAAAAAATTCACGAAAAAAACCGGACGAAAAAACCAAACCGGGAGCACGAGTTTTTTCCCTCCAAAAGACGCACGCCCGTGCCTCTCACAATATCTCAACCGTGCCTCTCGCGGAAGCAAAACCGTGAGTCTCACGGAAGGAAAAAAAGAGAGAAAACACTTTTTTTCCCGTTTCCGAGGAGGCACGGCCGTGACTCTCATGAAAGCACAACCGTGCCTCTTGCGGAAGCAAAACCGTGACTCTCGCGAAAAAAACAAAAAACACATTTTTTTCCCTTTCCGAGAGGCACGGCCGTGACTCTCGCGAAAGCACAACCGTGCCTTCCGCGAAAGCAAAACCGTGTCTCTTGTGAAAGCACACCCATGCCTCTCGCGGAAGCAAAACCGTGACTCTCGCGAAAGAAAAGAAATAGAAAACACGTTTTATTTTTCGTTTTCGAGAGGCACGGCCGTGACTCTCGCAAATGCAAAACCGTGCCTCTCGCGGAAGCAAAACCGTGACTCTCGCGAAAGTACAAAAAAACGCGTTCTTTCATGCAAATTTTTTTTCATTTTTTTTGATAGAAAAACTAAGGAAGACCGATGAAAAACCAAAACGTCGAAAAAACCTAAAACAAACCTTTAAAAAGCTGAAAACACGTGCAAAAAAATAAAAAAAATAAATTCGGAGAGAACGTCCAAAGCGCGACACATGGCGAATGAGTGAGAACACGCCAAATAGCGCTGAACGTTGCGAGGCTTTCGAGGAAGCACTCCCTAACTACTTGTTCCCATGAATGAATGCGAGGATACATCATGCATGCATGGGCCGGATAAAGGGAGCCGAACAGTGGACGGCAATACCCATTATCGGGCTATCCAAGGGTTCAGCTATGTGCCGCCCAAAGCGACTCCTAACGCACGCTCGCCTGCAGGGCTTCGTTGCTCCGACCTAGTAACCATGCGGCCATGTCATGCTGACGACACCCAGTGATTTTGTTTTGTTTTTACATTTTTTTTGTTTTTGCTTATTTTAAACATATATCTGCAAAATACTTTACATTAAATTTTGAAAAAAAGTTAATCAAGCATTTGAAAAGTTAAATGTCTATAGAAAAATATTAATCATGTGTACGAAAAATGTTGGTGACATTTAAAAAAATCACGTATTTAAACAATATACATGGCATTTAAGAAAAATGTAAATACTATGTAAGAAGTTGTTTCCTTAATTCAAATAAATACATGTTATATTTTAAAAATGTTCATATGTTTTAGAGATGTGTTTGTGACATTTTCTAGAAAAGTATATACAATATAAAATGTGTACATAATGTAAACAATGTTTCCTACCACTAAAAATATTATGTGACATATTGCAGAAAAAATCAGCGATTTAAAAAAATGTTCATGACATTTAAAAATGTTTGTGCAATGCAAGCAAATGATCAAGTAGACAAAAACAATAATTATTTCCATTTCAAAATTGTTCGTGACATATTCAAAAAAAGTTTATACAATGTACTAAAGTTGCAGTTGCCTCATTTTATTATTTCCATCACAGAAAGGCACATGTCATTTTAAATAAATATTTAGGTGTTTCCAGAAAATATTTGTGATTTTTCTAAAACAAATATGCAATTTAAAAAAATGTTCTTGTACTTTTATAAAATGCTTATTGCCATTAAAAAATATACAATGTGTATTTGGAAAATATAAGGTGTATTTAAAAAAGTATTCACAACATGTATTTAAAATATATAACTCATGTTTTTGGAAAACAAATGTCCAAGTACGTTAGAAAAACGTTTCACGTGTGTGCTAAAAATATACATTGTGTATTGAGAAAAAGTAGGCATGTTTTAAAAAAATAAATGAGAAAACGAAAGTGAAAAACGAAGTATAACAAAAGAAAAAAAGTAAATAAATGAGAAAACAAAAAATATAAAACACAAAAGAAAACAAAGATGAAAAATAATGATAACCGAAGCAGAGCAAGCAAACTACAGCGATACATAGCAATCGATATGGGCGAGACATAGCCCTGGCGGCTAGCCTTTTTTAATACGTAAATGTGTACAAATTTGCTCCAATATAAAAATGTGTAAATTTTTGTGAACATTTGGAATTTTCAAAAAAATTGTTATAAAAGTATGAAAAAATTAACCGGAAAAGTTAAATATAACTAAACAAAAAGAACAAGTAAAATAAAAATAGGAAAACCCTGATAAAGACTTATAGATAAAACAACGAGATAGAACCTTTTTCTAGTAAAGTTCTATCTTCTGCTAAACAAAGGTTCAATCTTGTTGTCTTATCTATAAGTATTTATCAGGGTTTTCCTATTTTTATTTTATTTGTTATTTTTTATTTGACTTTTTCCTTTTAAAAAATGTTCATATTTTTATAAAAAAATTGAAAATTGAAAATGTCCAAACATGTGTGAATATTCAAAAACTAATAATGTCAATTTTTTAAAAAAATGTGCGAATAGTAGAAGACCAAAAGCGGAAAAACTTGGGTCACTATTGTAGCTTAAGCCTGGTCACTATGGTCCTGACCCAGTCGCGGCGTCACCCCAAAATTTTGGCGCAAAGTGCATCAAATAGGGACTCTCACCAATCCTGATGTTTGCTTTTATTTTCCACAGAGGCATCCTATGTTAAGCGGCATTTCCGTTACTAGGCTCCCTGCGTCATAGATCCCTCAAATCACACATGAGGTGTCTAACTGGGTTGCCCAATTAAAAAATTTCAATGGTTTTTCTTTCCTACAAGGACATGTGTGGTTGTTGAGTCCCTTGTAAGTCACACATCAGAATGCATTGGCGACTGGTCGCGTGGGAGGGGAGCGGCTAGGTTGGCCCACTTTGAAGCTAGGGTACCAAAGCAATGTTCTTTTTGATCTTCCAACTTTCTTCCAAAAATTTGGCTACAGGATCCTATTATATATAAATAAGATGTGATTACGAGATTAAAATAATATGAATTTTAAAATGAAATCACTAGTTGAGGGGCACCACTTGCAAATGGCACTCCCAAACTCCTTCAGTGGCAACAAGTGGTGCAGTGTATGTGCGTCATTTGTCGCGACCAAAGAGTTTTGGTGGAATTTTTTCCCATTGGGTTGGCATATGTGCTTTTTAATCCATTTTTCTGAATGAAAATCTATTACACCGAGCGCCCAAGCTGTAAACCGTTGTCACGATTGCATTCCTTATGGTGGTAACTTTGTGGAAATTTGATCCAATGTTGGCAGGTTTTAACAAACTTTTCTCTGGGCACAACTTATGCTTTCAAATATATTATTACAAACTTGTCATCCCGAGAATAACATATATGTACTCCCAAGAAAGGATACATGTCCTCACGTAGTGCAACTTGTACTCCCTACGCAATACAACATGCTCTCCCCATGCAGTACAATTTGTACTCCTCGGCATAACATGTACTCCGTGCACAATGCAACTTGTCCTGTCACTGCAATAAAGCATGTACTCTCAATGCAACTTGTGCTCCACGCGCAATGCAAGTTGTACTACCTACAATACAACTTGTACTCCCTAGGATATCCTATACTCCTGATATGGTGCAACATGTGCTCCCTCCATTGCATCTGGTATTTCTGATGAAACCTTTACTCGCGCGCGATGCAATGTGTTCTCCTTGAAGGATGCAACTTGTACACCATGGGAAGTACTACTCGTACTATGGATGCAACATGTAGATGATAAAACCAAGAAAACATGAAAAAAGAAAGAAGAAAGGTGAAAATAATGGGGAAAAAATAAGGGAAAACCCACTATAGCCTCCTGAGCAAGCGCACCTTGCACCATGCGGACCGTGCATGGCCCGCAAGGCCCCATACGTGACTCTAGGGGAGGGCGGAGGGGGGGGGGAGGGGTAGCCCGCAACTAGTTGAAAATGTGCATGAAAATAAAAAAATGTAAAAATGTTCATGTGTTTGAGAAAATGCTCTGTGTTTAGTAAACATGTGTGTGCATTTAAGAGAATGCTTTTGCATTGAAATACCAAAGAGGGAGGAAAAAAAGGAAAACATATTTTAAAATATTAAATAAGAAAAAACCGAAAGGAAATATGAAAACTGCTAGAGGATGGACGAAATGGATTTAAAAAGACCTGGCTCCACGGGTCGGCCCATAGCAGCGGGTGGGTTGTGCGACATGGTGACATCTTGTCGCATAAGCGACAAAGGAATTTACCTTGATTTTCTATAATAAAAATTCATTTAGTTTCTTTTCCCTCTTTTTTGAAAATTTCCCCTTTTTATTTTCGTAGATTTCAAAAAAAATATCTTTTAAAAATATTTTAATATTTCTAAAATACATGAACACATTTAAAATAAATGATATTTTGAAAGTAGTTAACATTTTTAAAATATGTAAAATTTTCAAAAATCTGCTAAAAAAAGAATGAAAAAAGTGTGTTTTGACCTGGACACCAGTGTGAACCCCTCTTCCCCCTGTCTCACGCCAGAGGTCATTGAGCCATAGCAGTATAGCACCTACGCTAGCTCTGAGTATGATCTGCTCCGCCTGCGAGCCTGCGTGTGCTCCGGCGTCGTTCGTACGATCCATCACCATCACCTCTCCATTTGGCCTTTTGTGTTCTGTAATTTTAGTCAAACGATCCGGCCGATCACCTTTTCTTATTCTGGACTAGTGCCTTGCACGTTATTCCGTTCAAGTAGTACAAGAAAACTCTTACAAGCCGAAGCTGTGGTTCAAAATCACGAACACCGTCGCCGTTGATTCGAAGCTGAGAGTAGAAGGCATTATTCACATCTGTTCATCCATCCATGTGCCCAGCAAGCAACGCATGAGCATAAACAATACGAGGAGTGTCAGATAGGTTTCACATTACGAGTCCCCCTCGTATATAACCCAACCCATCCGAGCCCAAATTCAGATCATCACACACACAAGCAAAAGCAGAAGGCATACACAGAAGCAATAGGGATTGCTCCACAAATGGCTAGCCGATCATCATCCCTGCTGCAACTGCTGGTACTGGTAGTAGCGGCGGCGCAGTTCCTCGGGTCGGAAGCCGGTGGCATTTCCATCTATTGGGGCCAGAATGGCGGCGAGGGCACGCTGGCGGAGACATGTGCTACCGGCAACTACAAATTTGTAAACCTCGCCTTCCTTGCCGCCTTTGGCAATGGCCAGCCGCCGGTCCTCAACCTGGCAGGCCACTGTGACCCGACCAACGGCGGCTGCGCGAACCTAAGCTCCGACATCAAGTCATGCCAGAGCCGCGGCGTCAAGGTGATTCTCTCCATCGGTGGCGGGGCAGGCAGCTACTACCTTTCCTCAACCCAGGACGCTAAGAACGTGGCGACATACCTGTGGAACAACTTCTTGGGAGGTAAGTCATCTTCGCGGCCTCTCGGCGATGCAGTCCTCGATGGCATCGACTTCGATATTGAGGGCGGCACACCCCTTCATTGGGACGATCTTGCGAGGTTCCTCAAAGGATACAGCAACTCTGGCAGGAGAGTCTACCTGACTGCCGCACCACAATGCCCTTTCCCTGATGCGTGGGTGGCGCCCTCAACACCGGCCTCTTTGACTATGTGTGGGTGCAATTCTACAACAACGCACCCTGTCAGTATACCTCAGGTAGCACTACCAACCTAGCTGACGCATGGAAGCAGTGGTTGACGGTTCCAGCAAAGCAGATCTTTCTCGGCCTCCCGGCGTCACCTCAGGCTGCCGGAAGCGGGTTCATCCCAGCTGATGATCTAAAGTCAGATGTTCTCCCATTGATCAAAAGCACAGGGAAGTATGGAGGGATCATGTTGTGGTCCAAATACTATGATGACCAGGATGGCTACAGCTCTTCGGTGAAGAGTGATATTTGAGAGGGTTACCTATCTTTGATTTGTGAGGTACATGTGTGCTTTTTCATTGTAATGTGTGAGGAATTGTGGATTCATCCATTTTCATTGTTACTTATAAGTAATTGTGTGTGACTTGATTGGTGTATATAGTATTAATAATCTTTACTTGGAGCATCTCTTGATCTTCATTCCAAACAAGGAAACCTAAACCCATGATTATTTGTTCAACATGAAAGAGTTTGATATCATTATTGGTTTCATTACATTTAATTCCATTGATTGCACAAAGGAGCATTCTGCAACTTTGTTTCATGTGTCTTATCCACTAGCTAGATCCACCTACCAATATTTCATTATCGATAAATATGTACCAAAAAGAAGGAAAATAGCAAATATTCCTTTATTTGTTAATTTTTATTTAACAATGAACTTGGAATTTTTTGTGATGTTACATCAATGAACTGAGGGGTTCAACATAAATTGAACCCAATGTGTTTCCAATTCGTGAAATGTGAGGGAAAATAACGCTGGCCAAAGTCTACTTCGTACAAGAGCATAGTTGTAATGGTCCAAAATACTATGGTGAAACACAAGGAAAATCCAAATTTTACTGTGATGTTCTGGTTGGACTGCCTTGTCTAATTTTTCTCATTTTATTGCTTACACCACATCGCAGTAAAATTTGGATTTGTAAAGTAGAATATTATTATATATGGACTTTAACAAATAGCATTGATGTAAGCAATGATATTCTAGTCTCTTTCATGTTTGTAATGGCCCTTGTCATCACCATCGCCGCCGGTGAGGTCAATAAAGACGGGAGCCGAGACAACCCATCCAAACGCCGCTTGGTAGGCTGCCAGGACAGCCTCCTCCGGCGGCTACTGGGGCGCCGGCATTGCGGCTCGCCGAGCGCGCTCCTCCTCCGCCTCAAGGCGCAATGCCTCCTCTCCTTCTGCTCCTAAGTGCATTTGCCGCTGGCCGTCGGCCTCCTCCTCGGCGAGCCAGCGTGCTTTCCAGCGCTCAAGGTAGGCCACCTCCTCCTCTGGCGTCACGACGTAGTGGACTGGAGGCGCGCTCACCCACTCACGTAGCTCGCCTGTCACGTGCAGGACTCGTCCGACCAAGTGGGCGGAGTGTTGGAAATCGTTGCATGGAAAATAATTTTTTTCCATAGTCATCCAAATATATGCTCGTTCTAATTAGGTGATACGTGCTGTGAGTTAGCTTCGATGCCACGAGTTCCATGTCGGTGAGTTTTTTTTTTTTAGGGTTCCATGTCGGTGAGTTAACTTCCATGTTGGTGGTTTGAGTCATGTCCTGCACCTCTTTTTTTTCCGCGGAAAATGCCCTGCACCTCTATTACAGCTGTGTTGTTGTAAGAACACCAGAAATTTGAGAAATAAAAAGAGATAAAGCCTTTGGCTAAAAGTTTTGATCGTGTGCGTTCATGATGTAGTATGTGATTAATTGTATGGGCAAAACCTAACAGTCTCCCTCTGCTAGTCTTAGAGCATCTACAAACACATATGGCAAATCCGGTCCCACAAACACCCGCGGACGCGCCCAGACGCGTCCGCGGGCAGTGACCGGGCACACCTCAAATTTCATTTGTTGCATCCGGAAATATCATATTCGATTCTTATATCCACACAAAGACATGCAAAAGAAAATAGAACCTAACGTCGATCCTAACTACTACGTCTGCGGCGTCAACATGACATAGTAGGTGATCTTGCTCCGTACTGCTGACCTCTAGACCTATTTTTTTCATTTCGATTTTCCTGATCCAGAGTCGCATAATTGCGACCCAGCCCACAACACCGGACAAGGCTTCATATTTGGTACAACTACCAGAACGAGGTGCGGCATGTTCCCGCACTATGAAAAGTGCCGCACAGAATTTGTTTTGAAATTCACAAATATTTTCTAAATTTGTGAATATTTTATAAATCCACAAACATTTTATAAATCCGTGAATATTTCTTAAATTTATGAACATGTTTTATTTCCATGAACATTTATTTCAAATCCACAAATGTTTCCAAAATTCGTAAACATTTTTTATTTTCAAAAATATTATTTTAAAATGTCACGATCTTTTTTATTTATCGGAACATTTTTTATATTCACTTTATTTTTTTTGTTTTCCTTCCTCTTTATTTTTTCCTTCACTTTTTTGGACGGGCCGAGGCCCGGTAGGGTGACTGGCGAGCCAACTGAATGGAGCGTCCTGGAGCATGTGCAATTGGTCGTCCTTCAAAGCGTTGCACACTAAATAGAATCTCTCGCATGTGTAGTTTATATTGCATTAATTGCCGATGGAAGGGGTGAATTGGTTTATTGGTTCATGCATTTGTGAGGGGGTGGTGTCAACTTCCTGGTTTTGAGCCTAGCGGTCTGGTCGCCACTTTCTCCGTCTTCCCCGTCGGCCTCATCGGGCGGTGGATTCGTGGTGTAAGACCCACGCTAGCATCGGGGGATCTAGAACAAAAATAAATCAGGCGCCGGAGATCCAAGCCAACATGAGCGCCTTCAGAGAGCGTTGTAGCTTGGACTCGTGGAAATGGATCTAGCCTCAATGTTGGAAGGTGACTCGGTGCAGAGATTGAAATTAATTCTTTTGTAGAGGAAAACCAATGCTAGGAGATGATTTTGAAAGCTAGAGGCACCACTGAATTGGGTTTTGTGGGGGCGTACATTGTACATGGGTCTAGAACCATGCCTACGCATGCCAACAAAGTAGGGAAGTTAGAGAAAATGGAGGTCCATTCCGATACATATGGTCTAATGGTCAGTCCGGTTTATGTAGTATGAAAATCGACGATACACCCGAATAGAAACAACTAGAGATGAAAATATAGAACCGAACACCATAAACCTAATAAATTAGGAATGTCGGTCAACTCAGTTCAGTTTCGTCCTTCTATTTCCCATGTAAAAGTGCCCACCTCTAACCGTAATATTCTAAAAAACTAAACTAAGCTCACTACCGAGGAGGGGTGCGGCAAAGCGCATGTCACCCTCTAGTATTTTTTGAAATGCAATGAAACATGTGCGGAACACAAACAACCCATCTCTGACTGTTAACAGGAATACATTGTAATAACGTCTGTGGAACACAATGAAACATGTGTCTGGTAATACTCTTGTCAATCGTTCATGAAATATGCCCAAAACAGATGTGAAGTGAAATGAATCTTCTTTTTGAAACATTAATGATATCTTCCTAAACATGATGAAACTCATGTAAAGTAGTTTTTTTTTGCGGATGTAAAATAGTCAAGCGTCTAAAAAACATGGCAAGACTCATGTACATTTTCTAAATACCACCTTGTAGTCATTCTGATTTACCCTCATGGTTGAAAGATGTTTGAAAGTTCTTTTGTGTGAAACACATCGAACCGTCTTTGAAAAGTTAATAAAATAGAAAAGTATCTTAGTGCTAATACTTTTTTTAAACATGATGAAACATGTTGAGGCCTCATCTCTAAGGACGTGTAAAAGTAGCACAGTTCTTTTTTGATAGGCAAATAACCGGCTGAAATGTTGTAGGAAATACAAAGCCCATCGAGCAGGTGAGATAGACCTTAATTAATATCATTTTTTGAGAAGAATTAATATCTTGGTTTATCAGTGGAGCATAATTACGGCCCAGCAAGAAAAAGCCTCCTGGCTCGTCGTCACTGGGCTTCTCAGTGGGCCCCGTCTCATTGCAAATCTACATGCAATCAGCCAGCCCGTGTTAAGGTTACTCAAAAAAAAAGCCCGTGTTAAGTTTTCGGCTACAAAAACTTCGCGTCGGTGGCCCACGAGTCAGCATCCACACGCGGCGAACGCGCGCGCGGGCGTGACACGTAGGGGTCGCATGGGCGCGCCATTGAATCGCACCGACGAGACGACGACGAACTCACAGTTGATCAGTACGTGACCGGAGACGCCGCTAGGTAGGTTGCATGAACGCACGCATGGATCCAAGCCCAGCAATTAACCACGAGAGGCGCGCTAGCTCATCGGAGGTGGTTGTTCGATATATCGTCCGCGGTGAGCAGCCAGCTGGAGCGAGAGGACACGCGCGTGCAAAGTGTCGCAGCGCGCGCATACGTGGACGCGCCGTCGTCGACGATATATACACCTTCGTGCACAGAGAGTTGCCACGCCTGGCCTGGCGAGGTAGATCTAGCGCGTGTATGTAATAAGATCGACTGACGGGGACGGCCATGGCTCGGCGAACCACTAGCGTCACTGCCGCCGCCGGCCTCCTAATCCTCGGCGCCAGTTGCGTCTTCCTGCTCTCGGCCGCGGACGGCGACGGCGGGACAATGCGGTACAACGCCATGTTCAACTTCGGCGACTCGCTGTCGGACACGGGCAACCTCTGCGTGAACAAGTCGGCGGCGGAGGAGCTCCTGCTCACCTTCGCCAACCCGCCCTACGGCATGACCTACTTCGGCCACCCCACCTGCCGCTGCTCCGACGGCCGCCTCGTCGTCGACTTCCTCGCGCAGTCGCTCGGCCTCCCTCTGCTCCCGCCGTCCAAGCTCCCCGGCGCCGACTTCCGGAAGGGCGCCAACATGGCCATCGTGGGCGCCACGGCGCTGGACTTCGAGTTCCTCAAGTCCATTGGCCTCGGCTACCCGATCTGGAACAACGGCGCCATCAACGTGCAGCTCCAGTGGTTCCGCGACCTGCTCCCCCGCGTCTGCGGGACACCGCAGAGCTGCAGGCCCTACCTCGCCAAGTCCCTCTTCCTCCTCGGCTCCATCGGCGGCAACGACTACAACGCGATGCTCTTCTTCGGGTTCAACGTCAGCCGCGCCAAGAGCTACACCCCCAACGTGGTCGACAACATCGCCGCCGCTGTGGAGAGGCTGATCGAGCTGGGCGCGGTGGACATCGTGGTGCCGGGGACGCTGCCCATCGGGTGCGTCGCGATCTACCTCACCATTCTCCCGAGCGGCGACAAGTCGGACTACGACGAGCACGGCTGCCTGAAGCCGCTCAACGATCTCGCCACGTACCACAACTCGCTGCTCCAGGACAGGCTCAATCGCGTCCGCGCCAGGCACGGGCCGGCGGCGAGGATCATGTACGCGGACTACTACGCCTACGCCATGGACATGCTCCTTGACCCGGCGCGCTTCGGCTTCACCGCGCCCGTCGCGGCGTGCTGCGGCGCGGGCGGCCCCCCGTACAACTTCCAGTTGGACGCGCGGTGCGGGATGAAGGGCGCGACCGCGTGCGGCGACCCGTGGAGGCACGAGTCCTGGGACGGCGTCCACCCGACGGAGGCGGTGAACAGGCTCGTCGCCGACGGGTGGCTCAGGGGACCATACTGCCACCCTCCCATCCTGCAGTAATTAATAGATCACCGGCGACATGATTTACTAGCTTCTTATCATCTTGAGATGGCAGTGGGACAGATGTGTGTGTTGTAGCAGCAGAATGAAGATGCAGGGAAAACGTGGTGTTTAGTAGCTTCTGGCTTCCGATCATCTCCATCTGCCAACACCTTCGCGGCCTTTAGTCTCTAGCAGATTCTGTAAAGCTCTGGGGTACCTTGGACGGAATATATCCCGTAAACGCGTCCTGCAAAACATTTATGGGACAAGTGTTCCGCGCCGGAGGCCTCGCGGTATCATAAATTTTTCAAAGCTTTGAAAATTCTTGATTTTCAACAATTTAATCCTAATAGAATCATAATATAAATTAAACATATGAATACAAATAGTCCGAAAGGCAACTCACAATACGACAATCGTCTTCTTTACAACAAATGTTCAAATTCGAATAATTAATACAACAACTAATGTTCAAGCCAAACAAATACATATGAAATTTATTATATTAAAATGGGAGTCTATCTCCCATAGAGTAGATTGTAATATTTTTCTTTTTTTTATTTTTTCTTGCTCTTGACTGATGGGTGTCGGCAAGGTTTTCTGCCTTGGCTCGGCTCGATGTTGTAAACCTCTCTCTATTCTTCTTCAATGCAAACTCACGTCAAAAAAATGCCCAACAAGATCATCGCAGAGCTGGTAGTGTGAAGCACTGTTCTCAATCTTTTGGTAGGTGTCAAGAAATGCAGTGATCCCATCTGTGTCCCTAACAGGCTTCACACGGCTACCAACGTTATCATAATAAAACTCGAAGTCAAATCCTTCTCATCCTTGATAATCATGTTGTGTAAAATTACACATACAGTCATGATGTTTCTGAGGGATTTCTTATCCCAGAAGCAAGCTGGACCTCGAACAATGGCAAACCGAGCTTGCAATACACCAAATGTCCTCTCAATATTCTTTCGGCATGCTTTTTGTGCTTTGGCAAAAAATTGTGCTTCTTGGTTATTTTGGGTTCACTATTGGTCTTCTCACATGTTGACCATGGAGGATAAATACCACCGGCAAGATAGTATGGTATAGTCATGGCCATTGACAGTATAGTTGCAAGCCAGAACTTCTCCACTAGCTTGCTGAGCAAAAAGATGAGATCGCTGCAAGACATTGATATCATTGAGAGACCCAGGAAAACCAAAGAAGCAATGCTAAATCCATAAATCGCGTGAAGCCACGGCTTCAATAACAATGGTAGGTTTATGTTTGTGGCCCGTGTATTACCCTGCCCAAGCCACCGGGTAGTTCTTCCACCTCCAATGTATGCAATAAATACTCCTAAGCATGCCCGGCCATCCCCTTTCTTTGTTCATCGCAATCAACTTCTTTGTGTCCTCTTCATTTGGAGCTCGAAGATACTCCGGGCCAAAAACCCGGGTCATTGTCTTTGCAAACAGTTCCACGCATTTGATGGTGGTATCTTCTCCAATGTGAAGATATCCATTGCTATAGTCAGCGGAAACGCCATATGTAGTAACTCTCGTCGCCGATATTTTTTGATAATCACTAAACCCAAGCAAACCTGCGGCATTCCTTCGGCGAATGAAAAACGAGTTTTTTTGCTCGCAAGCTTCAATGAAGCGAACGAAAAGAGGCCTACGCATTCGATATGGCCTACAAAAAGGTTATCCAGATATGTCGGTACCTTGAAAAAGTAGTCCCTCATGAGCATCTTGTCGCTAAGAGCTCGATTGCCGGAATGCATAGCCGACCAACCGTGGATCCGTGTCGCTTTCTCTTCGGGCCTCTTTCAATTTGTCGACGAGATGCAACAACACTAGGTTGTTGACATCGTCGTCCAAAATCATCTCCTCTTTCAATTTTGGACGACGATGATTTTGGACGAGATTACAAGTTCTGGGAGAGATTACACCTGACTAATTGACATGAGAAAATAGAGGAGCTTGCCTAATATGAGGAAATGTAATCCAATCCCTAAAATAATTATCCAAACGAGTGGTGCAACGCAATACACCTTATATTTCAGATTTTTTTTCTCAAAAATCTATACACCTTATATCAAGGAACGAAGGGTGTAAAAATTATTGAAAATTGTTTGAAAAAAATGTTGAACAAGTATTTCAAAATGTTGAATAAGTATTTCAAATGTTGGACAAGTATTTGAAAATGTTGAATAAGTATCGGAAATTGTTGAACGGGTATTTCAAAAATGTAAAACATGTATTTTAAAAATGTTAAATAAGTATTAAAATGTGGAACATGTATTTAGAAAATGTTGAATAAGTGTTCGGACAATGTTGAGCGTGTATACAAAAAATGTTGATCACTTATTAAAAAAATATTTTTGACATATATGAAAATGTAGAGTGAAAACGAAAACAAATATAAGGAAAAATAAAAAGAAAACCAAACAAAAAATGCAGATGAACCAGTGAAAACCAAAATTATTTGTGTTTAAGTTGCCTCATCCTGTACTATGTCACGAAGTAATGCCTAGTCTAGTGGTCAATCGATGTTGCTCAAAAAATGTGGACCCGGGTTCGATTCCTTGGTGTGCTCTAGTTCCTGTTCGTATTTTTCCTTTTACTTTGCATGTGCGTGAATGGGCCAGCCTAACCAGTGTTGAGCTGTAAGCGAGTGGTCCTAGTATTGTTCAATATTAAGATGAGGGGGCCTATGCCCCCCTCACCCAGCTTTAAAATATATTTATATATGCGAGCCTCAAGATGAGCATATGTAAGAGATGGGTGATTATGCGCGAGCTGTAAGCGAGTGGTCCTAGTATTGTTCAATATTAAGATGAGGGAACCTATGCCCCCCCCCCCCCCCTCACCCAGCTTTAATATATATATGTATATATATATATATATATATGTAGAACATTTTGAAGTATAAAGAAAAGTACAAAAAGAAAGCAAAAAACAAGAACAGAAAACTGAAAAAAAAATGCTCTAAACAAGGGCGAAGCGCTCTCGCAGAGGTGGTGGAGGGAACTGGGCCAAGACGAGCCTGTCGTACGCGAGCCTCAGGACGCTCGCTATTGCCTGGATAGGCAACACGAAGCGGAGGTAGCGGTGCAAAGAAGAGGATGATCATATGTAAGAGATGGGTGATTATGCGCAAGTGGTCTGACGAAGTGGACGAGCGTGAGAAACTAACTGATAGCTAAAAGTTTGACGATACTGACAAACTGAATTTTTTGAAACTGACAAACTGAATTTTCTAAAAGTTTGATAGCACCTATTTAACTGATGAACTAAACGTGTGCATGTGTGAGCATGCCCACGTCTTGGCTCAGTTTCAGGTTAGTTAGATTAGGCCGTCGTGGGAGCTCGTGGATAGCACGATTTCAACTCATGCAGCGGCAGCATAGCTGCGTACGGGTGGACGTGGAATAGCACAGCCGGAATACGCATTCCTAACTATACTTCCGTTCCTTTCGGTTGTATAAGTAGAACGTCGTCTTCTTGATCCCCTTGATCGCTCGTCCCCAGGATCGCTAGATTCCTAGGATCGCTGGTTCGCCTTTCACGTTTCATCACGGGCATAGAACACTGCTTAGGTTGTTGACTAGTTACTTTAACATAAAAGTTCAGAAAGAGTCATAAAATTCTTGTAAAAAGTTCATAAAAAAGTTTTGCAAAATGTATTGGAATTTAAAACAGTTCATCACTTTTGAAGAAAAAACTTCACAAATGTGAAAAAATTCATCGAATTTAGAAATAAGTTCCCAAAAATAAAAGAAAAAGTTCATCGATATTTTGACAAAGTTCATCAAATTTGAAAATGATAAGTCAATTTTTAAAAACAGTTTCAAATTTGAAAAAGTTCATAAATATATAAAAATGTCCAAAAAATTGAAAAAAAATTCATTCAATTAAAAAAACCAGTTCATCGAATTTGATAAATAGTTCATCACATTTAAAAAAATCATTGAATTTGAAAAATAGTTCAATGCATTGAAAGAAAATTCATTGATTTTAAAGTTTTTCGAATTTGAAAAATAGTTTAACGCATTTAAAAAACATTGAATTTGAAAAAACTTTTGTCAAATTTGAAAAAAGTTCATCGATTTTAAAGAAAAGTTTAAGAAATTGAAAATTTTCATCTAACCCAGGAGAAGGAAAAAAGAAGAAAAGAAAACAAAATCAGAAGAAAGAAAGAAAGAAGAAAAGACACAAAATGATGAAAGCTAGCTGTTCGATATGGTGGGGTGGTTACTGTAGTGTACAATTAACCAGGGAGATCTCGGTTTGATTCGCAGCACTAACGGATTCTTTTTGCGTTTCGAAAAAACAGAAAAACATCTCCTTGTATGTGTCCGTTTGCGAATTGCACTATAACCAGCGTAGAGTGCGCGGAATAGGATTTACCCTCGTTTTTTGGCCCACCCCCATATATGGCTTTAAGCAAGCACAAGGGAATCCTCGCATCGGCAGGCCCCAGATGGACAAGCCCGGAAGCACGGGAGGGGATAGCCTGTTTTTTTTTGAATCTGATAACTGTCACACGTGTGGGTGTTAAGAAATCTGTCCACACGTTCTGTGTGGTGCCTAAGAGGATCAGTCCACATGTCTGTGTGTGGGCAAAATAATTAGCGCCCACATGTTTCTTTTTTTTCCTTTCGGTATCTCTTACACGCGTGCGTGTGGGCGAAATAGATAACGCCCACACGCGCGGTACGTCAGGCCTCGTACCTCGTGGTCTCACACGCCCCACGTGACACGCGTGTCCCCGCAGTTGCCATGGGCCGGACCCTCATCCATGTTCGTTTAAATGCAGTTGCCATGTCGCTGAACTACGGTTGCCATGTCGGACAACTACAGTTGCCATGTTTGCTCAACTGCAGTTGCCATCTCAGGTCAAAGTTTCAGATTGCCATTTTTGGATAACTACAACTGTTGCCATGTGTGGTCTGGTCTACTGCAGTTGTCATGATTTCAAAAATTTAGGAGTTGCCACCTATTAACACTAAACAGTTGTCATGTAGCGCTACAAAAAAGAGAAAATTCCTTATTTAACACTATCTTGAAATCTGCTTCCTTATTTGACACTGGAAAAAAAATTCTTTCCTATTTGACACAAGTTCTAAATTTTATTCCTTATATGACATTTTCATTCATTTTGAGCCTAAATGACACCTGAAAAGACTCTTTTGTCCCTCATGTGATATGTGTGTGGGGGGCAATAGCGCACACATGCAGCACTAATGCGAGGGCAGGAGCACACACACACAGCAACACATACACATGCACCAACACACATGCACATGCACACACACGCAGCAACACACATGCACGCGCATGCACACACACATCAACACACACGCACGCAGCACACACACACACGCAACAGCAGCACATATGCATACAACAACACACACACGCACGTACACACGCAGCGGCACACATGCACACACACATGCAGCAGCAGCACACATGTGCGCGTGCACCCACACACGCAACAGCACACATGCGCGCACACACATACCGCATGAGGGGTAAAATCGTCTTTTCATGTGTCATTTAGGCTCAAAATAGACGAAAGTGTCGTATAGGGAATAAAATTTCAGACTAGTGTCAAATAGGGAAGAAAAACTTTTCCAGTGTCAAATAAGGAACCGGATTTTAAGACAGTGTCAAATAAGGAATTTTCTCTAAAAAAAGGCATGGCAAAAAACATGTTTGGGTAAAAGAGGGAGTTGCCATATGCTCACAAGCACGTTAGAGCAATTGCCATTTAAAAAGAAAAAGTTGACATCTGCTTATGTGCACGCTAGGGTAGTTTGCCATGTACCATGCAAAAACATATGGCAACTGATATGTTCGGGTAAAAAAAGAGAGTTGCCATCTGCTTGCAATCATACTAGGGCAGTTGCCATGTACACTACAAAACATACTAGGACAGTTGCCATGTACACTAACATATGACAACTGACATGTTCGGGTAAAAAAAAGAGTTGCCATATGCTTGCAATCATACTAGGGCAGTTGCCATATACACTGCAAAATGCATGGCAACTGGCAACTTGAGTGTGGGAGAGGAGGCGGGTGTGTGGGCGAGATGACAAACGCCCACACACCAGCCCTTGTGCGTGACTGAAAACTGGTGTGTGGGCGAACTGCTAAACGACCACACACCGGCCCCTCCGTGTGGCAAAACAGATATGTGGGCGACCTCTCTCATACACCACACACGCGAGTTGTCCTACGTGACATACAAAATCAGCTAATTCTTGCCAAGATTCATGCAAAAGTTACTGGACGGTGATGGAGGCGTGTGGGCGAGTTGCCAAACGCCCACACGTGTGGACGTTAACATTTTCGTTAATTCTGTTTTCTGTTTTTTTTAATTCTGTTTTTTGTTCTTGTCTGTTGCTTTATTTTTGTACTTATGTTTATACTTTAAATCTTCTCAAAAAAATGTTTATACTTTAAAATGTTTTACATATATATACAAAAATAAACTTCAAAAACACATTTGACAAATGTGAACGAGTATTTGAAAAATGTTGAATAAGTACTAGAAAATATTGAACAACTTTTTAGAAATTGTTGAACAATATTTTGAAAAAGTTGAACAAGTATTTGAAAAATGTTGAATAAGTATTTGATAAAAGTTAAATAAGTATTAAAAATTATTGAATAGTGTTTGAAAAAAATGTTAAACAAGTATTTTAAAATGTTGGGTAAGTATTTGAAAATTTTGAATAAGTATTGTAAAATGTTGAACGGGTATTTGAAAAATATAAAACATATATTTTAAGAAATGTTGAATAAGTATTAAAATGTGGAACATGTATTTTGAAAATGTTGAATAAGCTTCCGAACAATGTTGAACGTTTATACAAATAATGTTGATCACTTATTAAAAAATGTTTTTGACATATAAGAAAATGTAGAGTGAAAACTAAAACAAACATAAAAAAAAACAAAAATAAAATCAAACAAAAAATGTAGATGAAATAGTGAAAACAAAAACTATTTGGGTTTAAGTTGCCTCATCCTAGTAGCATGTCATGAACTAATGGATAGTCTAGTGGTCAATCGTTGTTGCTCGAAAGATGTGGACCCGGCTTTGATTCCTTGGCGTGCTCTATTTCCACTTCGTATTTTTCCTTTTACTGTGTATGTCCGTGAATGGGCCGGCCGATTAGTGTCGAGCCTTAAGCGAGTGGTCCTCTTTGAGCTCGGCGAGAAATAGCTCTCGCGCGCTTTCAGTGAGTACATGTGGTCACCTCGCGGCGGGGGGAGTCCAGACAGACCGGCCCAGCCACGCGACTGGCAAAGCCAATTTTTTTTCTGTTTTCTGTTCTTGTTTTTACTTTATGTTGTTCTTTTATTTATGTTTTAAAATCTTCTACATATATATACGAAAAACACTCTTCAAAAAAACATTTAAAAAAATGTTGAACAAGTATTTGAAAAAGGTTATTAAAAAATTTAAACGAGTATTTGAAAACTTCGAATAAATATTAAAAATGTTGAATAAGTATGAAAAATTGTTGAACAAGTATTTCAAAAATGTTGAATAACTATTAAAAATGTTGAACTGTTTGAAAAATGTTGAATAATTATTAAAAAATGTAGAACAAGTATTTGAAAAATGTTGAATAAGTATTAAAATATTGAATAAGTATTTGAGAAGTGTTGAATAAGCGATCGGACAATATTGAACGTTTATACAAAAAAATTGATCACTGGTGAAAAAAATGATTTTGACATATAAGAAAATGTAGAGTGAAAACAAAAACACACAATACAAAAAAGAAAAAAAATGAAAAATCGAGAAAATGAAAAAATAAAAAAAATCCGGAGAAAGAAAAAACAAAAAACAAAACGAAAAAAGGCAGAAAATCGGAGAAGAAATGAAAAACCAAAAAGAGGAGAAAACAGAAATAAAAAACGGTGTTTAACCTCATGTAATTAATCTGTGCTGTTCTAACGTTGTGCAATGGTTTGAAGCACAAGGCCCAATTGTAGGAACCCGTGTTCAATCCCTGGGGTGCCCTTTTTTTTCGTATATGGTAATCAGTTTGACTGTTCATATGAAATTAGTTTAGTGCAAAATAAGATTGCTCATATGGTAATCACTTTGTACAAGATATGGTAAATGACTTACCATCTTTTTTTTACACTAAGTTAGTTTTTTTTATTACCATATGAACAGTCAAATTGATTACCATATGAACAGTAAAAAAGATATGGTAAATGAATTACCATCTTTTTTTGCACTAAGTTTAGTTTTTTTTGCATGATTGCACTGAGTTAGTTGAGTAGCTAATAATACATAATTATTTTTCACATGTAATAATAATAATTAGTTTGATCATGCATGGTCATAGTAAATGAATTACCATCATTTTTTGCACAAATTGATTACCATATGAACAGTTAAATTGATTACCATATGAACAGTAAAAAAGATATGGTAAATGAATTACCATCTTTTTTTGCACTAATTTTGTTTTTTTATGGTTGCACTAAGTTAGTTGAGTAGCTAATAATACTTAATTCTTTTTCGCAGGTAATAATAATAGTTAGTTCGATCATACATGGTCGTAGTAAATGAATTACCATCCTTTTTTGCACTAAGCTAGTTAGTTTTCATATTTTTTAATTCCTCATACACGCACTGAAGCACCATATGAGCAAACTTTCTCTACCTCATTACTACATTTCTCTTGGAATTGACATACTAGAGAGTTCATGTTGGTTAACTACAAAACTAATGTACGAGCAGTAATCAGTTTACTATTGTTACCATACTTTCCACCTCTTTTACGAGTAAGAGAGCAGGAACCAAGCGCTAGTTTGCAGTTTGCTCATAACACCATTACCATTACTAGATGCCAACATTTTTTATTTTTTTATTACTATGTGACCAAATTATTTTACTAGTAAAAATTGTCTGCTTTGATCGAGCGGTGGACTAGTGCATGCATGCGGTAACTAATTTAGTTCTCTTACTATATTTGCAGCAAGTGGAAGAAAAGGTTGCCTTGATTTTGCGGAGGGGGTGGGGGTGGGGGGGGGGCTGGTTTGCTTCCCAGTAACCATTCCAACTAGTATAATGCCCGTGCGTTGTCACGGGCCTTCTAATATTTTTGTTGGTTGCATATTGAAACATGATGCCCTTCAAATTTCACATGTGTAGAAAGGATACAAGGAGATTTGAAAAATGTTGAACAATTTTTTGTTGCATATTGAACATTTTTTTACAAATTATTGAACAATATTTTAAAAAGGTTGAACAAGTATTTGAAAAATGTTGAATAATTATTAAAAATGTTGAACAGGTATTTGATAAAAGTTAAATAAGTATTAAAATTATTGAACATTGTTTGAAAAAATGTTGAACAAGTATTTCAAAATGTTGAATAAGTATTTCAAATGTTGGACAAGTATTTGAAAATGTTGAACGGGTATTAGAAAAATATAAAACATATATTTTAAAAATGTTGAATAAGTATTAGAATGTGGAACATGTATTTTGAAAATGTTCAATAAGCGCTCGAACAATGTTGAGCGTGTATACAAAAAATGTTGATAACTTATTAAAAATGTTTTTGACATATAAGAAAATGTAGTGTGAAAACTAAAACAAACATAAGAAAAAACAAAAAGAAAATCAAACAAAAAATGTAGATGAAACAGTGAAAACAAAAATTATTTGGGTTTAAGTTGCCTCATCCTAGTACCATGTCATGAACTAATGTATAGTCTAGTGGTCAATCGCTGTTGCTCGAAAGATGTGGGCCCAACTTCGATTCCTTGGCGTGCTCTATTTCCTCTTCGTATTTTTCGTTTTACTGTGCATGTCCGTGAATGGGCCCGCCGATTAGTGTCGAGCCTTAATCGAGTGGTCCTCTTCGAGCTCGGCGAGAAATAGCTCTCGCGCGCTTTCAGCGAGTACATGTGGACACCTCGCGGCGGGGGGAGCCCAGATGGACCGGCCTAGCCACGCGACAGGCAAAACCCAAATTTTTTTCTGTTTTCTGTTCTCCATTTTTTTACTTTATTTTGTTCTTTCATTTATTTTTTAAAATCTTCTACATATATATACAAAAAACACTCTTCAAAAACACATTTTCAAAAATGTTGAACAAGTATTTGAAAAAGTTTATTAAAAAAATTTAAATGAGTATTTGAAAACTTTGAATAAGTATTAAAAATGTTGAATAAGTATAAAAAATGTTGAACGGGCATTTGAAAAATGTTGAACAGGTATTTCAAAAATGTTGAACAAGTATTTCAAAAATGTTGAATAACTATTAAAAATGTTGAACGGTTTGAAAAATGTCGAATAATTATTAAAAAATGTAGAACAAGTATTTGAATTTTTTGAATAAGTATTAAAATATTGAATAAGTATTTGAAAAGTGTTGAATAAGTGATCGGACAATATTGAACGTGTATATAAATTTTTTTGATCACTGGCGAAAAAAGTGATTTTGACATATAAGAAAATGGAGAGTGAAAACAAAAAAAAACATTAAAAAAAGAAGAAAAAAGAAAAATCGAGGAAATGAAAATATAGAAAAACCCAGAGAAAGAAAAAACAAGAAAGAAAATGAAAAAATTGAGAAAACCGGAAAAGAAATAAAAAACCAAAAAAGAGGAGAAAACAGAAATAAAAAACGGTGTTTAACCTCATGTAATTAGCCTGTGCTATTCTAACGTTGTGCAGTGGTTTGAAGCACAAGGCCCAATCGTAGGAACCCGTGTTCGATCCCTAGGGTGCCCTTTTTTGTTTGTTTTTTTTCCGTTCATATGGTAATCAGTTTGACTGTTCATATGAAATTAGTTTAGTGCAAAATAAGACTGTTCATATGGTAATCACTTTGTACAAGATATGGTAAATGACTTACCATCTTTTTTTACACTAAGTTGGTTTTTTTATTATCATTTGAACAGTCAAATTGATTACCATATGAACAGTCAAAAAAGATATGGTAAATGAATTACCATCTTTTTTTGCACTAAGTTTAGTTTTTTTTTTGCATGCTTGCACTGAGTTAGTTGAGTAGCTAATAATACATAATTCTTTTCACGGGTAATAATAATAATTAGTTCGATCATACATGGTCATAGTAAATGAATTACCATCCATTTTTTGCACAAATTGATTACCATATGTACAGTCAAATTGATTACCGTATGAACAGTCAAAAAAGATATGGTAAATGAATTACCATCTTTTTTTGCACTAATTTTTTTGCATGGTTGCACTAAGTTAGTTTTTTTTGGAAAAGGAGGAAGCACCCCCGGCCTGCACTAAGTTAGTTGAGTAGCTAATAATACATAATTCTTTTTCGCAGGTAATAATAATAATTAGTTCGATCACACATGGTCGTAGTAAATGAATTACCATCCTTTTTTGCACTAAGCTAGTTAGTTTTCATATTTTTTAATTCCTCATACACGCACTGAAGCACCATATGAGCAAACTTTCTCTACCTCATTACTATATTTCTGTTGGAATTGACATACTAGAGCCGGCGGCGGGGAAGGGCGCGCGAGCTGAAACTTCTTTGGCGCCAACGCGGGAGAGATAGTGGAACTAGCAAAAAGAGGGAGGGAACCCGTAGATATGGCGGAATCGACCTGGACTTTGTAGGATCCCACAAAAAAAATTAGCGGACGGCTGATTTTACAGGATCTGTTTCAGGAGGAAAAAACGTCCCCGTATATGTTTTATAGGATATGCTAGAGATGATCTTAGCCTCTTACCTTTCGATACTGCACTCTTATGTGTAGCTGAACCTTGAAGATCACTAACTCATTATCCAATCCAGTGCCTGTTTTTCAACAAATGATTTTGCTGGAAATTTCATTGACTACAACCTAGAACTTTGTCACACTCACCCATGCATCATAGTTTGATGGTTCCTAAACTTGAATCATCATTGTCTTTTGAACCGAAGGTTGGATTTATGACCCGTTTGAAAAGAATCCATGCCCCTCTCTAAGTTATGGCTGAGCGTGATCTTACAGCAGCACGTTCGGCGAGTTATCAACAAGATCTCCGACGTTATCACAGCCGTCGGGTTAAAACCAGAACCTTTCAAGAGGGCGATTTGGTGCTCCGGCTCATCCAGGATCAGACTAATATGCACAAGTTATCCCCACCTTGGGAAGGACCCTTTGTGGTCAGCAAGATCTGCACAACGGGTCATACTACCTTATTGATGTTCGAGAGCATAAAGACTCACGTAAATCGGAGGAGGAGACCAAGCGGCCGTGGAATATAGCTCTTCTTCGGCCTTACTATACTTGAGCCACAGGCTCTTCATATGTACATATTTATGACAATATATATATTATATAATAAACTGGAGCCTCGAATACAATGGGGTCTCTGTTCTTTTTACATCATGTGTGTGCTTACAAGAGTTTTTACTGACAAAGCGGAGTTTTGTTAAACCGGTCTCTGCAGCCGCACGGATATAAAGAAAATCACTAGGGGGCTTGGTCATATCTGAACCATAGCTACACCTCTTGATCGGTTTGAAACCACAAAGGGATATCACTAGGGGGCTTAGTTGTTGTCACACCATAGCTACACCTCTTGATCGGTTTAACACCACAAAGGGATATCACTAGGGGGCTTGGTTGTTGTCACACCATAGCTACACCTCTTGATAGGCGTTAAGCCAAAAGGAAATTGTGTGGAGCCAAAGAGAGTTTGTTGCATTAAGCATAGCTCAAACATAGGTAACCACCGAGCACAGCTCACATATTACCTGGGGGCTCTTTGCTTCTCAAAGAACAATGAGTTTTGAACCCTTGTAATAGGCTATCAAGCCAGGCTTGGAAGCCAGGTGTATTCACCTAAAACCCCGGGCTATCCTGCCTTTTTAAGTAAGTCACTCCGTCCAGGTAAACCTGGTATGACCCATCGAACGTTTGACAAGTCAATCCCATGGACCCTGAACTTGTCATAGTTAAATCGGTGATTGGTTAAGGATTGAGGTCCATCTAAAAAAGGTTTCGTAAAATGGTTTAACTCAGTGGCCTGGCAGCCCATGAAAAGCCTCGATTTGGAGTCTGGCAGCTCGTAAAAAGCCTCGCATGTTCTTTTTCGAGTTCTATTTGCCAAGTTTTTCGCCTTTGTTGAGATTCATAATATCTTATGATAAACCAGTGTCCTTGACCCGACTTGGCTTTCAACTACAAGTTGTCAGTACACGACCAGTTATAATCCGGCATTCATTAACCCGGTCTGGTTTTGACTAACAAATCGCCAGTGTTATAAGGAAAACCCGGTGTTTATTATATCCCGGTACGGTTTATTATCATAATCCAGCAAATTAAGGATGGAGTTATCAATGCTCCGAATTGGTGTTTACACCTTTACCATACAAGCAGTTGGTCAGCCAACGAGGTATGTTGCAGATATTATTTTTTATACAAACTTTGATTATCCATCCAAGTATTGTATATTTTTGGGCATCATGACCCGTCCAGTGGTAAACCACTAGGACACTTTTAAGTTCTTGTATCCAGTAACACAAATCATCATGGGCTATGCATAAATAGATCCCAAAAAGTGGAGCAAGTTTTCACAATATCAAAGCACCACAAAACATGCTCGATGGCATGATAGATAAAGGAGTTTTTGCTATCCTATTACAAGAAGCTTCAAAACAGCTCCATTTGAACAATTGTTTTTAAGCATTGGCACACAATAGCTGGTAAACCGGCTGCCAGTTTAAGATGCTTCGTCTGGACGGTTTGACGGTTGAGGGTCATTTGGTGCAATCACTTCTTCTTCATCCCTCCCCAGACGCTGGAAATCAACCGTTGACCAATCGATTCCGGTTAAAGCTTGAAACACGACTTCTTCATGGATAAGGCTGGAGGGGTTAATGTCAGGAGCGTAAGTATGCTTACGGATTGGAGGCACAAGTTCTTCGACTTCATGGACTTCGGCAGGCTGTCTCTTCCCTTCAGTGTCGTAAGCCACTGGAAATGAGATAAGTCTGTGTCTTCTGCCAGTTTGCTGGCTATTGGCCACATCTCTTTTGTCAGCCTTCGGAGATCATCATTGTCGAAGTTTGAACCGTCCTCCTTCACACCCGGATATCCTTTAATGATGTCATCCACTTCAAGATCTGGAATCCATGCTTTGGCCCGGATCAGTGCGGTCAGCGCTCCTGCTCTGGCGGCTGCCTTCTTCAATTCGGTAATCCGGGCTGGTAACATGGCCAGCTTCTCAAGAGTTTCTTTTATCAGTGATGGCGCCGGTTTATTGTAGGCTGGAGTGCATATAGCATGCTGGGATCCAGAGTAAAGTTGTTCTATTAAAGTATACGCCGCTTTAAGCTTCATCCGCATATCAGCACCCATATGAGTAATGCGAGTGCCTGTCATGGTTTAATATCAGCCAGACTGGTAAACAATAAGATCTTATGAATTGGACAAACAGCATAAGGAGATACTTACCAAATACAGCGGACGTCATGGCATTGGTTTGCCGCTTCCAACCAGTTAGTTCATCTACAACTGGCTTCAGGGCTGCTTCGGCAACCTCAGCTCTTTTGGTTAAACCAGCCTTTTCGGTTTCCCAGTCAGCACGTTCCTTGTTAAAAGACTCCTTTAGCTTTTCCATAGTTGTCAGGGCTTTGGCCAGCTCCTCCTTGGCTTTTACAGCCTCTGCTTGTTGGGACTTCACGTTCTCTTGCAAATCAGCGGTTCGGGCATCTCTATTGCTTAGCTCTGCCTGTAACAGCGAAGATATGTCAACAACAGGATATGTATTTTCAAAGTACTAAGCGTATAACAGGTTATGCACTTCGTACTTGGGGGCTAATGCCTATTTGCTCTATTATCAATACATTTTTTATAAGTCTCCAGAACAATGCAAGCATTATCCTTGACACTTGGGGGCTAATGTACATCTGTTCAAAACGGACGCATGGATTTCAAGACCCGGATTACCTCGCAAAGCTAAACCGGCCCTTGGGGGCTACACTGAGGAAAGCTGCATAATTGCATTGGTAAAGTATCAGTTTTGTTTTCACTAAGGACCTGACATTTTGAGGGTCAGCAGGAGAGGATTAAAGTATTACAAAGTCCCGGTTTAAGATTAACATCATAAAACGGTCCTTGGGGGCTACTTGGGCTAGTGTTTCAACTTTGGAATCAAGAAATAAAGGGAAATGAAAATACCTCATAGCGTTCCTTCATCAGGTTCACCAAACCGGCTTCATAGTCACGGTTTGAGTGCAGACGGTTTAAGAAACCGGAGTGAAGTTCTTCAGCACTGAGATGAGCATAGCTTGATAAGTCAGTGCTCCATTTACCCCTTTCCCTAGCAGCACACTCTTCTTTGGCGCTATGTTGGGCCAAGATTACAGGATGGCCAGGAGAGATGTGGCCCATGCCAGTAATGATAACATCATCTCCTTGGCCTTCAGTAGTTTTTGCGGGTGATGATGGAGTATCAGTACCTCTCACCGGACTAGCCTGGTTTGGAGCTGCCGGTTTAGTGTCAGGCACATCAGGATCAACTTCTAGTTGTTCATCAATATTCTGGTCTTGAAGGGGCGGTTCATCAAAGGTAGCTTCAGGGTGAGGACCCTCCGGTTCACGAGTTTGGTCCGGTTCACCTATTTGCTCTTCTCCAAAAACCGCCTGGTCTTCTGACGGATTGTTGACCCGAGCTTTCTTGCTGGGTCTGGCTTTGGTTCTGCAAAAAAAACTAAAAGAGGTTTAGCATCTTATTCAAGATTTCCAACACATTTGAAGAAAGGGTTTGAATGCTTACCCAGCTACAATTTTAAGAGGAGGGAGTTGGGTTGCTGTTGATTCGCCAGAGGATGAGGGAGGTGTCACCTGATAATTTGAATCAGACGGATTAAGAGGTTGTCTGAAATAACCTGCCTTGGAATAAGAATTATTAGAAGTGGGAGAGACCTCAAATCGGCGCTTCCGAACCGGGGTATTAGGTAAACCGGCCGAAGTGACCTGTTGGCCACTGTGATGGGTTGTCTGGCGAGCTTCATGCTGCTTCATCTTCAAAATAAATGGTGGATCCAAGTAAGCAAGAGGATGAGAAAAGCTTACTTTCTGGACTGCTTGACGGGTTTTTTGTGTTGGCATAGAGTCTGAACCGGAGGAAAGGGTAATTACCTCTACATCATTAGCCTGGTTGCCTTCTACGTCCTCCTGATAAAGATCATTGTTAATGAGGTGCATGAAAAGGGAGCCAAGTGAGTCAAGTTCTACCTCAACTTCTGGATCATCGGCATCTTCATCAAGTTCCATGTTGAACCGGTCAGCCGTTTTCCGCTTTGAGGTACGCTTGACGGCTTTGGTTTTGGGACGGGATGGCTTTGCCGCTTTATCTGCGGATTTCCGCTTCTAGAAGGGATCATCACCCTGTTTATACACAAACAGAAGGAAGTTTACAAGTTGAACAATTTAAAGATGTCAAAAGATAAAAAGGAAGCATAGTGCTTACAACAGGTGGTTTATTTTGAGTGTAGAAGGGGTTCAAGCCGGTTTGGCGACAGACTGATTCCGGTTCATTCAAAATTTTCTTGACGCTTTCAGTGACCTCTTCATCGGTTACCTGAATGTTGATGTGGCGTTGAGGGTCTTCTAATTCACCGATGTACTCACACATTAAACTGGGGCGGAGGCTTAGTGGCAAGACGCTCCAAGATATCTAGCAACGCACAAAATCAACGCCTGTTAAACCATTGGACATAAAGGCCCGGAGCCTGGCGAGTTATGGGGCATATTTGGCCCATTCCACAGAACTTAAACGTTGCGGCATCGGATGAGTGTTGGAAAGCCGGTGATCACGGTAGCCTGGAAGAGGGTTCTCATCTTCAGGAGAGGTATCTATGCAGTAGAACCAAGTCTGGTTCCATTCCTTAGGGTGACTGTGCAGTTTGGCATGAGGGAATTCAAATTCTTTCCGCTTTTGAACAGAGACACCACCAAGTTCAGTGTTAGGACCGTTTACAAATTCTGTATGCCGGTTCAGATGAAAAAAGTCCCGGAACAGCTCAGCAGTTGGTTCTTCTTGTAAGTACACTTCACAGAAGACTTGGAAGTTGCATAGATTGGACACCGAGTTGGGTCCGATATCTTGAGGATGGAGTTGGAAACTGGCAAGCACATCTCGGAAAAACTTCGACCCGGGCGGTTTGAAACCATGGCTTATGTGGTCGACAAAGACCACTACCTCACCCTGCCTCGGGGTAGGAGGATTCTCTGTTCCTGGAGCTCGCCATTGAATTTCAGTTTTCTTAGGCAAGGTGCCGATACTGACCATTCCGTTCAACTGTTCCTCGGTGACCCGGGAACGAGCCCAGTTGCAAGCAAAAAACTGTTTGGCCATTGTGAAACAAAAAGCTGAAAAAGAATGCCGGTTTAAAAATCATTCATAGGTGGTCTGCAAGATGCAATGGATTAAAAATATACAGATATGTGAAATTGCGTAAACTGGAGACTGATACAATAATGACTGACAAGGTCATATCAAGGGTATACATGTGTTGTTAAACCAGACTGTTACAATGAATGTAAAGGGGGTTTGCCGGTTTTACCAGGGGACTAATGGTATGAGATAGATTGTTTTTACAAGGGTAAACCGCCTACATGGTAAAGAGGATATGGATCTAAGGCAAAAAAGGCTAAGTAAGGTAAAACAGATTTCACAGTTTGGCATGGAAATTTCAGATCTGCCGTGCGTTGGATAATCAAAATATATTCTGTTCTAATTTCAAGTGCTCAAAAGGTTTAGTAAGTTCAGATGAATTTGATATCAAGTAGGTGCTTTAACAAGGATAAGGGAGTTTAAACTACAAAGGGCACTGAAAATGATCAGATCTAACTGGCCATTGGTGTTACTAAAGGAGGAACAGTTTCAGGTTATGAAGAACACCGAACCCTAATGGCGGATCTCGGGTGAGGAGAAGAGAAACTTACTGGTACAGGAGGAAGCAGCGGAGGATCACCACGTGTCTCTGGTAACGATCAGGTTGATGCAACAGCCTTTGTCGAAGCAGAGGTGAAGCTCGATGATGGCAGCGGCGCTCAGGGGCAGAGGTGTTGTGAGGAGGAAGACAAAGTGAAGGATACGAAGGGGAAAAAGGAGAAGGACCCGCGGTCCTATTTATAAGGCGAAGCGATAAAGCGACAAGTGCGGAAATCGAGGAGCTGGAAATGGATAATTATTAAGGATGATGCCTCGAGGGTTGAAACGATCATTAATGAAGAGCATCTCCGGCTTCAACGGGTAGATGACATCATAACGATTGGCTGCGGATTTAAAGGATGACGTCACGGCGATTTACCAGATTTATACAAAGATGCCAGAGCAAGGATTTTTCTAAGTGTTGAAGATTGACATGAACAAGTTCAAACCAATCTGGGGCCTAATGTTGGGGATATTACTATTGGACGTAAACCGGCCAGGAGCAGCCGGATTAACTTTATGAAGATTAGAAGCCCATGAAGACGTAAGAATGATGTCGCTTTATGAAGGCCCAAGGCCCAAAGATGAGTTAAAGCTTGTAGGTGTAAACTGACCTTATTATGTAACTTGCATTGTAAGATAGGAAGTACAGAGACCGAACCGGACACATTTATGATCCGGCTTTGGGACTCTGTAAACCGGCGGGCGTCAACCTATGTATATAAAGGGACGACCCAGCAGCGGTTTAGGGACGATACACAACAACTCGAGAACCAGTCAAAGCGGATTCGCTCCCTGGTCATTGAAACCCTAGCAATACCAATCACAACTAGACGTAGGCTTTTACCTTCATCGAAGGGGCCGAACTAGTATAAACTCCCCGTGTCCCCTTGTCCGGTTTAACCCCTTTAAGCTAACCCGTTGCGATGGCTCCATGACTAAGTCCTTTCATGAGGACATCTGCCGTGACAAACCCATGACAGATCCCCCTATGAAGAAAATCTGGGTTCCCAAAAGGCGCCTTGAAAGTCTTCAGGTGAATGTCATCATGACACCACCTGTGAAGAATAGGAACCCCAGATCAAATTCTTCATATGGACTAAAGTCTTCATATGGATCAAAGTCCTCATATGAACATCATCGTGCTAATACTTCTATTTTGCAGGGAAAGACCAAGGGCTATGAATATGTGCATTATTCTTCAAATCATTATGTTCATAAGTCCTCGAAGAATTTCTCTCCTTATTCATATGCTTACTCTAACCCCTCTTATGTGAAATGAAGTGGATTGGCTTCAATGCCACCTTTCTCTTATGGAGCTCGTAGAATGATGAACTCTTTGCCACCCCTCCAGATGTGGGTGGTGAAGAAAAAGAACTAATCTCTTATGCAGGGTCTGGTCTCTAGACGAACTTAAACATATGAAGAATTTGCTGGAGACCTGAATATGCTTGAAAGGACGCAAGCTAATCATGAAGAAATGAACTTTCATTTATCTCGTCCTCATACTATTTTACCTGTTCTCTTCCTTGATGAAATCGATCTGATGAAATTGATGTCATATTCTTCACTGACGAAGTATATGAGTTCGTAAGTTGCACTAATTCATCTGTAGGATGATCAACCCAAAGCCACTGAGTGGGTCCTCGACAGTGGATGTACAAATCGCATGACTGGTGACAGGAACATATTGATGGACACTGCTTTAACTCCATCGCATCTGAAGCATATCACCTATGCTGATAAAGGCAAAAGCAAGGTATTGGGTCTAGGTAAGGTTGCAATCTGAAAGGATCGACACATGGACAAAGTCATGCTTGTCAAGTCCTTAGGGTTCAACCTCATGTCTATCTCAATGCTTTGTGATCTTGATATGGTTGTTGTCCTTGGCAAGTATCGTTGTGTTGTGATCATGGAAGCTAGCAATTCCAAAGTCTTCGAAGGCTTTAGGAGAGGAGATTTGTATATTGTTGATTTCTCTACAGGACCACAACCTGCTACATGTCCACTTGCAAAAGCTTCAGAAGGCTGGCTATGGCATCGACGACTTAGTCATGCTGGCATGAGGAATTTGCACACGCTCGTGAAGAAGAAGCATGTCATTGGCATTGAGGGTGTCAAATTCCTCAAGGATCATCTCTGTGGAGCTTGTGAAGCTGGAAAGATGACCAAGGCCAAGCATCCCTCAAAGACCATCATGACTACCACTCGTCCACTTGAATTGCTTCACATGGATCTCTTTGGCCCTACTCACTATGCTACATTTACTAATGATGCATCTTTATATGGCTTCGTCATAGTTGATGACTACTCTCGTTACACATGGGTGCATATCATCACTTACAATGAAGTGCAGGAAGTCTTCAAACGATTTTCCTCGAGGGCTTCAACCAACTTTGGTGTGAAGATCAAGCACATCAGAAGTGACAATGGAACTGAGTTCAAGAATACTAGTCTTGATGACTATCTTGATGAACTTGGTATTACTCACAAGTTATCTGCTCCTTATACTCCTCAGCAGAATGACGTCGTGGAGCGCAATAATTGGACCCTTGTTCAGATGGCTCGCACTATGCTTGATGAATACAAGACGCCTCCTTGCTTATGGCCTGAGGCAATTGATACTGCATGCCACATCATCAATAGGGGTGTATCTTCACAAATTCTTCAGAAATACCTCATATGAACTCCTCATTGACAAGAAGCCTAATGTGAGTTATTTCAAAGTCTTCGGTGCTAAAATGTTGGATTAGAGATCCTCATCAGAATTCTAAATTTGCACCGAAAGCACATGAAGGTTTTATGCTTGGTTATGGAAAGGACTCGCACACCTACGGAGTCTTCAACACCTATCACCACAAGGTTGTTGAAACTGTAGATGTGCGGTTTGATGAAACTAATGGCTCGCAAAGAGAGCACCTACCTCCTGTGCTAGATGAAAAATCTCCTGAGGAAACCATCAAGTTCAAGGCTACTGAGGATGTCATTCCTACTGAAGAATCTGCTGAAGAAGTCAATCCTGATCATGAAGAACATCATGCTGGTGCACCTGAAGAAATGGCTCTTAAGAAAATGCTAAGAAAATTCCTCTTCGTCAACCAGCACATCCTCGCGTCGCAAATGAAGTGTAGATTGAGAAAATCATCAGCGACATCAACACACCAGGTCCTCTCACACGCTCAAAAGCTTCACATTTGTCTAACTTTTGTGGGCACTTTGCTTATGTCTCTATCACAGAGCCCACTAAGGTAGATTAATCATTTCTGGAGCCTGAGTGGATTCAAGCAATGCAAGAGGAATTACATCAGTTCGAGCTCAACAATGTGTGGGGACTTGTCAAGCGACCAGACCCACGCAAGCACAATATCATCGGCACCAAATGGATCTACTGCAACAAGCAAGATGAAAATGGCCTTGTGGTGAGGAATAAGGTACGACTGGTAGCTCAAGGCTACACACAGGTTGAAGGAATTGACTTCAATGAAACTTTTGCACCTGTTGCTAGACTTGAGGCTATTCACATATTACTTGCTTATGCTAACCATCACAATATCATCTTATATCAAATGGATGTGAAAAGTGCATTCCTCAATGGTAAGCTTGAGGAAGAAGTATATGTTGCTCAACCCCCAGGTTTTGAAGATCCAAAGCATCCTGACAAAGTCTTTAGACTCAATAAGGCCCTTTATGACCTCAAGCAGGCCCCTCTTGCATGGTATGATACTTTGAAGGAATTCCTCATGAAGAAAGGCTTCAAACCCGTTTCAGTTGACCCAACTCTTTTCACCAAAACTTATGATGATGAACTATTCATGTGCCAAATATATGTTGATGATATCATTTTTGGCTGTACTAGACCAACGTTATAGTGATGAATTTGCCCATATGATGAGTGGAGAATATCAAATTTCTATGATGGGAGAATTGAAATTCTTCTTAGGTCTTCAGATACGTCAACAGCACAACGCATCTTCATATCTCAGGAGAAATACCTCAAGGATGTATTGAGGAAATTCGGCATGCAAGATTGCAAAGGAGTCAAAATCCCTATGCCCACAAATGGCCATCTATGCACTGATGAAAATGGTATTGACTTTGATCAAAAGGTATACCGCTCCACGATTAGCTCTTTATTGTATTTATGTGCATCTAGGCCAGATATTATGCTTAGTGTTTGCATGTGTGCCTGTTTTCAAGCTACACCGAAGGAATCACACCATAAGGCTGTGAAGCATATTCTTCGATATCTAGCTCACACTCCAACACTTGGATTATGGTATCCTAAGGGCTCGGCTTTTGATCTTATTGGATATTCAGACTCTGACTATGCTGGTGATCGTGTGGATCACAAGTCAACATCAGGTACATGCCATTTCCTCGGACGCTCCTTGGTATGTTGGTCCTCGAAGAAGCAGAACTGCGTATCACTCTCTACTGCTGAAGCTGAATACATTGTTGTTGGTTCGTGCTGTGCTCAATTGCTATGGATGAAGCAAACACTCAAGGACTACGGCATCAATGTGAAGAATGTTCCACTCTATTGTGACAATGAGAGTGCCATCAAGATTGCTCATAACCCAGTTCAGCACTCAAAGACAAAGCACATTCAGATTCGTCATCATTTTCTTCGTGATCATGTGTTGAGGGGCGATATCTCCATCGAGCACGTGAAGACTGAAGAACATCTAGCCGATATCTTCAGAAAGCCCTTGGATGAGAAAATATTTAGCAAGTTCGGTCTGTGCTAAATATCTTAGAATCTTCGAATGTCCTTTGAAAAGGACACACATCCTAACACTTATGCAAAATTGATGACTGAGATGTGCAACACACGAAGTAATGTTTTTCTTTAATCAATGAAGACTAACCCTCTAAGTGTGAAGAAATTAACAAAGAATTTGATTCTCACAGCCCTACGACAATTGTACGCGGCGTCTGAAATCATCATTCTTATACGGTGGGTCACGCCACCAACAAAAGTTGAAAATCTTCAATTTGAGTATTTCTTCAGTTTTGAAATTCCTCACTTGTTCAAATTCTTCAAATTTGCATTGTCTTTGCTCTTTCCGATTGTGTTCATCATTGACTATATATATATATAGTGTTACTATTCATCATTCAGGGTGCAGAATAAGTTATTCTTCATCCGAGGTAATCTTACAATCATTTCATAATTAAATTACGTTTGGAATTCAAATAGTTACATTCCTATTGATTCACTACGTAAAATTTGACATAAGAAAATAAAAATATAGGTCATAAGACAAGAAAATTTGCAGTTTATGTGTATTTTAGACTATGTTTTTACGTTTGTAATTTTACATAACATAAAATATTTTTTACGGCGATTATATATTTTCTTACAGTCTCTTTTTGCGTCGGAAAAAATAAAAAACTTACGGAATGTAAAATTATGGTGCATTGATGGTAAAATAGAGGGAGGTGAAGAATAACTATTCCTTACCCAGGGTGACGAATAGCGCGACCCTATATATATATATATATGGGTTTTAGTCCTTTATAACATTCACTTATTGCTATTTCTTCAAGTTGCCTTTTCTGCTAAGTGAATGTGATCGGACCCTTCCCCCTCTATGCTATACTCAACCTAGCCTGTTCACAAATTCTTCATGTGCGTTCTATTTGAAACCCATTCAAAGTCATCATTGTGTCCTTGTTAGCTGAAGAATTTGCAAATGAAACATTAAAATTTTCTTATCTAAATTTTCGGGATTTTGCCGCCTAAACCGTTCCACCTCCCACGGTAAGAATTATCTATTCACCCACGATCTCACACGATCGCCACCGCTCTGTACGTGGGTGACACATGTCGCTAGGATGAGAAGAGTCAGGGGCACGTTCATCCAATTTCTTCGAGCGAGCAGTTTTTCACCTCGGCTATATATACCCCTCACCTCCTCAGACTGCATTTACCTTGCTCGACCTCACTTCCCCTCGCTCGAGCTTCCTGACCTAGCGCCGCCGCTACTTCCATCGTCGCCGGTGAGGAAGAGCTTCACTGCCTCAAGCTCGTCATCGTCATACTCGCGCCGGCCGTGGATTTCTTCGCTCCGCCGCCGTCGTAGCTGTCTTCCTCTGCCAAGTTAGGGCATGGAAGATCTGGACTGATGAACTTCCAATCTGCATTCCCAATTTGTCGTGTTCTTCGTCAAGGGTAATTAAAAGTTACTTTTACCGCCCTTGTTGATTCTAATGATTTCCACAAATCTTCAAAAGGTGTTTATTCTTCAACTTCCACACTTTAAACACCTCACACAAGCATCTGTTCTTGATCTATTTCTCTTAAGCAACATTTTTTCTTCAAGATTCCTCAATTGTGTAGATTTTCAATCTATACAACTCTGGAACCTAATTCAAAAGGCGCTTAGTGAAATTCCTCAAGACGCCACTGGTCAAATTCCTCAAACTTGTTCTTTTTGCAAAAACTTTTGAGAACGCATATGACCTCTCCAGATTCCTCGCACCTATACTCTATTCATAGGTACTCATGTCCGCTGCTGAATCACTAGGTTCTCATCAACTTAACTCACTAGAGAATACCCCGCGCGTTGCTACGGGAATTGATTGCAATATATTTCAGTGATTTGCTTCTATGAAGTTTCCATAGTTGAATTAATAATATATGAACTAAAGCTAAAAATAAATATTATATATTGTACGCCCTCTGTCTCAAAATAAGTGCCTCAACTTTATACGAACTTTGTCCCAAAATAAGTGTCTCAATCTTAATACAACTTTGTACTGAAGTTCGTATAAAGTTGAGGCACTTATTTTGGGATGGAGGGAGTACTTCTCAGAATTTTTTTGGATATAAGTGTCATAACCTAATGGAATTTTTTTTCATGCATTTTGAGTGGACGTTTGATGAGGTGGCATGTGTTGTGAGGTGAAAGGTGTGCATGAGATCAACTAATAATGGAAAACTTTTTCTCATGCATGTAGTGGCGGGCCTTTGATGAGGTGGCATGTGTGCATTTTGAGATAAATATGATAGTGGGGATCAACTTCTTATGTATACAGGATTTGCAGCGTTCCTCGAAGAAAAAATGCACACTTCTTCAGAGAACTCAATTGTTCAAAATCCTCAGCTGAAGAATATTGCAGATGGCAAGAAACCTCAGAAGGGAGGCAAGAGACTGGAGTCAACACAATGTTTGACATCCCTGAGGACATTTATGAAGAATATTTTACTCATGATGAGGCCAAACATGGCAAGGAGAACAAGAATCGGCGCAAGGTGCGCATACAAAGGATAGAGAGGAGATGGGCACGGGAATGGAGGGAGTACAGGTATATCACTCCAAAGTACATGAAGAAATTCGCTCTTCACCCTCCTTGCCTAAGACCTACATTGGCACCTGATACGTCTCCAACGTATCTATAATTTTTGATTGCTCCATGCTATAGTATATACTGCTTTGGACTATATTGGGCTTTATTTTCCACTTATATATTATTTTTGGGACTAACCTATTAACCGGAGGCCTAGCCCAGAATTCCTGTTTTTTGCCTATTTCAGTGTTTCGGAGAAACATAATATCAAACGGAGTCCAAACGGAATAAAATCTTCGGGAACGTGATTTTCTCACCGAATGTGATGCAGGAGACTTGGACCCTACTCCAAGGAGTAAAAGAGGAGGTCACGAGGGTGGGGAGCATGCCCCCCTAGGGCGCGCCCCCTGCCTCGTGGGCCCCTCGGTGCTCCACCGACGTACTCCTTCCTCCTATATATACCTATGTACCCCCAAACGATCAGAAGAGGAGCCAAAAAACCTAATTCCACCGCCGCAACTTTCTATATCCATGAGATCCCATCTTGGGGCCTGTTCCGGAGCTCCGCCGGAAGAGGGCCGTCATCACGGAGGGCTTCTACATCATCATAGCCTCTCCGATGAAGTGTGAGTAGTTTACCTCAGACCTTCAGGTCCATAGTTAGTAGCTAGATGGCTTCTTCTCTCTCTTTGAATCTCAATACAATGTTCTCGCCCTCTCTTGTGGAGATCTATTCGATGTAATCTTCTTTTTGCGGTGTGTTTGTTGAGACCGATGAATTGTGGGTTTATGATCAAGTCTATCTATGAACAATATTTTAATCTTCTCTGAATTCTTTTATGTATGATTGGTTATCTTTGCAAGTCTCTTCGAATTATCCGTTTGGTTTGGCCAACTAGATTGGTAGTTCTTGCCATGGGAGAAGTGCTTAGCTTTGGGTTTGATCTTGCGGTGTCCTTTCCCAGTGACATAAGGGGCAACAAGGCACGTATTGCATCGTTGCCATCGAGGATAACAAGATGGGGTTTATTTCATATTGCATGAATTTATCTCTCTACATCATGTCATCTTGCTTAAGGCATTACTCTGTTTTTAACTTAATACTCTAGATGCATGCTGGATAGCGGTCGATGAGTGGAGTAATAGTAGTAGGTGCAAAATCATTTCGGTCTACTTGTCACGGACGTGATGCCTATATACATGATCATGCCTAGATATTCTCATAACTATGCTCAATTCTATCAATTGATCAACAGTAATTTGTTCACCCACCGTAGGATACTTATGCTCTTGAGAGAAGCCACTAGTGAAACCTATGGCCCCCGGGTCTATTCTCATCATATCAATCTCCATCACTTTAATCTTGCTTTGCTTTTTTACTTTGCCTTTACTTTTTACTTTGCATCTTTATACCAAAAATACCAAAATATTATATCTATCAGATCTCACTCTCGTAAGTGACCGTGAAGGGATTGACAACCCCTAATCGCGTTGGTTGTGAGTAGCTATCGCTTTGTGCAGGTACGAAGGACTTAAGCGTGGCCTCCTACTGGATTGATACCTTGGTTCTCAATAATAGAGGGAAATACTTACGCTACTCTGCTACATCATCCCTTCCTGTTCGGGCAAAAGCAACGCAAGCTCAAGACGTAGCAAGAAGGATTTCTGGTGCCGTTGCCGGGGAGTCTACGCAAAAAGTCAACATACCAAGTACCCATCACAATCCCTATCTCTCGCATTACATTATTTGCCATTTGCCTCTCGTTTTCCTCTCCCCCCAATTCACCCTTGCCGTTTTATTCGCCCTCTCTCTCTATCCTCCCTTTCTATTTGCCTCTTTTGCCCGTATGCTCTTGCTTGCTCGTGTGTTAGATTGCTTGTTTGTCGCGATGGCTCAAGATAATACTAAATTGTGTGACTTCACCAATACCAATAATAATGATTTCCTTAGCACTCCGATTGCTCCTCTTACCGATGCTGAATCTTGTGAAATTAATACTGCTTTGTTGAATCTTGTTATGACAGATCAATTCACCGACCTTCCTAGTGAAGATGCCGCTACTCATCTTAATAGCTTCGTTGATTTATGTGATATGCAAAAGAAAAAAGATGTCGATAATGATGTCATTAAATTGAAGCTATTTCCTTTTTCGCTTAGAGATCATGCTAAAGCTTGGTTTTCGTCTTTGCCTAAAAATAGTATTGATTCATGGAACAAGTGCAAAGATGCTTTTATCTCTAAGTATTTTCCTCCCGCTAAGATCATCTCTCTTAGAAACGATATTATGAATTTTAAGCAACTTGATCATGAACATGTTGCAAAAGCTTGGGAGAGAATGAAATTAATGATACGTAATTGCCCTACTCATGGTTTGAATTTGTGGATGATTATACAAATTTTTTATGCCGGATTGAATTTTGCTTCTAGAAATCTTTTAGATTCGGCCGCGGGAGGCACTTTTATGGAAATCACTTTAGGAGATGCTACTAAACTCCTAGATAATATTATGGTTAATTATTCTCAATGGCATACTGAAAGATCTTCTAATAAAAAAGTGCATGCGATAGAAGAAATCAATGTTTTGAGTGGAAAGATGGATGAACTTATGAAATTATTTGCTACTAAGAGTGTTTCTTCTGATCCTAATGATATGCCTTTGTCTACTTTGATTGAGAATAACAATGAATCTATGGATGTGAATTTTGTTGGTAGGAATAATTTTGGTAACAACGCTTATAGAGGGAATTTTAATTCTAGGCCATATCCTAGTAATCCTTCTAATAATTATGGGAATTCCTACAACAACTCTTATGGAAATTATAATAAGATGCCCTCTGAAGTTGGGAATAGTCTTAAAGAGTTTATGAATTCACAAAATAATTTTAATGCTTTGCTTGAAGAGAAATTGCTTAAAGTTGATGATTTGGCTAGAAACATTGATAGAATTTCTCTTGAGATTGATTCTTTAAAGATTAGATCTATTCCTCCTAAGCATGATATCAATGAGTCTCTCAAAGCCATGAGAATTTCCATTGATGAGTGCAAGGAAAGAACCGCTAGGATGCGTGCTTCCAAAGATGCCTTTATTAAAGCGTGTTCCTCCAATTCCTATGAAAATCAAGATGAAGATCTAAAATTTATTGATGTGTCCCCTATTAAATCTTTTTTTTGCAATATGAATCTTGATGAAACTGAATATGATCTTCCTTTACCTAGAAGGCGTTCTAAAAATTCGGAGTATTTAGATCTTAATGATGAAATTGATGAAAGTGGAATTGAAAGAAATAAAAATTTAGATGTTGCTAAACCCACTATATTGGATTTCAAGGAATTTAATTATGAAAGTTGCTCTTTAATTGGTTGTATTTCCTTGTTGCAATCCGTGCTAAATTCTCCACATGCTTATAGTCAAAATAAAGCCTTCACCGAACATATTGTTGATGCCTTGATGCAATCTTATGAAGAAAAAAATGAGTTGAAAGTTTCTATCCCTAGAAAACTCTATGATGAGTGGGAACCAACTATTAAAATTAAAATTAAAGATCATGAGTTTTATTCTTTGTGTGATTTGGGTGCTAGTGTCTCTACTATTCCCAAGACTTTGTGTGATTTGCTAGATTTCCGTAATTTTGATGATTGCTCTCTAAACTTGCATCTTGCGGATTCCACTATTAAGAAACCTATGGGAAGGATTAATGATGTTCTTATTGTTGCAAATAGAAATTATGTGCCCGTAGATTTCTTTGTTCTTGATATAGATTGCAATCCTTCTTGCCTATTATTCTTGGTAGACCTTTCCTTAGAACGGTTGGTGCGATTATTGATATAAAGGAAGGGGATATTAGATTTAAATTTCCATTAAAAAAGGGCATGTAACACTTTCCAAGAAATAAAATAAAATTACCATATGAAATTATCATGAGAGCCACTTATGGATTGCCTACCAAAGATGGCAATACCTAGATCTATCCTCGCTTTTATGCCTAGCTAGGGGCGTTAAACGATAATGCTTGTTGGGAGGCAACCCAATTTTATTTTTATTCCTTGCTTTTTGCTCCTGCTTATTAATAAATAAATTATTTAGCCTCTGTTTTGGTTGTGTTTTTTGTGTTTGTGCCAAGTAGAACCATTGGGAAGACTTGGGGAAAGTCTTGTTGAACTTGCTATAAAAAACAGAAACTTTAGCGCTCACGAGAACTGCTGTCATTTTTATTTGAAGAGTGCTATTTAGTTAATTATTTTTGAAGATGATTAATAGATAATTTTCTCACGTCCAGCAATTTATTTTAGAATTTTTTTGGGTTCGAGACCTTGCGCTAGCTACAGATTACTACAGACTGTTCTGTTTTTGACAGATTCTGTTTTTCGTGTGTTGTTTGCTTATTTTGATGAATCTATGGTTAGTAAAATAGTTTATAATCCATAGAGAAGTTGGAATACAGTAGGTTTAACACCAATATAAAGAAATAATGATTTCATTATAGTACCTTGAAGTGGTCTTTTGTTTTCTTTCGCTAACGGAGCTCACGAGTTTTCTATTTTGAGTTTTGTGTTGTGAAGTTTTCAAGTTTTGGGTGAATTCTTTTGATGGATCATGGAACAAGGATTGGCAAGAGCCTAAGCTAGGGGATGCCCATGGCACCCCCAAGATAATCCAAGGACACCAAGAAGTCAAAGCTTGGGGATTCCCCGGAAGGCATCCCCTCTTTCGTCCACTTCCATCGGTAATTTACTTGGAGCTATATTTTTATTCACCAACATGATATGTGTTTTGCTTGGAGCGTCTTGTATTATTTGTGTCTTTGTGTCTTAGTATGACACAATCATACTTGCTGCACACACCTTTTGAGAGAGCCATACATGAATTAAAAATTTGATAGAATACTCTATGTGCTTCACTTATATCTTTTGAGCTAAGTAGTTTTGCTCTATGTGCTTCACTTATATCTTTTGAGCGTTATAATTTTGCTCTATGTGCTTCACTTAGATCTTTTAGAGCACGGTGGTGGATTTGTTTTAAAGAAACTATTGATCTCTCATGCTTCACTTAAATTATTTTGAGAGTCTCTTAATAGCATGGTAATTTGCTTAATAATATGCTTGGTATTCAAGATTTGTGAAACTTTCTTTTGAGTGTGTTGAATACTAAGAAAAGATTGAAACTTGATATTTGTTTTAAGATATGGAGGTCATAATATTAAAATTCATGCTAGTTGAGTAGTTGTGAATTTAAAGAATACTTGTGTTAAAGTTTGTGATTCCCGTAGCATGCACGTATGGTGAACCGTTATGTGATGAAGTCGGAGCATGATTTATTTATTGATTGTCTTCCTTATGAGTGGCGGTCGGGGACGAGCGATGGTCTTTTCTGTAGGAAATATGCCCTGGAGGTAATAATAATGTTATTATTTTATTTCCTTATATCATGATAAATGTTTATTATTCATGCTAGAATTGTATTATTCGGAAACATAATACTTGTGTGAATACATAGACAAACTAAACGTCACTAGTATGCCTCTACTTGACTAGCTCATTAATCAAAGATGGTTATGTTTCCTAACCATAGACATGTGTTGTCGTTTGATTAATGAGATCACATTATTATGAGAATGATGTGATTGACATGACCCATTCCATTAGCTTAGCACCCGATCGTTTAGTATGTTGCTATTGCTTTCTTCATGACTTATACATGTTCCTATGACTATGAGATTATGCAACTCCTGTTTGCCGGAGGAACACTTTTTGTGCTACCAAACGTCACAACGTAACTGGGTGATTATAAAGGAGCTCTATAGGTGTCTCCAAAGGTAAATGTTGGGTTGGCGTATTTCGAGATTAGGATTTGTCACTACGATTGTCGGAGAGGTATCTCTGGGCCCTCTCGGTAATGCACATCACATAAGCCTTGCAAGCATTGCAACTAATGAGTTAGTTACGAGATGATGTATTACGAAACGAGTAAAGAGACTTGCCGGTAACGAGATTGAACTAGGTATTGAGATACCGACGATCGAATCTCGGGCAAGTAACATACCGATGACAGAGGGAACAACGTATAGTGTTATGCGGTCTGACCGATAAAGATCTTCATAGAATATGTGGGAGCCAATATGAGCATCCAGGTTCCGCTATTGGTTATTGACCGGAGACGTGTCTCGGTCATGTCTACATTTTTCTCGAACCCGTAGGGTCCGCACGCTTAAGGTTTCGATGACAGTTATATTATGAGTTTATGAGTTTTGATGTACCGAAGTTAGTTCGGAGTCCCAGATGTGATCGCGGACATGACGAGGAGTCTCTAAATGGTCGAGACATAAAGATTGATATATTGGACGGCTATATTCGGACATCGGAAGTGTTCCGGGTGATTTCGGAGAAAACCGGAGTGCCGGAGGGTTACCGGAACCCCCCGGGAGAAGTAATGGGCCTCATGGGCCCTAGTGGAGAGAGAGAGGGGCGGCTAGGGTGGGCCGCACGCCCCCTCCCCCTCTGGTCCGAATTGGAATAGGAGAGGGGGGGGGGCGCCCCCCTTTCCTTCTCCCTCTTCCCCTTCCTTTCCCCCTCCTAGTAGGAGTAGGAAAGAGGGGAGTCCTACTCCTACTAGGAGGAGGACTCCTCCTCCTTGGCGCGCCCTAGGGCCGGCCGGCCTCCTCCCCTTGCTCCTTTATATACGGGGGCAGGGGGCACCCCTAGACACACAAGTTGATCCACGTGATCGTTTTCTTAGCCGTGTGCGGTGCCCCCTTCCACCATATTCCTCGATAATATTGTAGCGGTGCTTAGGCGAAGCCCAGCGACGGTAGAACATCAAGATCATCACCACGCCGTCGTGCTGACGGAACTCTTCCCCGACACTTTGCTGGATCGGAGTCCGGGATCGTCATCGAGCTGAACGTGTGCTAAAACTCGGAGGTGCCGTAGTTTCAGTGCTTGATCGGTCGGGCCGTGAAGACGTACGACTACATCAACCACGTTGTCATAACGCTTCCGCTGTCGGTCTACAAGGGTACGTAGATCACACTCTCCCCTCTCGTTGCTATGCATCACCATGATCTTGCGTGTGCGTAGGAAAATTTTGAAATTACTACGTTCCCAACAGAGGCATCCGAGCCTAGGTTTCATGTGTTGATGTTGTGCACGAGTAGAACACAAGTGAGTTGTGGGCGATATAAGTCATACTGCTTACCAGCATGTCATACTTTGGTTCGGCGGTATTGTTGGATGAAGCGGCCCGGACCGACATTACGCGTACGCTTACGCGAGACTGGTTCTACCGACGTGTTTTGCACACATGTGGCTGGCGGGTGTCAGTTTCTCCAACTTTAGTTGAACCGAGTGTGGCTACACCCGGTCCTTGCGAAGGTTAAAACAACACCAACTTGACAAACTATCGTTGTGGTTTTGATGCGTAGGTAAGATTGGTTCTTGCTTAAGCCTGTAGCAGCCACGTAAAACTTGCAACAACAAAGTAGAGGACGTCTAACTTGTTTTTGCAGGGCATGTTGTGATGTGATATGGTCAAGACATGATGCTAAATTTTATTGTATGAGATGATCATGTTTTGTAACCGAGTTATCGACAACTGGCAGGAGCCATATGGTTGTCGCTTTATTGTATGCAATGCAATTGCGCTGTAATGCTTTACTTTATCACTAAGCGGTAGCGATAGTCGTGGAAGCATAAGATTGGCGAGACAACAACGATGCTATGATGGTGATTAAGGTGTCGTGCCGGTGATGATGGTGACATGACGATGCTTCGAAGATGGAGATCACAAGCACAAGATGATGATGGCCATATCATATCACTTATATTGATTGCATGTGATGTTTATCTTTTATGCATCTTATCTTGCTTTGATTGATGGTAGCATTTTAAGATGATCTCTCACTAATTATCAAGAAGTGTTCTCCCTGAGTATGCACCGTTGCGAAAGTTCTTCATGCTGAGACACCACGTGATGATCGGGTGTGATAGGCTCTACGTTCAAATACAACGGGTGCAAAACAGTTGCACACGCGGAATACTCAGGTTATACTTGACGAGCCAAGCATATACAGATATGGCCTCGGAACACGGATACCGAAAGGTCGAGCGTGAATCATATAGTAGATATGATCAACATAGTGATGTTCACCATTGAAAACTACTCCATCTCACATGATGATCGGACATGATTTAGTTGATTTGGATCACGTGATCACTTAGAGGATTAGAGGGATGTCCATCTAAGTGGGAGTTCTTAAGTAATATGATTAATTGAACTTTAATTTATCATGAACTTAGTCCTGGTAGTATTAGCATATCTATGTTGTAGATCAATAGCTCGCGTTGTTGCTTTCATATGTTTATTTTGATATGTTCCTAGAGAAAACTGTGTTGAAAGATGTTAGTAGCAATGATGCGGATTGGATTCGTGATCTGAGGTTTATCCTCATTGCTGCACAGAAGAATTATGTCCTTGATGCACCGCTAGGTGACGGACCTATTGCAGGAGCAGATGCAGAAATTATGAACGTTTGGCTAGCTCAATATGATGACTACTTGATAGTTTAGTGCACCATGCTTAACGGTTTAGAATCGGGACTTCAAAGACGTTTTAAATGTCATGGACCATATGAGATGTTCCAGGAGTTGAAGTTAATATTTCAAGCAAATACCCGAGTTGAGAGATATGAAGTCTCCAACAAGTTCTATAGCTAAAAGATGGAGGAGAATTGCTCAACTAGTGAGCATGTGCTCATATTGCCTGGGTACTACAATCGCTTGAATCAAGTGGGAGTTAATCTTCCAGATAAAATAGTGATTGACAGAATTCTCTAGTCACCATCACCAAGTTAGTAGAACTTCGTGATGAACTATGATATGCAAGGGATAACGGAAACGATTCCCAAGCTCTTCGTAATGCTGAAATTGACGAAGGTAGAAATCGAGAAAAACATCAAGTGTTGATGATAGACAAGACCACTAGTTTCAAGAAAAGGGCAAAGAAAAAAAAGGGGAACTTCAAGAAGAACAGCAAGAAAGTTGCTGCTCAAGTGAAGAAGCCCAAGTCTGGTTCTAAGCCTGAGACTAAGTGCTTCTACTGCAAAGGGACTGGTCACTGGAAGCGGAACTACCCCAAGTGATTGGCGGATAAGAAGGATGGCAAAGTGAACATAAGTATATTTGATATACATGTTATTGATGTGTACTTTACTAGTGTTTATAGCAACCCCTCAGTATTTGATACTAGTTCAGTTGCTAAGATTAGTAACTCGAAACGGGAGTTGCAGAATAAACAGAGACTAGTTAAGGGTGAAGTGACGATGTGTGTTGGAAGTGGTTCCAAGATTGATATGATCATCATCACACACTCCCTACACTTTCGGGATTAGTGTTGAACCTAAATAAGTGTTATTTGGTGTTTACGTTGAGCATGAATATGATTTGATCATGTTTATTGTAATACGGTTATTCATTTAAGTAAGAGAATAAATTGTTGTTCTGTTTACATGAATAAAACCTTATATGATTACACACCCAATGAAAATGGTTCATTGGATCTCGATCGTAGTGATACACATATTCATAATATTGAAACCAAAAGATGCAAAGTTAATAATGATAGTGCAACTTATTTGTGGCACTGCCGTTTAGGTCATATTGGTGTAAAGCGCATGAAGAAACTCCATGCTGATGGGATTTTGGAATCACTTGGTGCTTGCGAACCATGTCTTATGGGCAAGATGACTAAAAACACCGTTCTCCGGTACTATGGAGAGAGCAACAGATTTGTTGGAAATCATACATACAGATGTATGTGGTCCAATGAATGTTGAAGCTTGCGGCAGGTATCATTATTTTCTGACCTTCACAGATGATTTAAGTAGATATGGGTATATCTACTTGATGAAACATAAGTCTGAAACATTTGAACAGTTCAAAGAATTTCAGAGTGAAGTGGAAAATCATCGTGACAAGAAGATAAGGTTTCCACAATCTGATCGCGGAGATGAATATTTGAGTTACGAGTTTGGTCTTCAATTAAAACAATGTGGAATAGTTTCACAAATTCATGCCACCTGGAACACCACAGCATAATGGTGTGTCCAAACGTCATAACCGTACTTTATTGGATATAGTGCAATCTATGATGTTTCTTACTGATTTACCACTATAGTTTTGGGGTTATGCATTAGAGACAACTGCATTCACGTTAAAAAGGGCACCATCTAAATCCGTTGAGACGACACCGTATGAACTGTGGTTTGGCAAGAAACCAAAGTTGTCGTTTCTTAAAGTTTGGGGTTGCGATGCTTATATGAAAAAGTTTCATCCTGATAAGCTCAAACCCAAATCGAAGAAGTGCGTCTTCATAGGATACCCAAAAGAAAATGTTGGGTACACCTTCTATCACAGATCCGAAGGCAAGATATTCGTTGCTGAGAATGGATCCTTTCCAGAGAAGGAGTTTCTCTCGAAAGAAGTGAGTGGGAGGAAAGTAAAAAACTTGATAAGGTAATTGTACCTTCTCCCTTATTGGAAAGTAGTTCATCACAGAAATCTATTCTTGTGACTACTACACCAATTAGTGAGGAAGTTAATGATGATGATCACGTAACTTCAGATCAAGTTACTACCGAATCTCGTAGGTAAACGAGAGTGAGATCCGCACCAGAGTGGTACGGTAATCCTCTTCTGGAAGTCATGTTACTAGACCATGACGAACTTGCGAACTATGAGGAAGCGATGATGAGCCCAGATTCCGCGAAATGGTTTGAGGCCATGAAATCTGAGATATGATCCATGTATGAGAACAAAGTATGGACTTTGATGGATTTGCCCGATGATCGGCAAGCATAGAAAATAAATGGATCTTCAAGATGAAGAGGGACGCTGATAGTAGTGTTACTATCTACAAAGCTAGAATTGTCGCAAAAGGTTTTCGACAAGTTCAAGGTGTTGACTACGATGAGAGTTTCTCACTCGTATCTATGCTTAAGTCTGTCCGAATCATGTTAGCAATTGCCGCATTTTATGAAATCTGGCAAATGGATAAACAAAACTGCATTCCTTAATGGATCTATTAAAGAAGAGTTGTATACGATGCAACTAGAAGGTTTTGTCGATCCTAAAGGTGTTAACTAAATATGCAAGCTCCAGCGATCCATCTATGGACTGGTGCAAGCATCTCGGAGTTGGAATATACGCTTTGATAAGTTGATCAAAGCATATAGGTTTATACAGACTTGCGGTGAAGCCTGTATTTACAAGAAAGTGAGTGGGAGCACTACAACATTCCTGATAAGTATATGTGAATGACATATTGTTGATCGGAAATAATGTAGAATTATTCTACAAAGCATAAAGGAGTGTTTGAAAGGATTTTTTCAAAGAAAACCTCGGTGAAGCTGCTTACATATTGAGCATCAAGATCTATAGAGATAGATCAAGACGCTTGATAAGTTTTTTCAATGAGTACATACCTTGACAAGATTTTGAAGTAGTTCAAAATGGAACAGTCAAAGAAAGAGTTCTTGCCTGTGTTACAAGGTGTTAAATTGAGTAAGACTCAAAACCCGACCACGGCAGAAGATAGAAAGAGAATGAAAGTCATTCCCTATGCCTCAGCCATAGGTTCTATAAAGTATGCCATGCTGTGTACCAGATCTATTGTATACCCTACACTGATGTTGGCAAGGAAGTACAATAGTGATCTAGGAGTAGATCACTAGACAGTGGTCAAAATTATCCTTAGTGGAATAAGGATATGTTTCTCGATTATGGAGGTGACAAAAGGTTCGTCGTAAAGGGTTACGTCGATGCAAACTTTGACACTGATCCAGATGATTCTAAGTCTCAATCTGGATGCATATTGAAAGTGGGAGCAGTTAGCTAGAGTAGCTCCGTGCAGAGCATTGTTGACATAGAAATTTGCAAAATACATACAGATCTGAATATGGCAGACCCGTTGACTAAACTTCTCTCACAGGCAAAACATGATCACACCTTAGTACTCTTTGGGTGTTAATCACATAGCGATGTGAACTAGATTATTGACTCCAGTAAACCCTTTGAGTGTTGGTCACATAATGATGTGAACTATTGGTGTTAAATCACATGGCAATGTGAACTAGATTATTGACTCTAGTGCAAGTGGGAGACTGAAGGAAATATGCCCTAGAGGCAATAATAATGTTATTATTTTATTTCCTTATATCATGATAAATGTTTATTATTCATGCTAGAATTGTATTATTCGGAAACATAATACTTGTGTGAATACATAGACAAACTAAACGTCACTAGTGTGCCTCTACTTGACTAGCTCGTTAATCAAAGATGGTTATGTTTCCTAACCATAGACATGTGTTGTCGTTTGATTAACGGGATCACATTATTAGGAGAATGATGTGATTGACATGACCCATTCCATTAGCTTAGCACCCGATCGTTTAGTATGTTGCTATTGCTTTCTTCATGACTTATACATGTTCCTATGACTATGAGATTATGCAACTCCCGTTTGCTGGAGGAACACTTTATGTGCTACCAAAGGTCACAACGTAACTGGGTGATTATAAAGGATCTCTACAGGTGTCTCCAAAGGTAAATGTTGGGTTGGCGTATTTCGAGATTAGGATTTGTCACTCCGATTGTCGGAGAGGTATCTCTGGGCCCTCTCGGTAATGCACATCACATAAGCCTTGCAAGCATTGCAACTAATGAGTTAGTTACGAGATGATGTATTACGAAACGAGTAAAGAGACTTGCTGGTAACGAGATTGAACTAGGTATTGAGATACCGACGATCGAATCTCGGGCAAGTAACATACCGATGACAAAGGGAACAACGTATGTTGTTATGCAGTCTGACCAATAAAGATCTTCGTAGAATATGTGGGAGCCAATATGAGCATCCAGGTTCCGCTATTGGTTATTGACCAGAGACGTGTCTCGGTCATGTCTACATTGTTCTCGAACCCATAGGGTCCGCACGCTTAAGGTTTCGATGACAGATATAGTATGAGTTTATGAGTTTTGATGTACCGAAGTTAGTTTAGAGTCCCAGATGTGATCATGGACATGACGAGGAGTCTCAAAATGGTCGAGACATAAAGATTGATATATTGGACGACTATATTCGGACACCGGAAGTATTCCGGGTGATTTCGGAGAAAACCTGAGTGCCGGAGGGTTACCGGAACCCTCCGGGAGAAGTAATGGGCCTCATGGGCCCTAGTGGAGAGAGAGAGGGGCGGCCAGGGTGGGCCGCGCGCCCCCTCCTCCTCTGGTCCGAATTGGACTAGGAGAGGGGGCGGCGCCCCCCTTTCCTTCTCCCTCTTCCCCTTCCTTTCCCCCTCCTAGTAGGAGTAGGAAATAGGGGAGTCCTACTCCTACTAGGAGGAGGACTCCTCCTCCTTGGCACGCCCTAGGGTCGGCCGGCCTCCTCCCCTTGCTCCTTTATATACGGGGGCAGGGGGCACCCCTAGACACACAAGTTGATCCACGTGATCGTTTTCTTAGCCGTGTGCGGTGCCCCCTTCCACCATATTCCTCGATAATATTGTAGCGGTGCTTAGGCAAAGCCCTGCAACGGTAGAACATCAAGATCGTCACCACGCCGTCATGTTGACGGAACTCTTCCCCAACACTTTGCTGGATCAGAGTCCGGGGATCGTCATCGAGCTGAATGTGTGCTAAAACTTGGAGGTGCCGTAGTTTCGGTGCATGATCGGTCAGGCCGTGAAGACGTACGACTACATCAACCGCGTTGTCATAACGCTTCCGCTGTCGGTCTACAAGGGTACGTAGATCACACTCTCCCCTCTCGTTGCTATGCATCACTATGATCTTGCGTGTGCGTAGGAAAATTTTGAAATTACTAGGTTCCCAACATTTTCCTACCAATCTATCCCCCTAGGAGCATGCGCGTAATACTTTGCTTTGATAACTTCTAGATTTTTGCAATAAGTATATGAGTTCTTTATGACTAATGTTGAGTCCATGGATCATACACACTCTCACCCTTCCACCTTTGCTAGCCTCTCTAATACCGCGCACCTTTCGCCGGTATCATACACCTACCATATACCTTCCTCAAAACAGCCACCATACCTACCTATTATGGCATTTCCATAGCCATTCCAAGATATATTGCCATGCAACTTTCCACCATCTAGTTCATCATGACACATTCACCATTGTCATATTGCATATCCCGTACACCGCCGGAGGCATTCATATAGAGTCATATTTTGTTCTAAGTATTGAGTTGTAAATAAATAAAAGTGTGATGATCATCATTATTAGAGCATTGTCCCAGTGAGGAAAGAATGATGGAGACTATGATTCCCCCATAAGTCGGGATGAGACTCCAGACAAAAAATAAAATAAAAAAAAGAGGCCAAAGAAGCCCAAATAAAAAGAGGCCAAAAAAAGAGAAAAGGCCCAAATAAAAAATATATATAAAAAATGAGAGAAAAAGAGAGAAGGGACAATGTTACTATCCTTTTACCACACTTGTGCTTCAAAGTAGCACCATGATCTTCATAGTAGAGAGTCTCTCATGTTATCACTTTCATATACTAGTGGGAATTTTACATTATAGAACTTGGCTTGTATATTCCAATGATGGGCTTCCTCAAATTTCCCTAGGTCTTCATGAGCAAGCAAGTTGGATGCACACCCACTTAGTTTCTTTTTGAGCTTTCATATACTTATAGCTCTAGTGCATCCACTGCATGGAAATCCCTACTCACTCACATTGATATCTATTGATGGGCATCTCCATAGCCCGTTGATACGCCTAGTTGATGTGAGACTATCTTCTCCTTTTTGTCTTCTCCACAACCACCATTCTATTCCACCTATAGTGCTATATCCATGGCTCACGCTCATGTATTGCGTGAAGATTGAAAAAGTTTTGAAAAAGTTAGAGTATGAAACAATTGCTTGGCTTGTCATCGGGGTTGTGCATGATTTAAATACTTTGTGTGGTGAAGATAGAGCATAGCCAGACTATATGATTTTGTAGGGATAACTTTCTTTGGCCATGTTATTTTGAGAAGACATAATTGCTTTGTTAGTATGCTTGAAGTATTATTATTTTTATGCCAATATGAACTTTTGTCTTGAATCTTTCGAATCTGAATATTCATATCACAATTAAGAAGATTTGCATTGAAATTATGCCAAGTAGCACTCCACATGAAAAATTCTCTTTTTATCATTTACCTACTCGAGGACGAGCAGGAATTAAGCTTGGGGATGCCTGATACGTCTCCAACGTATCTATAATTTTTGATTGCTCCATGCTATATTACCTACTGCTTTGGACTATATTGGGCTTTATTTTCCACTTTTATATTATTTTTGGGACTAACCTATTAACCGGAGGCCCAGCCCAGAATTGATGTTTTTTTGCCTATTTCAGTGTTTCGGAGAAACAGAATATCAAACGGAGTCCAAACGGAATAAAATCTTCGGGAACGTGATTTTCTCACCGAACATGATCCAGGAGACTTGGACCCTACTCCAAGGAGTAAAAGAGGAGGTCACGAGGGTGGGGGGCGTGCCCCCCTAGGGCGCGCCCCCTGCCTCGTGGGCCCCTCGGTGCTCCACCGACGTACTACTTCCTCCTATATATACCTACGTACCCCCAAACATTCAGAAGAGGAGCCAAAAAACCTAATTCCACTGCCGCAACTTTCTGTATCCACGAGATCCCATCTTGGGGCCTATTCCGGAGCTCCGCCTGAAGAGGGCCGTCATCACGGAGGGCTTCTGCATCATCATAGCCTCTCCAATGAAGTGTGAGTAGTTTACCTCAGACCTTCGGGTCCATAGTTAGTAGCTAGATGGCTTCTTCTCTCTCTTTGAATCTCAATACAAAGTTCTCCCCCTCTCTTGTGGAGATCTATTCGATGTAATCTTCTTTTTGCGGTGTGTTTGTTGAGACCGATGAATTGTGGGTTTATGATCAAGTCTATCTATGAATAATATTTGAATCTTCTCTGAATTCTTTTATGCATGATTGGTTATCTTTGCAAGTCTCTTCGAATTATCTGTTTGGTTTGGCCAACTAGATTGGTAGTTCTTGCCATGGGAGAAGTGCTTAGCTTTGGGTTCGATCTTGCGGTGTCCTTTCCCAGTGACAGAAGGGGCAACAAGGCACGTATTGCATCGTTGCCATCGAGGATAACAAGATGGGGTTTATTTCATATTGCATGAATTTATCTCTCTACATCATGTCATCTTGCTTAAGGCGTTACTCTGTTTTTAACTTAATACTCTAGATGCATGCTGGATAGCGGTCGATGAGTGGAGTAATAGTAGTAGATGCAAAATCGTTTCGGTCTACTTGTCACGGACGTGATGCCTATATACATGATCATGCATAGATATTCTCATAACTATGCTCAATTCTGTCAATTGCTCAACAGTAATTTGTTCACCCACCGTAGGATACTTATGCTCTTGAGAGAAGCCACTAGTGAAACCTATGGCCCCCGGGTCTATTCTCATCATATCAATCTCCATCACTTTAATCTTGTTTTGCTTTTTTACTTTGCCTTTACTTTTTACTTTGCATCTTTATACCAAAAATACCAAAAATATTATATCTATCAGATCTCACTCTCGTAAGTGACCGTGAAGGGATTGACAACCCCTAATCGCGTTGGTTGCGAGTAGCTATCGCTTTGTGCAGGTACGAGGGACTTGAGCGTGGCCTCCTACTGGATTGATACCTTGGTTCTCAATAACTGAGGGAAATACTTACGCTACTCTGCTGCATCATCCCTTCCTCTTCGGGGAAAACCAACGCAAGCTCAAGACGTAGCAGCACCTGGCCAAGAAGCTGACCCCACCAGCCTCAAGCGCAGTGAGGACTATCCTGATGAATGGGAAAAACGGCAAGCGAAGCTAGCCAAAATGGCTAAAGATGCAGTGAGGAAATTTAATGAAGACTCTGCTGCCGCTGCTGAGGCTTCTGCTAGCAAGCCCAGGAAGTCTATGCAAAAGAAGCCAGCTCGCAAGCCCAGTTCTTCACCAATGGCCTCACGGCCAAACTCATCAATGCCCTCACGGAAAATTCCTCAAGCTGCCCCAGTTCCTCAAGTTGCAAAAACCTCAGCTCCTCCGGTAAATTCCTCAGCACCTGTGCATCTCGCCTCGTGTCAAAGGACCAAAGGCATCTCAATTGCCTTAGGAGCATCTGCAAGTTCTTCAGCTCCTCCATAGTCCTCAACAGGCCCCACTCTGCTGAAGACCAAGGCCATTGCTGGACAAGGCTCTAGACCAAGTCCTCACAAGGAGCAGGTTGCCTTTCATGTGCCATCCAGTGACGACGAAGCTGATGATGATGAACTCGCTGAAATCATCAGAGATAGACAACAAAGGGCCGCTAGAGCCAAAAGAAGTGAAGTGCCTCTTCTTCTGGATCCCAAGTTGATCCTTGAGTACATTGATCTCTGGCACAAGGACCCCAACACACCTATGCCAGAATTCAAGCTCACTCCTGGCTAGAGTCACATGCTGACCGCCTTCATTGGCGAAGAAAAGTGGAAATATGAGAAGGCCAGACATCTGAATAAAGCTCAATACAAGAATGAGCGCTTTCTGAAGAAGAACGTTGTCAAAATGACAACTGATGAATTGGTGGCTATACAAACTGAGATCAAAGGACGAAGTGATGAATTCAATGTCTACCGTACAGATTGGCTTGGAGTCAAAGTCAGATTTGTGAAACTGGCTGAAGGATTCACCTCAAATGTTGCTGCCCCAATGCAACATGAATCTCCTCAGGCTAAAGCATCTGCCCAGCCAACTAAAGGTCATGCTAGCACCGCTGATGAAAATCAAGCTAATGAAGAAACTAAAAGTACCAGGGCTGATGAAGATATTCTAGCCGCTGATGAAATTGCCAGGGCAATCACTAGTGTTGCGCCTGAAGAACAAGCCAGGCTAGCTGAAGCATCTATCACTGCACCTGAAGACACTGACAATGCTAGGGCAACTGAATCAGTTGCGCCTGAGGAAAATGAACCAATTTCCTCTGCTCCTCCTGCACCAACACCATGCCCAGTTCTTCCTTCTGCATCCAAAGCGAAGAAAACCAAAGCCGCGGAGCGAGAAACCGTGAAGAAAAGGGAAGCATCAGCCACCTTGGAGTCTTCAGTAGCAAAGAAGATGAAGACTTTGACAAGCTCTTTTGACAATCACATTGATGCTATTCCTGTTTCGAGCATGCCATCTGTTGGAGATATTATAATTGGACATAAACCGGCTGGGAGAGGCCGGGTTATCCCCATGATGATTACCTTATTTGAAGCCAATGAAGACATGATGATGGCACTTCATGAAGGCCCAAGGCCCAAAGGCGGGTTAAGGCCTGTAGACATAAACCGATATTGATGTATACTTGTATGATAAGATAGGAGTAGAGACCGAGCCGGACACATTTATGATATAGCTTCGGGACTCTGTAAACCGACGAGCGTCAACCTATGTATATAAAGGGGTGACTCGGCGGCGGTTTAGGGACAACACACAACAACTTGAGAACCAGGCAAAGCGGATTCGCTCCCTGGTCATCGAAACCCTAGCAATTCCATCACAACTGGAGTAGGCTTTTACCTTCATCGTAAGGGGCCGAACCAGTATAAACTCTCGCGTCCCTTGTCCGCTTTAAACCCCTTTAAGCTAACCTGTAGCGATGGCTCCATGATTAAGTCCTTCCACGAGGACATCTGCCGTGACAAAACCACAACAGTTGGCGCCCACCATGGGGCTATCACACGATGGTTTCGAGTTCTTGAAGGGCAGCTTCGAAGGACTCAAGGGATACGCTGTGGGCCGGATGACTAAAAGTCATCATGGCAAGCTCTACATCGATGATGCAGGATGGAGTCCCGAGGCCGGCTCAATTGAGTATGGGTACCGGGTCCCCTTTGGTGGAATTCACGTCTTCATCGGCAAGATCGGCGAACCGGGCCCTGAGCCGGACATCTGCACCGACATCATCGAGACGGTTCAGGGTGCAAGATCTGCCCAGGTTCAGCCTGCCATGAAGCGTGCCTTCGTAGGTGTCATCCATGGAGCAGAATATGAGGATAGATCGACATCTGGCGGCAAAACCGTTGTCTATTCTGATGAAGAGTCTTTAACCGGAGAGACCGAGTCACTGTATCAGCTGCAGGATGGCTGGGTTAGTGGAGGTTCCGATGGCGACAGTATTCCAGACCCCATTGATCCGCCGAGTCGGGTCACGGTCTTCATGGCCGGTACACAATCAACACAACACCCTTCTACCGCCGCGGCGATGATCTCCGGTTCAGCAGCAGCAACACCAGCAGGAGCAGGGGGCTCGGCACCGCCTCCGACTCAGGTTTTGTCCGATCTGTTCGACGCTGTAGCAACATTGCTGGCAGCGGAGGTGGACGCAGCAAACCGGGATCAGCACAACGCAGAGATTGCAAAGGTGAAGGATCAGATAACTCAAGCTAAAGCGGACCTGGCGGCAGAGAACACCAGGATGGCTATAGAGTGGGCCGAGTTAGAGGCTCAGGCCTACCGACTTATGCTGGATCAGAGTGCATCAGATGATGTCATGAGAAGAAGATACCGGTCGCACCTCCCACCGGTTTTCGAGGCAAGAAATCTCTTTAACACACCAGGAGCTGGCACCAGCAACCAGCCAGTGGTAAACCGGGCAGAGGCGCCTGGGACCGAGGCACCGGTTCAGCCACGTGCGATGGATCCGCCACCTCAGCCTTGCCAGAACGACGTCCCATCACGACACGTCTCAACACCTCCAGGTCATTACTCTAACCCATTGGATAACATCGTTGCCGCTGCTTCACGATTGCCAGCTCTCCCGATTGATGGCAAGTCCCCAGTAGCAGTTGAAACACGACGGGCTAGGGAGATCCTTCAGACGGCCTTGACTCAGCAGCAGACCTATTCATATAGCCGCGAAAGGATTCATTCTACTCCCCGCCCAAGCCGGAGCTACATCAGGCATATCGATGAACCGACCGTATCAAGCAGCGCACGCAATCGTAATCCGCCCCGTGTCCATAACCCGACGGGTGGCGGTGGCAACGCCCAGGATGTAGTGGATCACGCTAGGGCATGTCGGGAAGCCGAGTTAGCGGCACATCACGAAGCTCCGTTTTGACAACTCACTCCGGTTCGTCAATTCACTCCGGTTCATCCAACAACGTCGGTGGAACTGGGGGTTACCTCCAGTTCTTTGGGAGTACCATGTCTTGTCCCCGCATTGCGCAACATACGGCTACCAAAGGATTTCAAAGGCCCGCGCAAGGTGCCGAATTACACCGCTGATTTATCCCCCGAGTCATGGGTGGAAAGCTATGAGATGACAATGGAGATGTTGGATGTGGACGAGGCGGCGTGTGCCAAATACTTCACCATGATGTTGGAGGGAACGGCTCGCACATGGTTGAAAAACCTGCCGACCAACTCCATTGGGTCATGGGCCGAGTTAAGGGCCTGGTTCATCCATAATTTCAAGGATACGTGCAAGCAGCCCATGTCAGTCATGGATTTAGCTGCCTGTGTCCAGGAGGAAGGAGAGTCAACAACCCACTGGGTGTGCCAGGTTTAAGAGATTTTGCATTCATCAGACCGCATCAATGCTGACACAGCCGTTTTAACATTGGAAGGCAATTGCCGGTTTGCACCTTTGGAGCTGAAGTTGGGACGGCTTAAACGCCATTGTAATGACATGGGAACACTTATGGCGGCTCTGGTGAAGTATGCCGACTCTGATAGTACCAAGGACCCCGAGTCTGATGATGACTAGACGAGGAAGGGAAAGAAGAGAGGCAACACCAAGGGGCAGTAGCATAACCCGGCAGGTCATGGGAACAACGGTAAACGCAAGGCGGATAATAGTTTGGACTTTGTGGCTAACACCAACGCCCAGGATAATGGTCAGGGGCGTAAGGGTAAACCGCCCCAGCGGGGTGGAGGGTCAGGCCCCAATCTGGAGCGCCTGCTGAATCAGCCTTGCCCAAAGCACGGATCAAAGGAGAGGCCAGCCACGCATCTTTGGAAGGATTGCTTCATTATGCGAGAGTTCGAAAATTCAAATCTCTTTCAATATGATAATGGACCACCCGACGGTTCAGGAGGCGGTTTCCATGGGCCGGGTTATGGTGGTGGCAGTTCTAGTTCGGGATTCCAAGGTAGCCAAACCGAACATGGCAATCAGAGCAGCCAGGGAAACCAGGGAGGTTACAACCATCAGGGGAATCAAGAGCAACAGCAATCGGGTTATCAGAGCAATCCAAAGCAGTTGAATAGTGGGCAGTATCATGTCTTCACCACTAGCTTATGTAAGCGCGATCAAAAGCTTCATAAAAGAGCCGTGAACTCCGTTGAACCGGCGGTACCTTGTTATCTACACTGGTCTGAACAACCCATCCTGTGGAGTCGAGAGGATCATCCACCCTGGGTTGACAATCCGGGTCATCTGGCCTTGGTGGTGGCACCTCAGGTTGGGGGGTATAAGTTTACCAAGGTGCTTATGGATGGAGGAAGCAGTATCAATATCCTTTACTACAAAACCTTCCGTCGAATGGGGTTAACAGAAAAGAATCTCAAACCATCGAACATCGTGTTTCATGGTGTGGTGCCTGGTAAATCGACGTACCCAGTTGGCAAGATAGCGCTGGAGGTTGCTTTTGGAGATGATCATGATTTAAGATCAGAGGTGTTGACTTTTGAAGTGGTGAAAATCAAGAGTCCATATCATGCCATGTTCGGACGGCCGGCTTATGCTAAGTTCATGGCAAGGCCCTTTTATGTTTATCTGCAGCTTAAGATGCCAGGTCATAAGGGGACCATCACAGTACATGGGAGCCGGAAGATTGCTTTGGAATGTGAAGAAGGTGATGCGGCTTATGCTGAGTCAGTTTGTGCCACAGAGGAGTTAAATTTTTATAAGGACAATGTTGATCCGACAGATATGACTTCTCTGAAAAAGCCAACTACCGAGCATGATCCGGCGCTGAAATTTAAATCGGCTGAGGAGACTAAGCTGGTTGACTTTGTTCCTGGCGATTCATCCAAGCAGTTCAGCATCAGGGCTAACCTGGATCCGAAATAGGAAAGCGCGCTCATCGAGTTCATCCATGAGAAACGGTACATCTTTGCATGGAAGCCTTCTGACATGCCAGATGTACCGAGGGAACTCGCTGAGCACACTCTTAATATAGATCCTAAGTTTAAACCGGTCAGACAGTATCTCCGCCGCTTCAACGAAGAGAGGCGTAAAGCTATTGGTGAGGAGGTAGCCCGGCTTTTAGCAGCAGGGTTTATCGTGGAGGTCTTTCACCCTGAGTGGCTAGCTAACCCGGTGCTATTGCTTAAGAAAAACGACACTTGGCGTATGTGTGTGGATTACACAGACTTAAACAAGGCATGTCCAGCCAACCCCTTTGCCCTCCCTCGTATCGATCAAATTATTGATGCTACAGCAGGTTGTGATCATTTGTGTTTTCTGGATGCTTATTCTGGTTATCATCAGATCAAAATGCTAGTTAAGGACCAGGAGAAGACAGCTTTCATAACTCCTTGTGGAGCCTTCTGCTATGTATCTATGCCTTTCGGGCTCAAGAGTGCCCAAGCAACTTATCAATGATGCGTCCAGAATTGTCTGCATAAACAGATTGGGCGCAATGTTCATGCATATGTGGATGATATTGTGGTGAAGTCCAGAAAGGAGGAGACATTGATAGGTGACTTGCAGGAAACTTTTGATAACCTCCGGGTTTATAAGATGATGCTTAATCCGGCCAAATGTGTCTTTGGTGTACCGACAGGCAAGCTTTTGGGCTTTCTGGTGTCTAACAGGGGCATTGAAGCTAATCCGGAGAAGATCACAACTATCACATCTCTGGCTAAACCGGCATGCATCAACGATGTTCAACGTTTGGCAGGCCAGATTGCATCCTTAAGCCGGTTTATCAGTCGCCTTGGAGAGAAGGCTATCCCTTTGTATCAGATGCTAAAGAAAACGGATCACTTCGTCTGGAGTGATGCTGCTGATAAAGCGCTTGAGGATTTGAAGGGACAGTTAGCCAAGCCACCTGTCCTTGCGGCTCCGGTTGATAAAGAACCCTTATTACTATATGTGGCCGCTAATGCCCGGGCCGGATTGCATCCTTAAGCCGGTTTATCAGTCGCCTTGGAGAGAAGGCTATCCCTTTGTATCAGATGCTAAAGAAAATGGATCACTTCGTCTGGAGTGATGCTGCTGATAAAGCGCTTGAGGATTTGAAGGGACAGTTAGCCAAGCCACCTGTCCTTGCGGCTCCGGTTGACAAAGTATCCGGTTTAATGGCCGATTTATTATATCAGCGAAATGCTTATTGAGTCCAAACAGAGATACCCACATTGGCAGAAGCTGGTGTATGGGGTTTTTATGGCAAGCCGGAAGCTCAAGCATTATTTTCAGGGTCATCCTATCACAGTGGTCAGTTCAACCCCCTTGGGAGATATCATCCAAAATAGAGAAGCAACTGGCCGGATTGCTAAATGGGCCATTGAGCTTGGACCTCACAGGTTAAAGTATACGCCTCGCACAACAATCAAATCCCAATCACTTGTGGACTTCATCAATGATTGGACAGAGTTGCAAGCATCGGAGGAAAAGCCAGACAACACTTATTGGACTATTCATTTTGATGGGTCCAGGCAATTGGAGGGCTCGGGGGCTGGAGTCATATTAACTTCCCCACGAGGTGATAAGTTTTGTTATGTTCTCCGTTTAATGTTCCCTTGTACTAACAATGCAGCTAAGTACGAGGCCTTGCTCCATGGCCTTCGGATGGCTAAGGAAATGAATTTAAGCCAGGTTAAGTTTTGTGGTGACTCGGACCTGGTGGCTCAACAGGTATCTGGCACTTGGGATTCCAAGGATCCACTCATGGCGGCATATAGACGGGAGGTGGATGGAGTGGCTGGTCATTTCAAGGGTTATCATGTTGACCATATAGACCGGCGAAAGAATGAAGCGGCAGACGCTTTCAGTCGCCTAGGCTCTCAACGTAAACCGGTGCCACCCAATACCTTTCTAGATGTGCTGCACAATCCGTCAGTCAAGATACCTACGGAGGAGGATTTGGCTGTCCCTGACCCCGCGGCTCTATTAGTGGCGGCTCTTCATGTTATTCCGGATTGGACGGTCCCATACCTGGCATACATGAACCGGGCGAGTTACCAGATGATGAAACCTTGGCCCGACAGATAGTCCGGCGATCCAAGTCTATGACCATTGTCAATGGGGAGCTACATCATTGCAGTGTCACAGGAGCGTTTCAGCATTGTGCGTCTCATCAAGAAGGTTGTGAGATTTTGCGTGAGATCCACGAAGGAGATTGTGGTCATCACGCCGACTCAAAATCCTTGGTGGCTAAAGCCTTTCGTCATGGCTTCTATTGGTTGACGGCTCATGCTGATGCTGAGGATTTGGTAAGGAGGTGCGACGGTTGTCAGAAGTTTGCATGCCGTGCTCATGTTCCGGTTCAAGAATTAAGAATGATCCCAATAACTTGGCCGTTTGCAACTTGGGGCTTGATATGGTTGGACCTTTTAAGAGGTCCAAGGACAAGAAGACCCACCTACTGGTGGCGGTTGATAAGTTTACCTAGTGGGTAGAGGCAGAGCCAGTCAGTAAGTGTGATGCGGCCACGGCGGTTCAATTCATCAAAAAGGTGATATTCCGGTTTGGTTTTCCACACAACATTATCACTGATAATGGTACTAATCTGTCCAAGGGTGCCATGGAAGAATTTTGTCAACGTGAGCACATCCGGCTTGACGTGTCATCAGCGGCTCACCCCCAATCTAATGGTCAAGCAGAAAGGGCCAATCAAGAAATTTTGAGAGGTATCAAACCCCGGCTTATGGTTCCTTTAAAGCGGACACCGGGTTGTTGGGTGGAGGAGTTACCTTCCGTGTTATGGAGCATCAACACCACACCAAACAGATCTATGGGTTACACGCCTTTCTTCATGATTTACGGAGCAGAGGCAGTTCTCCCTAGTGACATACGTCATGACTCGCCCCGTGTGGCGGCTTATGTTGAAGCTGATAATGAAAAAGCATGTCAGGACTCCCTAGACCTGTTAGATGAGGAGCGTGATCTTGCGGCGACACGTTCGGCGATTTATCAACAAGATCTGCGATGTTATCACAGCCGCCGGGTTAAAACCAGAACTTTTCAAGAAGGCGATCTGGTGCTCCGGCTCATCCAGGATCAGACTGATATGCACAAGTTATCCCCACCTTGGGAAGGGCCTTTTGTGGTCAGCAAAAATTTGCACAATGGATCATACTACCTTATCGATGTTCAAGAGCGCAAAGACTCGCGTAAATCGAAGGAGGAGACCTAGGGGCCATGGAATATAGCTCATCTTCGGCCTTACTATACTTGAGCCATAGGCTCTTTTTTATGTACATAATTATGACAATGTATATATTATGATCAATATAATAAACCGGAGCCTCGGCTAAAGCGGGGTCTTTGTTGTTTTTACATCAAGTATGTTTACATGGGGGCTTTTGTTCATAAAGTGGAGTTCTGCTGATCCGGCTTGTAAAGCCACCCATATAAAAGGAAATCACTAGGGGGCTTGGTCGTATCCGAACCTTAGCTACACCTCTTGATTGACTTAAGGCCAAAGGGAAATCACTAGGGGGCTTGGTTGTATTCGCACCATAGCTACACCTCTTGACAGGCTTAAGGCCAAAAGGAAATTATGTGGAGCCAAAGAGAGTGTTGCATTAGCACAACTCAAACATAGGCACCCACCGAGCACAGCTCAAATGTTGCCTGGGGGCTCTTTGCTTCTCAAAGAACAAAGAATCTGCACCCTTGCAATAGGCTATCAAGCCAGGCTTGGAAGCCAGGTGTATTCACCTAAAACCCCGGGTTATCCTACCTCTTTAAGTAAGCCACTTCGTCCAAGTAAACCTGGTATGACCCGTCGAACGTTTGACAAGTCAATCTCATAGACCCTGAACTTATCAACGTTAAAACGGTGATTGGTTAAAGATTGAGGCCCATCTTAAAAGGCTTCAAAAAATGGTTTAACTCAGTGGCCTGGCAGCCCATGAAAAGCCTCGATTTAGGGCCTGGCAGCCCATGAAAAGCCTTTCATATTCTTCTTGTATTTTTTGCAAAGTTTTTTTCCTCCTTTTAAGATTCATCCATATTTTCTGATAAACCGGCGTTTATAACAACCCAGTGTGGCTTACAATGTTAAGTTGTCAGTGCATGATCAGCTATAATCCGGTGTTTATTACCCCGGTCTGGTTTTGACTACAAGTCACCAGTATTATATGGATAAAACCGGCGTTTATCATAACCCGGTACGGTTTTATCATAAACTGGCAGACCTGAAAGGAGTCATCAACACTCCGGATTGGTGTTATCACCCTTTTATAATAACCATGGGTCAAACAACGAGGTAACAGGTATTCTCTGTTTTATATCTAGTTGTTTTTAAACATCCTTGGCTCTACACTTAGGCTATATATTTGGGCATCATGACCCGTCCAGCGGTAAACCGCCAGGACACTTTCAATCTCTTGTGCACAGGAACAAGTTAAAATACAGCCACTGCAGATTATGCATACAATAAAGATCCCAAAAGGATGGCGAGTTAACAGTATCAAGCAAAATAATGTATGCTCGATGGCATAACAGACAAGTGTTTGAACTAGCCTATTACAAGGCGCTTTAATGCCCACACAGGATAATCGTTTCAGTAAGAATGGTAGGATGCGGCAGACTAAACCGGCCCCCGGTTCAGGATTCATCATTAGGCCGACTTGAAGATTGACGATCATCTTGAGTCGGTGCTTCCTCCTCCTCCCTACCCAGTGGCTGGAAATCAATCGTTGCCCAATCGATTCCAGTTAAAGCTTGGAACATGACTTCTTCACTTATAAGGGTGGAAGGATCAATGTCAGGGGCATAAGTGTGCTTCGAATTGGCGGAACAAGATCTTCTACATCATGTGTTGGCGCAGGATATCTTTTTTGATCAGCATCATAAACCGGCTGATAATGAGATAGATCCGTTTCATCCGCCAATTTGCTCGCTATGGGTCGCATTTCCCTTGTCATCCTTCGGAGATCATCATTGTTAAATTCTGAACCGTCTTCCTTCACGCTGGGATAACCTTGGACAATATCTGACGGTTCAAGATATGGAATCCATGCCTTGGACTGGATTAGCGCAGTCAGTGCGCCTGACCTTGCAGCTGATTTCTTAAGTTCATCTAACCGGGCAGGCAACATTGACAGCTTTTCGATGGTTTCCTTTATCAACGTTGGATGTGGCCTTTTATAAGCAGCAGTGCAAATAGCCCATTGGGATCCAGAATATAGCTGCTCTATTGAAGTATAGGCAGCCTTCAGCTTCATCCGCATGTCAGAGCCCAGATGGGTAATGCGGGTCCCTGTGACATTCCAAGCCTTAGTAAACCGGTAACTGATAAGGTAAAATGACTTGAAAAACATCAGATGAGGATACTTACCAAATATAGCAGAGGTCATAGCGTTTATTTGCCGCTTTAAACCGGTCAGTTCTTCGACCACTAGTTTAAGGGCTGCTTCTGCGTCTTCGGCCCTTTTTGCTAAAGCGGCCTTCTCTGTGTCCCAATCTGCACGCTCCTTCTTAAAGGTTTCCTTCAACTTCTCCATGGCTGTTAAGACATTGGTCAGTTCCTCCTTGGCTTTAGAAGCCTCCGCTTGCTGAGATTTAACGTTCTCTTGAAGATCAGCGGTTTGGGCGTCCTTTTTGCTCAGTTCAGCCTATAAAGAACAGACATATCATCAATGGGCTGTATATATTTGAAGTACCAAGCGTATAACAGTGGTTAAAGTCCCGGTTCACCTTTGAAAGATAAACCGGCCCTTGGGGACTACACAGGCGAAAGTTACTAGATTACAATGCTAAAGTACTGGTTCATTTTAAAAAAAGGATCAACCGACCCTTGGAGGATAAGTATGCAGAGGTGCGGTATTATGAAGTCCCGGTTTTCGATTGCCATCATAAATCGGCCCTTGGGGGCTACTAGAATTGGTACTTACAATTGGACTTAAGAGTGAAAAAGTTATTACCTCATAACATTCCTTCATCAAGTTCACTAAGCCGGCTTCGTAGTCACCGTTTGCATGGAGATGGTTTAAAAACCAGAATGGAGTTCCTGGGCGGTGAGGTGAGCGTAGCTTGATAAATTGGTGCTCCATTTGCCCATGACAGAGCGTTCCTCCTTGGCGCTATGTTTTGACAGTGCAACAAGGTTGCCAGGGGAGGTGTGGCCAACACCAGTGATGATAACATCCTCCTCCTTGTCACCAGTAGCTTTCACTGGAGTGGACGGGATGTCAGCGGCCTTAGCCAGACTGGACGGACCATCTTCAACACGGACCGGACTCGTCGGTTCATCAGTATGGTCTGCTGTTTCAACTTCTGCTTGTTCATCAACATTATGATCTTGAGGGGGTGGTTCATCAAACATGGTGTCAGCATTGGGACCTTCCAGTTCTGTGGTCAGCTCCGGTTCAATGACCACATGGTCGTCAGACGGTTTATTCGCCCGAGCCTTCTTGCTGGGTCTAGCTTTGGCTCTGCAAGAAAGAAGATGCAAAGGTTAGTATAGCATGCAAGTGTAAAGCGTCAAGAGATTGAGTTGAAATAGTTACCCAACAACGGTCTTAAGAGGAGGGAGTTGTGTGTCCGTCGACTCGCCAGATGATGAATGAGGAGTTCCCTGATAATTTGAATCAGACGGACTAAGAGGTTGTCGGAAATAGCTTGCCTTGGGATAATAAGTATCAGAAGTGGGTGAGACCTCAGGTCGACGCTTTCGAACTGGGGTGTCCGGTAAACCGACCGAGGTGACCATTTGGCCGCTGTGCCGGGTTGTGCGGCAAGCCTTGTGCTGCTTCTTCTTCAAAAGAAATTTTGGATCCAAGTGAGCAAGAGGGTGAGAAAATTTTATTTTCCGGATTTTTTGATGGATTTTCTGTGTTGACGGAGTGCCTGAACCAGAGGGAAGAGTAATTACCTCTGCGTCGTCGGCCTGGCTGCCCTCAGCATCATCCTCATAATAATCATTTTCAATGAGGTGTATGAAAAGTGAACCAAGAGAGTCAAGTTCTACCTCTAGGTCCGGTTCATCAGGGTCGTCATCAAGCTCTAAACCGATTGATTCAGTTGCCTTCCTCTCGGCAGTTTTCTTGACAGCCTTCGTTTTAAGTCGAGAGGCCTTCACCATTTTCTCCTATGATTTCTTTTTCCAGAACGGGTCATCACCCTGTTTGAAAGATGGGCAGAGGGTATTAAAAGTTGAACGGTTCAAGAATATCAGATATAAAGCGGAAGCAAAGCAATTCTTACAGCGGGCGGTTTGTTCCGTGTGTAAAAGGGGCTTAGCCCGGTTTTACTACAGACAGTTTCCGGTTCATTCAGCATTTTCTTGACATACTCAGTGACTTCATCATCTGTTAGCTGAATGCCAATATGACGTTGAGAGTCTTTTAAGTCACTAGTATACTCGCACATTAAACCGGAGCGGAGACTTAACGGCAAGATGCTCTAGGATAGCCAGCAACGAACAAAGTCCACACCTGACAAACCATTGGCCATGAAAGCTCTAAGCTTGGCGAGTTGTGGTGCATTCGAGGCCCATTCCTTAGCAGTTAGTCGTTGCGGGAGTGGATGTGTGTTGGTAAGCCGGTGAGCACGGTAACCCGACAGAGGGTTCTCATCTTCGGGAGAAGTATCTTTACAATAGAACCACGTCTGATTCCAATCCTTTGGATGACTATGAAGTTTGGCATGAGGAAAGCTAACATCCTTCCTTTTCTGAATGGATACACCACCAAGTTCAGTATTGGGCCCGTCTACGAATTCAGTGCGACGGTTTAAGTGGAAGAAATCCCGGAACAGCTCGACAGTCGGTTCTTCTTGTAGATAGGCTTCACAAAACACCTGAGAGTTGCAGATATTGGATACAGAGTTGGGTCCAATGTCTTGAGGGTGGATCTGAAAGCTGGCAAGTACATCACGGAAAAACTTGGATCCAGGCGGTTTAAAACCATGACCCATGTGATCAGCAAACACTACTACTTCGCCATCTCTGGGGGTAAGAGGGTTTTCTGGACCGGGAACTCGCCACTGGATTTCATTCTTCTTTGGTAAAGTGCCAATTTTGACACATCCATCCAGTTGCTCCTCAGTAACCCGAGAAGGAACCTAGTTACAAGAATAGAATTGTTTGGCCATTGTAAGTGAAGAGCTGGAAAAGAATAATGCCGGTTTACGATTCATGAATGACAACGCATAAAGCGCAACAGGTTAAGAAAAAGGAATTCAAGCATGTAATATTGTTAAACCGGAGGCTGATGCAGTTATAAATGGTAAAGCGACGAGCGGTTTACAAGGGGACTAATGGCATATGACAGATTATTTTCGACAAAGATAAACCACCTACGCAGATAAAGAAGGTACATATCTGAGGCAAAAATGGCTAAGTGAATAAAAACAGGTTTCACAGGATCACGTTCGCGTTTTGGATCTACCACAAGTCAGAAAAATAAAAAGATTGAGACCTAAAAAGGTTGGTCATAAAGGTCGAGATCAAGTTCTTATGCGAATAAGGTTTAGTTTGATAGTAGAAATAAGGACTACTATAGCTATTACAAGGAACACGTCAAGTTTGAGGTCTGCTGTCTATGAACTGACGAAGAACAAGAGAAGAATGCTATGAACCCGTATGAACCCTAAGTGAGTCTATAGAGGAAGGAGGGAAAGACTTACTACAGTTGTTGCAGCAGCGGAGGTGCACCGCGTTTCTCTGGTTCAATCAGGTTGATGCGGCGGCCGACAGTGAGGAAGAGGCGAAGCTCGATGACGGCGGCGGCGCTCGGGTGCAAAGACGTCGCGAGGAAGAAGAAGAGATGAAGAGGCAATGGAAAGAAAAGAAGGGGATCCTCCGCCTTTATTTATAAGGACAAAGAGATAAGCGACAGGCGCGGGAATCAAGGAGCCCAAAAATGGATATATAATGAGGTTGTCGCTTCGATTGTTGGATGCTCATTAATAAAAAAAGTATCTTCGGCTTTAAATGAACAGGTGATGTCACGGCGGTTTACTACAAATCTGGAGGATGACGTTGATAACCCACAAGTATAGGGGATCGCAACAGCTTTCGAGGGTAGAGTATTCAACCCAAATTTATTGATTCGACACAAGGGGAGCCAAAGAATATTCTCAAGTATTAGCAGCTGAGTTTTCAATTCAACCACACCTGGAAACTTAGTATCTGCAGTAGAGTGTTTAGTAGCAAAGTAATATGATAGTGATGGTAACGGTGACAAAAGAGTAATGAAAGCAATGTAATATTTTTGGTATTTTGTAGTGATTGTAACAATAGCAACGGGAAAGTAAATAAGCGTAAACTAGTATATGGAAAGATCATAGGCATCGGATCAATAATGGATAATTATGTCGGATGCGGTTCATCATGTAACAGTCATAACATAGGGTGACACAGTGTAGGATCTTGAAGTAGATGTGTCTAGAGGGGGGGGGGGTGATTAGACACTTAATGCTAAAGTTGCAATTTTTAAGCTTTTTCGGTTTAAGTGGAGTTTAGGCATAATTTAAACATTCACAATACATATCAAGCAAGTATGCAAAGAGTGTATAGGCAGCAGAAAGTAAAGCATGCAACTTGCAAGAATGTAAAGGGAAGGGTTTGGAGAATTCAAACGCAATTGGAGACACAGATGTTTTTCCCGTGGTTCGGATAGGTGGTGCTATCCTACATCCACGTTGATGGAGACTTCAACCCACGAAGGGTAACGGTTGCGCGAGTCCACGGAGGGCTCCACCCACGAAGGGTAACGGTTGCGCGAGTCCACGGAGGGCTCCACCCACGAAGGGTCCACGAAGAAGCAACCACCCACAAAGGGTCCACGAAGAAGCAACCTTGTCTATCCCACCATGGCCATCGCCCACGAAGGACTTGCCTCACTAGCGGTAGATCTTCACGAAGTAGGCGATCTCCTTGCCCTTACAAACTCCTTGGTTCAACTCCACAATCTTGTCGGAGGCTCCCAAGTAACACCTAGCCAATCTAGGAGACACCACTCTCCAAGAAGTAACAAATGGTGTGTAGTTAATGAACTCCTTGCTCTTGTGCTTCAAATGATAGTCTCCCCAACACTCAACTCTCTCTCATAGGATTTGGATCTGGTGGAAAGAAGGTTTGAGTGGAAAGCAACTTAGGGAAAGCTAGAGATCAAGATTCATATGGTAGGAATGGAATATCTTGGCCTCAACACATGAGTAGGTAGTTCTCTCTCAGAAATAGGATGCTGGAAGTGTAGGCTTAGTCTGATGGCTCTCTCCATGAATGAAGAGGAGGTGGAGGGGTATATATACCCTCCACACAAAATCCAACCGTTACACACAGTTTTCCAATCTCGGTGGGACCGAATCAACAAACTCGGTCGGACCGAAAAGGTAAACCTAGTGACCGTTAGAGATTTTCGGTGGGACCGACTGGATCAACTCGGTGGGACCGATGTGCTAGGGTTAGGGTAAATCCAAAACTCGGTTTGACCGATTACTCAAACTCGGTGGGACCGATTTGGGTAATAAGTGAAACAGAGAATTGGCCAAGCAAACTCGGTGGGACCGATTGCATATCTCGGTGGGACCGAGAATATTTCAATAGGTAACAAAGAGTTTGCAAGCCCATCTCGGTGAGACCGAGATCCCATCGGTGAGACCAAACTGATTAGGGTTTGACAGTGGCTATGACAAGTGAAACTCGGTGGCGCCGGATAGAAATAATCGGTAGGTCCGAGTTTGGCTTTGGATTTAGGTCATATGAGGAAGTGGGAAAGTAGCTGAGGATTTTGGAGCATATCATTAAGCACATGAAGCAAGAGGCTCATTAAGCAACACCTCATCCCTCCTTGATAGTATTGGCTTTTCCTATGGACTCAATGTGATCTTGGATCACTAAAATGTAAAATGAAGAGTCTTGAGCTTGAAGCTTTAGCCAATCCTTTGTCCTTAGCATCTTGAAGGAGTTCCCACAACCTTTAGTCCATGCCACTCCATTATTGAACTTATCTGAAACATGCTAGATAGAAATGTTAGTCCAACAAGAGATATGTTGTCATCAATTATCAAAACCACCTAGGGAGCACTTGTGCTTTCAGTCTCCCCCTTTTTGATAATTGATGGCAACATACATCAAAGCTTTAGATAAAGATATAAAGAACAACAAGTAAAGCTTTGGAAGGACATGTAACAAGCATAGGCTCCCCCTACATGTATGCACTCATGTAAATATGAAATATAGAGGCATGTGAGAGCATAACCATGACAGAGTAGGCAATGTGTTACATGTATCTTGGCCATATGCATCAGAGCAAAAGATTATCAAGGAAAATACCTTCATGCTCATGAGTCCTTCTTGCAAACAGTATGTACATAAGCAAGAACTCCTCATACTCATGATTTTGATGCATATACTTACCTTGTGGTCTTGAGTTGGCTTAGGATGGAATGAACCTGCACAAACAAAGTTAGATAACACAGGTACATCCACTAGCCAGAGCAAACAAAAGAAACCACAAGAATACCAAGACTGGGATGACATGTAGAGAGTGAGTACAAGGTACCACATTGGATTCAACATGTCCCCAAGAATAAAGATATGCAATGAATTTGACTGATTTCTTTCCCTTAGGTGTCTTGCTCCCCCTGAATCTTACATGGGATATTGGGAGAAGATAGGAAACAGAAAATCAGAGCTGAAAGATACAACTAGATAGAACTTAATGCAAATAAGAGTATATGAACATGTCTTTCCCCCAAAAAGACATGTGACATCTCTCCTCTTGAACATCAAGCATCTGGGATCCTTGAGTATTTTCTCTCCTTGGAAATCTCTCTCTCCCCCTTAATAACATCTGGGATCCTTGAGACTTTCTCTCCCCCTTGAGCTTTGATGTGATCTCTTTCTCCCCCTTTGACATCAATTTCCAAGAAGGGCTTTCTGGAATCCGTCGTATAGGTTTGGTCCTTGAGACTCAGCACAAAGCAAAGGATAAAATTGTGATGCTTGTAGAGGACAAGATTCATTGAGTGGAGCTGGATCAGAAGAAATGTAGAACAAGTGGCAAACTGTTTTTCTGATTGCAAAGTCGGTGGCACCGAGTGGCATATTTCGGTGGTGCCGAAAAGATTCGGTTGGACCGAAAATTGCAAGTCGGTGAAACCGAGTTTACACTGAGAAAAAAAACACTTGTCACCTCAGCTCACTGAACATGTAGGATCTCACAAAGATTTGCAATGAATTACCTGAAGGATTTGCAAGGAATTAAATGCAGAAAATGCAGAACAAAAACAAAGAGGAAAAGAGAAGAAACTGAAAGATCTAGATGAAGTTTTTCTTTGTTTTTGAAAAAGAGAAATAAAATAAACATGCATGAGAAAATGCAATAACACAAAGAAAGAACACAAGAGAGCTTCATCTAGAGTTGGGCGGTGACATAGTCACCTATGTTAGAGTATATTGACTTAGGAGTCAAGTGAGAACACTTGATCATAGGTCATACTCATCGTTTAAGCTCAAAAATGGGGTTACCATTTTTCGTTTAAGCATCTTGATGTATTCACATCTTGTTGAGTTGCTTTGAATCATGTCTTGGAGTAAAGCTTCTCTAAGATGAAATAACATACCTTGGGTGGTGGTGTGGTTCTTGCTCATGTAGTTGAACTTGTGTGGGTGCTCAAGGTTGATGTAGCTCATCAAGAGTTGAGAGCACCACTTGGAGTTTGAGTTTATCTTCCTACATGGGTTAGTTCTTGCAAGGAAAAGCACTTGTGTATCCAAAAATGACAATCATGAAGCTCAACATAGAATTTGTCAAAGGATATGTTTGAATGGTTTTGTGCTTCCTTGTCTTCAACCACCATTATGTAGAGTCTTGGTGATGTAGAGATTGCTCAAGATGTGAGTGAGTCGCAATCTCATGGAATTAGATTCAACCAAGCACCTACATGGGTTAGACAACATGCAAGGTGCAAATATATCGAAGACATAAGATAGTTATCATAAGAGATATATCATGGATTAGTCATAAGCTCATGTCTTGCATGTATCCAATGGAGTTTCTACTCCAAGTTCGAAGCATCAATAATGTTCAATTCACCTCTCAACCTGCAAAACACTTTCTCATCAAGTGGTTTAGTGAATATATCCGCTAATTGCTTATCGGTGCGAACATGCTTAAGATTAATGTCACCCTTAGCAACATGATCTCGAATGAAATGATGACGAACTTCAATATGCTTAGTTCGAGAATGTTGTACAGGATTATGACCAATTTTGATAGCACTTTCATTGTCACAAAGCAGTGGAACATGTTTCACATAGATCCCATAATCTTTAAGAGTTTGGGTCATCCAAAGCAATTGAGCCCAACATGAACCAGCGGCAATGTATTCCGCTTCGGCGGTGGATAAGGATACGGAGTTTTGTTTCTTGGAGGACCAAGACACAAGAGATCTACCAAGAAATTGACAAGTACCCGAAGTTGACTTTCTATCAACCTTGTCTCCGGCATAATCCGAGTCGGAATAGCCAACAAGATCAAAACAGGACCTCTTAGGATACCAAATGCCAAAATTTGGTGTATGGATTAAATATCTCACTATCCTTTTCACAGCCTTAAGATGACATTCTTTAGGAGCAGCTTGATATCGTGCACACATGCACACACTTAGCATAATATCGGGACGTGAAGCACATAGGTATAACAATGAACCAATCATAGAGCGATAAACCTTTTGATCAACCGGTTCACCATCTTTGGTCAAATCATTATGTCCACTAGTAGGCATGGGTGTAGACATACCTTTGCATTCTTGCATATTGAACTTCTTGAATAAGTCCTTGGTGTACTTCGTTTGAGAGACAAATGTACCTTCCTTAGTTTGCTTGATTTGCAAACCGAGAAAGAATTTGAGTTCACTCATCATAGACATCTCAAACTTCTCTGACATTAGCTTTCCAAACTTTTCACTAAAGAGAGGGTTAGTTGAACCAAATATGATATCATCGACATAAATTTGGCATACAAATAGTTCTCCATTAACCCTTTTAGTAAAAAGAGTAGAATCAATTTTACCAATTTCAAAACCACTTGTAATAAGGAACTTGGTCAAGCATTTATACCATGCTCTAGGAGCTTGTTTAAGACCATAAAGAGCTTTGTGAAGTTTGTAAACATGATTTGGTTTCTTAGGATTGATAAAGCCGGGAGGTTGTTTGACATAAACTTCCTCCTCTATTTCACCATTTAGAAAAGCACTTTTAATGTCCATTTGGTACAAGGTGATATTATGGTGATTAGCATAGGCAAGTAAGATGCGAATGGACTCAAGTCTAGCAACGGGAGCATATGTCTCACCATAGTCCATACCTTCGACTTGTGTGTACCCTTGGGCGACGAGACGTGCTTTGTTGCGAACCACTTGTCCATCTTCATCTTGCTTGTTGCGAAACACCCATTTGGTACCAATGATGTTGTGGTTGTTGTCGGGCTTCTCAAACAATGTCCAAACTTGGTTTCTCTCAAAATTGTGTAGCTCTTCATGCATAGCGTTTATCCAATCCGGATCTTCCAATGCTTCTTCAACCTTCATAGGTTCAATGCTAGAGATGAATGAATAGTTTTCACAAAAGTTAGCTAAACGAGTTTTTGAGCGAGTGATTCTCCCGGTTTGTATATCATTGAGGATTTGCTCGACGGGATGATCTTTGGCAATTCTTGCTTGAACTCGTGGGAGCTTTTGCTTGGGTCTTCGTTGAACATCTTCTTTGTCTTGTTCTTCTTCTTGGCCTTCTTCATTGTTGACATCGTCGTTCTCTTGTCGTGGTGGAGAAAGAGGTTGTTGATGTTCGTCTTGATGCATTTCCTTGTCTTCTTCATCTTGGTGTGTCCCACTTGTGGATGCTTCCGTGTCGATTCTTGGTTCACCTTGTCGTGAAGTAGAAGCTTCCACTTGGACGGATGAAGTACTCTCCTTCACCTCCGTTGGACGAATTTTGCCAATGGACAAGTCTTGGATTGCTTCTGAAGGGTCTTTGTCTCCTACATCAATTGGCAATTGCTCTACTTGCGAGCCATTAGATTCATCAAACTTTACATCTACCGTCTCTTCAACCTTTCGGGTGAAATTGTTGTAGACACGGTAAGTGTGAGAGTTTGAGCCATAACCAAGTAGAAAACCTTCATGAGATTTAGGAGCAAACTTTGAACGATGATGCTTATCAAGAATGTAGCACTTTGAGCCGAATACTCGAAAGTATCCAACTTGGGGTTTGTTACCGGTGAGAAGCTCGTATGCCGTCTTGCCGAGTAGCTTGTGAAGATATAAGCGATTTGTTGCATGACAAGCTGTCTCAACCGCTTCTGCCCAAAAGTGCTTCGGCGTCTTGTATTCATCAAGCATCGTTCTTGCCATTTCTATGAGCGTCCGGTTCTTCCTCTCAACAACTCCATTTTGTTGAGGTGTGTACGTAGCCGAGAACTCGTGTGAAATCCCTTCTTCGTCAAGAAAGGTGTCCACATTTGCGTTCTTGAACCCCGTTCCGTTGTCACTCCGAACCTTCTTGATCTTCACGTCAAACTGATTTTGGGCCTTCCTAGCGAAGTTTCTGAAGATCTTCTGGACCTGCGACTTGTCATTAAGAAAGAACACCCACGTAAATCTTGAAAAATCATCAACTATAACTAGACCAAAAGAATTTCCACCGAGACTCTTGTAGGCGTTGGGACCAAAAAGATCCATATGAAGTAGCTCGAGTGGCCTTCTTGTGGTCATGATGTTCTTCACGGGATGCCTTCCTCCAACCTGTTTACCTGCTTGACAAGCACTACAAAGTCTATCCTTATCAAATATGACATCGTTAACTCCAAGGATATGATTTCCTTTAATAATCTTGTCAAGGTTTCTCATGCCAACGTGACCTAGTCGTCTATGCCACAACCAACCTTTTGAGGATTTAGCAATAAAGCAAGTTTTAGGTTGTGCCTTTTTAGAGAAATCGACAATGTAAAGATCACCTCTACGCATACCGGTAAAGACCATTTTATGATTGTCTCGACGAAATACTTGGCAATCTACCTCAGTAAATAGGACATTCAAACCGAAATCAGCAAGTCTAGATACTGAAAGTAAGTTGTAGCCAAGAGATTCAACGAGCATGACATTTTGAATGGAACTATCATGTCAGATGGCCACCTTACCAAGGCCAACCACTTTACCCTTTGAATTATCACCAAAGGTGACATATTTTCGAGGGCCGTCATTTTCAGCAAGCTCACGGAACATCTCTTCATCTCCGGTCATATGATCAGTACATCCACTATCAAGAACCCATTCCTTTCCTCCTGACGCATATCCCCGAAGATTTGCCGTAAGACCAAAATGTCTCATTGCATCATCAAGATCGAAGTCACTATCATCATCATCATAGTATCCATGTTCATCATGATCTTGTGACTCATCATTTCCTAGAGAGGGTAATTCATTAGATAAATGATCATCAAAGTGGTCACCTTTATGAATTCTTATAGCTTCGAATATAATATCACTAATGATTCCAACATCTCCTTTAGCATGCTTGAGATCGGTAAGCTCAAATAGACAATCATCAAAACTAGGATCACTAGAGTTCATCTTACTCAAGGCAATAGATTTATGGAGAATTTCATCCAAATTTTTCAAGGAATGATCGGGAAATCGTTCCTCAAGAAATTTCCATATAGTATAGGCACAATTAAGAGTAGGCAAACTAGCAATCAAATTTTTGGGCAATCCTCTAATGATGAGCTCAATAGTTCACGAATCATGTCAATATCTTCATCTAGGGTAGGATGCAAAGGATCAATATGAGGAGCACAAGGACTAGCAATATACTTGTTCAAATGATATTGATTGAAGATTACAAGCATCTCATTTTTCCACTCATGAAAATACTCTCCATCAAGAATAGGCACTCTATGTCTAAGACTCCCTAAAGTAGACACATCCATCTTCCTCCAATGGTGATTAAACCAAGGCAATGGAGACCAAAGCTCAGATACCACTTGTAGGATCTTGAAGTAGATGTGTCTAGAGGGGGGGCGATTAGACACTTAATGCTAAAGTTGCAATTTTAAGCTTTTTCGGTTTAAGTGGGGTTTAGGCATAATTTCAACATTCACAATACATATCAAGCAAGTATGCAAAGAGTGTATAGGCAGCGGAAAGTAAAGCATGCAACTTGTAAGAATGTAAAGGGAAGGGTTTGGAGAATTCAAACGCAATTGGAGACACGGATGTTTTTCCCGTGGTTCGGATAGGTGGTGCTATCCTACATCCACGTTGATGGAGACTTCAACCCACGAAGGGTAACGGTTGCACGAGTCCACGGAGGGCTCTACCCACGAAGGGTCCACGAAGAAGCAACCACCCACAAAGGGTCCACGAAGAAGCAACCTTGTCTATCCCACCATGGCCATCGCCCACGAAGGACTTGCCTCACTAGCGGTAGATCTTCACGAAGTAGGCGATCTCCTTGCCCTTACAAACTCCTTGGTTCAACTCCACAATCTTGTCGGAGGATCCCAAGTAACACCTAGCCAATCTAGGAGACACCACTCTCCAAGAAGTAACAAATGGTGTGTAGGTAATGAACTCCTTGCTCTTGTGCTTCAAATGATAGTCTCCCCAACACTCAACTCTCTCTCATAGGATTTGGATCTGGTGGAAAGAAGGTTTGAGTGGAAAGCAACTTGGGGAAAGCTAGAGATCAAGATTCATATGGTAGGAATGGAATATCTTGGCCTCAACACATGAGTAGGTAGTTCTCTCTCAGAAATAGGATGTTGGAAGTGTAGGCTTAGTCTGATGGCTCTCTCCACGAATGAAGAGGAGATGGAGGGGTATATATAGCCTTCACACAAAATCCAACCGTTACACACAGTTTTCCAATCTCGGTGGGACCGAATCAACAAACTCGGTCGGACCGAAAAGGTAAACCTAGTGACCGTTAGAGATTTTCGGTGGGACCGACTGGATCAACTCGGTGGGACCGATGTGCTAGGGTTAGGGTAAATCCAAAACTCGGTTTGACTGATTACTCAAACTCGGTGGGACCGATTTGGGTAATAAGTGAAACAGAGAATTGGCCAAGAAAACTCGATGGGACCGATTGCATATCTCGGTGGGACCGAGAATATTGCAATAGGTAACAGAGAGTTTGCAAGCCCATCTCGGTGAGACCGAGATCCCATCGGTGAGACCGAACTGATTAGGGTTTGGCAGTGGCTATGACAAGTGAAACTCGGTGGCGCCGGATAGAAATAATCGGTAGGTCCGAGTTTGGCTTTGGATTTAGGTCATATGAGGAAGTGGGAAAGTAGCTGAGGATTTTGGAGCATATCATTAAGCACATGAAGCAAGAGGCTCATTAAGCAAAACCTCATCCCTCCTTGATAGTATTGGCTTTTCCTATGGACTCAATGTGATCTTGGATCACTAAAATGTAAAATGAAGAGTCTTGAGCTTGAAGCTTTAGCCAATCCTTTGTCCTTAGCATCTTGAAGGAGTTCCCACAACCTTTAGTCCATGCCACTCCATTGTTGAACTTATCTGAAACATGCTAGATAGAAATGTTAGTCCAACAAGAGATATGTTGTCATCAATTATCAAAACCACCCAGGGAGCACTTGTGCTTTCACACAGAACTAGCTCCAATTCGTCAATGTAATGTAGGCATGTATTCCGAATATAGTCATACATGCTTATGGAAAAGAACTTGCATGACATCTTTTGTCCTACCCTCCCGTGGCAGCGGGGTCCTAATGGAAACTAAGGGATATTAAGGCCTCCTTTTAATAGAGAACCGGAACAAAGCATTAGCACATAGTAAATACATGAACTCCTCAAACTACGGTCATCACCGGTAAGTATCCCGATAATTGTCACTTCGGGGTTAATGGATCATAACACATAATAGGTGACTATAGACTTGCAAGATAGGATCAAGAACACTCATATATTGATGAAAACATAATAGGTTTAGATCTGAAATCATGGCACTCGGGGCCTAGTGACAAGCATAAGCATAGCAAAGTCATAGCAACATCAATCTCAGAACATAGTGGATACTAGGGATTAAAGCCTAACAAAACTAACTCGATTACATGGTAAATCTCATCCAACCCATCACCTCCCAGCAAGCCTACGATGGAATTACTCACGCACGGCGGTGAGCATCATGAAATTGGTGATGGAGGATGGTTGATGATGACGACGGCGACGAATCCCCCTCTCCGGAGCCCCGAACGGACTCCAGATCAGCCCTCCCAAGAGGTTTTAGGGCTTGGCGGCGGCTCCCTATTGTAAAACGTGATGATTTCTTCTCTCCTATTTTTCTCTCCCCGAAAGCAGTTATATAGAGTTGGAGTTGGAGTCGGGGGGGGGGGGGGTCTCCAGGGGGCCCACGAGATAGGGGGGCGCGCCCTAGGGGGGGGCGCCCCCCACCCTCGTGGCAAGGGTGTGGGCCCCCGGGTCTTCATCTTTGGCGAGGATTTTTTTATTATTTATTGTAAGATATTCCGTGGAGTTTCAGGTCATTCCGAGAACTTTTGTTTTCTGCACATAAAACAACATCATGGCAATTCTGCTGAAAACAGCATCAATCCGGGTTAGTTCCATTCAAATCATACAAGTTAGAGTCCAAAACAAAGGCAAAAGTGTTTGGAAAAGTAGATACGACGGAGACGTATCAACTCCCCCAAGCTTAAACCCTTTCTTATCCTCAAGCAATTCAGTTGACAAACTGAAAGAAATAAAGAAAAACTTTTACAAACTCTGTTTGCTCTTGTTGTTGTAAATATGTCAAGCTAGCATTCAAGTTTTCAGCAAAGATTATAACTAACCACATTTGCAATAATTCTCAGGTCTCATGATTACCCATATCAATAGCACAATCAACTAGCAAGCCATAATAATAAATCTCGGATGACAACACTTTTTCAAAACAATCATAATATGATATAACAAGATGGTATCTCGCTAGCCCTTTCTGAGACCGCAAAACATAAATGCAGAGCACCTTTAAAGATCAAGGACTGACTAGACATTGTAATTCATGGTAAAAGAGATCCAGTCATAGTCACACCCAATATAAATTAACAATAATGAATGCAAATGACAGCTGCGCTCTCCAGCTAGTGCTTTTTTAATAAGAGGGTGATGACTGAACATAAAAGTAAATAGATAGGCCCTTCGTAGAGGGAAGCAGGGATTTGTAGAGGTGCCAAAGCTCGGTTTTGAAATAGAGGTGAATAATATTTTGAGCGGTATACTTTCATTGTCAACATAACAACCGAGATGGCGATATCTTCCATGCTACACACATTATAGGTGGTTCCCAAACAGAATGGTAAAGTTTATACTCTCCCTCCACCAACAAACATCAATCCATGGCTTGCTCAAAACAATGAGTGCCTCCAACATACATCAGGTCCCAGGGGGAGTTTTGTTTGCAATTATTTTGATTTAGTTTGCATAAAGCATGGGACTGGGCATCCCGGTGACCAGCCATTTATCTCGTGTGTGAGGAGCGGAGTCCACTCCTCTTGAGAATAACCCGCCTAGCATGGAAGATACAGACAACCTAGTTGATACATGAGCTATTCGAGCATACAAAACAGGATGATTATTTGAAGGTTTGGAGTTTGGCACATACAAATTTACTTGGAACGACAGGTAGATACCGCATATAGGAAGGTATAGTGGACTCATGTGGAAATAACTTTGGGGTTTAAGGGAGTTTGGATGCACAAGCAGTATTCCCGCTTAGTACAGGTGAAGGCTAGCAAAAGACTGGGAAGCGACCAACTAGAGAGCGACAACAGCCATTTACATGCATTAAAATTAATAAACATTGGATGGAAGCATGAGTAGGATATAATCCACCATGAACATAAATATCGTGAAGGCTATGTTGATTTGTTTCAACTACATGCGTGAACATGTGCCAAGTCAAGTCACTTAAATCATTCAGAGGAGGATACCACCCTATCATACCACATCATAACCATTTTAATAGCATGTTGGCACACAAGGTAAACCATTATAACTCATAGCCAATCAAGCATGGCACAAGCAACTATGATCTCTAATTGTCATTGCAAACATGTTTATTCATAACAAGCTGAATCAAGAACGATGAACTCATCATATTTACAAAAACACAATAGGTCGAGTTCATACTAGCTTTTCTCATCTCAGTCAGTCCATCATATATCATCATAATTGCCTTTCACTTGCACGACCGAACGATGTGAATAATAATAAGAGTGCACGTGCATTGGACTAAGCTGGAATCTGCAGGCATTCAATAAACAGGAGAAGAGAAGGCAATATGGGCTCTTGGTTAAATCAACAATAAAGCATATAAGAGCCACTTCAACAATTTAATCATGGTCTTCTCCTACTGACCCCCAAAGAAAAGAAAAGAAATAAAACTATTTACACGGGAAAGAACATGAAATATTTTTGGGTTTTCTTTTTAATTACTACTACAAGCATGGAAAGTAAATTAATTAAAAGCTACAACTATTTTTTTGGTTTTTTTCTTAAGGTTTATTAAACACATAAGAAGAAAGCATAAAAGGAAATAAACTAGCATGGATGATACAATGAAAAAGTATGAGCATCGACATCTAGCAATGAGTGTGTGTGAACATAAATGTAATGTCGGTGAGAAATACGTACTCCCCCAAGCTTAGGCTTTTGGCCTAAGTTGGTCTATGGCCACGGCTGACCTGGCTGATATCCATAATAATAGTTGGGGTCGTACTGCGATGAGGAAGAAGAAGGCTCCGATTGCCACTGGCTGGCAATCATCTCCGGATCCCACTCATAGTTAGACCGTCGTGAAGGATCAAATTGTGGTTCTGGTTCTGGCTCCTCGGCTCGTGCAGGATTCCGGTAGGCGTGGATAGCCGTCAACGGAACAAGGTACGTGCGCGAAGATGAATACTCGAACCTCCTCACAAAAGAGCTTGTGAGCTCATGATACTGGGGGCATTTGTCTGCCTCAAAGTCCTCAAGACCGGCATTACGCAAATATGCGTTAAATTCTTCTTTAATTCCCGCTCGATCCATAAAATTTTCAGAAGGCCACTCACAAGGACGCACTGGAGCGTCTCTTGGTAGCTCTTCGTCAGCGTCACACATTGCAAGCCTGGGTCCTTGCTTACTTGAAGAACCACCTTGGAACATTTTCCTAAGCATATTTCTTCCTCTGAAAAATTCTGAAATTTTTTAGTAACTTCAAAATAAAAGTAAACCAAACTCAATAATATTGATAGCAACCACTCCTACAAGTGCCTAGGGCCTATATCATGCATCAAAACTACTTTTGACCATATAAATTTGACATGCAAGCTCAAGAACAAGGTCACCTAAGCAACACAAATTTGCAATGAATAAGGTACTAGAACAAAAACTAATTGGACCAATGGAGGAGTCACATACCAAGGAACAATCTCCCCAAGCAGTTTTGTGAGAGGTGCTTTGAGCAAGGAGATCGAAAATGGCAGCAAAGAGGGCTGGAACTCGTGCTTGAGTTGGTTTTTCGTGTTTGTGGGAGGAGGAAGAAGAGGATGGGTGCAGGAATAAGTGGAGGAGGGCCACCATGGGCCCACAAGGCAGGGGCACGCCCTCCACCCCCGTGGCAAGGCGGTTGGCCCCCCTGGTGTGTTCTTTGTTCCATAAATCTTCAAATATTCTAGAAAAAAATCATATTTAATTTTCAGGGCATTTGGAGAACTTTTATTTTCGAGGTATTTTTATATTGCACGGATAATCAGATAACAGACAGAAAATTATTTATTTTTACTTTATTTCAACTAAATAGCAGAAAGTATAGAGAGGGTACAGAAGGTTGTGCTTCTAGTTTCATCCATCTCATGCTCGTCAAAAGGAATCCACTAACAAGGTTGATCAAGTCTTGTTAACAAACTCATTCCGATTAACATGAAGCCAGAGAAATTTCGAATAACACTAGGTTAGCTCAACGGGGATATGCACATCCCCAATAATAAGTATATCATATTTCTTCTTGACAGTAGGAAGAGGAAATTCAAAACCTCCAAATATAATCGATGGAATTTTTTCGATAGAATTGGTACTATGAACTTGAGGTTGTTTCCTCAGAAAGTGTACCGTATGCTCATTACCATTAACATGAAAAGTGACATTGCCTTTGTTGCAATCAATAACAGCCCCTGCAGTATTAAGAAAAGGTCTTCCAAGAATAATAGACATACTATCGCCATCGGGAATATCAAGAATAACAAAGTCCGTTAAAATAGTAATGTTTGCAACCACAACATGCACATCCTCACAAATACCGACAGGTATAGCAGTTGATTTATCAGCCATTTGCAAATATATTTCAGTAGGTGTCTACTTATTCAAGTCAACTCTACGATATAAAAAAGAGAGGCATAACACTAACACCGGCTCCAAGATCACATAAAGCAGTTTTAACATAGTTTCTTTTAATGGAGCATGGTATAGTAGGTACTCCCGGATCTCCAAGTTTCTTGGGTATTCCACCCTTAAAAGTATAATTAGCAAGCATGGTGGAAATTTCAGCTTCTGGTACCTTTCTTTTATTTGTAACAATATCTTTCATGTACTTATCATAAGGATTCATTTTGAGTATATCAGTCAATCGCATACGCAAAAATATAGGTCTAATCATTTCAGCAAAGCGCTCAAAATCCTCATCATCCTTTTTCTTGGATGGTTTGGGAGGAAAAGGCATGGGTTTCTGAACCCAAGGTTCTCTTTCTTTACCATGTTTCCTAGCAACAAAGTCTTTCTTATCATAACGTTGATTCTTTGATTGTGGGTTATCAAGATCAACAACAGGTTCAATTTCTACATCATTATCATTACTAGGTTGAGCATTATTATGAACATCATCATTAACATTTTCATTAGGTTCATGTTCATTGCCAGATTGTGTTTCAGCATCAGACATAGTGATATCATTTGGATTATCAGGTGGTTCAGCAATAGGTTCACTAGAAGTTTGCACAATTCTATCATTTTTCTTGTTCTTCTTTTTAGAAGAACTAGGTGCATCAATTTTATTTCTCTGAGAATCTTGGTCAATTCTCTTAGGGTGGCCTTCAGGATACAAAGGTTCCTGAGTCATTCTACCAGTTCTAGTACCACTTTAACAGCATAATTATTTTTCTTACTATTCATCTCATTGAGAAAAAAAATTTAGCTTTAAGTACTTGTTCTACTTGAGTGGTAACCATAGAAGCATGTTTGCTAACAAGTATAAGTTCACCTCTAATATTAGCCATATAATCACCCAAGTATTTAATCATATCAGCATCTTGTTTTAATTGTCTACCAAAATAAACATTGAAGTCTTCTTGCTTAAACATAAAATTATCAAACTCATCCAAGCATTGGCTAGCAATTTTAGGAGGAGGGATTTCAGCTTTATCATATCTATAGAGAGAATTTACCTTTACTACCTATGTCGGGTTATCGAGGTCTGGAGGTTCTTCAATAAATAAAGGATTAAGATCATATGTTTCTTCAACATGCGGTAAATTAAGACCATGTATTTCTTCAATAGGAGGTAAATTCTTAACATCTTCAGCTTTAATACCTTTTTCTTTCATAGATTTCTTTGCCTCTTGCATATCTTCGGGACTGAGAAATAGAATACCTCTCTTCTTCGGAGTTGGTTTAGGAATAAGATCATTAATTGGAGCAGGAGCTGGCTCAGGAGGTGCCCAATTATTTTCATTTGTCAACATATTATTCAATAAGATTTCAGCTTCATCCGATGTTCTTTCCCTGAAAAGAGAACCAGCACAACTATCCAGGTAATCTCTGGAAGCATCGGTTAGTCCATTAGAAAAGATATCACGTATTTCATTTTTCTTAAGAGGATGATTAGGCAAAGCACTAAGTAACTTGAGAAGCCTCCCCCAAGCTTGTGGGAGACTCTCTTCTTTAATTTGCACAAAGTTGTATATTTCCTTTAAAGCAGCTTGTTTCTTAATTCTGAGCAGGGAAATATTTAGCAGAGAAGTAATAGATCATATCCTGGGGACTACGCACACAACCAGGATCAAGAGAATTAAACCATATCTTAGCATCACCCTTTAATGAGAACGGAAATATTTTAAGGATATAAAAGTAGCGAGATCTCTCATCATTAGTGAATAGGGTGGCTATATCATTTAATTTAGTAAGATGTGCCACAACAGTTTCAGATTCATAGCCATGAAACGGATCAGATTCAACCAAAGTAATTATATCAGGATCAACAGAGAATTCATAAGCCTTATCAGTAACACATATAGGTGAAGTAGCAAAAGCGGGGTCAGGTCTCATCCTAGCATTTAGAGATTGCTTATTCCATTTAGCTAATAACCTTTTGAGTTCATATCTATCTTTGCAAGCTAAAGTAGCTAAAGAAGCATCTTTATCAAATAAATAACCCTCAGGAATAACAAGTGATTCTTCATCATCACTTTCATCTTCATAATCAGATCCAATATTTTCAATCTCTCTAGCCCTAGCAAGTCGTTCCTCGAGAAAATCACTAAGTGGCATAGTAGTATCAGGCATAGAGGTAGTTTCATCATAAGTATCATGTATAGCAGAAGTAGCATCATTAATAACATGCGACATATCAGAATGAATAGCAGAAGCAGGTTTAGATGTCGCAAGCTTACTCATAACAGAAGGTGAATCAAGTGCAGAGCTAGATGGCAGTTCCTTACCTCCCCTCGTAGTTGAGGGATAAATTGTTGTCTTAGCGTCTTTCAAATTCTTCATAGTGTCCAGCAGATATAAATCCCAAGTGACTCAAGGAATAGAGCTATGCTCCCCGGCAACGGCGTCAGAAATTAGTCTTGATAACCCACAAGTATAGGGGGTCGCAACAGCTTTCAAGGGTAGAGTATTCAAACCAAATTTATTGATTAGACACAAGGGGAGCCAAAGAATATTCTCAAGTATTAGCAGCTGAGTTGTCAATTCAACCACACCTGGAAACTTAGTATCTGCAACAGAGTGTTTAGTAGCAAAGTAATATGATAGTGATGGTAACGGTGACAAAAGAGTAATGAAAGCAAAGTAATGTTTTTGGTATTTTGTAGTGATTGTAACAATAACAACGGGAAAGTAAATAAGCGTAAACCAGTATATGGAAAGCTCGTAGGCATCGGATCAATGATGGATAATTATGTTGGATGCAGTTCATCATGTAACAGTCATAACATAGGGTGACAAAGAACTAGCTCCAATTCGTCAATGTATTGTAGGCATGTATTCCGAATATAGTCATACGTGCTTATGGAAAAGAACATGCATGACATCTTTTGTCCTACCCTCCCGTGGCAGCGGGGTCCTAACGGAAACTAAGGGATATTAAAGCCTCCTTTTAATAGAGAACCGGAACAAAGCATTAGTACATAGTGAATACATGAACTCCTCAAACTACGGTCATCACCGGTAAGTATCCCAATTATTGTCACTTCGGGGTTAACGGATTATAACACAAAATAGGTGACTATAGACTTGCAATATAGGATCAAGAACACTCATATATTGATGAGAACATAATAAGTTCAGATCTGGAATCATGGCACTCGGGCCCTAGTGACAAGCATTAAGCATAGCAAAGTCATAGCAACATCAATCTCAGAACATAGTGGATACTAGGGATCAAACCCTAACAAAACTAACTCGATTACATGGTAAATCCCATCCAACCCATCACCGTCCAGCAAGCCTACGATGGAATTACTCACGCACGGCGGTGAGCATCATGAAATTGGTGATGGAGGATGGTTGACGACGGCGACGGCGACGAATCCCCCTCTCCGAAGCCCCCAACGGACTCCAGATCAGCCCTCCCGAGAGGTTTTAGGGCTTGGCGGCGGCTCCGTATCGTAAAACGCGATGATTTCTTCTCTCCTATTTTTTTCTCCCTAAAAGCAGTTATATAGAGTTGGAGTTGGAGTCGGGGGGTCTCCAGGGGGCCCACGAGGTAGGGGGCGCGCCCCCCACCCTCGTGGCAAGGGTGTGGGCCCCTGGTCTTCATCTCTGGCGAGGATTTTTTATTATTTATTGTAAGATATTCCGTGGAGTTTCAGGTCATTCTAAGAACTTTTGTTTTCTGCACATAAAACAACATCATGGCAATTCTGCTGAAAACAGCGTTAGTCCGGGTTAGTTCCATTCAAATCATACAAGTTAGAGTCCAAAACATGGGAAAAAGTGTTTGGAAAAGTAGATACGACGGAGACGTATCAGACGTCACAGCGGTTTACAAGATTCATGCGAAGGTGCAGGGGGAGGAATTTTTCTAAGTGTCGAAGATTGACATGAACAAGTTCAAATCAATCTGGGGCCTAATGTTGGAGATATTATTATTGGACATAAACTAGCCGGGAGAGGCCGGGTTATCCCCATGATGATTACCTTATTTGAAGCCCGTGAAGACATGATGATGGCGCTTCATGAAGGCCCAAGGCCAAAAGGCGGGTTAAGGCTTGTAGACATAAACCGATATTGATGTATACTTGTATGATAAGATAGGAGTAGAGACCGAGCCGGACACGTTTATGATCTGGCTTCGGGACTCTGTAAACCGATGGGCGTCGACCTATATATAAAGGGGCAACCCGGTGGCGGCTTAGGTACAACACACAACAACTCGAGAACCAGGCAAAGCGGATTCGCTCCCTGGTCATCGAAACCCTAGCAATTCCATCACAATTGGAGTAGGCTTTTACCTTCATCGTAAGGGGCCGAACCAGTATAAACTCTCGCATCCCTTGTCCACTTTAAACCCCTTTAAGCTAACCCGTAGCGATGGCTCCACGATTAAGTCCATCCACGAGGACATCTGCCGTGACAAAACCACGACACCATCAAAGGAACTCGTTCCCTTTGGTGAGGATTATGAGATCCCAAGCGGATCTGATGAAGATGTTCCTTCTGCTGCTTCGTCAGAGTAGTTGGACGAAGAAATTGAAGTGGAGGATATCCCTTCAACTCCATTGGTATCATCGCCCATGCCTCAGTTCACAGCTGAAGAGGCAGGTGTTGAGGAAATTGATGCAGAAGAAGACGTGGACATTGGATGCTCCACTCCTATTCTGAATGATGAATATTGGGAAAGTCAGCACCCCAATTCACCACTATTCACCCCACTACAACAGATTCCTCAGTCCCCTATCCAGACTGAAAAAATTCCTATGGGCTCTGAAGAACCTCAAGCTTCCCTTCTTACCATACCTGAAGAAATTCCAGCCACTAGTGCTGATGCTCATGCTGCTGAAGAAATGGAGACCCAGGCTGCCACTAAAGATGTTGGCACTAAAATTCCTCAGCCTGCGGCTCCTGAGACTGTGATTCCTGAAGCTGCAAATACATTGACTGATACTCCTCAGCCCAAGCTGAAGAATCCCTTCTCAAAGAAGCAGAAATTCAAAGCAGGTGACTTCTTTCATGAGCATGTATTCTTCACTGACTACACCCCATAGGACTCTGCTCGTCTTCGAAGGAAGCATTTCTGGACAGCAAGCCAGATGAATTTCTATTCCTCTGTGCTTTTTGATAAAGACAAGATCTTCGACCATGAGCATATTCCTCATGTTAACATGGAATCACTGCGTTGCTTCACCCCAGTCCTCAGTGTTCTTCATGACGCTGGGCTACTCAACCTCTGCACCGATATCGTTGAATGGAATGAAGAACTAATTCTTCAGTTCTATGCGATGATGCACATCACTAGAAATGCTGAAGATGTGAATTCTTGGGTGTTGGACTGGATGACAGAAAACACTCACTTCAAAGCATCGGCCTCTGAATTGCTTCATGCCTTGCCTGTCAGTCCTCCCCTTGAAGGTGTGTACCTCATCTACCATGAACCCGAGCCATCTGATCATTACATGTAAGAATTGATGAAGCCGCTAAAGCCTGGTCAAGCCCCCAGAACCAAATTCCTCATGAAGGAATTGCTATATGTGCCGAGGACTATCTATCGCATTCTGACCAAAACCCTGAGTCCTATCAAAGGCCATGATTCTAATGAAGAAGAAGTTGTTGGTATCATAAATAATTTGCTAGTCAACATCATTCATGGCATTCCAATCAACTACCATGATTTCTTCATGAGGACTCTGGCCAATGGCTGTCACCTTTTGAGTTGAAGCCCTACACTCCTTGGATTATGAGATTCCTCAGATCAAGGTCTTCAATCAATTACAAGGCTGACTTTCATAATCATCTCAGCTACTTGCCGCCCATTGAAGTCTTCAAATGACATATTTCCTCATCTAATGAGAAGGGCGAGTCTGCTATTATCGATGAAGGCATTCGTCCTTTGGATGGAAAGTTTCGCAAAGCTGCATCCTACTCCACCAATGATGACTCTGCCACTCATGACTCTGCCGCCAATGCTTCAAAGCAAAATCCTCAAGGCACAACTCCAAGGGTGCTGACTGATCGTGAGCTTCTCGTCAGTCTTCACCAGAAGGTCGATCGCAACCATAAATGGGTCAAGTGTTAGTTTGGTTCAATTCTTCAGAACATGACCATCACTCAGAATTCAGTGAAGAAGAACCATTACTACCTCCATGAATTATTTGATCGCACCTGGGCTGTACTATCTCATCTCTATGGTGAATATGACCTCAAGAAGATGGGCTTCAAGTAGGACTTTGACTGGTCTCAGCCACCTTCGAAGAAATTCAAGAAGGTCAAAATTCCTCACTTGGTGGCCAGCTCTTATTCTTCATCGCGCAAGACTGATGAAAATGAAGACTTAGACGACACTGCGGCAGGCCCTACTTCAACAACCGACCCAAACAACGCTGGCGCTCCTCCATCGACTTCATGATGATATTCTTTAGGGGCGTTAGTCCTCACTTTTCATCCATTTTGGTCATTCGATGACAAAGGGGGAGAAATTTGAGTTAGTCTTCAAGCAGGTCTATCTATATGGGCGTTTTTTGCGAAGTTACAACTCTCGTTCTTCCGAAAACTTTGTTGGATCGAGTTGTAATCTTAACTCCGATGGTGGTCTGATACTTTCGCTATGTTTTTCTACATGTTGTTTCCTCATGTATGATAATGCACACATGCTAAGTTACATCAGTCACCATATTTCATCATGCATTTCAAATTCTTCATATCATATGTTAAACGCGTGTATGGATTACAAGATATAGGGGGAGATCTCCATGATATTACTCTTCAATGTGCATTGCTTCTCAAAAGCAAATTCCTCACATATGCACATCTTCAGGGGGAGTTCTTCTATATCTTGCAATCAAATTCCTCAATATCAGTATTTACACTTCATATGTTTATCCCCGTTGAAAACTTAACCTATGTTGTCATCAATCACCAAAAAGCGGGAGATTGTAAGTGCATCTAGTGCCCCTTAGTGACTTTGGTGTATTGAAGACTTGTAGGTTAAGGGATTAATGTGTTTGTGAGTGTACACGAGTCTATAAGTCTATGAGGAGTTTGATATTTATAGAGAAAGTCGACCCCTAAAATGAATGTCTTCAACTCAAGACTTTAGTTTTCTGAAGACTTTGAAACTGAAGAAATTGGTGTGATCCTGAAGACTTGGTATTGATGCGAGGAATATGAAGCGTGAAGACTTTTGTTTTCGTAGTTTCATTTTCTCTTTCTTGAGTCATAGGAAACACCGTACTGTTAAAGGGGGTCGAGGTAAAACTAAGGAAAAGTTTCCATATGATGCTCAACTCAAAATCCTACACCTAACAATCCCTTCGAGTGAAGCCATTGGAAATCTCATACAGTTCAGTCAATTTCTTCAGTAGCAGAAATGAAGTTCTTCTAGTCTCTGAGGAATTTGTTCTGACTGAAGAGTTAGGAATTCACTAGTGCGGATTGCCTACAAGTGAGGAACATGATAGCCCTGAGGAATTTGAACCTCAAATCTCCGACCGTTGCTGTGCTATGCGCTAGTTGTCCCAAAATATCTTATCCACCTAACGGTCATATCATTGAAGGGCATTTATGTCTTATCATGTCGGGCTGCTCCCTAGGCTATAAATAGCCGCCCCTACAACCACTAGCTGGTTGGCTGCTCCGTGAGAAACTGACACTTGTCATTGAGAGCATCCCATCCTCCGAGGACTTTGAGTGAAAATCATCAAGTGATAAAAAACCCAAAACCCCAAACCAAACACCTTCAAATCCAAAGTGATTGAGCATCACTGAAGAGATTGTTCCTGTGTGGAACTGACGCTTGTTACCTTTGAGGATTGTGCATCCTCCAGATGGTTAGCTGTCATGGTCTAGAGCATCCAAGAGGAAATTGTGGATCCCAGGGTGACCAAGTTTGTGAAGGTTTGGAAGTCACCTGAAGACTTACCACGAGTGATTGGGCGAGGTCTGTGTGACCTTAGCTCAAGGAGAATACGGTGAGGACTGTGTGTCCGGGACTATGTGTCCTCAGGTTTAAATACCTAGCTGCTCCAACCAGACGTACAACTGTCACAACAGTTGGAACTGGTCTACCAAATCATTGTCTTCACCGAGCTAACTGGTTCTATTTCCTCAACCCTTTCATTTCCTCATTACTATGTTGTGTACTTGATCGCTACTATTTCAAGACTTTGACTGAAGACTTCCTCAATTTCCTCAGTTCAATTCTTCAGTCAGTTTGTCTTCAACCTGCTTATCCTATGTTTACCCTTTCTGTACTCTGTGTTTGTTTTCATTTCATCATGATGATTGTGCTTTTGTTCTGTTATGTTTGCACATGAGTACTTATTCCGCTGCTAGTCGTTCGTGGCTCAGAAATTTCTTCACCCTGAAATTCCTCAGTGACGAATTTGTAAAAATCGCCTATTCACCCCCTCTAGTCAACTTAACGCACTTTCACTTTGTCACACTCACCCATGCATCATAGTTTGATGATTCCTAAACTTGAATCATCATTATCTTTTGAACCGAAGGTTGGATTTATGACCCGTTTGAAAAGAATCCATGCCCCTCTCTAAGTTATGGCTTGCACTAACACAATTTGCATTGCAGAATACCTCGAAGACATTTTTAGGCGATAGATAATGGGTTATAGTGCAAGTTGTCCTAGTGCAAAATAAAAAGAATTTCACACTCCACCTTCCAAGGACATGTTGCATGTGGGAATATCAGACGTACCACTCGACGCGCTTGCCCGTAGCAATGGTACATTCAGTGTAGCTTGTCGATGCAGTTATAATCTTATAGGTTAGCCTCCACTACTAGGGAAAACCTTATACACAGAAACTTACCAGCAGCGCGGTTTAAAAACAGACGCTACTGCTAATTAGCAGTAGAGCTCTTTACAAAACTGCGCTACTAATATCCGTTTAGCAGTAGCGCGCTAGTTGAGAAAAGCGCTACTACTAAAGTTGCCAGGGCGTTGGCTCCAGACTAGGTATAGTAATAACGCGGATGCTAAAACCTGCGCTGCTATTAAGAGAATAGCTGTAGCGAGTTGATATACCCACGCTACTACTAAGCGTGTCCACCACCGCACGCGGATCGACCCCCACCCCTGCCAAACTCTCTCTCACGAATCCCTGAAAAAAAGTCTCTCTCTTGTGGCCCCCACCCCCTCGGTCGATCTCCTCCCCCCACCCCTCTCGGTTGATCTCCTCCCCCAGATCTCCTCGCCGCCGCGCACCTCCACTCTCTCCCTTAAATCTGCCGCCGGCGACCCCCGACCTCTCCTTCGCTCCGAAGGCTGCAGATCGAGCCGACAAGCTCCGGTTGGTTGCGGCCATCTCCGTGGGACGCCCTCGTCATCCATCCATGGAGACCCTTCCTCCCCTCCGGCCAGATTCGTCCTCGGCTCGAGCTGCTCAGCCGGCGCCCAGATCCGCGGAGCCATCCTCCTCCACAACCACGCAGTAGCAGCGGCAGCGGCAGAACCATGGACCCGAAACCCTAGCCCACAGAGCGAGCTCGCCATGGATCTGCAGGCAAGAGGAGGCGCATCCATGGGTACAAATCCCTCATCTTCCCTCGTCTCTCCCTCCCTCTCTAACCCCCATCTGTCTCCATGACTAGGACTAGGACCAGGACAACGCACGCCACCAACAGCAGCACCAATGTCCGGTCTTCTCCATGGGTATGGAGATCCGTCCAGTTATATCACTTGATTGTATATGTTATATAACATGATACTTTTCTTACTTGGCAGATTAGTATTCGTATATGTATATTCAAGGCCATAATGTATTCTCACTTTTGCAATGCTACCAGAGGATACCTGCAAACAAAAGGTACATGGGGATATAGCATATTTAAGTTCAGATATGCCACATAGTAGAAACATTTGTTTTTCAGTTTTTTCTGGCAATTACTGTGATGAAACATGCAATGTTCTCTTATATTTAGCTAATAATCAATTGTGAATAGGCTAAGTTTGTAATTATCATTAACCACACTAGGATCCATTCCGGTTGATATATGCAACAAGATGAATTTGTGGTGGTTTTGAACACTTGGGGGTACTTTTATTCTAGAGGAAAAAAGGGTTTGTGGTTTTTTCGTCCAAATCAAGCATCATATCAGGTTGCTACCTACATGTTCTGTTGAGTAACAGAAACAATACATTTATATATATGGATTGGTAGTCCTCAATCAATATTCAATCATGACTTGATTTATCTTGCCTATTTCTTCTACAAGAAACACTATCAGATTAAAAGAGTCCACTGGTTGTCATTTTGTAGACTGTATGACACTGTCTGGCAGCAGCATCCCTCCCCCCACAATGCTTTAGTCTTCTTATTACATGGTTGGCTGTTTGAGGGTAAGCTTTTGTGTGCATCGGTAGACTCTATGTATGACACTGTGTCCTTTTTTTATCACTTCAGTCCAGTTTGTCTTCAACAAGTACCACTCTCTGTTTAGAGAAGATGCACTCTATGTTTAGTTTTTGGCCAGCCCAATTTGCAAGTTTGTATAGTCACTATGCTCTTCAAACAGTAGATTCATGGACTTTGTTATCTTTGAAAATGTGGAAGATATCAAGGTATTGAAGTGACTACTTAGAAAAATGGATAGATAGAAAATTACCGGAAGAATTATGCCTCTTAACTCCTTATGTGGTTTGTATGTGTTGTTTCTTTTTAGGGCTTCCAACACAACAGAATTGCTTCTAATCTTTTGTGTTATCTTTTGTCATGGAAGTAGCTATGTGCTGCTTCAGTGTGTAGTTCAGTTGTGCATTACGGCTTAAATAAGAATTTCGGGAAAAATTTGTAGCACATTGGCACCGACATGTACTGCGTTGTTTTTCTGTGTGTTCTTCTATAGAATCTGAAGTTTTTCTGCGTTGGTAATGTTGCAGGGTTCTGGTGGCGATGTTGACGGTCGTCGAGAGGTTCGTGGACCGGATGGTGTTGTGGCTGCTGATGTATGGAGAGGCGAAGCTGATGCTCGTCCTCTATCTCCGGCACCCCAGCACATGGGTAAGCAGTCGACCAGACGCCCCGAGCCCGAGAGATGATCAACATTTAGATACACTTGATTCGGTATGTGGCCAATTCTGAATCTGAATCTTAATGGTGTTCGGGTTTCAGGGTGCGAGGCACGTGTACGATGGCTTCCTCCGTCTGCTGTTGGCGAGGCATGAGGACAACATCGACCGATGCCTGCTGGAGCTGAGGGCCAGGGTGAGGGACGTGACACCGTCACAATGGCGGCTGTCGTCGGTTAGGTGTGGCTCGTCGAGGCTGCCCAGTGTGTTTCGTCGCAGCTGCAGGTCGCGAGATCAGTTCGGGCAGGCGCCGCACATTGACGAGTGATCCAATATTTTGATCGGACCATAACAACTAACGTGTCTCATTCTCTAGCATCTAGAAGTAGTGGTAAAATTCTGAATTTGCATGGCAAGCACCACTTACGTAGGTAGCTGCCACGCACAGTTTATACTCTTACGCCTATAAAGGATAGGAATTATTCATGAGTTATGGCTACAATGAGGAACTGTGTACAGTTTATACTCTTACGCCTATAAAGGATAGGAATTATGCATGAGTTATGGCTATAATGAGGAACTGTGTGATAGTAGATACAACAACTGCGTGATAGAATGGAATTGGTTGATTTTATTTTTTTTAATTTCTAATAAGTTAGTAGTAGCGTGGGAAAAAATTGTGCCCTACTAGTATTTAGTATACTAGTAGCGTTGGTACTCAAGAAACGCTACTACTATTATGTTAGTAGTAGCGTGGGTCCGTAATAGCAGTAGCGTTGGTGGCATAATAGCAGTAGCGAGCTTCCACTAAGCGCGCTGCTGCTACACTTGTGTAGCAGTAGCGCTGGTGAGCACGCGCTACTGCTACATGTTAGCTATAGCGTCTTATTAGTAGCGCCGGTCCCCGCGCTACTGATACACCTAAAACCCGCGCTGCTTCTAGCCTTTTCCCTAGTAGTGCTCGCTCCGCTCCTAATCTTCGGCCGATCCTCGTCAGGTTCGTTAGAGAGTCACATGTGCAATGCAACCGAGGTGTGTCCACACATATAGGCTAGAACGGCTGGCCATGAGTTGCTAGGTTCCATATCGCAGGCCTAGTATTAAGGAGATGGTGGTGACGACAAGGGTTTATCCTCTAAACGCGACAAGGGTTTATCCTCTAAACCCTAGAGTGATTTTATAAGAATCACTCACCCGCTAGTTGCACAGTTCCACGTATATAGCTTCACTTGTGTGTGTGCTCGATGTTTGAGTCCCACGGGGACTACAATTCCCATATAATGTGCTACTTATATTTAAGTGTGTGACCGCACTAGTCCATTCCCAGTTGGGCATGTCTAGTGCCCCATGTAAGTCTTACTCAACCCGGCCTTGAGTAACTGTTTACTCAAATTCCGAGTCGCCGCTCGGGCTCTGAGTTCCCAAATCTAGTCCATATTTCTCGTACTCGCACAACAACTCAAAGAGGATTGAAGCAAGACGTGGCAATTCACAAGCGCCACAAAGTCATTCCGATTAACTTCTCAATGTGTCATACGCCCATCCCTTTGCCTCGCGATATGCATTGTCAAAGCCCAAGTGCTAATGCTTTGGTCCGGTTCTCTATTAAAAGGTGCTACCTCTTGAGCACTGCGTTGGTTTTCCCTTAAAGAGGAAAGGGTGATGTAGTAAAGAAGGGTAAGTACTTCCCTCAATTTTTGAGAACGAAGGTATCAATCTAGTAGGAGATCACGCACAAGTCCCACACACCTACACAAACAAATAAGAACCTCGCAACCAACACGGTAAAGGGGTTGTCAAGCCCTTCTCGGTCACTTACGAGAGTGAGATCTGATAGATTTGAGAAGATAATATTTTTGGTATTTTTATGATAAAGAGAAATAAAGATACAAAGTAAAATAAACGGCAAAGGAAATAGCTAAGTATTGGAAGATTAATATGATGGAAGATAGACCCAGGGGCCATAGGTTTCACTAGTGGCTTCTCTCAAGAGCATAAGTATTACGGTGGGTAAACGAATTACTGTCGAGCAATTGATAGAATTGAGCATAGTTATGAGAATATCTAGGTATGGTCATGTATATAGACATCACGTCCGAGACAAGTAGGCCGACTCCGGCCTGCATCTACTACTATTACTCCACACATCGACCGCTATCCAACATGCATCTAGAGTATTAAGTTCAAGAGAACAGAGTAATGCTTTAAGGAAGATGACATGATGTAGAGGGATAAACTCATGCAATATGATATAAACCCCATCTTTTTATGCTCGATGGCAACAATACAATACGTATCGGTTCCCTTTCTGTCACTAGGATCGAACACCGCAAGATTGAACCCAAAGCTAAGCACTTCTCCCATTGCAAGAAAGATCAATCAAGTAGGCCAAGCCAAACTGATAATTCGAAGAGACTTGCAAAGATAAACCAATCATACATAAAAGAATTCAGAGGAGAATCAAATATTGTTCATAGATAATTTGGATCATAAACCCACAATTCATCGGATCTCGACAAACACACCGCAAAAGAAGATTAAATCGAATAGATCTGCAAGAAAATCAAAGAGAACTTTGTATTGAGATCCAAAGAGAGAGAAGAAACCATCTAGCTAATAACTATGGACCCATAGGTCTGAAGTAAACTACTCACACATCACCGGAGAGGCCATGGAGTTGATGTAGAGGCCCTCCTTTATCAATGCCCCCTCCGGCGGAGCTTCGGAAAAGGCCCCGAGATGGAATCTCTCAAGTATAGAAGGTTGCGGCGGTGGAATTAGGTTTTTGTGGTGGTCCTGGATGTTTGGGGGGTACGTGGATATATATAGGAGGAAGAAGTATGTCGGTGGAGCAACGGAGGGCCCACAAGGGTGGAGGGCGCGCCCAAGGGGGGTAGGCGTGCCCCCTGCATCGTCCCTTCCTCCCTTGTTTCTTGACGACCACTCCAAGTCTCCTGGATCACGTTTGTTGAGAAAATCATGTTCCCGAAGGTTTCATTCCGTTTGGACTCCATTTGATATTCCTTTTCTTCGAAACCCTAAAATAGGCAAAAAAACAACAATTTGGGATGGGCCTCCGATTAGTAGGTTAGTCCCAAAAATGATATAAAAGTGTAATATAAAGCCCATTAACATCCAAAATAGATAATATAATAGCATGGAGCAATCAAAAATTATAGATACTACGTATCAAGCATCCCCAAGCTTAATTTCTCCTCGTCCTCGAGTAGGTAAATGATAAAAGAAGAATTTTTGATGTGGAATGCTTCCTAACATATTTCTCAATGTAATTTTTCTTTATTGTGGCATGAATGTTCAGATCCATAAGATTCAAGATAAAAGTTTAATATTGACATAAAAATAATAATATTTCAAGCATACTAACTAAGCAATTATGTCTTCTCAAAATAACATGGCCAAAGAAAATTATCACTACAAAATCATATAGTCTGGCTATGCTCTATCTTCACCACACAAAATATTTAAATCATGCACAACCCCGATGACAAGCCAAGCAATTGTTTCATACTTTTGATGTTCTCAAACTTTTTCAATCTTCACGCAATATATGAGCGTGAGCCATGGATATAGCACTATGGTGGAATAGAATGGTGGTTGTGGAGAAGACAAAAAGGGAGAAGATAGTCTCACATCAACTAGGCGTATCAACGGGCTATGGAGATGCCCATCAATAGACATCAATGTGAGAGAGTAGGGATTGCCATGCAACGGATGCACTAGAGCTATAAGTATATGAAAGCTCAACAAAATAAACTAGGTGGGTGTGCATTGATAACCCACAAGTATAGGGGATCGCAACAGTTTTCGAGGGTAGAGTATTCAACCCAAATTTATTGATTCGACACAAGGGGAGCCAAAGAATATTCTCAAGTATTAGTAGCTGAGTTGTCAATTCAACCACACCTAGAAACTTAATATCTGCAGCAAAGTGTTTAGTAGCAAAGTAATATGATAGTGGTGATAACGGTAGCAAAAGGTAACAGTAGTAAAAGTAATGTTTTTGGTATTTTGTAGTGACGATAGCAATAGAAACGGAAAAGTAAATAAGCAAAGAACAATATATGGAAAGGTCGTAGGCAATGGATCGGTGATGGAGAATTATGCAGGATGCAGTTCATCATGTAATAGTCATAACCTAGGGTGACACAGAACTAGCTCCAGTTCATCGATATAATGTAGGCATGTATTCCGAATATAGTCATACGTGCTTATGGAAAAGAACTTGCATGACATATTTTATCCTACTGATACATCTCCGTCGTATCTACTTTTCCAAACACTTTTGCCCTTGTTTTGGACTCTAACTTGTATGATTTGAATGGAACTAACCCGGACTGACGCTGTTTTCAGCAGAATTGCCATGGTGTTGTTTTATGTGCAGAAAACAAATATTCTCGGAATGACCTGAAACTCCGCGGAACATCTTAGAAAAAATAATAAAAAATCCTCACCAAAGATGAAGACCAGGGGGCCCACACCCTGTCCACGAGGGTGGGGGCGCGCCCCCCTCTAGGGGCGCGGGGCGCGCCCCCCTACCTCGTGGGCCCCCTGGATGCCCTCCAACGCCAACTCCAACTCTATATATTTGCTTTCGGAGAGAAAAAAATCAGAGAGAAGAAATCATCGCGTTTTACGATACGGAGCCGCCGCCAAGCCCTAAAACCTCTGGGGAGGGCTGATCTGGAGTCCGTTCGGGGCTCCGGAGAGGGGGATTCGTCGCCGTCGTCATCATCAACCATCCCCCATCACCAATTTCATGATGCTCACCGCCGTGCGTGAGTAATTCCATCGTAGGCTTGCTGGACGGTGATGTGTTCGATGAGATTTATCATGTAATCGAGTTAGTTTTGTTAGGGTTTGATCCCTGGTATCCATTATGTTCCGAGATTGATGTTGCTATGACTTTGCTATGCTTAATGCTTGTCACTAGGGCCCAAGTGCCATGATTTCAGATCTGAACCTATTATGTTTTCATGAATATATGTGAGTTCTTGATCCTATCTTGCAAGTCTATAGTCACCTACTATGTATTATGATCCGGCAACCCCGAAGTGACAATAATCAGGACCACTCCCGGTGATGACCATAGTTTGAGGAGTTCATGTATTCACTATGTGCTAATGCTTTGTTCCGGTTCTCTATTAAAAGGAGGCCTTAATATCCCTTAGTTTCCAATAGGACCCCGCTGCCACGGGAGGGTAGGACAAAAGATGTCATGCAAGTTCTTTTCCATAAGCACGTATGACTATGTACAGAATACATGCCTACATTACATTGATGAATTGGAGCTAGTTCTGTGTCACCCTATGTTATGACTGTTACATGATGAACCGCATTCGGCATAATTATCCATCACTGATCCAGTGCCTACGAGTATTCCATATACTGGTTTACGCTTATTTACTTTCCCGCTGCTACTGTTACAATCACTACAAAATACCAAAAACATTACTTTTGCTGTCTTTACTTTTGTTGCCGCTACCACCACTATCATATTACTTTGCTACTAAACACTTTGCTGCAGATACTAAGTTTCCAGGTGTGGTTGAATTGACAACTCAGCTGCTAATACTTGAGAATATTCTTTGGCTCCCCTTGTGTCGAATCAATAAATTTGGGTTGAATACTCTACCCTCGAAAGCTGTTGCGATCCCCTATACTTGTGGGTTATCAAGACTAATTTCTGGCGCCGTTGCCGGGGAGCATAGCTCTATTCTTTGAGTCACTTGTGATTTATATCTGCTGGACACTATGAAGAACTTGAAAGACGCTAAGACAACAATTTATCCCTCAACTACAAGGGGAGGTAAGGAACTGCCATCTAGCTCTGCACTTGATTCACCTTCTGTTATGAGTAGGCTAGCGACACCTAAACCTGCTTTTGCTATTCGTTTCGATATATCACATGTTATTGATGATGCCACTTCTGCTATGCATGATACTTATGATGAAACTGCTTCTATGCCTGATACTACTATGCCCCTTGGTGAATTTCTTGATGAACAAATTGCTAGGGCTAGAGAAAAAGAAATTATTGAATCTGAATACGATGATGATAGTGATGATGAAAATATGCCTGTTATTCCTGAAGGTTATGTTTCTGATAAAGAATCTTCTTTAGCTATTTTAGCTTGCAGGGATAGATATGAGCTTAAGAGGTTATTAGTTAAATGGAACAAAGAATCACTTAGAGATAAAATGAAACCCGACCCTGCTTTTGCTACTTCACCTATATGTGTTCCTAATAAGGATTATGAATTCTCTGTTGATCCTGATATAATTACTTTGTTTGAATCTGATCCGTTTTATGGCTATGAATCTGAAACTGTTGTGGCACATCTTACTAAGTTAAATGATATAGCCGCCCTGTTTACTAATGATGAGAGATCGCGTTACTTTTATATACTCAAAATATTTCCGTTCTCATTAAAGGGTGATGCTAAGATATGGTTTAATTCTCTTGATCCTGGTTGTGTGCGTAGTCCCCAGGATATGATTTATTACTTCTCTGCTAAATATTTCCCTGCTCATAAGAAACAAGCTTCTTTGAGGGAAATATACAACTTCGTGCAAATTAAAGAAGAGAGTCTCCCACAAGCTTGGGGGAGGCTTCTCAAGTTACTTAATGCTTTGCCTGATCATCCTCTTAAGAAACCTGAAATACTTGATATCTTTTATAATGGACTAACCGATGCTTCCAGAGATTACCTGGATAGTTGTGCTGGTTCTCTTTTCAGGGAAAGAACACCAGATGAAGCTGAAATTCTATTGAATAATATGTTGACAAATGAAAATAATTGGGCACCTCCTGAGCCAGCTCCTGCTCCAATTACTGAGCCTATTCTTAAACCAACTCCGAAGAAGAGAGGTGTTCTATTCCTCAGTCCCGAAGATATGCAAGAGGCAAAGAAATCTGTGAAAGAAAAAGGTATTAAAGCTGAAGATGTTAAGACTTTACCTCCTATTGAAGAAATACATGGTCTTAATATACCGCCTGTTGAAGAAACATATGATCTCAATTCTTTATTTACTGAAGAACCTCCTGATCCCGATATCCTGACACAGGTAGTAAAGGTAAATTCTCTCTATAGATATGATAAAGTTGAAGTCCCTCCTACTAAAATTGCTAGTCAGTGCTTGGATGAGTTTGATAACTTTATGTTTAAGCAAGATGACTTCAATGCTTATTTTGGTCGACAATTAAAAGAAAATGCTTATATGATTAGACGCTTGGGTGATTATATGGCTAATATTAAAGGTGAAGTTAAACTTGTTAGCAAACATGCTTCTATGGTTACCACTCAAGTAGAACAAGTACTTAAGGCTAAAAAAGAAGTGCTTGATGAAATGAATAGTAATAAAAATGATTATGCTGTTAGAGTGGCTTCTAAAACTGGTAGAATGACTCAGGAACCTATGTATCCTGAAGGCCACCCTAAGAGAATCGAGCAAGATTCTCAAAGAAATAATATTGATGTTCCTAGTTCTTCTAAAAAGAAGAAGAAGAAAAATGATAGAACTATGCAAACTTCTTGTGAACCTATTGCTGAACCACCTGATAATCCAAATGATATCTCTATGTCTGATGCTGAAACACAATCTGGTAATGAACATGAACCTAATGAAAATATTAATGATGATGTTCATGATGATGCTCAACCTAGTAATGATAATGATGTAGAAATTGAACCTGTTGTTGATCTTGATAACCCACAATCAAAGAATCAACGTTATGATAAAAGAGACTTTGTCGCTAGGAAAGATGCTAAAGAAAGGGAACCTTGGGTTCAGAAACCCATGCCTTTTCCTCCGAAACCATCCAAGAAAAAGGATGATGAGGATTTTGAGCGCTTTGCTGAAATGATTAGGCCTATCTTTTTGCGTATGTGATTAACTCATGTGCTCAAAACAAATCCTTATGCTAAATATATGAAGGATATCATTACTAATAAAAAAAGATACCGGAAGCTGAAATTTCCACCATGCTTGCTAATTATACTTTTAAGGGTGGAATACCAAAGAAACTTGGAGACCCCGGAGTACCTACTATACCTTGCTCCATTAAAAGAAATTATATTAAAACTGCTTTATGTGATCTTGGAGCCGGTGTTAGTGTTATGCCTCTCTCTTTAAATCGTAGACTTGACATGAATAAGTTGACACCTACTGAAATATCTTTGCAAATGGCTGATAAATCAACCGCTATACCTGTCGTTATCTGTGAGGATGTGCCTGTTGTGGTTGCAAACGTTACTATTTTAACGGACTTTGTTATTCTTGATATTCCCGAGGATGATAGTATGTCTATTATTCTTGGAAGACCTTTTCTTAATACTGCAGGGGCTGTTATTGATTGCAACAAAGGCAATGTCACTTTTCATGTTAATGGTAATGAGCATACGGTACATTTTCCGAGGAAACAACCTCAAGTTCATAGTATCAACTCCATTGGAAAAATTCCATCGATTATAATTGGAGGTTTTGAATTTCCTCTTCCTACTGTCAAAAAGAAATATGATATACTTATTATAGGGGATGTGCATATCCCCGTTGAGGTAACTTAGTGTTATTCGAAATTTCTCCGGTTTCATGATTATCGGAATGTGTTTGTTAACAAGACTTGATCAACCTTGTTAGTGGATTCTTTTTGATGAGCATGAGATGGATGAAACTAGAAGCACCACCTTCTGTACCTTCTCTTTATTTTCTGTTAATTAGTATAAATAAAGTAAAAATAGTATTTTTTCTGTTTGTTTCCTGACTTATCCGTCCAATATAAAAATATCCCGAAAATAAAAGTCCTCAGAATGCCATGCCAATTTAATATGATTTTTTCGGGAATATTTGAGGATTTACTATGCAAAAATTACCGCGGGAGGAGCTGCCACCTGGCCACGAGGGTGGTGGGCGCGCCCCCCTGCCTCATGGGCCCACGGTGGCCCTCCTCCACTTATCCCAGCACCCATCTTCTTCCTCTGTCTCACACAAACCCGAAAAACCAACTCAAGCACGAGTTCCAGCCACTTTTGCTGTGATTTTTGATCTCCTTGCTCAAAGCACCTCTCGCAAAACTGCTTGGGGAGATTGTTCCTTGGTATGTGACTCCTCCATTGGTCCAATTAGCTTTTGTTCTAGTGCTTTATTATTTGCAAATTTGTGCTGCATAGGTGACCATGTTCTTGAGCCTGCATGTCAAATTTATATGGTTCCAAGTAGTTCTAATGCTTGATATAGGCTCTAGGCACTTGTAGGAGTAGTTGCTATCAGTTTTATTGAAGTTGGTTCACTTTTGTTTGAAGTTACTAAAAATTTCAGATTATTTCAGAAAAATAATGAGGAGACTTTTGAGGGGTTCATCGAGCCGAAGCTCAATGGATAAACAAAATGAAGAAGCTCAGAGGCCCAAATATAATTTGCCTCGTACCGCGGAGATCCGGCCGTGTGAATGGCCTTCTGATAATTTCTTGAGAGAGGCCGAGATTTATGAGGATTTCTATTCATTGATTAAGAATGCTGCCCTCACCGACTTCGTTCGCGACCAACGTCCACAGTATCTCTTACTCACAAATACTTTTGTGCAAAACTTCTACTTTTTCCCTAAAGAGTCACCTCCTTCAGTAGAGTTTCATTTATATGACGTTGTGAAGAAAATGCCATTGTCTGAATTTTGCACAGTCTGCAACATACCTCCTGATGGTATCTTAGAGGAACCACCTCGTAAAGAGTTGGAACCATTTATTAACCTTATCTCTATGGGAGAAACCAGGAAGGTTTCTAATGCAAGAATCACTAGCATACATTTTCCTGTGTTACGCTATTTTGCTTTATTTGCTAGTCAATGCTTGATTGGTCGTGGGAACTGTGGGAACCTTAGTGTTCCTGATATTATTATTCTATTCCATGGTTTATACCACGACAACACTGTTAGTATGGGCGGAATTATTGCTAGGCGGTTGAGTCTGAACCGTACTAAAGGCCCCATCTTTGGAGGCATTTATGCTTCTCGCCTTGCTGCACACTTTAACATAGCTACTAGGCATTATGAGAAAGAAGAAAAATTGCTGCCTAATGCTTATCTAGACTATAAGAGCATGATAGCTCATGATTTTCTTGTTAAGGACAGGAATGGAGAGCTCAAATATAAGTTATACTTTGATAAACATTATCCTGAAACTATTACGTTGCCTGCTCCTTCTTTGCTTAATTTTCTAGGACCCTACCTCGTTACGTGGGCTGCCGTCCAAGCTTACAAGAATCCTGCACCAGCCCCGGAACAGGAACCACAAGATGAGCCTCCATGACAATCTGTTTATTCTTGGGATCCAGAGATGACTGTCAGCCAGTGACAGTCAGAGTCTTCTTCTTGATCACAGTATGATCCCAACTATTCTTCGTCGCAGTACGACCCCAGCTACACCTATGGGTATCCGCCAGGCTATCCCTGGCAATAGACCAACTTAGGCCAAAAGCCTAAGCTTGGGGGAGTACGTATTTCTCATTGACATTACATTTATGTTCACACACACTCGTTGCTAGATGTCGGTGCTCATACTCTTTCACTGTAATATCCATGCTAGTTTATTTTGTTTTTCCCGCTTTCTTCTTGTGTGTTTGTTAAACCTTAAGAAAAACCAAAAAATTAGTTGTAGCTTTTAATTAATTTACTTTCCATGCTTGTAGTAGTAATTAAAAAAGAAAACCCAAAAATATTTCCCGTTCTTCTTTTGCTTGTTGGGAGCTTTCCCGTGTAAATAGTTTTACTTCTTTTCTTTTCTTTGGGGGTCAATAGGAGAAGACCATAATTAAATTGTTGAAGTGGCTCTTATATGCATTATTTTTTATTTAACCAAGAGCCCATATTGCCTTGTCTTCTCCTGTTTATTGAATGCTCGCAGATTCCAGCTTAGTCCAATGCACGTACACTCTTATTATTATTCACACCGTTCGGTCATGCAAGTGAAAGGCAATTATGATGATATATGATGGACTGACTGAGATGAGAAAAGCTGGTATGAACTCGACCTCTTTTGTTTTTGTAAATATGATGAGTCCCTCGTTCTTGATTCGGCTTATTATGAATAAACATGTTTGCAATGACAATTGGAGATCATAGTTGCTTGTGCCATGCTTGATTAGCTATGAGTTATAATGATTTACCTTGCGTGCCAACATGCTATTGAGATGATTATGATGTGGTATGATGGGGTGCTATCCTCCTTTGAATGATTTAAGTGACTTGACTTGGCACATGTTCACACATGTAGTTGAAACAAAATCAACATAGCCTTCACGATATTTATGTTCATGGTGGATTATATCCTACTCATGCTTGCATCCAATGTTTATTAATTTTAATGCATGTACATGGCTGTTGTTGCTCTCTAGTTGGTCGCTTCCCAGCCTTTTGCTAGCCTTCACCTGTACTAAGCGGGAATACTTCTTGTGCATCCAATCCCTTAAACCCCAAAGTTATTCCAGATGATTCCACCATACCTTCCTATATGCGGTATCTACCTGCCGTTCCAAGTAAATTTGTATGTGCCAAACTCTAAACCTTCAAATAAACATTCTGTTTTGTATGCTCGAATAGCTCATGTATCAACCAAGGCTGTCCTTATCTTCCGTGTTAGGCGGGTTATTCTCAAGAGGAGTGGACTCCGCTCCTCACTCACGAGAAAATGGCTGGTCACCGGGATGTCCAGTCCCATGCTTTATGCAAACTAAATCAAAATTAATTGCAAACAAAACTCCCCCTGGGACCTGATGTATGTTGGAGACACTCGTTGTTTCGAGCAAGTCATGGATTGATGCTTGTTGGTGGAGGGGGAGTATAAACTTTACCGTTCTGTTTGGGAACCGCCTATAATGTGTTTAGCATGGAAGATATCACCATCTCTTAGTTGCTACGTTGACAATGAAAGTATACCGCTCAAAATACAATTTATCTCTATCGCAAAACCGAGCTCTGGCACCTCTACAAACCCTGCTTCCCTCTGCGAAGGGCCTATTCATTTACTTTTATGTTGAGTCATCACCCTCTTATTAAAAAGCACTAGCTGGAGAGCACAACTGTCATTTGCATTCATCACTATTAATTATATTGGGTGTGACTATGATTGGATCTCTTTTACCATGAATTACAATGTCTAGTCAATCCTTGATCTTTAAAGGTGCTTTGCATTTATGTTTTGCGGTCTCAGAAAGGGCTAGCGAGATACCATCTTGTTATATCATATTATGATTGTTTTGAGAAAGTGTTGTCATCCAAGATTTATTATTATGACTTGCTAGTTGATTATGCTATTGATATGAGTAATTATGAGACCTGAGAATTATTGCAAATGTGGTTAGTTATGATCTATGCTGAAAACTTGAATGCTGGCTTGACATAGTTACAACAACACGAGCAAACAGAGTTTGTAAAAGTTTTTCTTTCTTTCTTTCAGTTTGTCAACTGAATTGCTTGACGACAAGCAAGGGTTTAAGCTTGGGGGAGTTGATACGTCTCCGTCGTATCTACTTTTCCAAACACTTTTTCCCTTGTTTTGGACTCTGACTTGTATGATTTGAATGGAACTAACCCGGACTGACGCTGTTTTCAGCAAAATTGCCATGGTGTTGTTTTATGTGCAGAAAACAAATATTCTCGGAATGACCTGAAACTCCACGGAACATCTTAGAAAAAATAAAAAAAATCCTCACCAAACATGAAGACCAGGGGGCCCACACCCTGTCCACGAGGGTGGGGGGCGCCCCCCCCACCTCGTGGGCCCCCTGGATGCCCTCCGACGCCAACTCCAACTCTATATATTTGCTTTCGGAGAGAAAAAATCAGAGAGAAGAAATCATCACGTTTTACGATACGGAGCCGCCGCCAAGCCCTAAAACCTCTCGGGAGGGCTGATCTGGAGTCTGTTCGGGGCTCCGGAGAGGGGGATTCGTCGACGTCGTCATCATCAACCATCCTCCATCACCAATTTCATGATGCTCACCGCCGTGCGTGAGTAATTCCATCGTAGGCTTGCTGGACGGTGATGGGTTGGATGAGATTTATCATGTAATCGAGTTAGTTTTGTTAGGGTTTGATCCCTAGTATCCATTATGTTCTGAGATTGATATTGCTATGACTTTGCTATGGTTAATGCTTGTCACTAGGGCCCGAGTGCCATGATTTCAGATCTGAACCTATTATGTTTTCATGAATATATGTGAGTTCTTGATCCTATCTTGCAAGTCTATAGTCACCTACTATGTGTTATGATCCGGCAACCTCGAAGTGACAATAATCGGGACCACTCCCGGTGATGACCATAGTTTGAGGAGTTCATGTATTCACTACGTGCTAATGCTTTGTTCTGGTTCTCTATTAAAAGGAGGCCTTAATATCCCTTAGTTCCCAATAGGACCCCGCTGCCACGGGAGGGTAGGACAAAAGTTGTCATGCAAGTTCTTTTCCATAAGCACGTATGACTATATACGGAATACATGCCTACATTACATTGATGAATTGGAGCTAGTTCTGTGTCACCCTATGTTATGACTGTTACATGATGAACCACATCCGGCATAATTATCCATCACCGATCCGGTGCCTACGAGTTTTCCATATACTGGTTTACGCTTATTTACTTTCCCGCTGCTACTGTTACAGTCACTACAAAATACCAAAAACATTACTTTTGTTGTCTTTACTTTTGTTGCCGCTACCACCACTATCATATTACTTTGCTACTAAACACTTTGCTGCAGATACTAAGTTTCCAGGTGTGGTTGAATTGACAACTCAGCTACTAATACTTGAGAATATTCTTTGGCTCCCCTTGTGTCGAATCAATAAATTTGGGTTGAATACTCTACCCTCGAAAGCTGTTGCGATCCCCTATACTTGTGGGTTATCACCTACCCTCCAGTGGCAGCGGGTGAGGGAGTCCTGGATTAGGGGGTCTCCGGACAGCCGGACTATATCCTTTGGCCAGACTGTTGGACTATGAAGATACAAGATTGAAGACTTTGTCTCGTGTCCGGATGGGACTCTACTTGGCGTGGAAGGCAAGCTAGGCAATACAGATATGGATATCTCCTCCTTTGTAACCGACCTTGTGTAACGCTAACCCTCTCCGGTGTCTATATAAACCGAAGGGTTTTAGTCCGTAGGACAACATACAATCATACCATAGGCTAGCTTCTAGGGTTTAGCCTCTCCGATCTCGTGGTAGATCAACTCTTGTAATACTCATATCATCAAGAATAAAACAAGCAGGACGTAGGGTTTTACCTCCATCAAGAGGGCCCGAACCTGGGTAAAACATCGTGTCCCCTGCCTCCTGTTACCATCCGCCTTAGACGCACAGTTCGGGACCCCCTACCCGAGATCCGCCGGTTTTGACACCGACATTGGTGCTTTCATTGAGAGTTCCTCTGTGTCGTCATCATCAGGCTTGATGGCTCCTTCGATCATCGTTAGCGACACAGTCCAGGGTGAGACTTTTCTCCCTGGACAGATTTTTGTATTTGGCGGCTTTGCACCGCGGGCCAATTCGCTTGGCCATCTGGAGCAGATTGAAAGCTACGCCCCTGGCCATCAGGTCAGGTTTGGAAGCCTAAACTACACGGCCGATATCCGCGGAGACTTGATCTTCGACGGATTCGAGCACCTGCCGAGTGCGCCGCACTGTCACGATGGGCATGATTTAGCTCTGCCACCGAACAGTGTCCTAGAGACCGCACCTGCAGCCGCTCCGACCTTTAATTCGGAGCCAACTGCGCCATCCGAGGGCGGGTGGTTAGACCCTGCCGCGGAGGCAGCAGCCTCAACGGAGATCGAACCGAACACCAACCTTATCCTTCGCGAGGCCCGTGACTCCCCATCATCGGACTCTCCTCCGGACTCTGGACCATCCATGCCCCTGCCAATCGAATCCGATTGGGTGCCGATCATGGAGTTCACTGCCGCGGATATCTTTCAGCACTCGCCCTTCGGCGACATACTGAATTCACTGAGGTCTCTCTCTTTGTCAGGAGAGTCCTGGCCGGATTATGACCGGCAGGATTGGGATGCGGACGATGAGGAAATTCGACGCCCACCCACCACCCACTTCATAGCCACTGTCGATGACTTGACCGACATGCTCAACTCCGACTCCGAAGACATCGACGGTATGGACGACGATGTAGGAGACGAACAGGAACCAGCGCCTATAGGGCACTGGAAAGCCACCTCGTCGTATGACATATATATGGTGGACACACCCAAAGAATGCAATGGCGACATAACAGCGGAGGATGACCCCTCCAAGAAGGAACCTAAGCGCCGGCGTCAGCGGCGCCGCTCTAAGTCCCGCCAAAGCAAAAACAGTGATTCCGGCACAGGAGATAATAACACCCCGTACAATGCCGAAGACAACCCCCTCCAGCAAGATTCAGCACAGGAGGATGGAGAAGCCAGCCCTCATGAGAGAGCGACAGATAGAGAGGAAGAGGATGATAATTACATACCTCCCTCCGAAGACGAGGCAAGCCTCGGCGACGACAAATTTGTCGTGCCTGAGGATCCCATTGAGCAAGAGCGCTTCAAGCACCGGCTTATAGCCACGGCAAATAGCCTTAAGAAGAAGCATCATCAGCTTCAAGCTGATCAAGATCTGCTAGCTGACAGATGGACTGGAGTCCTCGCGGCCGAGGAATATAAACTCAAACGCCCCTCCAAGAGTTACCCAAATGCAGGTTGCTACCCCGACTGGAGGAAGAAGCGTATGACGCGGCTGATGGGCCACCTCGTGGCCGCGATAGAGAGGCATTCCAGCCAAAAGCTCAGCCTGTACCCCGACACCATTCAAATAAAAAGGCATGGGGAAATACGCCAAACCTGTGAGACGTATTGGAGGACAAAGCAAAACATGTAAGATCGATCTACGGATCACGAGGGCGCGCCACTATGCGAGACAATAAACGTCACGCCGGATACAGGAAAAGTAAATCCGTCCGGGCCGAACACAGCAGGCAAGACTCATTGGAGCCGCGTCGCGATATAGCCCAGTACAAAGGTGCCGCACACCCCTTATGCTTCATAGATGAAGTAATGGATCATCAAATCCCAGAGGGTTTCAAACCCATAAACATAGAATCATACGACGGCACGACAGATCCTGCGGTATGGATCGAGGATTTCCTCCTGCACATCCACATGGCCCGCGGTGATGACCTACACGCAATCAAATACCTCCCACTCAAACTTAAAGGACCAGCTCGGCATCGGCTCAACAGCTTGCCAGCAGAGTACATTGGCTGTTGGGAAGATCTGGAAGCTACATTCCTCGACAACTTTCAGGGCACTTATGTGCGACCACCAGACGCCGATGACATGAGCCATATAATTCAGCAGGCAGAGGAATCGGCCAGGCAATTCTGCACACGGTTCCTAACAAAGAAAAATCAAATCATCGACTGTCCGGATGCAGAGGCCCTAGCAGCTTTTAAACACAATATCCGCGACGAGTGGCTAGCCCGGCACCTTGGTCAGGAAAAGACGAAATCTATGGCAGCCCTCACGACATTCATGACCTGCTTTTGTGCGGGAGAAGACAGCTGGCTGGCTCGCAGTAATAACATGTCAAAGAATTGTGGTACTTCAGATACCAAGGACGGCAATGGCAGGTCACATCGCAACAAACATAAGTGCCACATTAACAACGACAATACCGAGGATACGGCAGTCAATGCCGGATTCAAAGGCTCTAAACCCGGTCAGCGGAAAAAGCCATTTAAAAGAAGCACTCTGGGCCCGCCCAGTTTGGACCGCATAATTGATCGCTCGTGTCAAATACACGGCACCCCCGACAAGGCAGCCAACCACACCAATAGGGATTGTTGGGTATTCAAGCAGGCCGGCAAGTTAAATACCGAAAACAAAGATAAGGGGCCACATAGCGATGACGAGGAAGAGCCCCGGCAGCCGAACACCGGAGGACAGAAGAGGTTCCCCCACAAGTGCAGACGGTGAACATGATATACGCAACCCACATCCCCAAGAGGGAGCGGAAGCGTGCGCTCAGGGACGTATATGCGTTGGAGCCAGTCGCCCCAAAGTTCAACCCATGGTCCTCCTGTCCGACCACCTTCGATTGCGGGGACCACCCCACTAGTATCCGTCATGGAGGATTCGCCGCACTGGTCCTAGACCCAATCATTAATGGATTTCACCTCACTCGAGTCCTTATGGATGGCGGCAGCAGCCTGAACCTGCTTTACCAGGACACAGTGCGAAAAATGGGTATAGACCCCTCAAGGATCAAACCCACAAAAACGACCTTTAAAGGCATCATACCAGGTGTAGAGGCCCATTGCACAGGCTCAGTCACACTGGAAGTGGTCTTCGAATCCCCGGATAACTTCCGAAGCGAAGAGTTAATCTTCGATATAGTCCCGTTCCGCAGTGGTTATCATGCACTGCTCAGGCGAACCGCATTTGCGAGATTCAATGCGGTACCGCATTATGCATACCTCAAGCTCAAGATGCCAGGACCTCAGGGGGTCATTACAGTTAACGAAAACACAGAGCGCTCTCTCCGAACGGAGGAGCACACTGCGGCCCTCGCAGCGGAAGCGCAAAGCAGCCTCTTAAGGCAATCCACTAGTTCGGCATTGAAGGACCCAAACACCTTCAAGCGCGCCCGGAGTAATCAGCAACAGGACCGCCTGGCACATTCCGAGCTCGCATAGCAATGCGGCCCCCACCCGGCCCAAGCCAAATGGCGAAATTCGTGCCACGCGTACATAATTATGCATTAAAAATACCATGGGCACAGGCGGGGAGGGGGCATGACTATGGCACGCCCCAAGACGCGGCTTAAACCGCACTAGGGGCTTCCTGTTTTGTTATTTTTTTCTTTTCAGGACTTTAATCTCTGGAAACCCGGTCCGGCAGCATGATTGCCAAACATATGATGCAGCAACCAAGAAGGCAGAAAGCTACGTCACACCACAGAACTCCTAGGTGGATTACGATAACGAGTGTAATACTTGCCTTAATACTATTCTTCAGCTCGCCCTGGGAGGGGACATAGTCCTACTTTTTGCTTATTGCACTGCATGTATCATTATGCTTTAACGCACCTTTTTGAATAAACAATGCATAGCATTAAGACTATTATTGCATTCTTTTTTTTATATATGTTCATTCATGACATCCAGCACCCGTACACTCTGGTACGGCCAATACGCTAGGGGCTTAAGCATACCCCACAATACGGCGTGAAAAGTCTGGACACTTTCAACAGTGCGACACCCCGAACTTATAGCATTATATGCATCAGCTCCGAATCATGTCTTGGGTCAATAGTTGGGTTTGCCCGGCTCGCATGTTTTGGTACCTTACGTTTCGCTATATCGGCTAAGGTAGCACTGGGAGAACTACTGCGATTGTGCCCCGGTTCTGCTGGGCTAAGCACCTTAGTAGAGAAAGCTAAAACTGACTGTCATGATAAGGTGAGAGACTGGTCGCTGTTCGAGAGGTTTTCGAGTCCTTAAAGACTTATGCCGCTTAGAGCGAGGAGTCGGCCCTGTCCGGCTTAAGGCGTGTATTGCGCCCCGAGTTCGGCCTTCCAAACACTAGGGGCTTCGCCAAAATTTAAAATTATAGAATTCTATGGCTAAGTGAGAGTGATAACGCATTATACTCCGATTGCCGTGTTCGTTGTGCTGAGCACCTCCCTCGAAGGACCCAAAAATGGGAACAAGAGTGCTCAGGTTTATCCCAAACACCCCAGCACTCGTGGCATGGGGGCAGAAGCCGACGACTAGCCATCTCTCAGATTTGATAAACAGCCAAACAGAAGGTAATATTTTAAATTCAAACAAGCGTTGCACAGCGCATATGAACAAGTTTTCATGAATACAGGATTACACGAGCGGGTTTACTCAAATATTGTATCTTTGGTACACTCGTCCGCTACGAGACGGGCACCCTTCAGGACACCCTCATAGTACATCTCGGGGTGGCGATGCTCCTTGCCCTCCGGCGGCCCTTCCTTGATCAGCTTCACGGCGTCTAGCTTGGCCCATTGCACCTTCACACGGGCGAAAGCCCGGCGTGCACCTTCGATGCAGACGGACCGCTTGACGACTTACCGCCATGGGAAGGCATCCACAAGCCGCCTCACCAGGCCGAAGTAGCTGTTTGGAAGGGCATCGCCAGGCCACAGCCGGACTATAAATCCCATCATGGCCTGTTCGGCCGCCTTGTGTAGCTCGACTAGCTACTTTAGCTGGTCGCTCATAGGCATCGGGTGTTCGGTCCCAGTATATTGGGCCCAGAACAACTTCTCCGTTGAGCTTCCCTCCTCGACCTGGTAAAACGTTGTGGCACCCGACACGCTGCGGGGCAAATCTGCGAATGCTCCTAGAGAGCTCCAGATTCGGGTAAGTAACAAGTAATTTACTTTCACATGCTTGCTTTGCATATAGAATGCCTTACCCGCCGCTATCATCTTCATCGCATCAATCTCCTGGAGGGCCTTTTGGGCTTCGGCCTTGGCATTCTTTGCGCTCTCGAGGGCCGCGGCAAGCTCGGACTCTCGCGTCTTCAAGTCAAGCTCCAACGCCTCGTGCTTTGTCACGAGAGCGTGGAGCTCTTGCTACACCTCGCCCACCCGAGCCTCCTGCCTTTCCCGCTCGGCGCGCTCCTTGGCCGCTTTGTTTTCGGCCTCGGATAGCGCTTGCTTCAGGGTCGCCACCTCGGTCGTGGCCCCTGGCAAATTCATGATGATCCTGTCATTTTGCAATCGCATTCCTTTAATATATATGTCCATAGACTAGGTACTACTTACCTTTGTTCTCCTCGAGCTGCCTCTTGGAAAGGCCGAGCTCTTCCGTGGACCCTTTGAGGTCCTGCTTCAGTGCGGCGACCTCCGCAGTCAGTGTGGCAGAGGCCAGCAGCGAAGCCTGCATACGCATATAGACATACTTATATTAGACTCCTGCGACAGTGTTTGATCCTCTGTTCGGCTTTTCTTTGTGAACACCAAACAGAGCATCAGGGGCTACTGTCTATGCAGTAATATTTTTCCCATATTTCAAAAACTTACCTCAAAGCCTGTTAGAAGGCTGGCACAGGCTTCAGTCAGTCCGCTCTTGGAGGACTAAACCTTCTGGACCACCGCACTCATAATAGTGCGGTGCTCCTCGTCGATGGAAGCGCTGCGAAGCACTCCCAGCAGATTGTCCGGTGCCTCTGGATGGACAGAGGTCACCGGCACAGGTGTCTTGCCCCTCTTGGAAGGAGGCCGTCTGCCCGAGTCCGGAACCACTGGAGGTTCCGGCGCGGTGTTCGGCCGAGGGCCGAACTCGGAGCCCTCGGGGCCTTGTTCCCTCTGCTCCCGGAGTCCGGAAGGTCGCCTTGAGGCGCCTCCGGGACGGTCTCCCCTCGACCCGGTGCCTCTTGAGACAACACCTCGGCGTTGTCCGTAGGGCAAGGGGAGGTGGCGGTCAGAAGTGGATCGCTATCTATATCCGACGGGTCCAGGGAGCCGTCCGACGAGGATACGTCGATACAGGCTCGGGGCGGTCTGCATAATCACGATTCGGCGTTAGGAGAAGCAGTGCCACAAAGGAATGCTATGAGCTACTCTGGTATCCGAATGATCACGACTTCGCCAGGGGCTTGGCCCTGGGTAACCACTCGTCTTCACCTTCGGCGGCAATGGTGGAACTATCCGGAAGGAGAGTCCTTCCCTTCTTGGACCCTTCGGCCCCCCCAGTTGGGGCGGCCTTCCTTTTCTTGTCTCCCCCGACTGGAGGGGGAGCGTCTTCATCTTCCTCCTCGTCTTCGTGGGACGAGTGCGCCGAGGAGTCCTCGGATGATGAGTCCGATATCACCTGGCGCCGGGAACTCTTTCGGGTTCCCTTGGCCTTCTTGGTCTTCTCCGGCACCTTGTAAGGAGCCAGAGTCAGCATCTCCATCAGGAGAGCATCCGCAGTGTCTTCGGGCAGAGGGGTCGGACAGTTAATCTACCCCGACGTCTCCACCCAGTCCTGTCAAAGGTATGGAGCTCAGACCCCGCACATGATTAAGCTAGGGGAAATAAATATCCTACTGGATGTATAGAACTCACCGAACGTGCTAGGCGCTTTGCGCTTAGCCCGCGGTCCTCGGCGAGAGAGGGAGGGACCTCGGCACCCTTGAACAGCACCCTCCAGACGTCCTTGTGCGTCGTATCGAAGAGCTCGCTTAGAGTCTGGTGCTGGGCCGGGTCGAACTCCCACAAGTTAAAATCCCGTTGTTGACACGGGAGGATCCGGCGGATGAGCATGACCTGGACTATGTTGACAAGCTTGAGCTTCTTGCTTGCCATACTCCGGATACATTTTTGGAGTCCATCCAGCTCCACCGATGAACCCCACGACAAGCCCTTCTCTTTCCAGGAAGTGAGCCGTGTAGGGAATCCGGATCGAAACTCAGGGGCCGCCGCCCATTTGGTGTCGCGCGGCTCGGTGATGTAGAACCAGGCTGGTTGCCACCCCTTTATGGTCTCCACGAAGGAGCCCTCAAGCCATGTGACATTGGGCATCTTGCCCACCATGGCTCCGCCGCATTCTGCTTGTTGGCCTCCCACCACCCTAGGCTTGATGTTAAAGGTCTTCAGCCATAGGCCAAAGTGGGGCCGGACGTGGAGGAAAGCCTCACAGACGATGATGAACGCCAAAATGTTGAGGATGAAGTTCAGGGCCAGATCATGAAAGTCCAGCCCGTAGTAGAACATGAGACCACGGACGAATGGATGAAGGGGAAACCCCGGTCCACGGAGGAAGTGGTGGAGGAAAACTACCCTCTCATGAGGTTCCGGGGTAGGAACGATCTGCCCCGCAGCGGGCAGCCGATGCGCGATATTCGCGGCTAAGTATCCGGCGCCGCGCAGCTTTTTGATGTGCCCCTCCGTAACGGAGGAAGCCATCCATTCCCCCCCCTGCTCCGGACATGTTTGGAGAAGGTTGAGGGGAAGGATGTGGACTTGGGCGTTGGAGCTCGAGTGCGCAAGAATGGATAGGCAAGGAGGAAGAAGGCGTGGGTAGAAAAAGGTTAAACCTTATCCATTTATAAGGGTGGCCGAAGCCATGCGCCCCCACTAGCCTGGTAAAACTCGCTTATTCCCCAAGCGACGTAATTGATGGTGCGGTTGGGTTACCCACGCCCGTATTGATGAGAATCCCGTAATAAGGGGGACACGATCCCTGCTTTGACAAGACGTGTCAGGAAACTGCCTCGCGTTATGTGCGGAGTTAGTTAAAGGAAACAGTTCGAATAATCACCGAGCCCTAACATAACGTCATGTTGCCGAAACGTGTCAGCAGATTAGATTTATGGACATATTATTCTCTCTACGGTGGTATGTGTTGGGGAACGTAGTAATTTAAAAAATTTCCTACGCACACGCAAGATCATGGTGATGCATAGCAACGAGAGGGGAGAGTGTTGTCCACGTAACCTCATAGACCGAAAGCGGAAGCGTTATAACAACACGGTTGATGTAGTCGTATGTCTTCATGGCCTAACCGATCAAGCACCAAAACTACGGCACCTCTGAGTTCTAGCACACGTTCAGCTCGATGACGATCCCCGGACTCTGATCTAGCAAAGTGTCGAGGATGAGTTCCATCAGCACGACGGCGTGGTGACGATCTTGATGTTCTACCTTCGCAGGGCTTCGCCTAAGCACCGCTACAATATTATCGAGGATTATGGTGGAGGGGGGCACCGCACACGGCTAAGAGATCTCAAGGATCAATTGTTGTGTCCATGGGGTGCCCCCTGCCTCCGTATATAAAGGAGCAAGGGGGAGGAGGCTGGCCCTAGGAGGGGCGCGCCAGGGGAGTAGGATTCCTAATCCTAGTTGGAGTAGGTTTCCTCCTTTCCTAGTCCAACTAGGAGAAGGGGGAAAAGGGGGGAAGAGGGGAAGGAAGGGAGAGAGGGGCCGCGCCCCAAACCCCTTGTCCAATTCGGACTGGGCTTGGGAGGGGGGCGCGCCACCTCCTGGTCCTTCCCACTAAGGCCCATTAAGGCCCATTGCTTCTTCCTCGTATTCCCGTAACTCTCTGGTACCTCCGAAAATACCTGAATCACTCGGAACCTTTCCGATGTCCGAATATAGTCGTCCAATATATTGATTTTTACGTCTCGACCATTTCGAGACTCCTCGTCATGTCCCTGATCTCATCCGGGACTCCAAACTTCTTCGGTACATCAAAACTCATAAACTCATAATATAACTGTCATCGAAACCTTAAGCGTGCGGACCCTATGGGTTCGAGAACAATGTAGACATGACCGAGACACGTCTCCGGTCAATAACCAATAGCGGAACCTAGATGCTCATATTGGCTCCCACATATTCTACGAAGATCTTTATCGGTCAGACCGCATAACAACATACGTTGTTCCCTTTGTCATCGGTATGTTACTTGCCCGAGATTCGATCGTTGGTATCCTAATACCTAGTTCAATCTCATTACTGGCAAGTCTCTTTACTCGTTCTGTAAAACATCATCTCGCAACTAACTTATTAGTTGCATTGCTTGCAAGTCTTAAGTGATGTGCATTACCGAGAGGGCCCAGAGATACCTCTCCGACAATCGGAGTGACAAATCCTAATCTCGAAATACGCCAACCCAACATGTACTTCGGAGACACCTGTAGAGCTCCTTTATAATCACCCAGTTGCGTTGTGACGTTTGGTAGCACACAAAGTGTTCCTCCGGCAAACAGGAGTTGCATAATCTCATAGTCATAGGAACATGTATAAGTCATGAAGAAAGCAATAGCAACATACTAAACGATCGGGTGCTAAGCTAATGGAATGGGTCATGTCAATCACATCATTCTCCTAATGATGTGATCCCGTTAATCAAATGACAACTCATGTCTATGGTTAGGAAACATAACCATCTTTGATCAACGAGCTAGTCAAGTAGAGGCATACTAGTGACACTCTGTTTGTCTATGTATTCACACATGTATTATGTTTCCGGTTAATACAATTCTAGCATGAATAATAAACATTTATCATGATATAAGGAAATAAATAATAACTTTATTATTGCCTCTAGGGCATATTTCCTTCAGTCTCCCACTTGCACTAGAGTCAATAATCTAGTTCACATCGCCATGTGATTTAACATCAATGGTTCACATCTTTATGTGGTTAACACCCATAGTTCACATCGATATGTGACCAACACCCAAAGGGTTTACTAGAGTCAATAATCTAGTTCACATCGCTATGTGATTAACGCCCAAAGAGTACTAAGGTGTGATCATGTTTTGCTTGTGAGAGAAGTTTAGTCAACGGGTCTGCCACATTCAGAACCGTGATGCTCCGCACTAAGTTACTCTAGCTAATTGCTCCCACTTTCAATATGTATCCAGATTGAGACTTTGAGTCATCTGGATCAGTGTTAAAACTTGCATCGACGTAACCTTTTACGACAAACCTTTTGTCATCTCCATAATCAGAAAACATATCCTTATTCCACTAAGGATAATTTTAACCAATGTCCAGTGATCTACTCCTAGATCACTATTGTACTCCCTTAAAAAAATAGTGTACGGTATACAATAGATCTAGTACACAACATGGCATACTTTATAGAACCTATGGCTGAGGCATAGGGAATGACTTTCATTCTCTTTCTATCTTCTGTCGTGGTCGGGTTTTCAGTCTTATTTAACTTCACACCTTGTAGCACAGGCAAGAACTCCTTCTTTGACTGTTCCATTTTGAATTACTTCAAAATCTTGTCAAGGTATGTACTCATTGAAAAACTTATCAAGCGTCTTGATCTATCTCTATAGATCTTGATGCTCAATATGTAAGCAGCTTCACCGAGGTCTTTCTTTGAAAAAACTCCTTTCAAACATTCCTTTATGCTTTGCAAAATAATTCTATATCATCTCCGATCAACAATATGTCATACATATACTTATCAGAAATGCTGTAGTGCTCCCACTCACTTTCTTGTAAATACAGGCTTCACTGCAAGTTTGTATAAAACTATATGCTTTGATCAACTTATCAAAGCGTATATTCCAACTCCGAGATGCTTGCACCAGTCCATAGATGGATCGCTGGAGCTTGCCTATTTTGTTAACACCTTTAGGATTGACAAAACCTTCTGGTTGCATTATATACAACTCTTCTTTAAGAAATCCATTAAGGATTGCAGTTTTTTTATCCATTTGCCAGATTTCATAAAATGTGGCAATTGCTAACATGATTCGGACAGACTTTAAGCATCGATACGAGTGAGAAAATCTCATCATAGTCAACACCTTGAACTTTGTCAAAAAAACCTTTTTTGACAAGTCTAGCTTTGTAGATAGTAAAACTACTATCAGCGTCCGTCTTCCTCTTGAAGATCCATTTAATTTCAATGGCTTGCCGATCAACAGGCAAGTCAACCAAAGTCCATACTTTGTTCTCATATATGGATCCTATCTCAGATTTCATGGCCTCAAACCATTTCGCCGAATCTGGGCTCATCATCGCTTCCTCATAGTTCGCAAGTTTGTCATGGTTTAGTAACATGACTTCCAGAACAGGATTATCGTACCACTCTGGTGCGGATCTCACTCTAGTTTACCTATGAGATTTGGTAGTAACATGATCTGAAGTTACATGATCATCATCATTAGCTTCCTCATCAATTGGTGTAGTAGTCACAGGAACAGATTTCTGTGATGAACTACGTTCCAATAAGGGAGCAGGTACAGTTACCTCATCAAGTTCTACTTTCCTCCCACTCACTTCTTTCGAGAGAAACTCCTTTTCTAGAAAGGATCCATTCAAAGCAACGAATATATTGCCTTCGGATCTGTGATAGAAGGTGTACCCAACATTTTCTTTTGGGTATCCTATGAAGACGCACTTCTCCGATTTGGGTTAGAGCTTATCAGGTTGAAACTTTTTCACATAAGCATTGCAACCTCAAACTTTAAGAAACGACAGCTTAGGTTTCTTACCAAACCATAGTTCATACAGTGTCATCTCAACGGATTTAGATGGTGCCCTATTTAATGTGAATGCAGCTGTCTCTAATGCATAACCCCAAAACTATAGTGGTAAATCGGTAAGAAACATCATAGATTGCACTATATCCAATAAAGTACGGTTATGACGTTTGGAGACACCATTACACTGTGGTGTTCCAGGTGGCGTAAGTAGTGAAACTATTTCACATTGTTTTAACTGAAGGCCAAACTCACAACTCAAATATTTACCTGTGCGATCATATCGTAGAAACTTTTATTTTCTTGTTACGATGATTCTCCACTTCTGTCTGAAATTCTTTGAACTTTTCAAATGTTTCAGACTTGTGTTTCATCAAGTAGATATACCCATATCTGCTCAAATCATCTGTGAAGGTCAGAAAATAACGATACCCGCCGCTAGCCTCAACACTCATCGGATCACATACATCAATATGTATTATTTCCAATAAGTCAGTTGCTCGCTCCATTGTTTCGGAGAACAGAGTCTTAGTCATCTTGCCCATAAGGCATGGTTCGCAAGCATCAAGTGATTCATAATCAAGTGATTCCAAAATCCCATCAGCATGGAGTTTCTTCATGCGCTTTACACCAATATGACCTAAACGGCAGTGCCACAAATAAGTTGCACTATCATTATTAACTTTGCATCTTTTGTCTTCAATATTATGAATATGTGTATCACTACGATCGAGATCCAATGAACCATTTTCATTGGGTGTGTAACCATATAAGGTTTTATTCATGTAAACAGAACAATAATTATTCTCTAACTTAAATGAATAACCGTATTGCAATAAACATGATCAAATCATATTCATGCTCAACGCAAACACCAAATAACACTTATTTAGGTTCAACACTAATCCCGAAAGTATAGGGAGTGTGCGATGATGATCATATCAATCTTGGAACTACTTCCAACACACATCGTCACCTCACCCTTAACTAGTTTCTGTTTATTCTGCAACTCCCATTTCGAGTTACTAATCTTAGCAACTGAACTAGTATCAAATACTGAGGGGTTGCTATAAACACTAGTAAAGTACACATCAATAACATGTATATCAAATATACTTATGTTCACTTTGCCATCCTTCTTATCTGCCAATCACTTGGGGTAGTTCCGCTTCCAGTGACCAGTCCCTTTGCAGTAGAAGCACTTAGTCTCAGGCTTAGGACCAGACATGGGCTTCTTCACTTGAGCAGCAACTTGCTTGCTATTTTTCTTGAAGTTCCCCTTTTTCCCTTTGCCCTTTTCTTGAAACTAGTGATCTTGTCAACCATCAACACTTGATGTTTTTCTCGATTTCTACCTTCATCAATTTCATCATCATGAAAAGCTCGGGAGTCGTTTTCGTCATCCCTTGCATACTATAGTTCATCATGAAGTTCTACTAATTTGGTGATGGTGACTAGAGAATTCTGTCAATCACTATTTTATCTGGAAGATTAACTCCCACTTGATTCAAGCGATTGTAGTACCCAGACAATCTGAGCACATGCTCACTAGTTGAGTGATTCTCCTCCATCTTTTAGCTATAGAACTTGTTGGAGACTTCATATCTCTCAACTCGGGTATTTGCTTGAAATATTAACTTCAACTCCTGGAACATCTCATATGGTCCATGACGTTCAAAACGTCTTTGAAGTCCCGATTCTAAGCCGTTAAGCATGGTGCACTAAACTATCAAGTAGTCATCATATTGAGCTAGCCAAACGTTCATAACGTCTGCATCTGCTCCTGCAATAGGTCTGTCACCTAGCGGTGAATCAAGGACATAATTCTTCTGTGCAGCAATGAGGATAAACCTCAGATCATGGATCCAATCCGCATCATTGCTACTAACATCTTTCAACACAATTTTCTCTAGGAACATATCAAAATAAACACAGGGAAGCAACAACGCGAGCTATTGATCTACAACATGATTTGCAAAATACTACCAGGACTAAGTTCATGATAAATTTAAGTTCAATTAATCATATTACTAAAGAACTCCCACTTAGATAGACATCCCTCTAATCCTCTAAGTGATCACGTGATCCAAATCAACTAAACCATGTCCGATCATCACGTGAGATGGAGTAGTTTCATTGGTGAACATCACTATGTTGATCATATCTACTATATGATTCACGCTCGACCTTTCGGTCTCCGTGTTCCGAGGCCATATCTGTATATGCTTGGCTCGTCAAGTATAACCTGAGTATTCCGCGTGTGCAACTGTTTTGCACCCGTTGTATTTGAACGTAGAGCCTATCACACCCGATCATCACGTGGTGTCTCAACACGAAGAACTTTCGCAACGGTGCATATTCAGGGAGAACACTTCTTGATAATTAGTGAGAGATCATCTTAAAATGTTGCCGTCAATCAAAGAAAGATAAGATGCATAAAATATAAACATCACATGCAATCAATATAAGTGATATGATATGGCCATCATCATCTTGTGCTTGCGATCTCCATCTTCGAAGTATTGTCATGCTCTCTATCGTCACCGGCATGACACCATGATCTCCATCATCTTGATCTATATCAATGTGTCGTCACGTGGTCGTCTCGCCAACAATTGCTCTTGCAACTATTGCTATCGCATAGCGATAAAGTAAAGCAATTATTGGGCGCTTGCATCTTATGCAATAGAGAGACAACCATAAGTATTTTGCCAGTTGCCGATAACTTCAACAAAACATGATTATCTCATACAACAACTTATATCTCATCACGGCTTGACCATATCACATCACAGCATGCCCTGCAAAAACAAGTTAGACGTCCTCTACTTTGTTGTTGCAAGTTTTACGTGGCTGCTACGGGCTGAGCAAGAACCGTTCTTACCTACGCATCAAAACCACAATGATAGTTTGTCAAGTTGGTGCTGTTTTAACCTTCGCAAGGACCGGGCGTAGCCACACTCGGTTCAACTAAAGTTGGAGAAACAGACACCCGCCAGCCACCTGTGTGCAAAGCACGTCGGTAGAACCAGTCTCGCGTAAGCATACGCGTAATGTCGGTCCGGGCCGCTTCATCCAACAATACCGCCGAACCAAAGTATGTCATGCTGGTAAGCAGTATGACTTATACCGCCCACAACTCACTTGTGTTCTACTCGTGCACAACATCAACGCATAAAACCTAGGCTCTGATACCACTGTTGGGGAACGTAGTAATTTCAAAAATTTCCTACGCACACGCAAGATCATGGTGATGCATAGCAACGAGAGGGGAGAGTGTTGTCCACGTACCCTCGTAGACCAAAAGCGGAAGCGTTATAACAACACGGTTGATGTAGTCGTACGTCTTCACGGCCTGATCGATCAAGCACCGAAACTACGGCACCTCCGAGTTCTAGCACACGTTCAGCTCGATGACGATCCCCGGACTCCGATCCAGCAAAGTGGCGGGGATGAGTTCCGTCAGCACGACGGTGTGGTGACGATCTTGATATTCTACCTTCGCAGGGCTTCGCCTAAGCACCGCTACAATATTATCGAGGATTATGGTGGAGGGGGGCACCGCACACGGCTAAGAGATCTCAAGGATCAATTGTTGTGTCCATGGGGTGCCCCCCTGCCTCCGTATATAAAGGAGCAAGGGGGGAGGAGGCCGGCCCTAGGAGGGGCGCGCCAGGGGAGTAGGATTCCTACTCCTAGTTGGAGTAGGTTTCCTCCTTTCCTAGTCCAACTAGGAGAAGGGAGGAAAGGGGGGAAGAGGGGAAGGAAGGGAGAGAGGAGTCGCGCCCCAAACCCCTTGTCCAATTCGGACTGGGATTGGGAGGGGGACACGCCACCTCCTGGTCCTTCCCACTAAGGCCCATTAAGGCCCATTGCTTCTTCCTCGTATTCCCGTAACTCTCCGGTACCTCCGAAAATACCCGAATCACTCGGAACCTTTCCGATGTCCGAATATAGTCGTCCAATATATCGATTTTTACGTCTCGAGCATTTCGAGACTCCTCGTCATGTCCCCGATCTCATTCGGGACTCCGAACTTCTTCGGTACATCAAAACTCATAAACTCATAATATAACTGTCATCGAAACCTTAAGCGTGCGGACCCTACGGGTTCGAGAACAATGTAGACATGACCGAGACACGTCTCCGGTCAATAACCAATAGCGGAACCTGGATGCTCATATTGGCTCCCACATATTCTACGAAGATCTTTATCGGTCAGACCGCATAACAACATACGTTGTTCCCTTTGTCATCGGTATGTTACTTGCCCGAGATTCAATCGTCGGTATCCTAATACCTAGTTCAATCTCATTACTGGCAAGTCTCTTTACTCGTTCTGTAAAACATCATCTCGCAACTAACTCGTTAGTTGCATTTCTTGCAAGGCTTAAGTGATGTGCATTCCCGAGAGGGCCCAGAGATACCTCTCCGACAATCGGAGTGACAAATCCTAATCTCGAAATACGCCAACCCAACATGTACCTTCGGAGAAACCTGTAGAGCTCCTTTATAATCACCTAGTTACGTTGTGACGTTTGGTAGCACACAAAGTGTTCCTCCGGCAAACGGGAGTTGCATAATCTCATAGTCATAGGAACATGTATAAGTCATGAAGAAAGCAATAGCAACATACTAAACGATCGGGTGCTAAGCTAATGGAATGGGTCATGTCAATCACATCATTCTCCTAATGATGTGATCCCGTTAATCAAATGACAACTCATGTCTATGGTTAGGAAACATAACCATCTTCGATCAACGAGCTAGTCAAGTAGAGGCATACTAGTGACACTTTGTTTGTCTCTGTATTCACACATGTATTATGTTTCCGGTTAATACAATTCTAGCATGAATAATAAACATTTATCATGATATAAGGAAATAAATAATAACTTTATTATTGCCTCTAGGGCATATTTCCTTCAGTATGGGGAACTTATTTTGCAGGGTCGGACACTATCCTTGTATTTAAATTCTTCTGGGGTGTATTCGGAGGAGGAACCCGCCTTGCAATGCCGAAGACAATACTGCGCGCCGGACTCGACGTCATTGAAGCCTGGTTCAGGGGCTACTGAGGGAGTCCTGGATTAGGGGGTCTCCGGACAGCCGGACTATATCCTTTGTCTGGACTGTTGGACTATGAAGATACAAGATTGAAGACTTCGTCTCGTGTCCGGATGGGACTCTACTTGGCGTGGAAGGCAAGCTAGGCAGTATGGATATGTATATCTCCTCCTTTGTAACCGACCTTGTGTAACCCTAACCCTCTCCGGTGTCTATATAAACCGGAGGGTTTTAGTCCGTAGGACAACATACAATCATACCATAGGCTAGCTTCTAGGGTTTAGCCTCTCCGATCTCATGGTAGATCAACTCTTGTAATACTCATATCATCAAGAATAAATCAAGCAGGATGTAGGGTTTTACCTCCATCAAGAGGGCCCGAACCTGGGTAAAACGTCGTGTCCCCTGCCTCCTGTTACCATCCGCCTTAGACGCACAGTTCGGGACCCCCTACCCGAGATCCGCCGGTTTTGACACCAATAGCGGGGTCCTTACGGAAACTAAGGGATATTAAGGCCTCCTTTTAATAGAGAACCGGAACAAAGCATTAACACATAGTGAATACATGAACTCCTCAAACTACGGTCATCATCGGTAAGTATCCCGATTATTGTCACTTCGGGGTTAACGGATCATAACACATAATAGGTGACTATAGACTTGCAAGATAGGATCAAGACCACTCATATATTGATGAAAACATAATAGGTTCAGATCTGAAATCATGGCACTCGGGCCCTAGTGACAAGCATTAAGCATAGAGAAGTCATAGCAACATCAATCTCAGAACATAGTGGACACGAGGGATCAAACCCTAACAAAACTAACTCGATTACATGATAGATCCCATCCAACCCATCACCGTCCAGCAAGCCTACGATGGAATTACTCACGCACGGCGGTGAGCATCATGAAATTGGTGATGGATGATGGTTGATGATGACGATGGCGACGGATTCCCCTCTCCGGAGTCCCGAACGGACTCCAGATCAGCCCTCCCGAGAGGTTTTAGGGCTTGGCGGCGGCTCCGTATCGTAAAACGTGATGATTTCTTCTCTCTGATTTTTTTCTCCCCGAAACTCAATATATGGAGGTGGAGTTGGAGTCGGAGAGGCAACTGGGGGCCCACAAGGTAGGGGGCGCGCCCCCCACCCTCGTGGCAAGGTGGTGCCCCCCTGGCCTTCATCTTTGGCAGGTATTTTTCTTATTTTCTGAAAAGTGTCTCCGTGAAGTTTCAGGTCATTCCGAGAACGTTTGCTCCTGCACATAAATAACACCATGGTAATTCTGCTGAAAACAACGTTAGTCCGAGTTAGTTCCATTCAAATCATGCAAGTTAGAGTCCAAAACAAGGGCAATAGTGTTTGGAAAAGTAGATACGTTGGAGACGTATCATGCATCCAACTTGCTTGCTCACGAAGACCTAGGCATTTTGAGGAAGCTCATCATTGGAATATACAAGCCAAGTTCTATAATGAAAAATTCCCACTAGTATATGAAAGTGATATCAAAAGAGACTCTCTATATGAAGAACATGGTGCTACTTTGAAGCACAAGTGTGGAAAAAGGATAGTAACATTGTCCCTTCTCTCTTTTGTTCTCATTCTTTTATTTGGGCCTTCTTTCTTTTTTTTGGCCTCTTTTTTTTCGTCCGGAGTCTCATCCCGACTTGTGGGGGAATCATAGTCTCCATCATCCTTTCCTCATTTGGGACAATGCTCTAATAATGATGATCATCACACTTTATTTACTTACAACTCAAGAATTACAACTCAATACTTAGAACAAAATATGACTCTATGTGAATGCCTCCGGCGGTGTACCGGGATGTGCAATGATGCATGAGTGACATGTATGAAGAATTATGAACGGTGGCTTTGCCACAAATACGATGTCAACTACATGATCATGCAAGCAATATGACAATGACGAAGCGTGTCACAATAATGGAACGGTGGAAAGTTGCATGGCAATATATCTCGGAATGGCTTTGGAAATGCCATAATAGGTTGGTATGGTGGCTGTTTTGAGGAAGGTATATGGTGGGTGTATGGTACCGGCGAAAGTTGCGCGATACTAGAGAGGCTAGCAATGGTGGAAGGGTGAGAGTGCGTGTAATACATGGACTCAACATTAGTCATAAAGAACTCACATACTTGTTGCAAAAATCTACAAGTTATCAAAGCAAAGTATTACGCACATGCTCCTAGGGGTATAGATTGGTAGGAAAAGACCATTACTCGTCCCCGACCGCCACTCATAAGGAAGACAATCAATAAATAAATCATGCTCGGACTTCATCACATAAGGTTCACCATACATGCATGCTACGGGAATCACAAACTTCAACACATGTATTTCTAAAATTCACAACTACTCAACTAGCATGACTCTAATATCACCATCTTCATATCTCAAAACAATTATCAAGTATCAAACTTCTCATAGTATTCAATGCACCTATATGAAAGTTTTTATTATTGCCATGTTGTTCTAAAGGAATCTCAAAATAATATAAGTGAAGCATGATAGAATAATAGTTTCTATAAAACAAATCCACCGCCGTGCTCTAAAAGATATAAGTGAAGCACTAGAGGAAAAACTATATAGCTCAAAAGATATAAGTGAAGCACATAGAGTATTCTAATAAATTTCAATTCATGTGAGTCTCTCTCAAAAGGTGTGTACAGCAAGGATGATTGTGGTAAACTAAAAAGCAAAGAATCAAATCATACAAGATGCTCCAAGCAAAACACATATCATGTGGTGAATAAAAATATAGCTCCAAGTAAAGTTACCGATAGACGAAGACAAAAGAGGGGATGCCTTCCGGGGCATCCCCAAGCTTAGGCTTTTTGGTGTCCTTGAGTTTTAACTTGGGGTGCCATGGGCATCACCAAGCTTAGGCTTTTTGGTGTCCTTGAGTTTTAACTTGGGGTGCCATGGTTATCACCAAGCTTAGGCTCTTTCCACTCTTTGTTCCATAATCCATCAAATCTTTACCCAAAACTTGAAAACTTCACAACACAAAACTCAAAATAGAAAATCTCGTGAGCTCCGTTAGCGAAAGAAAACAAAACACCACTTCAAGGTACTGTAATGAACTCATTATTTATTTATATTGGTGTTAAACCTACTGTATTCCAACTTCTCTATGGTTTATAAACTCTTTTACTAGCCATAGATTCATCAAAATAAGCAAACAACACAAGGAAAACAGAATCTGTAAAAAACAGAACAGTCTGTAGTAATCTGTGGCTAACGCAAGTTATGGAACCCCAAAAATTATAAAATAAATTTATGGAAGTGAGGAATTTATCTATTAATAATATTCAAAAATAATTAACTAAATAGCACCTTCCAAATAAAAATGGCAGCAATTCTTGTGAGCGCTAACGTTTCTGTTTTTTACAGCAAGATCAAAAAGACTTTCCCCAAGTCTTCCCAACGGTTCTACTTGGCACAAACACTAATTAAACACAAAAAACACAACCAAAAAAGAGGCTAGATAATTTATTTATTACTAAAAAGGAGCAAAAAGCAAGGAATAAAAATAAAATTGGGTTGCCTCCCAACAAGCGCTATCTTTTAACGCCCCTAGCTAGGCATAAAAGCGAAGATAGATCTAGGTATTGCCATCTTTGGTAGGCAATCCATAAGTGGATCTCATAATAGATTCATAAGGTAATTTAATTTTATTTCTAGGGAAGTGTTCCATGCCTTTCCTTAATGGAAATTGGAATCTAATATTCCCTTCCTTCATATCAATAATTGCACCAATCGTTCTAAGGAAAGGTCTACCAAGAATAATAGGACATGAAGGATTGCAATCTATATCAAGAACAATGAAATCTACGGGCACATAGTTCATATTTGCAACAATAAGAACATCATTAATTCTTCCCATAGGTTTCTTAATAGTGGAATCCGCAAGGTGCAAGTTTAAAGAACAATCATCAAAATCACGGAAACCTAGCAAATCACACAAAGTTTTGGGAATCGTGGAAACACTAGCACCCAAATCACACAAAGCATAACACTCATGATCTTTAATTTTAATTTTTATTATAGGTTCCCACTCATCATAAAGTTTTCTAGGTATAGAAACTTCCAACTCAAGTTTTTCTTCATAAGATTGCATCAAAGCATCAACGATATGTTTAGTAAAAGCTTTATTTTGACTATAAGCATGAGGAGAATTTAGCACGGATTGCAACAAGGAAATATAATCTATCAAAGAGAAATTATCATAATTAAATTCCTTGAAATCCAAAATAGTGGGTTCATTGATATTTAAAGTTTTGACCTCTTCAATCCCACTTTTAACAATTTTAGCATCAATATCTAAAGACTCCGAATTTTTGGAACGCCTTCTAGGTAAAGGTGGCTCATCTTCAGCCCCATAATTATCAAGATTCATATTGCAAAACAAAGATTTAATAGGCGACACATCAATAAGTTTTAGATCTTCATCCTTATTATCATGAAAACTAGAAGAACACACTTTTGTAAAGCAATCTTTCTTAGCACGCATCCTAGAGGTTCTTTATTTGCACTCATCAATGGAAATTCTCATGGCTTTGAGAGACTCATTGATATCATGCTTAGGTGGAATAGATCTAAGTTTCAAAGAATCAACATCAATAGAAATTCTATCAACGTTCCTAGCCAACTCATCAATCTTAAGCAATTTTTCTTCAGTCAAAGCATTGAAACTCTTTTGCAAAGTAATAAATTCTTTAATATTAGATTCAAAATCAGAGGGCATCTTATTATAATTTCCATAGGAATTGTTGTAGGACTTACCATAATTATTAGAGGAATTACTAGGAAACGACCTAGAATTAAAATTGCCTCTACACGCGTTATTACCAAAATTATTCCTACCAACAAAATTCACATCCATAGATTCATTATTATTCTCAATCAAGGTAGACAAAGGCATATCATTAGGATCAGTAGGAGCACTATTATTAGCAAACAATTTCATAACTTCATCCATCTTTCCACTCAAAACATTAATCTCTTCAATTGCATGCACTTTTTTATTAGTAGATCTTTTGGTGTGCCATTGAGAATAATTAACCATAATATTATCTAGGAGTTTGGTAGCTTCTCCTGACGTGATTTCCATAAAAGTGCCTCCCGCGGCCGAATCTAAAATATTTCTAGAAGCAAAATTCAATCCGGCATAAAAGTTTTGTATAATCATCCAAAGATTCAAACCATGTGTAGGGCAATTACGTATCATTAATTTCATCCTCTCCCAAGATTGTGCAGCATGTTCATGATCAAGTTGCTTAAAATTCATAATATCATTTCTAAGAGAGATGATCTTAGCGGGAGGAAAATACTTAGAGATAAAAGCATCTTTGCACTTATTCCATGAATCAATACTGTTTTTAGGCAAAGACGAAAACTAAGCTTTAGCATGATCTCTAAGCGAAAAAGGAAATAGCTTCAATTTAACAATATCATTATCCACATCTTTATTCTTTTGCATATAACACAAATCAACAAAGTTGTCTAGATGGGTAGCGGCATCTTCACTAGGAAGGCCAGAAAACAGATCTTTCATGACAAGATTCAGCAAAGCAGTATTAATTTCACAAGATTCAGCATCGGTAAGAGGAGCAATCGGAGTGCTAATAAAATCATTATTGTTGGTATTGGCAAAGTCACACAATTTAGTATTATCCTGAGCCATCGTGACAAGCAAGCAATCCAACACACAAGCAAACAAGGAACGGCAAAAAAGGGCAAATAGAAAAAAGAGAATGGGAACGGAGAGAGAGAGGGAGAGAGGAAAAGAGGGCGAATAAAACGGCATGGGTGAAGTGGGGGAGAGGAAAACGAGAGGCAAATGGAAAATAATGTAATGCGAGGGATAAGAGTTTGTGATGGGTACTAGGTATATTTTGATTTGGTAAAGGCGCCAGAAATGAATCGTTGTGGGAGTCAAATATTGACTTGACTTGGCGCGAATCTCCCCGGCAACGGCGCCAGAAATCCTTCTTTCTACCTCTTGAGCACTGCGTTTGTTTTCCCTTGAAGAGGAAAGGGTGATGTAGTAAAGCAGCGTAAGTATTTCCCTCAGTTTTTGAGAACCAAGGTATCAATCCAGTAGGAGATCACGCACAAGTCCCACGAACCTACACAAACAAATAAGAACCTCGCAACCAACGCGATAAAGGGGTTGTCAAGCCCTTCTCGGTCACTTACGAGAGTGAGATCTGATAGATATGATAAGACAATATTTTTGGTATTTTTATGATAAAGGGAAATAAAGATGCAAAGTAAAATAAACGGTAAAGGAAATAACTAAGTATTGGAAGATTAATATGATGGAAGATAGACCCGGGGGCCATAGGTTTCACTAGTGGCTTCTCTCAAGAGCATAAGTATTACGGTGGGTAAATGAATTACTGTCGAGCAATTGATAGAATTGAGCATAGTTATGAGAATATCTAGGTATGATCATGTATATAGGCATCACGTCCGAGACAAGTAGACCGACTCCTGCCTGCATCTACTACTATTAGTCCACACATCGACCGCTATCCAGCATGCATCTAGAGTATTAAGTTCAAGAGAACAGAGTAATGCTTTAAGGACGATGACATGATGTAGAGGGATAAACTCATGCAATATGATATAAACCCCATCTTTTTATCCTCGATGGCAACAATACAATATGTATCGATTCCCTTCCTGTCACTGGGATCGAACACCGCAATATTGAACCCAAAGCTAAGCACTTCTCCCATTGCAAGAAAGATCAATCTAGTAGGCCAAACCAAACTGATAATTCGAGGAGACTTGCAAAGATAAACCAATCATACATAAAATAATTCAGAGGAGAATCAAATATTTTTCATAGATAATCTGGATCATAAACCCACAATTCATCGGATCTCGACAAACACACCGCAAGAGAAGATTACATCGAATAGATCTGCAAGAAAATCAAGGAGAACTTTGTATTGAGATCCAAAGAGAGAGAAGAAGCCATCTAGCTAATAACTGTGGACCCATAGGTCTGAAGTAAACTACTCACACATCACCGGAGAGGCCATGGAGTTGATGTAGAGGCCCTTCGTGATCAATGCCCCCTCCGGCGGAGCTCCGGAAAAGGCCCCGAGATGGGATCTCTCGAGTACAGAAGGTTGCGGCGGTGGAATTAGGTTTTCGTGGTGGTCCTGGATGTTTGGGGGGTACGTGGATATATATAGGAGGAAGAAGTATGTCGGTGGAGCAACGGAGGGCCCATGAGGGTGGAGGGCGCGCCCAAGGGGGGTAGGCGCGCCCCCCTGCCTCGTGCGTTCCTCCCTTGTTTCTTGACGGCCACTCCAAGTCTCATGGATCACGTTTGTTGAGAAAATCACTTTCCCAAAGGTTTCATTCCGTTTGGACTCCGTTTAATATTCCTTTTCTTCGAAACCCTAAAATAGGCAAAAAAACAACAATTTGGGCTGGGCCTCCGATTAGTAGGTTAGTCCCAAAAATGATATAAAAGTGTAAAATAAAGCCCATTAAGATCCAAAATAGATAATATAATAGCATGGAGCAATCAAAAATTATAGATACATTGGAGACGTATCAAAAGGAGGCCTTAATATCCCTTAGTTTTCACTAGGACCCCGTTGCGACGGGAGGATAGGACAAAAGATGTCATGCAAGTTCTTTTTCATAAGCACGTATGACTATATACGGAATGCATGCCTACATTATATTGATGAATTGGAGCTAGTTTTGTGTCACCCTAGGTTATAATTGTTGCATGATGAATGACATCCAACATAATTATCCATCACTGATCTATTGCCTACGAGCTTTTCACATATTAATCTTTGCTAAATTACTTTTGTGTTGCCACTGTTACAATCGCTACAAAACTGCTACTATTACTTCTGTTACCATTACTGTTACTTCCATACTACTTTGCTACTAAATACGTTGCTGTGGATATTAAGTCTTTCAGGTGTGGTTGAATTGACAACTCAGCTGCTAATATTCAAGAATATTCTTTGGCTCTCTTTGTGTCGAATCAATAAATTTGGGTTGAATACTCTACCCTTGAAAACTGTTGTGATCCCCTATACTTGTGGGTTATCAGTTATGATCAGTGAAGATGATTTCAAACATCACTGTGAAGAAATGTTTAAACATCAGGCCTATTTCTTCTATTGATGTGAAACATCATGTTTAAACCTGTGTTTTTGGACATGAAAAAGTGGAATGGCTGTAGCTTTGTCTTTTGGACATGTTAAACTTCAGTTTATGCTTCAAGTTAATTATCTAACATTCAGTCTGACTGTGAACTGAATGTTGGGTTTGTTGCTTCATTTTTATGTTATGCCAAACTAGAAAGGCTCTAGTGCATCTTATATAATCTTACAAAAATGAAGGATATTTTTGTTTTGAATACCAACTTAGTTGTTTGATGTTGGTGTGATGTATGCCACAAAATAGTGGTTTAGACAGACAAACTCTTGCATTTTTCAGACAATATTCAGACAAATTCTCATTGATACATAAAGTACTATACTAATAAAATCTAATGATACAAATTGTCTCATGCTTGCACCCAGAATCACACTGGCATCATGTCACCATCAGAAAATGATCACAGACTTCTCTTTTCTCTTTCTCTAGTTCATCCACGATGTATGCTGAATGTTTTGTTGCCTCTGCTCCGAAACCGGATCACACAAGTTCACCATGAGTTGCCTTAGAACCAGAGTCATCGATTTGTCAGACAACTCAAAATACAAACACGCTCCAACACGTCCAATCTTGCAAAAAATGAACACAAAGCCCAAATCAAACGACTAGAAAAAATCAATCTGGAGGCTATGGGTCAACCGACCAGAAAATATAGACATTGCGGGAAATCTTACCTTCCTAAGACTGCATTTGGTGTATCTTCTTCTAGGATTATAATCACTCCAGGAATTCCATGAGGGGTCTCTAATTCGCAGGCTCAATCAAGCGGCGGCTCGTAGGCATAGGACGACTCCCTGTAGGGGATCGGTGGACCAAGATTGCTTGGGGCCGCGAAGACGCCAACAACCGGGATGAATCGGAGTTGCCCGTGCTGTGTGTCGCCATGGATCAGGCTTGAGCGGACGAGCCCTAGCTGGAGAAGAAGAAAGGGGAAAAAAGAAAGGGAATCTCCTTCGCGCGCTGGTTTTGAAGGCGCTCGACCGCTTCACCCGTTCTGTACCCATCAGCTAAGCCTTGTTGGCGTCAGCCCCTTGCCACGTATGCAAAACAGTCGTCCCAAACCACCAAGCGAGCCATCAGGGAGTGCTTTGCCTGGTTTGTGCAGGTTTAGGGGATTAAGTGATCCAAGATTGAGTCCAGGGGGTGATGTAGTCCAAATAGGGGAGTTGAGGGGGTCATATAAATCTAACTCATTATTCGAAATCATATGTAAGTTATCTTGTAGCTGAAATAGATATGTAAGTTTTGGTTATTGATGATATTCTTAATTCTTATATACAAATTTATTAAAATACTCATGAGATATGAAGAATTTTAAAACATTTTTAAAATCAAAGAGAAAACTATGAGAAAAAGAACTTATGTGTTAATTAAACAAAGGAGTTAAATATTTATATTAAACTTTTATAATTCTATGATAATTTGTTTTTCCATTGTTCAGATATCGTTATTAACCATATAAAAACATTGTACATTTTAGTTGTGATGCTATTTTCTATATAATTATAATGTATATCATTAAGAGTACAATTGGTACATGATAAAGTTACACCATACTATTTAGTAACCAAAATTACATTATTTCTTCCCTTTGAAGACATTGCCACTTAAGATCTTTAAATAATTTCCCCACAAATGTGAGAAAAGTAAAATAAATATGACTAAACTTTTGCGTATCTACGGATAAATTTGGGTCGCTTGCATGAGTTAGTGTGTACATGTATGGGTGTTCGAGTAGATTTTGGAAATCCTAAAATATCTTATAGAGATCTCTAAAGTGTATGATTTGATAACTTCTAGATAACTGATTCTAGTTTATGATTCGTCATAGCTAAATAGAAAACACTAGAGTAAAAAAGGTATATTTGAGGAATATTGTCATCGAATCTTTGACATGCCCTTCACCGCTTTTTGCGTGTATGTGTAGGTTCAATAGTTAGTTGACAACATGTGCATGGTAATATTACTTGGTACTGAGACAACATATGTTATAATAATCACATGGAGGCATGCTGGCTCCAAGTGTGATCTATGGCCTTTGTGCTCCACCGAAGTATCGTGTACCCGCCTGGTTGTATGCCCCACTCCGAGTTGCATATCCAAGGAGGAGGGGACGAAGCTGCTCCGAGCATACTTGAGAGGTTATGTGTCTCGCGCCTAGTGTCGGTCTTGGTGGAAAATGCCTACCAATAGAGATTCTATTAGAACACACCATTGTAAGATGTCTAGGTCTCTAGGAGCTCGTCAAGACATGCCTCGTCAAAACTGAAACTTTTCTTTAAAGAAAATTGTGAAAGAGTGTGTCTCACCACTGATTGTTGGTCTTCTCAACAAAAGGATAGCTACATGACTGTTACTGCCCACTTCATTTGTAAAGACTGGAAACTTCACAAGAAAGTGATTGGTCTTTTCAATGTTAAGAGTCATAAGGGAGATGATATTGGGGAATACTTGCAAAAGACCTTGATTGATTGGGGGATAGAGAAGGTCATGACCATTATTGTTGATAATGCTAGTAACAATGATGGTGGAATTGGTTATATGAAAACGGAATTGAATAAAGCTAAGAATTGCATATCTGAAGGCAAATATCTCCACATGAGGTGTGCTGCCCACATTGTCAACTTAATAGTTACTGATGGTCTAAAAGAAGTTGATACTTCAGTCAAGCGTGTGCATGCAGCTGTTAAATATGTGAGGAACAGCCCAAGTAGGTTGACTAAGTTCAAAGAATGTGCTGACCTAGAGAAGGTTAACACTAAAGTTTTCTTAATCCTTGATGTGAGCACTAGGTGGAATTCTACATATTATATGTTGAAGGCTGCTGCTAGCTATGAGAAAGTCTTTGCAAGGTATGCCGATGAGGATCCATACTATGCAATTGATCTACTTAGTGACAAAGGTAAGGACAAGGGCCCTGGAGTTCCAGAAGAGCAGGATTGGCAGAATGTCAACAAGTCGGTAGAATTTCTTGCACATTTTGCTGATCTAACAACTCGTGTTTTTGCCTCACTACATGTGACTGCTCACAGTTTTTTCCATGAGATTGGTGAGGTGAATATATTAGTGAAAAAATGGATGGACAATGGGGATGGTTTGAAAACTGCAATGGCAGAGAGGATGAAGGATAAGTATGACAAATACTGGGGTAATTGGCATGAGCCCGATCCCAACAAGAAGGGGAAGGATAAGGATAACATGAACTTGCTGATTTTCATTGCAACATCACTTGATCCAAGGTAAAACAATTCAAGTATTGTAATCTGTTTTTTTATTAGGTGAGCTTTCTTCTTCTCTAGCAACACATATTAAATTTATCTATTGTTGAATCGCAGATACAAGCTTGCAGAATACACACATCTTGCCATTTTGGAAATGTATGGGGATGACAAAGGGCCTAAGGTGTGGGCTGCAATCAATACGTGTCTCTGAGAATTGTTAGAATAGTATAGGGTGATGTATGCTCCAGAAAATGCGTCGACTCAAACCACCCGGGAAGCTGAATCAGCAAGTGGAGGGCACGCAAGCATGATGAAGTCTTTGATTTCCAAAAAAATGAGGTTGAACAATGGAGGTAGCAGTAGTAGCAAGTCTGAGCTGGACAAGTTCCTTGTTGAGGAAACTGAAGATGATGGCCCAAACTTTGACATGTTACTTTGGTGGAAGATCAATTCATCCATGTTTCCTATACTGGCATGCTTGGCTCGTGATGCTTTGGCAATCCCCATTTCGACAGTTGCATCAGAGTCCGCATTCTCCACTAGTGGGCAAATTCTTGATAACTTCAGAACTTCTCTTACTCCTTTTATGGTAGAAGTTCTTGTATGCACTCAAGATTGGCTTCGACATGGCACTCCTCCCAGCATAGCAGAGAACATCGAAAAGCTCACCAAAGCTTGAACAAGGTAACTCAAATACATTAACCTTGCATCGTCTAGTATGTGTTCATTTGCGGTCATACAATGCACAAGGAGAAAGCAAAGCTGCAAAGCAATGCCAAGTCCACCACCACCGCAAAGCCTACTTAAGAATTGGTGAGATTTCAAAATGGAAAAAGCATAATTTTATTTATGAGTGTATCTTTTCGTATGAACCACTCATGTTGTATTGTTGGTTGTAGTTCTGGATAACTTGTTGATGAAGGTCGGAGCAGAAGTTTTGGATAGCTTGATGATGAAGGCTGGAGCAAAAGTGAAGCCTCCAAGTTTAGATGTTGGCAAATTCCGAGCAGTGATAGTGCTCTTATATGCTGCCTGTTACTATCTATTTCCTATTTCCAAATTAAGTCCTGAGGGCTAAGTTATCGTCGAACTTTACTGTTATTGTTCTGTCTTGAGACTTGAGTTGGTTCGTCTGCTAAATTATTGTTTGGATGCTATATTTTAAGTCAAATTTGGTATGCTTATGTCTGTTCAGAACCGCAGTCTGTTATTAGCCTTTTCACTTGTAAGTACTCTGAGACATGCCAGAAGGGATCTCTCTCCCTAATCATATTCTATCATTTTCTTATGCCTAAAATCTTAAAAGTGCACGCGCACCTTCTGGAGAGAACGAGCGGCCGGCTCGTGACCGCACGATCTCGATCCTGTCGTCCTGTGTCGGGGCCAGACTGTTGCGCGACACGCGCTTGTCCTCTCCGTGACTCCGTCCTTTGGACCAGCTCTCCACCGCGGCGCTGCCCTGCTCTCGCCTTTCCTCCCTTCCCATGTCGGCTTCTCCTCCGCATTGAGCCGCCGCCATTCCTCTGCCGGCGTCTAATCTAGAGAGGTTTGGGTGGAGACAGCGGACCAGAGGAGCCATGTGAGCAAGCCGGCTGGGACCCTGAGCAGCGGTGCCGTCGTCTTCCCCTCGCCAGGTACATCACCAGATCCTAAAGCCGATTAAGGAGTCTCCCGTGCAGCGTCGCAGGGGCGTGAGCCTCGGGACGTTGGAGATCCAGCATGGCGTCAACGGCAACGAGCCCGCAGCGGCAGCACCGACGCCGGTCAAGCCGTTCCCCAATGCGTCCATGTATCCAGGGCCGGTCCTGAGATTTTTGGGGCCCAGGGCGAGACAACAAGGAGGGGCCCTAAAGCCACATAAACATATATATACTCACATTTTCCTTTCTATTTCAACCGCAAATAAATATTTGGCAGGCTATATTTTATGGTGCCTTGTCTTCTTGACTATTAAAAAACAGGGGTCATAAACATTCACAGTAAAAGTTGATCGATCTTGTCAATCTACCCTTATATATATATATTTGTATTGTTAGGTGAATTAATAGCACTTTCATGCCTACTATTTTTTTTATCTTCCTATAGTTTTCACTAGTTGTTCTTGATAACAACTAAAGCTAACAACTACTGAAAAAAACTAACTCTTGGAGTCGGCAGTAGAAATAGTGCTTTTTGCAGTGAATCGGTAGAGCACTTGTATCTTCTCTAAAAAATTGCCAACAACTCATGTGGGACTCGATCAACTCATATGCATGTTTTTCCCCATTATCAGATGGGTTCTTTCTAGATAGCATCTTGCTAAATTAATAGCAATCCTGCTGATCAGCACACAATATATGATATAAGAAATTAAGAGTACTGCTAATTAAATAAAAGTGCTAAGAAAGGCATGGAACAAGGTACCTGGATGGCTAGAGAATTCGAAATCGCAAGATTTTGCTGCTGCATCACGAACAGAAGTCCAAATTTCTCTTTTCTGATCCCAATCAATAGAAGAAATTGAAGTGTGAGAAAGAGATATGTATGAGAGAATAATCTTCAGCAAACGAACGGACGATCTAACAAGAATAAAGAAAGAGAAATTTTGCGTTGAAGTGAAGATTGATGGGAATCTGAAAACCGCGTACCTTCTTCCACTAATGACGCCCAGCAGCCAAAAATTACACGGCATCATCCATGGTATGGCTGATTTGTTGCCAATCGGGGAGGAGTATAAGCTGAGAAGATTGCACGGCGTGCTAATTGATCAAATAACTTTTGTTTCCTTTTGAAGAATCAGTCGACCTATATACGGAAACCAATCAATCGGGGGCTCGGGGGCCTGGGGCGGCCGCCCCCCCCCCCCCCCCCCCCCCCTCCCGGCCCCCCCTCAGGGCTGGCCACCATAAGAAAAAGTCTAATTCCTCAACTGTTCTCTGTATGTGCTAGAAAAAAGATCCCCGCGAGGCAACGCGAGATTCTGATTTTGCTAGTTGAACAATTTCTGATTCATATGTATAGCCAATTAATGGATCTGAGGTACGTGCTAGCCTTTTTTGATCTGCAAATCTAGACGCTGGCCGTGGAACCAGAGGAGCAGCGCCGCCGCCTCCTCCTCCCCCCTTTTCTCGGAGCTGAGGTTGGAAGGACTCCGTTCGGCAGAGATAGTAGTTTAGTTGCGCACACATTAATATTTAGTTGGCTTATAATGCAGTCTAGTTGCACACATTGATATTTAGTTGTAAAAAGACTAGTTGCACATACATATGCTCAGTCGGTTTATAATATAGTCTAGTTGCACACACACAGATGTTAAATTGGCTTGTAATGTAATCTAGTTGCACAAATATTGATGTTTAGTTGGCAAGAAGACTAGTTGCACACGCGTATGCTCAGTTGGCTTGTAATGTAGTCTAGTTACACACATATTGATATTTAGTTGGCAGGACACTAGTTGCACACACATATGCGCAATTGACGCGGCAATGTAGTCTAGTACACATACATTGATATTTAGTTTGCAGGACTAGTTACACACATATATACTTAGTTGGCGGGACAATATAGTATAGTTGCACACACATTGGTGTTTAGTTGACAGGATTATTGACACACACATATGTTTAGTTGGTGTGGCAATGTGGTCTAGTTGCACATACATTGATGTTTAGTTGGCAGGACTATTGACACACACATGTGCTTAGTTGGCGCGGCAATATAGTTTAGTTGCACACATATTGATGTTTAGTTGGCAGGAAGACTAGTTCGTTGAAACATGCCCATGCGAGATCTACTTTTGAAGAACACGTCGCGATGGTTTCAACGGTGAAAACGAATCTGAATTTTGACACGTGGTTTAGAAGATATGTCTTTTATAATTTTGAAAACCAAAAATTAATGCACAAGTGATGAATATGAGGAACATTAGTGCGGCAGCATGCAGGCGTTGAAAAAAAGACCACATAAAGGATGATTAATTAGTAGTGTTTTTTTAGCCAAAAAATAATTAGATAAACTACTATTTGACAAAAAGGCAGGCTGCTCAGGAGCGCTAGCGGGCACCCAGCCGCCCACTAGACGCGTCCTTTCTTATGTTGGCGTGGAGGCTAGCTTTTAACATGCATACAATACTACATGCATTGAGTACTGTACTGTCAGCACGTTCAGTCACAGTATCACAGAGATTCCTGCTGCTGCTGGCTTTTTTCTATTATATAATTGTACACATCGGTTCTGTTCGGTCAAACCCGATGACCAAACCGACTTCTCGGTGCACCAAAGCCTCGGTTTGACATTATTTTATTAATTGATCGGTCATTGATTTCTCAAAACCGAACTCATATAGAGACCGAAGAACCGCACTGTTCGGTTCGGGGGAACCGAACGCCCAGTCCTAGATGGAACCGAGCTATATATCTTATGCCAGCAATTCACCCCACCTAGCCACTATTGCAGCGGGGGTTATACCTGATGGGGCCCATCGACGTGAAGATCAATGGCACAAGTATGTGGTAGTACCATCGACTAACTCTCCAAGTGGATCTTTTTTTTGGCCAAATAACTCTAAGTGGATCGAGATTGAACAACTTACAAAGATTACATCGATGGTAGTGTAAAAGTTAGTGTGGAAGACCTTGATCTACGTGCACTACATCCAACAAGAGCTCACCATTGACAATGGGCCCCAACTTGATTGCCACATGCTTCTCGTTTGACCTTTTTTTTTACTGAGATTATCTTTTCTCGTTTCCTACTAAAATTCATTAGCTTCATGAGTTTCGTCTGAAAAGTGGACGGAAGTTTTCCCTGGTAACAAAACAAATTTTGATCGGAATGCCGAGCGGAAGATTTTCCCCTGTTACCAACAACCCTCGGAAGGTCATCCATCTTGCAACTTCGAGCTGGGTGACCTAGTCCTCAAGCGTGGATTCTGAGACAAGAAATAAGTAATTGTGACTGTTTCTTAGAAAACTAATGATATAGTGTACTACTTGTGATATATTTTTTTAAAAACAAAAGAATGATATAGTGTACTATTTGTGTAACATAGTGTACGTCTTACACTTTATATGATCGCTCAGCTCTACCTTCGAGTCCTCCAAATGCCAAGACTTCCATTAATACTATTGTTGAGAGCATAGCAAACGCGAGCAAATATGTTGAAATCCAACGACCCTTATGACTCAACTGATGCCCAAGTGTTCATCTATTTACTCAGCAGTTACCAACGAGCAGTGTGTCTATATATATATTGGCCAACCTCGCCACCATTAGATCACCAAGCGAGATCTTTTCAAGTGCTTCAATATATTGAGCCAGCCATGAAGATCCCGAGCTTCTATTTACGCTCGTGGGTGCTCGTGGCTTCCTTAGTCATCCAACTGATCACGGCGATGGCCAGTGATGACGGCAGCGGCACTACATCGTCGACGGTGGGGGCGCTGAAGAGATACAACGCCATGTTCACCTTCGGTGATTCGATGGATGAGACCGGCAACATATGCGCCGCCAGCAGCAACAAGACGGAGCTCGATGTGCTGACCTGCACCCACCCGCCGTACGGCGAGACCTACTTCGGAAGGCCGTCTTGCCGGTGGTGTGACGGCCGCGTGGTTGTCGACTTCATCGGTAAGTGATCCGTTTCTACGCGAGTTTTCCAAAATATTCTGTTTGTTTTATTAAAAAAGTACTCCCCCTGTAACGCAGTATAAGACATTTTTTGATGTATAGTTGGCTAAAATAAACGTTCTATGTTTTGTTACATTTCGTTACAGAGGGAGTAGCACGGAGCACGCATACATATTTTTCCATGATGATCTAGCTATACACATCTCAACGTAGATGTTGATATTTTCTATATACATTTAGTAAAAGATACAGAGTATAAAGTTTGACTTAAAAAAAATTCGGACATCTTATAAAAAGAACAATGCAGCATATATTAATTAGGGCGCACCAGCACAGTTCTCGACCAAATGAATATTGATCTGAGGTGCATATATATAGTCTAACTAACAATAACCAACTTTACTTAGAAGTAGACAGTTTGGACAAGGTTCACAAGGTTTGGTTGGAAGTGTTTAAAAAACTTAGAAATTATTTTTTGTTAGGTGCGTCTTGTAATTTCACTAGCTAAGAGATGTGCTAGATTTGGAAACTAATACCAAAAAATATTTCTAGATTATTGTATTTCCTTACAACCCAAGAAAAGAATTTGTTCTGGCCAACATATAAAATGAAGGAACTGAAGTCATGATTCTTGTCATCTTGTAAGCAGACAATTATTATAACAAGCAATTCTTGACAAAAAAGTGTGACCACCATGTTGAGAGAATTTTCTGTGTTTGATTGACTTGCACATCACCTGATCAGACAAAAGTTTTTTTAAAAATATTTTTATTGTCCCTGACTGCCAGCACAAGCACTTGGGCTCCCATTTGTCCCACCATCGAAAGCAAAAGGCCAAGATTTTCGGCGCGGAGTAAGCATGGCCATCACCGGCGGCACGGCCATGAACTTCTCCTTCTACAAATCTCTCGGCATCGAAGATCCGGTGTGGAACCATGGCTCACTGGACACCCAGATCCAGTGGTTCAAAGTGTTGATGCCCTCCATATGCGGGACACAACAAAGTGAGCGCATACTCCAATTTTCCTAGGTCTTTTGTCTTTGAAATGTTCGACTTATAAGTATGTCTGTCCAAATTTAATTTAAGCCAATGAAGAAGTCTAAATTAACTCGCTTCCTGCCTGTAGGTTGTCAAGTGTACCTGCGAAAATCGTTGTTCATGTTCGGTGGATACGGCGGAAATGATTACAACGTGCAGCTGCTTGAACTTGGCTTGACACCAGAGCAGGCAATGAACTACACCCCAAAGATCGTCAGTGCCATCGCTAACGGCATTGAGGTATGTATGTACCATTAACTGCAATGTTACATGCTCCAGTTAAGTTGCTCCACTGACACCTGATTTCGCCATGCATTTTTGTACACAGAAACTGATTGCTCTTGGCGCCGTGCACGTGGTCGTACCGGGCATATTCCCGACAGGCTGCCTCCCGATCTTCCTGTCCCTCTTCGGCGACGCCGCCAGCGAGACCGACTTCGACAACACCGGCTGCCTCAAGCCCTACAACCGCCTGACCGAGTACCACAACTCGCTGCTCCGGAAGCAGGTGGACGCCCTCCAGCGGAAGCACCACAACTCGGCGAGGATCATGTACGCGGACTACTACGGCCTCGTGTATCGGATGGTCCAGGAGCCAGAGAAGTTCGGTAAGTTTCCTTCGTATTCTTGTGAAATCGTGGAGAAATCTATCGATCTTATTGGGTTGGTTGTGTGATCTTATGTCGATTGGTCCCTAGGGTTTACCAAGCCATTCGAGGCGTGCTGCGGGGCGGGAGGGGGGAAGTACAACTTCGACGTCACCGCGAGGTGCGGTATGGAGGGGGCCACCACCGCGTGCAGCGACCCGTCGACCCGGATGAGCTGGGACGGCATCCACCCAACGGAGGAGGTGAACAAGGTGATCGCCGGCGCATTGCTCAGAGGACCCTATTGCACCCCTCCGATCCTAGGCTGAAGCCGCCGAAGCTTATGCGTCGTCGCATGGAAACAGAGTCAGACTCAGAAAACTTGTGATCAAGCTGAGAATAAAAGCGATACACGCGCTGCTGGCGCCGTCAAATTCTCACTTATATAAATTTGTTCATATATAATACTCACTCCGTTCCACATTAATTATGACTTAGTACAAAGTTGAACTAGGACAACTAATATGGAACGGGAGGAATACATAAGAAAAGTTCATCGTGCTAAAAATACGTACATATCTACGCCCGAATCGTTGCTAGGAGGTCTCACAAAGCGGCTAGAAACCCTAGCCGCCAACCCATTTACTGCCGCTCTTGCCGTCGCCAGAGCGCTCACCGAGCAAAGCCCATGCTGCACCCGTGATGGCAGATAGGTTCTGATATGGAGAGCTTGGCGGAGCAGAGATAGCCTTTGTGTTTGGTTTGGGGCGGTGGGTTGTCCTCGTGTAGGCAGTGGTGGAGCTAGCAGGGGGTCCGCCCTCTCAAAAAAAAATCATAAGAAATATGACATGTGAACGTTTTAACTAATTACCAATATCACATAAAAATAAATCAATATGATCCTACAAACACACTAAAATTCTCAATTGATGTTATTTGGGCCAAAAATGATGTGCAAAATTATGCATGTGTTGGGTTCATCTACTGGATAGCATAGCACATAAAAAATAAACCCTCAATAAGAAATTGCGCAGTTCATACCTTAATTTTAAATTGGGTAGTTCATACCTCAAATGAGAAAAGACCATGCTGCTGCCGCCTGACTTGGGCACTGGGGCACTGGGCGGAGAAGGGATCCTCCTCGACGGCTGGGCGTCGGCCGGTGACACGCGAGAGCGGCAAGCCGGCGATGTCAAGGGTGTCTGGCGTCACGACTCGGGAGCCGAGACAAGGCGGGTGGTTGCCTGGTCCTGCTCGATGTAGTCCTTGCCTCAATCTGGACAAGGGCGTGCTATGTCTGCGCTCGGGCCAACAGGTAAGTGTTATTGGTCCATTTTTTCCCTCTGGCCAAGTAACAAATCCATAGATATATAGGCTAATCCAAAATCTCAGGGTGGGCCGTGGCCCACCCTGTAGCTCTGCCCCTGCGTGTAGGAATGATGTCCTCCCTGCCCTATCCTTGTTTCATTGGTGTGTTTAGCACGTGTGGTGGTGTGTCTCCAATGGGTCTTTCGGAATCCGGTCGGTCTTGGTCTTCAGTGAATCTGTCCGGATAGGACGGACACTCGTGGTTGCCACCGTGTTCTGTTCTACATCAACGATTTCCTGGTGGGTTTAAACAAGTTTGCTCCGCTGATACGGAGGCCCGGTGGCAGCAACAAACTTTGCTCACATCGCACTGCTGGTGGATATAGGAGGAAGATGATTTTGATACCCCTAAGGATGTGGATGTAATTTAGTTTTTTAAGGGTGTATTTGTAAGGATTTGTAATACTTCATATATGACCCTATGCCTTTCTGCCAAAAAATATATTCATCACATATAAAAGATAAGAATTGTAGTGTCTACTTTTATAGAGCTTAGAAAAATATTAAAACTTTCATGAAGACTGAAATTTAATTAATTCTTAGTCCACCGAGAATTAGAAAACTACTTATTCTTTCCCTACTTAGTTTACCACACGGTGGCAGTTGGAAGTTGCACTTTAGAACTTGCGTAGAGCGAGAGACTAGGGTTTGGAAGGCAATTAAGCTGATGTTTTATCGACTAAAGTTTATACTCACTAGGGTTCCTTCTAAGAGCTTTCCTAGTTGTCTGTCCACCCTCACCTCCGGGTGCATTTCAACGCCAGTGAGGTGGGGGAACCCTAGTCTGGGTGGCTATATAGTCTTAGGGCAGCGTAGCTAGGTATATGGATGGCGGTAGTGAGGTGATGGTGCCATCGACAATGAGGAATAAAATATCCCTGTCTACCCTCATTCTGATAATGTTATTTGGCATCAATGGAGGGCGTATGGAGCTTCAGTCGAGGTCATATTTTGGGCTTCCTTTTTATGTCTAGGTGGTCTTTAACAACATTGTTCAATGGAGCGGACAACACTACAAGAAATATGTCAATTAGTGACCTTCTGTCAGTGACCCTGAAAGAATTGGTCATAGATCTATTACCATTTGAGATCAATTGGTCAAAAGCTTTTCAGGGGGCTCCAAACCCTAAACTATAACGACCATTTTGGTCAGAAAGATCGTAATTTCCTTATACGAAATGGTCATAAAGCAGATAGCACTGGTCCGCTGCCTTATTTCTAACTGATCATGACCAATATTTATGGTCATAACCTTGTAAATTGTGGTGGGTTGCTATGACTAGGCGCCACCTCATCAGTTTTGCCTATGTGTCATGTCCATGTGGCAGTTTTTGCCCTAGGTTGTGAAACAACCTATATTTTTGTCATTCCCAAAATTTCCAAAAAAATCTCATAAATTCTTTGGGTCATATCTTCGTCAAATATGTAAAAAAACCTTCCTTTTCTAGTTCAAAAATAATTCAAAAATATTCATTTTCCTATTTTGTTCACAACAACACTTTATGAAGGAAGTGCTATTTATATATTCTTGATTGCCCTCGAAATTTTTGGGTACTTTTTCCTATCCAAATCATTGCCTCATGACAAAATTTAGCTCCATTTTCCTAGCAAATCTTCCTCGGCAAATTTCCAAAGTTTTTGTCCACCTAGAAGCATTGTGAAGGAAGTACCTTTTTTATCTATCCAAATGACATGAAATTTATATAATTCCTTCATATGCCCAAATTATCACCCTCCTCTAAATTGCAGCTCATTTAAATCAGCTATGTGAGCCCAGGTTCAATTTATATTTTATGGCCAGATTGGCATGTTGCAAAACAAGTGTTATCTAGACCCCTCCTATTACCCTCAAACTTTTTGGGCATTCTTCCATACCCAAATAATCGCCACATGATAATATTCAGCTCCATTTTCCTGGTAAATCTTTCTCAGGAAATTTCCAAAGTTTCTACCTCGAGAGAAGCTTTGTGAAGTAAGTACTAGCTAGGCTTACCCAAATGATTTGAAAATTTACAAGAGCATGACCATACCTATGTAACCTACCTACACCAAATTTGAGCTCATTTCATTCATCCATTTTCTCTCGCTAATTTTCCCAAGTTTCTGTCGAGGGAAGAGCATTGTGAAGGAAGTACCACTTTGGCACGTCCAAATGGTATCAATTTTCTACAGTGCTTTCCTATGCCCAAATAACCATCCTCCACCAAATCTCAGCTCAATCCATTCATCATTTTGAGCCCAGCTTCAACATTTATATTTTTTTCCAGTGTGGTACTTTGCAAAGAAAGTACCACCTAGGATCCTCCTTTTGAGCTAAAAATTTGTGGATACATTACTCTTAGTATATGATCATCCTCAGCCAAAACTCACGCCCATTGGCCATGTGCATTTCCCGTACCACTAATCAAACACTTGGCTACTAATTCATCTTTGAGCATAGGTCGGTCTCCTCGTGAGATTCTTCTGTTGTAATTTTCTTCCTAGCACCTATCTGGGGAGTGCCCAACCCACTAGACATGCTTAGGCCTCCCAGAACACATGTCAACACCAAGGTCACGCGGTGACCACGCAGCGGGCATGCGAGTTTACGCGCTTTGGAGTTGGGGCCCTGGGCCACCATCCAAAACTTACGTATCGCCACCAAACCATGTATTTATGCTTACATACATACTTATGTAATTAGAAATGATTTTTGGGAAAAATAAAGAGCAAACAATAAGGTAGCTGCAGTTCAAATTTGACTCGCTTCCTCCTGAATCAGCGGAAAATTGTCTTTTTCACCAGAGGTGGATCAAAACTTTTGCAACAAATATATGGCAGGTCATTCACAAAAAAACTCATTTCAGGAACTCAAAAAATGGAAAATAATTTTTTCGTGCAAAGAAAATTATAACTTTCTTAGGCAACATTGTTTGTCATTCCAATATGCACCCTTGTGCATAATATGAGATCATTTGAATAAACTATGTCATGAATGTGACCATAAGATTGATCATTTGGCTTGAAAGCCATGAATCTTCACGCATGATAGCTTATTTCTGAGAACACTTTTTTAAAATAATCTTTGTATTACAAGTTATTATTTTTCCTGGTAACTTGGTCACATATAATGACACAATGCGAAGGTTTTCCAATTTTTTCATTTTTTTTGAATTTTTTATGCCCGTTTCAAAATGCGGCCAAAACGGCGGGCTTGACCATTCCTAGCTAGTGGTTCAATCTTGGAAAACTTTTGATGTTTCTCTGATTAAATAGATACTTATATACCTAGAAATAATTTTTGGAAAAAATAAAGAGCAAACTATGAGGCAACTGCAGTTCAAATTTGACCCGCTTCCTACTGAATCAGCAGAAATTTATCTTTTTCACAAGAGGTGGATCGAAACTTTTGACACCCAACCATTTGGTCAATTGTGCATTAAATATGCCCTGGTATTTTAGAAAATTAATTTGGTACAATTTTGCAACAAATATTTGGTAGGTCCTTCACAAAAAAACTCATTTTGGGCACTCAAAAATGGAAAATGATTTTTTCGTGCAAAGAAAATGATAACTTCCTTAGGCAACACTGTTTGTCATTCTAAGATGCACCCGTGTGCACAATATGAGATCATTTAAACAAACTATGCCATGAATGTGGCCATAAGATTGATCATTTGGCTTGAAAACCATGAATCTTTACGCACGATAGCTCATTTCTGAGAACACTTTTTAAAAATAATTTTCGTATTACAAGTTTATTATTTTTCCTGGTAATTTGGTCACATATAATGACGCAATGCGAAGTTTTTCCAATTTTTTGAATTTTTTTTTTGAATTTTTTATGCCCATTTCAAAATGCAGTAAAAACGGCGGGCTTGACCGTTCCTAGCTAATGGTTGAATCTTGGAAAACTTTTGATATTTCTCTAATTAAATAGATACCTATGTACCTAGAAATAATTTTTTAAAAAACTAAAGAGAAAACTATGAGGCAGCTATAGTTCAAATTTGACCCGCTTCCTCCTGAATCAGCAGAAATTTGTCTTTTTAACGAGAGGTGGATCAAAAACTTTTGACACCCAACCATTTGGTCAATTGTGCATTAAACATGGCCTAGTATTTTATAATTGATTTGGTACAATTTTGTAACAATTATTTGATAGGTCCTTCACAAAAAACTCATTTTGGACACTCAAAAAACGATTAAAAATAAGTACAAAGATCAGAAATGCATACAAATTAGTGCTCATCCATAAAATGTGGTCTAACTTGAGTGAAAATTGATGTGATACCCTTTTGCAAAATATTTTTGATAGCTGCTTCACAAAATAGCTCTATCTCTAGTACTTGGAAATTATTTTAAATCACAGATTCTCGGACCAATCGGAACACTTCTCACGGATCACCCCACTCTATCTGATCTGAACCGTTCACACCAAGCGGATCCAACTTCTCTCACTCACCTCTCAGCAGGCCAACCCAAACCCTAGCAGCCCGCGGTCGCATCTCTCACCCTTCTCCCCGAGAACACACCCGTCGCCCCCTCTCCCAGATCCAGATCGACGACAGCATCCCTTCGTCGCCGCCCCCTCCTTCCCCATCCAAATCTCCTGCTCCCCACCCCGCCGGCGCTCTCACACACCCATCGGCGGCCTCGCTCCCAAAATCTGCTCTCTTCACCGCCGCCGACGCCCCACCACCATCCCCCTCCCCTCACCTACCCCCACCTTCTCTCCCTCACCCGCTCTCATCCACCGCGGCCATGGTTTTGGCTTCTCTCCGGGCGGATTCCTCTGCGCCGACGAGGAGCCGAGATCCGCCCTCCCCCGACGACCATGCCGGTGGCGCTGGACCCCGCGGGCGCGGGCGCGGGCGCGACACTGCCTCCTCCCGCAGGAACCGCCGCCACCACATGAAGTCCTCCTCCGCCAAGGCCAACGCCAACGTCGCGGCGGCCCCCGCGGTGCCCGCCCCGGTCCCAGCGCCGCCCACGCCGATGCAACGCCTCTTCGACACCAGCCGCGAAGTCTTCGCCGCCTCCGCCCCCGGCATCGTCCCGCCGCCCGATGTCGTCGTCTGCCTCGCCGCAATCCTCAGTAAGCATCCCCTCCCCTCCCCGCCCCCCTCCCCGTACCCAATTGCGCGTGCGTTTCCCGTCTGATTGCGGTCGGTAGAGTCCTAGGTGGTAGGTTGCTGTCCATAGTTCGATTCGTGTCCCAGGTAAATTCGTTTGGGATGGATCGCATGGCATGGGCGCCCATCAATCCGTGTTTCCCGTGCTTATGATTTAGGAGGATGCCCTTTGGCTGTCACTCATGCTTTCACTCATTAATTTATTCGTGCAAGTTCAGCACACATTGTCGTACTACTACTAGTGCTTGTCTGTTCAGCTGTCAAGTTTTCTCTTCCCCACCGTGGAGTACTTACTAGTGGAAGGGAATGATGCTGCATTAGCATACACTTAGAGTCTGTACATACAGATTACACAATAATTTTAAACAAATTTGATCCTTCAATCTGCTCTCTAGAACTTAAAAATTCATTTGGTGCCTAATTGGTAGGCTTCCTCTGTTTCCTTGCTGCAGGTATTTACCAGGGTGGTGCGTGGAAGGTCAGGGTTGAACTTACAGAAGCTTACCCTTACAAATCGATATATCAGAACTAGTTTACTAGTCTTGACTTTGAGGATTTTTACTAACTGAAGCATCACATTTTTGAGGTGTTCCTGCCTCAGCTTCTCCTGTACCCTAACCCCTCGGACCTGTGACTCCTACATGCTCCTTTTCTAGCATGCCACGAGGTCCAGGCCCCTGGTATTTCTTTTTTGCCATGCACGCGCCGGCATGTCTGCCTGCCTGCCCGTGCCATGCCACGCCATTGCTGCAGCACCACTGCTCTGTTCTACCAACATTAATAATAAGTGTGTCTAAGTGTGTCCTGTTGAACCTGACAGTAGCTACCACTGTCAGTGCACCTGTGCTTGCCATTTTGTGTGTTACTCATTTGTCCCATAAGTTTGCATTACTCTGCATAGAGCTTGCTTCAAAACATTGCATTGTCCGAGTGAGTTTGGGGTTTACAGTATTCATATTGTCTGATGTTGAGTTTGTGTCACTCTGCATGCCCATACTATTAGCTTCCGTTCATCATTGCTGGTGCTGGTAATCACTAGTGTCCGAGTAAGTGTGGAGTTCACAGCATTAATATCGTGTGATGATGAGTTTGTGTCACTCTGCATGCATGCCGAGTTCTCCATAAGCATTGCTTTGCTACTCTGCTTCCGTTCCTCGCTGCTGCTGGTAATCACTCTGGCAGTACAAGCCATTTATTTTAGGTGATACATCGTCAACAAAACATGCTAAGCTTGCCTATTCGATACACATGCCTAGGCACAATCGTTAGGACCGGGCTCCGCGCGGCAAGGCGCGCTGCAAGTCTAGTACAACATGAGGTCTAGTACAACATGACAGTCATGAAGTTGCATTATTTAGCCACTGTTAGGGTAGGATATACCCAAATGTGGTCAGTATAGGAACCAGGGTCCCCTAATTGCTAGCAAAACTTGTGTAATGAGCTCTTGTTACCTTCTACTAATGTTTAGTCTTGTTTTTTTTAGTACTTCTGTGTTGGTATCCAGAAATAAAATTCATATGTTTATATATATATATGTTCTTTTAGATAAGTATGTCAATACATAACTAGTAATGTAAATGGTGTGAGCAGTTCTAAATAAAAATGCAAATAACTTGTGAATGTCAATCTCATGTGAGTCAGTCAATGAACTTACTATATTAGTCTCTTAGACCAATACATGCTTTTCTATAACTTTAGATATTTTCCAGAATAGTTTGCTTGGTCCTTCGTATCTAAAGCTTGCATGTACTGTAGAAGCTCTACTTTATGCTAATACTTGCTTGTGTAACATTTTTCATGGCATACTTCTAAATGGACAAGTATATGCGACATCCAGCGTCAACGATGATGCGGACCATATGTTCAACTGCAATCCCATCCATTGCATCGACACAAAGGTATGTACTCTGTCTTGCTGAACAGATATGGGCCTGATGCTTGATGTCCTTATGCCTGGTGCATGTATCATGTGACATACACATAATTAACTTTGACATAGTTGCTCTGTTACAGCAGATGGCAAGATGAATAGCTAGTATCTGTTTAATTCAATCATGCACCTGGTAGTTTAATATGTACTATTGATTGAATATGAATGTTATTCCATATACTCAAATGGAACTTCGATCTGCTGTAACTTTGAATGATGGTTTTTAAACCTTGTCGTGTATGTGAAACATTCCATGCTCGTTTGCTGATAAGTAGAATGATATGGTTAATAATAATAATAATAAATAGAATGATAATATACTGGTGTATCTTTACTTTTTATTTTAAAAGTACTCTGTATTCTATCAGTGACATACCTTTTGTTCTCTTTTGAATGCTCAGATGTTTTGCATCAGCCTGTCATTGCTAAGGGAGAAGCAGGACTTGGAGAAGAAATCTTTCCATTAAGCAGATTACATGTTTGGTTGCTGTGAAGTACCAGATAGGCTAGTTCTATTTTTTTTCACGATTCTGGAGTATTTCAGCAGCGCCATGCAAATGCAGTAGCGTTAGGTTTCTGATTCACCTTTTGTAAAAACCTAGTTAGCCCGCATTCAGACATTAGTAGCTCAGCCAGCCAGCCTCAAATAGTATTGCTGGAATGAATGGTTGTAATATAATAACATTGCACGTTGTCCAAGATAGCTTGTGGTGTGATGTGTTGTAATGTCAATGGCATAATAATTTTTTTGGATTGGATCAATTTTTTCGGAACTGGGCTACGCCCAAGTTATATTGGACAATTATTTTCGAGGGAAAAACATGAGAGGCCCAGCAAAGAAATGGCCCAGAAAAATACATGATCAAAAAGAAAATCTGCTGTTAAAAGGGCCACACAAAGAATCAATAAGGCTGAATTGTTGGGCCAGACCCATGTAGCTAATAAAAGCATAGGAAAAAATACATTAAAAAGGCTGAATTGTTGGGCTCGACCCATGTAAAACATCTAATCGAACCGGGCTGAATCTTGTCAGTGACCTTTTCAATTGGTCACAATTTTGCCATGTCAGATTGCCACGTCGGATCCGACGTGGCCTGGGCAGACAGATAGTGACCAAAACAAAAGGTCATGGGTTCAACGACCTTCTATTTTGGTCGTAAACGTCTACGACCTTCTCACAGAGAAGGTCGTTAATTTCAGTTTACGACCGTTAGCTTTTGACCTTCTATTTTTGGTCACAAAAAGGTCACAAATGAAAAACTATGACCTTTCAGCGGTCAATAGTGAGGGTCACAAGTTTACATATTTTTTGTAGTGAATGGTGGCTCCTGCTTTGATCTTCTGGCTTCCTCTCTTTTCAACGATGCACAAAAGGTTTGGCTTCGTCGAGAACCTAGTGATGTAAGGCATTCACAATTCTGTCTGGTCGGATCTGTGATGATTTTTTAGCCTCCTCACCTTCTTCTCCTTGATGGCGATTTGATCCTGAGGTCATTGTCAACGTTACCCGGGCTCCGAGTGTGTCTCAGTGATGTAGGGGCGACATCGAGTTTTGCTCACGGTGCACCACCAATGAGTGTAAGAAGAAGACAACACCGATAAACATAAGAACATATGTGCTATTTTCTTATTTTGTAAGGAAGTCTTGTAATGATCCAACATTTTTAATATATGGGCTTGGCCCTCTTCAAAAGCCAAAATTGAAGTACTCGCATTTTGATTTGCTTTGATGGCTTCGTTCAACTATGGAGCAAGCTGCGTGTATTAATCAATGACATCACCAAGTTAGGGCCGCAATTTCTTGATGTTCTTGTTGTTCCATAAATAAAATCAGGAGCGACCTCCATACATACAGAAATAAATCGTTTTTTGACAGGTGCAAGGAAATTTTGATGGTACTTCGGCTATGTATCGCTTTATGCGAGACAATAGCTCGGCTCCCCTGTAGGGAGCGTTCCCACTGGCCATGTGGTTTCGTCACGCTAATGTCACGTCTATTTTCTTTTATCTTTCTTTAGTTTTGTTTATATTAAAAAATATATTAAATACCTGTATTACAGAGAAATAATTTAATTAGTTTCATTTAAGTGCTCATCGCATAATTAAAAACATACACGCACTATTAAAAAAGCTTGCTTTACTTTAGAAAAAGTTTGTAAAATAAAAACAATACATTTGGCACCTAAAAAAATTCACGCGTTTGAAAAATATATGTTACATTTTCTCAAAAGGTTACACAGTGTAAATAATATTCGTTTAACTGAAAACACATTCCTTACCATTGAAAATGTATTTTTCATTTAACAAATGTTCACAAATTTCAAAAATATGTTTGTGACAACAACACATATTTGTGACTTTTAAGGAAAATGTTTATACAATGTAAAACAATGTTCACATAGTTTATACTAATGGTTCGTGTCTTTTGAAAAAATGTTTCAGTGTGTATTTGAAATATTTGAACACATATTTGAAAAAATATTAGCAATGTGTTTTAATAAATGTTAAATGTATAAAAAAATGTTTTAGATATATACGAAAAGCATACAATATGTATGACAAAAAGTAGAAATCAAAACATATATTTAGAAAATATTAAGCATGTATTTGAAACATGTGTAACATGAAAAATAAGTAAAAATATGTACGTAAAAATGTATAATATGTATGAAAATTAGACACGTGTTGAAAATAATTAGATATGGAAAGCTGAAGAAAAAAAAGAGAGAAACCGATGCAAAAAAGCGTTACAAAACAGGGAGAGAAACTTCCGAGCAGCTATAGTATTGGGCTGTCCCAGTGGCGCGGCGCTGTGGGCAGGACCAATTACGACTCGCAGCAGGCGAGAAATAGCATTTTCGTAGTAACAAGGCCTATGATATGGTTATAAAGACCTTTGGGCAAATTCTCAGAACGGGCCTGTTTGGGCCATGAACATCGATGCAGGCCGACACGGCAACCGGCAACAGGCAAGATCGCTGTATTGTACAGCCACCGGGACTCGCGGAGCAAGAGAGAAACAAGTCTGGCCACGACACACCGGTATATAAAGCTTACGCCCAGAACGCGGCGGCGCGCTCTGCCCGGTGCACCCCAAGTCCACAAACCTCCACCCCGCGCATCCTCTCGCCTAGCTCGCGCTCCGCCTCGGATCGACTACTAGATGGGGAAGCGGAAGTCGACGCGCGGGAAGACGGCGCCGCGGAAGAAGGCGGAGAAGCTGGACACGTCCTTCTGCTGCCCCTTCTGCAACCACCCCAACAGCATCGACTGCAAGATCGACCTCAAGCACTTGGTCGCCGAGGCCTCGTGCAACACGTGCAGCGAGAGCTACTCCACCACGGCGCACGCCCTCACCGAGCCCGTCGACGTCTACGCCGAGTGGATCGACGAGTGCGAGAAGGCCAACGCCGACCGCGACCGGGATGAGGACAACGACGTCGTCCGGGATGAGGTGGACGACGAGGAGGAGTACGCATGATCGGTACACCGTGTGATTGTGTCCAAGTACACAAGTATAGTACTACGAAAGTACGGCGGCACGTTTTTTCTTTCTTTCTTTGCGTAGCGTTGTGATTGGATATTTGGATGCCTCGATTCTTCCGTGTAGATATTACTAGCATATATGAAGGTGCGTGGACTGAACTAGTAATTGAAGCGCCAAATACCTGAATGGAGTAAGAATCAGTATACACGTACTGTAGTAAACAGCAGACAAGTTTTTTTAAACGAAGGCAAAAGATTTGCCTCATATATTAAATAAGGAAGAGAGAGAGAGAGTTTGTTACAACACAAACCCAAGTTACGGCATGACAATTATTCTCGTAATAAAAATGACCCTAGTTTCTTTGCCCCTGCTTGGATCCAAAGGTTTGCCTCGTCTTCAATGATGCTGAGCAAGATTTGCGGAGGTGCGCTCTTTTGCCTAAACACTCTTGCGTTGCGCTCATTCTAGATGACCCATGGCACTAGCATGGTAATCGATGCCTTTGCTTTTCTGTCGGTGGTGCCTGTGGTGCATGTGCTTGCCCACCAGGCATGAACGGAGTCAAACAGGTGCCATGTGGACGTGTCCATGTCGTGGATGCGAAGTTTCGGAATAGCCATGTTCCAAAGCCTGAGAGTGAAGCGGCATCTGAAGAAAAGATGAGGGCCGCATTCCTGCACCCGTTGGCACAAGGGGCAGGGGCCACAGTTAGGCCATCCACGCTTCTCCAATCTGTCAGCAGTCCAGATCCTATCCTGAAGCGCGAGCCAAGCAAAGAACTTGACTTTTGGTGGGGCCCAAGCCGTCCAGACCATTTGGTCCATGGGGGAGAGGACCATGCCCAAAAATTGTGCCCTGTAAGTAGAGGCCGCGGAGTAGTGCCCATATTCCGTGTGCTTCCATAGGATGCCATCCTCAGTCAGCTCATCCAGGTGCACCTCGTGCAGTAGCATCCAAAGGGTGAAGAATTGGGCAACAGGCTCGATGGAGACCGATGCGGGCAGTCTGATTTTGAGGATCCACGCATTGTCCTTGAAGGCCTCCCGTACCTTTCAGTGCTTCCGGGAGGAAGTCCCGTAAATGAGCGGAGCAATGTCTTTGGGCTTGCGACCAAGGAGCCAAGGGGAGTCCCAAAAAGGAGTCTTCGCACTGTTCCCAACCGTGATGGTGGTACAGGCATAGAAAAAGTTGAGGTCCTCCTCATCGCACGGGTTCCCACTCCCGACCCACAACTTTATGGGCTCCTTCCACTCGTACCAAGGCCACCGCAAACGTAAAGCCCGAGCGAACTTGTTGGTGTTGAGGACCCCAAGTCCACCATAGGCGAGCAGCCGGCTGACAACATCCCAATTGATCTTGCACTTTGCCCCGGATGTCGTATCCGACCCCGACCATAGGAAGGCCCGCTCAAGCTTGTCGATGTTTTGCAGAATGGTGGATTGTATGACAAGTGGCGTGATGAAGTAGATCACTTGGGAAGCGAGGACCGACTTAACAAGGGCTGCGCGGCCAATGGTGGTGATGTTTTGGGTGTCATATGTAGTCAGTCTACTTGCCACTTTATCGACAAGAAATTGTAGGTCGGCGAGCTTCAGCTTCCACACAGATAGCGGGAGTCCCAGGTAGCGGAGCGGAAAGGAAGCCCTGACAGCTAGTAGCCCTTGCGTGATGTGGCCCAAGTTAAGGTTACCGCACCGAATGGGGACCATTGAGCTCTTATGGAAGTTGGTGCAAAGGCCGGTGACTTCACCAAAACCTCGCAGAATGGCCGTGAGGTTGTCCACATCTCTTTTGATCGGCGCCACAAACACAGCCGCATCATCCGCATAGAGAGAGGTTCGCACCATGACCCCTCTCCCTCGGACCTTATGAAGAAGGCCCTTCCTTGTCGCCACATCAAGGATTTGCTTCAATGGGTCAATAGCTATCACAAAAAGGAGGGGAGAGACGGGGTCCCCTTGCCGTAGTCCCTGGCCATGTTTGATGGGGGTACCAGCTACCCCATTCAAGAGGATCCTCGAAGATGAGGAGCATAGCAGAGCCGCAATCCACTCTCGAAATTTGCTTGGGAAACCTCGCCTCCGTAGGAGGTCAAGCAAGTACTCCCATTTGACAGAGTCAAATGCCTTGCGGATGTCCATCTTGAAAAGGAGAGAAGGAGTGTTGCTCTTGTGCAAGCGTCGCACAAGGTTTCTAACATACATGAAGTTGTCGTGGATGCTCCGCGTTTTGATGAACGCACTTTGAGCGTTGGAGACGAGGGCGGACATGTGCGGGCCAAGCCGGATAGAGAGCACCTTCGCGATGATCTTGGCGATTGCATGGATGATGCTCTCTGCCCCATCCTTCTTGGGAAGCAACACAATATTGGCAGAGTTGAGCCAGTGTAGGTTTGTTGTGTGGAGGGAGTCAAAGCGTTGAATCATCCTCATGAGGTCGTTCTTGATGATGCCCCAACACTTTTTGAAGAATAGGCCGGTGAAGCCAAGTAATTTTGGCATACTAATGGTGAACAAAGGAGAATCGGCATGGAGTTACCTTCACCGTCAGTGTGGGTTTGTTGGGATTAATATCAAAGCTCCTTCTCAAGTGCATCGCTTAGCACACCAGGACTACCACGAGCCTCCACATAGACATGCTCCAGTGAAGAGAGGTTCTCCAACCAAAATTGATAATCCCGAAATTGGTGCTTTATTGCCACAAAATTGAAATGTAACTCCAGGATTTGTAGCTTTTGCAATGTTCCTTGTGCAAAGATGAAACCAATGGAGCTAATACTTTCTATACCGAACCTTGTCAGGGACTGGAAGGGACAACCATTGTCAATGACTAGCCTTTTATCTGTGACTTTTGCCCAATACGGTAAATACATAGAGAGGTCATGCAGAGACGGCATGCTGCCAAGTATTTGGAGGTCTTCCACTCTCGGTTCTCTTAATCCGATTGCCAGGGAAGAGAGGGAGGGCAAGGTGGACATTGATTTTAGAAGAAATGTAGAGACCATCCTATTACCCATGTCAACGAACACCAGTTGTCTTAGCTGAACAAAGGTTGATGGCTCTTTCATTCGCAAAAAAGGTTGATGGCAATCTTTGTTGGTGCCCAATGTAAATCCTGCACTGCCGTCTCACAACTCATGGTTGGAGCCTTTTTACACTACCATGAAAGTTCCTAAATGATCTCTCAGAAAAAGTTTGGTAGATTAAAACAACCCGCTTTTGTTACTGTTCAACGGCTTAAGAGCATCTCTAGCCAAACCCTTATAATTGAAGCCTCAAATGCATCCTTAAACCTTAGCTCCTTAAATTGTGGAGTTAACAAAAATGTTGTTTCTAGCTGAACTCTTATATTTAACTCCTAACTTATTTTGCACATAATTTTGTTCAACACATAAATTGAAAGTACTTGATTCCAGCTCAAACTTAAACAATGCTAGCACATCATACATTGTATAGCATAAATTTAGATAGTTCAAACTAAATTAACATAAATTTAAATAGTCTTCCGCCATGAGCTTCTCCCAATTCACGCCATCATCGGTTGAGTTGTCGGACGAAATTTCTATCATGGAGGGTCTAACCTCACCCCCCACCCACCCCGATGGTCCGGCCTCATGGAATCGGAGCTCGTTCGCGACGCTATGTAAGCCTCATTGATGTGCCCTGCCACAATATGCTCGAAGGCCTCCAATTATCCCTTGCCTGGCGATGGCAGACCACTTGGGAATCGGCCACGGGGTTTTTCCGATACAACTACTCAACGCCGGCCCTCATCGACCACTATGCCCACGCCTTGAGCTGCTCGATGTTAGCCAATGTCGTCCCATGATTAGGGCCTGGGAAGAACCTATTAGCACGAGGATGCAGAGCTACACCATCGAAGACCTCCGGCTGCCGCACATGATCCTGCTCTAGTGCGTCGCATCGAGAGACAACGTTTGGCATGCTCATAGTGTTGGCACTACATGTAAGCTTTTCTAGCATTGACTTTAATCCTAATTGCAAGTTTTGATTGCTTAGTACTCCCTCTGTTCCATAATATAAGAGTGCTTTTGACACTAGTGTAGTGTCTAAAACACTCTTATATCGTGTGACGGAGGGGGTAGTGTATTAGTCCTGTCATGGCAAATCGTGAGCCTGTGACCAGTTACCAAAACATGATAACATAAGGATATTGGTGCGCTTCTTTTTGCTCCTCATAGGAATTACATTAAGATTACAGTTTCGACACATAAGAAGTCCAACGTATGTATCGATCATAAAAAAAGAAGTCTAACGTAGTATACTACAAGAGAGCAAACATTAATCGAAGCATCAAAATAATTTGCTCTGCTCAATAATATCTCAAGATTTTGGAGTAATTGCCCTTCCTTGGATTATACAAGACAATGCAAGGCTCACAGTCACTCGAACGGAAATGGAGCGCCATATTGGCTAATTGCCATTAAAAGAAACTGAAATGAAACATTGTATTGATTGCATTTTCAGCAAAGGGTCTAACATTGCTGACTAACTACAGTTCATCAGATATAACAAACTGAAGCAAAACTGAAGGTACAAGTCAGTGACAAAACTAAAATTTACATTAAGGTTATTCGAAGTCATCTCTCTAGCTTTATGCTGGAATGTTATAATTCCTCATTTATGAGCTTCAGCCAAGGTAGATAGATACAAGAGGAGCTCTCGGCCTACCAGAACCAGACACCCCGTCTTTAGTTGTAGACAGATACAAGGGATTCATCACTTTTTTTTCTTTTTTCTTTTGCGAAAAGGAGGATGACCCCCGGCCTCTGCATCTGGGAGATGCATACGGCCACTTTATTGATTATTCTTGAGGACCTTACAAAGTATTACAAACAATATATCTGAATCCACCATCTTGGCAACATATGCCGCTACTCCTATCCATATGATGAAGGGATGCTAGCTAGGCCACTACCCAAACCACTCACCTAAGCCTAACATCAAAAGCCGGAAGCCCCAGCCGAGCCACATACCGGGTCTGGGGCACAATCCGATCAGACACACTCGTGTGTCGTCGCCGCCATCTTCCACAGGTCCGTCTTCAGATCATTGATAACCCACAAGTATAGGAGATCGCAATAGTTTTCGAGGGTAGAGTATGTTGGGGAACGTAGTAATTTCAAAAAAATTCCTACGCACACGCAAGATCATGGTGATGTATAACAACGAGAGGGGAGAGTGTTGTCTACGTACCCTCATAGACCGGCAACGGAAGCGTTGACACAAGGTAGAGGAAGTAGTCGTACGTCTTCCCGATCCGACCGATCCAAGTACCGAACGTACGGCACCTCCGAGTTCTGCACACGTTCAACTCGGTGACGTCCTCGAGCTCCGATCCAGCAAAACGTTGAGGGAGAGTTTTGTCAGCACGACGGCGTGATGACGGTGATGATGTTCTACCGACGCAGGGCTTCGCCTAAGCACCGCTACGATATGACCGAGGTAGAGTATGGTGGAAGGGGGCACCACAGACGGCTAAGGAACGATCACGAGGATCAACTTGTGTGTTATGGGGTGCCCCCTTGCCTCAGTATATAAAGGAGGGAGAGGGGGAGGTGCGGCCGGCCCTAGGGGTGCGCCTGGAGGAGTCCTACTCCAACCGGGAGTAGGACTCCCCCCTCTTGCCTTGTTGGAAAAGGAAGGAGGAAGGGAGAAAGAGGAAAGGGGGGCGCCGCCCCCCCTTCCTTGTCCTATTCGGACTAGGGGGGAGGGGCCGCGCAGCCTGCCCTGGCCGGCCCTCCTCTTCTCCCTTATGGCCCATGTAGGCCCAATAACCCCCCCTCCCGGGGGGGGGGGGGTTCCGGTAACCCCCTCGTACTTCGGTAAAATCCCGATTTCACCCGGAACGTTTCCGATATCCAAATATAGGCTTCCAATATATCAATATTTATGTCTCGACCATTTCGAGACTCCTCGTCATGTCTGTGATCACATCCGGGACTCCGAACAACCTTTGGTACATCAAAACACAAAAACCCTAATTATGATCGTCACCGAACTTTAAGCGTGCGGACCCTACAGGTTCAAGAACTATGTAGACATGACCGAGACACGTCTCCGGTCAATAACCAATAGCGGAACCTGGATGCTCATATTGGCTCCTACATATTCTACGAAGATCTTTATCGGTCAGACCGCATAACAACATACGTTGTTCCCTTTGTCATCGGTATGTTACTTGCCCGAGATTCGATCGTCGGTATCTCAATACCTAGTTCAATCTCGTTACCGGCAAGTCTCTTTACTCGTTCCATAATACATCATCCCGCAACTAACTTATTAGTTGCAATGCTTTCAAGGCTTGAGTGATGTGCATTACCGAGAGGGCCCAGAGATACCTCTCCGACAATCGGAGTGACAAATCCTAATCTCGAAATACGCCAACCCAACAAGTACCTTCGGAGACACCTGTAGAGCACCTTTATAATCACCCAGTTACGTTGTGACGTTTGGTAGCACACGAAGTGTTCTCCGGTAAAGGGGAGTTGCATAATCTCATAGTTATAGGGACATGTATAAGTTATGAAGAAAGCAATAGCAACAAACTAAGCGATCAAGTGCTAAGCTAACGGAATGGGTCAAGTCAATCACATCATTCTCCTAATGATGTGATCCTGTTAATCAAATGACAACTCATGTCTATGGTTAGGAAACATAACCATATTTGATCAACGAGCTAGTCAAGTAGAGGCATACTAGTGACACTCTGTTTGTCTATGTATTCACACATGTATTATGTTTCCGGTTAATACAATTCTAGCATGAATAATAAACATTTATCATGATATAAGGAAATAAATAATAACTTTATTTCCTCCTCTAGGGCATATTTCCTTCAGTCTCCCACTTGCACTAGAGTCAATAATCTAGATTACACAGTAATGATTCTAACACCCATGGAGCCTTGGTGCTGATCATGTTTTGCTCGTGGAAGAGGCTTAGTCAGCGGGTCTGCAACATTCAGGTCCGTATGTATCTTGCAAATTTCTATGTCTCCCACTTGGACTAAATCCCGAATGGAATTGAAGCGTCTCTTGATGTGCTTGGTTCTCTTGTGAAATTTGGATTCCTTCGCCAAGGCAATTGCACCAGTATTGTCACAAAAGATTTTCATTGGACCCGATGCACTAGGTATGACACCTAGATCGGATATGAACTCCTTCATCCAGACTCCTTCATTTGTTGCTTCCGAAGCAGCTATGTACTCCGCTTCACATGTAGATCCCACCACGACGCTTTGTTTAGAACTGCACCAACTCACAGCTCCACCGCTCAGTAAAACACGTATCTGGTTTGTGATTTAGAATCGTCCGGAGCAGTGTCAAAGCTTACATCAAAGTAACCATTTACGATGAGCTCTTTGTCACCTCCATATACGAGAAACATATCCTTAGTCCTTTTCAGGTATTTCAGGATGTTCTTGACCGCTGTCCAGTGATCCACTCCTGGATTACTTTGGTACCCCCCTGCTAGACTTATAGCAAGGCGCACATCAGGTCTGGTACACAGCATTGCATACATGATAGAGCCTATGGCTGAAGCATAGGGAAAATCTTTCATTTTCTCTCTATCTTCTGCGGTGGTCGGACATTGAGTCTTACTCAACTTCACACCTTGTAACATAGGCAAGAACCCTTTCTTTGCTTGATCCATTTTGAACTTCTTCACAACTTTGTCAAGGTATGTGCTTTGTGAAAGTCTAATTAAGCGTCTTGATCTATCTCTATAGATCTTAATGCCCAATATGTAAGCATCTTCACCGAGGTCTTTCATTGAAAAACTCTCATTCAAGTATCCCTTTATGCTATCCAGAAATTCTATACCATTTCCAATCAATAATATGTCATTCACATATAATATCAGAAATGCTACAGAGCTCCCACTCACTTTCTTGTAAATACAGGTTTCTCCAAAAGTCTGTATAAAACCAAATGCTTTGATCACACTATCAAAGCGTTTATTCCAACTCCGAGAGGCTTGCACCAGTCCATAAATGGATCGTTGGAGCTTGCACACTTTGTTAGCTCCCTTTGGATCAACAAAACCTTCTGGTTGCATCATATACAACTCTTCTTCCAGAAATCCATTCAGGAATGCAGTTTTGACATCCATTTGCCAAATTTCATAATCATAAAATGCGGCAATTGCTAACATGATTCGGACATACTTAAGCATCGCTATGGGTGAGAAGGTCTCATCGTAGTCAATCCCTTGAACTTGTCGAAAACCTTTTTTGCAACAAGTTGAGCTTTGTAGACGGTAACATTACCATCAGCGTCAGTCTTCTTCTTGAAGATCCATTTATTCTCAATTGCTTGTCGATCAACGGGCAAGTCAACCAAAGTCCACACTTTGTTCTTATACATGGATCCCATCTCAGATTTCATGGCTTCTAGCCATTTTGCGGAATCTGGGCTCACCATCGCTTCTTCATAGTTCGTAGGTTCATCATGATCTAGTAGCATGACTTCCAGAACAGGATTACCGTACCACTCTGGTGCGGATCTTACTCTGGTTGATCTACGAGGTTCGGTAGTAACTTGATCTGAAGTTTCATGATCATTATCATTAGCTTCCTCACTAATTGGTGTAGGTGTCACAGAAACAGGGTTTTGTGATGTACTACTTTCCAATAAGGGAGCAGGTACAGTTACCTCATCAAGTTCTACTTTTCTCCCACTCACTTCTTTCGAGAGAAACTCCTTCTCTAGAAAAACTCAGAATTTAGCAACAAAAGTCTTGCCTTCGGATCTGTGATAGAAGGTGTACCCAACAGTCTCCTTTGGGTATCCTATGAAGACACATTTCTCCGATTTGGGTTCGAGCTTATCAGGTTGAAGCTTTTTCACATAAGCATCGCAGCCCCAAACTTTCAGAAATGACAACTTTGGTTTCTTGCCAAACCACAGTTCATAAGGCGTCATCTCAATGGATTTCGATGGTGTCCTATTTAACATGAATGCAGCCGTCTCTAAAGCATAACCCCAAAACGATAACGGTAAATCAGTAAGAGACATCATAGATCGCACCATATCTAGTAAAGTACGATTACGACGTTCGGACACACCATTACGCTGTGGTGTTCCGGGTGGCGTGAGTTGCGAAACTATTCCGCATTGTTTCAAATGTAAACCAAACTCGTAACTCAAATATTCTCCTCCACGATCAGATCGTAGAAACTTTATTTTCTTGTTACGATGATTTTCAACTTCACTCTGTAATTCTTTGAACTTTTCAAATGTTTCAGACTTATGTTTCATTAAGTAGATATACCCATATCTGCTTAAATCATCTGTGAAGGTGAGAAAATAACGATATCCGCCACGAACCTCAACATTCATTGGACCACATACATTTGTATGTATGATTTCCAACAAATCCGTTGCTCTCTCCATAGTACCGGAGAACGGCGTTTTAGTCATCTTACCCATGAGGCATGGTTCGCAAGTACCAAGTGATTCATAATCAAGTGATTCCAAAAGTCCATCAGTATGGAGTTTCTTCATGCGCTTTACACCGATATGACCTAAACGGCAGTGCCACAAATAAGTTGCACTATCATTATCAACTCTACATCTTTTGATTTCAACATTATGAATATGTGTATCACTACTATCGAGATTCATCAAAAATAGACCACTCTTCAAGGGTGCATGACCATAAAATATATTACTCATATAAATAGAACAACCATTATTCTCTGATTTAAATGAATAATCGTCTCGCATCAAACAAGATCCAGATATAATGTTCATGCTCAACGCTGGCACCAAATAACAATTATTTAGGTCTAATACTAATCCCGAAGGTAGATGTAGAGGTAGCGTGCCGATCGCGATCACATTGACTTTGGAACCATTTCCCACGCACATCGTCACCTCGTCCTTAGCCAATCTTCGCTTAATCCGTAGCCCCTGTTTCGAGTTGCAAATGTTAGAAACAAAACCAGTATCAAATATCCAGGTGCTACTGCGAGCATTAGTAAGGTACACATCAATAACATGTATATCACATATACCTTTGTTCACTTTGCCATCCTTCTTATCCGCCAAATACTTGGGGCAGTTCCGCTTCCAGTGACCAGTCTGCTTGCAGTAGAAGCACTCAGTCTCAGGCTTAGGTCCATACTTGGGTTTCTTCTCCTGAGCAGCAACTTGTTTGCTATTCTTCTTGAAGTTCCCTTTCTTCTTCCCTTTGCCCTTTTTCTTGAAACTGGTGGTCTTATTGACCATCAACACTTGATGCTCCTTCTTGATTTCTACCTCCGTGGCTTTTAGCATCGCGAAGATCTCAGGAATAGTCTTATTCATCCCTTGCATATTATAGTTCATCACGAAGCTTTTGTAGCTTGGTGGCAGTGATTGAAGAACTCTGTCAATGACACTATCAACAGAAAGATTAACCCCCAGTTGAGTCAAGTGATTATGATACCCAGACATTTTGAGTATATGTTCACTGACAGAACTATTCTCCATCTTGCAGCTATAGAACTTATTGGAGACTTCATATCTCTCAATCCGGGCATTTGCTTGAAATATTAACTTCAACTCCTGGAACATCTCATATGCTCCATGACATTCAAAACGTCATTGAAGACCCGGTTCTAAGCCGTAAAGCATGGCACACTGAACTATCGAGTAGTCATCAGCTTTGCTCTGCCAGACGTTCATCACATTTGGTGTTACTCCTGCAGCAGGCTTGGCACTTAGTGGTGCTTCCAGGACGTAATTATTCTGTGCAGCAATGAGGATAATCCTCAAGTTACGGACCCAGTCCGTGTAATTGCTACCATCATCTTTCAACTTTGCTTTCTCAAGGAACGCATTAAAATTCAACGGAACAACAACACGAGCCATCTATCTACAATCAAACATAGACAAGCAAGATACTATCAGGTACTAAGTTCATGATAAATTTAAGTTCAATTAATCATATTACTTAAGAACTCCCACTTAGAAAGATATCCCTCTAATCCTCTAAGTGATCATGTGATCCAAATCAACTAAACCATGTCCGATCATCACGTGAGATGGAGTAGTATCAATGGTGGACATCAATATGTTGATCATATCTACTATATGATTCACGCTCGACCTTTCGGTCTCCGTGTTCCGAGGCCATATCTGTTATATGCTAGGCTCGTCAAGTTAAACCTGAGTATTCCGCGTGTGCAACTGTTTTGCACCCGTTGTATTTGAACGTAGAGCCTATCACACCCGATCATCACGTGGTGTCTCAGCACGAAGAACTTTCGCAATGGTGCATACTCAGGGAGAACACTTATACTTTGATAATTTAGTGAGGGATCATCTTATAATGCTACCGTCAATCAAAGCAAGATAAGATGCATAAAAGATAAACATCACATGCAATCAATATAAGTGATATGATATGGCCATCATCATCTTGTGCTTGTGATCTCCATCTCCGAAGCACTGTCATGATCACCATCGTCACCGGCGCGACACCTTGATCACCATCGTAGCATCGTTGTCATCTCGCCAATCTTATGCTTCCACGACTATCGCTACCGCTTAGTGATAAAGTAAAGCATTACAGCGCAATTGCATTGCATACAATAAAGCAACAACCATATGGCTCCTGCCAGTTGCCGATAACTCGGTTACAAAACATGATCATCTCATACAATAAAATTTAGCATCATGTCTTGACCATATCACATCACAACATGCCCTGCAAAAACAAGTTAGACGTCCTCTACTTTGTTGTTGCAAGTTTTACGTGGCTGCTACGGGCTTAGCAAGAACCGTTCTTACCTACGCATCAAAACCACAACGATAGTTTGTCAAGTTGGTGTTGTTTTAACCTTCGCAAGGACCGGGCGTAGCCACACTTGGTTCAATTAAAGTTGGAGAAACTGACACCCGCCAGCCACCTGTGTGCAAAGCACGTCGGTAGAACCAGTCGCGCGTAAGCGTATGCGTAATGTCGGTCCGGGCCGCTTCATCCAACAATACCGCCGAACCAAAGTATGACATGCTGGTAAGCAGTATGACTTATATCGCCCACGACTCACTTGTGTTCTACTCGTGCACAACATCAACGCATAAAACCTAGGCTCGGATGCCACTGTTGGGGAACGTAGTAATTTCAAAAAATTTCCTACGCACACACAAGATCATGGTGATGTATAGCAATGAGAGGGGAGAGTGTTGTCTACGTACCCTCGTAGACCGGCAATGGAAGCGTTGACACAACGTAGAGGCAATAGTCGTACGTCTTCCCGATCCGACCGATCCAAGTACCGAACGTACGGCACCTCTGAGTTCTGCACACGTTCAACTCGGTGATGTCCCTCGAGCTTCGATCCAGCAAAACATTGAGGGAGAGTTTCGTCAGCACGACGGCGTGATGACGGTGATGATGTTCTACCGACGCAGGGCTTCGCCTAAGCACCGCTACGATATGACCGAGGTGGAATATGGTGGAAGGGGGCACCGCACACGGCTAAGGAACGATCACGAGGATCAACTTGTGTGTTATGGGGTGCCCCCTTGCCTCAGTATATAAAGGAGGGAGAGGGGGAGGTGCGGCCGGCCCTAGGGGTGCGCCTGGAGGAGTCCTACTCCAACCAGGAGTAGGACTCCCCCCTCTTGCCTTGTTGGAAAAGGAAGGAGGAAGGGAGAAAGAGGAAAGGGGCCCCCCTTCCTTGTCCTATTCGGACTAGGGGGAGGGGCCGCGCGGCCTGCCCTGGCCGGCCCTCCTCTTCTCCCTTATGGCCCATGTAGGCTGTAGGCCCAATAACCCCCCCGGGGGGGGGGGGGGTTCCGGTAACCCCCCGGTACTTCGGTAAAATCCCGATTTCACCCGGAACGTTTCCGATATCCAAATATAGGCTTCCAATATATCAATATTTATGTCTCAACCATTTCGAGACTCCTCGTCATGTCCATGATCACATCCGGGACTCCGAACAACCTTAGGTACATCAAAACACAAAAACCCTAATTATGATCGTCACCGAACTTTAAGCGTGCGGACCCTACGGGTTCGAGAACTATGTAGACATGACCGAGACACGTCTCCGGTCAATAACCAATAGCGGAACCTGGATGCTCATATTGGCTCCTACATATTCTACGAAGATCTTTATCGGTCAGACCGCATAACAACGTACGTTGTTCCCTTTGTCATCGGTATGTTACTTGCCCGAGATTCGATCGTCGGTATCTCAATACCTAGTTCAATCTCGTTACCGGCAAGTCTCTTTACTCGTTCCGTAATACATCCTCCCGCAACTAACTTATTAGTTGCAATGCTTGGAAGGCTTGAGTGATGTGCATTACCGAGAGGGCCCAGAGATACCTCTCCGACAATCGGAGTGACAAATCCTAATCTCAAAATATGCCAACCCAACAAGTACCTTCGGAGACACCTGTAGAGCACCTTTATAATCACCCAGTTACGTTGTGACGTTTGGTAGCACACAAAGTGTTCCTCCGGTAAACGGGAGTTGCATAATCTCATAGTCATAGGAACATGTTTAAGTTATGAAGAAAGCAATAGCAACAAACTAAGCGATCAAGTGCTAAGCTAATGGAATGGGTCAAGTCAATCACATCATTCTCCTAATGATGTGATCCCATTAATCAAATGAAAACTCATGTCTATGGCTAGGAAACATAACCATCTTTGATCAACGAGCTAGTCAAGTAGAGGCATACTAGTGACACTCTGTTTGTCTATGTATTCACACATGTATTATGTTTCCGGTCAATACAATTCTAGCATGAATAATAAACATTTATCATGATATAAGGAAATAAATAATAACTTTATTATTGCCTCTAGGGCATATTTCCTTCAGAGTATTCAACCCAAATTTATTGATTCGACACAAGGGGAGCCAAAGAATATTCTCAAGTATTAGCAGCTGAGTTGTCAATTCAACCACACTTGGAAACTTAATATCTGCAGAAAGTGTTTAGTGGCAAAGTAATATGATAGTAGTGATAACGGTAGCAAAAGGTAACAGTAGTAAAAGTAATATTTTTGGTATTTTATAGTGATGATAGCAATAGCAACGGAAAAGTAAATAAGCGAAGAACAATATATGGAAAGCTCGTAGGCAATGGATCGGTGATGGAGAATCATGCCAGATGCGGTTCATCATGTAACAGTCATAACCTAGGGTGACACAGAACTAGCTCCAGTTCATCAATGTAATGTAGGCATGTATTCCGAATATAGTCATGCGTGCTTATGGAAAAGAACTTGCATGACATCTTTTGTCCTACCCTCCCGTGGTAGCGGGGTCCTTACGGAAACTAAGGGATATTAAGGCCTCCTTTTAATAGAGAACCAGAACAAAGCATTAACACATAGTGAATACATGAACTCCTCAAACTACGGTCATCACCGGTAAATATCCCGATTATTGTCACTTCGGGGTTAATGGATCATAACACATAATAGGTGATTATAGACTTGCAAGATAGGATCAAGAACACTCATATATTGATGAAAACATAATAGGTTCAGATCTGAAATCATGGCACTCGGGCCCTAGTGACAAGCATTAAGCATAGCAAAGTCATAGCAACATCAATCTCAGAACATAGTGGACACTAGGGATCAAACCCTAACAAAACTAACTCGATTACATGATAGATCCTGAGGGAGTCCTGTATTAGGGGGTGTTCGGGTAGCCGGACTATACCTTCAGCCGGACTCTAGGACTATGAAGATACAAGATTGAAGACTCCGTCCCGTGTCCGGATGGGACTTTCCTTGGCGTGAAAGGCAAGCTTGGCGATGCGGATATTCAAGATCTCCTACCATTGTAACCGACTTTGTGTAACCCTAACCCTCTCCGGTGTCTATATAAACCGGAGGGTTTTAGTCCGTAGGACAACTACATCATACAACAATCATACCTTAGGCTAGCTTTTAGGGTTTAGCCTCCTTGATCTCGTGGTAGATCTACTCTTGTTCTACCCATATCATCAATATTAATCAAGCAAGACGTAGGGTTTTACCTCCATCAAGAGGGCCCGAACCTGGGTAAAACATTGTGTCCCTCGTCTCCTATTACCATCCGGCCTAGACGCGCAGTTCGGGACCCCCTACCCGAGATCCGCCGGTTTTGACACCGACATTGGTGCCTTCATTGAGAGTTCCTCTGTGTCGTCGCTTTCAGGCCCGATGGCTTCTTCGATCATCAACCACGATGCAGTCCAGGGTGAGACTTTTCTCCCCGGACAGATCTTCGTCTTCGGCGGCTTCACACTGCGGGCCAACTCGCTTGGTCACCTTGAGCAGATCGAAAGTTACGCCCCTGGCCATCAGGTCAGGTTTGGAAGCCTAAACTACACGGCTGACATCCGCGGGGACTTGATCTTCGACGGATTCGAGCCACAGCCAAGCGTGCCGCACTGTCTTGATGGGCATGATATAGCTCTGCCGCCGAACAGCGCCCTGGAGGCCGCACACACATCGGTCCTGACCATTGATTCGGAGCCCACTGCGCCAATCGAGGATTAGCGGTTGGACGCTGCCTCAGGGGCTGCAATCTCAGAGGCGATCGAACCGAACTCCAGCCCCACACTCCGCATGGCCCGTGACTCCGAGGAGCCGGATTCCTCTCCGAACTCCGAGCCCCCTGCGCCCCCGCCGATCGAATCCGATTGGGTGCCGATAATGGAGTTCACCGCCGCGGACATCTTTCAGCACTCGCCCTTCGGCGACATCCTGAATTCTCTAAAGTCTCTCTCTTTATCAGGAGAGCCCTGGCCGGACTACGGTCAGCAAGGTTGGGATACGGACGATGAAGAAATTCAAAAGCCACCCACCACCCACTTCGTAGCCACTATCGACGACTTAACCGACATGCTTGACTTCGACTCCGAAGACATCGACGACATGGACGATGATGCAGGAGATGAACAAGAACCAGCACCTATAGGGCGTTGGAAGGCCACCTCGTCATATGACATATATATGGTGGACACTCCAAAGGATGGAGATGGCGATGGAATAGCGGTGGACGATACCTCTAAGAAACAGCCCAAGCGCCGGCGTCAGCGGCGCCACTCTAAATCCCGCCAAAGCAAAAATGGTGATTCTGGCACGGGAGATAATACTACTTCGGATAGCGCCAAAGAACACCCCCTCCAGCAAAATTCGGCACAGGAGGACAGAGAAGCCAGCCCTCACGAGAGGGCGGCGGACCAAGAGGTTGAGGACGATAATTATACGCCTCCCTCCGAAGACGAGGCAAGCCTCGACGACGACAAGTTCGTCGTGCCCGAGGATCTTGCCGAACAAGAGCATTTTAAACGCAGGCTCATGGCCACGGCAAGCAGCCTCAAGAAAAAGCGGCAACAACTTAGAGCTGATCAGGATTTGCTAGCTGACAGATGGACTGAAGTCCTTGCGGCCGAAGAGTATGAACTCGAACGCCCCTCCAAGAGTTACCCAAAGCGCAGGCTGCTACCCCGACTAGAGGAGGAAGCACCTACATCACCAGCGCATGACATGGCCGACCGGCCACCTCGTGGCCGCGACAGAGAGGCCTCTTGGCCCTCCACTCAAGCCATGCCCCGGCACCGCGTCAAGCATACTAAGGCACGGGAAAATGCGCCCGACCTGCACGACATCCTGGAGGACAAGGCAAGGCAAACAAGATTGATCTACGGATCGCACAGGCGCCCCACGGCACGTGACGGTGATCATCACTCCGGACGCAATGAATCCGGCCGGGCCGAACTCAACAGACAAAGCTCCTTCGAGCCGCGTCGTGATATAGCCCAATACAGAGGCGCCGCAAACCCACTATGCTTCACAGATGAAGTAATGGATCATAAAATCCCTGAGGGCTTCAAACCCGTAAACATCGAATCGTACGATGGCACAACAGATCCTGCGGTATGGATCGAGGATTATCTCCTTCATATCCACATGGCCCGCGGCGATGATCTACACGCCATCAAATACCTCCCACTCAAACTTAAGGGACCGGCCCGACATTGGCTTAACAGCTTGCCAGAAAACTCAATCGGTTCTTGGGAGGACCTGGAAGCCGCATTCCTTGACAACTTCCAGGGCACTTATGTGCGACCACCGGACGCCGATGACCTAAGCCACATAATTCAGCAGCCAGAAGAATCGGCTAGGCAATTCTGGACACGGTTCCTAACAAAGAAAAACCAGATAGTCGACTGTCCGGACGTAGAGGCCTTAGCGGCCTTCAAGCATAATATCCGTGACGAGTGGCTGGCCCGGCACCTGGGACAGGAAAAGCCGAAATCTATGGCAGCCCTCACGACACTCATGACCCGCTTTTGCGTGGGAGAAGACAGCTGGCTAGCTCGCAGTAACAACTTAACCAAGAACACTGGTAATTTGAATACCAAGGACAAAAGTGACAGGTCGCGTCGGAACAAACAAAAGCGCCGCGTTAACAGCGATAGCAACGAGGATACGACAGTTAATGCCGGATTCCGAGGCTACAAATCCGGTCAACGGAAACAGCCATTCAAAAGAAAAACTCAGGGCCCGTCCAGTTTGGACCGAATAATCGACCGCTTGTGCCAGATACATGGCACCCCCGAAAAGCCAGCTAATCACACCAACAGGGATTGTTGGGTGTTCAAGCAGGCAGGCAAGTTAAGAGCCGAAAACAAAGACAAGGGGCTGCATAGCGACGACGAGGAGGAGCCCAGGCCGCCGAACAATAGTGGACAGAAGGGATTTCCCCCGCAAGTGCGGACGGTGAACATGATATATGCAACCCACATCCCCAAGAGGGAGCGGAAGCGTGCGTTACGGGACGTATATGCGATGGAGCCGGTCGCCCCAAAGTTTAACCCATGGTCCTCCTGCCCGATCACCTTTGATCGAAGGGACCACCCCACTAGCATCCGTCACGGCGGCTTCGCCGCATTGGTTCTAGACCCAATCATTGACGGATTTCATCTCACAAGAGTCCTCATGGACGGCGGCAGCAGCCTGAACCTGCTTTACCAGGATACAGTGCGAAAGATGGGCATAGATCCCTCGAGGATCAAGCTCACCAAAACGACCTTTAAAGGCGTCATACCAGGTGTAGAAGCCAACTGTACAGGCTCAGTTACACTGGAAGTGGTCTTCGGATCTCCGGATAACTTCCGAAGCGAGGAGTTAATCTTCGACATAGTCCCGTTCCATAGTGGCTATCACGCACTGCTCGGGCGAACCACATTCGCAAAATTCAACGCGGTACCGCACTATGCATACCTCAAGCTCAAGATGCCAGGCCCTAGAGGAGTAATCACGGTCAATGGGAACACTGAACGCTCCCTCCAAACAGAGGAGCACACGGCAGTGCTCGCAGCAAAAGTACAAAGCAGCCTCTCTAGGCAGTTCTCCAGTTCGGCCTTCAAAAAGCCGGACACTGTCAAGCGCGCCCGGAGTACCCTACAACAAGACCGCCTGGCACGTTCCGAGCTAGCGTAGCAATGCGGCCCCAACCCTAGCCCTCGCGATATAGCGAAACCAGTGCTTCGCGTACATAACTACGCTGTTGAAATACCATGGGCACAGGGGAAGGGGCACTATCACGGCATGCCCGAAATACGGCTTAAACCGCACCAGGGGCTGCCGGATTCCTTCTTTTTTTTCCTCTTAGTCTCAGGACTCCATACTTCGGATGACCCGTTCGGCAATTCAACTGCCGCACAAACGATGCAAGATCCAGGGAAGCAGACAAGCCACGCCGCATCATGGAACTCCCAGGTGGTCTCTATTGCGAGCAGTATACCTATTTTTTAATACAATTCCGCGGCCTGCCCCTGGCCAGGACATGTTAAATAGTCCAATTTATTTTGCTTACCGCACTATTTGTATCGTTCCGCTTTCATAGCAGCCTTTCTATAAACAATGCATAGCTTTTTGTCTATTTTTTGCATTACCCTCTTTTTATATATATGTTTATTAATAGCATGCTGCATCCGTACACTGTGGTACGGCAAAATACGCCAGGGGCTTCAGTACCCATCAATATGGCGTGAGAAGTCCGTCCATTTTCACAAGTGCGGCACCCCGAACTTATAGCACTATATGCATCGGCTCTGAATCATGATTTGGGTCAGTAGTTGGGTTTGCCCGGCTCCTATGTTTTGGTGCCTTACGTTCCGCTATATCGGCTAAGGTAGCACTAGGAAAACCAGTGCGATTGTGCCCCAGTTGAGCTGGGCCGAGCACCTCAGTGGAGAAAGCTAAAACTGACTGTCATGATGAGGCGAGAGACCGGTCGCTGTTCGAGAGGTTTCTCGAGTCCTTAAAGGCTTATGCCGCTTCGAGTGAGGAACCGGCTTTGTCCGGCCAAGGCGTGGATAGCGCCCCGAACTCGGTCTTCCGAATACTAGGGGCTTCACCGAAATTTAAAATTATAGAGTTCTATGGCTAAGTGAGAGTGTTCAAGCATTATAGTCTGATTGCCTTGTTTGTTGTGCTGACCGCCTCCCTCGACGGACCCAATCATGGGAAAAAGAGCGCTCAGGTTTATCCCGAACACCCCAGCACTAGTGGCATGGGGGCAGAAGCCGACGACTGGCCATCTCTCAATTTTTTGATAAACGGCCGCACAGAAAGTAATATTTTAAATTCAAGCATTGCTTAGCGCATATGAACAAGTTTTCAGCGCACAGGATAACACGAGCGAGTTCATTCAAAAATTACATCCTTGGTACATTCATCCGCCACAAGGCGGGCACCAGCAAGAACATCCTTGTAATAGTTCTCGGGCTTGCGATGCTCCTTCCCCGGCGGCGGCCCGTCCTTCACAAGCTTCTCACCGTCCAGCTTACCCCAGTGCACCTTTGCACGGGCAAGGGCCCTACGGGCACCTTCGATGCAGACGGAGCGCTTGATGACCTCGAGCCTTGGACAAGCCTCCACCAGCCACCGCACCAGTCCAAAGTAGCTCCCAAGCAGGGCCTCTCCAGGCCACAGCTGAACTATGAAGCCCTTCAGGGCCTGTTCGGCCGCCTTGTGGAGCTCGACTAGCTGCTTCAGCTGGTCGCTCAAGGGCACAGGGTGTCCGGCCTCAGCGTACTGAGACCAGAACACCTTCTCCGTCGAGCTGCCTTCCTCGGCTTGGTAGAATGCGGCGGCATCGGATACGCTGCGGGGAAGATCTGCGAATGCCCCTGGAGAGCTCCGGATTCGGGTAAGTAACAAGTAGTTTGCTTTTATATGTCTGCTTTGCATATAGAATGCCTTACCCGCCGCTATCTTTTTCACCGCATCCAATTCCTGGAGGGCCTTCTGGGCTTCGGCCTTGGCAGATTTGGCAGTTTTAAGGGCCGCGGCAAGCTCGGACGCTCGCGTCTTCGAGTCGAGCTCCAAACTCTCATGTTTTTGCATGAGAACCTGAAGCTCTTGCCGCACCTCGCCGACCTGCACCTCAAATTTCTCCCGCTCGGCGCGCTCTGTGGCCGCTTTCTTCTCGGCCTCGGACAGCGCCTGCTTGAGGGTCGCCACCTCAGTTGTGGCCCCTACAATAAGCAGTATACTCCTGTCATTTTTTGCAATTGTGCCTTCCTATAGGCATTTTTTCTATAAGGTATCTCTTACCTTCTTTCTCCTCGAGCTGCCATTTGGCAAGGCTGAGCTCTTGCTCGGTCCGCTTGAGGCCCTGCTTCAGGGCACCCACCTCCGCAATCAGTGCGACGGTGGCCAGCAGCGAAGCCTGCATACGTATATTGACTCCTTTTTAGTTAGACTCCTGCGATATTTAATAGATCCTCTATTCGGCTTTTCTTTCCGAACGCCAAACAGAGCATCAGGGGCTACTGTCTATACGGTAATATTTTTACATATTTTTACTTACCTCGAAGCCTGTTAGAAGGCTAGCACAAGCTTCATTCAGTCCGCTTTTGGCGGACCGAACCTTCTGGACCACCGTACTCATGATGGCACGGTGCTCCTCGTCGATGGAGGCGCCCTTAAGCTCCTCCAGCAGATTGTCCGGTGCTTCCGGTTGGACGGAGGACGCCGGCTCAGTAGGCTTGCTCCTCTTGGCAGGAGTTCGCCTACCGCGGTCCGGAACCGTTGATGATTCCGGCGCAGTGTCCGGCTTAAAGCCGGACTTGGAGCCCAGGGGGGTCTTGTCCCCTTCACTCCTGGAGTCCGGGAGGTCGCCTCACGGCTCCTCCTAGACCACCTCCTCTCGCCCCGTAGCTTGTCGCGACGCCACTTCGGCGTCATCCGCAACACAGGGGGAAGCAGCGGGCGGAACTGAATTCACGTCCGATGAATCCAGGGAGCCGCTCGACGACTCGTCGAGCCCGTCCTTGGGAGGACTGCATTATTATATCCGACGTTAGGGAAAGCCATGCAACAAAAGGAATATCACGAGTTACTCTGGTATCCGAACACTTACGATCTCGCCGGACGCTTGGCCCTGTCCGGCCACTCCTCTTCGTCCTCGTCGGCGTCGGGGACGTAGTCCGGCGGAGGGGTTTTCCTCTTCTTGGACCCCTCGGCTTCCCCTACCGGGGCAGCCTTCCTCTTCTCTCCTCCCCCCGCTGGAGGGGGAGAGGTTTCTTCTTCCTCCTCCCCGTTTTCACGGGAGGAGTGCGCCTCGGACTCGTCGGACGACGAGTCCGACACCACCATATGCCGGGAACTCTTTCGAGTCCCCGTGGCCTTCTTCTTCTTGGCCTTCTTCTACGGCACCATATAAGGTGCCGGAACCAGTAGCTTCTCTAGGAGAGCAGGGGCTGGGTCTTCGGGCAAGGGAGCCGGACAGTTAATCTGTCCGGACTTCTCCCGCCAATCCTGTCAAAGGTGAGGGAGTTTAGATCCCGCATAGAGTCAAACTATGAAAAAACTTGACATCCTGTAAAGGATGGAAATATCCTACCTCGCCAGCAGGACGCTGCGAGCTGAATCCGCGGTCTTCGGAGGCGGATGTGGGAGCCTCGGCGCCTTTGGTTAGCCCCCTCCAGACATCTTCGTACGTCGTGTCGAAGAGCCTGCTCAGAGTGCGGTGCTGCGCCGGGTTGAACTCCCACAAATTGAAGTCCCGTTCTTGACACGGAAGGATCCGGCGGACGAGCATGACCTGGATTACGTTGACAAGCTTGAGCTGCTTGTTCACCAGGGATTGGATGCATTTTTGCAGTCCGGTCAACTCTTCTTCGTTGCCCCACGACAAGCTCGTCTCCTTCCAGGATGTGAGCCGCGTAGGGGGTCCGGATCGGAATTCAGGGGCTGCGATCCACTTCGGATCGTGTGGCTCGGTGATGTAAAACCACCCTGACTGCCACCCCTTCAAGGTCTCCACAAAGGAGCCCTCGAGCCATAGGACGTTGGCAATTTTGCCCGCCATGGCACCTCCGCACTCCGCCTGGTTGCCGCGCACCACCTTTGGCTTGACGTTGAAGGTCTTGAGCCAGAGGCCGAAATGGGGGCGAATGCAGAGGAAAGCCTCGCACACGACGATAAACGCCGAGATATTGAGGATGAAGTTCGGGGCCAGATCGTGGAAATCTAGGCCATAGTAGAACATGAGCCCGTGGACAAATGGGTGGAGAGGAAAACCCAGTCCGCGGAGGAAGTGGGGAAGAAATACTACCCTCTCATGGGGCCTTGGGGTGGGGAGAAGCTGCCCCTCATCAGGAAGCCGATGCGCGATGTCTTTGGACAAGTATCCGGCCTTCTTTAACCTTTTGACATGGCCCTCCATGACGGAGGAGACCATCCACTTGCCTCCCGCTCCGGACATTGTTGGAGAGGGTGGAGGTAGAAAGTGCGGTCTTGGGCGCTGGAGCTCGGGTGCGCAGAAGATGGGTAGGCAAAGGAGGAAGAAGGCGTAGGTAAAAAGGTGGATCCTTATCCCCTTATATGGGCGGATGCGACTATGCGTCCCCACCAGCCTAGTAAAACTCGCTTGCCTCTCAAGCGCCGTGATAAGTGGCGCGGTTGGGTTACCCACGTCCGTATTAACAAGAATCCCGTAAACAAAGGGGACACGATCTCTGCTTTGACAAGACGTGCCAAGGAAACCGCCTCGCAAAACATGCTGAGGTGGAGAAGTGAAAACGATTCGAATAAAGGCTTGGTCGTAGTGTGATGTCACGCTGCGGAATACGTCAGCAGATTAGATTTGTGTTAATATTATTCTCTCTATGGCAATACGTGGAAGCTTATTTTGTAGAGCCGGACACTACTCTTGGTGTTTACAAACTTTTATGAAGAATTTGGAGGAGGAACCCGCCTTGCAATGCCGAAGACAATCTGCGCGCCGGACTCGTCGTCATTGAAGCCTGGTTTAGGGGCTACGGAGGGAGTCCTGGATTAGGGGGTGTTCGGGTAGCCGGACTATACCTTCAGCCGGACTCCAGGACTATGAAGATACAAGATTGAAGACTCTGTCCCGTGTCCGGATGGGACTTTCCTTGGCGTGAAAGGCAAGCTTGGCGATGCGGATATTCAAGATCTCCTACCATTGTAACCGACTTTGTGTAACCCTAACCCTCTCCGGTGTCTATATAAACCGGAGGGTTTTAGTCCGTAGGACAACTTCATCATACAACAATCATACCTTAGGCTAGCTTTTAGGGTTTAGCCTCCTTGATCTCGTGGTAGATCTACTCTTGTACTACCCATATCATCAATATTAATCAAGCAGGACGTAGGGTTTTACCTCCATCAAGAGGTCCCGAACCTGGGTAAAACATTGTGTCCCTCGTCTCCTGTTACCATCCGGCCTAGACGCACAGTTCGGGACCCCCTACCCGAGATCCGCCGGTTTTGACACCGACAGATCCCATTCAACCCATCACCGTCCAGCAAGCCTACGATGTTATTACTCACGCACGACAGCGAGCATCATGAAATTGGTGATGGAGGATGGTTGATGATGACGATGGCGACGGATTCCCCTCTGCGAAGCCCCGAACGGACTCCAGATCAGCCCTCCTGAGAGGTTTTAGGGCTTGGCGGCGGCTCCGTATCGTAAAACGCGATGATTTCTTCTCTCTGATTTTTTTCTCATCGAAACTCAATATATGGAGGTGGAGTTGGAGTCGGAGACGCAACAGGGGCCCACGAGGTAGGGGGGCACACCCTAGGGGGGCTGGCGGCCCCCCACCCTCATGGCAAGACGGTGGCCCCCCTGGCCTTCATCTTTGGCTGGTATTTTTCTTATTTTCTAAAAAGTGTCTCTGTGAAGTTTCAGGTCATTCCGAGAACATTTGCTCCCACATAAATAACACCATGGTAATTCTGCTGAAAACAGCGTCAGTCCGGGTTAGTTCCATTCAAATCATGCAAGTTAGAGTCCAAAACAAGGGCAAAAGTGTTTGGAAAAGTAGATACGTTGGAGACGTATCAACTCCCCCAAGCTTAAACCTTTGCTTGTCCTCAAGCAATTCAGTTGACAAACTGAAAGTGATAAAGAAAAACTTTTACAAACTCTGTTTGCTCTTGTTGTTGTAAATATGTAAAGCCAGCATTCAAGTTTTCAGCAAAGATTATAACTAACCACATTCACAATAACGCATAGGTCTCAAGTTTACTCATATCAATAGCATAATCAACTAGCGAGCCATAATAATAAAACTCGGATGACAACACTTTCTCAAAACAATCATAATATGATATAACAGGATGGTATCTCGCTAGCCCTTTCTGAGACCGCAAAACATAAATGCAGAGCACCTTTAAAGACCAAGGACTAACTAGACATTGTAATTCATGGTAAAAGAGATCCAGTCAAGTCACACTCAATGTAAACTAACAGTAATGAATGCAAATGAGAGCGGTGCTCTCCAACTGGTGCTTTTTAATAAGAGGATGATGAGTCAGCATAAAAGTAAATAGATAGGCCCTTCGCAGAGGGAAGCAGGGATTTGTAGAGGTGCCAGAGCTCGGTTTTGAAACAGAGGTGAATAATATTTTGAGCGGTATACTTTTATTGTCAACATAACAACCAAGAGATGGCGATATCTTCCATGCTACACACATTATAGGCGGTTCCCAAACAGAATGGTAAAGTTTATACTCCCCCTTCCACCACAAGCATCAATCCATGGCTTGCTCGAACAACGAGTGCCTCCAACTAACAAGAGTCCCAGGGGGAGTTTTGTTTGCAATTATTTTGATTTAGTTTGCATAAAGCATGGGACTGGGCATCCCGGTGACCAACCATTTATCTCGTGAGTGAGGAGCGGAGTCCACTCCTCTTGAGAATAACCCACCTAACATGGAAGATACAGACAGCCCTAGTTGATACATTGATACGTCTCCAACATATCTATAATTTTTGATTGCTCCATGCTATATTATCTACTGTTTTGGACTATATTGGGCTTTATTTTCCACTTTTATATTATTTTTTGGACTAACCTATTAACCGGAGGCCCAGCCCAGAATTGCTGTTTTTGCCTATTTCAGTGTTTCGAAGAAACGGAATATCAAACGGAGTCCAAACGGAATAAAATCTTCGGGAATGTGATTTTCTCACCGAACGTGATCCAGGAGACTTGGACCCTGCTCCAAGGAACAAAAGAGGCGGTCACGAGGGTGGGGGGCGCACCCCCCTAGGGCGCGCCTTGCCTGCCTCGTGGGCCCCTCGGTGCTCCTCCGGCGTACTTCTTCCTCCTATATATACACATGTACCCCCAAACGATCAGAACTGGAGCCAAAAACCTAATTCCATCGCCGCAACTTTCTGTATCCACGAGATCCCATCTTGGGGCCTGTTCCGGAGCTCCGCAGGAAGAGGGCCGTCATCACGGAGGGCTTCTACATCATCCTAGCCCCTCCGATGAAGTGTGAGTAGTTTACCTCAGACCTTCGGGTCCATAGTTAGTAGCTAGATGGCTTGTTCTCTCTCTTTGAATCTCAATACAAAGTTCTCCCCCTCTCTTGTGGAGATCTATTCAATGTAATCTTCTTTTTGCGGTGTGTTTGTTGAGACCGATGAATTGTGGGTTTATGATCAAGTCTATCTATGAATAATATTTGAATCTTCTCTGAATTCTTTTATGTATGATTGGTTATCTTTGCAAGTCTCTTTGAATTATCCATTTGGTTTGGCCAACTAGATTGGTAGTTCTTGCCATGGGGGAAGTGCTTAGCTTTGGGTTCAATCTTGCGGTGTCCTTTCCCAGTGATAGAAGGGGCAGCAAGGCACATATTGCATCATTGCCATCGAGGATAACAAGATGGGGTTTATTTCATATTGCATGAATTTATCTCTCTACATCATGTCATCTTGCTTAAGGCGTTACTCTGTTTTTAACTTAATACTCTAGATGCATGCTGGATAGCGGTCGATGAGTGGAGTAATAGTAGTAGATGCAGAATCATTTCGGTCTACTTGTCATGGACGTGATGCCTATATACATGATCATGCCTAGATATTCTCATAACTATGCTCAATTCTGTCAATTGCTCAACAGTAATTTGTTCACCCACCGTAGAATACTTATGCTCTTGAGAGAAGCCACTAGTGAAACCTATGGCCCCCGGGTCTATTCTCATCATATCAATCTCCATTACTTTAATCTTGCTTTGCTTTTACTTTGCTTTTACTTTTTACTTTGCATCTTTATACCAAAAATACCAAAAATATTATATCTATCAGATCTCACTCTCGTAAGTGACCGTGAAGGGATTGACAACCCCTAATCGCGTTGGTTGCGAGTAGCTATCGTTTTGTGCAGGTACGAGGGACTTGAGCGTGGCCTCCTACTGGATTGATACCTTGGTTCTCAAAAACTGAGGGAAATACTTACGCTACTCTGCTGCATCATCCCTTCCTCTTCGAGGAAAACCAACGCAAGCTCAAGACGTAGCATACATGAGTTATTCGAGCATACAAAACAGGATATTTATTTGAAGGTTTAGAGTTTGGCACATACAAATTTACTTGGAACGGCAGGTAGATACCGTATATAGGTAGGTATAGTGGACTCATATGGAATAACTTTGGGGTTTAAGGAGTTTGGATGCACAAGCAGTATTCCCGCTTAGTACAGGTGAAGGCTAGCAAAAGACTGGGAAGCGACTAGCTAGAGAGCGACAACAGTCATGAACATGCATTAAAATTAATCAACACCGAATGCAAGCATGAGTAGGATATAATTCACCATGAACATAAATATCGTGAAGGCTATGTTGATTTTGTTTCAACTACATGCGTGAACATGCGCCAAGTCAAGTCACTTAAATCATTCAGAGGAGGATACCACCCTATCATACCACATCATAACCATTTTAATAGCATGTTGGCATGCAAGGTAAACCATTATAACTCATAGCTAATCAAGCATGGCATAAGAAACTATGATCTCTAGTTGTCATTGCAAACATGTTTATTCATAATAGGCTGAATCAGGAATGATGAACTAATCATATTTACAAAAACAAAAGAGGCCGAGTTCATACCAGCTTTTCTCATCTCAGCCAGTCCATCATATATCATCATAATTTCCTTTCACTTGCACGACTGAATAGTGTGAATAATAATAATAGTGCACGTGCATTGGACTGAGCTGGAATCTGCAGGCATTCAATAAACAGGAGAAGACAAGGCAATATGGACGCTTTTGTCAGATCAACGATAATGCATATAAGAGCCACTTCAACAATTTAATCATGGTCTTCTCCTATTGACCCCCAAAGAAAAGAAAAGAAATAAAACTATTTACACGGGAAAGCTCCCAACAAGAAAAAGAAGAACATGAAATATTTTTGGGTTTTCTTTTTAATTACTACTACATGCATGGAAAGTAAACTAATTAAAAGCTACAACTATTTTTTTTGGTTTTTCTTAAGGTTTATTAAACACACAAGAAAAAAGCATAAAAACAAAATGAACTAGCATGGATGATATAATGAAAAAGTATGAGCACCGACATCTAGCAGTGAGTGTGTGAGCATAAATGTAATGTCGGTGGGAAATACGTACTCCCCCAAGCTTAGGATTTTGGCCTAAGTTGGTCTATGGCCATGGCTGGCCTGGCAGATATCCATAATAATAGTTGGGGTCGTACTGCGATGAGGAAGAAGAAGGCTCCGATTGCCACTGGCTGACAATCATCTCCGGATCCCACTGGTAATTAGACTGTCGTGAAGGATCAAATTGTGGTTCCGGCTCTGGCTCCTCGGCTGGTGCAGGGTTTCGGTAGGCGTGGATAGCCATCAACGGAACAAGGTACGTGCCTACAGTCAAATCAAACAAAGAAGGAGCAGGCAAGGTAATAGTCTCAGGATGATGTTTATTAAAGAAAAATTGATATTTAAGCTCTCCTTCCCTATTCTTAACAATAAAATCATGTGCTACCATACTTTTATAATCTAGATAAACACGAGGCAGCACCTTTTCTTCCTTCTCAGCATGCCTAATAGGTATGCTAAATTGTGCAGCTAGGCGTGTAGCATAGATGCCTCCAAAGATGGGGCCCTTGGTACGGTTCAGACTTAACCGTCTGGCAGTAATGCTGCCCATACTAAAAGAGTATCACTGTATAAACCATGGTGCAAAATAATAATATCAGGGATACTCAGGTTTCCACAGTTTCCGCGACCAATTAAGCAACGACTAGCAAATAATGCAAAGTAACGTAAAACAAGAAAGTGTATGCTAGTGATTCGTGCATCAGAAACCTTCCTTGTTTCCCCTACGGTGATAGTGTCAATAAATCCTTCCACATCATCACGATGTGGTTCTTCTGTGTTGCCCTCAAAAGGGACTAAACAAATCCGACAGAAATCATAAAGTGACATCTCCTTATGCTCATCATATAAATGAAACTCCACCGTAGGTGGTGAGTTCCTAGAATGAAAATGAAAGTTTTGCACAAAGGTATTTGTGAGCAATAGATACTGATTGCATTGGTCATGGAGGAAAGTGGTAAGGCCTGCAGTCTGAGCCAACTCATGAAAATCTTCATAAATCCCGGCTGCTCTCAAGAAATCCTCGGAAGGCCATTCACACGCCCGAACCTCCGTGGTGCGAGGCAGATTATACTTAGGCTTTGGTGCCTTTTCCTTCGAACTTTGGCTCGATGAGCCCCTCAAAAGTCTCCTCACCATTTTCTGAAAAATTCTGAAATTTTTAGTAACTTCAAAATAAAAGTAAACCAAACTCAATAATATTGATAGCAACTACTCCTACAAGTGCCTAGGGCCTATATCATGCATCAAAATTACTTTTGACCATATAAATTTGACATGCAAGCTCAAGAACAGGGTCACCTAAGCAACAAAAAATTGCAATGAATAAAGCACTGGAACAAAAACTAATTGGACCAATGGAGGAGTCACATACCAAGGAACAATCTCCCCAAGCAGTTTTGTGAGAGGTGCTTTGAGTAAGGAGATCGAAAATGGCAGCAAAACGAGCTTGGACTCGGGTTTGAGTTGGTTATTCGTGTTTGAGGGAGGAAGGAGTGTATGGGTGAAAGGATAAGTGGAGGAGGGCCACCGTGGGCCCATGAGGCAGGGGCGCGCCCTAGAGGGGTGGGCGCGCCCTCCACTCTCGTGGGCAGGTGGTAAAGAAAGAGAACCATTAATATTTCCTAGCAACAAAGTCTTTCTTATCATAACATTATGATAAGAAAGACTTTCTTTACCATGTTTCCTAGAAACAAAGTCTTTCTTATCATAACGTTGATTCTTTGATTGTGGGTTATCAAGATCAGCATCAGGTTCAATTTCTATATCATTATCATTACTAGGTTGAGCATCATTATGAATATTATCATTAATATTATCACTAGTTTTAGGTTCATTACCAGGTTCTGTTTCAGCATCAGAAATAGAAATATCATTTGGATTCTCAGGTGTTTCAACAATAGGATCACTAGGAGCATTCAAAGTCCTATCATTTTTCTTTTTCTTCTTTTTAGAAGAACTAGGTGCATCTAAATTATTTCTCTAAGAATCTTGCTCAATTCTCTTAGGGTGGCCTTCAGGATACAAAGGTTCCTGAGTCATTCTACCAGTTCTAGTAGCCACTCTAACAGCATAATCATTATCTCTACTATTCAATTCATTGAGCAAATCATTTTGAGCTTTAAGTACTTGTTCTACTTGAGTGGTAACCATAGAAGCATGTTTACTAATAAGTTCAAGTTCACCTTTGACATTAGCCATATAATCACCCAAGTGTCCAAGCATATTTGAATTGTATTTTAATTATCTACCAAAATAAGCATTAAAGTCTTCTTGTTTAGCCGTAAATTTATCAAACTCATCTAAGCATGGGCTAGCAATTTTAGTAAATAGGATTACAGCTTTATCATATCTATAAAGAGAATTTACCTTTACTACATGTGTTGGGTTATCAAGACCATGAGTTTCTTCAATAGGTAAAGAATTTGGATTATATGTTTCTTCAACAGGCGGTAAATTAAGACCATGTATTTCTTCAATAGGAGGTAAATTCTTAACATCTTCAGCTTTAATACCTTTTTATTTCATAGATTTCTTTGCCTCTTGCATATCTTCAGGACTGAGAAATAGAATACCCCTCTTCTTCGAAGTTGGTTTAGGAATAGGCTCAGGAATTGGCTCCGGAAGTGTCCAATTATTTTCATTTGTCAACATATTGTTTAATAAAATTTCAGCTTCATCCGGTGTTCTTTCCCTGAAAATAGAACCAACACAACTATCCAGGTAATCTCTGGAGGCATCGGCTAGTCCATTATAAAAGATATCAAGTATTTCATTTTTCTTAAGAGGATGATCAGGAAAATCATTAAGTAATTGGAGAAGCCTCCCCCAAGCTTGTGGGAGACTCTCTTCTTCAATTTGCACAAAATTATATATATCCCTTAAAGTAGCTTGTTTCTTATGACCAAGGAAATATTTAGCAGAGAAGTAATAAATCATATCCTGGGGACTATGCACACAACCAGGATCGAGAGAATTAAACCATATCTTAGCATCACCCTTTAATGAGAATGGAAATATTTAAGGATATAAAAGTAACGAGTTCTCTCATCTTTAGTGAACAGGGTAGCTATATCATTCAGTTTAGTAAGATGTGCCACAACAGTTTCAGATTCATAACCATGAAAAGGATCAGATTCAACCAAAGTAATTATATCAGGATCAACAGAGAATTCATAATCCTTATCAGTAACAAAGATAGGTGAAGTAGAAAAAGCAGGGCCAGGTTTCATTCTAGCATATAGAGATTGCTTACTCCATTTAGCTAATAATTTTTTAAGTTCAGTTCTATTTCTGCAAGCTAAAATAGCTAAAGAAGCATCTTGATCAAAAACATAACCCTTAGGGATGGCAAGTGGTTCTTCATCATCACTTTCATCAGTATCATCAGATTCAATATTTTCAATTTCTTTAGCCCTAGCAAGTTGTTCATCAAGAAAAGCACTAAGTGGCACAGTAGTATCAGGTATAGAGGTAGTTTCATCATAAGTATCATGCATACCAGAAGTGGCATCATCAATAATATGCGACATATCAGAACGAATAGCAGAAGCAGGTGTAGGTGTCGTAAGCTTACTCAAAACAGAAGGTGAATCAAGTGCAGAGCTAGATGGCAGTTCCTTACCTCCCCTCGTAGTTGAGGGACAGATCTTGGTTTTTGGATCTCTTAAGTTCTTCATAATGATAAACATATATATATCCCAAGTGACTCAAAGAATAGATCTATGCTCCCCGGCAACGGCGCCAGAAAATAGTCTTGATAACCATAAGTATAGGGGATCACAACAGTTTTCGAGGGTAGAGTATTCAACCCAAATTTATTGATTCGACACAAGGGGAGCCAAATAATATTCTCAAGTATTAGCAGCTGAGTTGTCAATTCAACCACACCTGGAAACTTAATATCTGTAGCAAAGTGTTTAGTGGCAAAGTAATATGATAGTAGTGATAACGGTAGCAAAAGGTAACAGTAGTAAAAGTAATATTTTTGGTATTTTATAGTGATGATAGCAATAGCAACGGAAAAGTAAATAAGCGAAGAACAATATATGGAAAGCTCGTATGCAATGGATCGGTGATGGAGAATTATGCCGGATGTGGTTCATCATGTAACAGTCATAACCTAGGGTGACACAGAATTAGCTCCAGTTCATCAATGTAATGTAGGCATGTATTCCGAATATAGTCATACGTGCTTATGGAAAAGAACTTGCATGGCATCTTTTGTCCTACCCTCCCGTGGCAGCGGGGTCCTTACTGAAACTAAGGGATATTAAGGCCTCCTTTTAATAGAGAACCGGAACAAAGCATTAACACATAGTGAATACATGAACTCCTCAAACAACGGTCATCACCGGTAAGTATCCCGATTATTGTCACTTCGGGGTTAACGGATCATAACACATAATAGGTGACTATAGACTTGCAAGATAGGATCAATGTGACGCCCCGAGACCAATGTGCCAGGTGTCTTCCAGTTATTGGCTGTTGTTGCCTTGTCATTGCTTGCGTGTCATGCATCGCATATCATGTCATCATGTGCATTTCATTTGCATACATGTTCGTCTCATGCATCCGAGCATTTTCCCCGTTGTCCGTTTTGCAATCCGGCGCTCCTATGTCACCCGGTGTCCCTTTCTACCTCTTTCCGTGTGCAGGCTTTAACCGTTCCCGGATTGGACCGAGACTTGCCATGCGGCCTTGGTTATTGTCGGTAGACCGCCTGTCAAGTTTCGTGCCATTTGGACTTCGTTTGATACTCCAACGGTTAACCGAGGGACCGATAAGGCCTCGTGTGTGTTGCAGCCCAACACCCCTCCAAAGTGGCACAAAACCCACCTAAACCCCCTCCATCATCTCGGTCGTTCTATCACGATCACGTGGCCGCAAACTGCACCTCATTTGGACTCTCCTAGCTCCCTCTACCTATAAATAGGTGCACCCCGTCAAAATTCGCGGACGAAACCCTACCCTAACCTTCCCCGCCGCCGCCGGACATTTCATCCCGCGCCGGCTGGACATGTCCGCTCGCCCGGCCACCTCACCCGGACCAATCCGGACAAGCCACCTCAGGGTCGCCACTGCCCGAGCCAACCGCAGGGCGCCACGTCACCACCGTCGGCGCCCCACTTCGCCGCGCCACCCGGGGCCCAGATCCGGACCACCCTGGGCCGAACCGGGCCGCGCCGGGCCCGCCCTCCGCCGCCGCTCGCCCTCGAGGCCTCACGTGCCTCGCCGTCCGGCCATGCCGCCCCGCGCGTCGCCTCCGCCGGCCGCCGCTTCGCCGGAGCGCGCCGTCCGCCCGACGCCGCCGCTCCTCTGCCTCCGCGCCAAGCGCGCCGCCCGCCCGAGGTCGCCGCTCCTCCACCTCCGCGCCCGCGCCGCCCCGTTGCTCCGGCCATCGCCGCTCGCCGGTGGAGCTCCAGTGAACTACGCGCTCGGAACCGGCCAGCCCGACCACGCCGACCCCGCGGGCGCGCCTCCCCGTCGCCGTTCCCCTCCGGCCTCGTCATCCTCCGTCGTCCTCGAGCCTGCCGGCGCCCTCCCCGTCTCTCTGCGGTCCCGGCTCCGGCGACATCTCCGGCGAACCTCGTTAATAGCACCACCCGGATCTGGATCTGGAAGAAGGTTGACTTTCCACCCCCTCGAAAATCTGCCAAGTCCCCAGTATTTTTGGGCATATTCATCATGTCATAACTTCATCACCGTGGCTCCGATTCATGCGTGTAGCATATCAAAATGTTCGTCTCGACGAGTACATCATTTCAGCTCATTGCATCATTTTCATTTGAGCTCATCTTGATGCCCGAAATGCTGTTGGAAGAGGGCTATGTGATGATTATGTCAGATCTGTTTCAGCAAATGGCCTTGTCATTTTTGCCATGATTAATGTGTGCATGCCATGACCCTGAGCTCTACATGTGTTTTGTTATATGACATGCCATCTTTACAGGGGTGTATGCCATGTATTTTTGTGATCTTTGTGGTGACTAGCACAAGCATGCAAAGTAGCTTACCCAATGATGCTGTTTTCAGGGACTTTGAATTTCACTAAGTCTTTGTCCTGTTATTGTTTTTATGCCTTATGTTCATGTTGTTTCCTAGTGATCCGTGCCTCTTTTGAGGATGATCAGTAAGGATGTTTTGTAGATATTGTGGTGCTCTATCCATCCATGTATTTGTTTGCATTTATGGAGCACCCTAGCTTGAGTCAATCGAGCTCTACTTTTGCTATAAAATGTTCCTGGCAGATTGTTAACATGTTTAGCGATTTTGCCGAGCTTGTTGTTGTTCATCCGTGCATGCTATGTTGTTGTTCTTAGCATGTCTAGCTTCTATGCCATGTCTATTTGCTGGGTGTATGCTTAGTTTGTCATGCAATGCCTCGTAGTGAGTGCATCGAGCTCGTAAACATGCCTACTCGTTAACTATTTTTCCATGCTCCAGTTTTTCACCAAGTCTGAATCTGTTTATGTTTTTGCTATGTTCACATGCTTGAAATTGTATCTTCTGATCCCTTTTGGCTCATGGTCACTAAGGGACTTTTGTTATATGCTTAGAGTAGCTTCATGCCATGCCTTGCTTTGCCATGATATGTTCCTGTAGCATGTTGTTTCATTACTCTAAAGATTGCTTCCTGATGTTATATTCCTGACATGCTGTTAATTTCATTAAGTCTAAAACCTGTTATCATTTGCACTTTTGCCATGCTTGTTTGAACCTGTTAATGGATGAATTAGCCGTAGCTCAGTGTTCATCTTTTGTCTAGCATCATGAGTGGACCCCTTCCATGTATTTTGTTGCTATGTTTCAGTGCTGTAGCATGTTGTTCTTGATGCATTTAGAAGGCTACTTGATATTTATCGCAGACCGGTGCCATATTTGTTTTGCTTGTCATTTCCAAACCGTGCCTCCGATTCCGGTGATCTTTATATCGATTTCAACCGAAATCAACTCATCTTTCCAGTGACACTCTTGGTTTTCCAAGTTGAGGCCAGGTTCAATAATTCCTTTCCAGATCATGCATATGCATCACATACCGCATCCCGCATATCATACCATGTTCATGTGTTGGTTGTTTACTATGTTGTGTGCTTCTTTCCGATGTTGCTTCTTCGGGTTGGTTCCGATAATGTCGCGTTTGTGAGGACCCGTTCGACTACGTCCGTTTGCCTTCTTCATGGACTCGTTCTTCTTCCTTGTGGGATTTCAGGCAAGATGACCATACCCTCGAAATCACTTCTATCTTTGCTTGCTAGTTGCTCGCTCTTTTGCTATGCCTATGCTGCGATACCTACCACTTGCTTATCATGCCTCCCATATTGCTAAGCCAAGCCTCTAACCCACCTTGTCCTAGCAAACCGTTGTTTGGCTATGTTACCGCTTTGCTCAGCCCCTCTTATAGCGTTGTTAGTTGCAGGTGAAGATTGGAGCTTGTTCCATGTTTGGAACATGGATATTTGTTGGGATATCACAATATCTCTTATTTAATTAATGCATCTATATACTTGGTAAAGGGTGGAAGGCTCGGCCTTATGCCTGGTGTTTTGTTCCACTCTTGCCGCCCTAGTTTCCGTCATATCGGTGTTATGTTCCCGGATTTTGCGTTCCTTACACAGTTGGGTTATAATGGGAACCCCTTGATAGTTCGCCTTGAATAAAACTCCTCCAGCAAGGCCCAACATTGGTTTTACCATTCGCCACCTAGCCTCTTTTTCCCTTGGGTTAGGCCAGCCCAAGGGTCATCTTTATTTAACCCCCCGGGCCAGTGCTTGTCTAAGTGTTGGTCCAAACTAGAGCCCCTTGCAGCACCACCTCGGGGAAACTCGAGGGCTGGTTTTAGTTGTACGGATTGCTTATCCGGTGTTGCCCTGAGAATGAGATATGTGCAGCTCCTATCGGGATGTCGGCGTATCGGGTGGTCTTGCTGGACTTGTTTTACCATTGTCGAGGATGTCTTGTAACCGGGATGCCGAGCCTGATCGGATTGTCTTGGGAGAAGGAATATCCTTCGTTGACCATGAGAGCTTGTGATGGGCTAAGTTGGGACACCCCCTACAGGGATTTGTACTTTCGAAAGCCGTGCCCGCGGTTATGAGCAGATGGGAATTTGTTAATGTCCGGTTGTAGAAAACCTGAAGTTGATCTTAATTAAAATGCATCAACCGCGTGTGTAACCGTGATGGTCTCTTCTCGGTGCGGTCCGGGAAGTGAACACGGTGTTGGAGTAATGCTTGACGTAGGTTGTTCTAGGATCACTTCTTGATCATAGATTTCTCGAACGTGCTTTGCCCTCCCTTCTCGCTCTCATTTGCGTATGTTAGCCATCAAATATGCTAGTCGCTTGTTGCAGCTCCACCTCATACATTTTACCCTTCCCATAAGCTTAAATAGTCTTGATCGCGAGGGTGTGAGATTGCTGAGTCCCCGTGACTCGCCGATACTTCCAAAACCAGTTTGCAGGTGCCGATGTTACCGAGCAGGTGACGCAACCAAGCTCAAGGAGGAGCTCGATGAAGATCTTGTCCTTTGTGTTGTTTCATTCTAGTTGATCAGTAGTGGAGCCCAGTTGGGGTCGATCGGGGATTTGCGTAGAATTTGGGGTAGTCTTCTTTTATTTTGGGTTCCGTAGTCGGACCTTGATTGTATCTGGTTGATGTAATGCTTTATTCATGTATTGTGTGAAGTGGCGATTGTAAGCCAACTATGTATCTCTTTCCCTTATGTATTACATAGGTTGTGTGAAGATTACCTCACTTGCGACATTGCTTACAATGCAGTTATGCCTCTAAGTCGTGCTTCGACACGTGGGAGATATAGCCGCATCGTGGGCATTACAAGTTGGTATCAGAGCCTTCCCCGACCTTAGGAGCCCCCTGCTTGATCGAATTGCTGGCGTTGTTGAGTCTAGAATTTTTTTGAGTCATTTAGAATTATATATATATATATATATATATCGGAGAGTAGGATTCTTTTTACTCCTCAGTCCCTTTGTCGCTCTGGTGAGGCATCCTGACGTAGAGTTTTGACTCTTCTCTTCTCAAATTTCACTAAAAAAAATTTAGGATCACGCGGGTATCTTGGAGTCGTTCCGATGGTTTTGTGACGAGAACATTGTTCTTGGTGCCTCCTGACATTTAGGGGTTGTGGCAGTGTCCCGGGGAGTTGAGCTCCGAGGTGTTGTCGTCACAATTTTATCGTTGCAGTTCTAGAATACGTGAGTTTCGCCGACATCGAAAAGCTCTTTTATGCAGTTGTTGGTGAGATAACCTCGACGCCACCCAGTACTGGGGCGGGAGTTCGGGAGTATTGCCATAACTCGTATAACGGATGCTTTTCAAAGGTTCAGGTAAATGATTTCCGAAGGTTTCTTGGTTATGTGTTGAAGGATGGATACAGCTGGATGTAGGATTTGCTAGTTTTGGGTGAGATATTATGCTTCCCCTGTATCCCCAACACCTGATTGCATAACCGGAAAATTTCAGGAGTTTATAAGTGGGAATTCAAGTAGCTCTTAGGATATCTTTCCGATAGATGTATGATAGGAAATTGGGGTTCGACGTCTAGTGGTCCGCCTATCCACGGTTGGTTTTACAGTGGTCTTGTTGTGTCTTAAAGAGTCTTTGGCTATGCCGACTCGGGGACGCTTCGTATGTCATGTGCACTGCCTTGTACATGATGGTACTGTACGATCGATCCCGTGTAGGCCCCACCACGAAAACTTCGGACGAAATCTCTATCATATGTTTGTTCCGGCTTATTCTGCAAGCCAATCCTTTGTTTTGTTTTTGAGCTGTGGTATTCGAGTTGCATCGAAGTCAAGAGTTTATTCCATACCTTTTTCCTAAACGGTGTTCTCATACTCCGATGTGAACACCAATCCTTCATGATAATCGAGATTGTCATGTCAATCCTTTTAACCGGCGTGTTTTCTCTTCAAGTGGATCAGATCATTTCAACATCCGCTAGATCAAGTATCAGTTCTTCTCACCGGTGTTTGCCTTATCCGTCTCCAAATTGTCTTTGTTTTCCCACCCACCCACCCTTTTTCTTTAAGGACTCAGATGTCTTAATCAAGTATCTATCTTATGTTTATGAAGTCTCTCCATCCTTTTCCGTCAATATTCTTATCCGGTGATTATCAGGAAGATTCAAACGGAGCTTCAAATTCGTCACTCGTCACTCATTTTCTTCTTCGGTGGATTCAAGTCAAGCTTTGTTGATCATACCCTTTTTTTCTCGTTTCAAATACCTTCTCATGCCAGTGCACCTCATATTCATTCATTTCTCGCTATTCAATTGTTCCCGAGCATTGAAGATATCTCAGAAGATTCAAGTTTCCATTCTCAATTCGTTCAAGCTTTTGCGAGGATGTTACCTCATTCAAGCCATTTATTTCAACCGGTGCGATCTCTCTTTCGTTCAACGGTGTATCTTTTCAGTGGGACCTAACCCATAGGTTTTTTTCCAGGATCTTACCTGACTCTTCTTATTTTCCCGGGGCTTCTCAAATTCTTTTCAAAGTTTGATGTAAGAATGAGTTACCATCAGTCAAATGCCTTTATCCAAGATCGGTTAAATTCTTTTCATCATTGGCTCAATCTCTTCGCTTTTAATTCTTCCAGAGCGTCTAAAAAATTCATGGTGATGTTTCTCGTCGTCATTCTCAGATTTGAAGTCCGAAGAAGAGTTTCGCTCAAATCTTGGCCCGTTCTCTCAAGATTCGCGGTGCTAGCTTGTTGCCACCCTCTCATAATTGTTTTTGATTCTGAGAAATCCTTTTCACCCTATCCGGAGCAATTCAAGAGTCTTCTCAGTCTGATTATCCGGAGTCCATCAATTCAGATTTATTCATTCTCAGCTTTCAGCTATGGTTCTCCAAATCTTACCAGTGCTTCGTTCAAGTTTTCTCTAATCAATTCGGGATCTCTTCATTCACTTGCATCTCAATTCTCTCAAGTATCTTCACTCATTTTCCAATTCCTCCTGCTGATGTGTTCGTTTTCTTCGTTCTTTTTTAATTCTTACGGGGGTTCATTCAAGATTTCTCTTCCTTCGTTATCATATCAATTCATTTGTTCTTTCCAATTCTACTGGTGGATCGTTGAAGACCATCTCAAGTTTATGCGATATCTCTCTTAATCCTTTCCAACGAGAATAAGTAGTATGCCAATTCCGTTGCTTGTCATCAATTTGAATTGGTGAAGGATAAGCATAATGTAATTCTTATCTTGTTTCATCGAGTTTATTCAATTTCTGCTTTCCGGAGTGGTTCATCATATCACATTCTCGGTTCGAGATGCTTTATCTTTTCTTCCGGAGTTCCTAGTTTCCACTTTATCTCATCGCAAAGCTTCATCCAATATTTGCAAGGATTCACCTTGTGTTTTCAACTTCTCTTTCCTTCCGTTTGATCATCCTTTTGTTACTGGAGTTCTTCATGGAGGTTCTACATAATGGTTCATCAAGGATTTAATTCCATCTCGAAGTGTTCATTGCGATTCTTTTCAGAGGAGCTCAAGCATTCTTCTTCTTGTAATCAGGAGTGCAATTCTTTCTTCAGTATCATTGGAGGTGGTATTATGTCATTCCTGATAATGTGAGTTCTTGTTTCGTGTTTCACATGCTGTTAAGAATGAGGTATTTTAAATCCATCAACCTCTTCATTGTAATTATCTTGGGTTATATTTCACCTAAAGGCTTCCCTAAGGATTGTTGCTATCTATGGTGCTTATAAAGGATCCAAGTTCTTCTTTTATCCTCCCGGTGAAATAGTTTGTCGTCTCCTTGTTATTATAAATCCAATCTATTGTTTCCGTTAGTGGCAGAATTTCACCTCTTGATTTAGAGATGCTTTCCATAAGCCCACTTCAAGCTTATTCTTTTCGTTGTTGGTTTTCCAAAAACTCCGTTCGACCCTCCTCCTAAGGATGCCTTTTTCAAGCTCTTTCGTGACAGAAGTTGGCATTTTCTTCTCCATTCTTTTATTTCAATTGTCTATCTTCTATTTCTTTCTTCTGGAGGCATTGTGCTACTGCTCTCCTCAAACCTTCTTCTTGTTCTTGTCAGGACCTTATTCTTTTCATGCTTATCCTTTTAACCGGAGTGTTGTGCCCTTTTGCTCAAGTTCTTTCGCCTTATCAAGTCTTGCTTCTCTTTTCAAACGGAGTGCTGTCCGAATTTGTTCTTCCTTGTTCCTTTTTCCTAACAGAGTGCTTTCAACTTCGTTCACCTCCGTTGCTTTCTTTCTTTCAAGTTGCTCAACCTTGCAAGGTTCTTTGGTTTCACTCGATTGTCAAAGAAGCAACTTAATTTTACCTCTTCTCTTTCTCTTCCGTTTTTCCTCCGGTGCCATTCTAGATCTCGGGACGAGATCCTCTCGTAGTGGTGGAGTGTTGTGACGCCCCAAGACCGATGTGCCAGGTGTCTTCTAGTTATTCACTGTTGTTGCCTTATCATTGCTTGCGTGTCATGCATCGCATATCATGTCATCATGTGCATTTCATTTGCATACATGTTCGTCTCATGCATCCGAGCATTTTCCCTGTTGTCCGTTTTGCAATCCGGCGCTCCTATGTCACCCGGTGTCCCTTTCTACCTCTTTCCGTGTGCGGGCTTTAACCGTTCCTAGATTGGACCGAGACTTGCCATGCGGACTTGGTTTACTGCCGGTAGACCGCCTGTCAAGTTTCGTGCCATTTGTACTTCGTTTGATACTCCAACGGTTAACCGAGGGACCGATAAGGCCTCATGTGTGTTGCAGCCCAACACCCCTCCAAAGTGGCCCAAAACCCTCCTAAACCCCCTCCATCATCTCGGCCGTTAAATCACGATTGCGTGGCCGCAAACCGCACCTCATTTGGACTCTCCTAGCTCCCTCTACCTATAAATATGTGCACCCCATCAAAATTCGCGGACGAAACCCTACCCTAACCTTCCCCGCCGCCACCGGACATTTCATCCCGCGCCGGCCGGACATGTCCGCTCGCCTGGCCACCTCACCCGGACCAATCCGGAGCCGCCACCTCAGTGTCGCCGCCGCCCGAGCCAACCACAAGGCGCCACGTCACCGCCGCCGGCGCCCCACTTCGCCGCGCCACCCGGGGCCCAGATCCGGCCCGCCCCGGGCCGAACCGGTCCGCGTCGGGCCCGCCCTCCGCCGCCGCTTGCCCTCGCGGCCTCGCGCGCCTCGCTGTCCGGCCGCACCGCCCCGCGTGCCGCCTCCGTCGGCCGCCGCTTCGCCGGAGCGCGCCGTCCGCCCGACGCCGCCGCTCCTCTGCCTTCGCGCCGAGCGCACCGCCCGCCCGAGGTCGCCGCTCCTCCACCTCCGCGCCCGTGCCGCATCGTTGCTCCGGCCATCGCCGCTCGCCGGTGGAGCTCCAGCGAACTACGCGCTCGGAACCGGCCAGCCCGACCACGCCGACCCCGTGGGCACGCCTCCCCGTCGCCGTTCCCCTCCGGCCAAGTCATCCTCCGCCGTCCCTGAGCCTACCAGCGCCCTCCCCGTCTCTCTCCGGTCCCGGCTCCGGCGACATCTCCGGCGAACCTCGTTAACAGCACCACCCGGATCTAGATCTGGAAGAAGGTTGACTTTCCACCCCCTCGAAAATCTGCCAAGTCCCCAGTATTTTTGGGCATATTCATCATGTCATAACTTCATCACCGTGGCTCCGATTCGTGCGTGTAGCATATCAAAATGTTCGTCTCGACGAGTACACCATTTCAGCTCATTGCATCATTTTCATTTGAGCTCATCTTGATGCCCGAAATGCTGTTGGAAGAGGGCTATCTGATGATTATGTCAGATCTGTTTCAGCAAATGGCCTTTTGTCATTTTTGCCATGATTAATGTGTGCATGCTATGACCCTGAGCTCTACATGTGTTTTGTTATATGACATGCCCTCTTTACAGGGATGTATGCCATGTATTTTTGTTTATCTTTGTGTTGACTAGAACAAGCATGCAAAGTAGCTTACCCAATGATGATGTTTTTAGGGACTTAGAATTTCACTAAATCCTTGTCCTGTTATTGTTTTTATGCCTTATGTTCATGTTGTTTCCTAGTGATCCATGCCTCTTTTGAGGATGATCAGTAAGGATGTTTTGTAGATATTGTGGTGCTCTATCCATCCGTGTCTTTGTTTGCATTTATGGAGCACCCTAGCTTGAGTCAATCGAGCTCTACTTTTGCTATAAAATGTTCCTGGCAGATTGTTAACATGTTTAGCGATTTTGTCGAGCTTGTTGTTGTTGACCCGTGCATGCTATGTTGTTGTTCTTGCCATGTCTAGCTTCTATGCCATATCTATTTGCTGGGTGTATGCTTAGTTTGTCATGCAATGCCTCGTAGTGAGTGCATCAAGCTCGTAAACATGCCTACTCGTTAACAGTTTTCCCATGCTCTAGTTTTTCACCAAGTCTGAATCTGTTTATATTTTTGCTATGTTCACATGCTTGCAATTGTATCTTCCGATCCCTTTTGGCTTATGGTCACTAAGGGACTTTTGTTATATGCTTAGAGTAGCTTCATGCCAATCCTTGCTTTGACATGATATGTTCCTGTAGCATGTTGTTTCATTAATCTAAAAATTGCTTCCTGATGTTAAATTCCTGACATGCTGTTAATTTCACTAAGTCAGAAACCTGTTATCATTTGCACTTTTGCCATGCTTGTTTGAACCTGTTAATGGATGAATTAGCCGTAGCTCAGTGTTCATCTTTTGTCAAGCATCATGAGTGGATCCCTGCCATGTATTTTGTTGCTATGTTTGAGTGCTGTAGCATGTTGTTCTTGATGCATTTAGAAGGCTACTTGATGTTTATCGCAGACCGGTGCCATATTTGTTTTGCTTATCATTTCCAAACCGTGCCTCCGATTCCGGTGATCCTTATATCGCTTTCAACCGAAATCAACTCCTCTTTCCAGTGGCACTCTTGGTTTTACAAGTTGAGGCCAGGTTCAATCATTCCTTTCCAAATCATGCATATGCATCACATATCGCATCCCGCATATCATACCATGTTCATGTGTTGGTTGTTTACTATGTTGTGTGCTTCTTTCCGGTGTTGCTTCTTCGGGTTGGTTCCGATAACGTCACGTTTGTGAGGACCCGTTCGACTACGTCCGTTTGCCTTATTCATGGACTCGTTCTTCTTCCTTGTGGGATTTCAGGCAAGATGACCATACCCTCGAAATCACTTCTATCTTTGCTTGCTAGTTGCTCGCTCTTTTGCTATGCCTATGCTGCGATACCTACCACTTGCTTATCATGCCTCCCATATTGCTAAGCCAAGCCTCTAACTCACCTTGTCCTAGCAAACCGTTGTTTGGCTATGTTACTGCTTTGCTCAGCCCCTCTTATAGCGTTGTTAGTTGCAGGTGAAGATTGGAGCTTGTTCCATGTTTGGAACATGGATATTTGTTGGGATATCACAATATCTCTTATTTAATTAATGCATCTATATACTTAGTAAAGGGTGGAAGGCTCGGCCTTATGCCTGGTGTTTTGTTCCACTCTTGCCGCCCTAGTTTCCGTCATATCGGTGTTATGTTCCCGGATTTTGCGTTCCTTACACGGTTGGGTTATAATGGGAACCCCTTGATAGTTCGCCTTGAATAAAACTCCTCCAGCAAGGCCCAACATTGGTTTTACCATTCTCCACCTAGCCTCTTTTTCCCTTGGGTTAGGCCAGCCCAAGGGTCATCTTTATTTAACCCCCCCGGCCAGTGCTTGTCTAAGTGTTGGTCCAAACAAGAGCCCCTTGCAGCGCCACCTCGCGGAAACTCGAGGGCTGGTTTTAGTTGTACAGATTGCTTATCCGGTGTTGCCCTAAGGACAAGATATGTGCAGCTCCTATCGGGATGTCGGCGCATCGAGTGGTCTTGCTGGACTTGTTTTACCATTGTCGAGGATGTCTTGTAACCGGGATGCCGAGCCTGATCGGATTGTCTTGGGAGAAGGAATATCCTTCGTTGACCGTGAGAGCTTGTGATGGGCTAAGTTGGGAGACTCCCTGCATGGATTTGAACATTCGAAAGCCGTGCCCGCGGTTATGGGCAGATGGGAATTTGTTAATGTCCGGTTGTAGAAAACCTGAAGTTGATCTTAATTAAAATGCATCAACCGCGTGTGTAACCGTGATGGTCTCTTCTCGGCGGGGTCCGGGAAGTGAACACGGTATTGGAGTAATGCTTGACGTAGGTTGTTCTAGGATCACTTCTTGATCATAGATTTCTCGAACGTGCTTTGCCCTCTCTTCTCACTCTCATTTGCGTATGTTAGCCACCAAATATGCTAGTCGCTTGTTGCAGCTCCACCTCATACATTTTACCCTTCCCATAAGCTTAAATAGTCTTGATCACGAGGGTGTGAGATTGCTGAGTCCCCGTGACTCACAGATAATTCCAAAACCAGTTTGCAGGTGCCGATGTTATCGTGCAGGTGACACAACCAAGCTCAAGGAGGAGCTCGGTGAAGATCTTGTCCTTTATGTTGTTTCGTTCTAGTTGATCAGTAGTGGAGCCCGGTTGGGGTCGACCGGGGATCTGTGTAGCATTTGGGGTAGTCTTCTTTTATTTTGGGTTCCGTAGTCGGACCTTGATTGTATCTGGTTGATGTAATGCTTTATTCATGTATTGTGTGAAGTGGCGATTGTAAGCCAACTATGTATCTCTTTCCCTTATGTATTACATGGGTTGTGTGAAGATTACCTCACTTGCGACATTGCTTACAATGCGGTTATGCCTCTAAGTCGTGCTTCGACACGTGGGAGATATAGCCGCATCGTGGGCGTTACAATCAAGAACACTCATATATTGATGAAAACATAATAGGTTCAGATCTGAAATCATGGCACTCGGGCCCTAGTGACAAGCATTAAGCATAGCAAAGTCATAGCAACATCAATCTCAGAACATATTGGACACTAGGGATCAAACCCTAACAAAACTAACTCGATTACATGATAGATCCCATCCAACCCATCACCGTCCAGCAAGCCTATGATGGAATTACTCACGCACGGTGGTCAGCATCATGAAATTGGTGATGGAGGATGGTTGATGATGACGATGGCGACGGATTCCCCTCTCTGGAGCCCCGAACGGACTCCAGATCAGCCCTCCCAAGAGCTTTTAGGGCTTGGTGGCAGCTCCGTATCATAAAACGCGATGATTTCTTCTCTCTAATTGTTTTCTAATCGAAACTCAATATATGGAGGTGGAGTTGGAGTCGGAGACGCAACAGGGGGCCCACGAGGTAGGGGGCGTGCCTCCCACCCTCGTGGCAAGACGGTGGGCCCCCTGGCCTTCATCTTTGGCAGGTATTTTTCTTATTTTATGAAAAGTGTCTCCATGAAGTTTCAGGTCATTCCGAGAAAGTTTGCTCCTGCACATAAATAACACCATGGTAATTCTGCTGAAAACAGCGTCAGTCCGGGTTAGTTCCATTCAAATCATGCAACTTAGAGTCCAAAACAAGGGCAAAAGTGTTTGGAAAAGTAGATCCGTTGGAGACGTATCAATCATACAGGGGATTCATCCACTAGTAGAAAAAGGGTCAAATGTGAGACACATTAGTCCTGGTTTGCATTTGAGCCGGCACTAATGTGTCCATTAGTGCCGGTTGAAACGGCTAGGCGGGAGGAGATCTTTAGTACCAGTTAAGGGCGAACCTTTAGTACTGGTTCATGCCACGAACCGGTACTAAAGAGGCTGGGGCTGGGCCAGACCCTTTAGTACCGGTCCGTGGCATGAACCGGTAGTAAAGAGGTTGTGGCAGGCTGTTTTTAGTCCCACCTTGCTCCCCTAGCAAGATTTTTACCACCTTAAATATGTTACTTCTCAAACTATCACAAGCACTTGGTCTTCATTGAAATCTATGTGTAGAATTTGTGGTCGCAATATGAGTCTTCACCGGTTTCTAAACCATTGAGGACTCATGTTGAGAATTCAGATTGTACACAAAAAGATCATTGATAATCAATGTATTTTTTATGTATATTTTTACATGTTTACGCCCTCACTCTCTCCACTCACTCGGTCTCCCCCTCAATCCCCCCGCGCCAGTCCTCCCCCGCCGGCCGCCCCTCACTCTCTGATGACATGTTTACGCCCTCACTCTCTCCACTCACTCGGTCTTCCCCTCAATCCCCCCGCGCCGGTCCTCCCCCGCCAGCCGCCCCTCACTCTCTGCTGACTTAGCATCTGTTACACGGGCGCTTCATTTTTAAAACTTATTTTAATTCCAGACCTTTTTTGCGTTCTGTATGCACCATTCAAAGTGAAGTCATCATTTTTCAGCACATTCTGACATCATTTTGCTGTTTTTCATTCATTTACCAATTTGTTTAGAGAGCTAAATGACCGTGAAAATCAAAATCACAACAAAATGAACTCTGGAAATGTTGAAACTTGCCATGGTATCATCATTTCACCCACATAGCATGTGCAAAAGAGTAGAGAGGGTTACGACAAAAATGGACGCACTTTGTGTACAAACTGGACAATCTCTTTCGGAGTATCAGGGTTTCGGACGAGAACTCGTCTGTTACACGGTTACTTCATTTTTTGAACTTATTTGAACTCCAGACTTTTTTGTGTTCCGTATGCACCATTCAAAGCGACGTCGTCAATTTTCAACCCTTTCTGACATCATTTGCTCTTTTTCAGTCATTTACCAATTTGTTTAGAGAGCTAAATGACCGTGAAATTGAAAATCACTACAAAATGAACTCTGAAAATGTTGAAACTTGGCATGGTATCATCATTTCACCCACATAGCATGTGCAAAAGAGTAGAGAGGGTTACGGCAAAAACTGGACGCACTTCGTGTACAAACTGGACAATCTCTTTCGGAGTATCAGGGTTTCGGACGAGAACTCATCTGTTACACACTTCATTTTTTTAAACTTATTTGGACTCCGGACTTCTTTTTCGTTCCGTATGCACCATTCAAAGAGACGTCATCAATTTTCAACACTTCCTAACATCATTTGCTATTTTTTAGTCATTTACCGATTTGTTTAGAGAGCTAAATGATCGTGAAATTGAAAATTACTACAAAATGAACTATGAAAATGTTGAAACTTGGCATGGTATCATCATTTCACCCGCATAGCATGTGCAAAAGAGTAGAGAGGGTTATAGCAAAAACTGGACGCACCTCGTGTACAAACTGAACAATCTCTTTCGGAGTATCAGAGTTTCGGACGAGAACTCATCTGTTACACGGGCACTTCATTTTTTTAACTTATTTGGACCCCAGACTTTTTTTGCGTTCCGTATGCACCATTCAAAGCGACGTCATCAATTTTCAACACTTTCTAACATCATTTGCTATTTTTCAGTCATTTACCGATTTGTTTAGAGAGATAAATGACCGTGAAATTGAAAATCACTACAAAATGAACTCTGAAAATGTTGAAACTCGACATGGTATCATCATTTCACCCACATAGCATGTGCAAAAGAGTAGAGAGGGTTACGGCAAAAACCGTACAATCTCTTTCGGAGTATCAGGGTTCCGGACGAAAACTCATTTGTTACACGGGCACTTCATTTTTTTAAACTTATTTGAACTCCAGACTTTTTTGCGTTCCGTATGCACCATTCAAATAAACTAAATACAGCAAAAAAATACTCCGAAATAAATAAAATAAAATACTATATAAAAAATATATTTGCACGCTACCCTATGGGCCTGCTCGGCCTTGGGCGTGGATATGCAGGCCCATAAGGCCAGGCAGGCTCATAGGGCAGCGTGTAAAGTTACTCCCAGAAGCCTACTTTAGAGAGAAGCTCGAAGAAGCAGCCGCAGCTAGGTTTATAAACCAGTGCGGCTGCCCTTCGCTCGGCGAGGTGGGACTAAACTTTGGGCACCGCAGTGCGCCCCGTTAGTACCGGTTCGTGGCTCCAACTGGTACTAAAGGACCCATTTAGTACCGGTTGGAGCCACGAACCGGTACTAAAGCGGGCCGCTTCCCGCCGCTTGACCTGGCCAAAATTGGCCTATAGTACTAGTTGGTGGCACCAACCGGTACTAAAGCCCCCTCCTATATATATAGCACTTGCAAAAAATTCAGTTTCATCTCCCATCTCCAACCTCTTCCGTCCCGCGCGTGCCGTTGCCCTCGCCTCCCCCGCCGCCCGTCGTCGCCATCTCGCGCCTCCCCACCGCTCGCCGTCACCCTCGTCGGCCCCGCCGCTCCCCGTCGTCCCCGTCGTTGCCGTCTCGCCCCCGCCGCCCGTATGCCGCTGCCCCGCTCGTACACACACACACACCCACACACACACAAACATGTACACGCACGCTGATGTCTACAACACAACCTTCTTCTTGTAGACGTTGTTGGGCCTCCAAGTGCAGAGGTTTGTAGGACAGTAGCAAATTTCCCTCAAGTGGATGACCTAAGGAGTATCAATCCATAGGAGGCGTAGGATGAAGATGGTCTCTCTCAAGCAACCCTACAACCAAATAACAAAGAGTCTCTTGTGTCCCCAACACACCCAATACAATGGTAAATTGTATAGGTCCACTAGTTCGGCGAAGAGATGGTGATACAAGTGCAATATGGATAGTACATAATAGTATTTGTAATCTGAAATTATAAAAACAGCAAGGTAGCAAGTGATAAAAGTGAGCGTAAACGGTATTGCAATGTGTGGAAACAAGGCCTAGGGTTCATACTTTCGCTAGTGCAAGTCCTCTCAACAATAATAACATAATTGGATCATATAACTATCCCTCAACATGCAACAAAGAGTCACTCCAAAGTCACTAATAGCGGAGAACGAACGAAGAGATTATGGTAGGGTACGAAACCACCTCAAAGTTATTCTTTCCAATCAATCCGTTGGGCTATTCCTATAAGTTTCACAAACAGCCCTAGAGTTCGTATTAGAATAACACCTTAAGATACAAATCAACCAAAACCCTAATGTCACCTAGATACTCCAATGTCACCTCAAGTATCCGTGGGTATGATTATACGATATGCATCACACAATCTCAGATTCATCTATTCAACCAACACAAAGGACCTCAAAGAGTGCCCCAAAGTTCTACCGGAGAATCACGACGAAAACGTGTGCCAACCCCTATGCATAGGTTCCCAATATCACGAAACCCGCAAGTTGATCACCTTAACATACATCAAGTGGCACGTGGTATCCCATTGTCACCACAAATATCCACGGCAAGACATACATCAAGTGTTCTCAAATCTTTAAAGACTCAATCTGATAAGATTACTTCAAAGGGGAAACTCAATTCATTACAAGAGAGAAAAGGGGGAGGAGAAACACAAGATCCAACTATAATAGCAAAGCTCGCGATACATCAAGATCATGCCAAATCAAGAACATGAGAGAGAGATCAAACACATAGCTACTGGTACATACCCTTAGCCCCGAGGGAGAACTACTCCCTCCTCGTCATGGAGAGCGCCGGGATGATGAAGATGGCCACCGGAGAAGGATTGCCCCCTCCAGCAGGGTGCTAGAACGGGTCTAGATTGGCTTTCGGTGGCTACGGAGGCTTCTGGCGGCGGAACTCCTGATCTATTGTGTGTTCTGGATGTTTTAGGGTACGACGATATATATGGGTGCAGGAAGTATGTCGGAGGAGCTACAGGGGCCCCACGAGGCAGGGGGCGCGCCCTAGGGGGGGCGCCCCCACCCTCGTGAGCACCTCGTTCCTTCCTTGACGTGGGGTCCAAGTCCATCAGGTGTGTTTCTTTCCAAAAATAACTTCTCCAGTTGATTTCATTCCGTTTCGACTCCGTCTGATATTCCTTTTCTTCAAAACACTGAAATAGGCATAAAACAGCAAATCTGGGCTGGGCCTCCAGTTAATAGGTTAGTCCTAAAAATAATATAAAAGTGGAAAATAAAGCCCAATATTGCCCAAAACAGTAGATAATATAGCATGGAGCAATCAAAAATTATAGATACGTTGGAGACGTATCAAGCATCCTCAAGCTTAATTCCTGCTCGTCCTCGTGTAGGTAAATGATAAAAAAGATAATTTTTGATGTGGAATGCTAGTTGGCATAGTTTCAATGTAATTCTTCTTATTTGTGATATGAATATTCAGATCCGAAAGATTCAATACAAAAGTTTAATATTGACATAAGAATAATAATACTTCAAGCATAGTAACTAAGAAATTATGTCTTCTCAAAATAACATGGCCAAAGAATGCTATCCCTATAAAATCATATAGTCTGGCTATGCACCATCTTCACCACACAAAATATGTAAATCATGCACAATCCCGATGACAAGCCAAGCAATTGTTTCATACTTTTGATGTTCTCAAACTTTTTCAATCTTCACGCAATACATGAGCGTGAGCCATGGACATAGCACTATAGGTGGAATGGAATGGCGCTTGTGGAGAAGACAAAAAGGGAGAAGATAGTCTCACATCGACTAGGCGTATCAACGGGCTATGGAGATGCCCATCAATAGATATCAATGTGAGTGAGTAGGGATTTCCATGCAACGGATGCACTAGAGCTATAAATGTATGAAAGCTCAACAAAAGAAACTAGTGGGTGTGCATCCAAATCGCTTGCTCACGAAGACCTAGGGAATTTTGAGGAAGCCCATCATTGGAATATGCAAGCCAAGTTCTATAATGAAAGATTCCCACTAGTATATGAAAGTAACAACATAGGAGACTCTCTATCATGAAGATCATGGTGCTACTTTGAAGCACAAGTGTGGTAAAAGGATAGTAGCATTGCCCCCTTTTTTTGGCCTTTCCCCTTTTTTATGGCCTTTCTCTTTTTTTATTTGTCCTTCCTTTTTTTGGGACAATGCTCTATTAATGATGATCATCACACTTCTATTTATTTACAACTCAATGATTACAACTCGATACTAGAACAAAGTATGAATCTATATGAATGCCTCCGGCAGTGTACCGGGATGTGCAATGATGCGTGAGTGACATGTATGAAAGAATTATGAATGGCGGCTTTGCCACAAATACGATGTCAACTACATGATCATGTGAAGCAATATGACAATGATGGAGCGTGTCATAATAAACGGAACGGTGGAAAGTTGCATGGCAATATATCTCGGAATGGCTATGGAAATGCCATAATAGGTAGGTATGGTGCTGTTTTGAGGAAGGTATATGGTGGGTTTATGGTACCGGCGAAAGTTGCATGGTACTAGAGAGGCTAGCAATGGTGGAAGGGTGAGAGTGCGTATAATCCATGGACTCAACATTAGTCATAAAGAACTCACATACTTATTGCAAAAATCTATTAGTTATCAAAACAAAGTACTACGCGCATGCTCCTAGGGGGATAGATTGGTAGGAAAAGACCATCGCTCGTCCCCGACCGCCACTCATAAGGAGGACAATCAATAAATAAATCATGCTCCAACTTCATCACATAACGGTTCACCATACGTGCATGCTACGGGAATCACAAACTTCAACACAAGTATTTCTCAAATTCACAACTACTCAACTAGCATGACTCTAATATTACCATCCTCATATCTCAAGACAATCATCAAGTATCAAACTTCTCTTAGTATTCAACACACTCATAAGATAATTTTATTATTCTTGAATACCTAGCATATTAGGATTTTAAGCGAATTACCATGCTATTTAAAACTCTCAAAATAATCTAAGTGAAGCATGAGAGTTCATCTATTTCTTAAAAATAAAACTACCACCATGCTCTAAAAGATATAAGTAAAGCACTAGAGCAAATGACAAACTACTCCGAAAGATATAAGTGCAGATCAACGAGTAGTCGAATAATTATGCAACTATGTGAAGACTCTCTAACATTTAATAATTTAAGACCTTGGTATTCTATTCAAACAGCAAGCAAAGCAAAATAAAATGGCATTCTAAGAATAGCAAACATCATGTGAAGAAGCAAAAACTTAGGATCAACCAATACTAACCGATAGTTGTTGAAGAAGAAAGGTGGGATGCCAACCGGGGCATCCCCAAGCTTAGATGCTTGAGACTTCTTGAAATATTATATTGGGGTGCCTTGGGCACCCCTAATCTTGAGCTTTTGTTTCTACTTAATTCCGCTCATATCATGGTCTCCCTAAATCTCAAAAAGCTTCATCCACACAAAACTCAACAAGGACTCGTGAGATAGGTTAGTATAAACCATTGCCAAAACCTTATCATACTCTACTGTAGAAAATCACTAAAATTATTATTCAACATTACATACTAAATGCCTCTTCATATTTAATAGTCCTATCCTCAAATAGAATCATTAAAGAAGCAAACATATGCAAACAATGCAAACATAACAGCAATCTGCCTAAACAAGATAGTCTGTAAAGAATGCTGCAACATCCATACTTCCCTAGCTCCAAAAATTATGAAAGAAAATTCCCACTGTAGTAAATTTATCATATCTTAATATTCAAAAGGTTTCAACATTTTATCACATTCTGACTTTTCTAGGGAATTATTGCAACAGCGGTAAACTTTCTGTTTTCAAACAGCAACATGTGGACTTCTAACATACGCATAGTAAAGGCTATCAATGCCAATTTTATTGAAATAAAAGATGAAAAACATTGTTCTAAATAACAGCAAGCAAATCCTAACAAAATAAATTGACGCTCCAAGTAAAACACATATCATGTGGTGAATAAAAATATAGCTCCAAGTAAAGTTACCGACGAACGAAGACGAAAGAGGGGATGCCTTCCGGGGCATCACCAAGCTTAGGCTTTTGGTTGTCCTTGAATATTACCTTGGGGTGCGTCGGGCATCCCCAAGCTTAGGCTCTTGCCACTCCTTATTCCATAGTCCATCGAATCCTTACCCAAAACTTGAAAACTTCACAACACAAAACTTAACAGAAAACTCGTAAGCTCCGTTAGCGAAAGAAAACAAAAGACCACTTCAAGGTACTGTAGTGAACTCATTCTTTATTTATATGGGTGTTATACCTACTGTATTCCAACTTCTCTATGGATTATAAACTATTTTACTAGCCATAGATTCATCAAAATAAGCAAACAACACATGAAAAACAGAATTTGTCAAAAACAGAACAGTCTGTAGTAATCTGAATAAAACGTATACTTCGGGAACCCCAAAAATTCTAAAATAAATTTCTGGACCTGAGGAATTTATCTATTAATCATCTGCAAAAAGAATTAACTAAATAGCACTCTCCAAATAAAAATGGCAGCAGTTCTCGTGAGCGCTAAAGTTTCTGTTTTTTACAGCATGATCAACAAGACCTTCCCCAAGTCTTCCCAAAGGTTCTACTTGGCACAAACACTAATTAAAAGCATAAAACCACATCTAAACAGAGGCTATATGAATTATTTATTACTAAACAGGAACAAAAAGCAAGGAACAAAAATAAAATTGGGTTGCCTCCCAACAAGGGCTATCGTTTAACGCCCCTAGCTAGGCATGATGATTTCAATGATGCTCACATAAAAGATAAGAATTGTAACATAAAGAGAGCATCATGAAGCATATTTCTAACATATTTAAGTCTAACCCATTTCCTATGCATAGGGATTTTGTGAGCAAACAATTTATGGGAACAATAATCAACTAGCATAGGAGAGCAAAACAAGCATAACTTCAAGCTTTTAAGCACATAAAGAGGAAACTTGGTATTATTGCAATTCCTACGAGTATATGTTCCTCCCCCATAATAATTTTCAGTAGCATCATGAACGAATTCAACAATATAACCAGCACCTAAAGCATTCTTTTCATGATCTACAAGAATAGAAATTTTACTACTCTCCACATAAGCAAAATTCTTCTCATTCGGAATACTGGGAGTATCATGAGAGACTTGGATACTACAAATTGTTTCCACATTAAAAGAGTAATGTTCAGAGAAGGGGTAATCATAATTATGAAAAGCTTTATAAATATAATCACTACTTTTCATAGCATAAGTATCATCACAATAATCATCATAAGTAGGAGGCATGCTATCATCATTATAAACTTGCATATCAAAACTTGAGAGGCTAAAAATATCATCATTATTAAACATAGCATCCCCAAGCTTGGGACAAACATTAATTGCAGCAAATATATTCTCAAATATGTCATCCTCATCAAAGATAGCTTCCCCAAGCTTGGGCCTTTTCATATCATAAGCATAATCACTCTCATCATTAATAGTATAGATAGCACCAATAGTATAGCAATTATCATATTCTTCCAAGCAAGTGCCAAAAATATTTTCAAGATCATAAGAAGTATCATTATCTTCCACAATTATATTTTCATGAGGCACAATAGTAATAGGAGCAGCATTATTTGAGAGAGATATCTTTTTACCTCTCTTCCTTTTTCTTTTCTTCTTCTTCACCACATCATGTGTGGGTTCAATCCTCTTTTTGGAGCTCCTTATTAATGAGATTGGTTGAGTAGAAGGCTCCTCCTCGTTACCTGATTCATCATAAGAAATAATAGGAGGATATTGGGAAGTCTCTTCCCTTTCATTAGTATTCTCTTCATCTTCTATTTGTTTTCTTTTCTTTATGTAATTGGCAATATAAGGATTTTCAATGCAATTCACCGCATAATACATATAAATCTTTTCTAGATCAAAATGAAGAACTTTATCAAGATTAAACTTTGGAATACCCTCAGTTATACGTTTCATTTCTTCATAACCCAAAAGAAGGCTAAGCTCTTTATGATGCTCAAGGGTAATCAAATTATCACAATGTTTGGACATGACTTGATCATGAAACAAATAGCATTGGAGCTTTAAATGACCATGTTCATTGCAAAGTTCACAAGGGGCACGAAAAATATTGAATTTTTCAGCACATTCATCTAGCTCTTCTTGCAACAATTTGGTTTCTAAGTACTTATGCCTCTTGCAATATCTATCTTCCCTATTTGGTGTGTACTTGCAAACCCAGTCTACTCCACAAAAATTGACATGTTTATAGGAGGCATTTTCATCATAACTAGTGCAATCATCATTAGCATCATGGATATTCAAAGAATTCGTACTAACAACATTGCAATCATGCTCATCATTCAAATATTTAGTGCCAAACATTTTAGATATCTCTTCTTCTAGCACTTGAGCACAATTATCCTTTCCATCATACTCACAAAAGATATTAAAAAGGTGAAGCGTATGAGACAAACTCAATTCCATTTTTTATAGTTTTCTTTTATAAACTAAACTAGTGATAAAACAAGAAACTAAAAGACTCAATTGCAAGATCTAAATATATACCTTCAAGCACTCACCTCCCTGGCAACGACGCCAGAAAAGAGCTTGATGTCTACTACACAACCTTCTTCTTGTAGACATTGTTGGGCCTCCAAGTGCAGAGGTTTGTAGGACAGTAGCAAATTTCCCTCAAGTGGATGACCTAAGGTTTATCAATCCGTAGGAGGAGTAGTATGAAGATGGTCTCTCTCAAGCAACCCTGCAACCAAACAACAAAGAGTCTCTTGTGTCCCCAACACACCCAATACAATGGTAAATTGTATAGGTGCACTAGTTCGGCAAAGAGATGGTGATACAAGTGCAATATGGATAGTAGATAATAGTATTTGTAATCTGAAATTATAAAAACAGCAAGGTAGCAAGTGATAAAAGTGAGCGTAAACGGTATTGCAATGCTAGGAAACAAGGCCTATGGTTCATACTTTCGCTAGTGTAAGTTCCCTCAACAATACTAACATAATTGGATCACATAACTATCCCTCAACATGCAACAAAGAGTCACTCCAAAGTCACTAATAGTGGAGAACGAACGAAGAGATTATGGTCGGGTACGAAACCACCTCAAAGTTATTATTTCCAATCAATCCGTTGGGCTATTCCTATAAGTGTCACAAACAGCCCTAGAGTTCGTACTAGAATAACACCTTAAGATACAAATCAACCAAAACCCTAATGTCACCTAGATACTCAATGTCACCTCAAGTATCCGTGGGTATGATTATACGATATGCATCACACAATCTCAGATTCATCTATTCAACCAACACAAAGGACCTCAAAGAGTGCCCCAAAGTTTTACCGGAGAATCACGACGAAAACGTGTGCCAACCCCTATGCATAGGTTCCCAATGTCATGAAACCCGCAAGTTGATCACCTTAACATACATCAAGTGGCACGTGCTATCCCAATGTCACCACAGATATCCACGGCAGGACATACATCAAGTGTTCTTAAATCTTTAAAGACTCAATACGATAAGATTACTTCAAAGGGGAAACTCAATTCATTACAAGAGAGAAGAGGGGGAGGAGAAACATAAGATCCAACTATAATAGCAAAGCTCGCGATACATCAAGATCGTGCCAAATCAAGAACATGAGAGAGAGAGAGATCAAACACATAGCTACTGGTACATACCCTCAGCCCTGAGGGAGAACTACTCCCTCCTCGTCATGGAGAGCGCCGGGATGATGAAGATGGCCACCGGAGAAGGATTGCCCCCTCCAACAGGGTGCTGGAACGGGTCTAGATTGGCTTTCGGTGGCTACGGAGGCTTCTGGCGGCGGAACTCCTGATCTATTGTGTGTTCTGGAAGTTTTAGGGTACGACGATATATATGGGTGCAGGAAGTACGTCGGAGGAGCTACGGGGGCCCCACGAGGCAGGGGGCGCGCCCTAGGGGGGGCGCCCCCACCCTCGTGAGCACCTCGTTCCTTCCTTGACATGGGGTCCAAGTCCATCAGGTGTGTTTCCTTCCAAAAATAACTTCTCTAGTTGATTTCGTTCCGTTTCGACTCCGTCTGATATTCCTTTTCTTCAAAACACTGAAATAGGCATAAAACAGCAAATCTGGGCTGGGCCTCCGGTTAATAGGTTAGTCCCCCAAAAAATATAAAAGTGGAAAATACAGCCCAATATTGCCCAAAACAGTAGATAATATAGCATGGAGCAATCAAAAATTATAGATACATTGGAGACGTATCACACGCGCGCGCACACACACACACATTTTTTTTACTTATTTTCTATTTTCTGATTTTTAGATTAATGCATGTCAAATTTTTAATTAGATGAATTACCTAGATAAGAATGTTAGAATGTTAATGCTAGATGAATTAGATAGAAAAGTTAAATATTAATGTCAATTGTTAGATTAATTAGCTAGATATTAATTAGGTATATGAGATTATTTAAACTAGTTGAATTAATATAACTAGTTTATTTTTAGTAAATGCTTAGTTGAACTAGCTAGTTGAATTAGAACTAGTTTATTTTTAGTAAGAAAAATTTAGGTATATGAGATTTGATGATCTAATTAAAATATTACTATATATAGCTACTTTATAGATTTTAATAAGAAAATTAATAGAACTAGTTTATTTTTAGTAATTCTCGGTTGAATTAGTTGAATTAATAGAACTAGTTTATTTTTAGTAAGAAAATTTAGGTATCTGAGATTTGATGATCTAATTAAAATATTAATATATAGAACTAGCTACTTTATTTTAGTAAGAAAATTAATAGAACTAGTTTATTTTTAGTAAATGCTTAGTTGACTTAGTTGAATGAATAGAACTAGTTTATTTAGTGGAATTACTAGAACTAGTAAGTGTTTAATGTTTCACCTATATATGAACATATGTTAGATATTAATGTCAAATGTTAGATGAATTAGATAGAAATTATGTGTTAGATATATATTTAATTTAGTTATATGAGATTTGATCATCTAATTAAAATTTTACTATATAGAACTATCTACTTTATTTTTAGTAAGAAAATTAGTAGAATTAGTTTAGTTGAATTAATTAGTTGAACTAGTTAGTTGAATTAGTTGAGCTACTTTATTTAGGTATATTTTTAGTAAGTGCTTAGTTGAATTAATTAGTTGAACTAGTTGAATTAATAGAACTAGTTGAATTAGTTGAATTAATAGAACTAATAAGTGTTTAAGTTTTCACCTATGAACATAGGAATGTCGTCTGACGACGAACACGGTTTCATTGTGTGTGAATACTGCGAAGACCAGCGCGGCCTGTGCAACAGAAATTTTCTAGTTGATGATAGGTGCTTCAGCATCAAACTGGATGGGAACTTCAAAGTGGATACAGTAAGTCACAATGACAAGTCTTTTTTCGTAATTAAGCATGACTTATGCTTCATTTTCTTCAACTTATAATTTTAATTTTTCACTATTCTACTAGTGGGTCCCCTGCCATGCAAGAATTTTTGTCTTAGATAAGATAGGTTTCAGTCTTAACAAAACTATGGAGGTAAAAAAGTTTACTTGAAGACCGAGCATGGTTATACCTTCAACGTCAAATTATACAATGCAGACACATACACCTATTTTGAATGCAAAACTTGGGAAGCACTATGCAAGGCTTATGCATTTGAGCCTGATATGGTTATCACCTTTGGTATTCATCCGAAAGATGATATGGAAGGTAATAGAGACATCTGGGTCGATGTGCAGACGCCTCCAGTTCTACCATTATGTGAGTTTCTCAACCATATTTATGTCTTCGATATTGTTTATTCAAAAATAGTTGACAAGTAATTTTTATTGACAGCTTATTTCCATTCAAGCAAACATGTCCGGCGCTTGATAGACAGGACCGTCCACTCTCCCGGGGCTGAACTAAACTGCGAGGAGACAAGTCATTATGTTTCATGACTTGAGGATCTTGATGCTGTCAAGAGAATTTTTTTCCTGAATTTGAAAATCTTAGTACTCAAAACGTGCGACCAATAGTGATCGTATTGAACTACGGTCACATCTATTTAGGAAAGATGATATGATTTTTATCATTTATCCTCAATGCATCTTTTGCATACATTATTTTTCAAGCTAAACTTTCATGGCTAAGTATATTACTATACGATGTTCTTCAACAGGGACTCCCGATGACAGTTGTGCCTTAGTGGATCGAGACTAAAGGTCGCATGTCAATGGTTAGCTTACGGCCAAGACATCCTACATTGCACATGAGTGCATTTAGGATTTCTAAAAGCGAGGAATGCTTAATAGTGAAAGATTGGAGAAAAATTGTTAACGATCGCAGAGAAGTACTAGGACGGAGACAGGTTCATCTGCATGCTCCAATATGATGAATCAGGAGAGCTATACATGTTCTATGCTATTTTACCTAAGAGAGAGCAGCATGAGTGATTAGCTAGTTCATGCTCTTAATACTTGTCCTCTCATGTCCGTGTTCTTCGTCCTGAACTTAATCTCAAAGAGTGATTTGCTTTTGTGGTGTTATGAACGCTTATAATATCATGACCATGTTGAACTCAATGATATCTTTGCTTCTGGTACAAGTGAATGTTTCTTCTTTTAGCTAGTGTTGGTGATGATTAGATAGCGGTAATGACTATAATGATTAAATAGTGGTAATGACGACTATGATGATTTTTAGCTAGCTAGTATATACTGTTGTTGGTGATGATATGATGCAAGAGTTTTTATATTAATATGATGATGATGTTGATGAGTTATTATATCATTTATGAAATAAACCGCATATTAGTTTTAACTGGAAGAATCCTAGCTAAGTGATCAAGTATATGCCATATCCATATTACTTTGATCACCTAAGTGATCAAGTAATATGGATATGGCACTACTAGGAAAAGGCATGCTAGTGGCGCACCAGTTTTGCCTACTAATGGCGCACTACTGGTGCGCCACTAGCACCACGCCATTAGAATTAAATACTAATGGCGCACCACTGGTGCGCCATTAGTATCTGGTATACTAATGGCGCACCATGCAGTGCACCATTAGTATAGCCCACGATGCGCCATTAGTATGCCTCCCAGGGGCCATATTTACCCATGTGCTTTGGCATACTAATGGCGCACTGGTGGATGATGCGCCATTAGTGTGCTCTGGCTTACTAATGGCACACTATGTGGTGGTGCGCCACTAGTATGAATATTAGGGATTTTTTTTATTTTCTGATATTTTCACAGGTTACAAAATATATTATTGGAAATAATATAGCTAGCACCACATAGCAACAGCAGATTCATTGAATACAATAGAAGATTAGTCTCCGAATACAATTCATCATATTAGTCTCCGAATTCAAAAGACCGAACAAAGATAGAACATTGCAAGTCTCGAGACCGCGAGTAGCGAGTTTGTCGGAAGTAATACTAATTTTAACAAGTCCTACTAATCATCATCATACAACTTCTACTCGTTATTAATAACCAGTCATACGATCATCATCTTGATAGTCATCGAACCAACCCTACTTAATTGTTCTTAGCACATGATCATCAGTATTAGGCGGGACCTAAATACCCTATTTAAGGTAAAATAGCATAAAACAATATAGACCCTGACTCTCCATTATGGAGAATGGAGATCATCCTGTCTCCAATTCTTGCGCTTCGCTTCCTTTTGCTTCCAAGAACCTCCTTACGACTGTCCATACATTTTTTTCCATACTTTGATTTTCATGTCTCCACTTCTTTTAGAAATCTCGTACGGACAGTTGAGATTCGTAGGATGACCTGGCTGTATGTTCAAAACATTAAGACTACCTTTCTGATACATCAAATGAGGCACACAATTCTCTGGGATTATCTGTTGAAAAACATAGTAATAACTTCATAGTTAGCAATGATGTACTAGTTTTAGAAGTATGCAAAAGATGCACGGATGTGGTAATAGTAAAAAATCTTACCAGGGTATCTCCATGGTAGTTACCGTAGTTGAACACAAGCACTACTGGCACGTATTGACCATAATGTTGAGGAGTTTGATTGTAGATATTGTAATTCTCAATGTCAGTACAAAATCCGACCAGATGATTTTTCTCCTTGTAAGTTGTTAATTCAAAGCCATCGGTGTAGTGGGTTTTGTCTACCATCTCCCGCACATTCTTTGAACAATAAAAATAAGCTGTCAATGGAAATAAGTTGTCAACTATTTTGAATAAACAATATAAATTAGTTAATAATTAACTATGTTTGAGAAACTCACATAGCATAGAACTGGAGGCGTATCAACAAGGACCCAAATGTTCATATTGTCTTGGTCGATGTCAGGATTACCAAGATCCATGGTGACAAGAATACCGTCATCAAAACCATACATCTTGCAAAATGCTTCCCAATTTTTGCAACCAAAATGGGTTACGCTCCCAGAATTATACAGATTTAGTTCAAAGTCCACATCGTGATGAGTACTTAGGTGAATTTTCTTTGTTTCAGAAATTTCATGGTCTTCAAAATCCAGCCTCTCCAAGACATAGCGTCTTGCATGGCATGGGATAAGCTATACTCGAATTGTAAAAGATGAAAATTACACATTGAAATAGTTGAAGTCATGCTTAATTATGAAAATAACACTTGTCGTCGTTGTGTACCGTTTCAACTTCGAAGGTCCCCTCGAGCTTAATGCTGAAGCGCCGATCATCGTCCAGGTGAGGCATGTCGCACAGACCTTGATCGTCGTGGCACCAGTCGCACTCCCCCGGGAGACTTTCGTCGTCCGATGATGACATATCCTACGTTCATAATTCAAAACTACATCATCTCTTGCGTTGGGTCCAATAAGATAATCCACAGTGTGGTGAAAACACACCCTTCGAACTGGTTTGAGCTATTGGTGAATGGAGATGGTCTAAGATGAGTGGTTCCTCTTTCCTGTTTAGCTTTACAATAGAATATTGTTAGTCATGCACACTTGTGCATTTTCAGCCAGGCCCAGTGGAGTTGGCCTAAAAACATTTCTTTCTTTAAGCCTGCCACATCCATCTCAAGTATTTATGGTCAAGGGTTAGCAGGGCCATCCAAATAGAATATGTATAACACAAGAGGGAAGTGATTGTGAAGGAAGTACAAGCCACTACCGCCGGCCTCATCGTTGTGGGCCATGTTTCACTCTAAATAGGAAAAAAGTTTGGTCAAAAAGTTGGTTATTGTCAAGGAACAAGATCATGGTCTCATCATTTAGGGTTTGTCGACACCGAGGAATCCTAAAAGCTAAGCTTTTATCATTTAGGGTTTGTCGATGCCGAGGCACCCCAAAAGCCTAAGCTTTCATCATTTAGGTTCTTATCGACACCGAGGCACCCTAAAATCCAAGGTTTTATCATTTAGGGTTTGTCGACGCCGAGGCACCCTAAAAGCCTAAGCTTTCATCATTTAGGTTCTTATCGACACCGAGGCACCCTAAAACATATGGTTTAATGCAGCAAGAATAAAGGGGCAGTTGATCCTACTTAATTAAGTACTAAGATACCCCAGCCCATGCATTAGTCGCAAGTACCCCATATGTCCTATTTTTAGCAAAGTCATGCTAAAATTCACGGAAAATTTCAGCATGACCTTTGCTGAAAATAGGACATATGGAGTACCTGAATTTGCCGGAACGGAAGTTAATCGACATTCCGGCAAACTCAAGGGCCTCTCGGGGTACCTGCAAAATCATTATCCCCGCGTAATGAAGTCGCCAATGGGTCATTTCAGAAGATCACAAGTAGCATCATCACAAGTACAACATCATCACAAGTACAGCAGCAGGAGCAGTGAACACATGCATAACAGCAGCAGCAGCAGTAGGTTTATTCTTGTTCTTCATAAACATTAATTGGTGTGGGTGACTTTATCTCCCTCTGATGACTCACTCAACTTAACAGGACAACCCACAAGCATTTTTTTGATTCCAACAGCTGCTGTAAAATACATCCAGCAAAGGTGCTCTAAAATCAGAAATACTACCCCCCAACAGTTAAGATCCTAGGTGAGTAACACACTTTGGTCTTCTAGTTACAAAACAAAACTGACATAATTCTAGATGCCATAATCAGATCAAAATTTTAAACCACACAATTACTTTCAACTATAAACAAAACTGACTTGCTGTTAATGAACAGTGGCTAAAGATATATAAAACTCCATTGCAAATGTGCCATGTCAATAAAACAACTCATGGAAGTAACTACTAGCAGCATGTCATTATCATGGCAGTCCACTATATAATTTTATGACAAAATACATCATTATCAGGGCACATTATGGCCATTTTCTTACATGATGCTAACTGTACCTAACTGAATTTTTTGACAGTAGGGCACATTATGGCCATTAGAAGGTTATCCACCTTTGTGAAATTCTGAAGATTCCAAACTACAGTCACCTCAAATCTGCTTGCACTTACTTTGGCAAGACCAAACTAAGACCGATCGAGGATCCATCTATAGAAAAAGACAGCATCCATCTAAGCAGTTTCGATGATCAAAGCTTTTGCTGCACCAACTATAGCCGATCAGTGCTCCGAAGCCATAACAAAAAGAGTAAATTGAACACTGCCTAGTGGGCTGCACAAACACTACAGATTCTTCTCTTGCAAACCATCAACCCTAGCTACTTAATTCTCCAACCCTCTTTCCTTGTCCAAAATTCTCCAACCCCCAACCCTAGAACACATCATAAGGAAATCAAGAGGGGGAAGAGGGGGAAGCGGCTCGGGTGCTCACTAGGGAGGTCGAGGGCGACTCGGGGCAGCCGGAGCTAGTCGAGCGGTGGCGATGGTGGCCGAGGCGGAGGAAATCGGCGGGCGTCGAAGGGATGGCTCGAGGGCGTCCGAGCTCGTCCGGGTCCTCGTAGTCGAAGAGGAAGACGGCGGCGGTCCTCCTGGGCAGGCCGCGCGGTGTTGGACGGCGAGCACGAGGTTGACACAGGCGGGGCCGCTGGGGGAGGGGGCGCTTGGGCGGGAGAACGTCGAGGGCGCGGGCGCGGGCAGAGGGGGGATGGCGAGGGAGGTGGCGCTCGGCTCGGGGAGGGGGCATTGGGGGTGGTGGTGGTCGGGTGCGGCGGGGGCAGCGAGCACGGCCGGGGACGGCATGCACGGGGGCGGTGGTGGTCGGGCGCGAGTGAGATGAGGCAAGGGAGGGATTAGAGGGAAATGTGAGAGATTGGGGATTTTAGTGTGGAGGGAGGCTTAGCAATGGCGCACCACCTAGCGGTGCGCCATTAGAATGTTTTTTTAGATAGCAATGGCGCACTGCACGAGCGGTGCGCCATTAGAATGTTTTTTTAGATAGCAATGGCGCACCCCCGAGTGGTGCGCCATTAGTATGTTTATTATTATTATTATTATTATTTGTTGCTATTTTTTAATATATTTTTATAAAAACAGTAATAATTTTTTTATGAATATTAAAAAATATTATCAAATTTGTTATTTGAAAATATCATCAAATGGGGGTGCTCGGCGGTGGTGGAGCGGGCTGGGGAGGGTGCGAGGGGTCGGCGGCGGCGGTGGAGCGGGGGAGGGTGCGGTGGGTCGTCGGCGGCGGTGGAGCGGGGGAGGGTGCGGTGGGTCGTCGGCGGCGGTGGAGCTAGCGGGGGAGGGTGCGGGGGGGGGGATCGAGATCGAGATGGAGGGGATAGCGATCGAGATGGAGGGGGATAGAGATCAAATTTGAAAAAATATTCATGAATTCAAAAAGTGCCCATGAAATTTAAAAATATTCATGAGTTCAAAAAGTGCCCATGTAATACAATCGAGAAACGAAGACTACGATTTAAATACAATCGATCTTAGCTAGCTATCTGTCCCAGGTTACTAATGGCGCACCAGAGACAAACGCGCCATTAGTAACCGTTGTTACTAATGGCGCACCAGCTTGAGGTGCGCCATTAGTAGTTTTGTAAAGAAATAATAGTGGCGCACTGGGTTGGAGGTGTGCCATTACTAGTTAAACTAGTAATGGCGCACTCTTCCCTGGTGCACCATTAGAATTTTTGGAAAAAAATTGTTATTAATGGCGCACAGTGGGTCTGGTGCGCCATTAGTGTCTACCACACTAATGGTGCACCGACTCATGGTGCGCCATTACTATATAGTAGTGGCGCACCACATGTCTGGTGCGCCATTAGTGGCCATATCATCTATAGCCCTTTTCCTAGTAGTGTGGCATATACTTGATCACTTAGCTGCCAAGATCCACATGCATCCAGTCGAAACTAATCTGCGGTACTTTCACCTAATGATTTAACAACTCATTATAATGTAAAACAATCACTAAATTAAATTGAAAACATAAAATAAAATAAAAATAAAAAACAAAAGAACCCCAAACATTTAGTGTTACCAACCGGTACTAATGATCTACCCGCACCCGGGGCCAGGCTCGTGCCACGTGGTGGCACTTTAGCGCCGGTTCGTGCCGAATCGATTCTAAAGGGGGGCCTTTAGTCCCCACTCTTTAGTGCCGGTTGTAGAACCGGCACTAAAGGCCCTTACGAATCGGCACTAAAACCCGGTTCTGCACTAGTGATCACATCAAAGATACCTCTGTTTTGTTGAACTTGAAAGCTGAATCTTGTATATATGTGTACAATGTTTATAGAAACTAGCCGGAATTAAGACCATGATCATATTATCAGTATCATCTAAGGATTAGAGGATCAGACTCCTAATTATAGCCATCAGGATTATATGCCATTAGTACAAGGCGTTGCTATCGAAGAACCTCGTCCTCTGTGTGGTGTCATTAGATAATTGGTGTGTATATGGTGTTTACTGTAGTTTGCCGATCGTGCCTCTGATCACTTTGGGTTTTTCTTTTTTCCTTGGCTACACATAGCTTTGGTCTTATATGAATTTGCTATTTGCCGCCTTGTTTTTCGTGTGTGTGCACATTTATGTTGGCTGTGTGCATCCTAACTATGCAGAGGTCGGGTGTGTGCTATTTGAGTTTGTATCCTCTTGATGCTTCTTTTTAAGCTAATAAAATCCACTCCGTCAAAAAATATGCCATCAGTACAACCCAGTACTCAACCTGGGTTCAGGGTACGGGCATCTCAAGCTGTTTCAACTTGCCACCAAGGGACATGTACACCCCTCAGTACCTTACCATGTTTACCACACAAAATTGTTGCAGTTTACCATCTGTTCGTGTAGTGTGTTGTACCCTATCCTGTACTTTCTCTATCATCTTCTATCAATGAAAAGATATGCAAGCTTTGTGTATTCGTGAAAAAAAGTAACCAAAACCTTAGCTGCAGCAGATGTCATAGAGGTAAGGAAATCTGAATGTTGCAACCTTGTTTTTCTTATGTTACTTTTGTTTTCCAGCAGCTAATACTAGATGCACACATGAGCTCACGGTGAGGTGGAAAGGGAGGCCGCCGATAGTTCCGCTAGACGCATTGCCGCCGGCAGGTTCATGCTGGACTTGGACGCCAATCTTGGTTGTTCGGGTTGCTGTGGGTTTGATCGTCACCATGTGGGCGGAAAGAGGAACATGTGGAGTGTGGGCGCGGAGACTATGAAAGCTGATGTGAGTGAAAACGAGAGAGATATAAATGAATCCAATTGAGGTCAATTTCATTGATGATCAGTCCTTATATATAACTGGAGGGGACGCAAGCGGAGGGGTGCGTCCACTCGATGGGGAACGAGGGAACCGTCGTGATTGTTGCCAGATTGCCAACGCACGTGCAGTTACACAAGAGAGGATTATCTCCTTAATAACATTATTAATTAAATCCTAACACTCCCCCTAATCCTCGCTTGTCCTTGTGAATGATCATCCTTGAAATACTCTCCTCCAAAAACCCTGCGGGAAAAATATGAGGAGATATACGTAATATGCCATGAAAAACTCCTTCCAAAACCTAGTGGGAAAATAAGGAGAAAATGACATATCACAATGCTTGTATTACTATTGCCTCATTAAAAACCTTTCATGAGAAACCATTCAGGAAAAACTCATAAAGGAAAAGAGTGCAATACAAAAGATCCGAAGATCTCGAACAGGTTATCATTCAGGAGTACACTCCCCCTGAACCTTGCAAATAATAAAGTCATCTCATACCAAATCTATTAACTTATTTCTGTAATGAAGAACTTGGTAAAGATTTTGTGAATAAGTCATCAAAGCTATCACATGACTTCATTTGCAAGATATTTATCTTCCACCTTTCTTTAACTCATGGGGAATATAATACTTTTAGAGCCATACACATTCTACTGTTGCTCTTTATAACTTGTCTACATCTACATAATACAAACAAAACATTATCTTCATAGATAATGGTGCGTGGTTCCTATCAACCAATCCCACTTGAACTTTCAACAAAATTCATCATTTTGTGAAGTCACATACATTCATGTGATGCTTCATACAAATCAACAATTTTCAAAATGATTAGTGGATGCAGCCACTAAAATATGTCTTCTCGACTTCCCAGAGAAGGTCACACCTTCATTCGAGGAGACAAAAATCAGTCTATGATCTAGGATCATGGGGATCTAATATATACCCAACATCACAATATCCAACCATGGCCCTATCTTGATTTATAGAACAAACCAGGATCTATGGTGTCCAGAAGATATCTAAAAATATTCTTCACACCAAACCAACACCTTATAATCAGTGATGCATTGTAGCTAGCCAATCAATTCACTGAAAATAATATACCAGGCCTGGTGCAGTTGCTAGATACATTAGTGCTCTCATTGCACTAAGATATTGAAACTCAGGTCCAAACATCTCGTCATCATTGGCCTTAGGTATTAATGGGTTTAATCTCTATCGAGAGATCTGACAACCATAGTTCTTGATGGATATGATTTATCCATATTGAATTATTCAAATATCTTATGGATTAATGTGGACTGATGAACAAGTATTCCCGAAGGAATATGCATAAGTTTGGAACTTAAGAAAAGTTTGGTCTCAACCAAATCTTTCATCTCACACTCCGTCTTGAGATGATTTGCTAGTCTCATGTACTTACTTGTGTAGTTCCAATGATAATCAGATCATCAACATACACAAAAATGATAGAAAAATCCTACTTCAGATTTCTTGATGAACATACATGAGCAATCATCATTGTTTGAGTAATCCTTCTAACAAAGAAACTCACTCAGTCGGTTATACCACATCCCTGCCGACTACTTCAAGTCATAAAATGACCTTTGAAGCTTTCACAATACATGTTGTGAATAAATTCAGAATCTTCATTCCATCAGGAATGATCATAGAGATATCTGAATCAAGTGACTCGTACAACTATGCAGTCACAACATCCATCAGTTTGATAAACAGATTCATTATTCACTTCTAGTGATATCAAATATCGGAACGTTATTCCACTCGTAATAGGATAACATATTTCATCATAAACAATGACGGGTCTCTGCGTGAACCCCTATGCTACAAGCCTCGCTTCATGTATCACCATCTCATAGTTTTTGTTCCTCACATAAACAAAAACCCATTTGCTCCCCTGGGGAACAAATTCAGAGGAGTGGGTATTACTGATCAGGTCAATACCCCCTCTTTTTGAGAGCGAGCACATCCTCAGTTGTTGCCTTCCTTTGGATCAACTAGACTGTTTTAGATACTCCGCCATGCATGGACTTAGCTTCTAGATCCAATCCAAGGTCTTTTGCAATTGATGAGGATAAATAAATGTCGACATAATGTAGTCTTTATTATATGATTCTCCCGAATCCATATCCATAGTGGAGATTTCATCATTACCTTTTGACTCTTTGTGATTTCCCACAACAGTTGAGTCAAGGTCTTCCGATGTCCCAGCACAAAAATTTGTGTGTACACTCATGCTGGGTCCTGGATGTGTCCAAAATCCTTCAGGTGTCCTTCAACTCTTGGTTGAATATCAACATGAAGTTGACCTACATTTACTGTTTGAGGATTCCTCATTCCCCTTGGACGCTTTCATGAAGCCTTGTCCTCTTGTGTCCAGATTCCTCCCCCTCATCGGTGGCCAAGTGGACCTATGGGTCACATCCACTCTCTCGGACACATTCACTATGGGAACATTTTACTTTGTTACACCTTTATCCTCAGTAAATGCAACTAGCAGATTATTTGCGATACTTTGCAAATTCATAATCTTCTGAACCTCTAGTTCAGATTGATTTGTACGTAGATCTAAGGACTAGATGTCTCTACACATCTCATTCTATTTTACCGGCATTCAATGTTGTTCTTATCTCCCCCTAATGCCGGAAAAATGTCCTCATCAAAATACAACCAGCATACCGGGCCATAAACAAGTCCCCTTCTAGAGACTTCAGGTACTTTATATTTGACGGAGAATTGTACCTCACATAGATCCCCATTTCTCTATGAGGGCCCATATTTATATGTTGTGGTGGTGAAATCGGTTCGTATCCAACGCAACCGAAATATCGCAGATGGGAAATACTTGCGGATTTCCACGTACTAACTGCAACGGGGAGACCATATAATATGCAGTTGGTCGAATTTGCATCAACTACGAAGTATGTAAAACTGCATGTCCCCAACAAGATGTTGGGAGATTGCAATTCTGCAGGAGCAATCTTGCTATCAACTTATCCTCTTGACAAGTGATTCCGCAAGGCCGTTCTGGGTGTGTACACATAGTACAACAATGCTCCCCACTCATGCCTAAATCTAGGCAGTAATCATCAAATGCTCATGAACTACACGACATTATCCATTCTGATGGATTTACCAAGTTGATCTGAGCAACCAACTTTGTAAAAGCACATGGTTCTTATATAAGTAGACACACATTGGACCATCCCTTTGATGCATCCAAAAGCACTATGGAATATCCGAATATTCCATATAACGGTTGAATTGGATTACATATATTTCCAGTTCAAGAAAATCTAGAGGCTCAATCTTTATCTTGACATAAGATGGCCTTGTGATCAATTTTCTAGTTCCACATATCGTGTATACATAATCCAATGAATTTGGAAAATTCACACCATTAGATTATGTGTAGTAGAACCATCTACAATTTTCTTATCATCCCAATACAAGGATGATCTAGGCAACCATGCCATATCTTGAACTTATCAAGATTATAGAAAATTATTTTGTATGCCAAATGCATATCTGACTTAATGTATGTATAGTATAATCCAAAAGATAGAGAATGCATTTACTCTAGGATTTCATTCAAATCCATTTTGCCGAGTCAAGAGTAGGCTTTCAACCTCACTCACTTTATGGGTTTTGACATAGAAACCATTACGGATATCCTTAAAACTCAGCAAGGTACGAGTAGAATCTAGATACACCAATGCATCCAAGATTATCATGTAGTACCCCCAGGGAGTGCAATTGTGGCTTGACCAAAACCAACAATTTCCCCATCACGACCAACAATTGTCATGATTTTTCTAGTACTCTTATCAAGAGCTTGGAAACACTTAATCTCCCTAAATATTGTGTTAGTAGACCCAGTTTCCACTTAACACATTTTCTTCTCAATTGGATTATTTCCATAAGTTTCTAAAGAGAAATAAACCAATTTCAACATATGAATGAACTCATATAGAAATAGTGCATACATTATAAGCTGCATATGTCAGATCACATACCACAAGCATTATGTCTGATGACATAGCTACCATATTATGTCGATGGACATAATATGTTTCACGACACGTAATATGTTTGTGTACATAATAATAATACCTGACAAATCCAGAAGATGAAATTTGGTCTCCATATATGTCACTATAAGCGAAGTCCACTAATATGCCATCGACATTCAATAGTGAATCTTCATTTTGCTGAGCTTGGGCATGGCTTCCGACATTTCTTTTCCCATGAGCCTTGTTGCTCGTGCCAATTGAGTGCACTTTCAGACCCACCAAATGCTTGAAAGTATCCGATTTCCTTTCAATGTTAGTCATATGACCACACCATAGCAACCTTCAGAGCTGCTAGCATTGTCATTCTCCAAAATGACTTTTGTCATTTTGTGCTCCATTCATCTCTGCTTCTCATCATGTCTCCACTTTCCTTCACCATTGACAAAACTATTCAATCAAAAATCCTCATAAAAGGATTGAAAGTGGAACACATTTCATCGATGAGATTGGCATCTGAAACCGCACTATTGCGGAATCTCAATTCTCAGTTGATTTGATGCACATTAGAGTTGTATGTTGCCACTGACTCAAAGTCATCAAATCAGACGAGTGTCCATTTCGTATACACTTCATGTGTAATTACCACCCTCTGCTGGTCATATCACTCCATTTAAGGAGTTCCAGAGTGTTGGAGAATTCACCTTCATCATACACTCTATTTTGAGAACCTGGTGCAGGTGGTGTTAGATGAAGTGTAAGGCAACATACTTTGATATATCAACTATAGCACGGAGCGCACTTAACTTATGTGATTATGGTGGAACCTAGACTCTGGGTTTTCAAGTTAGTCTTTATACATCCATGGCCAAGTCAAAATTTAGATGCCATTAATGGCAATCTCAGCAGATTCTTTCTTGGATATGATCAACATATCGTGCATGAAATCATCATGCATAATTAATTTACTCTCTAGTAAATTAATTTTCAACCATCATCAACATATAGCAATCCTGAAATTGCATAATCAGATATGTTGATATACTAATGTGCTATAGAATACAGTGCAAATTACTGTAAATACACATACAAAGAAAAACTGCATAGCTGAAGCTAAACAGAAAAGAAAACCAAAAAAATGGTATTGGGTCGATTCTACGAACCACACGAGTGGTACACAGCCCACTTCGCTTGGTTTTTGTTTTATTTATTTTCAACCCAGAACGTGCTTTGGGCCTAAGCCTGTTTGGGATTTCAGGAATAGCTGGAGTGGATGGGCAAAGCCAACGTAAGCTTTGACCTTTAGAGCCCTTTGGGAAGCCAACTGAGCAGACATTCCAACGCTCCTCGTCCTGCTCGGCCGGCAATATCTGCCATCGCCTACCACCGTGCTGTTCAAGCCACATTGCTGCGCGTACGGCTAGGTTGTGCTAGCGACTATGTGGACCTCCAGCCTCGACACCGTGCTTTTTAAGCCGTCGCGCTGCATTTCTAGCGACCTCGCTCGGCTGTATATAATCAGCGGTTAGGTGTCACGCCGCGTGCACTGAAGGCGCCACCGGCTAGTCCTATGCCTGCGCGATTACGACACCGAGCCACCACTCGCGGCATGTGCGAGGCATCTCCTCATCGGAGTACGAGGTCACACTAAGTTGCGCGTCGGACGTGCACTGCCACCATCGCCCTGCTTATCGGAGTGCCGGTCCGTGAGTACGCGAGCCTGGCAGCCTGGCTGCATTATCCACCGTCGTCATCGTCGAGGATGCTCGGTGTGCCTCTGCCAGACTTTGGTCGGTGCCGAAGGTGCCTTGGGTCCTGCCGTCGCTGAGGACTACATCGTCGAACTTAATCTGCAGACAATGTTGACCAAAAGCATGTCTAGTAACTAGTAGAATCTAATGATTAAATGATAATAAAAAACGAAGAGATAAGGTTCCATCGTTATCTTATCTGTTGGCTGATACGAATCAATCAACTTGGTCAGGTACAGAGGCCATCGCTGCTGCGACGAACCAGGCCGTGCCGTACAAAACGCAGCTAATAGGAGCCTGAGATTCAGGACATGGGACACGATGAAATTCTTACGAGGCGAAAGTACACTACCGTGGCTATGCATTGGTGACTTTAATGAGATATTGCAGGCTTCAGAGAAGCAGTAGATGTATGTGAACTAGCTGATCTAGGGTACAAAGGTCTGGAGTGGACTTTCGAGAAGAGAGTTGCTGGTGGAGAGTTCTGCAGGGTTCGGCTTGATAGAGCGCTGGCTACCGCCAGCTGGTCATCCATGTTTCCGTTCGCCTCAGTTGAACATCTCACGGCGGCAAAATCTGATCATACCCCATACTGTTGATGAATGAACACGAGGCTAGCAAGTTGAGGATTGCACTTAAAAAACCATTCCGATATGAGTGCTGCTGGGAAACGAACGACAGTTTTGCTGCAACTCTGAAACATGCGTGGGAGCAGGACCTGCCTGCAACCAGTCTGGCAGAACTGGCAGCAAAATTAACCTCGGTTGGCTCTACACTAAAGCGTTGGGACCGAGCGAGTTTCGGGTCGGTTAGACAAGAGCTTCGGCGGCTGCGCCAACAGCTAGTAGAGCTGCGAGCTGATCCTTTGCGTACCAGACCGGGAGAAGAAGAGAAGAAGATCCAAGACCGGATCGTGGAGATCTCATACAGGGAGGAAATAATGATGAGACAGAGGTCCCATATAGACTGGCTTCGTGCAGGTGACAGCAATACCCAATATTTCCAGAAGAAGGCCAGTGCTAGGAGAGCTTGAAACAATATTTCCCAATTGGAGAAGGCGGATGGGACACTCACATCGGATGCCGCAGAGATGGCAGAGATGACAAGCCAGTTTTATGAAAACCTGTACCGATCGGAAGGTTGCATAGGGATGGAAGATGTGTTGTCTCATATCCCGGTCAGGGTAGATGGAAATATGAATTGCATGTTGAATGCAGCATACACTAATGAGGAGATTAAGCAAGCTCTCTTTCAAATGTTCCCAACAAAAGCACCGGGGCCTGATGGGTTTCCCGCACATTTTTTTCAGCGACATTGGGGTCTTTGTGGTGAAGAGGTTACGGGTATGATCATAAGGTTGCTCAATGGAGATGACTCACCGGAGGATATCAATCGCACGTTCATCGTTTTGATTCCCAAGATAGCTATTCCAAAAATCCTCGGACAATTTCAGCCTATAAGTCTTTGCAACGTGGTCTACAAGATAGCGTCAAAGGTCTTAGCGAATAGGTTGAAGATCATTCTCCCAGAGGTAATTTCCGAGGAGCAGTCGGCCTTTGTGCCTGGTCGCCTTATCACTGACAATTTTATAACAGCGTATGAATGCTTGCACTACATGAAGTCGAGGAGAGTTAAAAAGAACCGGTTTGTTGCCCTAAAACTAGACATGACGAAGGCCTATGACCGTTGAGTGGCCCTACTTAAAGGCGGTGATGCTAAAGTTGGGCATTAGCCCGCGCTTTACGGAGACGGTAATGCGATGTGTTTCATCTGTCACTTTCTCAGTTTTGTTTAATGGGGGCAGTCTGCAAGATTTCAGGCCGACGAGGGGAATGAGACAGGGGGATTCCATGTCCCCGTATTTATTCTTACTTGCAGCTGAAGGTCTTTCATGCCTTTTAAAGGCTCAGGATGGTGGTATCCAAGGTATGTCGATGGCAGATTCAGCTCCGATAGTTAATCATTTACTCTTTGCAGACGATAGCCTTCTGTTTTTTGAAGCTAACAGTGAGAGTGCCATTCGCGTGCGGGACATCCTGAGAAGGTATTGTGATGCGTCGGGCCAACGTGTCAATACAGAAAAATCCTCGATCTATTTCAGCAAGGGAGTACCGGATTCAGTGCGTGATGAAATCAAAAATGCTTTGGATGTATACACTGAATCATTATCAGAAAAATACTTGGGACTGCCCACAGATGTAGGTAAGAAGAAGGAAGGGAGTTTCAGATACCTGAAGGATAGAATATGGAAACAGATTCAAGGGTGGATGGAAAAATGCTTGTCAGCAGGGGGGAAAGAGGTTTTGATCAAGTCAGTTGCACAATCTATTCTGACATATTCAATGTCATGTTTTAAGCTTGGCCGAGGACTAACTGAACACATAAATAGCATGCTGAGGAAGTTCTGGTGGGGAAGTAAACAAGGTCAGAGAAAATCGGCCTGGGTCTCCTGGAAAACCATGTGTAAACCAAAGAATATGGGGGGGTCGGTTTTCGGGATATCGAGTTATTTAACCTGGCTTTGCTAGCACGTCAAGTTTGGCGCTTGCTTCAAGACCCAGAGTCACTCAGTGCACGAGTCTTGCGAGCTAGATATTACCCACATGGTAGCGTTCTGGAGGCTACCATTGGTGCACATCCTTCACAGGTGTGGCGCTCGCTAATGGAAGGAAAAGAAATCTTGGTGTTGGGACTGATCAAGAGAATTGGCTCTGGTTCGAATACGCGCATGTGGGAAGACAACTGGCTTCCGCGGGACTACAAGCTGAAACCGATTTGTCCTATAGCTGCTGATCCCCCGCAGCTTGTGTCAGAGCTCATTGACGAGACGTCCAGGTCATGGAACACACAGAAGCTAAATGAGCATTTTATTGCATCAGACGTGGCGGTTATTCAGAACATACCACTGAGTTTCAGGGTGCAACCCGACTTCTGGGCCTGGCATTATGATAGAAGAGGAATATTTACGGTTAAATCTGCTTATAGAATGATCAGTGGAATCAAACACCAGCGAAATGACTGGCTAGAGCACAGGCCGACTCACTCAAATACAGAAGCTGAAAGCAAGTCCTGGTCGCAAATATGGAAAGTGAAAATCCCTTCAAAGGTAAAGGTCTTTGTTTGGAGATTAGCCCAGATGTCACTACCGACTGGATCACTCCGTCATGAGCGCAATATGGCTACGTCCCCTGAGTGTGGCCTTTGCCAGGAGGAGTATGACTCGTGGCGCCACTCTCTGTTTGAGTGCAGAATGGCACGCTGTGTATGGGCGCTCTGTGATGAGGAAATTGTTGAGCATATAATATCAAACAGAAGTGAAGATGAACGGCTATGGCTCTTCTGGCTTTTTGAATCAATGAACCAGCAGGATCTTGCTAGGGTTCTAATCACCATGTGGGCCATATGGTGGGCGCGGAGAAGGGCGATCCATGATGATGAATTCCAGAGTCCATTATCTACTATGTGTTTTATTAACAGGTATCTCGAGGATCTTCATATTGCCTCAAAGCGAGAACCAACAACACATGCAGGCGCAGCAAAACGAGGAGCCCGGAGATGGATTCCACCCGGCGAAGATGCGGTAAAGATCAATGTGGATGGAGCCGTTTCCCGTTCAGGAAGGGCGGGGGCAAGCGCGGCAATTTGCAGGGATAAAAATGGCTGCTATATTGGCTCATCAGCGGTGGTATTTGAAGGCCTAGTGGATGCACCAAGTTTGGAAGTTCAAGCATGCAATGAGGCCCTCGCTCTTGCTCAAGATCTCCTACAACCACATGTGATAATAGCTTAGGATTGCTCGCAAGTTGTCTCAGATATTAATGGTTCTGCGCCATCTTCTTCTTATGCTTTTGTTCTGGAAGAAATTAGAGTTAGAACTTTAGATTTTGATAAAGTTGCCTTTCGTTTTGAGAATAGGGAGGAAAATGTTGAGGCACATGCCTTGGCAAAGGCAGCCTCGACACTCTCGGTTGGTCGACATGTGTGGCTAGGGAACTTACCATATATCATTTGTATTCCGTCTGTTTTGGTTGATGAATAAAGCCCTAGTTTTACCTCGAAAAAAAAGTAGTGAGTAATATTGTACCTGTCAAAAAGAAAAGGATAGATAATTTTGGCCCCGTGCTGCCTTCGGACACAAATTGGAGCAGGGCGCCTGGACATTATATTAGGACATAAATGCGGAGCTCTGCTTTTTTAGAAAAGGAGGATGACCCCCGGCCTCTGCATCTGGAAGATGCATACGGCCACTTTATTGATTATTCTCGAGGACCTTACAAAGTATTACAAACAATATACCTGAATCCATCATCTTGGCAACATATGCCGCTACTTCTATCCATATGATGAAGGGGTGCTAACTGGGCCACTACCCAAACCACTCACCTAAGCCTAACATCAAAAGCCGGAAGTCCCAGCTGAGCCACATACCGGGTCTGGGGCACAATCCGGTCAGACGCACTCGTGTGTCGTCGCCGCCATCTTCCACAGGTCCGTCTTTAGATCATATTGAGGTTTCTACCTTGTCTGGCCACTCTGCATCGACGTCACCATGACGGCAGACAGCTACCTCCTCCTGCGCGAGTCCATCTCCGCGCATCGGACGCCGAGCCTCCACAGCGCCATGCCGCCGATCTCCGCCGCCATCAATGTGTGAGATGACGTATCGCTCCACCATCCCCCAGCCATCATTTGCTCCAAAACGATGCCCCCGGGAGGGAAAGCGATAAAACGCCATCATCGTCCAATCCGGAATACCCAGATCTAGGGTTTCCCCCAGAGCATCCCGAGCCTGATGACGCAGACTGCAACGACGATGCCTCGACAAGGGAACGACATCTAAGACGCCGTCATCGTCCGCCATGACCGCAGCCAGCACGATTTTCATCGGCAGTTGCTCCACCAGACGTGCGCCACTGACGTCGCTGGTCCCTTCAACCAGAGTAAACTCCAAAACGATGCCCTAAAGAGGGACTACGACGCAAAATCGCCATCATCGCTCGATCCCAAGGAGATCTAGAGTTCTCCCCGGAGTTGCCCGCGCTGTCAAGGAACAGACAAGGGTAGAATCCCAGCGGATCTGCCCAGCTGACGACGAGTCGCACCCGCCACCGTGCCGACGGCGGACCAACGATCAAGGCCCACGCTTGGGTATAGATCCGGCCGCGCCGCCGCGACCCGGTCCGGTCACGCCGCCGCCGTCCTTGACGACTGCGACGCACCAGATCGCGAGGGCTCCTGCCGCGGGGGAGTGAAGTCGCCGAGGCGCCGCCACCACCTGCCGTGGCGTCCGGCCCGCCGCCACGCTCCGGCCCAGGGGCGCCGGCCCGCGCCAGCCCCACGCGAGCGAGAGCTGTCAGACGCGATCCCATAACCCTCCTGCTGCCGATCTGATCGATGACAGGACATGGTGCAAACTCTGCCGACGGCAGGGATCCAGGGACGTCACGTGCTGCTCCGCCGTCTCATGGCAATGTTTCTTCGCCATCAAAAACCCCACCTTCCGCAGGCTGCACGCCGCCAGCCAAGCCGTCGCGACGGCGCCGTCGGAGGTGCTGCTCGTGTCGGAGCGTCAGGACAAGCACCGCTGCTTCGTCAAGACCAGCATCAACGTCTCGCTGCAAAAGCCCATGTGCCGCATTTCCTTGCCACCGGAGTACCGCCTTACCAACGGCTGCGGGTGTTCCTCTGCTTTGCGCCAGCGACAATGCACATGGAGGGGTGGCCAGTGTTCATGTGCAACCCCATCACCGGCGAGAGGCTGCCACTCCCCAGGCCGCCTATGTGCGGCTTGGACGATCTTGTCGCCTTGGGATTCAGCCCGTCCACCCAGGAGCTCAAGCTGTTTCGGTATACTGGAACAGGGTTAATGACGACTGATAATAACAAATACCTGGACGTATACACCTTGGGAGAGCCCAGCGGGTGGCGCCAATGCCCCAACCTCTCCCGGCACAGCCCCGTGCATGGCAGCCATCGGCCGGTGCTCGTCGACGGCAAGCTATATGTGCTGATTGACAGGAACGATAGAGATGGCAGACGAACTTTGCAGGATACTGGTGATTGACGTGGCGAGTGAGACGCACTGCACGTACCGTCTCCCACGCATTGAGGTCAACGCGCCCATGAACGCCCTTGAACTACGTGGCCGGTTATGCATGGCTGTGAACACCGACAAATGGGAGTACCACCCCAAGGTCCAGCTCTGGGTCATGCCGCCGCCAGATTGGCTTGACGCCGCCACCACCAGTGACGACAACACCAATCTAAAATGGAATCTGCTCTACAGCTTCGACCTTGATTCCATAAAAGTTTCCCGCGAGCTTTGGAGGGGTGCACCCCGGGGCATCTGGCTTGAAGACAACCGTTAGCATTCATTCGTGTCATAGACAATCTAGGTGCATATTTGTTTTTCTTTTCTTGTACGTGTCCATGCCGTGGGCATGTTGCATAGCTGCGTGCGTGTGTGTAGCCCGGGTCGTGCGCTAGGCAGCCCGGGGCACTGGCCACTACCAGTTCAACGTGGGATGGCACGTTGTGCGTGCTGGGAGTGCCGGAAGTATAGGATCAGCTGTTAGCTTAGTCTGCATGTAGCTCAAGTTATAAGGAATAAGGAGAAAAACAGAAAAGCCGCAGGAAGTGTGCGCGGCACAAAAATCTCTTGTCATCGTGTTTCAGTTACAGAGAGCGTGAGAGTCCATCTTCAGTGAGAGAGAGAGAGAGATCGCCGGCGACGACAAGTGGCATCAGAGCCCCGTTGACATCCTGTGGACATGGCCGGCGGCAAGGCGGCCGGCAGCAAGGCGCCGGCTGATGCGGCCAAGGCGGGCGGCTCCGGGTCGAAGACGCCGCCACGGTCGCGGTCCCCGTCACGGTCGCCCTTGAGGCGCGGCCGGAGCCGCACGGTGCGCGGGCGCAAGCTCGCGGCACCTGTGGTGCAGAAGGTGATCCGGGAGTCCGGATCGACAAATTGGCCGATGCTCACGAAGACGAACTACAACGACTGGTCTCTGCTCATGAAAGTGAAGCTGGAGGCGCGTGGCTACTGGAACGCCGTCGAGCGCGACGACGTCGACTTCCACGAGGACCGCATGGCGATGGAGGCCATACTTGGAGCAGTGCCGCCCGAGATGGTGGGGACACTGGCCGTCAAGCCGACGACGAAGGCGGCGTGGGATGCGATCGCCACCATGCGCATCGGCGGTGACCGGGTGCGCGCGGCCAAGGCGCAGTCTCTAGCGCGGGAGTTCGAGACCATCGAATTCCACGACGGCGAGTCCGTGGACGATTTCGCGATGCGGCTCGGGTCCATGATCACCAGCCTGAACGTCCTGGGCGACAAGGTCACCGAGGAGAAGGCGGTGCGCAAGTTCCTTCGTGTGGTGTCGCAGCGCTACGCACAAATTGCTATGTCCATTGAGATGCTTGTTGATCTCTCTACTTTGAGTATAGAGGATTTGACAGGGCGCCTCAAGGCTGTCGAGGAGCGCCTCGACCACGGGAGCGCCGGCCGCACCGGCGGGCAGCTGATGCTGACCCACGAGGAGTGGCTGGCACGCACTAAGTCACAGGCCCCAGGCGAGGGGTCATCTCGCGGCAAGCCATCAGGAAGAGGCGGCCGCGGCGGAGGCCGTGGAAACGGCCAGCGTGGCGGAAAAGGCAAAGATGGTGGCGTGTCCAGCGGCGGCGGGCAGGGCTCGTCGGGCGGCGGCCATCGTTTCAAGGGGACTTGCCACAACTGTGGGATCCACGGGCACATGGCCCGGGATTGCTACAGGCCCAAGCGCGAGTGCAAGGAGGAGGCAAACCTCACGCAGGCTGCGGAGGAGCAGCCGGCTCTGCTGATGGCAGTCCACGCTGGGCTGGTGCAGATCGCCGACGAGCCAGCGCACGAGCATGTCAACCTGAACGAGGAGAAGGTGATCCCTACGGCGAGCCCGACTGATGTGTGGTACCTCGATACGGGGGTCAGTAATCACATGACCGGAGACCGCAACATATTCTCATCCATCGACGAGACCGTACTGGAACCGTCAAGTTCGGTGACGGGTCGGCCGTCGACATCCGCGGCAGAGGCTCCGTCATGTTCATGTGCAAGAACCAAGCACACCGCGTCCTCACGGAGGTATATTTGATTCCCGGATTGCAAAGTAACATTATAAGTCTAGGACAGCTTGATGAGGTGGGATGCAAGACCGTGGTTGAGGCCGGCGAGATGTGCATCTTCCACGCCGAGCGCATGTTGCTGGCGAGGGTGAGGCGATCACCCAATCGCCTGTACAAGTTGCAGCTGCAGATCACCTCCCCCGTCTGCCTCCTTGGGAAGGCGGACGACGCACTGTGGCGCTGGCATGCGCGCTACGGGCACCTGCACTTTCGTGCCCTGCACGACCTCGCCGCACGAGACATGGTCATAGGCATGCCCATGCTTGATCGGGAGCAGCAGCTGTGTGATGGGTGCGCCATCACGAAGATGCACAGGGCTCCGTTCCCGCGCACATCCTCATATCGCGCGGAGCAGGGGCTAGAGCTAGTCCACGGAGACCTGTGTGGCCCCATCTCACCGGCGACACCGAGCGGGAATCGGTTCTTCTTGCTGATCGTCGAGGACTACAGCCGGTTTATGTGGGTCGAGATGCTGCGCACCAAGGACGAGGCCTTTCGCTTCTTCCGCAAGATCAAGGCGCTCGCCGAGACGGAGCACCAAGTGAAGCTGAGGGCGTTCCGGAGTGATCGCGGTGGCGAGTTCAACTCCCTGGAGTTCAAAAGCTACTGCGACGAGAACGGCATCAAGCGGTACACGACGGCTCCCTACTCTCCGCAGCAAAATGGAGTGGTGGAGCGCCGCAACCAGACGGTGGTGGAGATGGCGAGAAGCCTACTCAAGTCTATGCAGGTTCCGGCGCGCTTCTGGGGTGAGGCGGTGAAGACCGCTGTGCACATTCTGAACCGGGCGCCGACGCGTGCGCTCTGCGGTGTCACACCGTACGAGGCATGGCATGGACGGAAGCCGTACATCTCCTACCTGCGCACATTCGGCTGCACCGCATTCGTGAAGAAGGCCGGGCCGGGCGTCACAAAGCTCTCGGACAGAGCGGCGCCAATGGTGTTGGTGGGGTACGAAGACGGCAGCAAGGCATATCGGGTCTATGATCCGGCAACGCACAAGCTGCACGTCACCCGCGACGTCGTCTTCGACGAGGGCAGGCCATGGAGCTGGGAGACGGCGCCTACTGATGCTGTCGCAGCCGCGACACATGCTGCACCGAGCACTTTCACCGTGGAGTACACGATCACCGCGCCCTCCGACGACGACCCCGCAAGCGAGGCAGGGAGCGGTAGCGCGACACCGGCGACACTAGAAGAGCCGTGTATGCCGTCCCCTGGTACACCGGCTGCACCAAACGAGCCGGCGTTCGTCACGCCTCCCACCGGCGAGTCTTACGACTCCGAGGGGTTGCCGCTCCGCTACCGCACGTATGAGGAGCTGATCGACAACACCGACCCGTACGAGCTGGAGTACAGCGGGGTGTGTCTCGTGGCGGCCGAGGAGCCAGCCACTGTCGATCTGGCGCTGGAAGAGGCGTGCTGGAAGCGCGCCATGGACGAGGAGATGAACTGCATAGAGGGCAACCAGACTTGGGAGCTCACCAATCTTCCTCAAGGACAGCATGCGATCGGGCTAAAGTGGGTATTTAAGGTGAAAAAAGACCCACAAGGTAACGTGATTAAGCACAAAGCTCGTTTAGTTGCAAAAGGCTATTCACAGAAACCAGGAGTGGACTTCGACGAGGTGTTTGCACCCGTGGCGCGCGTCTGTGCGGGTGCTCATCGCGCTCGCTGCTCGGGGCGGCTGGGAAGTCCATCACATGGACGTCAAGTCCGCGTTTTTGAATGGAGACCTTGCCGAGGAAGTGTATGTCCGGCAGCCGCCGGGCTACATCGACGACAAGAACAAGCACATGGTGCTCAAGCTGCGCAAGGCGCTGTATGGGCTTCATCAAGCTCCTCGCGCATGGAACGCGAAGTTGGACAGCTCTCTGGTGGAGCTCGGCTTCGAGCGGAGTCCCTTGGAGCACGCAGTCTACAGGAGGGCGAAGGAGAATGACTTCCTGATTGTGGGGGTGTACGTTGATGACTTGATCATCACCGGCTCCCGCGCGTATGACATCGTCGAGTTCAAGGAGCAAATGAAGGCGATGTACAGCATGAGCGATTTGGGCCTCCTCTCATATTACCTCGGCGTCGAGGTGAATCGGACGGAGGAGGCGATCACTTTGTGCTAGAGCAGCTACGCGCGGAAGATCGTCAAGTACGCGGGCCTAGAGGGTTGCAACCCTTGCCACACACCCATGGAGAACAGGCTGAAGTTGATGAAGAATGACGGCAGCGACGCCGTCGATCCCACTGAGTACCGGAGCATTGTTGGGAGCTTGTGGTACTTGGTGAATACCCGGCCGGACATCTGCTACGCTGTTGGACTCGTCAGCCGCTACATGGAAGCTCCAACAGCTCTGCACATGGCGGTTGTGAGGCATATACTGAGGTACGTCAGCGGCACGGCGACGTACGGCTGTCGTTATGAGCGGCATGGTTCGTCGCGTCCACGGGTGGTGGGCTACAGCGACATCGACTTCGCTGGTGATCCGGATGACCGCAAGAGCACCACCAGCACAGTTTTCTTCTTCGGCTCCAGCTGTGTACTTTGGGCATCACAGAAACAGAAGACGGTGGCTCTCTTGTCATGTGAGGCGGAGTATATTGCAGCAGTTACGACTGCCTGCCACGGTGTGTGGCTCGGCCGGCTGGTCGGAGAGCTCCAAGGCCAAGCACCCATGGCGGCCAAGCTCCTCGTCGACAACAAGTCCGCGATTGCGCTGTGCAAGAATCCGGTTCACCATGACCGGAGCAAGCACATCGACACTCGCTATCATTTCATACGCGAGTGCGTCGAGGAGAAGAGGATCAATGTTCAGCACGTGAGGACGGAGGAATAGGTTGCTGACCTTCTGACCAAGTCGCTCGGGCATGCAAAGTTCGTTGAGTTCAGAAAGAAGCTCGGCATCGTCGACGTGAAAGGAGCAAGCCACGACTGAGGGGGTGATTTGTTAGCATTCATTCGTGTCATAGATAGTCTAGGTGCATATTTGTTTTTCTTTTCTTGTACGTGTCCATGCCGTGGGCATGTTGCATAACTGCGTGCGTGTATGTAGCCCGGGTCGTTCGCTAGGCAGCCCGGGGCACTCGCCACTACCAGTTCAACGGGGGATGGCACGTTGTGCGTGTTGGGAGTGCCGGAAGTATAGGATCAGCTGTTAGCTTAGTCTACATGTAGCCCAAGTTATAAGGAATAAGGAGAAAAACAGAAAAGCTGCAGGAAGTGTGCGCGGCACAAAAATCTCTTGTCATCGTGTTTCAGTTTCAGAGAGCGTGAGAGTCCATCTTCAGTGAGAGAGAGATCGCCGGCGACGACAACAACGAGATCTTGTGCTACAGGTTGGGCGACACGTTGTACAAGTACGACACATGCGATCACTCGCTATTTGCTAGCAGTGTGCCTATCCAATGGAATCAGAAACTTCAGCTTCCCCCGACTCCACAAAAGATCTACCGTCGATGGGAAATTTATAGTGGCTATCATTCCAATCTACTCTCACCTCTCATCTTTCGACCGCCTCCGTCCGAGGAGGAGGAGAAGATCACACAATTTGATAATGTCTTGTTAGGGACACTACGACTCAATAAATCGAAAGGTCTCTCCACAGCCAATACCACCGATGAGCCAGCAGCCAAGAGGATTTGCAGCTGAATAGACACTACAGATGCTACCACGCCAGATATATACTTCACTCTTTCTATTCCCAATGGATGAAATTTTAGGTAACAAGAGGCGTTCCAGAAAATTAATAAAAATATAGAACGAAAATTTTATTGATGTCTTTGGTCATTATTATATACTATAGCACATATGCTTGTGAATTGTAACTGGAGAAAAAACATGTGTGTATTTAAATTTAGCTATAACTGTATGAGCAAAAGACAATGATAGTTCATGTGAAATTTAGTGCTTACCAAGAGGATCTATAGCAAAGTCCTATGTCCAAATACTACCAAGCAAAGACAAACTGCATTGTCTACTCTCCAAATCCATGACATTCAAATTGAACGCCGTGTGAAGGAGGAGCCGGCCACCCTGCCACGCCACCGCATGAAGGAGGAGCTGGCCTCGCAGCCTTGTTGCTAGCCAGGCAACCGGTGAATTTTTTTTCATTGACACGTCCAAACTTGTCCGTGGATATTTGGTGATCTTCATTTCACGACCCTCGCTGGAGATGCCCTGAGGGCATAGATAGCCCAATATTCCGTGACCCTAGTCGTGGTGCTGGTCGCGGTCGCCACATCACTTGTATCCTTCTAATACATTGATGTGCAAAGCTTTTGTGTGTTTGAAAAAAAGAAAAAGAAAAACCCGACTTCCTTCTCTCGTAGCACAGTTGTCCATGAAAGCAACGCATGAGCTGCTGGTAGTGCCGGCATGATGTCCTCCTCCTCTCTGAAAGCAACGGATGTGCTGCTGGCAGGCATGCATGATGGCCTACGCGTGTGCCTAACCACCAGGACGGCGAAGGGGACCTAGTAGATTAGAATGGATAACATCACCAATCTGACGATTGTGGAAACGCTATATCTTCTTGTTTGAGCTCGTGGTCGTGTGGTGCAGCACTCATGGAAGGAGCCATCTCCAGCCGGCCAAACAAGAGGTTAGCCTACCTACCCATTCTTTGCTCTTGACGCCGCGATGTAGGTTTGCCTCGAAGCAGTATTGCTCATTTGCTCTGATCGGCGGCGCGTGGTTGCTAGGATCGCCGTCGTCACCGGCGGGAACAAGGGGATCGGCTTCGAGGTGTGCCGACAACTAGCCAGGGATGGAGGAGTCACGGTCGTTCTGACAGCTCGGGACGAGACGAGGGGCGCGGGGGCGGCCGAGAAGCTCAGAGCGCTGGGGGTCACCGACGTCGTCTTCCATCAGCTGGACATCACAGACGCTTCGAGCATTGCTACGTTAGTCGATTTCCTCGAGGCCCGTTTCGGGAAGCTGGACATCCTGGCAAGTTTTCCATTTGCTTTCTTCATGCTAATGCTCTGTCACCGAAGGTTTGAAGCAACCGTCCGGTGTAATTTGTAGGTCAATAATGCCGGCGTTGGTGGGGTTGAGTACCCCCAAGAACTCGATGCCAACGACGAGAAGGTGAGTTCACGTGGCTCTGTTGTTGTGCAGTTGCTCGGACATATATGCATCCTGGTTGAACAAGTTCATCTTATCTGTGCATCAGTTCGCCGGCCTCGACTCCAACCAGAGACTTGAATGGATGGTGAAGAATGTCCGGGAGCCCATCGACGCCGCAAGGAAAGCCGTGGAGACAAACTACTATGGCACCAAGCATGTAACCCAGGCCCTGCTGCCTCTGCTGCTGCAATCTTCCTCCCAGGGAAGGATAGTGAATGTCTCCTCCGAATATGGACTGCTAAGGGTAACTTAATCATGTTCTTTCCAATCTCCATCGATCATGCTATTGCTACACCGGTATTGAATCAAATATATAAAGGGAACTTTGATCTATCCATGCAGCTTATTAGGAACGAGGAGGTGAGGCGGGACCTCAACGATATCCACAACCTGACACAGGAGAGGCTAGACGAGGTGCTGGACAAGTTCTTGCAAGACTTCGAGGCCGATGCGCTCGAGGCGCACGGGTGGCCCACGGGGTTCTCGGCATACAAGGTGGCCATGGCCGCCACCAACGCCTACACGAGGATCTTGGCCAGGAGGCACCCCACGCTGCGCGTCAACTGCGCGCATCCGGGCTATGTCAAGACAGACATGAGCATGGGCTCAGGTGTCCTGACGCCCGAGGAGGGAGCACGCGGCGTGGTGAAGGTGGCGCTGCTGCTGGACGGTGGCCCAACCGGCAAGTACTTCACCAAGGGCGAGGAGGCGTCGTTCGTGTGAGGTGCTGGCTGGCGGTCGTGAGCTAGCTCGCCAGTTCGTCCGCCGTGCACTGTCCGGTTTGAGATTCAGAATAACAGACGGGATTTGCCATTTCCTTTAAATGAATAATAAGCTGATGCACTTTACCCTTGCATTGGAAAATGATAATAAAGCAGTAAATTATGCACGTAAGCAATGCTATGTTAACACTGCAACATGCCGAGGAAAATGCATGGTGGGGTTACTAACACGAAGTAGGCAGAGATATGCTGCAGAAAAACAGAAAAAGTTAATCGGATGATGCAGCTGGGTTCTCCAGCAACGTCAAAGATTAAAACTAGGGGGTATCAGCACCAAATTAGAAGAAGAAAAAACGGATCAAATAGAGCTCGTCGTGTCTCTAGTTGAACTCTTGAATCCGTATAATATTGTTGAATTCATTGCCAGTCACGCGGACAACTGAATTCGCCTTAGCTAAGCTGAATTCCTTCAGTGCCGGCTCTCCTACCCACTGCCAACTGTTTGGTAATATCTTGTAATAGCACATATGCACACACACCGTTTTCATCACACAAAATTGTTCCCCAAAACCAGCCCTGGTGCGAGACAAAGAACCGAGCACTGCTACGCCTGGAGTAAATTGCACAAAACCATCACTTTGAAGGCTAGGTTTGCGAAAAACACTACAATACATTTTTTTTGCAAAAAACACCACGTGTACGGTAATCTTTTTCGCAAAAAACACTAATCGGCGGATCGGGCTCAGTTAATTGAGTCTATGACAAATGGGGCCCGCCAGTCAGGCTGACGTGGCACCAGTTTCTCACACCATTACATGAAAACATTTGCTGAATGTGGGGCCCACTTGTCAGCCTATCAAGCCTCTCTTTGGCATTCCATCGAACAGTTTGAGTGCAGTGCACACGCCGGCGGACAAAGGCCGGCGTCGCGAGTCTCAGCCAGGCGAGGAAGGTCAAGGACGGCAAGGACCGTGGCGCCGGGATGCGGCGGCCGTGCTCAAGGATGGAATCCGTGGGGGAGCACTGGTGGCGGGGAGGTCTCTGCCTCGGCTGAGGGCAGACGAACGGCAGCATCTGCCTCGATGCGGCAACGACGATGGCAGGCTCTGCCTCGACGCAGACCTCGCGTGGCTCGCGAGGGCGCAGGGATCCCGTTGCCCCCTCGCAGTCCTCAACTCCTTCCCCAAGCCTCAGAGCTCCTCCCCCCTCCAATGGCCAAGGTGCCGCCGCCCGTCCCGTTGGACAAATTCCTGGCCAGCAGCCCTCCCCTCCCTTTCCTTTGGCGTAACCAACTCCTTTGGATGCCCTCGAACTGCTGCCGCCCCCGAGTTCCTCCAGGGAAGCCCTGCGGGCGCCGCCATCGCAGCTCTTCAACCGTCGCGGCTTGGCCCATGGCGGCAACGCTGCAGGCTGTCCCATTCGACCCCGCAGCCACCCCCCGGACGCGGCGCGGAGCGCCTGTTCCAGAGCCGTCACCGGCGAGCTCCCTCGGGCCCCAGTCGACTCCAGCGCCGGCGGCCACAGCGCTCCTCTGTCCAGCGGCGGGAGGTTGACGAGCACGGACCACCAGCTTTTTTTTCTTTTTTCTTTAGATGACAGGTAGACCTCACAGGGCCACACGGGATGATAACGTTTGCCAACGTCGCAATTACTTAGCCGGGCCACGTCAGCCTGACTAGCGGGCCCAATCTGTCATAAACATGCTCAATCGAGTCAAATCCGCCGATCAGTGCTTTTGCAAAAACATTACCGTAGAAGTGATGTTTTCTGCAAAAAAAAAATGTAGTGTAGTGTTTTTCGCAAACCTAGCCTTCAAAGTGGTGGTTTTGTGCAATTTACTCCTACGCCTGGGAACAGAATTTGTCTGATACACCTTTTTCCAGCAAAACAAGCCTACAAGTACAATGCATGACAAAGTTGGAGGATACATTAATTTCTGCTACATCTTGTTTGATACGACAGAGGTTTTCCATTACATCGGCCGATGCAACATAACCGCCGCTCCCCATATAAGTAAACACCCTATACACTGCTAGGATTCTTTTTTCTCCTTTTTCTGATTTTTTTACTGCCCTAGACAATTTACTAGGAGCAGACGCAAGGAGCTAATTCCGGTGCTGCATATTGTGTTACTTCTCTTTACATGTCCCCGCGCACGAGCTTAATGAAAGAATTCGGATGGCATAATTTTCAACTCTGCTATTGTATTTTGTTAATACAACTCTGTTTTTCATACAGAAGTTGTGTGCTTGGAGTTGATTATCCGGCCTCTAGCTGATTTATGTTTTTGTAGATTTTAGAAAACTCGGTTAGTACAGCTCTGTTATCCAATACGAACTCAACCGTTTGGAACTGAATGTAAATGCTTTTGATTTGAGTACTGATTATTTGTTTTTTGCCTAATGCTTTCATGTTGTATTAATCCGATCTATTTCATAAATCAAGCATGAGATAGAAGGATCTGGGCTGGCTATTTTTCTTGAGATGTCAGATCTAGATGTTCGAGGCAAAGGCATGTGGCTGTTGACAATAAAAATGCCAAAACTGTGAATGAGAAGTCCAATTTTGAAGGTTTGAAGTCTATGATGACAAACTATTTTTATTTGGTAAAAATAGAAGTACATCAGTGAACATGAAAGTTGATACAACTGATGCAAGACTCGCGAATAAAGACCTGATATAGGGTTTCACAGTCTTCAGACTTGCATGCACTTCAATTGTTATTTGGCCCAGGTGGCCTACCCAATGATTTTATGTGGCATGTTTATATCATCACAATGTATCTCACAATTGTGGTGTCAAACATATTATTGTATGGCAATGTGGCTTACTCCCAAGTGTTTTATAAATTCCCAGTAAGTTGAGGGAAGTCTTAAAAAAACTAACATAAATAAATGGGTATATAGATTTACCATTCTCTACTTTTGAATTTAAAATCAATAGCTTCGTATCTGTGGCTGAAAATAGCAACAGACAGAATCGTGTAAAATAGGTGATCAGCTTTCTTTGCCCTAACAGAATGACTACTATGTACATCCAACATCCAATTCATAGAGCGAACTCTCAGTGTTTCAGAACAAGAATTACCTATAACAAGTCAAGAAATAAACAAACACATGTTCCAGCCAAATATACCAGTGAACGTCTCTTTTATAACTTCACCAATTCTCTCACCGGAAAATTTTAAATATATGAATTAATGAGCGTACCTTTTAAAAAAGCGTTCGAATAGTAGGGGGCAAGGAAGCAGGACTATAAACAAGAAACATACTAAGCAAGAAAGGAACAAACAAACATAAATCTAGGAAAATATATAGAAACTAATACACAAACATATTAGCGAAGCGTGGCGTGCTGCCGCGCACAGGCATGGCTAGTCACATGCAAACTGAGGAAAATCCTCGGTTCCACGGTAATGGATTATGGATCTTAGTAACACCCAAAGCAGCACCAAATTAAGCAAGCATCAAATTTAGCAAGTTCATGCGCAACCACATTACAAGTTCTACTACAACAGAAATACAGTACATTAACTACATCAAACTGTCGCCAGTACAACACAACACGTTACCTTCCAGATGAGTTCTGAGAATTTGATCCTAGAATACTTCGACCCACGCCAAACTGGAGCACCACCTGCAGGGTTGCCACAACCGCTAACTTTTCTGCTTCATAGTAGCGTCTTGGAGGTTTATAAGCCTTCCTTTCCATCACCAGCAACACCTGGACATCTTGATTTCACACAATTGCCTCCCATCCTCCTGGCATTCTATCAGCATAAAAGAAGTGATATGTGTTAACAATTAAGTAACTGCTACTGCATACTCAAAATATTGCTAACCAGATGATGATACCTAAAGAGCTTGGATTTTTCTCTTTTTTCCTCAATGTGCGCCCATGAAGGGGTTGACGAGGACGAGGCGTTTGTCGTCCAAGAAGGTCAGGCCGCCGCAGGATGAAGGAAGAACAGGTGCGGAGATGAAGGGAGGAAACTGCGTTGGATTTGGTTGGACCCGGCCAGAAGGTGCGCGTACGTTAAAAGTCTCCTTCCGATCGGGCGGGTCTGGTGCCACGCACGCATCACGTCGTCCTCATTCTGATTTACACGCACGCACACCGCAAAGGAAGGAGGGAAAGTCAACCACGCACGCCACAATGCAAGCAGACCTCGCAGTACGTACGCTACTCTATCTAGTACACGTGTGTGTTGGTGTGTGTGTGTCTTGACGTCATGCTGCACACGTAGTACGTGCGTACCGGAACTCCGTGGCCAAAGCTCGACGCGCACGTGCACAACATAACATCTTTTCTTTCCTCCACCATGGCTGATATCTTGACACACACACAACTTAACGCACATAATGGGATGCAGGAAGAGTGTAATTACCTGGGAATGGTATGGCATCACCTCATCTCCTCTCCCCCGCATCATTGCAATAAGCGAGCACAAAGATGAGATCTCATCTTCCTCCTCCTCTCTCTCTCCTGCCGCATCACCGTCGCTCAAGTCCTAAGTCATAAGTCACACGCGCATCCCGCACACGGATAAATGAATCTTTCTAGTATATATAGCAACATAGATGGCCTTACAAGGAATGGTGGAGAGAAGGAGGAGGCCGCGGTGCCATGGATCAATGAGGTGGCACAAACAAGTCCATTAATTGCTTGATGACTCGTGGGCATCCCCAGGGCAATTAATCAAATGACGATGACGACCCGTTGGTTTCCAAGAAAGGGAATTATTAATCATGGCTTTGACAATAATCTCAAGAATGGAATGATGTACCGAGTTCGAGTTTCTCTACTTTTGAGCCAGCTTTCCAACTCAGTCAAGCTTTCTTCAAGGATTGTCAAGAAACAGACGAGCAGTTTGTTCATTTTAATGTTTCTAATGCTCAAGCCTTCTTGATTTCAAAAGAAGTCTCTTTTCTCTTTATGTTTCATAAGAAATACAAGCAAATGGATTTGGTAACATACCCATCCATCCATAGGCATGGATGGATCCTCAAACCAGGACAAACTGATTATGCGTGATCAACAATCCCTTTCGATCGTCAACTTAGATAGAAACATTATATTTGGTCTGAGTGCATCTTCCAAAGACATAGCAACGTTGCATGACATGGTAGACATTAATTCTCATCAACCTTATCCTCACATTTATTTGTTGGCACATGTCCGTAACAAGATATATAAATGGAGAACAACTCTCCAGAGACACATGCATCACCCCAGGAGCCAACGAGACAAAAGATAACTTCCATAAGTGATGAATCACACTTATTCTTTCCTGCGCGTGGTCAGGATGCAAATTTACACGAAACTAGTAAGTGTGCACGTGCAACGCACGTCTATTTGGACTAATAAGTGTGCACGTACAACACGTGTCTATTTGGATTAACACACTATACTAAACTTAATACAAGACAATTTATTCATAAATTTGAAATTTTCCTATAAAGTACACAATCTCTTATTCCCAACTTGTACAAATAATTTGAAATATTGTTTCTCCTTAATCAACATGCCTCCTGTATTAAAAGACCACCCACTTTTCACAATGTAGAAAACTCAAAATTATTTAGAAGATTTATCATGATTCTTCATATGCACACATTTATGCAAGTATAATCACACATGAAATTGCCACTTAGGACAAGCTAAGGAAGTGTTTCAGTGCCAACAAACTCCAATCAAGAATTATTATTACAATTAAGTGTCAGCCATAATAGTGGGAAGAGACATCTATGGTTTGTTGAAAAGAGGAAGCAATTGTCAGATAGAGAAGTGTAGAGATGTCTTGACTGCCTAGAATCAGCTATGAAACAAGACAAAAAAAATGCTAGTTGGACCATCCGATTCTACTATTGCACCACAAGTGTCGTAATGTCTGCAAGCAAGAAAAGTGACTTGCTTTATTATGAAAATAGAACATGTAAACCAAATAAAAATTACAGTGATAAATTGCATAATTATACTTGTTATTCACCTAACAAAATCATTAATATGACAACTTCGAACAGTTACTTGAGTACTACACATTTCTTTAAGGGCTCAACATTCTAAATTTTTGAGAATATAAGAAATATCCTGTCACTTTGTAGTAATAATGATACGAAGATAAATAATTTGGAAATGGTCTTCAACATGCGTAGGCTACCACTTGTAAGAATAACGGTGGCAAAAAGGCCAACAAATGCCGGTTTAGAAAGAAAAAAACTGCATACATGCTTCCAATTTTAGCAACTCTAGTGGATAAAACATACCTTACGTCTCAAGTCAGGAAATAGTCAAATGAAAAAATGTACTTCTTATAAGTATTAGAGATGAAGTCATAAGGATCATGATTCAAGATATTTGGAGAAACATGGTTGGTCTTTTCACTAAAACTTATGCAAACTTCTAGGTTTTTTCCAGTGAAACGTAATTTCATGACTGCAAGTAAGGTCTAGGTTCAGTGAATTTGTCTATGAGTTCACTGTGTAGTGGTGAGTTGGCCATGTAATAACTGGTAGTCAGTACTTAAGAAAACATGGATATCTATCACAGGTATGCGAAAATCAGAGAAAAAAAAGAAAAAAAGAAGGCATTGGTTGCCTGAAACCCAACTGTGTGTGCTCCAGCACTCCTCTGTTTCTCATTGCCTCATCTCTAGTTCTTGTACTTCTAGATGTATCACCACCGGCGAGGTAGCGATGACAGTAAAAAAACAACACTCGATACTTACCTGATTAGTGCATGCATGCGATGCGTTCACGTGAAGGCGAGCGTCTCCGTCGTTCAATCCTGCGAGCGGCCGCGGCGACCGTGTCCTCTCACCAGCTAGGTGGCGTTGTCAACGCAGGTGAGTCAGTCGTCCAACTTTGAGGCGGCGGCCTCCACGCACCAGGGCGTGGGGAGTTCCAACGTCCGACGAAGGTAGAATGTCTTTGGACGACGTCATCCACGCATGAGTACTGGACAAACGTGTTCAACGGAGCAGCACGCGTCAGAGTTGAGGGAGTCGGCGGTGGCTTCGGGCGAATGAGATGGGGCCGTGATTAGCTTCACCTGCTGCACAATGGCCGAGACCTGCGCCACCCTGGGGACGATGATGGTTGGCGACCAGGCGAATCTACATGCATGCCCGCTTATATTGGTCCAGGATACCCAGCGTTGCCCCCACTTGAAGGGCGTCGGCGGTGGGTGGTTGTTAGCGTGGGTGTTGTGGACGCAGCTGAAGTCGACGCGGATGCCGGTGGTTCCCGGAGAGCATGCCCAGGACGTAGGCGAAGTCGTTGCAGTCAGTAGAAGAATGACTTGGCCTCTAAGCAGAAGATGAAGGCGACGACGGATGTGTGTGTGTTCGGAGGAAGCCACAAATCCTCCTCGCGTGTCTCCCACTATGGCTTGCGTGGGTGGTGGGCTGGTGACGGCAGGCGACTCGCGATCGCGATTCCCTGATAGGAGACGATAGGATGCGCTCGCGATTAGTTTCCTACTAATAATTAGATGTGTTCGTGATTAGTTATCTAATAGGATGCGCCCGTGATTAGTTTCCTAATAATTAGATGCGTCCGTGATTAATTTCCTAATAGGATGCGCTTGTGATTATTTTCTAATAATAGGATGCATGCGTGATCATTTTCCTAATAATAGGATGTGTCCGTGATTAGTTTCCTAATAATAAGATACGTTTGTGATTAGTTTCCTAATAATTAGATGCGCTCGTGATTAGTTTCTTAATAGGATGTGTCCGTGATTATAGTTTCCTAATTGACCAGGCGCTTTCATATTTTCCTCTACGGTGAAGTACGGTCAGTCAATGTAAATTGCTAAGTGCACACAGAGAACATATTACGTTAAGGCTAGTCGTTAGATTGAGTTTAGTGGGACTAATCATGCGGTGGTCATGTATCCGTATACGTTTTGTGAGGTGCACTTAGAGAAAATAATGTTTGCTCTTTTATAAGTAGTATAGATAACATGGAACTCTCCTGTTAACCATATGTAATACACTAATACTACCTTCTACTCTTGTAGCTCATAGTTAAACCTCACGCCACACTTTTCTAATAGCTCATCGCTCCTTCACGCCATTCCTTGCATTTGTCAATTGACCGGTCGCACCACTACCTCCAAAAGCTCTCGTTGTTCCGAGCAGAGCATCCAATGCCTCCAGGGAGGAGGTCAAGAAGCTCCAATTGAAGAATCGGTCCTTCTGCGAGGATGATGCACAGTTCCTATGGGTTGAGCTCTACTGGCTGAGCGCTAGCCAGGTGCGGGCGTGTAGGCGAGGCCAGACGGCGGGGGCCGCTGCGATGGCGGGTGGCGGCGGGGGGGAGCGGGGGCGAGGGCCTCCTGTCCGCAGCGCGGCGCGACGGCGCCTGGTCAGCGCGGGCCACCCTGGCCGCGACCTGGCGCCGGAGCTCACCCTCCGGGGATGGGCTTCGGGGCCTCTTGCAGTCCTTGGAGCTGTGGCCGGGTCCACCACACCGGAAGCAAACGATGTCGTTCGTACAATCTCGTCGGAAGTGCCCCTCCTCGAAGCACCTGAAGCATAGGCCTGCGACCTTCGGCGTGACCTCCCTCCTCGGCCGTGCCGAGGTCTCCCCATGCGCAGCATGCCCCCGAACACTGAGTCAGCGCCTCCACATCTCCTTATTACGCGTCAGCAACGGCTGCCTCCAAGAAAGCCGCGTCGTCCAGCGCGACCACCGCACCTGTGGCCGGTGTGGGAGGGGGGGCACGACCCATCGCCTCCGAGCCCGCCGAGCTCGAGGATAGGCCGAGGCCGGCACCACCGGGCGCTCACCGGAGGGATGGAAGGTGGAGTTGACTGAGCGGGGGCTCGTCGCCATGGGAGCGAGGGGACGGACGGGGCGACGGTCAGGGGACTAGCGGAGTGGGCGGTGGCCGGCGGGGTCGAAGTGACCGACGACGGGAAAGGTGGACCTAAGGAAAATGGTAACCTAAGGATGCAAGGATAGCCTTTTTCTCGAGAAAGGAAAACGCGATTTTTTTCCATTCAACCACATGATATTATGATATTGTAACGATTACATCAAACATGTGTAGTTTTGTTTGAAAAAAAAACAGCGTCCACAATGTGGATCTAACTTTCGCGGGCCGATGGATGGATTTTGTAGGCCCATAAGGCCACCAACCCATATGGTGCCAAAAGGCGAGGACTGATTGTACAAGAAAGGCTAGAGGGAGAGCATGGAAGTGGTGATAACGCATCAGCATCGGGCAACACGGGTAGTGAATGGACTAAGTTATGGAAGACGGATGTGCCATCGAAGGTGAAGCTGTTTTTATGGCGTTTAGCACGCAGCTCTATCCCAAAAGCGGAACTACTCCACCATAGAAACATGTCGACTACTTCTACATGTGTGTTTTGCGGTGCCAGGGATTCATGGAGACATACTTTGCTTGAGTGCGCGATGGCAAGCAGTGTGTGGGCGCTATCTGACGATTCTCTTGTTGAACAGATGAGTCAGCATGATGGTGAGAATGCAAGGGAATGGATTTTTGCTCTGAAGGATGCTCTCTCGCATGAACGTTTTGTATGCATGACGGTTACCTTGTGGGCAGTGTGGGCAGCTAGAAGGAAAGCTATATATGAGGATATATTCCAGAGTCCGCATGCAACACACATATTCATTAACTCGTTCTTGAGCGATCTTCAAGTGATCAAGAACGTGACCAATACTGTTGTGCAGGCCAGAACGGCGCGACCAACTCATTGGCTGCAGCCGCCGTTGGGCACATCCAAAATTAATGTTGATGCAGCCTGCATGGAGAGTTCAAGTGTTGGTGAGGTAGCAGCGGTGTGCAGAAGCAGGGAGGGTATCTTTCTCGGTGCGTCCACTGTCGTGTTCAAGGGCATCTCTGACCCTACGACACTGGAAGCAATGGGAGTCAGGGAATCGATGGCACTAGCAGAGGATCTCCACTTACAAGCGATTCATGTGGCAACGGATTGCATGGACGTGGTGAACGGTATCAAGCAGAGGAGTAACCCGATCTATGGGGCCATTATACATGAGATCATAGAGTACTTTAGTAGCTTTAATTCTTGCACTTTTGTTCCTGAGTTTAGGAGCTTGAATGTCGAGGCTTACAATCTAGCGAAGCATGCTTTGGGAGTGGGGTTTGGTCGCCATATCTGGTTAGGCCACCCCGATGATCTTACTTTCGTTCCTATAAATATTGTGACGGTCTAATAAAAGCTTCGCTTGATTGTCTCAAAAAAAAACTTGAAATACTCCGGCTTGGCGCCCGAAGGTAACCGTCTCAACCAACCGAACAGCTTTGGCTTCCCATCTTCTCCCCGTCGCCGGAGCGCCAAGAAACCAAGAACCCACTCCCCGTCTCCAACGCGCAGAGCCCAAGCGACCGATGGAGCAGTTCCACGAAGGCCACCACGTTCGGCTGCGCAGCAGCCAGCTCGTCACGTACCTGTACGCCGACGACAACGGGCTTGGCGTCTCCCTCCACCACCGCCGGCGTCGGTGAACGCGGCGTGGGAGGTGCGCTTGCACCATGGCGAACACGAGGTCTATCTGTTTCTCTGCAGCGCCGCCTACGGGCTCTACCTCGCCGCCACGGCGCCGCGCGGCCGCCGTGCGCGCCGCGTCGTGCAGCACAACTACAACCATCCGGAGTTGGAGGCAAAGGTTTGGTCTGCCACCCTGTCAGAATCCGGGAACGAAGTCCTCCTCAACAACTTCGAGGGCGGCTGCCTCCGCGCCAACGCGACGGCGCCGTACCTCGACCGGAACAACAGCGTCAGCGTCCTCGACATCGGAAACGTCACCACGATGATGCACTGGGTCGTGGAGCCCATCCCCGCCAGGGAGGGCATGCCTCCCCTTCCACCTCCGACTGAGGTGAGTCCGCCATGCTCGCTTCTTGATTTCTCCCGAATTTGCACGAATTGGTCTCTTGGATGTTGTTAACATGCGTGATGCGTCGGAAGATTGCAATTTTGCAAATCGTGTTAATTTCATTCATCTCGGAGCCAAATCCTGTTAATTTCTTGGCTCTCTTCTTGCCAGATTTGAGATTCTTGGTTGCCAGTTGCCGCCACTGTTTCTTTGGCTTCTTGCGCCTCCGCATCTCAGATTCGGATTTGATATCTCCTGGCAAGAGATGGTTCTTTGCGACTCAACTGCAGGTTGCCTTCCCGGCCGCCGCCATGTTGCATCATTGGCGGGCGATCCAGTACGTGTGGCCGAACGTCGACCGCGGCTCGTTCTGGTTTTGGGGGAGGTCCGTGTTCCACCTGAGGAACGAGCTGGCCAGCCGGCTGGCCATCGACGTCGCCAACCTCGTCATGTGCCTCCGCACAGATATTGCCTGGGTTACCCCACTCCTCGTCGACCTGCCGAGAAACCACCAGACCCTCCTCATCGTCGTCGTCGTCGCGGGCACACCTGGTGAGACTCGTATATGCACACTAGTCTTGAAGTTGTCCACATGTTTTGGGTTTCAGTGCTAATCTGCATTGTGCTTTGGAAAGCGTTCCAACCTGTTGCAAATCTCAAAACAGTTTACTGAAACTTCTGCTTATCTGTTTCAGTTAGGAGTTAGAACCATTCGGAAATATTCTGAGCAGCATGATGTAGGATTACAGGCATCAGTAAAAGTTGCTGAATCAAATCCACACTGAACCACACTGAACATTGATATAGAAAGAACCACAGCACATTACATTGTTTTGATGTTTTGTACAGCAGCTTTCCTTTTGATATTCGTATTTAAACTTGTTTGACTATTTTTCTGCTAATTTCAGTCCATGCGGCGCTGCGGTACCCGGATGTCGATGCAGAGTAGAGAGATACCGGAGCCAGGACTCCTAGGAGTACGGTTTGCCTCTTCGGAAGTGTCAGCCGCCTACTGTTGAGATATGGGTTCAGGAGAACCTAGCAGTTCTTGTTTTTCTGCTAGCTAAACTTGACTTGTTCTCCCTGCAGTATAGGAAACCTATTTGCGCTGGCAGGCATCACGGTTCGAAAATTCTGAAACTGTTTGAACAACGGTGCGGTGATATTAGTCTGTAATGCATTTGACAATGGCCACTACTTCAACGTTGCTAGCTGCATTTCTCTTAGGTGTTGACACAGATGTGGTGGTTCTTGCAGTCATAGCTTAAAAAACCGGACCGGACCGGCGGTCGAACTGGAAAAAACAGAAACCGGGAGGCTCAACGGTTTTTTAAGCAAATAAGACCATTGTGCAATCAGACCGGAGAAAACCAGTCGAACCGGCCGGTTTTATGGAAAACCGGCAAAAAAACCGGGCCATTAAACCGGGAAAAAACAGGAAAATGTTTTAGTAGAAATTGGGAGAAGTGGAATTTGATCCCAGGTCGTGTGAGCAGTACGCGGGGCCTGCCCACGGCCCAATAAACAACTCAGTTGTGATACTTTGTTGTCCAGTACATGGAAATACTTTTATTTGACCATGTTTCACACTATATTAGCGCACATATTACTCAACATATATTATTTTATTGCTTAAAAAACCGATAAACGAACCGGTGAACCGGCGATCCGACCGATAAAAACCTGAACCGACAACCTTTTCGGTTCAATTTCCGGTTCGGTTTTTTAAACTATGCTTGCAGTGAGTTGAGCACTTGAGTTTTGTTATTCTGCTGAAAGTTACAGTCCATCAGCATAAAATAAATTTCTGATTCGACAACTATCCGAATTCTGAACATGGCGACCCTAATGCGCTTGGACACTCTGCCTATAAGTTTCAGTCTATTTTCACTAGCACCTACAATTCTGAACATGGTGATGCTGATGCACCTGCGATTACTCAATTGAAAGCAGAAAACCGAAACTGAAAATGCTACTGCACCTATCATCTGAATAACACGTGAACAAAGTTCAGGTTTTATACCTGGCCCTAACACTATAAGAATACTAATTTCTGCAGATTATATTGTTCTCATGCTTTGTGCATCAACTGTCCTGTTGATCTGACACTTTTGTTTAGCAAAATTATGAGATTTTTTTTATATGCAGCAATAGTTGAATGACAACTTTTGGTAAGAACTCGCGGAGCATCTTTTGCTTGCTTCTTGTTTCTCTCACAACTTTCAGTAAGAACACCGAACAGTCACAGGGGTTGTAAAAGCCACACGGATTTTGTCGTCATATTTTAAGTTCTATTTTCAACAGATTGACTACAGTTTGGTAGAAATTTAGGACAGTTGAAGGATAGTGTAAATTTTTCTAGAGTTCAAGGGATGACATATCGGATCGAGCCCCCATCATCCTCCGCCACTAGCCAACCGCCCCGCGCCTTCCACCGGGGATCGCCACTACTGCTAACTTTGGGACTTTAAAAGCAAAACCAGTCAGGCCGCCGGAGTTGCTAGGACTGCGGAGTGCTGCGAGCTGGTGCTGCCGGCTTTCTTCGATGCCATCGGAGTTTGGTACGCAGGCGAGAAAGTCTGGATCGCATGGTCTAGAAGGTGGATGTTGTTTTGATTTCCTACATCCGTGGAGCCTAGCTAGCAGCCGCCGGGGAGTAGAGTCAGATGGTGATGACCACCGTAGCTTTTTGATCCATCGGTCTCACATTCCAAATCTTGGCACGTATGCAAAATCTTTTAGACTTGTAGATGAAAGAGCTTCTTCCTAATGAAAAATATTTCCATTTCGCAATCTTTCATTATCACACACAGACACACATACAGACACACACACACGCAATAATTATCAAAGTCAAAAATAAAAAATTCATTCTATATTTTTCTGTAATTTCATGGTGCACCTGCTATCACCTAAAATTTCATCCGTTGGGAATAAAAAGAAGTGAAGTAAATATCGTATGTGGTATCATCTGTAGTGTCTATTCAGCTGCAAATCCTCTTGGCTGCTCGCTCGTTGGTGGTATCGGCTGTGGAGAGATGTTTCTGGGTCCGTATCGTCTCTAACAAGACATTCTCAAATTGTGTGACCGTCTCCTCATCTTCGGATGGAGGCGGTAGAAAGATGAGAGGCGAGAGTAGATTGGAACGGTAGCCACTATAAATTGCCCATCGACGGCAGATCTTTTGTGGAGTTGGCGGGAGTATGAGTTTCTGACTCCATTTCATAGGCTCCTTGTTGGCAATTAGCGAGTGGCCGCATATGTTGTACTTGTACAACGTGTCGCCTAACATGTAGCACAAGATCTCACCGTCTTCAAGCCAAGCGCCCCGGGGTGCATTGCTCCGAATGCCACGGGAAACTTTTTCAGAATCAAGGTCGAAGCTGTAGAGCAGATCCCAGTTTAGCTTGGTGTTATCGTCATTGGTGGTGGCGTCGAGCCAATCTAGCGGCGGCATGACCCGGAGCTGGACCTTGGGGTGGTGCTCCCATTCGCCGGTGTTCACGGCCAAGCACAACCGGCCACGTAGTTCGAAGGCGTTCACAGGCGTGTTGGCCTCGATGCGTGGGAGATGGTACGTGCAATGCATCTCGCTCGCCACGTCAATTGCCAGTATCCTGTGAGTCCGTCTGCCGTTTCCATTGTTCTTGTCAATCAACACATATAGCTCGCCGTTGACGAGCACCGGCAGATGGCTGCCGTGCACGGGGCTGAGCTGGGAGAGGTACGGGCGTCGACGCCACCCGCTGGACTCACCCAAGGTGTATACGTCCAGGTATTTATTATCAAGCGTCCTTGAGCCCGTACACCGGAACAGTTTGAGCTCCTTGGTGGTCGGACTGAATCCCAAGGCGACGAGATCGTCCAAGCCGTACCCAGGCGGCATGGGGAGTGCCAGCCTCTCGCCGGTGGCGGGGTTGCAGACAAACACCGGCGGCACCTCCCTGTTGATCGTCGCCGGCGCAAAGCAGAGGAAGGCCCCGCAGACGTTGGTAAGGCGGTACTCCGGCGGGAGGGTGAGTATGGGCGGCACATAGGCTTTGCCAGCGAGACGTTGAAGATGATGGCCTCGACCAAGCAGCAACGCTTCTCCTGACGCTCCGACACGAGCAGCACCTCCCACGGCGCGGCCACGACGGCATGGCTGGCAGCATGGAGTTTGCGGAAGGTGGAGTAAATTGCATGAAACCACCACTTTGAAAGCTAGCTTTGCAGAAAACACTATAATACATTTTTTTGGCAGAAAACACTACGTCTTCGATAATCTTTTTGCAAAAACCACTGATCGGCGGATCTAGCTCTGTTAAGCGTGTTTATGATAGATGGGGCCCATTTCCTGCTTACGTGGCACAACGGTTTAGGTTTAATGCAAAAACACCCTCCAACTTTCTCCCCCTGCTTCCTAGGCCCTCCAATCACGCCACAGCCCTTCCCCTCGCTCCCAACCTCTCTCCCTCCGCAGCCGGCAAGCGTGCACACGAGCTCAGTGCCGCCCCTCCATCCCCGTTGACCATGGGGCGGCGCCGGGATGAAGAAGAAAAGGCCAGGGTCAGCGCCAGAGCCCGACACCGGCAGGACGGCCGCCATTGGGAGTCGTCGTTGTCGATTGTCGTTCCTCCACAAGGACGCTGTGACTGAGGCAGTCGGGTCAGTGAGCGGAGGAGCAGGGGCATCCTGGGGAAGAAGAGGGCGGGAGGGCAAGGGAGACGACCTGGGAAAGAAGAGAGCGGGAGGGCAAAGACTGGAGCAGCAGGGGCGGTCACCGATGCACCAGGACGGCGTGTGCATCTAGCTGGCGGCCGGCAGGCCGGCGACGTCTACCACGGAGGAGCAGTTCCACCACTGATGCACCACGGCGTACTGTAGCACGACGGCAGGGCGGCGACGCCCACCATGACGGCAGGACGACGGTGCCCACCACGCCAGATCTCGTCGGGGAGGAGCAGTTTGACCATGAAGGAGGACGAGGACCCCCGATCCAGATCTCGTCGGGGAGGAGCGGTTCCACCACGGAGGAGGACGAGGACCCCCCGATCCAGATCCTCGTCGGGGAGGAGAAGCTTCACCACAGAGGAGCATTGGGGAGGAGAAGGACGACATGTGGTGGTGGGGAATCGCCGGTCGGCCATGGTCAACGTGAGGTCGAGGGCGGGATGAGGCTAATTTGCACGAGCTCCAGTGGTGGTCAATTGCGTTTTTCATTTTTTTTATTTGAGGGTGTTTGTGTAAAATTTGAGGGTCTAGTTTGTAATTTTAGATTAAAACCCATCTAACACAAAAAGTTACCCATCTAACAGAAAATGGGCCCCATCTGTCATAAACACTCTTAACAGAGCCAGATCCGCCGATCAGTGGTTTTGCAAAAAGATTACTGAAGATATAGTGTTTTTTGCAAAAAAAATAAAATAAGTATTGTAGTGTTTTTCGCAAACCTAACCTTCAAACTGGTGGTTTTTTACAATTTACTCCAGAAGGTGGGGTTTTTGACGACGAAGAACCATTGCCATGAGACAGAGGAACACCGCGTGACGTCCCTGGTGGGCAGCCTTAGTAGAATATCACGTAGGATCTCAGCAGGGATCTCCCGGTTGCCCTCGGCAGAGTTTGGTTCCGCCATCGATCAGATCGGCTCGTGCAGGGTGAACAGCAGAGCTCCTTATTTATGTCCTACTGTATTATATATAATGCGCAGGCGCCGCTGCTCTAATTTGTATCCGACAGATAATCGACTAATTGAGTCCGAAGGTAGCAGTGGCGGAGCTAGCGAGATATTACTGAGGGGGCAAATAGCCAAATATAACTGTCTGGAGAGGCCAAATACTATATTTATCTTACTTTATGTCATCCTAAACAGTGTTTCTTCACAAAATATTCATGGGCTGGGGGGCCATGGCACCTGCAGCACAACACATAGCTCCGCCGGTGGAAGGCAGCATGGGGCAAAATTATACTCCGTATATCCTTTTGTTTTTGACAGGTACAGTATTACTACTACTGAACGTGTAGATGATGTTGGCCTAGTCTCTGCGAGAAACGACTGGATTTCTGCAAAGCTCCGAACTATGGCCCAGTTTCCTGGAACACGGCACAAAACGTACGTAAAACAAGAGTATCATATAGATGCCACTGTTAGCTCCCCGAACAGCATGGACTGGCGCCTCACTTGCGTTTATGGGGAGGCCCAGGTCGGAGAGCGGTATAAAACTTGGGATACGCTAAAATCTTTGGTCTCGGCTATCCCTCTGCCCTGGCTGTGCTTAGGTGACTTCAATGAGGTATTACATGCCCATGAACATGTCGGATCAGAGCAAAGGCGTGCCACCCAGATAGCTGGCTTTCGGGATGCGATGGACGTCTGCGCTCTAGATGATTTGGGTTACCAAGGGCGACCCTGGACCTTTGAGAAGAAGACAGCAGGCGGCACATATTGCCGAGTACGGCTTGATCGTGCTATGGCAAACAGCGACTGGATTGCTATGTATCCTCATGTCATGTTATTTCATGAACATGCAGCCACTTCTGACCACTATCCCATCCGGCTGCAGCTAGAACCACGCCCTGTTCCTAGCCAGGGGAGAAAGATCTTCCGGTACGAACTGTATTGGGAGAGGCACGCTGATTATAAAGCCGCTCTTGACAGCCTATGGGCGCAGGAACCAGGAGCGAATACTGTGGCCGATTTGAATAAGAAGCTTACAAACTTGTCTGTTTCTCTGACCCAATGGAGTGGTGCCACGATTGGGCAAGTGTCCAGAGAAATTAAGAAACTGAAGAAAGCCCTTGCAAATTTCCAGAATGACCCCCAGAGAATCTCACCGTCGCATGCAGAGGTCAAGACGGTGGATAGGCTCGTCGAGCTTTTTCACATGGAAGAAATCATGCTCCGTCAGAGATCCCGGGTGGACTGGCTTACGGACAGCGACAAGAACACAAAGTACTTCCAACGCCGAGCTAGCATGCGGCGACGGAAGAACCAAATAAAAAATCTCCAACGTGACGATGGTTCGACGACGCAGGATGTGCCCGAGATGTCGAACTTGGTGAACTCTTTCTACAAAAACCTTTTCACCTCTGAGGGCACGTCGGGGATGAATGAGGTTCTGGATACTGTCCCGTATAAGGTAACAAGCGAGATGAATGAAAACCTGACCGCTCCGTACACATCGGAGGAGGTCAAGACGGCCCTGTTTCAAATGTATCCTACGAAGGCACCAGGACCAGATGGATATCCTGCTCACTTTTTTCAAAGGCATTGGGCTTTATGCGGTAATGAGGTGACCGATGTGGTTCTTCGGATTCTTCAGGGAGAGGAGAGCCCGGAGGTTATTAATGAAACTATTTTAGTTCTCATCCCAAAGGTAAAGGACCCTACACAGCTCACGCAATTCCGCCCCATAAGTCTTTGTAACGTTCTTTACAAGATTGCTTCAAAGGTTTTGTCCAATAGACTTAAAATCATTCTTTCTGATATTATCTCCAAGGAGCAATCTGCTTTTGTTCCAGGAAGATTGATCACCGACAATATCATAACGGCATATGAATGTTTGCACTTCATGAAAAGGAACAAGGCACAAAGAAACCGGTTTTGTGCAGTTAAGCTGGACATGATGAAAGCCTACGGTAGAGTCGAGTGGAGCTACCTGGAGGCTATAATGTTAAAGATGGGGTTTGCTCCCTCTTGGGTGGCTCTGATCATGAGAATGGTGAGTTCGGTAAAATTCTCAGTTTTATTCAATGGCAGCAAACTCGAAGAATTCTTGCCATCCAGAGGGATCCGATAGGGGGACCCAATTTCTCCATACCTATTCTTGATTGCAGCGGAGGGCCTTTCGTGCCTATTAAAAAATACAAATGAATCATCGCACCTCAGTGGTATTCGAGTAGCTCCATCGGCACCGCCGGTAAGCCACTTGCTTTTCGCAGATGATAGCCTGCTGTTTGTCAAGGCCAGTGTTGACGGAGCAAATGAGTTGTCCTCCTTGTTAGACTCTTATTGTCATGCCTCGGGTCAGAGAGTCAATCTTTCAAAATCTTCGGTATTCTTCAGTAAGGGATGCCCAAACAATATCAGAACCGAAGTAAAACAGGTACTCAATATAACCAACGAATCCCTATCAGAAAGATATTTGGGTATGCCCTCTGATGTAGGCAATAACAAGAATGGTACTTTCAAGTTTCTGAAGGATAGAGTGTGGAACAAAGTTAAAGGTTGGCTTGAAAAAATTCTTTCCGTAGGGGGGAAAGAATTCCTGATCAAATCAGTGGCTCAGGCCGTTCCGGTTTACTCAATGTCATGCTTCAAACTCCCTCGGGGACTTTGCGAGCATTTGAATTCTCTCATAAGGAAATTTTGGTGGGGCAGCAAGGACGGCAAGAGAAAGGCACACTGGGTGTCCTGGAGTACCATGACTAGGCCTAAGCAGTGCGGGGGTCTTGGCTTCCGAGATATCGAACTGTTTAACCTCGCCCTTCTCGCGAGACAGGCGTGGCGCATCTTATCGGAACCACACACCCTAAGCGTGAGGATTCTAAAGGCCAAATATTTCCCAACAACAGAATTTCTTCATGCTGAACTTGGATCTTCTCCATCGCAAGTGTGGAGAGCCATATTGGAAGGGAGGGACACATTGTCACAAGGTCTTATACAACGGATCGGAGACGGCGAGACTACGAAGATATGGCACCACAACTGGTTGCCGCGTGCCCACAATATGAGGCCGATCACGAGCAGGATCCCTAATCCACCGCAGCTAGTTGGTGAATTGATTTTGCCGGATGCGTCATGGGATAGACAGACTATCACTCAAGTTTTCCTGCCAACTGATGCAGCAGCCATCTTCTCAATCCCACTGTGCACCAAGCATATTGATGATTTCTGGTCTTGGGCTCATGAGAAAAACGGAGTTTTTTTTAGTCCGTTCGGCGTATCGCATGCTAGTCACCACAAAACACAGCCGCGAAGCTTGGCTGGAGGGGCGCTCAGATTCTTCCAACTCTGAAGGTGAACAAAAGTCATGGTCCAAGTTATGGAAAGTAGATGTGCCTTCAAAGGTCAAAATTTTCCTCTGGAGATTAGCCCAACAGTCGATTCCGACAGCGGACGTGTTACATCATCGGAACATGTCGACAGTGGACACTTGCGGGCTGTGCGGTGCAACAGATTCCTGGCAGCACTCCCTTCTTCATTGCCATGTTGCTCGTTCTGTTTGGGCTTTGCAACAGCCGGAGATTTTCCAGGTACTAACTGATGTTGGCTATCGTAGTAATTTCAAATTTTTCCTACGCACACGCAAGATCATGTGATGCATAGCAACGAGAAGGGGGAGTATGATCTACATACCTAGTAGATCGACAACGGAAGCGTTTGGTTGATATAGTCGTACGTCTTCACGATCCGACCGATCAAGCACCGAAACTACGGCACCTCCGAGTTCTAGCACACGTTCAGCTCGATGACGATCCCCGGACTCCGATCCAGCAAAGTGTCGGGGAAGAGTTCCGTCAGCACGACGGCGTGGTGACAATCTTGATGTGCTACTGCTGCAGGGCTTCGCCTAAGCACCGCTACAATATTATCGAGGACTATGGTGGCTGGGGGCGCCGCACACGGCTAAGGAATAGATCACGTGGATCAACTTGTGTGTTCTAGGGTGCCTCTGCCTCAGTATATAAAGGACCAAAGGGGGGAGGCTGGCCGGCCACATAGGGCGCGCCAGGAGAGTCCTACTCCCTCTGGGAGTAGGATTCCCCCCCCCCCCCAATCCTAGTTGGAATAGGACTTGTGGAGGGGGAAAAGAGAGAGAGGGGCCGGCCCCCTTTCCTTGTCCAATTCGGACCAAGGGAAGGGAGGGGCGCGCGGCCCATGTAGGGCTGCCTCTTCTCTTTTCCACTAAGGCCCATCATGGCCCATTCAGCTCCCGGGGGGGTTCCGGTAACCTCCCGGTACTCCGGTAAAATCCCGATTTCACCCGGAACACTTCCGATATCCAAACATAGGCTTCCAATATATCAATCTTTATGTCTTGACTATTTTGAGACTCCTCGTCATGTCCGTGATCACATCCGGGACTCCGAACAACCTTGGGTACATCAAAATGCATAAACTCATAATATAACTGTCATCGTAACCTTAAGCGTGCGGACCCTACGGGTTCGAGAACAATGTAGACATGACCGAGACATGTCTCCAGTCAATAACCAATAGCGGGACCTGGATGCCCATATTGGCTCCTACATATTCTACGAAGATCTTTATCGGTCAGACCGCATAACAACATACGTCGTTCCCTTTGTCATCGGTATGTTACTTGCCCGAGATTCGATCGTCGGTATTCCAATACCTAGTTCAATCTCGTTGCCGGCAAGTCTCTTTACTCGTTCTGTAATACATCATCCTGCAACTAACTCATTAGTTGCAATGCTTGCAAGGCTTAAGTGATGTGCATTACCGAGAGGGCCCAGAGATACCTCTCCGACAATCGGAGTGACAAAACCTAATCTCGAAATACACCAACCCAACATGTACCTTTGGAGACACATGTAGTACTCCTTTATAATCACCCAGTTACGTTGTGACGTTTGGTAGTACCCAAAGTGTTCCTCCGGTAAACGGGAGTTGCATAATCTCATAGTTATAGGAACATGTATAAGTCATGAAGAAAGCAATAGCAACATACTAAACGATCGGGTGTTAAGCTAATGGAATGGGTCATGTCAATCAGATCATTCACCTAATGATGTGATCCCGTTAATCAAATAACAACTCTTTGTCTATGGTTAGGAAACATAACCATCTTTGATTAACGAGCTAGTCAAGTAGAGGCATACTAGTGACACTCTGTTTGTCTATGTATTCACACATGTATTATGTTTCCGGTTAATACAATTATAGCATGAATAATAAACATTTATCATGAAATAAGGAAATAAATAATAACTTTATTATTGCCTCTAGGGCATATTTCCTTCAGTCTCCCACTTGCACTAGAGTCAATAATCTAGATCACATCACCATGTGATTAACTTCGATAGTTCACATCATCATGTGATTAACACCCATAGTTCACATCGCCATGTGACCAATACCCAAAGGGTTTACTAGATTCAGTAATCTAGTTCACATTGCTATGTGATTAACACCCAAAGAGTACTAAGGTGTGATCATGTTTTGCTTGTGAGAGAATCTTAGTCAACGGGTCTGCCACATTCAGATCCGCATGTATTTTGCAAATTTCTATGTCAACAATGCTCTGCTTGGAGCTACTCTAACTAATTGCTCCCACTTTCAATATGTATCTAGACCGAGACTTAGAGTCTTCTAGATCAGTGTCAAAAACTTGCATCGACGTAACCCTTTACGACGAACCCTTTTTTTCAAGTCCATAATCGAGAAACATATCCTTATTTCACTAAGGATAATTCTGACCGCTGTCCAGTGATCTACTCCTAGATCACTATTGTACTCCCTTGCCAAATCAGTGCAGGGTATACAATAGAACCACTACCCAAACCACTCACCTAAGCCTAACATCAAAAGCCGGAAGCCCCAGCTGAGCCACATACCGGGTCTGGGGCACAATCCGGTCAGACGCACTCGTGTGTCGTCGCCGCCATCTTCCACAGGTCCGTCTTTAGATCATATTGAGGTTTCTACCTTGTCTGGCCACTCTGCATCGACGTCACCATGACGCCAGACAGCTACCTCCTCCTGCGCGAGTCCATCTCCGCGCATCGGACGCCGAGCCTCCACAGCGCCATGCCGCCGATCTCCGCCGCCATCAATGTGTGAGATGACGTACCGCTCCACCATCCCCCAGCCATCATTTGCTCCAAAACGATGCCCCCGGGAGGGAAAGCGATAAAACGCCATCATCGTCCAATCCGGAATACCCAGATCTAGGGTTTCCCCCAGAGCATCCCGAGCCTGATGACGCAGACTGCAACGACGATGCCTCGACAAGGGAACGACATCTAAGACGCCGTCATCGTCCGCCATGACCGCAGCCAGCACGATTTTCATCGGCAGTTGCTCCACCAGACGTGCGCCACTGACGTCACTGGTCCCTTCAACCAGAATAAACTCCAAAACGATGCCCTAAAGAGGGACTACGACGCAAAATCGCCGTCATCGCTCGATCCCAAGGAGATCTAGAGTTCCCCCCGGAGTTGCCCGCGCTGTCAAGGAACAGACAAGGGTAGAATCCCAGCGGATCTGCCCAGCTGACGACGAGTCGCACCCGCCACCGTGCCGACGGCGGACCAACGATCAAGGCCCACGCTTGGGTATAGATCCGGCCGCGCCGCCGCGACCCGGTCCGGTCACGCCGCCGCCGTCCTTGATGACTGCGACGCACCAGATCGCGAGGGCTCCTGCCGCGGGGGAGTGAAGTCGCCGAGGCGCCGCCACCACCTGCCGTGGCGTCCGGCCCGCCGCCACGCTCCGGCCCAGGGGCGCCGGCCCGCGCCAGCCCCACGCGAGCGAGAGCTGTCAGACGCGATCCCATAACCCTCCTGCTGCCGATCTGATCGATGACAGGACATGGTGCAAACTCTGCCGACGGCAGGGATCCAGGGACGTCACGTGCTGCTCCGCCGTCTCATGGCAATGTTTCTTCGCCATCAAAAACCCCACCTTCCGCAGGCTGCACGCCGCCAGCCAAGCCGTCGCGACGGCGCCGTCGGAGGTGCTGCTCGTGTCGGAGCGTCAGGACAAGCACCGCTGCTTCGTCAAGACCAGCATCAACGTCTCGCTGCAAAAGCCCATGTGCCGCATTTCCTTGCCACCGGAGTACCGCCTTACCAACGGCTGCGGGTGTTCCTCTGCTTTGCGCCAGCGACAATGCACATGGAGGGGTGGCCAGTGTTCATGTGCAACCCCATCACCGGCGAGAGGCTGCCACTCCCCAGGCCGCCTATGTGCCGCTTGGACGATCTTGTCGCCTTGGGATTCAGCCCGTCCACCCAGGAGCTCAAGCTGTTTCGGTATACTGGAACAGGGTTAATGACGACTGATAATAACAAATACCTGGACGTATACACCTTGGGAGAGCCCAGCGGGTGGCGCCAATGCCCCAACCTCTCCCGGCACAGCCCCGTGCATGGCAGCCATCGGCCGGTGCTCGTCGACGGCAAGCTATATGTGCTGATTGACAGGAACGATAGAGATGGCAGACGAACTTTGCAGGATACTGGTGATTGACGTGGCGAGCGAGACGCACTGCACGTACCGTCTCCCACGCATTGAGGTCAACGCGCCCATGAACGCCCTTGAACTACGTGGCCGGTTATGCATGGCTGTGAACACCGACAAATGGGAGTACCACCCCAAGGTCCAGCTCTGGGTCATGGCGCCGCCAGATTGGCTTGACGCCGCCACCACCAGTGACGACAACACCAATCTAAAATGGAATCTGCTCTACAGCTTCGACCTTGATTCCATAAAAGTTTCCCGCGAGCTTTGGAGGGGTGCACCCCGGGGCATCTGGCTTGAAGACAACCGTTAGCATTCATTCGTGTCATAGACAATCTAGGTGCATATTTGTTTTTCTTTTCTTGTACGTGTCCATGCCGTGGGCATGTTGCATAGCTGCGTGCGTGTGTGTAGCCCGGGTCGTGCGCTAGGCAGCCCGGGGCACTGGCCACTACCAGTTCAACGTGGGATGGCACGTTGTGCGTGCTGGGAGTGCCGGAAGTATAGGATCAGCTGTTAGCTTAGTCTGCATGTAGCTCAAGTTATAAGGAATAAGGAGAAAAACAGAAAAGCCGCAGGAAGTGTGCGCGGCACAAAAATCTCTTGTCATCGTGTTTCAGTTACAGAGAGCGTGAGAGTCCATCTTCAGTGAGAGAGAGAGAGAGATCGCCGGCGACGACAAGTGGCATCAGAGCCCCGTTGACATCCTGTGGACATGGCCGGCGGCAAGGCGGCCGGCAGCAAGGCGCCGGCTGATGCGGCCAAGGCGGGCGGCTCCAGGTCGAAGACGCCGCCACGGTCGCGGTCCCCGTCACGGTCGCCCTTGAGGCGCGGCCGGAGCCGCACGGTGCGCGGGCGCGAGCTCGCGGCACCTGTGGTGCAGAAGGTGATCCGGGAGTCCGGATCGACAAATTGGCCGATGCTCACGAAGACGAACTACAACGACTGGTCTCTGCTCATGAAAGTGAAGCTGGAGGCGCGTGGCTACTGGAACGCCATCGAGCGTGACGACGTCGACTTCCACGAGGACCGCATGGCGATGGAGGCCATACTTGGAGCAGTGCCGCCCGAGATGGTGGGGACACTGGACGTCAAGCCGACGACAAAGGCGGCGTGGGATGCGATCGCCACCATGCGCATCGGCGGTGACCGGGTGCGCGCGGCCAAGGCGCAGTCTCTAGCGCGGGAGTTCAAGACCATCGAATTCCGCGACGGCGAGTCCGTGGACGATTTCGCGATGCGGCTCGGGTCCATGATCACCAGCCTGAACGTCCTGGGCGACAAGGTCACCGAGGAGAAGGCGGTGCGCAAGTTCCTTCGTGTGGTGTCGCAGCGCTACGCACAAATTGCTATGTCCATTGAGATGCTTGTTGATCTCTCTACTTTGAGTATAGAGGATTTGACAGGGCGCCTCAAGGCTGTCGAGGAGCGCCTCGACCACGGGAGCGCCGGCCGCACCGGCGGGCAGCTGATGCTGACCCACGAGGAGTGGCTGGCACGCACTAAGTCACAGGCCCCAGGCGAGGGGTCATCTCGCGGCAAGCCATCAGGAAGAGGCGGCCGCGGCGGAGGCCGTGGAAACGGCCAGCGTGGCGGAAAAGGCAAAGATGGTGGCGTGTCCAGCGGCGGCGGGCAGGGCTCGTCGGGCGGCGGCCATCATTTCAAGGGGACTTGCCACAACTGTGGGATCCACGGGCACATGGCCCGGGATTGCTACAGGCCCAAGCGCGAGCGCAAGGAGGAGGCAAACCTCACGCAGGCTGCGGAGGAGCAGCCGGCTCTACTGATGGCAGTCCACGCTGGGCTGGTGCAGATCGCCGACGAGCCAGCGCACGAGCATGTCAACCTGAACGAGGAGAAGGTGATCCCTACGGCGAGCCCGACTGATGTGTGGTACCTCGATACGGGGGCCAGTAATCACATGACCGGAGACCGCAACATGTTCTCATCCATCGACGAGACCGTACTGGAACCGTCAAGTTCGGTGACGGGTCGGCCGTCGACATCCGCGGCAGAGGCTCCGTCATGTTCATGTGCAAGAACCAAGCACACCGCGTCCTCACGGAGGTATATTTGATTCCCGGATTGCAAAGTAACATTATAAGTCTAGGACAGCTTGATGAGGTGGGATGCAAGACCGTAGTTGAGGCCGGCGAGATGTGCATCTTCCACGCCGAGCGCATGTTGCTGGCGAGGGTGAGGCGATCACCCAATCGCCTGTACAAGTTGCAGCTGCAGATCACCTCCCCCGTCTGCCTCCTTGGGAAGGCGGACGACGCACTGTGGCGCTGGCATGCGCGCTACGGGCACCTGCACTTTCGTGCCCTGCACGACCTCGCCGCACGAGACATGGTCATAGGCATGCCCATGCTTGATCGGGAGCAGCAGCTGTGTGATGGGTGCGCCATCACGAAGATGCACAGGGCTCCGTTCCCGCGCACATCCTCATATCGCGCGGAGCAGGGGCTAGAGCTAGTCCACGGAGACCTGTGTGGCCCCATCTCACCGGCGACACCGAGCGGGAATCGGTTCTTCTTGCTGATCGTCGAGGACTACAGCCGGTTTATGTGGGTCGAGATGCTGCGCACCAAGGACGAGGCCTTTCGCTTCTTCCGCAAGATCAAGGCGCTCGCCGAGACGGAGCACCAAGTGAAGCTGAGGGCGTTCCGGAGTGATCGCGGTGGCGAGTTCAACTCCCTGGAGTTCAAAAGCTACTGCGATGAGAACGGCATCAAGCGGTACACGACGGCTCCCTACTCTCCGCAGCAAAATGGAGTGGTGGAGCGCCGCAACCAGATGGTGGTGGAGATGGCGAGAAGCCTACTCAAGTCTATGCAGGTTCCGGCGCGCTTCTGGGGTGAGGCGGTGAAGACCGCTGTGCACATTCTGAACCGGGCGCCGACGCGTGCGCTCTGCGGTGTCACACCGTACGAGGCATGGCATGGACGGAAGCCGTACGTCTCCTACCTGCGCACATTCGGCTGCACCGCATTCGTGAAGAAGGTCGGGCCGGGCGTCACAAAGCTCTCGGACAGAGCGGCGCCAATGGTGTTGGTGGGGTACGAAGACGGCAGCAAGGCATATCGGGTCTATGATCCGGCAACGCACAAGCTGCACGTCACCCGCGACGTCGTCTTCGACGAGGGCAGGCCATGGAGCTGGGAGACAGCGCCTACTGATGCTGTCGCAGCCGCGACACATGCTGCACCGAGCACTTTCACCGTGGAGTACACGATCACCGCGCCCTCCGACGACGACCCCGCAAGCGAGGCAGGGAGCGGTAGCGCGACACCGGCGACACCAGAAGAGCTGTGTATGCCGTCCCCTGGTACACCGGCTGCACCAAACGAGCCGGCGTTCATCATGCCTCCCACCGGCGAGTCTTACGACTCCGAGGGGTTGCCGCTCCGCTACCGCACGTATGAGGAGCTGATCGACAACACCGACCCGTACGAGCTGGAGTACAGCGGGCTGTGTCTCGTGGCGGCCGAGGAGCCAGCCACTGTCGATCTGGCGCTGGAAGAGGCGTGCTGGAAGCGCGCCATGGACGAGGAGATGAACTGCATAGAGGGCAACCAGACTTGGGAGCTCACCAATCTTCCTCAAGGACAGCATGCGATCGGGCTAAAGTGGGTATTTAAGGTGAAAAAAGACCCACAAGGTAACGTGATTAAGCACAAAGCTCGTTTAGTTGCAAAAGGCTATTCACAGAAACCAGGAGTGGACTTCGACGAGGTGTTTGCACCCGTGGCGCGCGTCTGTGCGGGTGCTCATCGCGCTCGCTGCTCGGGGCGGCTGGGAAGTCCATCACATGGACGTCAAGTCCGCGTTTTTGAATGGAGACCTTGCCGAGGAAGTGTATGTCCGGCAGCCGCCGGGCTACATCGACGACAAGAACAAGCACATGGTGCTCAAGCTGCGCAAGGCGCTGTATGGGCTTCATCAAGCTCCTCGCGCATGGAACGCGAAGTTGGACAGCTCTCTGGTGGAGCTCGGCTTCGAGCGGAGTCCCTTGGAGCACGCAGTCTACAGGAGGGCGAAGGAGAATGACTTCCTGATTGTGGGGGTGTACGTTGATGACTTGATCATCACCGGCTCCCGCGCGTATGACATCGTCGAGTTCAAGGAGCAAATGAAGGCGATGTACAGCATGAGCGATTTGGGCCTCCTCTCATATTACCTCGGCGTCGAGGTGAATCGGACGGAGGAGGCGATCACTTTGTGCTAGAGCAGCTACGCGCGGAAGATCGTCAAGTACGCGGGCCTGGAGGGTTGCAACCCTTGCCACACACCCATGGAGAACAGGCTGAAGTTGATGAAGAATGACGGCAGCGACGCCGTCGATCCCACTGAGTACCGGAGCATTGTTGGGAGCTTGTGGTACTTGGTGAATACCCGGCCGGACATCTGCTACGCTGTTGGACTCGTCAGCCGCTACATGGAAGCTCCAACAGCTCTGCACATGGCGGTTGTGAGGCATATACTGAGGTACGTCAGCGGCACGGCGACGTACGGCTGTCGTTATGAGCGGCATGGTTCGTCGCGTCCACGGGTGGTGGGCTACAGCGACATCGACTTCGCTGGTGATCCGGATGACCGCAAGAGCACCACCAGCACAGTTTTCTTCTTCGGCTCCAGCTGTGTACTTTGGGCATCACAGAAACAGAAGACGGTGGCTCTCTCGTCATGTGAGGCGGAGTATATTGCAGCAGCTACGACTGCCTGCCACGGTGTGTGGCTCGGCCGGCTGGTCGGAGAGCTCCAAGGCCAAGCACCCATGGAGGCCAAGCTCCTCGTCGACAACAAGTCCGCGATTACGCTGTGCAAGAATCCGGTTCACCATGACCGGAGCAAGCACATCGACACTCGCTATCATTTCATACGCGAGTGCGTCGAGGAGAAGAGGATCAATGTTCAGCACGTGAGGACGGAGGAATAGGTTGCTGACCTTCTGACCAAGTCGCTCGGGCATGCAAAGTTCGTTGAGTTCAGAAAGAAGCTCGGCATCGTCGACGTGAAAGGAGCAAGCCACGACTGAGGGGGTGATTTGTTAGCATTCATTCGTGTCATAGATAGTCTAGGTGCATATTTGTTTTTCTTTTCTTGTACGTGTCCATGCCGTGGGCATGTTGCATAGCTGCGTGCGTGTATGTAGCCCGGGTCGTTCGCTAGGCAGCCCGGGGCACTCGCCACTACCAGTTCAACGGGGGATGGCACGTTGTGCGTGTTGGGAGTGCCGGAAGTATAGGATCAGCTGTTAGCTTAGTCTACATGTAGCCCAAGTTATAAGGAATAAGGAGAAAAACAGAAAAGCTGCAGGAAGTGTGCGCGGCACAAAAATCTCTTGTCATCGTGTTTCAGTTTCAGAGAGCGTGAGAGTCCATCTTCAGTGAGAGAGAGAGATCGCCGGCGACGACAACAACGCGATCTTGTGCTACAGGTTGGGCGACACGTTGTACAAGTACGACACATGCGATCACTCGCTATTTGCTAGCAGTGCGCCTATCCAATGGAATCAGAAACTTCAGCTTCCCCCGACTCCACAAAAGATCTACCGTCGATGGGAAATTTATAGTGGCTATCATTCCAATCTACTCTCACCTCTCATCTTTCGACCGCCTCCGTCCGAGGAGGAGGAGAAGATCACACAATTTGATAATGTCTTGTTAGGGACACTACGACTCAATAAATCGAAAGGTCTCTCCACAGCCAATACCACCGATGAGCCAGCAGCCAAGAGGATTTGCAGCTGAATAGACACTACAGATGCTACCACGCCAGATATATACTTCACTCTTTCTATTCCCAATGGATGAAATTTTAGGTAACAAGAGGCGTTCCAGAAAATTAATAAAAATATAGAACGAAAATTTTATTGATGTCTTTGGTCATTATTATATACTATAGCACATATGCTTGTGAATTGTAACTGGAGAAAAAACATGTGTGTATTTAAATTTAGCTATAATTGTATGAGCAAAAGACAATGATAGTTCATGTGAAATTTAGTGCTTACCAAGAGGATCTATAGCAAAGTCCTATGTCCAAATACTACCAAGCAAAGACAAACTGCATTGTCTACTCTCCAAATCCATGACATTCAAATTGAACGCCGTGTGAAGGAGGAGCCGGCCACCCTGCCACGCCACCGCATGAAGGAGGAGCTGGCCTCGCAGCCTTGTTGCTAGCCAGGCAACCGGTGAATTTTTTTTTCATTGACACGTCCAAACTTGTCCGTGGATATTTGGTGATCTTCATTTCACGACCCTCGCTGGAGATGCCCTGAGGGCATAGATAGCCCAATATTCCGTGACCCTAGTCGTGGTGCTGGTCGCGGTCGCCACATCACTTGTATCCTTCTAATACATTGATGTGCAAAGCTTTTGTGTGTTTGAAAAAAAGAAAAAGAAAAACCCGACTTCCTTCTCTCGTAGCACAGTTGTCCATGAAAGCAACGCATGAGCTGCTGGTAGTGCCGGCATGATGTCCTCCTCCTCTCTGAAAGCAACGGATGTGCTGCTGGCAGGCATGCATGATGGCCTACGCGTGTGCCTAACCACCAGGACGGCGAAGGGGACCTAGTAGATTAGAATGGATAACATCACCAATCTGACGATTGTGGAAACGCTATATCTTCTTGTTTGAGCTCGTGGTCGTGTGGTGCAGCACTCATGGAAGGAGCCATCTCCAGCCGGCCAAACAAGAGGTTAGCCTACCTACCCATTCTTTGCTCTTGACGCCGCGATGTAGGTTTGCCTCGAAGCAGTATTGCTCATTTGCTCTGATCGGCGGCGCGTGGTTGCTAGGATCGCCGTCGTCACCGGCGGGAACAAGGGGATCGGCTTCGAGGTGTGCCGACAACTAGCCAGGGATGGAGGAGTCACGGTCGTTCTGACAGCTCGGGACGAGACGAGGGGCGCGGGGGCGGCCGAGAAGCTCAGAGCGCTGGGGGTCACCGACGTCGTCTTCCATCAGCTGGACATCACAGACGCTTCGAGCATTGCTACGTTAGTCGATTTCCTCGAGGCCCGTTTCGGGAAGCTGGACATCCTGGCAAGTTTTCCATTTGCTTTCTTCATGCTAATGCTCTGTCACCGAAGGTTTGAAGCAACCGTCCGGTGTAATTTGTAGGTCAATAATGCCGGCGTTGGTGGGGTTGAGTACCCCCAAGAACTCGATGCCAACGACGAGAAGGTGAGTTCACGTGGCTCTGTTGTTGTGCAGTTGCTCGGACATATATGCATCCTGGTTGAACAAGTTCATCTTATCTGTGCATCAGTTCGCCGGCCTCGACTCCAACCAGAGACTTGAATGGATGGTGAAGAATGTCCGGGAGCCCATCGACGCCGCAAGGAAAGCCGTGGAGACAAACTACTATGGCACCAAGCATGTAACCCAGGCCCTGCTGCCTCTGCTGCTGCAATCTTCCTCCCAGGGAAGGATAGTGAATGTCTCCTCCGAATATGGACTGCTAAGGGTAACTTAATCATGTTCTTTCCAATCTCCATCGATCATGCTATTGCTACACCGGTATTGAATCAAATATATAAAGGGAACTTTGATCTATCCATGCAGCTTATTAGGAACGAGGAGGTGAGGCGGGACCTCAACGATATCCACAACCTGACACAGGAGAGGCTAGACGAGGTGCTGGACAAGTTCTTGCAAGACTTCGAGGCCGATGCGCTCGAGGCGCACGGGTGGCCCACGGGGTTCTCGGCATACAAGGTGGCCATGGCCGCCACCAACGCCTACACGAGGATCTTGGCCAGGAGGCACCCCACGCTGCGCGTCAACTGCGCGCATCCGGGCTATGTCAAGACAGACATGAGCATGGGCTCAGGTGTCCTGACGCCCGAGGAGGGAGCACGCGGCGTGGTGAAGGTGGCGCTGCTGCTGGACGGTGGCCCAACCGGCAAGTACTTCACCAAGGGCGAGGAGGCGTCGTTCGTGTGAGGTGCTGGCTGGCGGTCGTGAGCTAGCTCGCCAGTTCGTCCGCCGTGCACTGTCCGGTTTGAGATTCAGAATAACAGACGGGATTTGCCATTTCCTTTAAATGAATAATAAGCTGATGCACTTTACCCTTGCATTGGAAAATGATAATAAAGCAGTAAATTATGCACGTAAGCAATGCTATGTTAACACTGCAACATGCCGAGGAAAATGCATGGTGGGGTTACTAACACGAAGTAGGCAGAGATATGCTGCAGAAAAACAGAAAAAGTTAATCGGATGATGCAGCTGGGTTCTCCAGCAACGTCAAAGATTAAAACTAGGGGGTATCAGCACCAAATTAGAAGAAGAAAAAACGGATCAAATAGAGCTCGTCGTGTCTCTAGTTGAACTCTTGAATCCGTATAATATTGTTGAATTCATTGCCAGTCACGCGGACAACTGAATTCGCCTTAGCTAAGCTGAATTCCTTCAGTACCGGCTCTCCTACCCACTGCCAACTGTTTGGTAATATCTTGTAATAGCACATATGCACACACACCGTTTTCATCACACAAAATTGTTCCCCAAAACCAGCCCTGGTGCGAGACAAAGAACCGAGCACTGCTACGCCTGGAGTAAATTGCACAAAACCATCACTTTGAAGGCTAGGTTTGCGAAAAACACTACAATACATTTTTTTTGTAAAAAACACCACGTCTACGGTAATCTTTTTCGCAAAAAACACTAATCGGCGGATCGGGCTCAGTTAATTGAGTCTATGACAAATGGGGCCCGCCAGTCAGGCTGACGTGGCACCAGTTTCTCACACCGTTACATGAAAACATTTGCTGAATGTGGGGCCCACTTGTCAGCCTATCAAGCCTCTCTTTGGCATTCCATCGAACAGTTTGAGTGCAGTGCACACGCCGGCGGACAAAGGTCGGCGTCGCGAGTCTCAGCCAGGCGAGGAAGGTCAAGGACGGCAAGGACCGTGGCGCCGGGATGCGGCGGCCGTGCTCAAGGATGGAATCCGTGGGGGAGCACTGGTGGCGGGGAGGTCTCTGCCTCGGCTGAGGGCAGACGAACGGCGGCATCTGCCTCGATGCGGCAACGACGATGGCAGGCTCTGCCTCGACGCAGACCTCGCGTGGCTCGCGAGGGCGCAGGGATCCCGTTGCCCCCTCGCAGTCCTCAACTCCTTCCCCAAGCCTCAGAGCTCCTCCCCCCTCCAATGGCCAAGGTGCCGCCGCCCGTCCCGTTGGACAAATTCCTGGCCAGCAGCCCTCCCCTCCCTTTCCTTTGGCGTAACCAACTCCTTTGGATGCCCTCGAACTGCTGCCGCCCCCGAGTTCCTCCAGGGAAGCCCTGCGGGCGCCGCCATCGCAGCTCTTCAACCGTCGCGGCTTGGCCCATGGCGGCAACGCTGCAGGCTGTCCCATTCGACCCCGCAGCCACCCCCCGGACGCGGCGCGGAGCGCCTGTTCCAGAGCCGTCACAGGCGAGCTCCCTCGGGCCCCAGTCGACTCCAGCGCCGGCGGCCACAGCGCTCCTCTGTCCAGCGGCGGGAGGTTGACGAGCACGGACCACCAGCTTTTTTTTCTTTTTTCTTTAGATGACAGGTAGACCTCACAGGGCCACACGGGATGATAACGTTTGCCAACGTCGCAATTACTTAGCCGGTGCCACGTCAGCCTGACTAGCGGGCCCAATCTGTCATAAACATGCTCAATCGAGTCAAATCCGCCGATCAGTGCTTTTGCAAAAACATTACCATAGAAGTGATGTTTTCTGCAAAAAAAAATGTAGTGTAGTGTTTTTCGCAAACCTAGCCTTCAAAGTGGTGGTTTTGTGCAATTTACTCCTACGCCTGGGAACAGAATTTGTCTGATACACCTTTTTCCAGCAAAACAAGCCTACAAGTACAATGCATGACAAAGTTGGAGGATACATTAATTTCTGCTACATCTTGTTTGATACGACAGAGGTTTTCCATTACATCGGCCGATGCAACATAACCGCCGCTCCCCATATAAGTAAACACCCTATACACTGCTAGGATTCTTTTTTCTCCTTTTTCTGATTTTTTTACTGCCCTAGACAATTTACTAGGAGCAGACGCAAGGAGCTAATTCCGGTGCTGCATATTGTGTTACTTCTCTTTACATGTCCCCGCGCACGAGCTTAATGAAAGAATTCGGATGGCATAATTTTCAACTCTGCTATTGTATTTTGTTAATACAACTCTGTTTTTCATACAGAAGTTGTGTGCTTGGAGTTGATTATCCGGCCTCTAGCTGATTTATGTTTTTGTAGATTTTAGAAAACTCGGTTAGTACAGCTCTGTTATCCAATACGAACTCAACCGTTTGGAACTGAATGTAAATGCTTTTGATTTGAGTACTGATTATTTGTTTTTTGCCTAATGCTTTCATGTTGTATTAATCCGATCTATTTCATAAATCAAGCATGAGATAGAAGGATCTGGGCTGGCTATTTTTCTTGAGATGTCAGATCTAGATGTTCGAGGCAAAGGCATGTGGCTGTTGACAATAAAAATGCCAAAACTGTGAATGAGAAGTCCAATTTTGAAGGTTTGAAGTCTATGATGACAAACTATTTTTATTTGGTAAAAATAGAAGTACATCAGTGAACATGAAAGTTGATACAACTGATGCAAGACTCGCGAATAAAGACCTGATATAGGGTTTCACAGTCTTCAGACTTGCATGCACTTCAATTGTTATTTGGCCCAGGTGGCCTACCCAATGATTTTATGTGGCATGTTTATATCATCACAATGTATCTCACAATTGTGGTGTCAAACATATTATTGTATGGCAATGTGGCTTACTCCCAAGTGTTTTATAAATTCCCAGTAAGTTGAGGGAAGTCTTAAAAAAACTAACATAAATAAATGGGTATATAGATTTACCATTCTCTACTTCTGAATTTAAAATCAATAGCTTCGTATCTGTGGCTGAAAATAGCAACAGACAGAATCGTGTAAAATAGGTGATCAGCTTTCTTTGCCCTAACAGAATGACTACTATGTACATCCAACATCCAATTCATAGAGCGAACTCTCAGTGTTTCAGAACAAGAATTACCTATAACAAGTCAAGAAATAAACAAACACATGTTCCAGCCAAATATACCAGTGAACGTCTCTTTTATAACTTCACCAATTCTCTCACCGGAAGATTTTAAATATATGAATTAATGAGCGTACCTTTTAAAAAAGCGTTCGAATAGTAGGGGGCAAGGAAGCAGGACTATAAACAAGAAACATACTAAGCAAGAAAGGAACAAACAAACATAAATCTAGGAAAATATATAGAAACTAATACACAAACATATTAGCGAAGCGTGGCGTGCTGCCGCGCACAGGCATGGCTAGTCACATGCAAACTGAGGAAAATCCTCGGTTCCACGGTAATGGATTATGGATCTTAGTAACACCCAAAGCAGCACCAAATTAAGCAAGCATCAAATTTAGCAAGTTCATGCGCAACCACATTACAAGTTCTACTACAACAGAAATACAGTACATTAACTACATCAAACTGTCGCCAGTACAACACAACACGTTACCTTCCAGATGAGTTCTGAGAATTTGATCCTAGAATACTTCGACCCACGCCAAACTGGAGCACCACCTGCAGGGTTGCCACAACCGCTAACTTTTCTGCTTCATAGTAGCGTCTTGGAGGTTTATAAGCCTTCCTTTCCATCACCAGCAACACCTGGACATCTTGATTTCACACAATTGCCTCCCATCCTCCTGGCATTCTATCAGCATAAAAGAAGTGATATGTGTTAACAATTAAGTAACTGCTACTGCATACTCAAAATATTGCTAACCAGATGATGATACCTAAAGAGCTTGGATTTTTCTCTTTTTTCCTCAATGTGCGCCCATGAAGGGGTTGACGAGGACGAGGCGTTTGTCGTCCAAGAAGGTCAGGCCGCCGCAGGATGAAGGAAGAACAGGTGCGGAGATGAAGGGAGGAAACTGCGTTGGATTTGGTTGGACCCGGCCAGAAGGTGCGCGTACGTTAAAAGTCTCCTTCCGATCGGGCGGGTCTGGTGCCACGCACGCATCACGTCGTCCTCATTCTGATTTACACGCACGCACACCGCAAAGGAAGGAGGGAAAGTCAACCACGCACGCCACAATGCAAGCAGACCTCGCAGTACGTACGCTACTCTATCTAGTACACGTGTGTGTTGGTGTGTGTGTGTCTTGACGTCATGCTGCACACGTAGTACGTGCGTACCGGAACTCCGTGGCCAAAGCTCGACGCGCACGTGCACAACATAACATCTTTTCTTTCCTCCACCATGGCTGATATCTTGACACACACACAACTTAACGCACATAATGGGATGCAGGAAGAGTGTAATTACCTGGGAATGGTATGGCATCACCTCATCTCCTCTCCCCCGCATCATTGCAATAAGCGAGCACAAAGATGAGATCTCATCTTCCTCCTCCTCTCTCTCTCCTGCCGCATCACCGTCGCTCAAGTCCTAAGTCATAAGTCACACGCGCATCCCGCACACGGATAAATGAATCTTTCTAGTATATATAGCAACATAGATGGCCTTACAAGGAATGGTGGAGAGAAGGAGGAGGCCGCGGTGCCATGGATCAATGAGGTGGCACAAACAAGTCCATTAATTGCTTGATGACTCGTGGGCATCCCCAGGGCAATTAATCAAATGACGATGACGACCCGTTGGTTTCCAAGAAAGGGAATTATTAATCATGGCTTTGACAATAATCTCAAGAATGGAATGATGTACCGAGTTCGAGTTTCTCTACTTTTGAGCCAGCTTTCCAACTCAGTCAAGCTTTCTTCAAGGATTGTCAAGAAACAGACGAGCAGTTTGTTCATTTTAATGTTTCTAATGCTCAAGCCTTCTTGATTTCAAAAGAAGTCTCTTTTCTCTTTATGTTTCATAAGAAATACAAGCAAATGGATTTGGTAACATACCCATCCATCCATAGGCATGGATGGATCCTCAAACCAGGACAAACTGATTATGCGTGATCAACAATCCCTTTCGATCGTCAACTTAGATAGAAACATTATATTTGGTCTGAGTGCATCTTCCAAAGACATAGCAACGTTGCATGACATGGTAGACATTAATTCTCATCAACCTTATCCTCACATTTATTTGTTGGCACATGTCCGTAACAAGATATATAAATGGAGAACAACTCTCCAGAGACACATGCATCACCCCAGGAGCCAACGAGACAAAAGATAACTTCCATAAGTGATGAATCACACTTATTCTTTCCTGCGCGTGGTCAGGATGCAAATTTACACGAAACTAGTAAGTGTGCACGTGCAACGCACGTCTATTTGGACTAATAAGTGTGCACGTACAACACGTGTCTATTTGGATTAACACACTATACTAAACTTAATACAAGACAATTTATTCATAAATTTGAAATTTTCCTATAAAGTACACAATCTCTTATTCCCAACTTGTACAAATAATTTGAAATATTGTTTCTCCTTAATCAACATGCCTCCTGTATTAAAAGACCACCCACTTTTCACAATGTAGAAAACTCAAAATTATTTAGAAGATTTATCATGATTCTTCATATGCACACATTTATGCAAGTATAATCACACATGAAATTGCCACTTAGGACAAGCTAAGGAAGTGTTTCAGTGCCAACAAACTCCAATCAAGAATTATTATTACAATTAAGTGTCAGCCATAATAGTGGGAAGAGACATCTATGGTTTGTTGAAAAGAGGAAGCAATTGTCAGATAGAGAAGTGTAGAGATGTCTTGACTGCCTAGAATCAGCTATGAAACAAGACAAAAAAAATGCTAGTTGGACCATCCGATTCTACTATTGCACCACAAGTGTCGTAATGTCTGCAAGCAAGAAAAGTGACTTGCTTTATTATGAAAATAGAACATGTAAACCAAATAAAAATTACAGTGATAAATTGCATAATTATACTTGTTATTCACCTAACAAAATCATTAATATGACAACTTCGAACAGTTACTTGAGTACTACACATTTCTTTAAGGGCTCAACATTCTAAATTTTTGAGAATATAAGAAATATCCTGTCACTTTGTAGTAATAATGATACGAAGATAAATAATTTGGAAATGGTCTTCAACATGCGTAGGCTACCACTTGTAAGAATAACGGTGGCAAAAAGGCCAACAAATGCCGGTTTAGAAAGAAAAAAACTGCATACATGCTTCCAATTTTAGCAACTCTAGTGGATAAAACATACCTTACGTCTCAAGTCAGGAAATAGTCAAATGAAAAAATGTACTTCTTATAAGTATTAGAGATGAAGTCATAAGGATCATGATTCAAGATATTTGGAGAAACATGGTTGGTCTTTTCACTAAAACTTATGCAAACTTCTAGGTTTTTTCCAGTGAAACGTAATTTCATGACTGCAAGTAAGGTCTAGGTTCAGTGAATTTGTCTATGAGTTCACTGTGTAGTGGTGAGTTGGCCATGTAATAACTGGTAGTCAGTACTTAAGAAAACATGGATATCTATCACAGGTATGCGAAAATCAGAGAAAAAAAAGAAAACAAGAAGGCATTGGTTGCCTGAAACCCAACTGTGTGTGCTCCAGCACTCCTCTGTTTCTCATTGCCTCATCTCTAGTTCTTGTACTTCTAGATGTATCACCACCGGCGAGGTAGCGATGACAGTAAAAAAACAACACTCGATACTTACCTGATTAGTGCATGCATGCGACGCGTTCACGTGAAGGCGAGCGTCTCCGTCGTTCAATCCTGCGAGCGGCCGCGGCGACCGTGTCCTCTCACCAGCTAGGTGGCGTTGTCAACGCAGGTGAGTCAGTCGTCCAACTTTGAGGCGGCGGCCTCCACGCACCAGGGCGTGGGGAGTTCCAACGTCCGACGAAGGTAGAATGTCTTTGGACGACGTCATCCACGCATGAGTACTGGACAAACGTGTTCAACGGAGCAGCACGCGTCAGAGTTGAGGGAGTCGGCGGTGGCTTCGGGCGAATGAGATGGGGCCGTGATTAGCTTCACCTGCTGCACAATGGCCGAGACCTGCGCCACCCTGGGGACGTTGATGGTTGGCGACCAGGCGAATCTACATGCATGGCCCGCTTATATTGGTCCAGGATACCCAGCGTTGCCCCCACTTGAAGGGCGTCGGCGGTGGGTGGTTGTTAGCGTGGGTGTTGTGGACGCAGCTGAAGTCGACGCGGATGCCGGTGGTTCCCGGAGAGCATGCCCAGGACGTAGGCGAAGTCGTTGCAGTCAGTAGAAGAGTGACTTGGCCTCTAAGCAGAAGATGAAGGCGACGACGGATGTGTGTGTGTTCGGAGGAAGCCACAAATCCTCCTCGCGTGTCTCCCACTGTGGCTTGCGTGGGTGGTGGGCTGGTGACGGCAGGCGACTCGCGATCGCGATTCCCTGATAGGAGACGATAGGATGCGCTCGCGATTAGTTTCCTACTAATAATTAGATGTGTTCGTGATTAGTTATCTAATAGGATGCGCCCGTGATTAGTTTCCTAATAATTAGATGCGTCCGTGATTAATTTCCTAATAGGATGCGCTTGTGATTATTTTCTAATAATAGGATGCATGCGTGATCATTTTCCTAATAATAGGATGTGTCCGTGATTAGTTTCCTAATAATAAGATGCGTTTGTGATTAGTTTCCTAATAATTAGATGCGCCCGTGATTAGTTTCTTAATAGGATGTGTCCGTAATTATAGTTTCCTAATTGACCAGGCGCTTTCATATTTTCCTCTACGGTGAAGTACGGTCAGTCAATGTAAATTGCTAAGTGCACACAGAGAACATATTACGTTAAGGCTAGCCGTTAGATTGAGTTTAGTGGGACTAATCATGCGGTGGTCATGTATCGTATACGTTTTGTGAGGTGCACTTAGAGAAAATAATGTTTGCTCTTTTATAAGTAGTATAGATAACATGGAACTCTCCTGTTAACCATATGTAATACACTAATACTACCTTCTACTCTTGTAGCTCATAGTTAAACCTCACGCCACACTTTTCTAATAGCTCATCGCTCCTTCACGCCATTCCTTGCATTTGTCAATTGACCGGTCGCACCACTACCTCCAAAAGCTCTCGTTGTTCCGAGCAGAGCATCCAATGCCTCCAGGGAGGAGGTCAAGAAGCTCCAATTGAAGAATCGGTCCTTCTGCGAGGATGATGCACAGTTCCTATGGGTTGAGCTCTACTGGCTGAGCGCTAGCCAGGTGCGGGCGTGTAGGCGAGGCCAGACGGCGGGGGCCGCTGCGATGGCGGGTGGCGGCGGGGGGGAGCGGGGGCGAGGGCCTCCTGTCCGCAGCGCGGCGCGACGGCGCCTGGTCAGCGCGGGCCACCCTGGCCGCGACCTGGCGCCGGAGCTCACCCTCCGGGGATGGGCTTCGGGGCCTCTTGCAGTCCTTGGAGCTGTGGCCAGGTCCACCACACCGGAAGCAAACGATGTCGTTCGTACAATCTCGTCGGAAGTGCCCCTCCTCGAAGCACCTGAAGCATAGGCCTGCGACCTTCGGCGAGACCTCCCTCCTCGGCCGTGCCGAGGTCTCCCCATGCGCAGCATGCCCCCGAACACTGAGTCAGCGCCTCCACATCTCCTTATTACGCGTCAGCAACGGCTGCCTCCAAGAAAGCCGCCGCGTCCGGCGCGACCACCGCACCTGTGACCGGGGTGGGAGGGGGGGCACGACCCATCGCCTCCAAGCCCGCCGAGCTCGAGGATAGGCCGAGGCCGGCACCACCGGGCGCTCACCGGAGGGATGGAAGGTGGAGTTGACTGAGCGGGGGCTCGTCGCCATGGGAGCGAGGGGACGGACGGGGCGACGGTCAGGGGACTAGCGGAGTGGGCGGTGGCCGGCGGGGTCGAAGTGACCGACGACGGGAAAGGTGGACCTAAGGAAAATGGTAACCTAAGGATGCAAGGATAGCCTTTTTCTCGAGAAAGGAAAACGCGATTTTTTTTCCATTCAACCACATGATATTATGATATTGTAACGATTACATCGAACATGTGTAGTTTTGTTTGAAAAAAAACAGCGTCCACAATGTGGATCTAACTTTCGCGGGCCGATGGATGGATTTTGTAGGCCCATAAGGCCACCAACCCAGATGGTGCCAAAAGGCGAGGACTGATTGTACAAGAAAGGCTAGAGGGAGAGCATGGAAGTGGTGATAACGCATCAGCATCGGGCAACGGGTAGTGAATGGACTAAGTTATGGAAGACGGATGTGCCATCGAAGGTGAAGCTGTTTTTATGGCGTTTAGCACGCAGCTCTATCCCAAAAGCGGAACTACTCCACCATAGAAACATGTCGACTACTTCTACATGTGTGTTTTGCGGTGCCAGGGATTCATGGAGACATGCTTTGCTTGAGTGCGCGATGGCAAGCAGTGTGTGGGCGCTATCTGACGATTCTCTTGTTGAACAGATGAGTCAGCATGATGGTGAGAATGCAAGGGAATGGATTTTTGCTCTGAAGGATGCTCTCTCGCATGAACGTTTTGTATGCATGACGGTTACCTTGTGGGCAGTGTGGGCAGCTAGAAGGAAAGCTATATATGAGGATATATTCCAGAGTCCGCATGCAACACACATATTCATTAACTCGTTCTTGAGCGATCTTCAAGTGATCAAGAACGTGACCAATACTGTTGTGCAGGCCAGAACGGCGCGACCAACTCATTGGCTGCAGCCGCCGTTGGGCACATCCAAAATTAATGTTGATGCAGCCTGCATGGAGAGTTCAAGTGTTGGTGAGGTAGCAGCGGTGTGCAGAAGCAGGGAGGGTATCTTTCTCGGTGCGTCCACTGTCGTGTTCAAGGGCATCTCTGACCCTACGACACTGGAAGCAATGGGAGTCAGGGAATCGATGGCACTAGCAGAGGATCTCCACTTACAAGCGATTCATGTGGCAACGGATTGCATGGACGTGGTGAACGGTATCAAGCAGAGGAGTAACCCGATCTATGGGGCCATTATACATGAGATCATAGAGTACTTTAGTAGCTTTAATTCTTGCACTTTTGTTCCTGAGTTTAGGAGCTTGAATGTCGAGGCTTACAATCTAGCGAAGCATGCTTTGGGAGTGGGGTTTGGTCGCCATATCTGGTTAGGCCACCCCGATGATCTTACTTTCGTTCCTATAAATATTGTGACGGTCTAATAAAAGCTTCGCTTGATTGTCTCAAAAAAAAACTTGAAATACTCCGGCTTGGCGCCCGAAGGTAACCGTCTCAACCAACCGAACAGCTTTGGCTTCCCATCTTCTCCCCGTCGCCGGAGCGCCAAGAAACCAAGAACCCACTCCCCGTCTCCAACGCGCAGAGCCCAAGCGACCGATGGAGCAGTTCCACGAAGGCCACCACGTTCGGCTGCGCAGCAGCCAGCTCGTCACGTACCTGTACGCCGACGACAACGGGCTTGGCGTCTCCCTCCACCACCGCCGGCGTCGGTGAACGCGGCGTGGGAGGTGCGCTTGCACCATGGCGAACACGAGGTCTATCTGTTTCTCTGCAGCGCCGCCTACGGGCTCTACCTCGCCGCCACGGCGCCGCGCGGCCGCCGTGCGCGCCGCGTCGTGCAGCACAACTACAACCATCCGGAGTTGGAGGCAAAGGTTTGGTCTGCCACCCTGTCAGAATCCGGGAACGAAGTCCTCCTCAACAACTTCGAGGGCGGCTGCCTCCGCGCCAACGCGACGGCGCCGTACCTCGACCGGAACAACAGCGTCAGCGTCCTCGACATCGGAAACGTCACCACGATGATGCACTGGGTCGTGGAGCCCATCCCCGCCAGGGAGGGCATGCCTCCCCTTCCACCTCCGACTGAGGTGAGTCCGCCATGCTCGCTTCTTGATTTCTCCCGAATTTGCACGAATTGGTCTCTTGGATGTTGTTAACATGCGTGATGCGTCGGAAGATTGCAATTTTGCAAATCGTGTTAATTTCATTCATCTCGGAGCCAAATCCTGTTAATTTCTTGGCTCTCTTCTTGCCAGATTTGAGATTCTTGGTTGCCAGTTGCCGCCACTGTTTCTTTGGCTTCTTGCGCCTCCGCATCTCAGATTCGGATTTGATATCTCCTGGCAAGAGATGGTTCTTTGCGACTCAACTGCAGGTTGCCTTCCCGGCCGCCGCCATGTTGCATCATTGGCGGGCGATCCAGTACGTGTGGCCGAACGTCGACCGCGGCTCGTTCTGGTTTTGGGGGAGGTCCGTGTTCCACCTGAGGAACGAGCTGGCCAGCCGGCTGGCCATCGACGTCGCCAACCTCGTCATGTGCCTCCGCACAGATATTGCCTGGGTTACCCCACTCCTCGTCGACCTGCCGAGAAACCACCAGACCCTCCTCATCGTCGTCGTCGTCGCGGGCACACCTGGTGAGACTCGTATATGCACACTAGTCTTGAAGTTGTCCACATGTTTTGGGTTTCAGTGCTAATCTGCATTGTGCTTTGGAAAGCGTTCCAACCTGTTGCAAATCTCAAAACAGTTTACTGAAACTTCTGCTTATCTGTTTCAGTTAGGAGTTAGAACCATTCGGAAATATTCTGAGCAGCATGATGTAGGATTACAGGTATCAGTAAAAGTTGCTGAATCAAATCCACACTGAACCACACTGAACATTGATATAGAAAGAACCACAGCACATTACATTGTTTTGATGTTTTGTACAGCAGCTTTCCTTTTGATATTCGTATTTAAACTTGTTTGACTATTTTTCTGCTAATTTCAGTCCATGCGGCGCTGCGGTACCCGGATGTCGATGCAGAGTAGAGAGATACCGGAGCCAGGACTCCTAGGAGTACGGTTTGCCTCTTCGGAAGTGTCAGCCGCCTACTGTTGAGATATGGGTTCAGGAGAACCTAGCAGTTCTTGTTTTTCTGCTAGCTAAACTTGACTTGTTCTCCCTGCAGTATAGGAAACCTATTTGCGCTGGCAGGCATCACGGTTCGAAAATTCTGAAACTGTTTGAACAACGGTGCGGTGATATTAGTCTGTAATGCATTTGACAATGGCCACTACTTCAACGTTGCTAGCTGCATTTCTCTTAGGTGTTGACACAGATGTGGTGGTTCTTGCAGTCATAGCTTAAAAAACCGGACCGGACCGGCGGTCGAACTGGAAAAAACAGAAACCGGGAGGCTCAACGATTTTTTAAGCAAATAAGACCGTTGTGCAATCAGACCGGAGAAAACCAGTCGAACCGGCCGGTTTTATGGAAAACCGGCAAAAATACCGGGCCATTAAACCGGGAAAAAACAGGAAAATGTTTTAGTAGAAATTGGGAGAAGTGGAATTTGATCCCAGGTCGTGTGAGCAGTACGCGGGGCCTGCCCACGGCCCAATAAACAACTCAGTTGTGATACTTTGTTGTCCAGTACATGGAAATACTTTTATTTGACCATGTTTCACACTATATTAGCGCACATATTACTCAACATATATTATTTTATTGCTTAAAAAACCGATAAACGAACCGGTGAACCGGCGATCCGACCGATAAAAACCTGAACCGACAACCTTTCGGTTCAATTTCCGGTTCGGTTTTTTAAACTATGCTTGCAGTGAGTTGAGCACTTGAGTTTTGTTATTCTGCTGAAAGTTACAGTCCATCAGCATAAAATAAATTTCTGATTCGACAACTATCCGAATTCTGAACATGGCGACCCTAATGCGCTTGGACACTCTGCCTATAAGTTTCAGTCTATTTTCACTAGCACCTACAATTCTGAACATGGTGATGCTGATGCACCTGCGATTACTCAATTGAAAGCAGAAAACCGAAACTGAAAATGCTACTGCACCTATCATCTGAATAACACGTGAACAAAGTTCAGGTTTTATACCTGGCCCTAACACTATAAGAATACTAATTTCTGCAGATTATATTGTTCTCATGCTTTGTGCATCAACTGTCCTGTTGATCTGACACTTTTGTTTAGCAAAATTATGAGATTTTTTTTATATGCAGCAATAGTTGAATGACAACTTTTGGTAAGAACTCGCGGAGCATCTTTTGCTTGCTTCTTGTTTCTCTCACAACTTTCAGTAAGAACACCGAACAGTCACAGGGGTTGTAAAAGCCACACGGATTTTGTCGTCATATTTTAAGTTCTATTTTCAACAGATTGACTACAGTTTGGTAGAAATTTAGGACAGTTGAAGGATAGTGTAAATTTTTCTAGAGTTCAAGGGATGACATATCGGATCGAGCCCCCATCATCCTCCGCCACTAGCCAACCGCCCCGCGCCTTCCACCGGGGATCGCCACTACTGCTAACTTTGGGACTTTAAAAGCAAAACCAGTCAGGCCGCCGGAGTTGCTAGGACTGCGGAGTGCTGCGAGCTGGTGCTGCCGGCTTTCTTCGATGCCATCGGAGTTTGGTACGCAGGCGAGAAAGTCTGGATCGCATGGTCTAGAAGGTGGATGTTGTTTTGATTTCCTACATCCGTGGAGCCTAGCTAGCAGCCGCCGGGGAGTAGAGTCAGATGGTGATGACCACCGTAGCTTTTTGATCCATCGGTCTCACATTCCAAATCTTGGCACGTATGCAAAATCTTTTAGACTTGTAGATGAAAGAGCTTCTTCCTAATGAAAAATATTTCCATTTCGCAATCTTTCATTATCACACACAGACACACATACAGACACACACACACGCAATAATTATCAAAGTCAAAAATAAAAAATTCATTCTATATTTTTCTGTAATTTCATGGTGCACCTGCTATCACCTAAAATTTCATCCGTTGGGAATAAAAAGAAGTGAAGTAAATATCGTATGTGGTATCATCTGTAGTGTCTATTCAGCTGCAAATCCTCTTGGCTGCTCGCTCGTTGGTGGTATCGGCTGTGGAGAGATGTTTCTGGGTCCGTATCGTCTCTAACAAGACATTCTCAAATTGTGTGACCGTCTCCTCATCTTCGGATGGAGGCGGTAGAAAGATGAGAGGCGAGAGTAGATTGGAACGGTAGCCACTATAAATTGCCCATCGACGGCAGATCTTTTGTGGAGTTGGCGGGAGTATGAGTTTCTGACTCCATTTCATAGGCTCCTTGTTGGCAATTAGCGAGTGGCCGCATATGTCGTACTTGTACAACATGTCGCCTAACATGTAGCACAAGATCTCACCGTCTTCAAGCCAAGCGCCCCGGGGTGCATTGCTCCGAATGCCACGGGAAACTTTTTCAGAATCAAGGTCGAAGTTGTAGAGCAGATCCCAGTTTAGCTTGGTGTTATCGTCATTGGTGGTGGCGTCGAGCCAATCTAGCGGCGGCATGACCCGGAGCTGGACCTTGGGGTGGTGCTCCCATTCGCCGGTGTTCACGGCCAAGCACAACCGGCCACGTAGTTCGAAGGCGTTCACAGGCGTGTTGGCCTCGATGCGTGGGAGATGGTACGTGCAATGCATCTCGCTCGCCACGTCAATTGCCAGTATCCTGTGAGTCCGTCTGCCGTTTCCATTGTTCTTGTCAATCAACACATATAGCTCGCCGTTGACGAGCACCGGCAGATGGCTGCCGTGCACGGGGCTGAGCTGGGAGAGGTACGGGCGTCGACGCCACCCGCTGGACTCACCCAAGGTGTATACGTCCAGGTATTTATTATCAAGCGTCCTTGAGCCCGTACACCGGAACAGTTTGAGCTCCTTGGTGGTCGGACTGAATCCCAAGGCGACGAGATCGTCCAAGCCGTACCCAGGCGGCATGGGGAGTGCCAGCCTCTCGCCGGTGGCGGGGTTGCAGACAAACACCGGCGGCACCTCCCTGTTGATCGTCGCCGGCGCAAAGCAGAGGAAGGCCCCGCAGACGTTGGTAAGGCGGTACTCCGGCGGGAGGGTGAGTATGGGCGGCACATAGGCTTTGCCAGCGAGACGTTGAAGATGATGGCCTCGACCAAGCAGCAACGCTTCTCCTGACGCTCCGACACGAGCAGCACCTCCCACGGCGCGGCCACGACGGCATGGCTGGCAGCATGGAGTTTGCGGAAGGTGGAGTAAATTGCATGAAACCACCACTTTGAAAGCTAGCTTTGCAGAAAACACTATAATACATTTTTTTGGCAGAAAACACTACGTCTTCGATAATCTTTTTGCAAAAACCACTGATCGGCGGATCTAGCTCTGTTAAGCGTGTTTATGATAGATGGGGCCCATTTCCTGCTTACGTGGCATAACGGTTTAGGTTTAATGCAAAAACACCCTCCAACTTTCTCCCCCTGCTTCCTAGGCCCTCCAATCACGCCACAGCCCTTCCCCTCGCTCCCAACCTCTCTCCCTCCGCAGCCGGCAAGCGTGCACACGAGCTCAGTGCCGCCCCTCCATCCCCGTTGACCATGGGACGGCGCCGGGATGAAGAAGAAAAGGCCAGGGTCAGCGCCAGAGCCCGACACCGGCAGGACGGCCGCCATTGGGAGTCGTCGTTGTCGATTGTCGTTCCTCCACAAGGACGCTGTGACTGAGGCAGTCGGGTCAGTGAGCGGAGGAGCAGGGGCATCCTGGGGAAGAAGAGGGCGGGAGGGCAAGGGAGACGACCTGGGAAAGAAGAGAGCGGGAGGGCAAAGACTGGAGCAGCAGGGGCGGTCACCGATGCACCAGGACGGCGTGTGCATCTAGCTGGCGGCCGGCAGGCCGGCGACGTCTACCACGGAGGAGCAGTTCCACCACTGATGCACCACGGCGTACTGTAGCACGACGGCAGGGCGGCGACGCCCACCATGACGGCAGGACGACGGTGCCCACCACGCCAGATCTCGTCGGGGAGGAGCAGTTTGACCATGAAGGAGGACGAGGACCCCCGATCCAGATCTCGTCGGGGAGGAGCGGTTCCACCACGGAGGAGGACGAGGACCCCCCGATCCAGATCCTCGTCGGGGAGGAGAAGCTTCACCACAGAGGAGCATTGGGGAGGAGAAGGACGACATGTGGTGGTGGGGAATCGCCGGTCGGCCATGGTCAACGTGAGGTCGAGGGCGGGATGAGGCTAATTTGCACGAGCTCCAGTGGTGGTCAATTGCGTTTTTCATTTTTTTTATTTGAGGGTGTTTGTGTAAAATTTGAGGGTCTAGTTTGTAATTTTAGATTAAAACCCATCTAACACAAAAAGTTACCCATCTAACAGAAAATGGGCCCCATCTGTCATAAACACTCTTAACAGAGCCAGATCCGCCGATCAGTGGTTTTGCAAAAAGATTACTGAAGATATAGTGTTTTTTGCAAAAAAAAAATAAGTATTGTAGTGTTTTTCGCAAACCTAACCTTCAAACTGGTGGTTTTTTACAATTTACTCCAGAAGGTGGGGTTTTTGACGACGAAGAACCATTGCCATGAGACAGAGGAACACCGCGTGACGTCCCTGGTGGGCAGCCTTAGTAGAATATCACGTAGGATCTCAGCAGGGATCTCCCGGTTGCCCTCGGCAGAGTTTGGTTCCGCCATCGATCAGATCGGCTCGTGCAGGGTGAACAGCAGAGCTCCTTATTTATGTCCTACTGTATTATATATAATGCGCAGGCGCCGCTGCTCTAATTTGTATCCGACAGATAATCGACTAATTGAGTCCGAAGGTAGCAGTGGCGGAGCTAGCGAGATATTACTGAGGGGGCAAATAGCCAAATATAACTGTCTGGAGAGGCCAAATACTATATTTATCTTACTTTATGTCATCCTAAACAGTGTTTCTTCACAAAATATTCATGGGCTGGGGGGCCATGGCACCTGCAGCACAACACATAGCTCCGCCGGTGGAAGGCAGCATGGGGCAAAATTATACTCCGTATATCCTTTTGTTTTTGACAGGTACAGTATTACTACTACTGAACGTGTAGATGATGTTGGCCTAGTCTCTGCGAGAAACGACTGGATTTCTGCAAAGCTCCGAACTATGGCCCAGTTTCCTGGAACACGGCACAAAACGTACGTAAAACAAGAGTATCATATAGATGCCACTGTTAGCTCCCCGAACAGCATGGACTGGCGCCTCACTTGCGTTTATGGGGAGGCCCAGGTCGGAGAGCGGTATAAAACTTGGGATACGCTAAAATCTTTGGTCTCGGCTATCCCTCTGCCCTGGCTGTGCTTAGGTGACTTCAATGAGGTATTACATGCCCATGAACATGTCGGATCAGAGCAAAGGCGTGCCACCCAGATAGCTGGCTTTCGGGATGCGATGGACGTCTGCGCTCTAGATGATTTGGGTTACCAAGGGCGACCCTGGACCTTTGAGAAGAAGACAGCAGGCGGCACATATTGCCGAGTACGGCTTGATCGTGCTATGGCAAACAGCGACTGGATTGCTATGTATCCTCATGTCATGTTATTTCATGAACATGCAGCCACTTCTGACCACTATCCCATCCGGCTGCAGCTAGAACCACGCCCTGTTCCTAGCCAGGGGAGAAAGATCTTCCGGTACGAACTGTATTGGGAGAGGCACGCTGATTATAAAGCCGCTCTTGACAGCCTATGGGCGCAGGAACCAGGAGCGAATACTGTGGCCGATTTGAATAAGAAGCTTACAAACTTGTCTGTTTCTCTGACCCAATGGAGTGGTGCCACGATTGGGCAAGTGTCCAGAGAAATTAAGAAACTGAAGAAAGCCCTTGCAAATTTCCAGAATGACCCCCAGAGAATCTCGCCGTCGCATGCAGAGGTCAAGACGGTGGATAGGCTCGTCGAGCTTTTTCACATGGAAGAAATCATGCTCCGTCAGAGATCCCGGGTGGACTGGCTTACGGACAGCGACAAGAACACAAAGTACTTCCAACGCCGAGCTAGCATGCGGCGACGGAAGAACCAAATAAAAAATCTCCAACGTGACGATGGTTCGACGACGCAGGATGTGCCCGAGATGTCGAACTTGGTGAACTCTTTCTACAAAAACCTTTTCACCTCTGAGGGCACGTCGGGGATGAATGAGGTTCTGGATACTGTCCCGTATAAGGTAACAAGCGAGATGAATGAAAACCTGACCGCTCCGTACACATCGGAGGAGGTCAAGACGGCCCTGTTTCAAATGTATCCTACGAAGGCACCAGGACCAGATGGATATCCTGCTCACTTTTTTCAAAGGCATTGGGCTTTATGCGGTAATGAGGTGACCGATGTGGTTCTTCGGATTCTTCAGGGAGAGGAGAGCCCGGAGGTTATTAATGAAACTATTTTAGTTCTCATCCCAAAGGTAAAGGACCCTACACAGCTCACGCAATTCCGCCCCATAAGTCTTTGTAACGTTCTTTACAAGATTGCTTCAAAGGTTTTGTCCAATAGACTTAAAATCATTCTTTCTGATATTATCTCCAAGGAGCAATCTGCTTTTGTTCCAGGAAGATTGATCACCGACAATATCATAACGGCATATGAATGTTTGCACTTCATGAAAAGGAACAAGGCACAAAGAAACCGGTTTTGTGCAGTTAAGCTGGACATGATGAAAGCCTACGGTAGAGTCGAGTGGAGCTACCTGGAGGCTATAATGTTAAAGATGGGGTTTGCTCCCTCTTGGGTGGCTCTGATCATGAGAATGGTGAGTTCGGTAAAATTCTCAGTTTTATTCAATGGCAGCAAACTCGAAGAATTCTTGCCATCCAGAGGGATCCGATAGGGGGACCCAATTTCTCCATACCTATTCTTGATTGCAGCGGAGGGCCTTTCGTGCCTATTAAAAAATACAAATGAATCATCGCACCTCAGTGGTATTCGAGTAGCTCCATCGGCACCGCCGGTAAGCCACTTGCTTTTCGCAGATGATAGCCTGCTGTTTGTCAAGGCCAGTGTTGACGGAGCAAATGAGTTGTCCTCCTTGTTAGACTCTTATTGTCATGCCTCGGGTCAGAGAGTCAATCTTTCAAAATCTTCGGTATTCTTCAGTAAGGGATGCCCAAACAATATCAGAACCGAAGTAAAACAGGTACTCAATATAACCAACGAATCCCTATCAGAAAGATATTTGGGTATGCCCTCTGATGTAGGCAATAACAAGAATGGTACTTTCAAGTTTCTGAAGGATAGAGTGTGGAACAAAGTTAAAGGTTGGCTTGAAAAAATTCTTTCCGTAGGGGGGAAAGAATTCCTGATCAAATCAGTGGCTCAGGCCGTTCCGGTTTACTCAATGTCATGCTTCAAACTCCCTCGGGGACTTTGCGAGCATTTGAATTCTCTCATAAGGAAATTTTGGTGGGGCAGCAAGGACGGCAAGAGAAAGGCACACTGGGTGTCCTGGAGTACCATGACTAGGCCTAAGCAGTGCGGGGGTCTTGGCTTCCGAGATATCGAACTGTTTAACCTCGCCCTTCTCGCGAGACAGGCGTGGCGCATCTTATCGGAACCACACACCCTAAGCGTGAGGATTCTAAAGGCCAAATATTTCCCAACAACAGAATTTCTTCATGCTGAACTTGGATCTTCTCCATCGCAAGTGTGGAGAGCCATATTGGAAGGGAGGGACACATTGTCACAAGGTCTTATACAACGGATCGGAGACGGCGAGACTACGAAGATATGGCACCACAACTGGTTGCCGCGTGCCCACAATATGAGGCCGATCACGAGCAGGATCCCTAATCCACCGCAGCTAGTTGGTGAATTGATTTTGCCGGATGCGTCATGGGATAGACAGACTATCACTCAAGTTTTCCTGCCAACTGATGCAGCAGCCATCTTCTCAATCCCACTGTGCACCAAGCATATTGATGATTTCTGGTCTTGGGCTCATGAGAAAAACGGAGTTTTTTTTAGTCCGTTCGGCGTATCGCATGCTAGTCACCACAAAACACAGCCGCGAAGCTTGGCTGGAGGGGCGCTCAGATTCTTCCAACTCTAAAGGTGAACAAAAGTCATGGTCCAAGTTATGGAAAGTAGATGTGCCTTCAAAGGTCAAAATTTTCCTCTGGAGATTAGCCCAACAGTCGATTCCGACAGCGGACGTGTTACATCATCGGAACATGTCGACAGTGGACACTTGCGGGCTGTGCGGTGCAACAGATTCCTGGCAGCACTCCCTTCTTCATTGCCATGTTGCTCGTTCTGTTTGGGCTTTGCAACAGCCGGAGATTTTCCAGGTACTAACTGATGTTGGCTATCGTAGTAATTTCAAATTTTTCCTACGCACACGCAAGATCATGTGATGCATAGCAACGAGAAGGGGGAGTATGATCTACATACCTAGTAGATCGACAACGGAAGCGTTTGGTTGATATAGTCGTACGTCTTCACGATCCGACCGATCAAGCACCGAAACTACGGCACCTCCGAGTTCTAGCACACGTTCAGCTCGATGACGATCCCCGGACTCCGATCCAGCAAAGTGTCGGGGAAGAGTTCCGTCAGCACGATGGCGTGGTGACAATCTTGATGTGCTACTGCTGCAGGGCTTCGCCTAAGCACCGCTACAATATTATCGAGGACTATGGTGGCTGGGGGCGCCGCACACGGCTAAGGAATAGATCACGTGGATCAACTTGTGTGTTCTAGGGTGCCTCTGCCTCAGTATATAAAGGACCAAAGGGGGGAGGCTGGCCGGCCACATAGGGCGCGCCAGGAGAGTCCTACTCCCTCTGGGAGTAGGATTCCCCCCCCCCCCCCAATCCTAGTTGGAATAGGACTTGTGGAGGGGGAAAAGAGAGAGAGGGGCCGGCCCCCTTTCCTTGTCCAATTCGGACCAAGGGAAGGGAGGGGCGCGCGGCCCATGTAGGGCTGCCTCTTCTCTTTTCCACTAAGGCCCATCATGGCCCATTCAGCTCCCGGGGGGGTTCCGGTAACCTCCCGGTACTCCGGTAAAATCCCGATTTCACCCGGAACACTTCCGATATCCAAACATAGGCTTCCAATATATCAATCTTTATGTCTTGACTATTTTGAGACTCCTCGTCATGTCCGTGATCACATCCGGGACTCCGAACAACCTTCGGTACATCAAAATGCATAAACTCATAATATAACTGTCATCGTAACCTTAAGCGTGCGGACCCTACGGGTTCGAGAACAATGTAGACATGACCGAGACATGTCTCCAGTCAATAACCAATAGCAGGACCTGGATGCCCATATTGGCTCCTACATATTCTACGAAGATCTTTATCGGTCAGACCGCATAACAACATACGTCGTTCCCTTTGTCATCGGTATGTTACTTGCCCGAGATTCGATCGTCGGTATTCCAATACCTAGTTCAATCTCGTTGCCGGCAAGTCTCTTTACTCGTTCTGTAATACATCATCCTGCAACTAACTCATTAGTTGCAATGCTTGCAAGGCTTAAGTGATGTGCATTACCGAGAGGGCCCAGAGATACCTCTCCGACAATCGGAGTGACAAAACCTAATCTCGAAATACACCAACCCAACATGTACCTTTGGAGACACATGTAGTACTCCTTTATAATCACCCAGTTACGTTGTGACGTTTGGTAGTACCCAAAGTGTTCCTCCGGTAAACGGGAGTTGCATAATCTCATAGTTATAGGAACATGTATAAGTCATGAAGAAAGCAATAGCAACATACTAAACGATCGGGTGTTAAGCTAATGGAATGGGTCATGTCAATCAGATCATTCACCTAATGATGTGATCCCGTTAATCAAATAACAACTCTTTGTCTATGGTTAGGAAACATAACCATCTTTGATTAACGAGCTAGTCAAGTAGAGGCATACTAGTGACACTCTGTTTGTCTATGTATTCACACATGTATTATGTTTCCGGTTAATACAATTATAGCATGAATAATAAACATTTATCATGAAATAAGGAAATAAATAATAACTTTATTATTGCCTCTAGGGCATATTTCCTTCAGTCTCCCACTTGCACTAGAGTCAATAATCTAGATCACATCACCATGTGATTAACTTCGATAGTTCACATCATCATGTGATTAACACCCATAGTTCACATCGCCATGTGACCAATACCCAAAGGGTTTACTAGATTCAGTAATCTAGTTCACATTGCTATGTGATTAACACCCAAAGAGTACTAAGGTGTGATCATGTTTTGCTTGTGAGAGAATCTTAGTCAACGGGTCTGCCACATTCAGATCCGCATGTATTTTGCAAATTTCTATGTCAACAATGCTCTGCTTGGAGCTACTCTAACTAATTGCTCCCACTTTCAATATGTATCTAGACCGAGACTTAGAGTCTTCTAGATCAGTGTCAAAAACTTGCATCGACGTAACCCTTTACGACGAACCCTTTTTTTCAAGTCCATAATCGAGAAACATATCCTTATTTCACTAAGGATAATTCTGACCGCTGTCCAGTGATCTACTCCTAGATCACTATTGTACTCCCTTGCCAAATCAGTGCAGGGTATACAATAGAACCACTACCCAAACCACTCACCTAAGCCTAACATCAAAAGCCGGAAGCCCCAGCTGAGCCACATACCGGGTCTGGGGCACAATCCGGTCAGACGCACTCGTGTGTCGTCGCCGCCATCTTCCACAGGTCCGTCTTTAGATCATATTGAGGTTTCTACCTTGTCTGGCCACTCTGCATCGACGTCACCATGACGCCAGACAGCTACCTCCTCCTGCGCGAGTCCATCTCCGCGCATCGGACGCCGAGCCTCCACAGCGCCATGCCGCCGATCTCCGCCGCCATCAATGTGTGAGATGACGTACCGCTCCACCATCCCCCAGCCATCATTTGCTCCAAAACGATGCCCCCGGGAGGGAAAGCGATAAAACGCCATCATCGTCCAATCCGGAATACCCAGATCTAGGGTTTCCCCCAGAGCATCCCGAGCCTGATGACGCAGACTGCAACGACGATGCCTCGACAAGGGAACGACATCTAAGACGCCGTCATCGTCCGCCATGACCGCAGCCAGCACGATTTTCATCGGCAGTTGCTCCACCAGACGTGCGCCACTGACGTCACTGGTCCCTTCAACCAGAATAAACTCCAAAACGATGCCCTAAAGAGGGACTACGACGCAAAATCGCCGTCATCGCTCGATCCCAAGGAGATCTAGAGTTCCCCCCGGTGTTGCCCGCGCTGTCAAGGAACAGACAAGGGTAGAATCCCAGCGGATCTGCCCAGCTGACGACGAGTCGCACCCGCCACCGTGCCGACGGCGGACCAACGATCAAGGCCCACGCTTGGGTATAGATCCGGCCGCGCCGCCGCGACCCGGTCCGGTCACGCCGCCGCCGTCCTTGATGACTGCGACGCACCAGATCGCGAGGGCTCCTGCCGCGGGGGAGTGAAGTCGCCGAGGCGCCGCCACCACCTGCCGTGGCGTCCGGCCCGCCGCCACGCTCCGGCCCAGGGGCGCCGGCCCGCGCCAGCCCCACGCGAGCGAGAGCTGTCAGACGCGATCCCATAACCCTCCTGCTGCCGATCTGATCGATGACAGGACATGGTGCAAACTCTGCCGACGGCAGGGATCCAGGGACGTCACGTGCTGCTCCGCCGTCTCATGGCAATGTTTCTTCGCCATCAAAAACCCCACCTTCCGCAGGCTGCACGCCGCCAGCCAAGCCGTCGCGACGGCGCCGTCGGAGGTGCTGCTCGTGTCGGAGCGTCAGGACAAGCACCGCTGCTTCGTCAAGACCAGCATCAACGTCTCGCTGCAAAAGCCCATGTGCCGCATTTCCTTGCCACCGGAGTACCGCCTTACCAACGGCTGCGGGTGTTCCTCTGCTTTGCGCCAGCGACAATGCACATGGAGGGGTGGCCAGTGTTCATGTGCAACCCCATCACCGGCGAGAGGCTGCCACTCCCCAGGCCGCCTATGTGCCGCTTGGACGATCTTGTCGCCTTGGGATTCAGCCCGTCCACCCAGGAGCTCAAGCTGTTTCGGTATACTGGAACAGGGTTAATGACGACTGATAATAACAAATACCTGGACGTATACACCTTGGGAGAGCCCAGCGGGTGGCGCCAATGCCCCAACCTCTCCCGGCACAGCCCCGTGCATGGCAGCCATCGGCCGGTGCTCGTCGACGGCAAGCTATATGTGCTGATTGACAGGAACGATAGAGATGGCAGACGAACTTTGCAGGATACTGGTGATTGACGTGGCGAGCGAGACGCACTGCACGTACCGTCTCCCACGCATTGAGGTCAACGCGCCCATGAACGCCCTTGAACTACGTGGCCGGTTATGCATGGCTGTGAACACCGACAAATGGGAGTACCACCCCAAGGTCCAGCTCTGGGTCATGGCGCCGCCAGATTGGCTTGACGCCGCCACCACCAGTGACGACAACACCAATCTAAAATGGAATCTGCTCTACAGCTTCGACCTTGATTCCATAAAAGTTTCCCGCGAGCTTTGGAGGGGTGCACCCCGGGGCATCTGGCTTGAAGACAACCGTTAGCATTCATTCGTGTCATAGACAATCTAGGTGCATATTTGTTTTTCTTTTCTTGTACGTGTCCATGCCGTGGGCATGTTGCATAGCTGCGTGCGTGTGTGTAGCCCGGGTCGTGCGCTAGGCAGCCCGGGGCACTGGCCACTACCAGTTCAACGTGGGATGGCACGTTGTGCGTGCTGGGAGTGCCGGAAGTATAGGATCAGCTGTTAGCTTAGTCTGCATGTAGCTCAAGTTATAAGGAATAAGGAGAAAAACAGAAAAGCCGCAGGAAGTGTGCGCGGCACAAAAATCTCTTGTCATCGTGTTTCAGTTACAGAGAGCGTGAGAGTCCATCTTCAGTGAGAGAGAGAGAGAGATCGCCGGCGACGACAAGTGGCATCAGAGCCCCGTTGACATCCTGTGGACATGGCCGGCGGCAAGGCGGCCGGCAGCAAGGCGCCGGCTGATGCGGCCAAGGCGGGCGGCTCCAGGTCGAAGACGCCGCCACGGTCGCGGTCCCCGTCACGGTCGCCCTTGAGGCGCGGCCGGAGCCGCACGGTGCGCGGGCGCGAGCTCGCGGCACCTGTGGTGCAGAAGGTGATCCGGGAGTCCGGATCGACAAATTGGCCGATGCTCACGAAGACGAACTACAACGACTGGTCTCTGCTCATGAAAGTGAAGCTGGAGGCGCGTGGCTACTGGAACGCCATCGAGCGCGACGACGTCGACTTCCACGAGGACCGCATGGCGATGGAGGCCATACTTGGAGCAGTGCCGCCCGAGATGGTGGGGACACTGGACGTCAAGCCGACGACAAAGGCGGCGTGGGATGCGATCGCCACCATGCGCATCGGCGGTGACCGGGTGCGCGCGGCCAAGGCGCAGTCTCTAGCGCGGGAGTTCAAGACCATCGAATTCCGCGACGGCGAGTCCGTGGACGATTTCGCGATGCGGCTCGGGTCCATGATCACCAGCCTGAACGTCCTGGGCGACAAGGTCACCGAGGAGAAGGCGGTGCGCAAGTTCCTTCGTGTGGTGTCGCAGCGCTACGCACAAATTGCTATGTCCATTGAGATGCTTGTTGATCTCTCTACTTTGAGTATAGAGGATTTGACAGGGCGCCTCAAGGCTGTCGAGGAGCGCCTCGACCACGGGAGCGCCGGCCGCACCGGCGGGCAGCTGATGCTGACCCACGAGGAGTGGCTGGCACGCACTAAGTCACAGGCCCCAGGCGAGGGGTCATCTCGCGGCAAGCCATCAGGAAGAGGCGGCCGCGGCGGAGGCCGTGGAAACGGCCAGCGTGGCGGAAAAGGCAAAGATGGTGGCGTGTCCAGCGGCGGCGGGCAGGGCTCGTCGGGCGGCGGCCATCATTTCAAGGGGACTTGCCACAACTGTGGGATCCACGGGCACATGGCCCGGGATTGCTACAGGCCCAAGCGCGAGCGCAAGGAGGAGGCAAACCTCACGCAGGCTGCGGAGGAGCAGCCGGCTCTACTGATGGCAGTCCACGCTGGGCTGGTGCAGATCGCCGACGAGCCAGCGCACGAGCATGTCAACCTGAACGAGGAGAAGGTGATCCCTACGGCGAGCCCGACTGATGTGTGGTACCTCGATACGGGGGCCAGTAATCACATGACCGGAGACCGCAACATGTTCTCATCCATCGACGAGACCGTACTGGAACCGTCAAGTTCGGTGACGGGTCGGCCGTCGACATCCGCGGCAGAGGCTCCGTCATGTTCATGTGCAAGAACCAAGCACACCGCGTCCTCACGGAGGTATATTTGATTCCCGGATTGCAAAGTAACATTATAAGTCTAGGACAGCTTGATGAGGTGGGATGCAAGACCGTAGTTGAGGCCGGCGAGATGTGCATCTTCCACGCCGAGCGCATGTTGCTGGCGAGGGTGAGGCGATCACCCAATCGCCTGTACAAGTTGCAGCTGCAGATCACCTCCCCCGTCTGCCTCCTTGGGAAGGCGGACGACGCACTGTGGCGCTGGCATGCGCGCTACGGGCACCTGCACTTTCGTGCCCTGCACGACCTCGCCGCACGAGACATGGTCATAGGCATGCCCATGCTTGATCGGGAGCAGCAGCTGTGTGATGGGTGCGCCATCACGAAGATGCACAGGGCTCCGTTCCCGCGCACATCCTCATATCGCGCGGAGCAGGGGCTAGAGCTAGTCCACGGAGACCTGTGTGGCCCCATCTCACCGGCGACACCGAGCGGGAATCGGTTCTTCTTGCTGATCGTCGAGGACTACAGCCGGTTTATGTGGGTCGAGATGCTGCGCACCAAGGACGAGGCCTTTCGCTTCTTCCGCAAGATCAAGGCGCTCGCCGAGACGGAGCACCAAGTGAAGCTGAGGGCGTTCCGGAGTGATCGCGGTGGCGAGTTCAACTCCCTGGAGTTCAAAAGCTACTGCGACGAGAACGGCATCAAGCGGTACACGACGGCTCCCTACTCTCCGCAGCAAAATGGAGTGGTGGAGCGCCGCAACCAGATGGTGGTGGAGATGGCGAGAAGCCTACTCAAGTCTATGCAGGTTCCGGCGCGCTTCTGGGGTGAGGCGGTGAAGACCGCTGTGCACATTCTGAACCGGGCGCCGACGCGTGCGCTCTGCGGTGTCACACCGTACGAGGCATGGCATGGACGGAAGCCGTACGTCTCCTACCTGCGCACATTCGGCTGCACCGCATTCGTGAAGAAGGTCGGGCCGGGCGTCACAAAGCTCTCGGACAGAGCGGCGCCAATGGTGTTGGTGGGGTACGAAGACGGCAGCAAGGCATATCGGGTCTATGATCCGGCAACGCACAAGCTGCACGTCACCCGCGACGTCGTCTTCGACGAGGGCAGGCCATGGAGCTGGGAGACAGCGCCTACTGATGCTGTCGCAGCCGCGACACATGCTGCACCGAGCACTTTCACCGTGGAGTACACGATCACCGCGCCCTCCGACGACGACCCCGCAAGCGAGGCAGGGAGCGGTAGCGCGACACCGGCGACACCAGAAGAGCTGTGTATGCCGTCCCCTGGTACACCGGCTGCACCAAACGAGCCGGCGTTCATCATGCCTCCCACCGGCGAGTCTTACGACTCCGAGGGGTTGCCGCTCCGCTACCGCACGTATGAGGAGCTGATCGACAACACCGACCCGTACGAGCTGGAGTACAGCGGGCTGTGTCTCGTGGCGGCCGAGGAGCCAGCCACTGTCGATCTGGCGCTGGAAGAGGCGTGCTGGAAGCGCGCCATGGACGAGGAGATGAACTGCATAGAGGGCAACCAGACTTGGGAGCTCACCAATCTTCCTCAAGGACAGCATGCGATCGGGCTAAAGTGGGTATTTAAGGTGAAAAAAGACCCACAAGGTAACGTGATTAAGCACAAAGCTCGTTTAGTTGCAAAAGGCTATTCACAGAAACCAGGAGTGGACTTCGACGAGGTGTTTGCACCCGTGGCGCGCGTCTGTGCGGGTGCTCATCACGCTCGCTGCTCGGGGCGGCTGGGAAGTCCATCACATGGACGTCAAGTCCGCGTTTTTGAATGGAGACCTTGCCGAGGAAGTGTATGTCCGGCAGCCGCCGGGCTACATCGACGACAAGAACAAGCACATGGTGCTCAAGCTGCGCAAGGCGCTGTATGGGCTTCATCAAGCTCCTCGCGCATGGAACGCGAAGTTGGACAGCTCTCTGGTGGAGCTCGGCTTCGAGCGGAGTCCCTTGGAGCACGCAGTCTACAGGAGGGCGAAGGAGAATGACTTCCTGATTGTGGGGGTGTACGTTGATGACTTGATCATCACCGGCTCCCGCGCGTATGACATCGTCGAGTTCAAGGAGCAAATGAAGGCGATGTACAGCATGAGCGATTTGGGCCTCCTCTCATATTACCTCGGCGTCGAGGTGAATCGGACGGAGGAGGCGATCACTTTGTGCTAGAGCAGCTACGCGCGGAAGATCGTCAAGTACGCGGGCCTGGAGGGTTGCAACCCTTGCCACACACCCATGGAGAACAGGCTGAAGTTGATGAAGAATGACGGCAGCGACGCCGTCGATCCCACTGAGTACCGGAGCATTGTTGGGAGCTTGTGGTACTTGGTGAATACCCGGCCGGACATCTGCTACGCTGTTGGACTCGTCAGCCGCTACATGGAAGCTCCAACAGCTCTGCACATGGCGGTTGTGAGGCATATACTGAGGTACGTCAGCGGCACGGCGACGTACGGCTGTCGTTATGAGCGGCATGGTTCGTCGCGTCCACGGGTGGTGGGCTACAGCGACATCGACTTCGCTGGTGATCCGGATGACCGCAAGAGCACCACCAGCACAGTTTTCTTCTTCGGCTCCAGCTGTGTACTTTGGGCATCACAGAAACAGAAGACGGTGGCTCTCTCGTCATGTGAGGCGGAGTATATTGCAGCAGCTACGACTGCCTGCCACGGTGTGTGGCTCGGCCGGCTGGTCGGAGAGCTCCAAGGCCAAGCACCCATGGAGGCCAAGCTCCTCGTCGACAACAAGTCCGCGATTACGCTGTGCAAGAATCCGGTTCACCATGACCGGAGCAAGCACATCGACACTCGCTATCATTTCATACGCGAGTGCGTCGAGGAGAAGAGGATCAATGTTCAGCACGTGAGGACGGAGGAATAGGTTGCTGACCTTCTGACCAAGTCGCTCGGGCATGCAAAGTTCGTTGAGTTCAGAAAGAAGCTCGGCATCGTCGACGTGAAAGGAGCAAGCCACGACTGAGGGGGTGATTTGTTAGCATTCATTCGTGTCATAGATAGTCTAGGTGCATATTTGTTTTTCTTTTCTTGTACGTGTCCATGCCGTGGGCATGTTGCATAGCTGCGTGCGTGTATGTAGCCCGGGTCGTTCGCTAGGCAGCCCGGGGCACTCGCCACTACCAGTTCAACGGGGGATGGCACGTTGTGCGTGTTGGGAGTGCCGGAAGTATAGGATCAGCTGTTAGCTTAGTCTACATGTAGCCCAAGTTATAAGGAATAAGGAGAAAAACAGAAAAGCTGCAGGAAGTGTGCGCGGCACAAAAATCTCTTGTCATCGTGTTTCAGTTTCAGAGAGCGTGAGAGTCCATCTTCAGTGAGAGAGAGAGAGATCGCCGGCGACGACAACAACGCGATCTTGTGCTACAGGTTGGGCGACACGTTGTACAAGTACGACACATGCGATCACTCGCTATTTGCTAGCAGTGCGCCTATCCAATGGAATCAGAAACTTCAGCTTCCCCCGACTCCACAAAAGATCTACCGTCGATGGGAAATTTATAGTGGCTATCATTCCAATCTACTCTCACCTCTCATCTTTCGACCGCCTCCGTCCGAGGAGGAGGAGAAGATCACACAATTTGATAATGTCTTGTTAGGGACACTACGACTCAATAAATCGAAAGGTCTCTCCACAGCCAATACCACCGATGAGCCAGCAGCCAAGAGGATTTGCAGCTGAATAGACACTACAGATGCTACCACGCCAGATATATACTTCACTCTTTCTATTCCCAATGGATGAAATTTTAGGTAACAAGAGGCGTTCCAGAAAATTAATAAAAATATAGAACGAAAATTTTATTGATGTCTTTGGTCATTATTATATACTATAGCACATATGCTTGTGAATTGTAACTGGAGAAAAAACATGTGTGTATTTAAATTTAGCTATAATTGTATGAGCAAAAGACAATGATAGTTCATGTGAAATTTAGTGCTTACCAAGAGGATCTATAGCAAAGTCCTATGTCCAAATACTACCAAGCAAAGACAAACTGCATTGTCTACTCTCCAAATCCATGACATTCAAATTGAACGCCGTGTGAAGGAGGAGCCGGCCACCCTGCCACGCCACCGCATGAAGGAGGAGCTGGCCTCGCAGCCTTGTTGCTAGCCAGGCAACCGGTGAATTTTTTTTTCATTGACACGTCCAAACTTGTCCGTGGATATTTGGTGATCTTCATTTCACGACCCTCGCTGGAGATGCCCTGAGGGCATAGATAGCCCAATATTCCGTGACCCTAGTCGTGGTGCTGGTCGCGGTCGCCACATCACTTGTATCCTTCTAATACATTGATGTGCAAAGCTTTTGTGTGTTTGAAAAAAAGAAAAAGAAAAACCCGACTTCCTTCTCTCGTAGCACAGTTGTCCATGAAAGCAACGCATGAGCTGCTGGTAGTGCCGGCATGATGTCCTCCTCCTCTCTGAAAGCAACGGATGTGCTGCTGGCAGGCATGCATGATGGCCTACGCGTGTGCCTAACCACCAGGACGGCGAAGGGGACCTAGTAGATTAGAATGGATAACATCACCAATCTGACGATTGTGGAAACGCTATATCTTCTTGTTTGAGCTCGTGGTCGTGTGGTGCAGCACTCATGGAAGGAGCCATCTCCAGCCGGCCAAACAAGAGGTTAGCCTACCTACCCATTCTTTGCTCTTGACGCCGCGATGTAGGTTTGCCTCGAAGCAGTATTGCTCATTTGCTCTGATCGGCGGCGCGTGGTTGCTAGGATCGCCGTCGTCACCGGCGGGAACAAGGGGATCGGCTTCGAGGTGTGCCGACAACTAGCCAGGGATGGAGGAGTCACGGTCGTTCTGACAGCTCGGGACGAGACGAGGGGCGCGGGGGCGGCCGAGAAGCTCAGAGCGCTGGGGGTCACCGACGTCGTCTTCCATCAGCTGGACATCACAGACGCTTCGAGCATTGCTACGTTAGTCGATTTCCTCGAGGCCCGTTTCGGGAAGCTGGACATCCTGGCAAGTTTTCCATTTGCTTTCTTCATGCTAATGCTCTGTCACCGAAGGTTTGAAGCAACCGTCCGGTGTAATTTGTAGGTCAATAATGCCGGCGTTGGTGGGGTTGAGTACCCCCAAGAACTCGATGCCAACGACGAGAAGGTGAGTTCACGTGGCTCTGTTGTTGTGCAGTTGCTCGGACATATATGCATCCTGGTTGAACAAGTTCATCTTATCTGTGCATCAGTTCGCCGGCCTCGACTCCAACCAGAGACTTGAATGGATGGTGAAGAATGTCCGGGAGCCCATCGACGCCGCAAGGAAAGCCGTGGAGACAAACTACTATGGCACCAAGCATGTAACCCAGGCCCTGCTGCCTCTGCTGCTGCAATCTTCCTCCCAGGGAAGGATAGTGAATGTCTCCTCCGAATATGGACTGCTAAGGGTAACTTAATCATGTTCTTTCCAATCTCCATCGATCATGCTATTGCTACACCGGTATTGAATCAAATATATAAAGGGAACTTTGATCTATCCATGCAGCTTATTAGGAACGAGGAGGTGAGGCGGGACCTCAACGATATCCACAACCTGACACAGGAGAGGCTAGACGAGGTGCTGGACAAGTTCTTGCAAGACTTCGAGGCCGATGCGCTCGAGGCGCACGGGTGGCCCACGGGGTTCTCGGCATACAAGGTGGCCATGGCCGCCACCAACGCCTACACGAGGATCTTGGCCAGGAGGCACCCCACGCTGCGCGTCAACTGCGCGCATCCGGGCTATGTCAAGACAGACATGAGCATGGGCTCAGGTGTCCTGACGCCCGAGGAGGGAGCACGCGGCGTGGTGAAGGTGGCGCTGCTGCTGGACGGTGGCCCAACCGGCAAGTACTTCACCAAGGGCGAGGAGGCGTCGTTCGTGTGAGGTGCTGGCTGGCGGTCGTGAGCTAGCTCGCCAGTTCGTCCGCCGTGCACTGTCCGGTTTGAGATTCAGAATAACAGACGGGATTTGCCATTTCCTTTAAATGAATAATAAGCTGATGCACTTTACCCTTGCATTGGAAAATGATAATAAAGCAGTAAATTATGCACGTAAGCAATGCTATGTTAACACTGCAACATGCCGAGGAAAATGCATGGTGGGGTTACTAACACGAAGTAGGCAGAGATATGCTGCAGAAAAACAGAAAAAGTTAATCGGATGATGCAGCTGGGTTCTCCAGCAACGTCAAAGATTAAAACTAGGGGGTATCAGCACCAAATTAGAAGAAGAAAAAACGGATCAAATAGAGCTCGTCGTGTCTCTAGTTGAACTCTTGAATCCGTATAATATTGTTGAATTCATTGCCAGTCACGCGGACAACTGAATTCGCCTTAGCTAAGCTGAATTCCTTCAGTACCGGCTCTCCTACCCACTGCCAACTGTTTGGTAATATCTTGTAATAGCACATATGCACACACACCGTTTTCATCACACAAAATTGTTCCCCAAAACCAGCCCTGGTGCGAGACAAAGAACCGAGCACTGCTACGCCTGGAGTAAATTGCACAAAACCATCACTTTGAAGGCTAGGTTTGCGAAAAACACTACAATACATTTTTTTTGTAAAAAACACCACGTCTACGGTAATCTTTTTCGCAAAAAACACTAATCGGCGGATCGGGCTCAGTTAATTGAGTCTATGACAAATGGGGCCCGCCAGTCAGGCTGACGTGGCACCAGTTTCTCACACCGTTACATGAAAACATTTGCTGAATGTGGGGCCCACTTGTCAGCCTATCAAGCCTCTCTTTGGCATTCCATCGAACAGTTTGAGTGCAGTGCACACGCCGGCGGACAAAGGTCGGCGTCGCGAGTCTCAGCCAGGCGAGGAAGGTCAAGGACGGCAAGGACCGTGGCGCCGGGATGCGGCGGCCGTGCTCAAGGATGGAATCCGTGGGGGAGCACTGGTGGCGGGGAGGTCTCTGCCTCGGCTGAGGGCAGACGAACGGCGGCATCTGCCTCGATGCGGCAACGACGATGGCAGGCTCTGCCTCGACGCAGACCTCGCGTGGCTCGCGAGGGCGCAGGGATCCCGTTGCCCCCTCGCAGTCCTCAACTCCTTCCCCAAGCCTCAGAGCTCCTCCCCCCTCCAATGGCCAAGGTGCCGCCACCCGTCCCGTTGGACAAATTCCTGGCCAGCAGCCCTCCCCTCCCTTTCCTTTGGCGTAACCAACTCCTTTGGATGCCCTCGAACTGCTGCCGCCCCCGAGTTCCTCCAGGGAAGCCCTGCGGGCGCCGCCATCGCAGCTCTTCAACCGTCGCGGCTTGGCCCATGGCGGCAACGCTGCAGGCTGTCCCATTCGACCCCGCAGCCACCCCCCGGACGCGGCGCGGAGCGCCTGTTCCAGAGCCGTCACCGGCGAGCTCCCTCGGGCCCCAGTCGACTCCAGCGCCGGCGGCCACAGCGCTCCTCTGTCCAGCGGCGGGAGGTTGACGAGCACGGACCACCAGCTTTTTTTTCTTTTTTCTTTAGATGACAGGTAGACCTCACAGGGCCACACGGGATGATAACGTTTGCCAACGTCGCAATTACTTAGCCGGTGCCACGTCAGCCTGACTAGCGGGCCCAATCTGTCATAAACATGCTCAATCGAGTCAAATCCGCCGATCAGTGCTTTTGCAAAAACATTACCATAGAAGTGATGTTTTCTGCAAAAAAAAATGTAGTGTAGTGTTTTTCGCAAACCTAGCCTTCAAAGTGGTGGTTTTGTGCAATTTACTCCTACGCCTGGGAACAGAATTTGTCTGATACACCTTTTTCCAGCAAAACAAGCCTACAAGTACAATGCATGACAAAGTTGGAGGATACATTAATTTCTGCTACATCTTGTTTGATACGACAGAGGTTTTCCATTACATCGGCCGATGCAACATAACCGCCGCTCCCCATATAAGTAAACACCCTATACACTGCTAGGATTCTTTTTTCTCCTTTTTCTGATTTTTTTACTGCCCTAGACAATTTACTAGGAGCAGACGCAAGGAGCTAATTCCGGTGCTGCATATTGTGTTACTTCTCTTTACATGTCCCCGCGCACGAGCTTAATGAAAGAATTCGGATGGCATAATTTTCAACTCTGCTATTGTATTTTGTTAATACAACTCTGTTTTTCATACAGAAGTTGTGTGCTTGGAGTTGATTATCCGGCCTCTAGCTGATTTATGTTTTTGTAGATTTTAGAAAACTCGGTTAGTACAGCTCTGTTATCCAATACGAACTCAACCGTTTGGAACTGAATGTAAATGCTTTTGATTTGAGTACTGATTATTTGTTTTTTGCCTAATGCTTTCATGTTGTATTAATCCGATCTATTTCATAAATCAAGCATGAGATAGAAGGATCTGGGCTGGCTATTTTTCTTGAGATGTCAGATCTAGATGTTCGAGGCAAAGGCATGTGGCTGTTGACAATAAAAATGCCAAAACTGTGAATGAGAAGTCCAATTTTGAAGGTTTGAAGTCTATGATGACAAACTATTTTTATTTGGTAAAAATAGAAGTACATCAGTGAACATGAAAGTTGATACAACTGATGCAAGACTCGCGAATAAAGACCTGATATAGGGTTTCACAGTCTTCAGACTTGCATGCACTTCAATTGTTATTTGGCCCAGGTGGCCTACCCAATGATTTTATGTGGCATGTTTATATCATCACAATGTATCTCACAATTGTGGTGTCAAACATATTATTGTATGGCAATGTGGCTTACTCCCAAGTGTTTTATAAATTCCCAGTAAGTTGAGGGAAGTCTTAAAAAAACTAACATAAATAAATGGGTATATAGATTTACCATTCTCTACTTCTGAATTTAAAATCAATAGCTTCGTATCTGTGGCTGAAAATAGCAACAGACAGAATCGTGTAAAATAGGTGATCAGCTTTCTTTGCCCTAACAGAATGACTACTATGTACATCCAACATCCAATTCATAGAGCGAACTCTCAGTGTTTCAGAACAAGAATTACCTATAACAAGTCAAGAAATAAACAAACACATGTTCCAGCCAAATATACCAGTGAACGTCTCTTTTATAACTTCACCAATTCTCTCACCGGAAGATTTTAAATATATGAATTAATGAGCGTACCTTTTAAAAAAGCGTTCGAATAGTAGGGGGCAAGGAAGCAGGACTATAAACAAGAAACATACTAAGCAAGAAAGGAACAAACAAACATAAATCTAGGAAAATATATAGAAACTAATACACAAACATATTAGCGAAGCGTGGCGTGCTGCCGCGCACAGGCATGGCTAGTCACATGCAAACTGAGGAAAATCCTCGGTTCCACGGTAATGGATTATGGATCTTAGTAACACCCAAAGCAGCACCAAATTAAGCAAGCATCAAATTTAGCAAGTTCATGCGCAACCACATTACAAGTTCTACTACAACAGAAATACAGTACATTAACTACATCAAACTGTCGCCAGTACAACACAACACGTTACCTTCCAGATGAGTTCTGAGAATTTGATCCTAGAATACTTCGACCCACGCCAAACTGGAGCACCACCTGCAGGGTTGCCACAACCGCTAACTTTTCTGCTTCATAGTAGCGTCTTGGAGGTTTATAAGCCTTCCTTTCCATCACCAGCAACACCTGGACATCTTGATTTCACACAATTGCCTCCCATCCTCCTGGCATTCTATCAGCATAAAAGAAGTGATATGTGTTAACAATTAAGTAACTGCTACTGCATACTCAAAATATTGCTAACCAGATGATGATACCTAAAGAGCTTGGATTTTTCTCTTTTTTCCTCAATGTGCGCCCATGAAGGGGTTGACGAGGACGAGGCGTTTGTCGTCCAAGAAGGTCAGGCCGCCGCAGGATGAAGGAAGAACAGGTGCGGAGATGAAGGGAGGAAACTGCGTTGGATTTGGTTGGACCCGGCCAGAAGGTGCGCGTACGTTAAAAGTCTCCTTCCGATCGGGCGGGTCTGGTGCCACGCACGCATCACGTCGTCCTCATTCTGATTTACACGCACGCACACCGCAAAGGAAGGAGGGAAAGTCAACCACGCACGCCACAATGCAAGCAGACCTCGCAGTACGTACGCTACTCTATCTAGTACACGTGTGTGTTGGTGTGTGTGTGTCTTGACGTCATGCTGCACACGTAGTACGTGCGTACCGGAACTCCGTGGCCAAAGCTCGACGCGCACGTGCACAACATAACATCTTTTCTTTCCTCCACCATGGCTGATATCTTGACACACACACAACTTAACGCACATAATGGGATGCAGGAAGAGTGTAATTACCTGGGAATGGTATGGCATCACCTCATCTCCTCTCCCCCGCATCATTGCAATAAGCGAGCACAAAGATGAGATCTCATCTTCCTCCTCCTCTCTCTCTCCTGCCGCATCACCGTCGCTCAAGTCCTAAGTCATAAGTCACACGCGCATCCCGCACACGGATAAATGAATCTTTCTAGTATATATAGCAACATAGATGGCCTTACAAGGAATGGTGGAGAGAAGGAGGAGGCCGCGGTGCCATGGATCAATGAGGTGGCACAAACAAGTCCATTAATTGCTTGATGACTCGTGGGCATCCCCAGGGCAATTAATCAAATGACGATGACGACCCGTTGGTTTCCAAGAAAGGGAATTATTAATCATGGCTTTGACAATAATCTCAAGAATGGAATGATGTACCGAGTTCGAGTTTCTCTACTTTTGAGCCAGCTTTCCAACTCAGTGAAGCTTTCTTCAAGGATTGTCAAGAAACAGACGAGCAGTTTGTTCATTTTAATGTTTCTAATGCTCAAGCCTTCTTGATTTCAAAAGAAGTCTCTTTTCTCTTTATGTTTCATAAGAAATACAAGCAAATGGATTTGGTAACATACCCATCCATCCATAGGCATGGATGGATCCTCAAACCAGGACAAACTGATTATGCGTGATCAACAATCCCTTTCGATCGTCAACTTAGATAGAAACATTATATTTGGTCTGAGTGCATCTTCCAAAGACATAGCAACGTTGCATGACATGGTAGACATTAATTCTCATCAACCTTATCCTCACATTTATTTGTTGGCACATGTCCGTAACAAGATATATAAATGGAGAACAACTCTCCAGAGACACATGCATCACCCCAGGAGCCAACGAGACAAAAGATAACTTCCATAAGTGATGAATCACACTTATTCTTTCCTGCGCGTGGTCAGGATGCAAATTTACACGAAACTAGTAAGTGTGCACGTGCAACGCACGTCTATTTGGACTAATAAGTGTGCACGTACAACACGTGTCTATTTGGATTAACACACTATACTAAACTTAATACAAGACAATTTATTCATAAATTTGAAATTTTCCTATAAAGTACACAATCTCTTATTCCCAACTTGTACAAATAATTTGAAATATTGTTTCTCCTTAATCAACATGCCTCCTGTATTAAAAGACCACCCACTTTTCACAATGTAGAAAACTCAAAATTATTTAGAAGATTTATCATGATTCTTCATATGCACACATTTATGCAAGTATAATCACACATGAAATTGCCACTTAGGACAAGCTAAGGAAGTGTTTCAGTGCCAACAAACTCCAATCAAGAATTATTATTACAATTAAGTGTCAGCCATAATAGTGGGAAGAGACATCTATGGTTTGTTGAAAAGAGGAAGCAATTGTCAGATAGAGAAGTGTAGAGATGTCTTGACTGCCTAGAATCAGCTATGAAACAAGACAAAAAAAATGCTAGTTGGACCATCCGATTCTACTATTGCACCACAAGTGTCGTAATGTCTGCAAGCAAGAAAAGTGACTTGCTTTATTATGAAAATAGAACATGTAAACCAAATAAAAATTACAGTGATAAATTGCATAATTATACTTGTTATTCACCTAACAAAATCATTAATATGACAACTTCGAACAGTTACTTGAGTACTACACATTTCTTTAAGGGCTCAACATTCTAAATTTTTGAGAATATAAGAAATATCATGTCACTTTGTAGTAATAATGATACGAAGATAAATAATTTGGAAATGGTCTTCAACATGCGTAGGCTACCACTTGTAAGAATAACGGTGGCAAAAAGGCCAACAAATGCCGGTTTAGAAAGAAAAAAACTGCATACATGCTTCCAATTTTAGCAACTCTAGTGGATAAAACATACCTTACGTCTCAAGTCAGGAAATAGTCAAATGAAAAAATGTACTTCTTATAAGTATTAGAGATGAAGTCATAAGGATCATGATTCAAGATATTTGGAGAAACATGGTTGGTCTTTTCACTAAAACTTATGCAAACTTCTAGGTTTTTTCCAGTGAAACGTAATTTCATGACTGCAAGTAAGGTCTAGGTTCAGTGAATTTGTCTATGAGTTCACTGTGTAGTGGTGAGTTGGCCATGTAATAACTGGTAGTCAGTACTTAAGAAAACATGGATATCTATCACAGGTATGCGAAAATCAGAGAAAAAAAAGAAAACAAGAAGGCATTGGTTGCCTGAAACCCAACTGTGTGTGCTCCAGCACTCCTCTGTTTCTCATTGCCTCATCTCTAGTTCTTGTACTTCTAGATGTATCACCACCGGCGAGGTAGCGATGACAGTAAAAAAACAACACTCGATACTTACCTGATTAGTGCATGCATGCGACGCGTTCACGTGAAGGCGAGCGTCTCCGTCGTTCAATCCTGCGAGCGGCCGCGGCGACCGTGTCCTCTCACCAGCTAGGTGGCGTTGTCAACGCAGGTGAGTCAGTCGTCCAACTTTGAGGCGGCGGCCTCCACGCACCAGGGCGTGGGGAGTTCCAACGTCCGACGAAGGTAGAATGTCTTTGGACGACGTCATCCACGCATGAGTACTGGACAAACGTGTTCAACGGAGCAGCACGCGTCAGAGTTGAGGGAGTCGGCGGTGGCTTCGGGCGAATGAGATGGGGCCGTGATTAGCTTCACCTGCTGCACAATGGCCGAGACCTGCGCCACCCTGGGGACGATGATGGTTGGCGACCAGGCGAATCTACATGCATGGCCCGCTTATATTGGTCCAGGATACCCAGCGTTGCCCCCACTTGAAGGGCGTCGGCGGTGGGTGGTTGTTAGCGTGGGTGTTGTGGACGCAGCTGAAGTCGACGCGGATGCCGGTGGTTCCCGGAGAGCATGCCCAGGACGTAGGCGAAGTCGTTGCAGTCAGTAGAAGAGTGACTTGGCCTCTAAGCAGAAGATGAAGGCGACGACGGATGTGTGTGTGTTCGGAGGAAGCCACAAATCCTCCTCGCGTGTCTCCCACTGTGGCTTGCGTGGGTGGTGGGCTGGTGACGGCAGGCGACTCGCGATCGCGATTCCCTGATAGGAGACGATAGGATGCGCTCGCGATTAGTTTCCTACTAATAATTAGATGTGTTCGTGATTAGTTATCTAATAGGATGCGCCCGTGATTAGTTTCCTAATAATTAGATGCGTCCGTGATTAATTTCCTAATAGGATGCGCTTGTGATTATTTTCTAATAATAGGATGCATGCGTGATCATTTTCCTAATAATAGGATGTGTCCGTGATTAGTTTCCTAATAATAAGATGCGTTTGTGATTAGTTTCCTAATAATTAGATGCGCCCGTGATTAGTTTCTTAATAGGATGTGTCCGTAATTATAGTTTCCTAATTGACCAGGCGCTTTCATATTTTCCTCTACGGTGAAGTACGGTCAGTCAATGTAAATTGCTAAGTGCACACAGAGAACATATTACGTTAAGGCTAGCCGTTAGATTGAGTTTAGTGGGACTAATCATGCGGTGGTCATGTATCGTATACGTTTTGTGAGGTGCACTTAGAGAAAATAATGTTTGCTTTTTTATAAGTAGTATAGATAACATGGAACTCTCCTGTTAACCATATGTAATACACTAATACTACCTTCTACTCTTGTAGCTCATAGTTAAACCTCACGCCACACTTTTCTAATAGCTCATCGCTCCTTCACGCCATTCCTTGCATTTGTCAATTGACCGGTCGCACCACTACCTCCAAAAGCTCTCGTTGTTCCGAGCAGAGCATCCAATGCCTCCAGGGAGGAGGTCAAGAAGCTCCAATTGAAGAATCGGTCCTTCTGCGAGGATGATGCACAGTTCCTATGGGTTGAGCTCTACTGGCTGAGCGCTAGCCAGGTGCGGGCGTGTAGGCGAGGCCAGACGGCGGGGGCCGCTGCGATGGCGGGTGGCGGCGGGGGGGAGCGGGGGCGAGGGCCTCCTGTCCGCAGCGCGGCGCGACGGCGCCTGGTCAGCGCGGGCCACCCTGGCCGCGACCTGGCGCCGGAGCTCACCCTCCGGGGATGGGCTTCGGGGCCTCTTGCAGTCCTTGGAGCTGTGGCCAGGTCCACCACACCGGAAGCAAACGATGTCGTTCGTACAATCTCGTCGGAAGTGCCCCTCCTCGAAGCACCTGAAGCATAGGCCTGCGACCTTCGGCGAGACCTCCCTCCTCGGCCGTGCCGAGGTCTCCCCATGCGCAGCATGCCCCCGAACACTGAGTCAGCGCCTCCACATCTCCTTATTACGCGTCAGCAACGGCTGCCTCCAAGAAAGCCGCCGCGTCCGGCGCGACCACCGCACCTGTGACCGGGGTGGGAGGGGGGGCACGACCCATCGCCTCCAAGCCCGCCGAGCTCGAGGATAGGCCGAGGCCGGCACCACCGGGCGCTCACCGGAGGGATGGAAGGTGGAGTTGACTGAGCGGGGGCTCGTCGCCATGGGAGCGAGGGGACGGACGGGGCGACGGTCAGGGGACTAGCGGAGTGGGCGGTGGCCGGCGGGGTCGAAGTGACCGACGACGGGAAAGGTGGACCTAAGGAAAATGGTAACCTAAGGATGCAAGGATAGCCTTTTTCTCGAGAAAGGAAAACGCGATTTTTTTTCCATTCAACCACATGATATTATGATATTGTAACGATTACATCGAACATGTGTAGTTTTGTTTGAAAAAAAACAGCGTCCACAATGTGGATCTAACTTTCGCGGGCCGATGGATGGATTTTGTAGGCCCATAAGGCCACCAACCCAGATGGTGCCAAAAGGCGAGGACTGATTGTACAAGAAAGGCTAGAGGGAGAGCATGGAAGTGGTGATAACGCATCAGCATCGGGCAACGGGTAGTGAATGGACTAAGTTATGGAAGACGGATGTGCCATCGAAGGTGAAGCTGTTTTTATGGCGTTTAGCACGCAGCTCTATCCCAAAAGCGGAACTACTCCACCATAGAAACATGTCGACTACTTCTACATGTGTGTTTTGCGGTGCCAGGGATTCATGGAGACATGCTTTGCTTGAGTGCGCGATGGCAAGCAGTGTGTGGGCGCTATCTGACGATTCTCTTGTTGAACAGATGAGTCAGCATGATGGTGAGAATGCAAGGGAATGGATTTTTGCTCTGAAGGATGCTCTCTCGCATGAACGTTTTGTATGCATGACGGTTACCTTGTGGGCAGTGTGGGCAGCTAGAAGGAAAGCTATATATGAGGATATATTCCAGAGTCCGCATGCAACACACATATTCATTAACTCGTTCTTGAGCGATCTTCAAGTGATCAAGAACGTGACCAATACTGTTGTGCAGGCCAGAACGGCGCGACCAACTCATTGGCTGCAGCCGCCGTTGGGCACATCCAAAATTAATGTTGATGCAGCCTGCATGGAGAGTTCAAGTGTTGGTGAGGTAGCAGCGGTGTGCAGAAGCAGGGAGGGTATCTTTCTCGGTGCGTCCACTGTCGTGTTCAAGGGCATCTCTGACCCTACGACACTGGAAGCAATGGGAGTCAGGGAATCGATGGCACTAGCAGAGGATCTCCACTTACAAGCGATTCATGTGGCAACGGATTGCATGGACGTGGTGAACGGTATCAAGCAGAGGAGTAACCCGATCTATGGGGCCATTATACATGAGATCATAGAGTACTTTAGTAGCTTTAATTCTTGCACTTTTGTTCCTGAGTTTAGGAGCTTGAATGTCGAGGCTTACAATCTAGCGAAGCATGCTTTGGGACTGGGGTTTGGTCGCCATATCTGGTTAGGCCACCCCGATGATCTTACTTTCGTTCCTATAAACATTGTGACGGTCTAATAAAAGCTTCGCTTGATTGTCTTAAAAAAAAACTTGAAATACTCCGGCTTGGCGCCCGAAGGTAACCGTCTCAACCAACCGAACAGCTTTGGCTTCCCATCTTCTCCCCGTCGCCGGAGCGCCAAGAAACCAAGAACCCACTCCCCGTCTCCAACGCGCAGAGCCCAAGCGACCGATGGAGCAGTTCCACGAAGGCCACCACGTTCGGCTGCGCAGCAGCCAGCTCGTCACGTACCTGTACGCCGACGACAACGGGCTTGGCGTCTCCCTCCACCACCGCCGGCGTCGGTGAACGCGGCGTGGGAGGTGCGCTTGCACCATGGCGAACACGAGGTCTATCTGTTTCTCTGCAGCGCCGCCTACGGGCTCTACCTCGCCGCCACGGCGCCGCGCGGCCGCCGTGCGCGCCGCGTCGTGCAGCACAACTACAACCATCCGGAGTTGGAGGCAAAGGTTTGGTCTGCCACCCTGTCAGAATCCGGGAACGAAGTCCTCCTCAACAACTTCGAGGGCGGCTGCCTCCGCGCCAACGCGACGGCGCCGTACCTCGACCGGAACAACAGCGTCAGCGTCCTCGACATCGGAAACGTCACCACGATGATGCACTGGGTCGTGGAGCCCATCCCCGCCAGGGAGGGCATGCCTCCCCTTCCACCTCCGACTGAGGTGAGTCCGCCATGCTCGCTTCTTGATTTCTCCCGAATTTGCACGAATTGGTCTCTTGGATGTTGTTAACATGCGTGATGCGTCGGAAGATTGCAATTTTGCAAATCGTGTTAATTTCATTCATCTCGGAGCCAAATCCTGTTAATTTCTTGGCTCTCTTCTTGCCAGATTTGAGATTCTTGGTTGCCAGTTGCCGCCACTGTTTCTTTGGCTTCTTGCGCCTCCGCATCTCAGATTCGGATTTGATATCTCCTGGCAAGAGATGGTTCTTTGCGACTCAACTGCAGGTTGCCTTCCCGGCCGCCGCCATGTTGCATCATTGGCGGGCGATCCAGTACGTGTGGCCGAACGTCGACCGCGGCTCGTTCTGGTTTTGGGGGAGGTCCGTGTTCCACCTGAGGAACGAGCTGGCCAGCCGGCTGGCCATCGACGTCGCCAACCTCGTCATGTGCCTCCGCACAGATATTGCCTGGGTTACCCCACTCCTCGTCGACCTGCCGAGAAACCACCAGACCCTCCTCATCGTCGTCGTCGTCGCGGGCACACCTGGTGAGACTCGTATATGCACACTAGTCTTGAAGTTGTCCACATGTTTTGGGTTTCAGTGCTAATCTGCATTGTGCTTTGGAAAGCGTTCCAACCTGTTGCAAATCTCAAAACAGTTTACTGAAACTTCTGCTTATCTGTTTCAGTTAGGAGTTAGAACCATTCGGAAATATTCTGAGCAGCATGATGTAGGATTACAGGTATCAGTAAAAGTTGCTGAATCAAATCCACACTGAACCACACTGAACATTGATATAGAAAGAACCACAGCACATTACATTGTTTTGATGTTTTGTACAGCAGCTTTCCTTTTGATATTCGTATTTAAACTTGTTTGACTATTTTTCTGCTAATTTCAGTCCATGCGGCGCTGCGGTACCCGGATGTCGATGCAGAGTAGAGAGATACCGGAGCCAGGACTCCTAGGAGTACGGTTTGCCTCTTCGGAAGTGTCAGCCGCCTACTGTTGAGATATGGGTTCAGGAGAACCTAGCAGTTCTTGTTTTTCTGCTAGCTAAACTTGACTTGTTCTCCCTGCAGTATAGGAAACCTATTTGCGCTGGCAGGCATCACGGTTCGAAAATTCTGAAACTGTTTGAACAACGGTGCGGTGATATTAGTCTGTAATGCATTTGACAATGGCCACTACTTCAACGTTGCTAGCTGCATTTCTCTTAGGTGTTGACACAGATGTGGTGGTTCTTGCAGTCATAGCTTAAAAAACCGGACCGGACCGGCGGTCGAACTGGAAAAAACAGAAACCGGGAGGCTCAACGATTTTTTAAGCAAATAAGACCGTTGTGCAATCAGACCGGAGAAAACCAGTCGAACCGGCCGGTTTTATGGAAAACCGGCAAAAATACCGGGCCATTAAACCGGGAAAAAACAGGAAAATGTTTTAGTAGAAATTGGGAGAAGTGGAATTTGATCCCAGGTCGTGTGAGCAGTACGCGGGGCCTGCCCACGGCCCAATAAACAACTCAGTTGTGATACTTTGTTGTCCAGTACATGGAAATACTTTTATTTGACCATGTTTCACACTATATTAGCGCACATATTACTCAACATATATTATTTTATTGCTTAAAAAACCGATAAACGAACCGGTGAACCGGCGATCCGACCGATAAAAACCTGAACCGACAACCTTTCGGTTCAATTTCCGGTTCGGTTTTTTAAACTATGCTTGCAGTGAGTTGAGCACTTGAGTTTTGTTATTCTGCTGAAAGTTACAGTCCATCAGCATAAAATAAATTTCTGATTCGACAACTATCCGAATTCTGAACATGGCGACCCTAATGCGCTTGGACACTCTGCCTATAAGTTTCAGTCTATTTTCACTAGCACCTACAATTCTGAACATGGTGATGCTGATGCACCTGCGATTACTCAATTGAAAGCAGAAAACCGAAACTGAAAATGCTACTGCACCTATCATCTGAATAACACGTGAACAAAGTTCAGGTTTTATACCTGGCCCTAACACTATAAGAATACTAATTTCTGCAGATTATATTGTTCTCATGCTTTGTGCATCAACTGTCCTGTTGATCTGACACTTTTGTTTAGCAAAATTATGAGATTTTTTTTATATGCAGCAATAGTTGAATGACAACTTTTGGTAAGAACTCGCGGAGCATCTTTTGCTTGCTTCTTGTTTCTCTCACAACTTTCAGTAAGAACACCGAACAGTCACAGGGGTTGTAAAAGCCACACGGATTTTGTCGTCATATTTTAAGTTCTATTTTCAACAGATTGACTACAGTTTGGTAGAAATTTAGGACAGTTGAAGGATAGTGTAAATTTTTCTAGAGTTCAAGGGATGACATATCGGATCGAGCCCCCATCATCCTCCGCCACTAGCCAACCGCCCCGCGCCTTCCACCGGGGATCGCCACTACTGCTAACTTTGGGACTTTAAAAGCAAAACCAGTCAGGCCGCCGGAGTTGCTAGGACTGCGGAGTGCTGCGAGCTGGTGCTGCCGGCTTTCTTCGATGCCATCGGAGTTTGGTACGCAGGCGAGAAAGTCTGGATCGCATGGTCTAGAAGGTGGATGTTGTTTTGATTTCCTACATCCGTGGAGCCTAGCTAGCAGCCGCCGGGGAGTAGAGTCAGATGGTGATGACCACCGTAGCTTTTTGATCCATCGGTCTCACATTCCAAATCTTGGCACGTATGCAAAATCTTTTAGACTTGTAGATGAAAGAGCTTCTTCCTAATGAAAAATATTTCCATTTCGCAATCTTTCATTATCACACACAGACACACATACAGACACACACACACGCAATAATTATCAAAGTCAAAAATAAAAAATTCATTCTATATTTTTCTGTAATTTCATGGTGCACCTGCTATCACCTAAAATTTCATCCGTTGGGAATAAAAAGAAGTGAAGTAAATATCGTATGTGGTATCATCTGTAGTGTCTATTCAGCTGCAAATCCTCTTGGCTGCTCGCTCGTTGGTGGTATCGGCTGTGGAGAGATGTTTCTGGGTCCGTATCGTCTCTAACAAGACATTCTCAAATTGTGTGACCGTCTCCTCATCTTCGGATGGAGGCGGTAGAAAGATGAGAGGCGAGAGTAGATTGGAACGGTAGCCACTATAAATTGCCCATCGACGGCAGATCTTTTGTGGAGTTGGCGGGAGTATGAGTTTCTGACTCCATTTCATAGGCTCCTTGTTGGCAATTAGCGAGTGGCCGCATATGTCGTACTTGTACAACATGTCGCCTAACATGTAGCACAAGATCTCACCGTCTTCAAGCCAAGCGCCCCGGGGTGCATTGCTCCGAATGCCACGGGAAACTTTTTCAGAATCAAGGTCGAAGTTGTAGAGCAGATCCCAGTTTAGCTTGGTGTTATCGTCATTGGTGGTGGCGTCGAGCCAATCTAGCGGCGGCATGACCCGGAGCTGGACCTTGGGGTGGTGCTCCCATTCGCCGGTGTTCACGGCCAAGCACAACCGGCCACGTAGTTCGAAGGCGTTCACAGGCGTGTTGGCCTCGATGCGTGGGAGATGGTACGTGCAATGCATCTCGCTCGCCACGTCAATTGCCAGTATCCTGTGAGTCCGTCTGCCGTTTCCATTGTTCTTGTCAATCAACACATATAGCTCGCCGTTGACGAGCACCGGCAGATGGCTGCCGTGCACGGGGCTGAGCTGGGAGAGGTACGGGCGTCGACGCCACCCGCTGGACTCACCCAAGGTGTATACGTCCAGGTATTTATTATCAAGCGTCCTTGAGCCCGTACACCGGAACAGTTTGAGCTCCTTGGTGGTCGGACTGAATCCCAAGGCGACGAGATCGTCCAAGCCGTACCCAGGCGGCATGGGGAGTGCCAGCCTCTCGCCGGTGGCGGGGTTGCAGACAAACACCGGCGGCACCTCCCTGTTGATCGTCGCCGGCGCAAAGCAGAGGAAGGCCCCGCAGACGTTGGTAAGGCGGTACTCCGGCGGGAGGGTGAGTATGGGCGGCACATAGGCTTTGCCAGCGAGACGTTGAAGATGATGGCCTCGACCAAGCAGCAACGCTTCTCCTGACGCTCCGACACGAGCAGCACCTCCCACGGCGCGGCCACGACGGCATGGCTGGCAGCATGGAGTTTGCGGAAGGTGGAGTAAATTGCATGAAACCACCACTTTGAAAGCTAGCTTTGCAGAAAACACTATAATACATTTTTTTGGCAGAAAACACTACGTCTTCGATAATCTTTTTGCAAAAACCACTGATCGGCGGATCTAGCTCTGTTAAGCGTGTTTATGATAGATGGGGCCCATTTCCTGCTTACGTGGCATAACGGTTTAGGTTTAATGCAAAAACACCCTCCAACTTTCTCCCCCTGCTTCCTAGGCCCTCCAATCACGCCACAGCCCTTCCCCTCGCTCCCAACCTCTCTCCCTCCGCAGCCGGCAAGCGTGCACACGAGCTCAGTGCCGCCCCTCCATCCCCGTTGACCATGGGACGGCGCCGGGATGAAGAAGAAAAGGCCAGGGTCAGCGCCAGAGCCCGACACCGGCAGGACGGCCGCCATTGGGAGTCGTCGTTGTCGATTGTCGTTCCTCCACAAGGACGCTGTGACTGAGGCAGTCGGGTCAGTGAGCGGAGGAGCAGGGGCATCCTGGGGAAGAAGAGGGCGGGAGGGCAAGGGAGACGACCTGGGAAAGAAGAGAGCGGGAGGGCAAAGACTGGAGCAGCAGGGGCGGTCACCGATGCACCAGGACGGCGTGTGCATCTAGCTGGCGGCCGGCAGGCCGGCGACGTCTACCACGGAGGAGCAGTTCCACCACTGATGCACCACGGCGTACTGTAGCACGACGGCAGGGCGGCGACGCCCACCATGACGGCAGGACGACGGTGCCCACCACGCCAGATCTCGTCGGGGAGGAGCAGTTTGACCATGAAGGAGGACGAGGACCCCCGATCCAGATCTCGTCGGGGAGGAGCGGTTCCACCACGGAGGAGGACGAGGACCCCCCGATCCAGATCCTCGTCGGGGAGGAGAAGCTTCACCACAGAGGAGCATTGGGGAGGAGAAGGACGACATGTGGTGGTGGGGAATCGCCGGTCGGCCATGGTCAACGTGAGGTCGAGGGCGGGATGAGGCTAATTTGCACGAGCTCCAGTGGTGGTCAATTGCGTTTTTCATTTTTTTTATTTGAGGGTGTTTGTGTAAAATTTGAGGGTCTAGTTTGTAATTTTAGATTAAAACCCATCTAACACAAAAAGTTACCCATCTAACAGAAAATGGGCCCCATCTGTCATAAACACTCTTAACAGAGCCAGATCCGCCGATCAGTGGTTTTGCAAAAAGATTACTGAAGACATAGTGTTTTTTGCAAAAAAAAAATAAGTATTGTAGTGTTTTTCGCAAACCTAACCTTCAAACTGGTGGTTTTTTACAATTTACTCCAGAAGGTGGGGTTTTTGACGACGAAGAACCATTGCCATGAGACAGAGGAACACCGCGTGACGTCCCTGGTGGGCAGCCTTAGTAGAATATCACGTAGGATCTCAGCAGGGATCTCCCGGTTGCCCTCGGCAGAGTTTGGTTCCGCCATCGATCAGATCGGCTCGTGCAGGGTGAACAGCAGAGCTCCTTATTTATGTCCTACTGTATTATATATAATGCGCAGGCGCCGCTGCTCTAATTTGTATCCGACAGATAATCGACTAATTGAGTCCGAAGGTAGCAGTGGCAGAGCTAGCGAGATATTACTGAGGGGGCAAATAGCCAAATATAACTGTCTGGAGAGGCCAAATACTATATTTATCTTACTTTATGTCATCCTAAACAGTGTTTCTTCACAAAATATTCATGGGCTGGGGGGCCATGGCACCTGCAGCACAACACATAGCTCCGCCGGTGGAAGGCAGCATGGGGCAAAATTATACTCCGTATATCCTTTTGTTTTTGACAGGTACAGTATTACTACTACTGAACGTGTAGATGATGTTGGCCTAGTCTCTGCGAGAAACGACTGGATTTCTGCAAAGCTCCGAACTATGGCCCAGTTTCCTGGAACACGGCACAAAACGTACGTAAAACAAGAGTATCATATAGATGCCACTGTTAGCTCCCCGAACAGCATGGACTGGCGCCTCACTTGCGTTTATGGGGAGGCCCAGGTCGGAGAGCGGTATAAAACTTGGGATACGCTAAAATCTTTGGTCTCGGCTATCCCTCTGCCCTGGCTGTGCTTAGGTGACTTCAATGAGGTATTACATGCCCATGAACATGTCGGATCAGAGCAAAGGCGTGCCACCCAGATAGCTGGCTTTCGGGATGCGATGGACGTCTGCGCTCTAGATGATTTGGGTTACCAAGGGCGACCCTGGACCTTTGAGAAGAAGACAGCAGGCGGCACATATTGCCGAGTACGGCTTGATCGTGCTATGGCAAACAGCGACTGGATTGCTATGTATCCTCATGTCATGTTATTTCATGAACATGCAGCCACTTCTGACCACTATCCCATCCGGCTGCAGCTAGAACCACGCCCTGTTCCTAGCCAGGGGAGAAAGATCTTCCGGTACGAACTGTATTGGGAGAGGCACGCTGATTATAAAGCCGCTCTTGACAGCCTATGGGCGCAGGAACCAGGAGCGAATACTGTGGCCGATTTGAATAAGAAGCTTACAAACTTGTCTGTTTCTCTGACCCAATGGAGTGGTGCCACGATTGGGCAAGTGTCCAGAGAAATTAAGAAACTGAAGAAAGCCCTTGCAAATTTCCAGAATGACCCCCAGAGAATCTCGCCGTCGCATGCAGAGGTCAAGACGGTGGATAGGCTCGTCGAGCTTTTTCACATGGAAGAAATCATGCTCCGTCAGAGATCCCGGGTGGACTGGCTTACGGACAGCGACAAGAACACAAAGTACTTCCAACGCCGAGCTAGCATGCGGCGACGGAAGAACCAAATAAAAAATCTCCAACGTGACGATGGTTCGACGACGCAGGATGTGCCCGAGATGTCGAACTTGGTGAACTCTTTCTACAAAAACCTTTTCACCTCTGAGGGCACGTCGGGGATGAATGAGGTTCTGGATACTGTCCCGTATAAGGTAACAAGCGAGATGAATGAAAACCTGACCGCTCCGTACACATCGGAGGAGGTCAAGACGGCCCTGTTTCAAATGTATCCTACGAAGGCACCAGGACCAGATGGATATCCTGCTCACTTTTTTCAAAGGCATTGGGCTTTATGCGGTAATGAGGTGACCGATGTGGTTCTTCGGATTCTTCAGGGAGAGGAGAGCCCGGAGGTTATTAATGAAACTATTTTAGTTCTCATCCCAAAGGTAAAGGACCCTACACAGCTCACGCAATTCCGCCCCATAAGTCTTTGTAACGTTCTTTACAAGATTGCTTCAAAGGTTTTGTCCAATAGACTTAAAATCATTCTTTCTGATATTATCTCCAAGGAGCAATCTGCTTTTGTTCCAGGAAGATTGATCACCGACAATATCATAACGGCATATGAATGTTTGCACTTCATGAAAAGGAACAAGGCACAAAGAAACCGGTTTTGTGCAGTTAAGCTGGACATGATGAAAGCCTACGGTAGAGTCGAGTGGAGCTACCTGGAGGCTATAATGTTAAAGATGGGGTTTGCTCCCTCTTGGGTGGCTCTGATCATGAGAATGGTGAGTTCGGTAAAATTCTCAGTTTTATTCAATGGCAGCAAACTCGAAGAATTCTTGCCATCCAGAGGGATCCGATAGGGGGACCCAATTTCTCCATACCTATTCTTGATTGCAGCGGAGGGCCTTTCGTGCCTATTAAAAAATACAAATGAATCATCGCACCTCAGTGGTATTCGAGTAGCTCCATCGGCACCGCCGGTAAGCCACTTGCTTTTCGCAGATGATAGCCTGCTGTTTGTCAAGGCCAGTGTTGACGGAGCAAATGAGTTGTCCTCCTTGTTAGACTCTTATTGTCATGCCTCGGGTCAGAGAGTCAATCTTTCAAAATCTTCGGTATTCTTCAGTAAGGGATGCCCAAACAATATCAGAACCGAAGTAAAACAGGTACTCAATATAACCAACGAATCCCTATCAGAAAGATATTTGGGTATGCCCTCTGATGTAGGCAATAACAAGAATGGTACTTTCAAGTTTCTGAAGGATAGAGTGTGGAACAAAGTTAAAGGTTGGCTTGAAAAAATTCTTTCCGTAGGGGGGAAAGAATTCCTGATCAAATCAGTGGCTCAGGCCGTTCCGGTTTACTCAATGTCATGCTTCAAACTCCCTCGGGGACTTTGCGAGCATTTGAATTCTCTCATAAGGAAATTTTGGTGGGGCAGCAAGGACGGCAAGAGAAAGGCACACTGGGTGTCCTGGAGTACCATGACTAGGCCTAAGCAGTGCGGGGGTCTTGGCTTCCGAGATATCGAACTGTTTAACCTCGCCCTTCTCGCGAGACAGGCGTGGCGCATCTTATCGGAACCACACACCCTAAGCGTGAGGATTCTAAAGGCCAAATATTTCCCAACAACAGAATTTCTTCATGCTGAACTTGGATCTTCTCCATCGCAAGTGTGGAGAGCCATATTGGAAGGGAGGGACACATTGTCACAAGGTCTTATACAACGGATCGGAGACGGCGAGACTACGAAGATATGGCACCACAACTGGTTGCCGCGTGCCCACAATATGAGGCCGATCACGAGCAGGATCCCTAATCCACCGCAGCTAGTTGGTGAATTGATTTTGCCGGATGCGTCATGGGATAGACAGACTATCACTCAAGTTTTCCTGCCAACTGATGCAGCAGCCATCTTCTCAATCCCACTGTGCACCAAGCATATTGATGATTTCTGGTCTTGGGCTCATGAGAAAAACGGATTTTTTTTAGTCCGTTCGGCGTATCGCATGCTAGTCACCACAAAACACAGCCGCGAAGCTTGGCTGGAGGGGCGCTCAGATTCTTCCAACTCTGAAGGTGAACAAAAGTCATGGTCCAAGTTATGGAAAGTAGATGTGCCTTCAAAGGTCAAAATTTTCCTCTGGAGATTAGCCCAACAGTCGATTCCGACAGCGGACGTGTTACATCATCGGAACATGTCGACAGTGGACACTTGCGGGCTGTGCGGTGCAACAGATTCCTGGCAGCACTCCCTTCTTCATTGCCATGTTGCTCGTTCTGTTTGGGCTTTGCAACAGCTGGAGATTTTCCAGGTACTAACTGATGTTGGCTATCGTAGTAATTTCAAATTTTTCCTACGCACACGCAAGATCATGTGATGCATAGCAACGAGAAGGGGGAGTATGATCTACATACCTAGTAGATCGACAACGGAAGCGTTTGGTTGATATAGTCGTACGTCTTCACGATCCGACCGATCAAGCACCCAAACTACGGCACCTCCGAGTTCTAGCACACGTTCAGCTCGATGACGATCCCCGGACTCCGATCCAGCAAAGTGTCGGGGAAGAGTTTCGTCAGCACGACGGCGTGGTGACAATCTTGATGTGCTACTGCTGCAGGGCTTCGCCTAAGCACCGCTACAATATTATCGAGGACTATGGTGGCTGGGGGCGCCGCACACGGCTAAGGAATAGATCACGTGGATCAACTTGTGTGTTCTAGGGTGCCTCTGCCTCAGTATATAAAGGACCAAAGGGGGGAGGCTGGCCGGCCACATAGGGCGCGCCAGGAGAGTCCTACTCCCTCTGGGAGTAGGATCCCCCCCCCCAATCCTAGTTGGAATAGGACTTGTGGAGGGGGAAAAGAGAGAGAGGGGCCGGCCCCCTTTCCTTGTCCAATTCGGACCAAGGGAAGGGAGGGGCGCGCGGCCCATGTAGGGCTGCCTCTTCTCTTTTCCACTAAGGCCCATCATGGCCCATTCAGCTCCCGGGGGGGTTCCGGTAACCTCCCGGTACTCCGGTAAAATCCCGATTTCACCCGGAACACTTCCGATATCCAAACATAGGCTTCCAATATATCAATATTTATGTCTTGACCATTTTGAGACTCCTCGTCATGTCCGTGATCACATCCGGGACTCCGAACAACCTTCGGTACATCAAAATGCATAAACTCATAATATAACTGTCATCGTAACCTTAAGCGTGCGGACCCTACGGGTTCGAGAACAATGTAGACATGACCGAGACATGTCTCCAGTCAATAACCAATAGCGGGACCTGGATGCCCATATTGGCTCCTACATATTCTACGAAGATCTTTATCGGTCAGACCGCATAACAACATACGTCGTTCCCTTTGTCATCGGTATGTTACTTGCCCGAGATTCGATCGTCGGTATTCCAATACCTAGTTCAATCTCGTTGCCGGCAAGTCTCTTTACTCGTTCTGTAATACATCATCCTGCAACTAACTCATTAGTTGCAATGCTTGCAAGGCTTAAGTGATGTGCATTACCGAGAGGGCCCAGAGATACCTCTCCGACAATCGGAGTGACAAAACCTAATCTCGAAATACACCAACCCAACATGTACCTTTGGAGACACATGTAGTACTCCTTTATAATCACCCAGTTACGTTGTGACGTTTGGTAGTACCCAAAGTGTTCCTCCGGTAAACGGGAGTTGCATAATCTCATAGTTATAGGAACATGTATAAGTCATGAAGAAAGCAATAGCAACATACTAAACGATCGGGTGTTAAGCTAATGGAATGGGTCATGTCAATCAGATCATTCACCTAATGATGTGATACCGTTAATCAAATAACAACTCTTTGTCTATGGTTAGGAAACATAACCATCTTTGATTAACGAGCTAGTCAAGTAGAGGCATACTAGTGACACTCTGTTTGTCTATGTATTCACACATGTATTATGTTTCCGGTTAATACAATTATAGCATGAATAATAAACATTTATCATGAAATAAGGAAATAAATAATAACTTTATTATTGCCTCTAGGGCATATTTCCTTCAGTCTCCCACTTGCACTAGAGTCAATAATCTAGATCACATCACCATGTGATTAACTTCGATAGTTCACATCATCATGTGATTAACACCCATAGTTCACATCGCCATGTGACCAATACCCAAAGGGTTTACTAGATTCAGTAATCTAGTTCACATTGCTATGTGATTAACACCCAAAGAGTACTAAGGTGTGATCATGTTTTGCTTGTGAGAGAATCTTAGTCAACGGGTCTGCCACATTCAGATCCGCATGTATTTTGCAAATTTCTATGTCAACAATGCTCTGCTTGGAGCTACTCTAACTAATTGCTCCCACTTTCAATATGTATCTAGACCGAGACTTAGAGTCTTCTAGATCAGTGTCAAAAACTTGCATCGACGTAACCCTTTACGACGAACCCTTTTTTTCACGTCCATAATCGAGAAACATATCCTTATTTCACTAAGGATAATTCTGACCGCTGTCCAGTGATCTACTCCTAGATCACTATTGTACTCCCTTGCCAAATCAGTGCAGGGTATACAATAGATCTGGTACACAGCATGACATACTTTATAGAACCTATGGCCAAGGCATAGGGAATGACTTTCATTCTCTTTCTATCTTCTGCCGTGGTCGGGCTTTGAGTCTTACTCAACTTCACACCTTGTAATACAGGCAAGAACTCTTTCTTTGACTGCTCCATTTTGAATTACTTCAAAATCTTGTCAAGGTATGTACTCATTGGAAAAACTTATCAAGCGTCTTGATCTATCTCTATAGATCTTGAAGCTCAATATGTAAGTAGCTTCACCGAAGTCTTTCTTTGAAAAACTCCTTTCAAACACTCCTTTATGCTTTACAGAATAATTCTACATTATTTCCGATCAACAATATGTCATTCACATATACTTATCAGAAATGCCGTAGTGCTCCCACTCACTTTCTTGCAAATACAGGCTTCACCGTAAGTCTGTATAGAACTATATGCTTTGATCAACTCATCAAAGCGTATTCCAACTCCGAGATGCTTGCACCAGTTCACAGATGGATCGCTGGAGCTTGCACATTTTGTTAGTACCTTTCGGATTGACAAAACCTTCCAGTTGCATCGTATACAACTCTTCTTCAATAAATCCATTAAGGAATTCAGTTTTGTTTATCCATTTGCCAGATTTCATAAAATGCGGCAATTGCTAACATGATTCGGACAGACTTAAGCATAGATACGAGTGAGAATCTCTCATCGTAGTCAACACCTTGAACTTGTCGAAAAACCTTTTGCGACAATTCTAGCTTTGTAGATAATAACACTACTATCAGCGTCCGTCTTCCTCTTGAAGATCCATTTATTTTTATGGCTTGCCGATCATCGGGCAAATCCATCAGAGTCCATACTTTGTTCTCATACATGGATCATATCTCAGATTTCATGGCCTCAAACCATTTCGCGGAATCTGGGCTCATCATCGCTTCCTCATAGTTCGCAAGTTCGTCATGGTCTAGTAACATGACTTCCAGAACAGGATTACCGTACCACTCTGGTGCGGATCTTACTCTGGTTTACCTACGAGATTCGGTAGTAACTTGATCTGAAGTTACATGATCATCATCATTATCTTCCTCACTAATTGGTGTAGTAGTCACAAGAACAGATTTCTGTGATGAACTACTTTCCAATAAGGGAGCAGGTACAGTTACCTTATCAAGTTTTCTACTTTCCTCCCACTCACTTCTTTCGAGAGAAACTCCTTCTCCAGAAAGTTTCCAAATTTAGCAACAAAAGTCTTGCCTTCGGATCTGTGATAGAAGGTGTATCCAATAGTTTCCTTTGGATATCCTATGAAGACACATTTCTTCGATTTGGGTTTGAGCTTATCAGGTTGAAACTTTTTTACATAAGCATTGCAACCTCAAACTTTAGGAAACAACAGCTTAGGTTTCTTGCCAAACCATAGTTCATACGGTGTCGTCTCAACGGATTTAGATGGTGCCCTATTTAACGTGAATGCAGCTGTCTCTAATGCATAACCCCAAAACGATAGTGGTAGATTGGTAAGAGACATCATAGATCGCACCATATCTAATAAAGTACGGTTATGACATTCGGACACACCATTACATTGTGGTGTTCCAGGTGGCGTGAGTAGTGAAAACTATTTCACATTGTTTTTAACTGAAAGCCAAACTCGTAACTCAAATACTCTTCTCTACGATCAGATCGTAGAAACTTTATTTTCTTGCTACGATGATTTTTCACTTCACTCTGAAATTCTTTGAACTTTTCAAATGTTTCAGACTTATGTTTCATCAAGTAGACATACTCATATCTGCTCAAATCATCTGTGAAGATCAGAAAATAATGATACCTGTCGCGTGCCTCAATATTCATCGGACCACATACATCAGTATGTATGATTTCCAACAAATCTGTTGCTCGCTCCATTGTTCCGAAGAATGGAGTCTTAGTCATCTTGCCCATGAGACATGGTTCGCAAGCATCAACTGATTCATAATCAAGTGATTCCAAAAGCCCATCAGCATGGAGTTTCTTCATGCGCTTTACACCAATATGACCTAAACGGAAGTGCCACAAATAAGTTGCACTATCATTATTAACTTTGCATCTTTTGGTTTCAATATTATGATTATGTGTATCACTACGATCGAGATCCAACGAACTATTTGCATTGGGTGTGTAACCATATAAGGTTTTATTCATGTAAACAGAACAACAATTTATTCTCTTACTTAAATGAATAACCGTATTACAATAAACATGATCAAATCATATTCATGCTGAACGCAAACACCAAATAACACTTATTTAGGTTCAACACTAATCCCGAAATTATAGGGAGTATGCGATGATGATCATATCAATCTTGGAACCACTTCCAACACACATCGTCACTTCACCCTTAACTAGTCTCTGTTTATTCTGCAACTCCCGTTTCGAGTTACTAATCTTAGCAACTGAACTAGTATCAAATACTGAGGGGTTGCTATAAACACTAGTAAAGTACACATCAATAAGATGTATATCAAATATACTTATGTTCACTTTGCCATCCTTCTTATCCGCCAATCACTTGGGGTAGTTCCGCTTCTAGTGACCAGTCCCTTTGCAGTAGAAGCACTTAGTCTCAGGCTTAGGACCAGACTTGGGCTTCTTCACTTGAGCAGCAACTTGCTTGCCGTTCTTCTTGAAGTTCCCCTTCTTCTCTTTGCCCTTTTCTTGAAACTAGTAGTCTTGTTAACCATCAACACTTGATGTTTTTCTTGATTTCTACCTTCGTCGATTTCAGCATCACGAAGAGTTTGGGAATTATTTTTGTCATCCCTTGCATATTATAGTTCATCACGAAGTTCTACTAACTTGGTGATGGTGACTAGAGAATTCTGTCAATCACTATCTTATCTGGAAGATTAACTCCCACTTGATTCAAGCGATTGTAGTACTTAGACAATCTGGGCACATGCTCACTAGTTGAGCGATTCTCCTCCATCTTTTAGCTATAGAACTTGTTGGAGACTTCATATCTCTCAACTCAGGTATTTGCTTGAAATATTAACTTCAACTCCTGGAACATCTCATATGCTCCATGACGTTCAAAACGTCTTTGAAGTCCCGATTCTAAGCCATTAAGCATGGTGCACTAAACTATCTAGTAGTCATCATATTGAGCTAGCCAAACGTTCATAACGTCTGCATCTACTCCTGCAATAGGTCTGTCACCTAGCGGTGCATCAAGGACATAATTCTTCTGTGTAGCAATGAGGATAAACCTTAGATTACGGATCCAATCCGCATCATTGCTACTAACATCTTTCAACACAATTTTCTCTAGGAACATATCAAAATAAACACAGGGAAGCAACAACGCGAGCTATTGATCTACAACATAATTTGCAAAAAACTACCAGGACTAAGTTCATGATAAATTTAAGTTCAATTTAATCATATTACTTAAGAACTCCCACTTAGATAGACATCCCTCTAATCCTCTAAGTGATCACGTGATCCAAATCAACTAAACCATGTCCGATCATCACGTGAGATGGAGTAGTTTCATTGGTGAACATCACTATGTTGATCATATCTACTATATGATTCACGCTCGACCTTTCGGTCTCCGTGTTCCGAGGCCATATCTGTATATGCTTGGCTCGTCAAGTATAACCTGAGTATTCCGCGTGTGCAACTGTTTTGCACCCGTTGTATTTGAACGTAGAACCTATCACACCCGATCATCACGTGGTGTCTCAGCACGAAGAACTTTCGCAACAGTGCATACTCAGGGAGAACACTTCTTGATAATTTAGTGAGAGATCATCTTATAATGCTACCGTCAATCAAAGCAAGATAAGATGCATAAAAGATAAACATCACATGCAATCAATATAAGTGATATGATATGGCCATCATCATCTTGTGCTTGTGATCTCCATCTCCGAAGCACCGTCGTGATCACCATCGTCATCGGCGTGACACCTTGATCTCCATCATAGCATCGTTGTCATCTCGCCAAGCTTGTGCTTCCACGACTATCGCTACCGTTTAGTGATAAAGTAACGCATTACATCGCGATTGCATTGCATACAATAAAGCGACAACCATATGGCTCCTGCCGGTTGCCGATAACTCGGTTACAAAACATGATCATCTCATACAATAAAATCCAACATCATGTCTTGACCATATCACATCACAACATGCCCTGCAAAAACAAGTTAGACGTCCTCTACTTTGTTGTTGCAAGTTTTACGTGGCTGCTACGGGCTTAAGTAAGAACCAATCTCACCTACGCATCAAAACCACAACGATAGTTTGTCAATTTGACTCCGTTTTAACCTTCGCAAGGACCGGGCGTAGCCATACTTGGTTCAACTAAAGTTGGAGAAACTGTCACCCACAAGCCACCTATGTGCAAAGCACGTCGGGAGAACCGGTCTCGCGTAAGCGTACGCGTAACGTCGGTCTGGGCCGCTTCATCCAACAATACCGCCGAACCAAAGTATGACATGCTGATAGGCAGTATGACTTATATCGCCCACAACTCACTTGTGTTCTACTCGTGCATATAACATCAACATATAAAACCTAGGCTCGGATGCCACTGTTGGGTATCGTAGTAATTTCAAAATTTTCCTACGCACACGCAAGATCATGTGATGCATAGAAACGAGAAGGGGGAGTATGATCTACATACCTAGTAGATCGACAACGGAAGCGTTTGGTTGATGTAGTCGTACGTCTTCACGATCCGACCGATCAAGCATCGAAACTACGGCACCTCCGAGTTCTAGCACACGTTCAGCTCGATGACGATCCACGGACTCCGATCCAGCAAAGTGTCGAGGAAGAGTTCCGTCAGCACGACGGCGTGGTGACAATCTTGATGTGCTACTGCTGCAGGGCTTCGCCTAAGCACCGCTACAATATTATCGAGGACTATGGTGGCTGGGGGCGCCGCACACGGCTAAGGAATAGATCACGTGGATCAACTTGTGTGTTCTAGGGTGCCTCTGCCTCAGTATATAAAGGACCAAAGGGGGGAGGCTGGCCGGCCACATAGGGCGCGCCAGGAGAGTCCTACTCCCTCTGGGAGTAGGATCCCCCCCCCCCCCCAATCCTAGTTGGAATAGGACTTGTGGAGGGGGGAAAAGAGAGAGAGGGGCCGGCCCCCTCTCCTTGTCCAATTCGGACCAAGGGAGGGGAGGGGCACGCGGCCCATGTAGGGCTGCCTCTTCTCTTTTCCACTAAGGCCCATCATGGCCCATTCAGCTCCCGGGGGGGTTCCGGTAACCTCCCGGTACTCCGGTAAAATCCTGATTTCACCCGGAACACTTTCGATATCCAAACATAGGCTTCCAATATATCAATCTTTATGTCTCGACCATTTCGAGACTCCTCGTCATGTCCGTGATCACATCCGGGACTCCGAACAACCTTCGGTACATCAAAATGCATAAACTCATAATATAATTGTCATCGTAACCTTAAGCGTGCGGACCCTACGGGTTCGAGAACAATGTAGACATGACCGAGACATGTCTCCAGTCAATAACCAATAGCAGGACCTGGATGCCCATATTGGCTCCTACATATTCTACGAAGATCTTTATCGGTCAGACCGCATAACAACATACGTCGTTCCCTTTGTCATTGGTATGTTACTTGCCCGAGATTCGATCGTCGGTATTCCAATACCTAGTTCAATCTCGTTGCCGGCAAGTCTCTTTACTCGTTCTGTAATACATCATCCTGCAACTAACTCATTAGTTGCAATGCTTGCAAGGCTTAAGTGATGTGCATTACCGAGAGGGCCCAGAGATACCTCTCCGACAATCGGAGTGACAAAACCTAATCTCGAAATACACCAACCCAACATGTACCTTTGGAGACACATGTAGTACTCCTTTATAATCACCCAGTTACGTTGTGACGTTTGGTAGTACCCAAAGTGTTCCTCCGGTAAACGGGAGTTGCATAATCTCATAGTTATAGGAACATGTATAAGTCATAAAGAAAGCAATAGCAACATACTAAACGATCGGGTGTTAAGCTAATGGAATGGGTCATGTCAATCAGATCATTCACCTAATGATGTGATCCCGTTAATCAAATAACAACTCTTTGTCTATGGTTAGGAAACATAACAATCTTTGATTAACGAGCTAGTCAAGTAGAGGCATACTAGTGTCACTCTGTTTGTCTATGTATTCACACATGTATTATGTTTCCGGTTAATACAATTATAGCATGAATAATAAACATTTATCATGAAATAAGGAAATAAATAATAACTTTATTATTGCCTCTAGGGCATATTTCCTTCAACTGAAACAACTGAACCAGATGCAAAGAGGTGGATCTTCTCCCTCCTGGACACGCTCCCGGCGGCGGGGTTTACACAAGTCCTGGTTACTCTCTGGGCTCTCTGGTTTTCTCGACGACAAGCTTTACACGAGCATATTTTTCAAAGCCCGTTATCAACCCACCAATTTATCATGAAGTATATACGAGAGCTCAATGATTGCAAGCCAATTCAGGTGAAGCAAACTCCAGCAACCCGATCCAGTGCGAGGAATCCCAGATGGATAAAGTCTTCGGAGAACTTTGCAAAAATCCGCGTTGATGGGGCCGTCAATAAAGCTAATGATGAAGGTTCTTACAGTGCAGTATGTAGGGACGGAGAAGGCAACTTTTTGGGCGCGTCGGCCATCAGATGTGCCGGCCTCACTGACCCTGCTACGCTTGAATCGTTAGCTTGCTGGGAAGCTCTTGCGCTCGCTCAAGATCTCTCGCTATCCCATCTTATAGTTGCTTCTGACTCCAAAGGGGTGGTGCAGGATATCAAGCTAGGCACTGGTGGGATGTATGCAACTATTGTGAGGGAAATTAGAGAGACGATGGAACTTTTTCATCAATGTTCCGTCATCTTTGAAGGACGGGAAACCAATCAAGAGGCACATAGCCTTGCTAAGCATGCTTTTGGTCTGGATCCGGGGCGCCACCTGTGGCTTTTAAACCCCCCAGATTTGAATTGTATCCCTATGAACATTATTCAATAAAGTAAAGTGTGTTTAGATTAAAAAACGTAAAACAAGAGTAGGCTCGCTCGACTGTAGGACTTGTGGTCATGCCCTTCGCCAATATCCAGAACAAACTGGTCTGGTATGTTGTGCGTCCCTCAAAACACAGTGGGAAGCACTAGCTTTCATAGCGAAAATGCTAAGACTAGTCAGGCTAGTCATAGTAGAACTAACTTAGGTAGTAATATAGCGCACTTTCAGAAATTTTTGCTTATGTGGCGTGTAGTTAATGAGAGGTGGTAACATAATATGTTACTGTAACATAGCACTTCCCAAGACAAGATGAGTCTACAAACCATTAAATGAAGCCACATATGACACTACTAGTATGTTACTTTGCACTATGAAGATAATAACTTAGACTAGTGTTATATGCATGACACTAGTATAAGTTACTCCCCACTATAAAAGATGCAGGGTTGTTACAAAGCTCCCTGATTTTCAGGTGGGTGGGGCCCCTCACACCCCTTAATCCAATAATAGTTCCACAAATCAAAACCCCTTCGTAAAACCCCATAAAGGTCCGTCGATGTAGCATTACTGCTTTCATAGTCTCCGCGCCTACGCTCCCCACGTTCCTCTCTCCGCCCACATGGAGCCGAACAAACCCACAGCAACCCGAACATGCAAGATCTGCGTCCAAGTCTAGTCGAACCCGCCGGCGGCTATGCGTCTAGAGGGACGATCGGTGGCCTCCTTTTCCACCTCACAGAGAGGATCCTCGGCTGCATCAGCCTGCTCGAGTCGGTGCACTTCGCCATCCTCTGCAAGTCCTAGGTGGCGACCATCTTCGAGCGGCTAGCAAGACCCACCCCACACTTGTTCGTGCTCGAGTCCCTCGACGTGCGCAAAGTACTTCTTGCAGCTCCAGCTCGAGCACGGCATGGAGCGCACGAGTGGCCCCATCTTTCCCGGCCCTCTCCGATCACGATTTGCCATGTGGCAGCAGGGCTTCGGTAACCGGTCACGAATTGCCATGAAAGTACTAAAAACTACCACCTCCTTCGATCCATAGTAGGTGGTGTCACAGTTTCGAACTAAGGTTGAACTAACCTCAGTTTAATACTGTATGACATTTTCTTTGGATCGGAGGGAGTAATCAATATGGATCAAAACTTGAATTTAGGATTTAATAAGTCAATGCTAGAAAAGCATACAGTGCCAACACTGTGAGCATGTCAAGCGCTGTTTGTTGATGCGACGCACTAGTACAAGACCGTGTGCGGCAGCCGGAGGTCTTTGATGGTGCAGCTCCGTATCCTCGTGCTAATAGGCTTTTCGTAGACCCTAAACATGGGACTACAATGGCGGACATCGAGCAGCTCAAGGCGCGGGCAGTGGTCGAGGAGGGCGACGAGTAGCTCTTCCTGGAAATAGCCGCCCCGCATCACGAGGCACTCCAGCAAAGGAAGCTTCTTGATGATCTCTGTGATAAGTTCTCCGTCAGGGATATAAGGCCAGCCCGTGACATAGAGGTTCCTCAGCAATGGCGCCCTGCAGGCGATCTGTTAGGAGAGATAGTTAGGATATAAGACGGATGCATGCATGTCAATTAGCTACTAGACCAATGGATGCAATGTCCTAGCTAGATGAAAGTTGGTCAGGACCAGGGAGTACGTGCCTGTTGGCGAGGTAGACTAGGACATCGGCGTCGACGTGGCGGCAGAACATCTCGCACCAGCCGGCGCTGCGCTCCACCGCGGCGCCAGCCGTGGCCTTCCATCCTGCCGGCGGGATCGGTTCGTTCCACACACATCGTCCCTGCCACACCGCGGCGCGCGCCATGGCCTTCCGTCTTGCCGTGGGTCGTTCCTCCCGCAGACGAGGACGTAGGTCGATGTGCCGCCACAGGAGGGGCTCGTCCCTGGCTTTCCTCCGCCAGGGCGAGCACGAGAGCCCCGCGCCGCGGAGGATGTCGATCTGAGGGAGTTTGCCGAGGACGATGCCTAGCACGTCGCCGGGCAAAGACGCCCAGTCCCTCCACTCGTCTAAGGCAACATGGTCCACGCGACGGCGGCGGCGGCGTCGTGAAGACGAAGGTGTGGTCGGGTAGGTTAGGATTTTGCTTTTCCGCTTCTTAGAATCCATCCTCTAGGCCAACTGTTTCCGTACGTAAGGGGAACGATTTATATACCGCAACACACACCCGCAACGTACATTGGCATTTACGCACCGATCGATCTCACCCTGACAAAATGTGATCACGTGATCAAACAAATGTAAAGGACACGATGGAGCGTGATCAAGAAGTAGCAGACCACACCACACGTACGCAGGCCAAGCCACTGCCACGAGGAATCCGGAGATGGGGATCGGTGCAACGCTGGCTGTGTGCTGGTAGCGGCGACGTGGTCTCCGCCAAGGGCGACGGCGACGGCGGACTGGGTCTCCGTCGACCCGAAGGCGTTGCTCGTCTGTCTGATGGTGGCGGAGAACGCATACCTCGCAGACAACAATGCATAGTGCTGCGAGGCTTTGTCCCACGACGAGGGCAACTCGCTGCAGTGCGAGCTCCAGGATCTGCTCCCGGGTAGGAGGCGGCCAATGGCAGAGATCTTCCCGTGTATCCACGAAGAGGCCACTTGCCAGCTATCGTGGGCCGCCGTCGAAAAAAGAGAGCTAGCGGCCCAGAGCCCTGCGGCTGGCCCGGCAGGCCTGGGTCCTGTGGCTAGTCCGGGTCCGAGCGCTGCTGAGGGTCCAGGTCCTGCAGCTGGTCCGGGTCCAAGCCCTATGGAGGGTCCATGCCCTGCAACGGGCCCGGTTTCCAGGGAGCTCCTATTGGGCGCTACAGGCGCCAGAATTCCTCCCTGGCGCCACTACAGCGCCCAGTTGGGCCGGCCCACAAAACGCACACAACATCAGAAAACATATATCGTAAAAAACCCGAACAAATAAAGATGCAATAACGTACGTGTTCACTGACGACTTGAACTACCTGCCATTAGTGATAGATAATAGCGCCAATTACATAATAACAATGTCGCCGTGCTATTTTATTGCACAGAACTATACTGGTGTATATTTTTTGAATTATTTGACCCAAAAAATCGTGAATTAGAAAAGGTTCATATATTTCGAAAAAGTTCGTCAATTTTCAAGAAAAGTTCACCAACTTAAAAAAGGTTCATCAAATTTTTAAATTGTTCGTGTATTGAAAAAAGTTCATTGAATTAGAAAAAAGTTCATCAATTTTTTAAAAAGTTCATCAAAATTGGAAAAAGTTCACGGATTTTCAAAAACGTTCATTAAATTCGAAAGAAATAGAATTTAAAAACTAAGTTCATGGATTTTTGAAAAAAGTTCATTGAATGTTTAAAAAAGTTCACAAATTTTGAGACAAGTTCATTGATTTGGGAAAAAGTTCATGTATTTTTTGAAAAAAAATGTTCGTTGATTTTGAAGAAAAAATTCATTGATTTACAATCGTGCATTTAATAAAAAGAAATAAATAGAAAAAAAACAAAAGAAAAAGTGAAAAAAGAAAAATAAATACAAACTAGAGAAAGAGTAAAATGAACGCAAGAACTTTGTAAGCATAAGCTTGCGGTTGTCCATGTGGTTGGCGTTGTGCGCTGGGATTGTAGAGGTCTTTTGTTCGGTTCGTTGTTGTGCACCATTTTTTTGCACTTTAAAGATATAAAGCAAAACGCTAACATGGGCCAGCCCATCAAGCGACAGAGGGAGTGCGCGGCAGGCGTCCGTTTGCAAAAACACCTGTAATGGGCGCCTGTCGCGCTAAATAGGAAATGCCCGGTTTCTAGCCCTACGGCAGGCCCGGGTCCTGCGGCTAGTCCAGGCCCGAGCCCTGCCAAGGGTCCGGGTCCAACCCCTGCAGAGGGTCCGAGTCCTGAGGCTGGTCCTGCTTCGAGCCCTGCAGCCGGTCTGGGTCCTGCTGCTGGTCCGGATCGTGCGACGGATGCACCTTAGTCGGGTTAGCGGGTTCTGTGCCAGTGTTGTATGTGTCCTTTGGTTTACTCGGTGACCAATTTTGCGTAATAGGTGACAGTATGTTGTTGTTTTCATAATTCACAAGAGTAATTGTTCGTGTGTTCATGCATAAATATTTTGTAGAATTGCCGTTATTTACTTTCTTTTGTTGTTAAACTGGGTACATATTAATAAAGGACTTTAGCTGCCAACCGAATTTGTATTTATTACTAACCAAACAAAACTTGAATTTATTTGTTACGAAGAGATTTGAGATGGTTTTCAAGGGACATCAATGGAAAATGGGCAAAAGCTGTAACGGAGTTGGAAATATTACCTTTATTTATTTAGATCTAAATGCATCCATTAACAGCTAAATTCAACATGCTTCGCTCAGAGGTTCAAACTCTGAATAAATATTTTGAATTGTGAACAATTTTTTTAAAACATGAACAATTTCTGAAAATAAGAACAATTTCTTAAAATATGAATAGTTTTTGAAATTGCGGATAAATTTTGGAAAATTTCACGATTTTTTAAATGATGAATAAAATTTGAAATTTCAAACATTTTTCGAATTATTTTTTTAAAAATCTAATTTTGTTTGAAAATTTTGAGTTTATTATAATTAGAAAATTGCAAAGAAAGTAAAAAAAGAAAATAAATAAATAATTAGGCAGAAAGAAAAAATATATCAAAAAGCATGAAGAAAACTGGAAAAATGCTAAATCAAAAAAAAACCGGATAAACCGGTAGCTCCTCAAAGTGGGCCAGCCGTAGGTCGCGTCTGTTGCTAGCAGACGGGCGGCAAATAGGATGCGCCGCTGGGGGCTGCACCAGAGAGGGACCTCCTATGTGCCGCTTACTGCGGCAAACGGCAATTCTTATTTGGCGCTGGCGCCGGTTCCTGCAGCAGCTACTCACGGGCCGGCCCATCTCGCTCCCGTTTTCTGTTTTTTTTTTCTTTTGAAACGCAAAAAACTACGCGAGTGCAAAGAATCGAACTCGACACCGCACCTACATGCCCGACATGATAACGCCCTCTTCAAACTTTTCTTATTTCTTATTTCTTATTTCTTCCTTTTTCCTTTTTTCCTTTTTTTCTGTTTCTATTTTTTCCTTTTTCTTATTCCCGGTTTGATGATTTCTTTCCAATTCGTGAACTTTTCTTAAAATGGATGATTTTTTTTCTCAAAATTGATTGTTTTTTTATTCAAGTCAATGCCCACGACCGCGCAGCTAGCCAGTGCGCCAAGCTAACCATAGTGCACAAATCCGCAACGTGAGATTTAAAGAACGAACTTATACGCCAAAACCAAAAGAACAGCCCGCAAAACATTCGCAAAAACATGCGTGTGGGGGATTGAGCAGACGACCTCAACCTAGTGAACCACGTCTCTAGCCAATCTGTTCATTTACTTGCTTGTCTAAAAATGCTAGCTCAGTTAATATAAACTATACGCGGCAAAAGAAATTGAAGTTCTTTTGAAATTTCAAACATGGTTTACTTTTCACAAAAGTATATATATTTAGAAAGCCGAACATTTTCAAAATTTGCTAAACGAATTTTAAAGAAACAAACTTTTTTTGAGAATCTGAAACTTTTTGGAGAAAGAAGGAACAAGATTGAAAGCGAGAACATTTTTTGAAATTACGAACAACTTTTTCAAAATGTGAACATTTCTTAAAAACAGGAACAAAATTGGTAAAACGCTGACATGTTCTGAAATTAATAATAATTTTTGAAACTGCGAGTATTTTGTGAAATGTTTTGTGAATAAGTTTTGAAAACTTGAACATTTTTTATAAAAATGTGAACATTTTTCATAAGATGAACAATTATTTAAGAATACGAACATTTTATGATTTTGCAAACAAATTGTGGAAACATTAACATTTTCTAAATTTGTGAACAATTTTTGAAACGGAAACATTTTCGGATATCTGTAAACACTTTTTGATTGTTTAAAAAATTAGAAACACGAACATTTTCAGAAATTGTAATCTTTTATGAATTTATGTACATTTTGGAAATTAAGTGAACAAATTTTAAAATACTATTTTTTGGAGTTTCTGAACAAAATTTGAAAACACGAACAAAATATGTATTCTGTTTTAAGAAATACAAACATTTTAAATTGCATAAAAAAATTTATGAAAAGAAATTAACTTAAAAATGAAAATGAAAGAAATAAAAGGAAAGAAAAGACAGAAAAGACAGAAAAGGGAAAAAGGACAGAAAAAGGAAAAAAAAACAGAAATTATAAAAATAAAAATAAAAAGGAGAAATTGAAAAACTGGTTCAGGAACCTTCCAGAAGGTTCACAAAACTGGTAAAAACCGGCTGGGAAACCTCTAGAAGGTTCCCATAACTGGAACCTGAAAACTGTACGTACGGTACAGATGGGCTGGCCCAAGTCGCTCGGTAGGTCAGCTCGTCTGTGCGTTTCCTCGACAATTTGACGCAAGGTGCGTGGAATAGGATTTTCCTGCACCAGAGGCAAGGTGTCCGATGTTGTGAGGCAGCCAACAGTGGAGACGGGGGCACGTAACAGGCCGGCGGCAGGCTGAGCCGCTGAGGCAACACATGTACCTCCTTCAAAGTATACTTTTATTATTTTGGTTTCAAGGTTTGAACAATCTTAATTGATGGTGCAAATTTAAAAGTTTTTCTTTTTCAAGGTTTGCTAAAATTCCAATAGTTGTACTTAATGAGTCGCTACAACGAAAGATGATAAATTGAGTTTTTGTTGAATAGATTGAAACTACACCAGTATGTTGATTTGATGTATTTGTGAGAAAATAAACTCCGAAGTTGGGCCACCCTCATTCAAAATCCTAGCTCCACAATTGTGGAATACTAGTGAATCCATGAATTGAGGTTATCGTGGATCCGGCCGAAGACTAGTGATAGGTGGTCCCGCGGAGCTTTCGGAGAAGGGTAGCCTAGTGAGCACACACTCTGGATCGTCCCACCTTGCGTATGCATGTAGTATGGGTTATGTGCATCATCTCATTGTTTGTACACCTCGTGAGAGCGGCTATTCTGCTGCATCCAGCCTCATCTACACCCGGACATGAACAATAAATTTAAAAATAGTAGTACAATTTTTAAGAAAGGTATAAAAAATTTAGGCATCCAAGATGCCAATGTGCGCAAAGTGCATGCAAAAATTCATGGTGTGTCGACATATGAGGAGCTCGTGCCAAAAAAGATGAAACTTTGAAAAATAACAGTATTTGGAGCCAAATTTTTTTTGGGCGCGTGCTCCTCAGATGTCCAAACTATTTGAAATTGTGCACGCAGCTTGCGCACATGAGCATCTTGGATATCTAAAAGTTTCAATTTTTTCCTTCTAATTTACTGTTCATCAAGTATAGATGAGCATGTGCACTGTTTTGAATTAGCGAAACATCGCTTGTTTAAGGAAAAAAATAGTTTAGTATACCTCTGCTCACCGGAACGGGCACGGTGGCGGCAGCACTACGTCGACTGCTTCGTTATTCAAAACATTTACTATATGCTAAATCAATCAGAAATCGGTATCTTCTCTTTTAAGGCTGAAAACATATAACTTGACTGAGTTGGGTTTCTGAGTTACAAAGTTTCTCCTAGCAGCAAATAGTACCAAATTGGAAAATTTCAGGCTAAAAACACATAACCTGACTGTTTTTGGGTTTTGAAGTCCCAAAGTTAGCAGTAGTGGCGATCCCCGGTGAAAGGGGCGGGGCGGTTGGCTAGTGGCGGAGGATGATGGGGGGCTCGATCCGATATGTCATCCCTTGAACTCTAGAAAAATTTACACTATCCTTCAACTGTCCTAAATTTCTACCAAACTGTAGTCAATCTGTTGAAAATAGAACATAAAATATGACGATGAAATCCGTCTGGCTTTTACAGCCCCTGTGACTGTTTGGTGTTCTTCCCAAAAGTTGTGAGAGAAACAAGAAGCAAGCAAAAGATGCTCCGGGAGTTCTTACCGAAAGTTGTTATTCAACTATAGCTGCATATAAAAAAGTGTCATAATTTTGCTAAACAAAAGTCAGATCAACAGGACAGTTGATGCACAAAGCATGAGAACAATATAATCTGCAGAAACTAGTATTCTTATAGTGTTATGGCCAGGTATAAAACCTGAATTTTTTTCACATGTTATTCGGATGATAGGTGCACATTAGCATCTTCAGTTTCAATTTCTGCTTTCAGTTGAGTAAGCGTAGGTGCATTAGCATCACCATGTTCAGAATTATAGTTGCTAGTGAAAACGGACTGAAACTTATAGGCAGAGTGTCCGAGCGCATTAGGGTCGCCATATTCAGAATTCGATCGTTGTCGAATCAGAAATTTATTTTCTGCTGGTGGACTGAAACTTTCAGCAGAATAACAAAACTCTAGTGTTCAACTCACTGCAAGAACCACCACATCTGTGTCAACACAACACCTAAGAGAAATGCAGCTGGCAACGTTGAAGTAGTGGCCATTGTCAAACGCATTACAGACTAATATCACCGCACCGTTGTTCAAACAGTTTCAGAATTTTCGAACCGTGATGCCAGCGCAAATAGGTTTCCTATATACTGTCAGGCAGAACAAATCAAGTTTAGGTAGCAGAAAAACAAGAACTGCTAGGTTCTCCTGAACCCATATCTCAACAGCAGGCGGCTGACACTTCCGAAGAGGCGAACAGTACTCCTAGGAGTCCTGGCTCCGGTATCTCCCCTCTCTACTCTGCATCGACATCCGGGTACTGCAGCGCCGCATGGGCTGAAATTAGCAGAAAAATAGTTAAACAAGTTTAAATAAGAATATCAAAAGGTAAGCTGCTGTACAAAACCTCAAAACAATGTGTGCTGTGGGATAAAACCTTATTTTTTCCACACGTTATTCGAAACAAATTACACTATATCAATGTTCAGTGTCTGTGAAGCTGAACTCGTCAGACTGAATCATCCGAATCAAAGCCCATAGTTTCTTTCTATATCAATGTTCAGTGTGGACTTGAAGTTGTTCATTGTGGATCATTGTGGATTTGATTCAGCAACTTTTAATGATGCCTGTAATCCTACAGCATGCAGTTCAGAATATTTCCAAGTCCTAACTCCTAACTGAAACAGATAAGCAAAAGTTTCAGTAAAGTGTTTTGAGATTTGCAACAGGTTCAAACGCTTTCCAAAGCACAATGCAGATTAGCATCTGGACAACTTCAAGACTAGTGTACATATACGAGTTTCCCTTGTTGCCAAAGAAGAAGAGTGGGAAGTTGAGGGCCTCGATCTCACCAGGCGTCCCCGCGGCGACGACGACGATGAGGAGGGTCTCGTAGTTTCTCGGTAGGTCGACGAGGAGTGGGGTAACCCAGTCAATTTCTGTGCGGAGGTACATGACGAAGTTGGCGACGTCGATGGCCAGCCGCCCGGCCAGCTCGTTCCTCAGGCGGAACACGGACCTCCCCAAAAACCAGAAGGAGCGGCGGTCGACGTCCGGGTTCGGCCCCACGTACTCGATCAGCCGCCAATCCAAAATGGCGGCGGGGAAGGCAACCTGCAGTTGAGTCGCAAAGAACCATCTCTTGTCAGGAGATATCAAATGCGAATCAATTTGAGACGCGGAGCCTCAAGAAGCCAAAGAAACAGGGGCGGCAATTGGCAACCAAGAAGCTCAAATCTGGCAAGAAGAGAGCCAAGAAATTAACAGGATTTGGCTCCGAGATGAATGGAATTAACACGATTTGCAATCTTCCGACGCATGTTAACAACATCCAAGAACCCAATTCGTGCAAATTCGGGAGAAATCAAGAAGCGGGCATGGCGGACTCACCTCAGTCGGAGGTGGAAGGGGAGGCATGCCCTCCCTCTCGGGGATGGGCTCCACGACCCAGAGCATCATCGTGGTGAGGATTCCCATGTCGAGGACGCTGACGATGTTGTTCCGGTGAGTTATTACTCAAAACCATCACATTATGGGCTAGGATAACAGATCGATACCACATTTGAGGCAGTTCACAAAAAACTATCAACAATGGGGCTAATCTATAACGCGGAGCACTGACACTGCGTTTTAGCCCAGAAAACAGCGAATCCGATATGTGGGTCCCGTCGGTCGGGCTGACGTGGCGCGTGTTGACGGACACCGTTAGACGGCGAGAGACGGCCGTTTCGGCGCGCCCGTCTACTAGGTCAAGTCGTTCCCCCCATCGATTCAGTCCACCCCTTGATTCAGTCCTTCCCCGCTCCGCTCCGATGGCGACCAGCTCCGGCGGTGACGGCGCACACGGAGTCGACGGAAGCGGCGACGACGCACTCAGCGGCGAGGGCGGTGGTACTACTTCAGGGCAGAAGCGGCTGCGCTCGCAATGCGGAGTCATCGGCCCCCACACCGATGACGGCTGCGACCTAGATCCAGAGTCGGCCGCGGCGGTGGGCCTGTCGCCGGAGCCTGGTACCGAGGAAGCAGCTTCGCAGATTGGTCCCGAGGATGTGCTCCCGTTCGCCCCATCTTCAGCTAGGTAATCTGAATCTTTCAAAATATGTTCTTTCAATCTTTCCTTACTACTGGATCTGTTTTATACATTGAACAAAGATTCTAGTTCTGAATATTGTTTTGTTAGTCATTTAGAAGTGACTTCCTGAATATTTATCGAATTCACATCTTCAGTCAGGGTTCAGTTATGTTAGTAGTACTGTAGGGTTCTGAATTTTTGGAGAAAATCACACTGCAGTGTTCATTTATGTTATTGTCATGTTACTATAATTGACTTGGTAATTTTGCTTACACTGCACTGTAATGGTGAGCTATATTAGGCCTGAAGATATTCATTTGTCTATGCTAGTAATGTTAGTACTAATTTGATGGTTCTAAATTTTTTGAATAGTGCATTCTAATGGTCAGATATAATGGTCAGTTATGTTGATACAATTGACTTATTAATATTCATTTGTATGTCCATTTTAGGCCTGAAGATTTATGGTCAATCTATTTCCAGTTTCCTGGGAAGAAGTATGCTCTTGTTAAGATGTCTGAAAGAGAAATCACTTATGGTAGTTTGGTCAATGTAATGGTCACCAATGGATACTGTAAGGATGACAGTCTTTGCTACTTGAAAGAGGAAGATATAGGGCTGCAAGGTGTTTGTGTCATTAAAGGCAACAATGAAGTAGTTCGAATGCTGAGAGAATTTGAGAGCACCCAGACATTGTCACTGACAGTTGTAAAGGGAAAGTTAGTTATTGAACCACCAATTGGAGAAGATCAAGATGCACAACAAATAGATGCAGAGCCAGATGTTGTCTTTGCTGTTGCTGAATCAGGTGTTGTGCACAAATCAGTTCCTCCTAACTGTCAGTTACATCTTGGGACACAGGAAAGTGTAAATTTTTTGCCACTCAAATCAGTTCCTCCTAACTGTCAGTTACATCTTGGGACACAGCTTAACACTGAAGTAAGTGTCAATTATGCTGATTTTCAGTTTGATTCAGATGAGGAGGACAATGCAGTTAGTGAGGAAGAAATTCCTGTAGGAGAAGAAGAAGATGACTCGGATTCAAGCAGTGATGAAGAATTTGTAGTTGATGTGGACCTCTTAGGTGCAGGAGAAGAAGAAGAAGACTCAGATTCAGTGAAGTATGTGGAAGAACAGAGTGCAAAGAGGAGGAAAGAGGAACATGAGCTAGATGAAACTATTGCTGACATAAAGAGGAAGAGAGCTGAATACATGGCTAGTACACACTGTGAGGGGGACACAGATCCTGAAGATATATATGACATGGACCAGGAAGAAGATGATGAGGAGGCCCAAGAGATCCCAGTTCCTGAGCCTGTTAAGAAGAAGGCAAAGAGGCCAGGTCCTACAAGTAGGTCCCACTCAAGTGCTGGGCCAACCATTAATCCTGATTGGTTTCCATCTTCAGAATAGGAAGATACAGGCTTTGAAGCCGATGATGATGGCAATGAACCAATGTCCTTTGTTATCAGCTCTGGCAGAAGGAGTAGAGCTAAGAAAAGACCACCTAGGGTCTGGTATGATGAGGACAGGATGCATCCAGAACAACAATTTCAGCTGAAGCTCTGTTTCAAAGATGTTTACCAATTCAGAGAGGCCCTTGTCAACTTGCATGTGAAACAACTTAGAAGATACAAATATCACAGAAACTGCAGTGATAGGATAATAGTTTGCTGTGATGGAGATGGATGTCAGTTCTACATGGTAGCAACACAGATAAGAAATGAGCCCACTTTCTGCATTAAGAAGATGAGGTTGGAGCACACATGTCCCACCCAGTCTGAGAAAACTAGGATTAGTTCAAGGTGGCTTGGCAACAAAATGCTTGAAACTATCAAATCAGATCCCAACACTATTGTACCTGCTATTGTTGACAAGGCAAAGAGGCAATTTGGGCTTGAGATTCCTAGGATGATGACATGGAGGGCTAAGAAGAAAGCAAAGGAGATTGTGCTTGGTGATCACAAGAGGCTGAGAGACTATTTGGAGACTGTGAAGCTTACAAATCCTGGATCTAGGTGCATTGTCACTACTGTTAGTGGCAAAACCAGAGAAAATCCTACTGCTAGACCAAGGTTCCATGGTCTATTTTTCAGTTTGAATGCATGTTGTGAGGGCTTCTTGAATGGATGTAGGCCATTCATAGGTCTAGATGGCTGCTTCATCAAATTGACAAGTGGTGCACAGATACTAGCAGCTACTGGAAGGGATGCAAACAACAATATGTACCCCATTGCATTTGGAGTGGTTGGAGTTGAAGATACAGTGAACTGGTCCTGGTTCTTGACACAACTCAAGTATGCTCTAGGAGGAAGTGAAGAGGGCAAATTTGGAAAGTACACATTCATGTCTGATAGACAGAAGGTTAGTTCATTTAGTTCATTTGCTTGTTCATTTAGTTCATTTACTTGTTCATTTAGTTCATTTACTTGTTCATTTAGTTCATTAGCTTGTTTATTTAGTTGATGCCATCATCAAAGTGATGCCATCAAGACTAGTTGGTAGGTGTCGAGTCGTAACGCTTCTTGTCGACACATAGGTCTAGATGGCCTAGGGTGACCCATGTAGGATCAAGAAACATAGGCATCATCAAAGTGATGCCATCAAGACTAGTTGGTAGGTGTCGAGTCGTAACGCTTCTTATCGACACTTAGGTCTAGATGGCCTAGGGTGACCCATGTAGGATCAAGAAACATAGGCATCATCATAGTGATGCCATCAAGACTAGTTGGTAGGTGTCGAGTCGTAACGCTTCTTGTCGACACTTAGGTCTAGATGGCCTAGGGTGACCCATGTAGGATCAAGAAACATAGGCATCATCAAAGTGATGCCATCAAGACTAGTTGGTAGGTGTCGAGTCGTAATGCTCCTTGTAGACACTTAGGTCTAGATGGCCTAGGGTGACCCATGTAGGATCAAGAAACATAGGCAGCATCATAGTGATGCCATCAAGATTAGTTGGTAGGTGTCGAGTCGTAACGCTTCTTGTCGACACTTAGGTCTAGATGGCCTAGGGTGACCCATGTAGGATCAAGAAACATAGGCATCATCAAAGTGATGCCATCAAGACTAGTTGGTAGGTGTCGAGTCGTAACGCTTCTTGTCGACACTTAGGTCTAGATGGCCTAGGGTGACCCATGTAGGATCAAGAAACATAGGCATCATCATAGTGATGCCATCAAGACTAGTTGGTAGGTGTCGAGTTGTAACACTTCTTGTCGACACTTAGGTCTAGATAGCCTAGGGTGAGGATCAAGAAACATAGGCATCATCAAAGTGATGCCATCAAGACTAGTTGGTAGGTGTCGAGTCGTAACGCTTCTTGTCGACACTTAGGTCTAGATAGCCTAGGGTGACCCATGATGGCCTAGGGTGACCAATCAAGACTAGTTGATCATCAAAGTGAAACCATCATGTTTAGTGATTTTAAATGATTTTAAATTATTTAAAATCATATTAAATCATTTAAAATCATATTAAATCATTTAAAATCATATTAAATCAATTAAAATCATATTAAATCATTTAAAATCATTTCAATCATATTAAATCAATAAAAATCATTTAAAATCATATTAAATCATGTAAAATCATTTAAAATCATTTCAATTCACTTTCATGCAGGGTCTACTCAATGCAGTGACAGTAGTATTCCCAAACTGCCATCATAGGTACTGTTTGAGGCACATCTATGCAAACTTCCAGAGAGCAGGATTTGGAGGAGAGGATTTGAAGAGATGCATGGATGCAGCTGCCTATGCTTACACTGAACATGACTTTAATTTGGCTATGGAAAGCATGAAGGCTGAGTGCACTGCTGCTTGGGAGTGGATGTCAAGAATTCCTCCTAAAGTTTGGTCTAGGCATGCAATGGACACTAATTGCAAAACTGATTTGGTGGTGAATAACTTAAGTGAAGTTTTTAATAAGTACATTCTAGATGTAAGGAACAAGCCAATTGTCACAATGATCAATGGGATCAAGAACAAGTTTCTAGTGAGGTTCCACCAGAAAAGAGAGGTTGGAAAATGTGCTAGATGGGAGATTGCACCAACCTATGCAGAGAGGTTGGAGATGAACAAGAAGTATGCAAGGGATTGCAAAGCACTGATAGCTGGCCAAGGACTTTTCCAAGTCACTAGTGGAGACAAGACCTATGGTGTTGACACAAACCTACAGACATGTGGATGCAAGAAATGGGACATCACTGGAGTTCCTTGCAACCATGCTTGTTCTGCCATCTATAGGTCTAAACAGCTGCCAGAGGATCATATCAATGTGTTTTTCAAGAAATCTATGTACTTGGAGGCTTATAAGCCAGTAATTTACCCTGTTCCTGGTCCAGATAGCTGGGTGAAAACTCCAATGTTGGAAATATGCCCTAGAGGCAATAATAAAAGGATTATTATTATATTTCCTTGTTCATGATAATTGTCTTTTATTCATGCTATAATTGTGTTATCCGGAAATCGTAATACATGTGTGAATACATAGACACCAACATGTCCCTAGTAAGCCTCTAGTTGACTAGCTCGTTGATCAACAGATAGTCATGGTTTCCTGGCTATGGACATTGGATGTCATTGATAACGAGGTCACATCATTAGGAGAATGATGTGATGGACAAGACCCAATCTTAAACATAGCACAAGATCGTATAGTTCATTTGCTAGAGTTTTTCCAATGTCAAGTATCTTTTCCTTAGACCATGAGATCGTGTAACTCCCGGATACCGTAGGAGTACTTTGGGTGTACCAAACGTCACAACGTAACTGGGTGACTATAAAGGTATACTACGGGTATCTCCGAAAGTGTCTGTTGGGTTGACACGGATCAAGACTGGGATTTGTCACTCCGTATGACGGAGAGGTATCTCTGGGCCCACTCGGTAATGCATCATCATAATGAGCTCAAAGTGACCAAGTGTCTGGTCACGGGATCATGCATTACAGTACAAGTAAAGTGACTTGCCGGTAACGAGATTGAACGAGGTATTGGGATGCCGACGATCGAATCTCGGGCAAATAACGTACCGATTGACAAAGGGAATTTCATACGGGGTTGCGTGAATCCTCGACATCGTGGTTCATCCGATGAGATCATCGAGGAGCATGTGGGAGCCAACATGGGTATCCAGATCCCGCTGTTGGTTATTGACCGAAGAGCCGTCTCGGTCATGTCTACATGTCTCCCGAACCCGTAGGGTCTACACACTTAAGGTTCGGTGACGCTAGGGTTGTAGAGATATGTATATGCAGTAACCCGAAAGTTTTTCGGAGTCCCAGATGAGATCCCGGACATCACGAGGAGTTCCGGAATGGTCCGGAGGTAAAGAATTATATATAGGAAGTGCTATTTCGGCCATCGGGACAAGTTTCGGGGTTACCGGTATTGTACCGGGACCACTGGAAGGGTCCCGGGGGTCCACCGGGTGGGGCCACCTATCCCGGAGGGCCCCATGGGCTGAAGTGGGAGGGGAACCAGCCCCTAGTGGGCTGGTGCGCCCCCCTTGGTGTTGGGGAACGTAGTAATTTCAAAAAAATTCCTACGCACACGCAAGATCATGTGATGCATAGCAACGAGAGGGGAGAGTGTTGTCTACGTACCCAACGCAGACCGACTGCGGAAGCGCTAACACGACGTAGAGGAAGTAGTCGTACGTCTTCATGATCCAACCGATCAAGCACCGAAACTACGGCACCTCCGAGTTCGAGCACACGTTCAGCTCGATGACGATCCCCGGACTCCGATCCAGCAAAGTGTCGGGGAAGAGTTTCGTCAGCACGACGGCGTGGTGACGATCTTGATGAACTACAGCAGCAGGGCTTCGCCTAAACTCCGCTACAGTATTATCGAGGAATATGGTGGCAGGGGGCACCGCACACGGCTAGGGAATAGATCACGTGGATCAACTTGTGTGTCTAGATGTGCCCCCTGCCCCCGTATATAAAGGATCCAAGGGGGAGGGCTGGCCGGCCAAGGAGGAGGGCGCAGGAGAGTCCTACTCCCTCTGGGAGTAGGATTCCCCCCCCCAATCCTAGTCCAACTAGGATTCCTCGGAGGGGAAAGAGGGAGAGGGGGGCCGGCCACCTTCTCCTAGTCCTAATAGGACTAGGGGAGGGGGGAAGGGGGGAGGTGCGCAGCCACCTTGGGCTGCCCCTTTCTACTTTCCACTAAAGCCCATTAAGGCCCATATGGCTCCCGGGGGGTTCCGGTAACCTCCCGGTACTCCGGTAAAAATCCCGATTTCACCCGGAACACTTCCGATATCCAAACATAGGCTTCCAATATATCAATCTTTACGTCTCGACCATTTTGAGACTCCTCGTCATGTCCGTGATCACATCCGGGACTCCGAACAACCTTCGGTACATCAAAATGCATAAACTCATAATATAACTGTCATCATAACCTTAAGCGTGCGGACCCTACGGGTTCGAGAACAATGTAGACATGACCGAGACACGTCTCCGGTCAATAACCAATAGCGGGACCTGGATGCCCATATTGGCTCCTACATATTCTACGAAGATCTTTATCGGTCAGACCGCATAACAACATACGTTGTTCCCTTTGTCATCGGTATGTTACTTGCCCGAGATTCGATCGTCGGTATCCAATACCTAGTTCAATCTCGTTACCGGTAAGTCTCTTTACTCGTTCCGTAATACATCATCTCACAACTAACATATTAGTTGTAATGCTTGCAAGGCTTATGTGATGTGCATTACCGAGAGGGCCCAGAGATACCTCTCCGACAATCGGAGTGACAAAACCTAATCTCGAAATACGCCAACCCAACATGTACCATTGGAGACACCTGTAGTACTCCTTTATAATCACCCAGTTACGTTGTGACGTTTGGTAGTACCCAAAGTGTTCCTCCGGTAAACGGGAGTTGCATAATCTCATAGTTATAGGAACATGTATAAGTCATGAAGAAAGCAATAGCAACATACTAAACGATCGGGTGCTAAGCTAATGGAATGGGTCATGTCAATCAGATCATTCAACTAATGATGTGACCTCGTTAATCAAATAACAACTCATTGTTCATGGTTAGGAAACATAACCATCTTTGATTAACGAGCTAGTCAAGTAGAGGCATACTAGTGACACTTTGTTTGTCTATGTATTCACACATGTATTATGTTTCCGGTTAATACAATTCTAGCATGAATAATAAACATTTATCATGATTATAAGGAAATAAATAATAACTTTATTATTGCCTCTAGGGCATATTTCCTTCAGTCTCCCACTTGCACTAGAGTCAATAATCTAGATTACACTGTAATGATTCTAACACCCATGGAGCCTTGGTGCTGATCATGTTTTGCTCGTGGGAGAGGCTTAGTCAACGGGTCTGCAACATTCAGATCCGTATGTATCTTGCAAATCTCTATGTCTCCCACCTGGACTAGATCCCGGATGGAATTGAAGCGTCTCTTGATGTGTTTGGTCCTTTTGTGAAATCTGGATTCCTTTGCCAAGGCAATTGCACCAGTATTGTCACAAAAGATTTTCATTGGACCCGATGCACTAGGTATGACACCTAGATCGGATATGAACTCCTTCATCCAGACTCCTTCATTTGCTGCTTCCGAAGCAGCTATGTACTCCGCTTCACATGTAGATCCCACTACGACGCTTTGTTTAGAACTGCACCAACTGACAGCTCCACCGTTTAATGTAAACACGTATCCGGTTTGCGATTTAGAATCGTCCGGATCAGTGTCAAAGCTTGCATCAATGTAACCTTTTATGGTGAGCTCTTTGTCACCTCCATATACGAGAAACATATCCCTAGTCCTTTTCAGGTATTTCAGGATGTTCTTGACCGCTGTCCAATGATCCACTCCTGGATTACTTTGGTACCTCCCTGCTAAACTTATAGCAAGGCACACATCAGGTCTGGTACACAGCATTGCATACATGATAGAGCCTATGGCTGAAGCATAGGGAACATCTTTCATTTTCTCTCTATCTTCTGCAGTGGTTGGGCATTGAGTCTTACTCAATTTCACACCTTGTAACACAGGCAAGAACCCTTTCTTTGCTTGATCCATTTTGAACTTCTTCAAAATTTTGTCAAGGTATGTGCTTTGTGAAAGTCCAATTAAGCGTCTTGATCTATCTCTATAGATCTTAATGCATAATATGTAAGCAGCTTCACCGAGGTCTTTCATTGAAAAACTCTTATTCAAGTATCCCTTTATGCTATCCAAAAATTCTATATCATTTCCAATTAGTAATATGTCATCCACATATAATATCAGAAATGCTACAGAGCTCCCACTCACTTTCTTGTAAATACAGGCTTCTCCGAAAGTCTGTATAAAACCAAATGCTTTGATTATACTATCAAAGCGTTTATTCCAACTCCGAGAGGCTTGCACCAGTCCATAAATGGATCGCTGGAGCTTGCACACTTTGTTAGCTCCCTTTGGATCGACAAAACCTTCCGGTTGCATCATATACAACTCTTCTTCCAGAAATCCATTCAGGAATGCAGTTTTGACATCCATCTGCCAAATTTCATAATCATAAAATGCGGCAATCGCTAACATGATTCGGACAGACTTAAGCATCGCTACGGGTGAGAAAGTCTCATCGTAGTCAACCCCTTAAACTTGTCGAAAACCTTTCGCGACAAGTCGAGCTTTGTAGACAGTAACATTATCATCAGCGTCAGTCTTCTTCTTGAAAATCCATTTATTCTCAATTGCTTGCCGATCATCGGGCAAGTCAACCAAAGCCCATACTTTGTTCTCATACATGGATCCCATCTCAGATTTCATGGCTTCAAGCCACTTTGCGGAATCTGGGCTCACCATCGCTTCTTCATAGTTCGTAGGTTCATCATGATCTAGTAGCATGACTTCCAGAACAGGATTACCGTACCACTCTGGTGCGGATCTTACTCTGGTTGATCTACGAGGTTCAGTAGTATCTTGATCTGAAGTTTCATGATCATTATCATTAGCTTCCTCACTAACTGGTGTAGGTGTCACTGAAACAGTTTTCTGTGATGTACTACTTTCCAGTAAGGGAGCAGGTACAGTTACCTCATCAAGTTCTACTTTCCTCCCACTCACTTCTTTCGAGAGAAACTCCTTCTCTAGAAAGGATCCATTTTTAGCAACGAATGTTTTGCCTTCGGATCTGTGATAGAAGGTGTACCCAACAGTCTCCTTTGGGTATCCTATGAAGACACATTTCTCCGATTTGGGTTCGAGCTTATCAGGTTGAAGCTTTTTCACATAAGAATCGCAGCCCCAAACTTTAAGAAACGACAACTTTGGTTTCTTGCCAAACCACAGTTCATAAGGCGTCGTCTCAACGGATTTTGATGGTGCCCTATTTAACGTGAATGCGGCCGTCTCTAAAGCATAACCCCAAAATGATAGCGGTAAATCTGTAAGAGACATCATAGATCGCACCATATCTAGTAAAGTACGATTACGACGTTCGGACACACCATTACACTGTGGTGTTCCGGGTGGCGTGAGTTGCGAAACTATTCCACAGTTTTTCAAATGTATACCAAACTCGTAACTCAAATATTCTCCTCCACGATCAGATCGTAGAAACTTTATTTTCTTGTTACGATGATTTTCAACTTCACTCTGAAATTCTTTGAACTTTTCAAATGTTTCAGATTTATGTTTCATTAAGTAGATATACCCATATCTTCTTAAATCATCTGTGAAGGTGAGAAAATAATGATATCCGCCACGAGCCTCAATATTCATCGGACCACATACATCGGTATGTATGATTTCCAACAAATCTGTTGCTCTCTCCATAGTACCGGAGAACGGTGTTTTAGTCATCTTGCCCATGAGGCACGGTTCGCAAGTACCAAGTGATTCATAATCAAGTGGTTCCAAAAGTCCATCAGTATGGAGTTTCTTCATGCGCTTTACACCGATATGACCTAAACGACAGTGCCACAAATAAGTTGCACTTTTATTATCAACTCTGCATCTTTTGGCTTCAACATTATGAATATGTGTATTACTACTATCGAGATTCAATAAGAATAGACCACTCTTCAAGGGTGCATGACCATAAAAGATATTACTCATATAAATAGAACAACCATTATTCTCTGATTTAAATGAATAACCGTCTCGCATTAAACAAGATCCAGATATAATGTTCATGCTCAACGCTGGCACCAAATAACAATTATTTAGGTCTAATATTAATCCCGAAGGTAGATGTAGAGGTAGCGTGCCGACCGCGATCACATCGACTTTGGAACCGTTTCCCACGCGCATCGTCACCTCGTCCTTTGCCAGTGCCCGCTTATTCCGTAGTCCCTGTTTCGAGTTGCAAATATTAGCAACAGAACCAGTATCAAATACCCAGGTGCTACTGCGAGCTCTAGTAAGGTACACATCAATAACATGTATATCACATATACCTTTGTTCACCTTGCCATCCTTCTTATCCGCCAAATACTTGGGGCAGTTCCGCTTCCAGTGACCAGTCTGCTTGCTGTAGAAGCACTCAGTTTCAGGTTTAGGTCCAGACTTGGGTTTCTTCTCTTGAGCAGCAACTTGTTTGCTGTTCTTCTTGAAGTTCCCCTTCTTCTTCCCTTTGCCCTTTTTCTTGAAACTAGTGGTCTTGTTAACCATCAACACTTGATGCTCCTTCTTGATTTCTACCTCCGCAGCTTTCAGCATTGCGAAGAGCTCGGGAATAGTCTTGTTCATCCCGTGCATATTATAGTTCATCACGAAGCTCTTGTAGCTTGGTGGCAGTGATTGGAGAATTCTGTCAATGACGCAATCATCTGGAAGATTAACTCCCAATTGAATCAAGTGATTATTATACCCAGACATTTTGAGTATATGCTCACTGACAGAACTGTTCTCCTCCATCTTGCAGCTATAGAACTTATTGGAGACTTCATATCTCTCAATCCGGGCATTTGCTTGAAATATTAACTTCAACTCCTGGAACATCTCATATGCTCCATGACGTTCAAAACGTCGTTGAAGTCCCGATTCTAAGCCGTAAAGGATGGCACACTGAACTATCGAGTAGTCATCAGCTTTGCTCTGCCAGACGTTCATAACATCTGGTGTTGCTCCAGCAGCAGGCCTGGCACCCAGCGGTGCTTCCAGGACGTAATTCTTCTGAGCAGCAATGAGGATAATCCTCAAGTTACGGACCCAGTCCGTATAATTGCTACCATCATCTTTCAACTTTGCTTTCTCAAGGAACGCATTAAAATTCAACGGAACAACAGCACGAGCCATCTATCTACAATCAACATAAACAAGCAAGATACTATCAGGTACTAAGTTCATGATAAGTTTAAGTTCAATTAATCAAATTACTTAAGAACTCCCACTTAGATAGACATCCCTCTAATCTTCTTAGTGATTACGTGATCCAAATCAACTAAACCATAACCGATCATCACGTGAGATGGAGTAGTTTTCAATGGTGAACATCGTTATGTTGATCATATCTACTATATGATTCACGCTCGACCTTTCGGTCTCCGTGTTCCGAGGCCATATCTGCATATGCTAGGCTCCTCAAGTTTAACCTGAGTATTCTGCGTGTGCAAAACTGGCTTACACCTGTTGTAGATGGACGTAGAGCTTATCACACCCGATCATCACGTGGTGTCTGGGCACGACGAACTTTGGCAACGGTGCATACTCAGGGAGAACACTTCTTGATAATTTAGTGAGAGATCATCTTATAATGCTACCGTCAATCAAAGCAAGATAAGATGCATAAAAAGATAAACATCACATGCAATCAATATAAGTGATATGATATGGCCATCATCATCTTGTGCTTGTGATCTCCATCTCCGAAGCACCGTCATGATCACCATCATCACCGGCGCGACACCTTGATCTCCATCGTAGCATCGTTGTCGTCTTGCCAATCTTATGCTTCCACGACTATCACTACCGTTTAGTAATAAAGTAAAGCATTACATCGCGATTGTATTGCATACAATAAAGCGACAACCATATGGCTCCTGCCAGTTGCCGATAACTCGGTTACAAAACATGATCATCTCATACAATAAAATTCAGCATCATGCCTTGACCATATCACATCACAACATGCCCTGCAAAAACAAGTTAGACGTCCTCTACTTTGTTGTTGCAAGTTTTACGTGGCTGCTACGGGCTTAAGTAAGAACCAATCTCACCTACGCATCAAAACCACAATGATAGTTTGTCAAATAGACTCCGTTTTAACCTTCGCAAGGACCGGGCGTAGCCATACTTGGTTCAACTAAAGTTGGAGAGACAGTCGCCCGCAAGCCATCTATGTGCAAAGCACGTCGAGGGAACCGGTCTCGCGTTAGCGTACGCGTAAGGTTGGTTCGGGTCGTCTCGTCCAACAATACCGCCGAACCAAAGTATGACATGCTGGTAGGCAGTATCACTTGTATCGTCCACAACTCACTTGTGTTCTACTCGTGCATATAACATCAACATAAATAACCTAGGCTCGGATGCCACTGTTGGGGAACGTAGTAATTTCAAAAAATTTCCTACGCACACGCAAGATCATGTGATGCATAGCAATGAGAGGGGAGAGTGTTGTCTACGTACCCAACGCAGACCGACTACGGAAGCGCTAACACGACGTAGAGGAAGTAGTCGTACGTCTTCACGATCCAACCGATCAAGCACCGAAACTACGGCACCTCCGAGTTCGAGCACACGTTCAGCTCGATGACGATCCCCGGACTCCGATCCAGCAAAGTGTCGGGGAAGAGTTTCGTCAGCACGACGGTGTGGTGATGATCTTGATGAACTACAGCAGCAGGGCTTCGCCTAAACTCCGCTACAGTATTATCGAGGAATATGGTGGCAGGGGGCACCGCACACGGCTAGGGAATAGATCACGTGGATCAACTTGTGTGTCTAGAGGTGCCCCCTGCCCCCGTATATAAATGATCCAAGGGGGAGGGCTGGCCAGCCAAGGAGGAGGGCGCAGGAGAGTCCTACTCCCTCTGGGAGTAGGATTCCCCCCCCCCCAATCGTAGTCCAACTAGGATTCCTCGGAGGGGAAAGAGGGAGAGGGGGGCCGGCCACCTTCTCCTAGTCCTAATAGGACTAGGGGAGGGGGGAGGTGCGCAGCCACCTTGGGCTGCCCCTTTCTACTTTCCACTAAAGCCCATTAAGGCCCATATGGCTCCCGGGGGGTTCCGGTAACCTCCCGGTACTCCGGTAAAAATCCCGATTTCACCCGGAACACTTCCGATATCCAAACATAGGCTTCCAATATATCAATCTTTACGTCTCGACCATTTTGAGACTCCTCGTCATGTCCGTGATCACATCCGGGACTCCGAACAACCTTCGGTACATCAAAATGCATAAACTCATAATATAACTATCATCGTAACCTTAAGCGTGCGGACCCTACGGGTTCGAGAACAATGTAGACATGACCGAGACACGTCTCCGGTCAATAACCAATAGCGGGACCTGGATGCCCATATTGGCTCCTACATATTCTACGAAGATCTTTATCGGTCAGACCGCATAACAACATACGTTGTTCCCTTTGTCATCGGTATGTTACTTGCCCGAGATTCGATCGTCGGTATCCAATACCTAGTTCAATCTCGTTACCGGTAAGTCTCTTTACTCGTTCCGTAATACATCATCTCACAACTAACATATTAGTTGTAATGCTTGCAAGGCTTATGTGATGTGCATTACCGAGAGGGCCCAGAGATACCTCTCCGACAATCGGAGTGACAAAACCTAATCTCGAAATACGCCAACCCAACATGTACCATTGGAGACACCTGTAGTACTCCTTTATAATCACCCAGTTACGTTGTGACGTTTGGTAGTACCCAAAGTGTTCCTCCGGTAAACGGGAGTTGCATAATCTCATAGTTATAGGAACATGTATAAGTCATGAAGAAAGCAATAGCAACATACTAAACGATCGGGTGCTAAGCTAATGGAATGGGTCATGTCAATCAGATCATTCAACTAATGATGTGACCTCGTTAATCAAATAACAACTCATTGTTCATGGTTAGGAAACATAACCATCTTTGATTAACGAGCTAGTCAAGTAGAGGCATACTAGTGACACTTTGTTTGTCTATGTATTCACACATGTATTATGTTTCCGGTTAATACAATTCTAGCATGAATAATAAACATTTATCATGATTATAAGGAAATAAATAATAACTTTATTATTGCCTCTAGGGCATATTTCCTTCAGTCTCCCACTTGCACTAGAGTCAATAATCTAGATTACACTGTAATGATTCTAACACCCATGGAGCCTTGGTGCTGATCATGTTTTGCTCGTGGGAGAGGCTTAGTCAACGGGTCTGCAACATTCAGATCCGTATGTATCTTGCAAATCTCTATGTCTCCCACCTGGACTAGATCCCGGATGGAATTGAAGCGTCTCTTGATGTGTTTGGTCCTTTTGTGAAATCTGGATTCCTTTGCCAAGGCAATTGCACCAGTATTGTCACAAAAGATTTTCATTGGACCCGATGCACTAGGTATGACACCTAGATCGGATATGAACTCCTTCATCCAGACTCCTTCATTTGCTGCTTCCGAAGCAGCTATGTACTCCGCTTCACATGTAGATCCCACTACGACGCTTTGTTTAGAACTGCACCAACTGACAGCTCCACCGTTTAATGTAAACACGTATCCGGTTTGCGATTTAGAATCGTCCGGATCAGTGTCAAAGCTTGCATCAATGTAACCTTTTATGGTGAGCTCTTTGTCACCTCCATATACGAGAAACATATCCCTAGTCCTTTTCAGGTATTTCAGGATGTTCTTGACCGCTATCCAAAGATCCACTCCTGGATTACTTTGGTACCTCCCTGCTAAACTTATAGCAAGGCACACATCAGGTCTGGTACACAGCATTGCATACATGATAGAGCCTATGGCTGAAGCATAGGGAACATCTTTCATTTTCTCTCTATCTTCTGCAGTGGTTGGGCATTGAGTCTTACTCAATTTCACACCTTGTAACACAGGCAAGAACCCTTTCTTTGCTTGATCCATTTTGAACTTCTTCAAAATTTTGTCAAGGTATGTGCTTTGTGAAAGTCCAATTAAGCGTCTTGATCTATCTCTATAGATCTTAATGCATAATATGTAAGCAGCTTCACCGAGGTCTTTCATTGAAAAACTCTTATTCAAGTATCCCTTTATGCTATCCAAAAATTCTATATCATTTCCAATTAGTAATATGTCATCCACATATAATATCAGAAATGCTACAGAGCTCCCACTCACTTTCTTGTAAATACAGGCTTCTCCGAAAGTCTGTATAAAACCAAATGCTTTGATTATACTATCAAAGCGTTTATTCCAACTCCGAGAGGCTTGCACCAGTCCATAAATGGATCGCTGGAGCTTGCACACTTTGTTAGCTCCCTTTGGATCGACAAAACCTTCCGGTTGCATCATATACAACTCTTCTTCCAGAAATCCATTCAGGAATGCAGTTTTGACATCCATCTGCCAAATTTCATAATCATAAAATGCGGCAATCGCTAACATGATTCGGACAGACTTAAGCATCGCTACGGGTGAGAAAGTCTCATCGTAGTCAACCCCTTAAACTTGTCGAAAACCTTTCGCGACAAGTCGAGCTTTGTAGACAGTAACATTACCATCAGCGTCAGTCTTCTTCTTGAAAATCCATTTATTCTCAATTGCTTGCCGATCATCGGGCAAGTCAACCAAAGCCCATACTTTGTTCTCATACATGGATCCCATCTCAGATTTCATGGCTTCAAGCCACTTTGCGGAATCTGGGCTCACCATCGCTTCTTCATAGTTCGTAGGTTCATCATGATCTAGTAGCATGACTTCCAGAACAGGATTACCGTACCACTCTGGTGCGGATCTTACTCTGGTTGATCTACGAGGTTCAGTAGTATCTTGATCTGAAGTTTCATGATCATTATCATTAGCTTCCTCACTAACTGGTGTAGGTGTCACTGAAACAGTTTTCTGTGATGTACTACTTTCCAGTAAGGGAGCAGGTACAGTTACCTCATCAAGTTCTACTTTCCTCCCACTCACTTCTTTCGAGAGAAACTCCTTCTCTAGAAAGGATCCATTTTTAGCAACGAATGTTTTGCCTTCGGATCTGTGATAGAAGGTGTACCCAACAGTCTCCTTTGGGTATCCTATGAAGACACATTTCTCCGATTTGGGTTCGAGCTTATCAGGTTGAAGCTTTTTCACATAAGAATCGCAGCCCCAAACTTTAAGAAACGACAACTTTGGTTTCTTGCCAAACCATAGTTCATAAGGCGTCGTCTCAACGGATTTTGATGGTGCCCTATTTAACGTGAATGCGGCCGTCTCTAAAGCATAACCCCAAAATGATAGCGGTAAATCTGTAAGAGACATCATAGATCGCACCATATCTAGTAAAGTACGATTACGACGTTCGGACACACCATTACACTGTGGTGTTCCGGGTGGCGTGAGTTGCGAAACTATTCCACAGTTTTTCAAATGTATACCAAACTCGTAACTCAAATATTCTCCTCCACGATCAGATCGTAGAAACTTTATTTTCTTGTTACGATGATTTTCAACTTCACTCTGAAATTCTTTGAACTTTTCAAATGTTTCAGATTTATGTTTCATTAAGTAGATATACCCATATCTTCTTAAATCATCTGTGAAGGTAAGAAAATAATGATATCCGCCACGAGCCTCAATATTCATCGGACCACATACATCGGTATGTATGATTTCCAACAAATCTGTTGCTCTCTCCATAGTACCGGAGAACGGTGTTTTAGTCATCTTGCCCATGAGGCACGGTTCGCAAGTACCAAGTGATTCATAATCAAGTGGTTCCAAAAGTCCATCAGTATGGAGTTTCTTCATGCGCTTTACACCGATATGACCTAAACGACAGTGCCACAAATAAGTTGCACTTTTATTATCAACTCTGCATCTTTTGGCTTCAACATTATGAATATGTGTATTACTACTATCGAGATTCAATAAGAATAGACCACTCTTCAAGGGTGCATGACCATAAAAGATATTACTCATATAAATAGAACAACCATTATTCTCTGATTTAAATGAATAACCGTCTCGCATTAAACAAGATCCAGATATAATGTTCATGCTCAACGCTGGCACCAAATAACAATTATTTAGGTCTAATATTAATCCCGAAGGTAGATGTAGAGGTAGCGTGCCGACCGCGATCACATCGACTTTGGAACCGTTTCCCACGCGCATCGTCACCTCGTCCTTTGCCAGTGCCCGCTTATTCCGTAGTCCCTGTTTCGAGTTGCAAATATTAGCAACAGAACCAGTATCAAATACCCAGGTGCTACTGCGAGCTCTAGTAAGGTACACATCAATAACATGTATATCACATATACCTTTGTTCACCTTGCCATCCTTCTTATCCGCCAAATACTTGGGGCAGTTCCGCTTCCAGTGACCAGTCTGCTTGCTGTAGAAGCACTCAGTTTCAGGTTTAGGTCCAGACTTGGGTTTCTTCTCTTGAGCAGCAACTTGTTTGCTGTTCTTCTTGAAGTTCCCCTTCTTCTTCCCTTTGCCCTTTTTCTTGAAACTAGTGGTCTTGTTAACCATCAACACTTGATGCTCCTTCTTGATTTCTACCTCCGCAGCTTTCAGCATTGCGAAGAGCTCGGGAATAGTCTTGTTCATCCCGTGCATATTATAGTTCATCACGAAGCTCTTGTAGCTTGGTGGCAGTGATTGGAGAATTCTGTCAATGACGCAATCATCTGGAAGATTAACTCCCAATTGAATCAAGTGATTATTATACCCAGACATTTTGAGTATATGCTCACTGACAGAACTGTTCTCCTCCATCTTGCAGCTATAGAACTTATTGGAGACTTCATATCTCTCAATCCGGGCATTTGCTTGAAATATTAACTTCAACTCCTGGAACATCTCATATGCTCCATGACGTTCAAAACGTCGTTGAAGTCCCGATTCTAAGCCGTAAAGGATGGCACACTGAACTATCGAGTAGTCATCAGCTTTGCTCTGCCAGACGTTCATAACATCTGGTGTTGCTCCAGCAGCAGGCCTGGCACCCAGCGGTGCTTCCAGGACGTAATTCTTCTGAGCAGCAATGAGGATAATCCTCAAGTTACGGACCCAGTCCGTATAATTGCTACCATCATCTTTCAACTTTGCTTTCTCAAGGAACGCATTAAAATTCAACGGAACAACAGCACGAGCCATCTATCTACAATCAACATAAACAAGCAAGATACTATCAGGTACTAAGTTCATGATAAGTTTAAGTTCAATTAATCAAATTACTTAAGAACTCCCACTTAGATAGACATCCCTCTAATCTTCTTAGTGATTACGTGATCCAAATCAACTAAACCATAACCGATCATCACGTGAGATGGAGTAGTTTTCAATGGTGAACATCGTTATGTTGATCATATCTACTATATGATTCACGCTCGACCTTTCGGTCTCCGTGTTCCGAGGCCATATCTGCATATGCTAGGCTCGTCAAGTTTAACCTGAGTATTCTGCGTGTGCAAAACTGGCTTACACCTGTTGTAGATGGACGTAGAGCTTATCACACCCGATCATCACGTGGTGTCTGGGCACGACGAACTTTGGCAACGGTGCATACTCAGGGAGAACACTTCTTGATAATTTAGTGAGAGATCATCTTATAATGCTACCGTCAATCAAAGCAAGATAAGATGCATAAAAAGATAAACATCACATGCAATCAATATAAGTGATATGATATGGCCATCATCATCTTGTGCTTGTGATCTCCATCTCCGAAGCACCGTCATGATCACCATCATCACCGGCGCGACACCTTGATCTCCATCGTAGCATCGTTGTCGTCTCGCCAATCTTATGCTTCCACGACTATCACTACCGTTTAGTAATAAAGTAAAGCATTACATCGCGATTGTATTGCATACAATAAAGCGACAACCATATGGCTCCTGCCAGTTGCCGATAACTCGGTTACAAAACATGATCATCTCATACAATAAAATTCAGCATCATGCCTTGACCATATCACATCACAACATGCCCTGCAAAAACAAGTTAGACGTCCTCTACTTTGTTGTTGCAAGTTTTACGTGGCTGCTACGGGCTTAAGTAAGAACCAATCTCACCTACGCATCAAAACCACAATGATAGTTTGTCAAATAGACTCCGTTTTAACCTTCGCAAGGACCGGGCGTAGCCATACTTGGTTCAACTAAAGTTGGAGAGACAGTCGCCCGCAAGCCATCTATGTGCAAAGCACGTCGAGGGAACCGGTCTCGCGTTAGCGTACGCGTAAGGTTGGTTCGGGTCGTCTCGTCCAACAATACCGCCGAACCAAAGTATGACATGCTGGTAGGCAGTATCACTTGTATCGTCCACAACTCACTTGTGTTCTACTCGTGCATATAACATCAACATAAATAACCTAGGCTCGGATGCCACTGTTGGGGAACGTAGTAATTTCAAAAAAATTCCTACGCACACGCAAGATCATGTGATGCATAGCAATGAGAGGGGAGAGTGTTGTCTACGTACCCAACGCAGACCGACTACGGAAGCGCTAACACGACGTAGAGGAAGTAGTCGTACGTCTTCACGATCCAACCGATCAAGCACCGAAACTACGGCACCTCCGAGTTCGAGCACACGTTCAGCTCGATGACGATCCCCGGACTCCGATCCAGCAAAGTGTCGGGGAAGAGTTTCGTCAGCACGACGGTGTGGTGATGATCTTGATGAACTACAGCAGCAGGGCTTCGCCTAAACTCCGCTACAGTATTATCGAGGAATATGGTGGCAGGGGGCACCGCACACGGCTAGGGAATAGATCACGTGGATCAACTTGTGTGTCTAGAGGTGCCCCCTGCCCCCGTATATAAATGATCCAAGGGGGAGGGCTGGCCGGCCAAGGAGGAGGGTGCAGGAGAGTCCTACTCCCTCTGGGAGTAGGATTCCCCCCCCCCAATCCTAGTCCAACTAGGATTCCTCGGAGGGGAAAGAGGGAGAGGGGGGCCGGCCACCTTCTCCTAGTCCTAATAGGACTAGGGGAGGGGGGAGGTGCGCAGCCACCTTGGGCTGCCCCTTTCTCCTTTCCACTAAAGCCCATTAAGGCCCATATGGCTCCCGGGGGGTTCCGGTAACCTCCCGGTACTCCGGTAAAAATCCCGATTTCACCCGGAACACTTCCGATATCCAAACATAGGCTTCCAATATATCAATCTTTACGTCTCGACCATTTTGAGACTCCTCGTCATGTCCGTGATCACATCCGGGACTCCGAACAACCTTCGGTACATCAAAATGCATAAACTCATAATATAACTATCATCGTAACCTTAAGCGTGCGGACCCTACGGGTTCGAGAACAATGTAGACATGACCGAGACACGTCTCCGGTCAATAACCAATAGCGGGACCTGGATGCCCATATTGGCTCCTACATATTCTACGAAGATCTTTATCGGTCAGACCGCATAACAACATACGTTGTTCCCTTTGTCATCGGTATGTTACTTGCCCGAGATTCGATCGTCGGTATCCAATACCTAGTTCAATCTCGTTACCGGTAAGTCTCTTTACTCGTTCCGTAATACATCATCTCACAACTAACATATTAGTTGTAATGCTTGCAAGGCTTATGTGATGTGCATTACCGAGAGGGCCCAGAGATACCTCTCCGACAATCGGAGTGACAAAACCTAATCTCGAAATACGCCAACCCAACATGTACCATTGGAGACACCTGTAGTACTCCTTTATAATCACCCAGTTACGTTGTGACGTTTGGTAGTACCCAAAGTGTTCCTCCGGTAAACGGGAGTTGCATAATCTCATAGTTATAGGAACATGTATAAGTCATGAAGAAAGCAATAGCAACATACTAAACGATCGGGTGCTAAGCTAATGGAATGGGTCATGTCAATCAGATCATTCAACTAATGATGTGACCTCGTTAATCAAATAACAACTCATTGTTCATGGTTAGGAAACATAACCATCTTTGATTAACGAGCTAGTCAAGTAGAGGCATACTAGTGACACTTTGTTTGTCTATGTATTCACACATGTATTATGTTTCCGGTTAATACAATTCTAGCATGAATAATAAACATTTATCATGATTATAAGGAAATAAATAATAACTTTATTATTGCCTCTAGGGCATATTTCCTTCACTTGGGCCTTCCCCCTGCGCCTAGGGTTGGGAACCCTAGGGTGGGGGGGGGGGGCGCCCCACTTGTCTTGGGGGGCACTCCACCCCCCTTGGCCGCCGCCCCCTTGAGAGATTGGATCTCCAGGGCCGCCCCCCCTGGGGACCCTATAGATAGAGGGGGGAGGGAGGGCAGCCGCACCCATGCCCCTGGCGCCTCCCTCTCCCCTCCAACACCTCCTCCTCCTCCGTAGAGAACGGCGAAGCCCTGCTGCGGTGACTGCTGCATCCACCACCACACCGTCGTGCTGCTGGATCTTCATCAACCTCTCCTTCCCCCTTGCTGGATCAAGAAGGAGGAGACGTCACGCTGACCGTACGTGTGTTGAACGCGGAGGTGCCGTCCGTTCGGCGCTAGGATCTCCAGTGATTTGGATCACGTCGAGTACAACTTCCTCATCCCCGTTCTTTGAACGCTTCCGCGCGTGATCTACAAAGGTATGTAGATGCAATCCGATCACTTGTTGCTAGATGAACTCATAGATGGATCTTGGTGAAACCGTAGGAAATTTTTTGTTTTCTGCAACGTTCCCCAACAGTGGCATCATGAGCTAAGTCTATGCGTAGTTCTTTTTTGCACAAGTAGAACACAATTTGTTGTGGGCGTAGATGTTGTCAACTTTCTTGCCGCTACTAGTCTTATTTTGCTTCAACGGTATTGTGGGATGAAGCGGCCCGGACCAACCTTACACGTACGCTTACGTGAGACCGGTTCCACCGACTGACATGCACTAGTTGCATAAGGTGGCTGGCGGGTGTCTGTCTCTCCCACTTTAGTTGGAGCGAATTCGATGAAAAGGGTCCTTATGAAGGGTAAATATAAGTTACAAATCACGTTGTGGCTTTCACGTAGGTAAGAAAACGTTCTTGCTAGAACCCTATTGCAGCCACGTAAAACTTGCAACAACAATTAGAGGACGTCTAACTTGTTTTTGCAGCAAGTGTTTTGTGATGTGATATGGCCAAAGTTGTGATGAATGATGAATGATATATATGTGATGTATGAGATGTTCATGCTATTGTAATAGGAATCACGACTTGCATGTCGATGAGTATGACAACCGGCAGGAGCCATAGGAGTTGTCTTTATTTTTTGTATGACCTACGTGTCATTGAGAAACGCCATGTAAATTACTTTACTTTATTGCTAAACGTGTTAGCCATAGTAGTAGAAGTAATAGTTGGCGAGAAACTTCATGGAGACACGATGATGGAGATCATGGTGTCATGCCGGTGACAAGATGATCATGGAGCCCCAAGATGAAGATCAAAGGAGCTATGTGATATTGGCCATATCATGTCACTATTATTATTTGATTGCATGTGATGTTTATCATGTTTTTGCATCTTGTTTACTTAAAACGACGGTAGTAAATAAGATGATCCCTCATAATAATTTCAAGAAAGTGTTCCCCCTAACTGTGCACCGTTGCGACAGTTCGTTGTTTCGAAGCACCACGTGATGATCGGGTGTGATAGATTTCAACGTTCACATACAACGGGTGTAAGACAGATTTACACATGCAAACACTTAGGTTGACTTGACAAGCCTAGCATGTACAGACATGGCCTCGGAACACAGAAGACCGAAAGGTCGAGCATGAGTCGTATAGAAGATACGATCAACATGAAAATGTTCACCGATGTTGGCTAGTCCGTCTCACATGATGATCGGACACAGCCTAGTTAACTCGGATCATGTTATACTTAGATGACTGGAGGGATGTCTATCTGAGTGGGAGTTCATTGAACAATTTGTTTTAGATGAACTTAATTATCATGAACTTAGTCTAAAATCTTTACAACGTGTATTGTAGATCAAATGGCCAACGTTGTCCTCAACTTCAACGCGTTCCTAGAGAAAACCAAGCTGAAAGATGATGGCAGCAACTATACGGACTAGGTCCGGAACCTGAGGATCATCCTCATAGCTGCCAAGAAAGATTATGTCCTACAAGCACCGCTAGGTGACGCACCTGTTCTCCTTGCAGAACAAGACGTTATGAACGCTTGGCAGACACGTACCGATGATTACTCCCTTGTTCAGTGCGGCATGCTTTACAGTTTAGAACCGGGGCTCCAAAAGCGTTTTGAGAGACACGGAGCATATGAGATGTTCGAAGAGCTGAAAATGGTTTTTCAAGCTCATGCCCGGGTCGAGAGATATGAAGTCTCCGACAAGTTCTTCAGTTGTAAGATGGAGGAAAATAGTTCTGTCAGTGAGCACATACTCACTATGTCTGGGTTACATAACTGCTTAACTCAGCTGGGAGTTAATCTCCCAGATGACGCAGTCATTGACAGAATCCTTCAGTCGCTTCCACCGAGCTACAAGAGCTTTGTGATGAACTTCAATATGCAGGGGATGGAAAAGACCATTCCTGAAGTATTTGCAATGCTGAAATCAGCAGAGGTAGAAGTCAAAAAGGAACATCAAGTGTTGATGGTGAATAAAACCACTAAGTTCAAGAAAGGAAAGGGTAAGAAGAACTTCAAGAAGGACGGCAAGGGAGTTGCCGCGCCCGGCAAGCAAGCTGCCGGGAAGAAGCCAAAGAATGGACCCAAGACCGAGACTGAGTGTTTTTATTGCAAGGGAAGTGGTCACTGGAAGCGGAACTGCCCCAAATACTTAGCAGACAAGAAGGCCGGCATCACGAAAGTTATATGTGATATACATGTAATTGATGTGTACCTTACCAGTACTCGTAGTAGCTCCTGGGTATTTGATACCGGTGCGGTTGCTCACATTTGTAACTCAAAGCAGGAGCTGCGGAATAAGCGGAGACTGGCGAAGGACGAGGTGACGATGCGCGTCGGGAATGGTTCCAAGGTCGATGTGATCGCCGTCGGCACGCTACCTCTACATTTACCTACGGGATTAGTTTTGAACCTCAATAATTGTTATTTAGTGCCAAGTTTGAGCATGAACATTGTATCAGGATCTCGTTTAATACGAGATGGCTACTCATTTAAATCCGAGAATAATGGTTGTTCTATTTATATGAGAGATATGTTTTATGGTCATGCTCCGATGGTGAATGGTTTATTCTTAATGAATCTCGAGCGTAATACTACACATATTCATAGTGTGAATACCAAAAGATGTAAGGTTGATAATGATAGTCCCACATACTTGTGGCACTGCCGCCTTGGTCACATAGGTGTCAAACACATGAAGAAGCTCCATGCAGATGGACTTTTAGAGTCTCTTGATTACGAATCATTTGACACATGCGAACCATGCCTCATGGGTAAAATGACCAAGACTCCATTCTCAGGAACAATGGAGCGAGCAACCAACTTATTGGAAATCATACATACTGATGTGTGCGGTCCAATGAGTGTTGAGGCTCGTGGTGGCTATCGTTATGTTCTCACCCTCACTGATAACTTGAGTAGATATGGGTATGTCTACTTAATGAAACACAAGTCTGAGACCTTTGAAAGGTTCAAGGAATTTCAGAGTGAGGTTGAGAATCAACGTGACAGGAAAATCAAGTTCCTACGATCAGATTGTGGAGGAGAATACTTGAGTCATGAATTTGGCACACACTTAAGAAAATGTGGAATAGTTTCACAACTCACACCGCCTGGAACACCTCAGCGTAATGGTGTGTCCGAACGTCGTAATCGCACTCTATTAGATATGGTGCGATCTATGATGTCTCTTACCGATTTATCGCTATCTTTTTGGGGCTATGCTTTAGAGACTGCCGCATTCACTTTAAATAGGGCTCCGTCAAAATCCGTTGAGACGACACCGTTTGAGTTATGGTTTGGGAAGAAACCTAAGCTGTCGTTTCTAAAAGTTTGGGGATGCGATGCTTATGTCAAGAAACTTCAACCTGAAAAGCTCGAACCCAAGTCGGAAAAATGCGTCTTCATAGGATACCCTAAAGAAACTATTGGGTATACCTTCTACCTCAGATCCGAAGGCAAGATCTTTGTTGCCAAGAATGGATCCTTTCTAGAGAAGGAGTTTCTCTCGAAAGAAGTAAGTGGGAGGAAAGTAGAACTTGATGAAGTATTACCTCTTGAACCGGAAAATGGCGCAACTCAAGAAAATGTTCCTGAGGTGCCTACCCCGACTAGAGAGGAAGTTAATGATGATGATCATAAAACTTCAAATCAAGTTGCTACTGAACTTCGTAGGTCCACAAGGACACGTTCCGCACCAGAGTGGTACGGCAACCCTGTCTTGAAATCATGTTGTTGGACAACGGTGAACCTTCGAACTATGAAGAAGTGATGGCGGGCCCGGATTCCGACAAATGGCAGGAAGCCATGAAATCCGAGATAGGATCCATGTATGAAAACAAAGTATGGACTTTGACTGACTTGCCCGTTGAACGGCGAGCCATAGAAAATAAATGGATCTTTAAGAAGAAGACAGACGCGGATGGTAATGTGACCATCTATAAAGCTCGGCTTGTCGCTAAGGGTTATCAAAAAGTTCAAGGGGTTGACTACGATGAGACTTTCTCACCGGTAGTGAAGCTGAAGTCCGTCCTAATCATGTTAGCAATTGCCGCATTCTATGATTATGAGATATGTCAAATGGACGTCAAAACGGCATTCCTTAATGGTTTCCTTAAGGAAGAATTGTATATGATGCAGCCGGAAGGTTTTGTCGATCCTAAGAATGCTGACAAGGTGTGCAAGCTCCAACGCTCGATTTATGGGCTGGTGCAAGCATCTCGGAGTTGGAACATTTGCTTTGATGAGATGATCAAAGCGTTTGGGTTTATGCAGACTTATGGAGAAGCCTGCGTTTACAAGAAAGTGAGTGGGAGCTCTGTAGCATTTCTCATATTATATGTAGATGACATACTTTTGATGGGAAATGATATAGAGCTTTTGGACAGCATTAAGGCCTACTTGAATAAGAGTTTTTCAATGAAGGACCTTGGAGAAGCTGCTTATATATTAGGCATCAAAATCTATAGAGATAGATCGAGACGCCTCATAGGTCTTTCACAAAGCACATACCTTGATAAGATATTGAAGAAGTTCAATATGGATCAATCTAAGAAGGGGTTCTTGCCTGTGTTACAAGGTATGAAATTGAGCTCAGCTCAATGTCCGACCACGGTAGAAGATATAGAAGAGATGAGCGTCATCCCCTATGCATCAGCCATAGGTTCTATTATGTATGCCATGCTGTGTACCAGACCTGATGTAAACCTTGCCGTAAGTTTGGTAGGAAGGTACCAAAGTAATCCCGGCAAGGAACACTGGACAGCGGTCAAGAATATCCTGAAGTACCTGAAAAGGACTAAGGAAATGTTTCTCGTTTATGGAGGTGACGAAGAGCTCGTCGTAAAGGGTTACGTCGACGCTAGCTTCGACACAGATCTGGATGACTCTAAGTCACAAACCGGATACGTGTATATTTTGAATGGTGGGGCAGTAAGCTGGTGCAGTTGCAAGCAGAGCATCGTGGCGGGATCTACATGTGAAGCGGAGTACATGGCAGCCTCAGAGGCAGCACATGAAGCAATATGGGTGAAGGAGTTCATCACCGACCTAGGAGTCATACCCAATGCGTCGGGGCCGATCAAACTCTTCTGTGACAACACTGGAGCTATTGCACTTGCCAAGGAGCCCAGGTTTCACAAGAAGACAAGGCACATCAAGCGTCGCTTCAACTCCATTCGTGAAAATGTTCAAGATGGAGACATAGATATTTGTAAAGTACATACAGACCTGAATGTAGCAGATCCGTTGACTAAACCTCTCCCTAGAGCAAAACATGATCAACACCAGAATTCCATGGGTGTTTGATTCATCACAATGTAACTAGATTATTGACTCTAGTGCAAGTGGGAGACTGTTGGAAATATGCCCTAGAGGCAATAATAAAAGGATTGTTATTATATTTCCTTGTTCATGATAATTGTCTTTTATTCATGCTATAATTGTGTTATCCGGAAATCGTAATACATGTGTGAATACATAGACACCAACATGTCCCTAGTAAGCCTCTAGTTGACTAGCTCGTTGATCAACAGATAGTCATGGTTTCCTGGCTATGGACATTGGATGTCATTGATAATGAGATCACATCATTAGGAGAATGATGTGATGGACAAGACCCAATCTTAAACATAGCACAAGATCGTATAGTTCGTTTGCTAGAGTTTTTCCAATGTCAAGTATCTTTTCCTTAGACCATGAGATCATGTAACTCCCGGATACCGTAGGAGTACTTTGGGTGTACCAAACGTCACAACGTAACTGGGTGACTATAAAGGTATACTACGGGTATCTCCGAAAGTGTCTGTTGGGTTGACACGGATCAAGACTGGGATTTGTCACTCCGTATGACGAAGAGGTATCTCTGGGCCCACTCGGTAATGCATCATCATAATGAGCTCAAAGTGACCAAGTGTCTGGTCACGGGATCATGCATTACGGTACGAGTAAAGTGACTTGCCGGTAACGATATTGAACGAGGTATTGGGATACCGACGATCGAATCTCGGGCAAGTAACGTACCGATTGACAAAGGGAATTGCATACGGGGTTGCGTGAATCCTCGACATCGTGGTTCATCCGATGAGATCATCGAGGAGCATGTGGGAGCCAACATGGGTATCCAGATCCCGCTATTGGTTATTGACGAAGAGCCATCTCGGTCATGTCTACATGTCTCCCGAACCCGTAGGGTCTACACACTTAAGGTTCGGTGATGCTAGGGTTGTAGAGATATGTATATGCAGTAACCCGAAAGTTGTTCGGAGTCCCGGATGAGATCCCGGACGTCACGAGGAGTTCCGGAATGGTCCGGAGGTAAAGAATTATATATAGGAAGTGCTATTTCGACCATCGGGACAAGTTTTGGGGTTACCGGTATTGTACCGGGACCACCGGAAGGGTCCTGGGGGTCCACCGGGTGGGGCCACCTATCCCGGAGGGCCCCATGGGCTGAAGTGGGAGGGGAGCCAGCCCCTAGTGGGCTGGTGCGCCCCCCTTGGGCCTTCCCCCTGCGCCTAGGGTTGGGAACCCTAGGGTGGGGGGGGGGGCGCCCCACTTGTCTTGAGGGGCACTCCACCCCCCTTGGCAGCCGCCCCTTGGGAGATTGGATCTCCAGGGCCGGCGCCCCCCCTGGGGACCCTATATATATAGAGGGGGGAGGGAGGGCAGCCGCACCCATGCCCCTGGCGCCTCCCTCTCCCCTCCAACACCTCCTCCTCCTCCGTAGAGAACGGCGAAGCCCTGCTGCGGTGACTGCTGCATCCACCACCACGCCGTCGTGCTGCTGGATCTTCAGCAACCTCTCCTTCCCCCTTACTGGATCAAGAAGGAGGAGACGTCACACTGACCGTACGTGTGTTGAACGCGGAGGTGTCGTCCGTTCGGCGCTAGGATCTCCGGTGATTTGGATCACGTCGAGTACAACTTCCTCATCCCTGTTCTTTGAACGCTTCCGCGCGTGATCTACAAAGGTATGTAGATGCAATCCGATCACTCATTTCTAGATGAACTCATAGATGGATCTTGGTGAAACCGTAGGAAATTTTTTGTTTTCTGCAACGTTCCCCAACATCCAACACCTGACATTGAACCACCACAATTCAAAGATGACAAGAAGGGGCCAGCAGAAGAGGAAAAAAGGAAAGTTTGAGCCACCTCAAGCAAAGCAGACATCTAGGATGGCTACTATAACATGTGGGAACTGCAAGCTGCAAGGACACAAGTACACAAGTTGTCCAAAGCCATTGTGGCTTGATCTGCAAATCAGGAGGAACAAGCACATGGTATTTTCATTTTGAAATTAGTTGAGTGTTCATTTCTATTGACCGATCATTATAGGGTTAATTAGATAAATGCCACTCCAATTATGGCGATTCATAAAAATGCCATTGCAATTTCCAAACTTTGAAAAATGCCACTGCAAATTTTGCAATCTTTGAAGAACACCACTGCAGACTTCGAAAAATGCCACTGGAAGTGGCATGAAATGGCATTTTTCAAAGTTTGGAAATTGTGGTGGCATTTCTCAGAATCGCCATAATTGGAGTGGCATTTATCAAATTAACCCATCATTATAAAGTTGTTTAATTTTTTAATTACAGGAAAACAGGACTGTACCTGAATGGCACCATGGTGCAGCTTCATCAGCTACTGGAAGTGCTAGGGGTGCACCATCATCATCTACTACAAACTCCTCTCCTGCTGCTGCAAGAGGTGCAAAGACTACTAGTGCGGCTGGAAGGGGTGCAGCCTCATCTCCTGCTGCTGGAAGGGGTGCTAGTTCATCTGCTGCTGCTGGAAGAGGAGCAAAGTCTGCTACTACTCCTGGAAGGGGTGCTAGTTCTTCTCCTACTGCTGGGAGAGGTGCAAGATCTTCCACTGCTGCTGGAAGGGGTGCAAAAAGGTTCAAGCCTCCAAGAAGTTCTGCAGAAGCTTCTACTAGCCAGCCTGCAGGCAGTAGGCCAAAGAGGACAAAGTACATGAGCAAGAGGATGGAGGGGTACTTTTATGCCAGTGGGAACTATTAAATGCTCAAATTTGAAGTCTGTATGCAAGTGCATGTGTGCTAAATCAGGCATTACATCACTTTATTTATAACATTATGAACCTATGTATGGCACTCAGAACCTAAGTTTGTTAAACCTATGTATGGCACTTTGAAGTTATCTATGTTTATCTCCTGCTGTTCAAATTCTGTGCAAACATTTAGAATATATGTTCTGTGCAAATATTATGGCAAAACAACCACAAACATTTAGAATATATATTCTGTGCAAATATTATGGCAAAACAACCACAAACATTTAGAATATATGTTTTGTGCAAATATTATGGCAAAACAACTACAAACATTTCATTTCATACAAACAAAATACATTAATAAGTAGGACATTGATCCAAAGATGCATTGATCCAAAGATACATTGATAATAAGTAGGACATTAATTAGTTCTTGGGAGTACACAACACAAGTCTTCAGAGTACACAACACAAGTCTTGGACATAAAGATACATAAAGCATTACAGCTTTGGAAGTGCATAAGAGCACATTCATATCAACTGCAGTGCTACCCTAAACCACACCACAATACATACTTAAAAATCATCACATATGTCCTTCAACTTCTTGATCTTGTCCTTGTACCCATGTTTCTGTTTGAGCAGATCTGCAATCATGTACTCTAGTTTTTTCTTCTCTTGTTTCAGTTGGTCCCTCTCTGTCACAACTTGGTCTCTCTCTACCACTAGCTGGTCCCTCTCTTTCTCTGCCTTTGCCCTAAGTACCTGATGAAGATTGGTACAACCATGGTCTGCCAACTTCTTCTTCTCCATCTCCTCTTTGAGATCACTTAGAGCCAACCTAGCATTGCCCAACTCTGTGATAGCATCCTCCTTGTCAGCAACCATTTTAGCAAAGTCCAGTTTGAAAAACCTCAGATCTTCCTCCATCTTCCTCTTTTCTCCAACTAGTTTGAAATTTCTTTCACCAAGCTCAACATTTTGTTTCAGCCTGTCATCGATTTCTTTGTTATACATGCTCCACAATTCAGTGAGGGTGAACTGCATAGCCACTGACCACTCTGGGTCTATCCACTCGAGATAGTTGCACTTTAGTTCTGCCTACAATTAAATAAATATGTTCTCAATAAGTATTTATATGAAATGTGCACAAATTATATAATACTGTATGAAATTGTAGTTTAGTTCTTTCCACCCAAATGTGCACAATCTGTAGTTTTTGTTCTATCCACTGAAATTTAGTTTAATTCTATCCACTGAATTTTAGTTTACTTCTATCCACTGAATTATATTATATGCATCAATTGGTGCCTAAATCAAATATTACATCATTAATTAATAGATATAATCTCAAAATTGTATGCACAAATTCTGGGCAGAAACAATTATAACAACATATATAATTTTTTTTCCATCTATAAGATTGTATATGCATAGATTATATGCATAGATTATGGGCAACAACTATTACATCTTCATGGGCTACATTATATCCATCTATAAGATTGTATATGCATAGATTATATAGATTATGGGCAGAAACAACTATTACATCAACTGAAGCTACATCTATCCAGGAACAAATCTTTGATACACAAAATTGGAGTACTGACAAGTGAATGGAGCATAAACTAACTAAGCTAATCTACTTACACTACTAACCAACATACCTTCTCCTGAGCACACGCAAGAAAACGTCTGCCTGTGTCCACAGATTCAAATGCAACAAGCCTGACGCACGGTTCTTGATGTAGACAACGAGACGACAGATCGTGAGCAATGCCACTCCATTCATAGCAAGAGATAGTCCTAGGAAGCTAACCAGCACACAAATTGCACAAATCAGCGACCTGGTTAAAAATCCCCAAATGATGAACCCTAACCCTAGCGGGATGAACCCTAATCCGTGGGGGAGGCGAGAGGCGAACATGCATACCTGGCTAGTGACTTCTTCGCCGTCCGAAGAAGAGCTCGAGGACTGGTCACTCCAAGAAACCATGGCGGAGCGGCGAAAGGCGGTGAGTCGACAGTGGCGGCGCCGGTGGTGGTCGGGGTCTAGAGAGAGGAGAGCGAGAGTGATGAACTGGCTGGTCTGGTTCGAACACCGACCGGTGCGGGCCACTTAGACGGGCGCGCCGAAACGGCCGTCTCTCGCCGTCTAACGGCGTCCGTCAACACGCGCCACGTCAGCCTGATAGGCGGGACCCACCTGTCGGATTCGCTGTTTTCTGGGCTAAAACGCAGCGTCAGTGCTCCGCATTACAGATTAGCCCCATTGTTGGTGGTTTTTTGTGAACTGCCTCAAATGTGGTATCGATCTGTTACCCTAGCCCATAATGTGGTGGTTTTGAGTAAATAACTCTGTTCCGGTCGAGGTACGGGGCCCTCGCGTTGGCGCGGAGGCAGCCGCCCTGGAAGTTGTGGAGGAGGACTTCGTTCCCGGATTTTGACAGGGTGGCAGACCAAACCATTTCCTCCTCCTCCGGATGGTCGAAGTTGCGCTGCACGACGCGGCGCACACGATGGCCCCGCGGCGCCATGGCGGCGAGGTAGCGCCCGTAGGCGGCGCTGTGGAGAAGCAGATAGACATCGTCTTCGCCCTGGTGCAAGTGCACCGCCCACGCCATGTTTATCGATGCCCGGCGGTGGTGGAGGGAGATGCCAAGCCCGTTTTCGTCGGCGTGCAGGTACGTGCCGAGCTCGCTGCTGCGCAGCCGCACGAGGTGGCCGTCATGGAACTGCTCCATCGGTCGCCGAGCCTGGACCACCGGAGAGCAGAAGGCGGGGCGGTCGCTACGGGGTGGACAATGAGGGAGGATGGGTTCTTGGTTTCTTGGCGCTCCGGTGAGGGGGAGAAGACGGGAAGCCAAAGCTGTTCGGTTGGTTGAGAGGGTTGCCTTCGGGCGCCAAGCCGGAGTATTTCAAGTGCCTGATGAGAAGCCGTCGCCTTTCGGCACTACCTGGGGTTTGCGGGCTTATGGGCCTAGAAAATCCATCCATCGGCCCGTGCAAGTTAGATCCAGATCGTGCACGCTGCTTTTTTTAGGGGTATATAACGATAGTTTATTCAAACACAAGTTCAAGGTAATCGTTACAATATCATGATATCAAGTGGTTGAATGGAATTTTTTTTTGAGAAAAAGGCTCTCCTTGCATCCTTAGGGCATCTACAATGCGGTGCTAAGGGCAGGCGCTAAGGATCTAAATCCTGTCCGTTTTGCTAATCTGGTCAATATTTCCTGGCGCCTTCCAGCCAGCACTGCCAGAGTTGGCAGCGGGTGCTCCAGTGCACCAACAGTTGGTTTGATGTGGGATGTTTAGCGACTCAGAGCTTTAGACGTTGGAGGCCGAGGCTCTTATACAAACACTAGACAATATATTTTCTATTTTTAGTCCTTAAGCGCCTACATAAGCAGCTATGCAATGGAGATGCCCTTAGGTTACCATTGTTTCTCGAAATGAAGGCTCCTGGTGCGCTGGGTTGTGGGTGTCGTTTGCCTGCTAGTGTGTCTGTCTACTATGTGGGCTCTCAACATTAGTGGGCCTGCTCCTTGAGGCAATAGCCCTCAGACAACACATGGGGAGGCGCCTCTGAGCACGCCTAATAGGTCAAATATAATCTTATTTAACGCTTATTGCGTTAAATTGCTGGCACGTTGCACATGAGAACGATCCAAGTGACCAGAGACAGGCCGACCCAGTTTGAGAGCATATTACATTGTGCGAGGCTGCGAGCCAACTAATTATGGTAGGACGCCGATAAGTGCCACACGTGTGGGCGTTAGGGAGTCCGCCCACACATTTTGTGTGGTGTATAAGAGGAACAGCCCACACACCTACGTGTGGGCAAAACAATTAGCGCCCACACGTCTCTTTTTTCCCTCCCGACCCCTCTCACACGCGTGCGTGTGGGTGAAGTTGATAACGCCCACACGCCCGTATGTCAGGTCTCGTACCTCCTGGTCCTGCACGCCACGCGTGACGGTCACCGTGCGCCCGTAGTTGCCATGGTCCAGACCCTCGTCCATGTTCGTTTAATTGCAATTGCCATGTCGCTGAACTACGGTTGCCATGTCGGACAACTGCAGTTGCCATGGTTGCTCAACTGCAGTTGCCATGTATGGTCTGATCTAATGTAGTTGCCATGATTTCATAACTTTAGGAGTTGCCACATACTAACACTAGGCAGTTGAGAGAGTTGCCATGTGCTCACAAGCATGCTAGGGTAGTTGCCATGTAAAAAGGAAGAGTTGCCATCTGCTTACGTGCATGTTAGGGCAGTTGCCATCTGCATGCACGTTAGGGCAGTTGCCATGTACCATGCAAAAACATATGGTAACTCGGTAAAAGAGAGTTGTCATCTACTTACGTGCACACTAGGCAGTTGCCGTGTACCCTGCAAAACACATGGCAAACTCGAGTAAAAAAAGAGAGTTGCCACCTGCTTATAAAAGCACACTAGGGGCAGTTGCCATGTGCAGTGCAAAAACACATGGCAACTAGCAGCTTGGGTATGGGAGAGGAGAAGGGCGTGTGGGCAAGATGCCAAATGCCCACACACTAGCCCTTGTGTGTGCGTGCAAAGTGGCGTGTGGGCGAACTGCTGAACGCCCACACACCAGCTCCTCCTCTGTGGTGAAATGGCCGTGTGGGCGACCGGCTGAACGCCCACACACCAAGCCAGTCCTACGTGGCACTAGAAACATGCCAAGATTCGTGCGCTCACGAACGGACGCGGATCCACGCGTGTGGGCGAGATGCAAACGCCCACACGTGTGGGCGTTAACATTTCCGTTATGGTAACCTTCTAGAAGGTTCATGAACCGTTTTTTTTACTTTTTCACTTTTTCCTGAAAATTCACAAAAGAATCATGATTTTATAAAACGAGTTCACAATTTCAAAAAAATATTTTTGTTTAGAAAAACACAAATTTAAAAAAGTTTCTATGATTAAAAGAAGTTGTTATTCAACTATTGCTGCATATAAAAAAGTCTTATAATTTTGATAAACAGCAGTCAGATCAACAGGACAGTTGATGCACAAAGCATGAGAACAATATAATCTGCAGAAACTAGTATTCTTATAGTGTTATGGCCAGGTATAAAACCTGAATTTTCTTCACATGTTATTCAAATGATAGGTGCATTAGCATCTTCAGTTTCAGTTTTCTTCTTTCAGTTGAGTAAGCATAGGTGCATTATCATCACCATGTTCAGAATTATAGGTGTTAATGAAAACGGGCTGAAACTTATAGGCAGAGTGTCCGAGCGCATTAGGGTCGCCATGTTCAGAATTCGATCGTTGTCGAATCAGAAATTTATTCTCTCCTCTAATGGACTGAAACTTTCAGCAGAATAACAAAACTCAAGTACTCAACTCACTGCAAGAACCACAACATCTGTCTCAACACCTAAGAGAAATGCAGCTAGCAACATTGAAGTAGTGGCCATTGTCAAACACATTACAGACTAATGTCACCGGCTCACCGCACCGTTGTTCAAACAGTTTCGGAATTTTTAAACCGTGATGCGAACGCTTCCTGAACGCATATCTCAACAAAAGGACCTGGGTTCTAATGTCATCGTGTCCGAGGCATCTGACACTTCTGAAGAGGTGAACACTGAGCAGCAGTCCTAGGAGTCCTTGCTCTGGCATATCTCTACTCTGCATGGACATCCGGGTACCGCAGCTCCGCGTGGGCTGAATTAGAAGAAAAATAGTTAAGCAGCTAGGCATCATGTGTGTCAGGTACTGCAACAAGTTTAAATAAGAAGATGAAAAGGAAAGCTGCCGTACAAAACCTCAAAACAATGTAATGTGCTGTGGGATACAACCTGACTTTTCTCCACACTTTATTTGAAACAAACTACAGTAGGATAAAAGATAGAAATCAGTATATTCTCTGTGAAGCTGAACTCGCCAGACTGAATCATCTGAATCAAATCCAATAGTTTCTTCAGCGTGGATTTTTGACATATGAAAATTGAAAACTAGCATCTGTCCATAAATCAAACAGGTTCGGTGTGGATTTGATTCAGGAACTCTTACTGATGTCTATGATCCTACAGTAGTGCAGAATATTTCCAACTCCTAACTCCTCAGTGAAACAGAGATATGCAAAAGTTTCAGACTAAACCAGTTCCAGTAAACTGTTTTCAGATTAGCAACAGGTTCGAACGCTTTTCAAGCACTAGGCTACTGCAAATATCTGGACAAGTTCAAGACTACTGTAAATATAAGTTTCTTGCCACAGAAGACGAGTAGGAACTAGGAAGTTGAGGGCCTCTCACCAGGCGTCCCCGCGATGACGACGACGATGCGGAGGGTCTCCTGGTTCCTCGGCAGGTTGACGAGGAGTGGGGTAAGCCGGTCAACACCTGTGCGGAGGCACATGACGAGGTCGGAGACGTCCATGATGGCGCCCAGCTGCATGGCCAGCTCGTTCCTCAGGCGGAACACGGACCTCCCAACGAAGAAGAACTCGCCGTGCTCGATGAGGGGCCCGTCGACGTCGTCGTTCAGCCACACGTAGTGGATCAGCCGCGTGGCCACGTTCAGCAACATGGCGGCGGGGAAGTGAAGCTGCAACTGAGTCGCAAAGAACTTGAGATCAAATGCGAATTTGAGATGCGGAGGCGCAAGAAGCCAAAGAAATCTCAAATCATGCAAGAAGCTCAAATCTGGCAATAACAGAGCCAAGAATTGCTCCCGGGCGAATGAAATTAACACGATTTGCAATGTTTGCGGTCAATTTCCGACGCATGTTAACAACATCCAAGAACCCAATTCGTGCAAATTCGGGAAGAATCAAGAAGCGGGCATGGCGGACTCACCACAGTCGGAGCTGGAAGGGGAGGCATGCCCTCCCTGGCGGGGGTGTGCTCCACGACCCAGTGCATCATCGTGGTGACGTTTGCGATGTTGTTGATGGCCTGGACGCTGACGCCGTTGTTCCAGCGGAGGTACCTCCCGTTGGCACGGAGGCAGCCACGGTTGATGTGGCGAAGCAGGACTTCGTCCTCAGATTCTGAAGGGATGGCAAACCAAAGGATTGCAATCACCTCCGGATGGTCGTAGTTGCGCTGCTCGACGCGGAGCCCGCGGTGGCCGAACGGCGCCGGCGCGTCCGTGGCGGCAAGGTAGCCGCCGTAGGCGGCGCTGAGGAGGAGCAGACACTGCACGTTCTGTCCCTGGTGCAAGTGCACCGCCCAAGCCGTGTTCATCGACGCCCGGCGGGGGTGGAGGGAGACGCCATGCCCGTCTTCGTCGGCGCTCAGGTACGTGCCGAGCTGGCGGCTGCGCAGCCGCACGTGGTGGCCGTGATGGAACTGGTCCATCGACAGCAGAGGCGGGGGCTCTGCGCGGTGGAGAGGGGGGCGCCGGGGAGGATGAGTTCTTGGTTTCTTGACGCTCCGGCGACGGGGAGAAGATGGGAAGTGAAAGCTGTTGGTTGAGACGGTTACCTTCGGGCGCCAAGGCTGTATTTCAAGCTGCCTGAGAAGCCGTCGCCTTTCGGCACCACCTGGATTTGCAGGCTTATGGGCCTACAAAATCCATCCATCAGCCCGCATAAGTTAGATCCAGATCGTCCACGCTGTTTTTTTTTTTTGACTGCTGCTACAAATCCTCCGGCTGACGCCACTGAATGAAAAATAATTAATTAAGCCGCTCGCCGACCGCTCGATTGGGCTGTGCTTGAATGTTGGATTAAATCGTTTTTCGTCGAGGTAATAACACTAGTGGTGCCTAAACTTGCCATCGACGTTCACTTTAATGCCTAAATTTGAAAAATACACCGAACTGGTTCTATAACTTGGCATTGTGGAATAAAATATCCTTTCTCCCCGCAAAAAAAAAACTTGACAGTATGGTTCAAATACGGTTCGAGTCAGGTCTAGATATATATGTATTTCTGACTAGACATGCGAGCGTGGCGCAGGACCCACTTGCAGTGCAGGGACATACTGCCATGAAGAGTGCGTCTCAATGACTATCGGGTCCCACCTGTCAGTGCAAAGTTGAAATAAACTAAAAAATTGAAAAGCCAAGATTCGAACCGACGACCTGTGAGCCGCGAAGGACATGCACCAACGAATACACCCATATAATTTTGCAGTCTTTTACGCACTACAACGGTTTATATATCCGATAAAGCCGTGGAGTTAAATGTGTTGCAGTTAGTGCACCCATTTTCCACATGTTAGCTTTTTATTTTTTAGAAATTGCAAAATATTCAGGTAGTATATGAAGTGTCCATGCTTTTTAGGAAATGTATTTCTAGTTCTAAAAAGTGTTCACTTGTTTAAAAAAGTATATGTGTTTGTCAAAAGATATTTTTTTAACAAAACTAAATATTAAAATATGTGTCAGAAAATAAACAATGGCCTAGTGTTCCTCCAGGATTTTATACATTCTTATATTTATATTTGCAATTTTTAAACTATACATACATTTTTCTAGTTAAAAAAACTTTTAAATAACTGAGTTTATAATAATATGTAAATATTTTTATTACATTAACGTGTTTGAAAATAAATTTTTTATGCATATTAGTTCTGAGACAAGAAGATTCTAGATTTATTTTTATTACCATTAGAATAATTTGCATAAGTTTTAGAATTAATAAAAGCAAAAAAGAAACCCACACGTCGAAGGGTCATGTAAAAAAGGAAAAATCACCAATATTTTAAAAAAGGACCACATGATATGTTTTTAAAACATGAATATTTTGAAAATTTATTAACATTTCAAAAATGTATAACTATTAAAAGTTGCAAAATTATTTTATTAAATGTGTGAAACCTTACAAATATTATGAAACATTTTTTAATTATTTTGTATTATTTAAAATTTATGAATATTTTAAAAAATTGAGGGGTCATTTACTATTTATTTAATATTGTGACTATAGTTTTAATATTTTTTAAAAAATGAAAAATAACTAGCATGTGGAAAATTGGTCGCACTGATTGCAGTCTAGTTCGCTAGATAAAGGTTAGCGATGCATTACAGTTAACTTACTTGCCCTGGTCATGTGGTTTGTGTAGGTTCTTTACAGTGCACAGATCGCCGGTTCAAATCTTAGCTGTTCTTCATTTTTATTTATTTCAGTTGTCCACTGACATGTGGGACCCGATGGTCATTTACACACACTCTTTCCATGCCGGTCTGTCTCGGCACTGACCCGTGCCAGCTGGCATGTCTAGTTAACAATACATACGTATTTAAACCATATTTGAATCATACCATCAAATTGTAGAACCAGTTCGGTGTATTTTCAAGTTTAGGCATCAAAGTGAACATCGATGACAAGTTTAGGCACCGCACGCTCATGTTTCTACTCGCGTCACGATCCAAAGGCCAGCATGTTGGCTCGCAACGCACTCATCACTGGATTGCCGTGACGCTTGTCAATGCCCCCGCAGCACCACCGTAGTTGTAGGGTCGTCGTCATTGTAATAACGCCATTGTTGCGGAACACCGTCGTCGACTTGTTACAGTAGCCCACCATTGCAAAGGTCCTATCGTACGTTGTGGCAACAACAACATTTTCATTGCAGAAGCACCCTATAGGGTCTGCCTGGCCACAACACTTTGCCAACGTCGTCTTGGTCATCGAAGCATCGCCACGATCGTCAACGTCGAAGCATTGTTGCGGCCCGTCAACGTCATCTAGCCGTCAAAACATTGTCACGGTCACTGAAGCACGCCTTGCAGCATGGCCGCAGTCGTCGACAACGTCTAGTCGTCGTGATCGTCGAAGCATTGCCACGGCCATCGACGTTGTTGTGGTCATCGAAGCATTGCCACGACCATTGAAGGACGCCTCGTAGTATGGCAGTGGTCGTCGAAGCATTGCCACGACCATTGAAGGACGCCTCGTATTATGGCCGTGGTAATCAAGCATTGTCGTGACTGTCAACATCATCATGGTCGTCGAAGCATTGCCACGATCAAGGAAGCACGCCTCACGACATGTCCACGATCGTCACCGACGTCATGCCACGCCTTATCACCATAGTCGTCAAAGCATGGCCACAATCATGGAAGCACGCCTCGCGTCATGGTCGCGGTCGTCGTCGACGTCATGCCACGCCTTATCGCTATGGTCGTTAAAGCATTGCAACGATCACTGTAGCATGCCTCACAGCATGGCCGCGGTCGTTAACGACGTCACGTCGTTGAAGCATTGCCGCGGTCGTCGACGTAGCCGTGGTCGTGCTAGCATTGCCCCAATCACTGAAGCACACCTCGTAGAACTGTCGTGGTCGTCGATTACGACACACCATGCCTCGTCGACCATGTCATGGCATGCCTCGTCGTCGTGGTCATAGAAGCATTGTTGCGACCGTCGACGTGGTCGCCGGACATAGCACCCGCATGAAACAGTTGCGCCGGCAAGCTCGCCGCAACCAAGCATGGCCAGCTAACAACAACATTGTCAATCCTCTGCAACACCTGGCACACCGCATGGCGCCGCCGACGCTGCATCGGCACATTCTGCAAATACGGGGCGATCACCTGTCGAATCGCCGCGCTGTTCAGTAGCAGCAGCGGGGCCGGCGCGGGGAACTGAAGATCGCCAACTGCTGGTGTCCGTCAGGTAAGTTGTGACTCGGGCATGTAAGTCGGCGACTACTCCTTGCAGAAGAGGCGGTGACCACCGCTTGCAGCACTGGTGGTGTCCACCCAGCGGTCGCTGCTCGCGGCACCGCGTGGCTCGGCTTGTTAGCCGGCGAGGACCCCCTGCAGCAAAAAGTGGTGGTGCCACACTGTCGTACAACGTATCTAGTGCATCAAGATAATTGGTGTTACCGGTGCATTCAAAAATATTTAAAAAAATTCGAAAATAATTTAGTGTATCGACACAACATCAATGTATGTTGTCAAAAAATTCAAATCAAAATTCAAAACAATGCTCAAGATACAAAAATGATAAATTTGACCTCAATGTGCTAATGGGCCAAAACTAAAGCCCAACTTGTGTTACGTACTATTGAGTGTCAAATTTGTTATTTTTGTATCTGGAGCAATGTTTCAAATATTGAATTAAAATTTTGTGACAACATACATTGTTACGTATTTTTCGTATAAATTGGATCAATTATTAAAAAAATAAGGAGCAAACATAGGTATCAGATATCAGGAACATAAGCTTACCCGGGAGAAATGCACTCTGTGTTAGTCCGATCACTTAGTGTCAATGCACTAGATCTTTTTTGGATTTTTTCGAATATTTTTTAATGTGCAATGGGACTTTTGTTGTATGCTTTGAGTAGCTTCATACCATGCCTTGCTTTGCCTTGATATGTTCCTGTAGCATGTTGTATCTTGCTCTAAAGATTGCTTCCTGATATTAAATTCCTGGCATGTTGTTATTTTCACCAAGTCTGAAACCTGATATCTTTTGCACTTTTGCCATGCTTGTTTGAACCTGTTATTGAGTGAATTAGCCGTAGCTCAGTGTTCATCTTTTGTCAAGCATCTTGAGTGGATCCCTGCCATGTATTTTATTGTCATATTGGAGTGCTGTAGCATGTTGTTCTTGATGCATTTAGATGGTCTCATGCTGTTAATCGCAGACCGGTGCCATAATTGTTTTTGCTTGCCATTTCCAAACCGTGCATCCGTTTCCGGTGATCTTTATATCGATTTCGACCGACATCAACCCCTCTTTCCAGTGGCACTCTTGGATTTCCAAGTTGAGGCCAGGTTCAATCATTCCTTTCCAAATCATGCATATGCATCTCATACCGCATCCCGCATATCATGACATGTTTTTGCATCATGTTGTTTGTGCATTGCACGTGGTTGATTGTGTCTCCCTTTGCTTATGTTCTTGCTTTGGGTAGAGCCGGGAGACGAGTACGTGATCGAGGAGCCCGTTGAGTACGCTTACGAGGATCAAGCTAACGTTACCTCGGAGAACTTTGTAGGCAAGATGACCATATCCTCGAAATCACTTCTATCTTTGCTTGCTAGATGCTCGCTCTTTTGCTATGCCTATGCTACGATACCTACCACTTGCTTATCATGCCTCCTATGTTGCCATGTCAAACCTCTAACCCACCTTGTCCTAGCAAACCGTTGTTTGGCTATGTTACCGCTTTGCTCAGCCCCTCTTATAGCGTTGTTAGTTGCAGGTGAAGATTGGAGTTTGTTCCTTGTTGGAACATGTTTATTGTTGGGATATCATTATTATATCTTATCTATCTTAATGCATCTATATACTTGGTAAATGGTGGAAGGCTCGGCCTTATGCCTGGTGTTTTGTTCCACTCTTGCAGCCCTAGTTTCCGTCATACCGGTGTTATGTTCCTTGATTTTGCGTTCCTTACACGGTTGGGTTATAATGGGAACCCCTTGACAGTTCGCCTTGAATAAAACTCCTCCAGCAATGCCCAACCTTGGTTTTACCATTTGCCACCTAGCCTCTTTTTTCTTGGGTTTCCGGAGCCCGAGGGTCATCTTTATTTAACCCCCCCCCTGGGCCAGTGCTCCTCCGAGTGTTGGTCCAAACTGAGCTGTCTGCGGGGCCACCTCGGGGAAACTTGAGGGTTGGTTTTACTCGTAGTTAGTCTCATCTGAGTGTGCCCTGAGAACGAGATATGTGCAGCTCCTATCGGGATTTGTCGGCACATTCGGGCGGCTTTGCTGGACTTGTTTTACCATTGTCGAGATGTCTTGTAACCGGGATGCCGAGTCTGATCGGATTGTCTTGGGAGAAGGAATATCCTTCGTTGACCGTGAGAGCTTGTGATGGGCTAAGTTGGGACACCCCTGCAGGGATTTGAATTTTCAAAAGCCCTGCCCACGGTTATGGGCAGATGGGAATATGTTAATATCCGGTTGTATAAAACCTTAACCTTAACTTAATTAAAATGAATCAACTGAGTGTGTGGCCGTGATGGTCTCTTTTCGGCGGAGTCCGGAAAGAGAACACGGTCTTGAGTTATGCTTGATCGTAGGTTGTTCTAGGATCACTTCTTGATCATAGTTCATCGACCGTGCCTTTGCCTCCTCTTCTCGCTCTCTTTTGCGTATGATAGCCATCATACATGCTAGTTGCTTGCTGCAGCTCCACATCATACTTTTACCCTTCCTATAAGCTTAAATAGTCTTGATCGCGAGGGTGTGAGATTGCTGAGTCCCCATGACTCATAGATTCCTTCCAAAACCAGATGCAGGGACCGATGATGCCATTCCAGGAGATTCGACTGAGCTCAAGTGAGAGTTCGATGAGGACTCAGGACGATACTACGTGTCTTTTCCAGATGATCAGTAGTGGTGCCCAGTTGGGGCGATCGGGGACTTTGTCGCATTTGGGGTTTATCTTTATTTTGGTTCCGTAGTCGGACCTTGAGTGTATCTGGATGAATGTAATGACTTATTTATGCATTGTGTGACGTGGCGATTGTAAGCCAACTATGTATCTCTTTCCCTTATGTATTACATGGGTTGTTGTGAAGATTACCTCCGTTGCGACATTGCTTTCAATGCGGTTATGCCTCTAAGTCGTGCTTCGACACGTGAGAGATATAGCCGCATCGAGGGCGTTACAAGTGAGTTCATGAAGAAGACAAACCGACGTCGACGAACGGATCCTCACAAACGCGACGTTATCGGATCCAATCCGAAGAAGAAACACCGGAAATAAGCAAACACCATGGTAAACAACCATCACATCAACATGGCATGATGCACAACCAAGTATGATGCATGTCCGGTTTAATGAAGCATGGCATGGCAAAGTGCACAAACAAACCTACAAATTAAGTGGAACTCAATATGCAACAAGTTGCATATTGACGGAACACCACAACAATTATTTAGTTCTCTCCCGTTTAGGTACCCAACAATATTAAATGTTGTTAAACATGGCAAGAGAAGAAGCAAAAGTAAAACCTCTATCTAAACAAGTTTAAATGAGGCCGGAACAAACAATAATTCCGGTAAATCCCCATAAGCATTTAGCAATTTAATGCAAACAACAATTTTAAACATTTTAATTGTTGTTATCATGATGCGGATGACATGTGCAAGTTTATGCAATTTTTATTAAAAGTTGTCAAGAGCATTACGAAGCATTTGTCACCGTGGCAAAAACGAAAGGGGTGCCACGGCAACGAATCCGAAAATGATGCCACGGCAACAAATCGGTTCCGGTAGCTCACGAAGATACCGGTGCAAAAGGTGGTGTAGCTAGAGCGGAATAACTAGAGATAGTGGGGTGATCCCGATTACTAGGTGTCCCACGAGACGACACTGGTAGCACAAATTGCCCCGGTGCACCAGATACATTTCGGGGTTGTGGGTGTCGCTGGCCTGCTAGTGTGTCTGCCTACTATGTGGGCTCTCAACATTAGTGGGTCGCTGCCCAAGTCCCCCAGAGTTTCAGTCTCTCACTGCGGCTAGCCTTCCTCTTTGCTCGTGATTTCACGTAAACATCATCTTCCCTCAAATCCCGAAACCCGTCTGCAGGTGCATGACCCAACTGCTTGGTGGCAGTGATGCCCTACTGCGAGTCTGCGACTCCTCAACGATGTGGCCTCCCGGAGCAGTCCGCAGATTTGGGCTGGCTCCTTGAGGCGAAAGCCCTCAGACAACACATGAGGAGGCGCCTCTGAGCACACCTAATCGGTCAAATCCTATTTTACGCTTATTGCATTAAATTGTTGGCACATTGCACATGAGGACGATCCAAGCAACCAGAGACAGGCCGACCCAGTTTGTGCGAGCCAACCAATTGTGGTAACCTTCTAGAAGGTTCATGAACCGGTTTTATTTTACTTTTTTACTTTTTTCTAAAAATTCACAAAAGAGTCATGATTTTATAAAACGAGTTCACAATTTTAAAAAAGATTTTTGTTTATAAAAACACAAATTTGAAAAAAAAATCTATGATTAAAAGAAGTTGCTATTCAACTATTGCTGCATATAAAAAAGTCTCATAATTTTGCTAAACAACAGTCAGAGCAACAGGACAGTTGATGCACAAAGCATGAGAACAATATAATCTGCAGAAACTAGTATTCTTATAGTGTTATGGCCAGGTATAAAACCTGAATTTTGTTCACATGTTATTCACATGATAGGTGCATTAGCATCTTCGGTTTCAGTTTTCTGCTTTCAGTTGAGTAAGCATAGGTACATTAGCATCGCCATGTTCAGAATTATAGGTGCTAATGAAAATGGACTGAAACTTATAGGAAGAGTGTCCCAGCGCATTAGGGTCGCCATGTTCAGAATTCGATCGTTGTCGAATCAGAAATTTATTTTCTGCTGATGGACTGAAACTTTCAGCAGAATAACAAAAGTCTAGTGTTCAACAAGAACCACCACATCTGTGTCAATACAACACCTAAGAGAAATGCAGCTAGTAACGTTGAAGTAGTAGCCATTGTCAAATGCATTACAGACTAATGTCACTGGACCGTTGTTCAAACAATTTCAGAATTTTAGAACCGTGATGCCAGCGCAAATATGTTTCCTATACTGCCAGGGACAACAAATCAAGTTTAGCTAGCAGAAAAACAAGAACTGCTAGGTTCTCCTGAACCCGTATCTCAACAGCAGGCGGCTGACACTTCCGAAGAGGCAACAGTACTCCTAGGAGCCCTGGCTCCGGTATCTACTCTGCATCGACATCCGGGTACCGCAGCGTCGCATGGACTGAAATTAGCAGAAAAATAGTTAAACAAGTTTAAATAAGAATATCAAAAGGAAAGCTGCTGTACAAAACATCAAAACAATGTATGTGCTGTAGGATAAAACCTGAATTTTACGACACGTTATTCGAAAGAAATTACAGTAGGCTAAAAGCCTAAAAGATAGAAATCAATATCTTCTCTGTGAAGCTGAACTCGCCAGACTGAATCATCTGAATCAAAGCCAATAGTTTCTTTCTATATCAGTGTTCAGCAACTTTTATTACGACACGTTCATTGTGGATTTGATTCAGCAATTTTTAGTCTTTTAGTGATGCCTGTAATCCTACAGCATGCAGTTCACAATATTTCCAAGTCCTAACTCCTAACTCCTAACTGAAACAGATAAGCAAAAGTTTCAGACTGCACCAGTTTCAGTAAACTGTTTTGAGATTTGCAACAGGCTCGAACGCTTTTCAAAGCACAAGACAGATTAGCACTGAAACCCAAAACATCTGGACAATTTCAAGACTAGGAAGAAGAGTAGGAAGTTGAGGGCCTCGATCTCACCAGGCGTCCCCGCGATGACGACGACGATGGCGAGGGGCTGGTGGTTTCTCGGCAGGTCAACGAGGAGTGGGGTAAGCCAGGCAGCATATGTCTGGAAGCACATGACGAGGTCGGAGGCGTCGATGGCCAGCCGCCTGGCCAGCTCGTCCCTCAGGTCGAACACGGACCTCCCCCTAAACCAGAATGAGCCGCGGTCGACGACGTTCGGCCACACGTAGTGGATCAGCCGCCACTCCCACATGGCGGCGGCGAAGGGAACCTGCAGTTGAGACGAATGAAATTAACACGATTTTGCAATCTTTGCGGTCTTCCGACGCACATCCAAGAAGAACCTAATTTGTGCAAATTCGGGAGAAATCAAGAAGCGGGCATGGCGGACTCACTGGAAGGGGAGGCATGCCCTCCCTGGCGGGGATGTGCTCCACGACCCAGTGCACCGTCGTGGTGACGTTTCCGGTGTCGTGGACGCTGACGCCGATGTTCCAGCGTGGGTACGAGTACCTCGTGTTGGCGCGGAGGCTGCCGCCGTGGAAGTGGTGGAGGCAGACTTCGTCCCCGGATTCTGACAGGGCGGCATACCAAAACATTGCCTCGAACTCCGGATGGTCGTACTTGCGCTGCACGACGCGGCGGCCGCCTCCCGGCGCCGGCGTGTCCGTGGCGGCGAGGTAGCGCCCGTAGGCGGCGCTGTAGAGGAGAAGATAGTCATCCTCCCACGTCTCGTCATGGTGCAAGTGCACCGCCCACGCGGCGTTCATCGACGCCCGGCGGTGGTGGAGTGAGACGCCAACCCCGTTGTCGTCGGCGTGCAGGTACGTGCCAAGCTGGCTGCTGCGCAGCCGCACGTGGTGGCCGTCATGGAACTGCTCCATCGGTCGCTTGGGCTCTGCGCGGTGGAGATGGAGAGAAGATGGGTTCTTGGTTTCTTGGCGCTCCGGCGACGGGGAGAAGATGGGAAGCCAAAGCTGTTGGTTGAGACGGTTACCTTTGGGCGCCAAGCCGGAGTATTTCAAGCTGCCGTCGCCTTTCGGCGCCAGCTGGGTTTGCGGGCTTATGGGCCTAGAAAATCCATCCATCGGCCCGTAGAAGCTAGATCCAGCACGCCTAATCATCAACTTGCTGTCTTGTCTCAAAAGAAAAATCAACTTGCTGTCGGCGCTGAAAAAAACAAAATCCACGTGATGTCTCGGAAGGGGGAAAATATCGTGTTTTTCTTTCTCCAGGAAACATTTTTTTAGGGACCAGATCTATTATAAAAATTCATCGAAAGTATAAAGTATATTAAACATAATAAAATTACATCGGGATTCGAACACCACCAAACGACCACTAATGCCGCCAAAACAAACCGTCAACGCACTTTGTCGCCGCTCCCTGGAGCCGGCTTGTCCTTGTCGACGACAGCCGAAAAGTCTTCGTGCACATGTCTTTAAGGATCAGCGCCCTAGTGCTGCAGTCGTTATCATTGAACCCTTGCATAGATCTCAAGCACCTGACATCAAATCTTACCATATTAGGAGAAACGACCTTAGGTTACTAAGCTCCCATGAAACGAAGGCTCATGGTGCGCTGGGACTGTGGGTATTGCTCGGGACCCCACTGGTAAGTCTCTGGCCCGTTGGTGTGTCTGACTACTATGTGGGCTCTCAGCATTAGACGGTCGCTGCCCAAGTCTCTAGGTCTTTCTCTCTGGCCAGCCTTCCTCTTCGCCCATTTTTTCATGTCACTATCGTCTCCCCTCTAATACTAAAACCCCTCCACATGGGCATGGCTCCACTTGGCGGCGATGAGGGTCTATAGTAGTGTGACTCCTCTGCGACATGGACTCTCGGAGAAATTCTAAGCTTTGGGCTGGCTCTTCGAGGCGACAATCCTCATGCAACACATGAGAAGGCGCTCTAAGAGGTACCGAGCACGCCTAATCGGTCAAACCCTATTTGACGCTTTATTGCATTAAAAATGTTTGCGCATCGCACATGATAATGACCAAAGCTACCAGACATGGCCCGATCTAGTTTCATCATATGACACACCAACCTGTTTAGGAAACCTTATAGATGGTTCATACGCCAGTTTTCTTATTCAGATTTTTTTCCTTTTTGTCTTTTTTTTTTGAAAATTCACATTTTAGAAGAAAAAAAATCATGATTTTATAAAGAAACTTAACAGTTTCAAAAATGTTCTTAATTTCAAAAATCATAAATTTGAAAAAACAGATTCGTTTAAAAAAGTGTTGACAAATTAAAAAAATATCATGTTTCAAAAAAAAATATAAACTCTGTGCAAATTTCAATGAATGTTAGGAAATTTTAAAAATATTTCACGTCTAAATAAAGTTCAAAATTTTGATAAAATTTTCATGTAAAAAATAGTTTTCTAAAAATAGAGCGAGTACTTTTCGAAAACTTGATTTTTTTAAAAAAATTGAACATTTTTGGTAAACATGGATGTGTTCCAGATATGCATTTTTTTACATATGAACATATTTTGAAAACATGAATACTTTTAAAAATACAAAAAAATCAAGTTCTGAACATTTTTCTGAAATACAATTTTTTAATTTTTTTGGAAAAACAAAATAAAATAAAATTTGTGAACAATTTTTGAAAAACACAAACATCTTTTCAAAGCCCGTTTTGCTAGAGCAAATCCTGTTTCGCTATGGTAGCCGGTCGCTAAAGTTATCTGCTATGCTACAACACCAGTCGTTGCAGTCATGGAGGTTAACGTGCTACAAATGCACCCAAAGAAACTCATGCAAAAACTTCCCAAAAAATCTTTAAAATAATTGACTACAGGAACATAATATATATGTATCATGTCACATAATTTTAGCTACAAATTAACTCGCACCTTGAGAAACAAAAAAGACAAATCGTGACTTGAATGTTGTTCCTTTAAACTGGCCGTGAATTGGGTCCATTTGCACTAACACAGCACAACAGAATTTGTTAATTTTGTTTCTCTTGCTGTGAGTTTAATTTATGGCTGAAATTTTGCAACATGTTAGATGTATGCTATTACTTTACACTCAAATATTTCTGAAAGTTTTAGAACTCATAGTACAAGATTTTGATGTTTGATGCACCAGTAGCACAAAAACTATGTGTGCACAGGATACACTCTCCATTGCAGTGATCCAGTTTGCTATAGGAAAACAGCTCGCTGCAGAATGTCGGCCCGGTCAGATGCACCCCTATGTGATTGCCTGACATCTTGACGCATAGAGCGTTATATGGGGACTGCCTGCCTAATCATCCACGCTGCTCTGTCTTGAAGGTAGGAGAGCCAGAGCCCATCTCCAGTCCCTCGCCTCCCAGCTGATGCGCGGCACGAGAGGTCACTTAGAGCTTTGACGACCCATCAAGGTCAGATTTGAGTGACGAGGCTAGCTTTGGCCGGCACAACGAGAGCGGGCCAAGCGCGACGAGCTAGCGGCCCCCTTTCAGGACCTCAACGCGGGTTTTGCACCTAGCTACCACCGGGAAATCCCCCGATGTCGTCTTCGCCATCCGCAGCACACGGGCCTCTTCTATGAACGCATGCAAACCCTACACATATATATGAGTACTTCCGAGACTGAGTCAGCGGATGTTGAGACTGACGAAGACACCATATGAACCTCATTGTCGACGAGAACATCGTCTCCCATTGGAATAATATTCCGCCTTAATGAAACACATAGGGTATCAAACCCGAGGTTTGATCCTGGTAGACTGAGGGTAAAACCACTCGCCTAATCACCCAACCACGGATTAGTTCTCATGTATCTCTCCAAATAGGCTTCCGTCTCGCGTTATATCATAAAGCCACTTGGTTGAATGATACATATGGATGTCGTTCGGCTAATTCCCTTTCAAGAGAATTCTTGTGCTAGTTCTCATAGAGGCGGCTAGGGTTTTTCTCCTCACAACGATTTCCCTCGTAGCTGAATGTCGACCAACCGGTGATCCTTTCTCGTCGTAGTGTTTCTGATCTTACGATCGCCCCATCAGTCCTCAGCCAGTCCTCGTTGGGCCTATCTCCTGGTTGAGTTCGGGCTTTGATGGCCACTGCATCTTTAGGAGGAAGAGTTCGACGACGTAATTGTGTATGAGGAAGTGTAGGAACTTTAGAATCGAGTTCGCTGGCTCGCGCTGGATGGGGTTCGAACATCAAAGAGCTTTAACCAAGAGGAATTCTACCGTGAGATGCGGGTGGCATAGAACCTCACCCAGACTGTAAGATTCAGAGAGGTCAGGGAATATTTCTTCGTGGTGCAAGTCTTATGTATGGGAGAACGAGAACGAGTTAATCAAGTACCTTGGTATTCCACTAATGGTGATGGAGCCAAATCCAGCAGATCTCAGGTACAGAGTCCCGAGCTGGTAGCCTTGGTGTGATGATAACATGAGAGACGAGACACAGGGATTTACCCTGGTTCGGACTATCTTGAAGAGAAGAGATAATACCCTATGTCCTGCTTGATTGTATTGATTTCGAGGGACTGCATGTTACATGTTGATTTACCATGAGATCGTGTACGTGCCCGCGAACAGCCAACGCCCGAGCATGATGTTGAAGTGTCCTGGGGCCACACTGCGCAGATCGATAGGCCAGCACGCCCCTCGTGAGGCAAGGACTAGTACGTTGCACTAGCGCCATGAGCTCGTCGACCTGCATGAAGCATCATGATGCAGCCAAGTGGAATGAAGGCGGGGAGGGCGGAGGAAACTCGATTGGAGCATGTGGCGACGGCAGACAGGGAACAACATGTGGACGATGGGCATCCGTTAGGCTGCATTGTCGAAGAAGAGATAGGATTAGAGGCACATAGGGTTGACAGATGGTGGATGACACAAACTGATCTTAAATCAAAGAACCAAAAAAGGCGTCGATCAATCGATCGATGAGAGAGAACACCCCCCCCCCCCCCCCAAATCAATTGATCGAATTTGTTTCACAGTACTGCTCTATAAAGAGCAGCAAGTTGGCAACGACATCGATGTCCGATCAAATTGGTTTGAAACAAGATCAATATTCGAACACCTTGAATCTAAAGCTTCCTTGCCTCTTCTTTTTGTAATGACCTTGAAACATTTTCAGTATCCCATAAGAGAGAGAGAATTTTCCTGGTTCGGGCTCTCTCGAAGATCTAATACCCTAGGTCCTGCTTGATTGTATTGATTTCGAGGAAGTACAAGTTGCAGGTTGATTTACCACGAGATCGTGTACGGACCACGAACAGCCCACACCCAAACAGGGTGTTGAAGTGGCCTGGGGTCACACCGCACTGATCAACAGCCAACGAAGGTCGTTCGTGACGCTGGTGTGTCGGGTGTTGAGTACTTGCAGCAGCGGCCTTGACAGAAGAGAGCGGCAACATAGGTGGAAAGCACTGGAGTACCGAGCTGTGATTTCCGGGTGAAAGCCCAAGGTCTGGCCTTCATTGGTTGTACCTGGCAATGGCCTTGCTGAAGGCATTGTTTTTGGGATCTCGGTCTTTCTTCAGGGTGAAAACTCAAGATCCTTGATCAGGCGACAACAAGGGCCGACGACGGAAGCTCGGGACGGAGATGCGGAAGTCCCACGTACGGTTCCCTGAGAAGGGAGTGGCTACCCACTGGAGTTTCGACCAACTACCACTGGTCAATTCCGCTTTGGGGCCATGCTTGTGCATTATTTCTTTCTTGGAGGCGTCGCCGTTGAAGAACCTCTTTTGCGGTCCGAGTGTTGTCTTTGGTGGTGGTTAGAGTGTTACTGTTGCGAGTATTTCACACTGCGACATGGTCTTTGTTTTTTCAATTCTCTCTTTTTTATTTTGTTCTTGGTTGTGTGTATCCCGGATGTCTTTTGATATCTTGTTGGTGCAGAGCCAGGTGTAATTGATATCTTCACGATATTAGTATATTCCCCTTTTCAAACAAAAGGACCAGCACGTTGCACCAACGCATGAGCGCGTCGACCTGCATGAAGCACCATCATGCAGCCGAGCCGAATGAAGGCGCGGTGGGCGGAGCAAACCCGATCAGAGCATGGCAGCGACGGCCGGCTGGGAACGATGGGCCTCCCTTAGGTCGTATTGTTGGAGAAGAGACACGTGTAGTCGATGTCAATGTCGGAGTGGATGCGCATAGGGTTGACATACGGTGGACGACACAAACCGGTCTTAAATCAGAGAACAAAAAAAAGGCATCGATGAATCGATCTGCGGGACAGACCCCCCCCCCCCCCCACTATATATAGAGGGCAGAAAGTTGGCCACAATAGGGACGTCCGATCGAATTGGTTTCAAACAAGATCGATCAATCGATATTCGATATGCCCTGAATCTAAAGCTTCATTGCTTTTACTTTTTGTAATGACCTTGAAACGTTTGTTTTCAGTATCCCAAGAGAGAGAGAGAGGAAGAGAGAGAGAGGGAGTGAGAGAGAGAGAGAGAGGGGCAAAATTTCTGAAGTTGTCATGCATTGTGGGATGCTTTTACTAATCTTTTTTTTACCGTAGGCTCAATCAAATATACCTAGCGTGTAACAAAATGCAGCAAGTCGTGTCCCGGAGTTGTTTTTGAGAACACAAAATTCATCTTCTGCTGATAGACTGAAACTTTCAGAACTCTGGTCTCAGTGAAAGAACAAAATTCATCTTCTGCTGATAGACTGAAACTTTCAGCAGAATAACAAAACTCACTGCAGGAACCACCACATCTGTGTCCACACAACATGCTCCATCTAAGAGAAATGTAGCTAGCAACATTGTCAAGGCATTTACAGACTAATTTCACCGCACCATTGTACGAACAGTTTTGGAATTTCAGAACGATGATGCCAACGCAAATAGGTTCATATATTTCCAGGAGAACGGACCAATTTAAGCTAGCAGAAACACAACAACTGCTGGGTTTTCCTGTACCCATATCTCAACGAAACAAACTGGGTTCTCATGTCGTCGTGTCTGAGGCAGCAACATTTCTGAAGATGTGAGCAGTAAGGCGACTTCTAGGGGTCCTGGCTCTGGTATGTATCTGCTATGCATCGACATCCGGGTACCGCAGCTCGGCATGGGCTGAATTAGCAGAAAAATAGTTAAGCAATTAGGCATCATGTGTCAAACTGCAACGGGTTAATGAGATGATCAAGAAGAAAGCTGATGTACAAAACCTCAAAACAAGAAGAATAGTACAGCCCGAATTTTGTCCACAAATTATTTATCCGGAACAACTACAGTAGGCTAAGAAACTTTTGAGGTTCCGAATTTTACCACTAGCGGCATATAGCATTAAACTGAAGAACTGAATCATCTGAATCAAAGCACAGTAGCATCAAAACCTTCTAGGTTCATCCGAATTTTTAGACTTATGAAAAGATTTTCCCTCAGGAGAAAACATTTAGGTTCAGGAAAACCTAATAGCATCAAAAACCTTCTGAAAGTATAATCCTACAATAGTTCAGACTGTTTCCAAGTCCTAACCGAAAATGATTTATCGAGAGTTTCAGTAAACTGCTCTTCAGACTAGTAGTCTCGAACACTGTTTTCCAAGCACAAGCAGATTAGCACTTGTATGGTTTAAATAGTGTAATCTCTGTTAAACTGAACTGATTTGCGTTTTGAGGTCCACTAGCGGCATAGAGCATTAAACTGAAGAACTAAATCATCTGAATGTATCAAGGTTCAGTGCGGATTTTTTGACTTATGAAATGATTTCCCCCAACAAACAACTAGGTTCAGGAAAACCTTCTAGCATATGTGCAGAGACTGATATATGCAGCAACCCTTACTGATGTCTATAATCCTATAATAGTTCAGACTATTTCCATGTCCTAACTGAAAATGATTCAGCGAAAGTTTCAGTAAACTGTTCTTCAGACTAGGACAGTAGGTTCGAACACTGTTTTCCAAGCACAAGCAGATTAGCACTGACTCAACTGCAAATATGAGGAGAAGAGTAGGAAGTTGAGGGCCTCGATCTTACCTGGCGTCCCGGCCGTGACGACGACGATGTGGAAGACCGGGCCGCTGGTGGGCAGGAGGTCGACGAGGAGTGGAAACAGCCGACCATCACGTGTGCGGAAGCAAATGACGAGGTTTGGGACGTCCACGACGGCAGCCAGCCGCCTGGCCACCTCGTTCCTCAGACGGAATACGGACCTCCCCCAGAACACGAACGGAAGACTGAAGCGGGTCCCGTCGGCGGCAGCCCGCGCGCACAGGATCACCCGCGAAGGCAACCGCCTGATCAGGCTTTCAGGGAGGGGGAGCTGCACAGTCACAAAATGCCGTCAAGAATCGGAAGTGCGGCAACCAAGAAACAGAGGCAAGAATCGCTCCCAGCCGAAACTAATTGGAGAAGAAGTATCAAGAAGCGGGCATGGCGGACTCACCCCAGTCTGACGTGGAAAACGAGGAATGTTCTCCCCGGCAGGGATGTGCTCCACGACCCAGTGCATCATCGTGCTTAAGTTGTCGATGCCGTCGACGCTGACGCCATTGTTCCAGGGGAGGTACTTCCCGTTGGCGCGGAGGTAGCGGCCGCCGGCGGCGTGGCAGAGTAGGACGTCGTCCCCGAATCCGGTCCTGTAGGCTTGCCAGGCCATCTCCCCGACCTCTGGATGGTAGTGGTTGCGCTGAACGACGCGGAGCCCGCGGTGGCCACGGGGCGCCGGCGCGACCGAGGCGGCGAGGTAGCGGCCGTAGGCGGCGTTCTGGAGGAGCACGTAACGCGCCTGGACGTTGTACACGTGCACCGCCCACGCCACGTTCACCGAATCCCGGCGGTGGTGGAGGGAGACGCCACGGCCGTCGTCGTCGGCGTGCAGGTACATGCCGTGCACGCGGCTGCGCAGCCGCACGTGGTGGCCGTGATGGAACTGGTCCATCGACAGCAGAGGCGGGGGTTCTGCGCGGTGGAGAGGGGTGCAGGGGGCGCCGGGGAGGACGAGTTCTTGGTTTCTTGGCGCTCCGGCGAGGCGGAGAAGAGGAGAAGCGAAAGCTGTTGGTTGAGGCGGTTATGTTGGGGCGCCAAGGCAGAGTATTTCAAGTTCGGCTGAGAGGCCGTCGCCGTGCTCAACTTCCGTCACTAGGTGGGCTTGTGGGCCGTGGCAAGTGAGGTCCGCACGTCTAGTCGTCCAGAAAACAACAATGTAGATTCTAAAAAAACAACACTGTAGTTAAAAAAAAAACCCATTTAAGTCGAAGGTAGGTAGCTAAAGTAACTCACGAACACCCACGAGTATCTCCTTTCCAAGGCTCGCACGCACTTTGACCAGCGTTTTTTTTGCGTTCATTGACCAGCGTTGCTTGCTGAAGCTTTCTTCTTAAGGTGACGAGACCATGCCAAAAAGTGACGTATCCAATAGGGGGGTATTGCTGTGGTTGCCGAATACTACCTCCGTTCAAAAATACTTGTCATTAAAATGGATAAAACGAGATATATTTAGAACTAAAATACATCTAAATACATCTCATTTTATCCATTTTAACGACAAGTATTTCCAGACAGAGGAAGTACTATGGATCAAGATTGTCCCCTTTCGAGCGCATCGATCAATTTTTTTTTTGTTTTGCATAAACACACCCTCTTGAGAAAGCCAAACAATATTAGTCATAGCATTGCTCTTACACACACTAGTGCACGAATCTCTTATAGAAAATACTAGTGTTGCTTGCGATATACCTCACGCCACTAATGATCAAACTATTGGCAGCGTCCCTGCAGTGGCCAGACGCCACTAGTAGTTATCTATGCTTGGCAAGCGTGTGAGCTCCATTGACTTTCGGATGCGAGAACCATGACTTCGGCATGGTGTGGACACGGTGGTCTGGACGACGCCAACACGGAGAGGGTGGGAGAGTTTAGGAGTGGAGAGGGAAGAGGCGAGGTGCGATGTGGACGACGCTAGCGGCCTGCTTAAATAGGCGTGGCTAGATGAACGAACGAGAAGCCGGTTTCAATGCGGCGCAACAACCGGAATAGGCTTATCGGTTGTCGCGTCGGCATTGTAGCGGCGATGCCTATTCGTCTGGCCACGTCGCTTTGGCTGAAATTAAAGCCGTGGAGTCACGTCCGCTCTAGAGCAGCGTTGACCGGCATGAAAGCGTGGCGATCATTTCGTGTGGCATGCGTTTTTCGAGCAAGGGGGTTTTTGGGTGGGATAGGGTTGTCGGACATGTGTATCGATAGGGTATCGCGTTGGATGCCAATTGCATCCAGGCGCTCGGTCTGGATGGTTGTGGGTGGTTTAAGGGTTCGCGATGAAGATGCCCTAATTAACTTCTACCAAACTGTAGTCAATATGTTCCATGCAAAGCAAAACATGCGAGGGAAAACAAGACCAAGCAAAAGATGCTCCCCAAGTTCTTACCAGAAGTTGTTATACAATTATTGCAGCAGATAAAAAATCTCATAATTTTGTTAAACAAAAGTCAGATCAATGTAATTTGCAGAAACTAGTATTCTTATAGTGTTATGGGATAAAACCTGAATTTTATTCACCATTTATTCAGAAGATTTGCAGTAGGCTAGGCCAAATATATTTATATACTCCCTTCGTTTCTAAATATAAGTCTTTTTAAACATTTCAAATGGACAACAACATACGGATGTATGTAGACATATTTTGAAATGTAGATTCATTCATTTTACTCCGTACGTAGTCATTTATTGAAATCTCTAGAAAGATTTATATTTGGGAATGGAGGGAGTACAATGCACGGAACACCACGCACACAGCAAAATGCAGCAATTCACCGACATCTGGTGTCCAGGCACATTAGCATCGCCACGTTCAGAGTTCGATCTCAGTGAAAACACAAATTCCATTTTCTGCTGATGGACTGAAACTATAAGCATAATAACAAAACTCAAATGCCCTACTCACTGCAAGAACCACCACAATTGTGCTGACACCAGATGCTTCATCTAAGAAAAATGCAGCTAGCTAGCAACGTTGAAGTACTGGCCATTGTCAACGCATTACAGACTAATGTCACCGCACCATTGTTCAAACAGCTTCAGCATTTTAGAACTATGATGTCTAAGCAAATAGGTGTTCTACTGTAAGGAGAACAAACCAAGCTTAGCTAGCAGGAACCCATATCTAAACGAAAGGAGCCAGGTTTTAATGTCGTCCTGTCCGAGGCGGCGATACTTCTGAAAAGGTGAGCAGTACTCCTGGCTCTGGCATCTCTCTACTATGCATCGACATCCGGGGTACCACAGCTCCGCATGGGCTGAATTAGCAGAAAAATAATTAAGCAGTTAGGCATCATGTGTCATGCACAGATATTGCGGTTAATGAGAAGATCAAGAAGAAAGTTGATGTAGAAAACCTCAAAACACTGTAATACTGCCCGAATTTTTTAACTGTTACCAGAAGTTCAGAACTGATTTGGGTTTTGAGGTTCCAGAATTTACCACTAGCGGCATATAGCATTAACCTGAAGAACTGAATGATCTGAATCAAAGCACAACAGCATCAAAACTAATAATTTCTGTATCAAGGTTCCTTGTGGATTTTTTAAGTTATGGAATGATTTTTTAACTTAGGCAAGTGTGGAAAACCTTCTTGCATGCGTTCAGAGACTGATATATACAGCCGCTCTTACTGATAACTGAAAATAGCTCAGACTATTTCCAAGTCCTAACTGGAAATGATCTAGCGAAAGTCTTAGTAAACTGTTCTTCAGACATTTTGATGCTGATAACTGTTCCATCTAAAGTACCCTTTTATGATTTCATTTTCTTTATTTTTCCTTCTTGATAATGATTTTGTTGTCCTCCGCTTCACACATTCTGAGATAGTGTTCGACCAGAAGAAATTGTCGAACAGAAGTGAGTAGTTTAGTGATATTGATCCGTGAATTCACATGAACTACAAGATTGGGTGGATATATGGACGACATAGAAGATTATGTGAATCTAGCAGTTAAAGAGTTTTATTATCTACTCCAGTAAGATGACAGAGCCTTATTGCACTCTACCTAAAATACGGAGTTGAAGTATTTGGGACAATTTTACATGCCATGAGTAGCCCAGGCCACAAGACTGGAATCATCGTACTCTACCTACTACTTCCTCCGTTCCTAAATATTTGTCTTTCTAGAGATTTCAACAAGTGACTTGTGACTATATACGGAGCAAAATGAGTGAATCTACACTCTAAAATATGTCTATATACATCCGTATGTGGTAGTCCATTTGTAATCTATAGAAAGACAAATATTTAGAAACGGAGGGAGTACAATCTATCAATAAAGAAAGAAAGAAAAAGCAAAACATACATTTTAATGACCTTGAAACGTTTTCAGTATTCGTCCATACTGAAACAATAAAACATTACCACCTGAATTTTTGTTAAGAAAACTACGAGTGATTGACAAAAAACTACTCCCTCCGTTCCGAATTACTTGTCTTATATTTGTCTAGATACGGAGGTATCTAGCACTAAAATGAGTCTAGATACATCCGTATCTAGACAAATTCAAGACAAGTAATTCGGAACGGAGGGAGTACCACTTTAGGGGTTCGCGTCCCACAGAACTACCACTTTTTTAAAAGTGACCGAAAACTACCAAAAAACGTAAAAACGTGACTAAAAAACTACCAGGTTGACTGAATGGTGGTTTAGACCGTTTTAACCGCGATTCTGACGTGAGTGGCCCACGTGCCAGGCTGGCGGCCCGCCTAACGGCGCGCGCGGGGCCGTTAGAGCCGCTCGTCGGTCGCACCTGGTCGGGACCAGGTCATAACCTGGCCGACCGGGCCGCTCGTCCCCACCAGCTCTCTCACTCTCCCCCGAGCTCCTAGCCCTAGCCGTCGACAGCCATGGCGTCTGTGGATGCAAACTCTGGCAGCGATTCAGGCATACCTCCTGGCGGCAGCGCGGCGCAGCAGCCTTCTCAGTCCGAATCTAATCCTTCCGCTGGCGGCGCGCAGCAGAGGTTGGATTGGTCGGCGCCGGCGCGACCACCGTCGACGACAAGAAGCAGAGCTCAAGGTCGGCGGAAGCTTCCTCGTTCTGCTGGCGGCGGCAGGTACGGCCTAGTTTTTTGCATGGTTGTGAGATTCAGAGATTCAGAGATTCAAAGAATCGGTAATTTAGGCTAGTTTTTTGCATGGTTAGATTCAGTTATGGTCATCTTGGAAATTGTTAGTATTGTGCATACTTTGTTGTGTAAGAAACTGAAAAAAGCAGTTTGACAAAAACTCAATATTGTGCCTACTTAGGTTCAGTAATCCTGTATTCAGTTAATAAAGGTATTTCATTTTATAATTTTCAGAATTGATGACCCAAAGTGGTCAATTTGGTTCCATTTCAATGCCAGAGAATCTGTGGTTCGAAATTTATACCAGTCAGACATATCATATTTGACAATGCTTTCTCTTATTGGGAGTGAGGGCTTTGTGGCTGATGATTATATGTACTATGTATTTGATGAGGAGAAAGGATTAGAAGGTTTAGATAAAATATGCTGTGAAGATGATGTGCAGCAGATGTTGGCACACTCTCATAATGAAAAGTTTCTGAACATAAGAGTAGTGGGAGCTCTTGAGGAATGTAATGCAGATGAGAACAGAGATAGTTATTTTGCTGAACATTGCATTAACACTCAACAAAGTTGCACTAAGGTGGTGGATATAAGCATGGACAGAAAGGAAGAGCTAAAGAAAAGCATGGTGCAGAGAGAGGCTGACCTTAACCATTTTGAAGGTGATACTGATGTGTCTGAATTTGTTTCTGATGATGAAGCTGCAAATTCAGGTTCAGATGGGAACAATGTGGATTTTCAGTCAGAGTATTCCTCTGAAGATGAAGCTGCAAAACAAGATACAACAGTGGTACAAAAACTGAAGGTAGTGAGAAAACCTGGTCCAACTAGTAGATCCCACCATGAGATTGAGAAAATGGAGAAAGTAGATTGGTTCCCTGAAGCAGATGAAAAATGTTTCCCTGGTGACTATGGCATCAGTGATGAAGAAGATGAGCCTGAAGGATCCTATAAACTACCAAGTGGTAGGAAGAGAAGGAATAAGAAGTTGAAAGACATGATATGGTATGATCACAAACTTCAAGGACCAGTAGAACAGTTTTGTAAGGGCTTGTGCTTCACCACTGTGTATGAGTTCAGAGATGCACTTAGGAATTTTCACATTAGGACTTTGAGAAATTTTCAATACCACAGAAATGCCCCAGATAGGATTATTGTTTGGTGCTCAGAGAGAGCCACCCAGGGATGTGATTTTTATATATGTGCCTCTAAGTTAGCTCATGAAAAAACATTCTGCATCAAGAAGTGTGATATGTTGCACACTTGTGGAGCATGTGCAGAGTCCACAAAGGTTACTACTAAGTGGATGTCAAGGTCAGTGGAGGCAGCATTGAGAGAAGACATTAGATCTCCTATGGATGCATTAATTAAGAAGACCAAGAGTAAGTTTTCAGTGGATGTATCAAGAAGTGTGGCATATAGGGCAAGGAGGAAGGCTGTTGATGTAGTTCAATGTGACCACAAGCAGCAGTACTTGAGGCTCAGGGATTATCTTCAAGCAGTTCTTGACACAAACCCAGGTAGCAGGTGTATAGTAACAACATTTGAAGATCCAGAGAACCCAGCACCTACTCCTAGATTCAAGTATATGTTCTATTGTTTAGCAGCTTCAAAGGAAGGTTTCCTTAATGGTTGCAGACCATTTATAGGTCTTGATGGATGCTTCATCAAGTTAACCACTAGACAACAAATTCTTGCAGCCACAGGAAGGGATGGAAACAACAATATTTATCCTATAGCTTTTGGTGTGGTTGACAAGGAAGATGGTGAAAGTTGGAATTGGTTTTTAACTCAATTGAGATGTTGCATTGGCAGTGGCAACAAATTTGGAACATACACTATCATGCCTGACAGGCAAAAGGTTGGGAAGAATTTCATTGAGCAATTTATGTTATTACTTTTTTCAATTGTATTAATAATTTGTGAATGTGCAGGGCTTGCTTAAGGCAATAAATGAGGTATTCCCCGATTCACCTCAAAGGTATTGCCTTAGGCACATATATGCAAATTTTCAATCTGTTGGATTTAGAGGCCAGGAACTAAAGAAGTGTATTGACAAGGTTAGCTACTCCTACACTAAACATGAGCATGAACTAGGCATGGCAGAGCTGAAAGCACAGTCTGAGGATGCTTGGAAATGGCTCAAAAAAATTGAGGTCTCTACTTGGGCTAGGTTTTCTATGGATCATACTTGCAAAACAGATTTAGTTGTGAACAATCTAAGTGAAGTCTTCAACAAGATGATACTGGATGTCAGGGCCAAACCAATAAGGACAATGTTTGAAGGGATTAGGACCAAGCAAATGATCAAGAGACAACAAATTAGGGAGAAGTTACAGATTAGCAGGTGGACAATCACACCAACCTACTCAGAGATTTTAGAAGAGAACAAGCAGTATGCCAAGTATTGTCAGGCTGACAGAGCAGGTCCAACAATTTGGCAAGTTACTAGCAAAGAAAAACAGTATTGTGTGGACATGGAAGGGTATACATGTGACTGCAAGAGATGGAACATGACTGGTGTACCTTGCAGTCATGGCATATCTGTACTGACAAAGCAAAAGCTGCATCCTGAGGACTATGTCAATGACTTTTTCAAGAAGCCACTTTATTTGGAGACATACAAAGAAATTATATACCCTGTTCCTGGTCCAGATTTCTGGCCTCACACAAACACTCCAGACATTGAACCTCCTGTGTTCAAAGAAAAGGCAGGCAGAAAATAGACTGCAAGGAGGAAAGGAGAGTTTGAAGTTCCTGCCCCAAGAGACACCAGTAGGATGGGAACAATTACCTGTGGAAATTATGGGTTGGAAGGACACAAGTATACAAGTTGCAATAAGACTCTTAGGCCTAAACTGCAAATGAGGAAAAACAAACACCAGGTAATTATCAAGCATTAGAGCAATGTTTCCTTTTACATAGTCTAATCTAAGTTAAGTTGGACCTTTAATGTAGGAAAATAGGAGAGTCTATGCACCTGCTCCATCTGCTCCAATATAAACTCCAAGAGCACCAGCCCCTAGTGCAAGAGCACCAGCTGCTGCTGCATCAGCACCAGCTCCTGCTGCAAAAGGGGTAGGCCTACAGGTGGAGGGAGAGGCAAGGAATTCAGTGCACCAAGATCTGTTGCTGCAACTTCAGAGGTTTTGGCTGGTAACAAAAGGAAGAGGTTTGCAAGAAGCAGATTGAGGGGTTATTTCTATGCCAGTGGTAACTGACACTATAAAAAGGTAGAACTTCTCTCTTTGAACCTGTTTGAATTAGTTTAGAACCTGTTTCTCTTTGTTTTGAACCTGTCTGTACTTTTCTGCATGAGTATATCTGAATTTGGGTGAACTTGACCGAACCTCACTGTACTTGTATCAAATTTGTGGTGTACCATGGGCCTGATGGTGGGCTTCCGTGTTGGACCTAACTAACCCACCAAGCCTGCCACACTGTGTACATAAGAGAGGCCACCAGAAACCACTGGATCCCTGCGCCTCATTCCCCTTGACCAAAACCTAGCCGCCACTGATGGATCCACAGTTAGGAGAGGTAGTTGATGAACAAGACGAGGTTGCTAGGGCTGAAAGGAGGGCTGAAAGGAGGGCCAACCGTCGAGCACAGGCACAGGAGCGACGCCAGAGGATTGCTGCCATGATTATGGCGGAACGCAATCAGAATGACGTGAAGTAGTTCAAGGAGGTGTTCCCAGAAGGAACCAACATCACAGATGAACTAATCATCTGGTGGGCCAGAGACAGGGCTTCTTTCCATCGATTCCAAGCAACAAGGAAGAGATGGACTCAGATCCTGGCTGCAGCAGAAGGAAGACAGGATTGGGATTAGTTCTACGCGGTAGTTTCTGACTAAATTGTGGTGTTTCTGAATCTGCTTGTCTTGTGCTCAATATTTCCCTGAATCTTGTTCTTAGTCTTGCTTTGAATCTTGTCTTCTTCTGAACTTTCTGAACTTTATGATTGCAGTGAAGGATGCAGTTCAGGAGATGCACCAACCGTGATGAAGACGATGCAATGTGGCTGCCTGAATCTATGTTAAAGAGAGTACTCATGTTAAAGACTATGCTTATTTTCTGAACTATCTATGTTTGGGTTGTTGGAAAATCTATGATAAAGACTATGCTTATTTTCTAAGAAATGTATCCATGGCACAGTATTTTTAAGTCTGAACTTATGCCTGAATCCATCTATCTGCATTTATCTGAATGTTTCTATACTTGGGCTTTTCTGAAATGTGATTTTTTGGTCACTCTAATTTTTGAAATACTCCACTGTTTGACCATCAACTACTCCACTGTTTGAGCACACAAGTTCCAAGTTGCTGGGTTTCAACAAAGACTTTAATTGCAACACAACTACCACCATTTCTCATCACTCAATCTTGAAAACCTCACTTTCACACTCCACCGCACTTCCTCCACTCCAACATTTAAGTAGCCCAACAACTCACTCTATCTCTGCTCACTCTACCTCTCTCTCGAAAACCTCACTCCACCTACATCCATGGCTGGTTCTTCCTCTACGCCAGACCCATGGCTGAACCCCTTCCCCACCGGCAAGGGCTGGGTTGCCATGCTTTTTGGGTCGGCTCGCGGCGACGAAGACCTCTTCCTCGACTACATGAAGATTGCCATGAGATACAGCAGCGCACAAGGGCTCGTGGATGCATCAGAAGAGGTGAGGAAGAAGGCGGCGACTGAGGAGAAGCAACGCATGGACCAGCGCTATGCAACCCCAGGTAAGGGTATCATGCCCATCGACATGTTGCTGTGGGCAATGAAGGAGGCGGACTCCGGCGATGCTGGGTAGAGGGAACGGTGGGCAGCCCACCGCTATATCCCTCCAACACAAGCTACAACTCCAACTACTATGGGCAACGTCGACGAGGACCTGCAGATCATTGCCCCACCAGCACTGCTGGCTCGCCGACGTCCTCCTCCCATCATCGTCATCGATGGAGATGAATAGGAGGTGCCAGAGCTGCCACCTACCACTCAAATCAAGCAAGAGGTGCGACGGTCAGGTCGCATAGCAGGGCAGGGGCCTAACTATCTGAAACAGTAAGTTTCAGATTCAGTTATCGCCAGATCTATGTGAGATTCAGTTATGTCAGTTTAGTTCTGTCAGTTTTATCAGGGTGTTTGCAATCTCAGTGAGATTTAGTTCTGTCAGTTTAAGTGTCTTTGAACAATTTCAGTGTCCATGTCCTATCTATGTAAGACTAAATGCTATCTATGGGAGACTAGATGTCTTCCAAACTTCTCTGAATTTGTCTGAACCTGTGATGAAGCAGTTTATGAAGTAAACAGATCTTAGCAAGAACTTATGATACAACACACACAAATAAACTACATCAGACTTAGATAATTTAGTTCTTAACTTAACTTAGCACCAGTTCTCAGCATCAGGATAATATTTGGGCAGTACAGATCAGGGCAAACACCACCCCCACACCAACCAAAATGATCTGAACCCATTACAGTTCTTAGGTAGTTCAAAGGTAGTTCATAAGTAGATCAGGGCATATTTGCATCAGACTGATCATTCCTAGGCCAATTATATATATAGGCCTCATATATACTTACCATCCAGAGAGCTGCCACTTCACTCCTCCATCACAACTTCCTTTATCTTGTCCAGCTTTTCCTTGCACCCATGACCAACCTTAAGGAGCTCAGCAATGACATTCTACAGCTTCTTCTTCTCTTCTTTAAGGAGATCTTTCTCCACCTCTAGCTCCTTCATGGCCTTCCTTGTGTTTTGGATTATATCATCTTGACTCTGAAGAATGCACCTTTGTTCTTTCTTGAGCTTAAGCTTCTCCATTTGAAGCTCAATCTTTGCCTGCTCCTCAAGTTGCTTCTTCTTCTCCTTCAGTTCATTGATTGCCTAGCTTGTGCAATCCATGTCATGAGATTTGATTCCATCCTGATAATCAAACAACTTGGACACATCATCCACCAGCTGGCTATACTGATTGGCCAGAGAACCAAGCTCCTTCTGCAGTTTTGCAACCTCTATCCCATGAGCCTCATTATCCTGGGCTCTACCAAGGTTCTGCTCATGATACATATCCCAGAGCTTGCTTAAGCACCTTTGCAGAACTACAAGCCAGGGAGCATCTACCCACTCCAGAACACCACAGTTCACACCATCCTGAAAATCAATTTAATTTTATAGTGAACAAGCAAATTCAGAATAACAAATCATAAACAATAATGATATAAGCTACACTAGCTAGTTAGTTCTATGCTACAAGTACAGTATTCAGACATGTTTCCAGTGCTCTTTACTACAAGTAAAGTATTCAGACATACCAATGTTTTCAGACTTAAGGAAAATTCAGAATAACAGCAACTAAACACTCTGTTTCCACTACATAGCAGAAATTCAAACTAATCAAATGTTGGGGAACGTAGTAATTTCAAAATTTTTCCTACGCACACGCAAGATCATGGTGATGCATAGCAACGAGAGGGGAGAGTGTTGTCTACGTACCCTCGTAGACCAAAGCGGAAGCGTTGACGCAACATAGAGGAAGTAGTCGTACGTCTTCCCGGTCCAACTGATCCAAGCACCGTTACTCCGGCACCTCCGAGTTCTTGACACACCTACAGCTCGATGACGCACCCCGGGCTCCGATCCAGCAAAGCTTCGGGGAGGAGTTCCGTTAGCACGACGGCGTGGTGACGATCTTGATGTTCAACCGTCGCAGGGCTTCGCTTAAGCACTGCTACAATATGACCGAGGTGGAATATGGCGGAGAGGGGCACCGCACACGGCTAAGGAACGATCACGAAGATCAACTTGTGTGTCCTAGGGTGCCCCCCTGCCCCCGTATATAAAGGAGCCAAGGGGAGGGGGAGGCCGGCCAAGGAGGGGCGCGCCAGGGGGGAGTCCTACTCCCACCGGGAGTAGGACTCCCTTCTTTCCTAGTTGGAGAAGGAGAAGGGGGGAAAGAGGAGGAAGAGGGGAAGGAAAGGGGGGGGGGCGTCGCCCCCCTTCCCTTGTCCTATTCGGACTAGGAAGGGGAGGGGCGCGCGGCCACCTCCTGCCTCCTTCTCTCTTCTCCCTCAAGGCCCATGTAGGCCCAATAACCCCCTGGGGGTTCCGGTAACCCCCAGGTACTCCGGTAAAATGCCGATTTCACCCGGAACGATTCCGATGTCCAAATATAGGCTTCCAATATATAGATCTTTATGCCACGACCATTTCGAGACTCCTCATCATGTCCGTGATCACATCCGGGACTCCGAACAACCTTCGGTACATCAAAATACATAAACTCATAATGAAACTATCATCGTAACTTTAAGCGTGCGGACCCTACGGTTCGAGAACAATGTAGACATGACCGAGACACGTCTCCGGTCAATAAAAAATAGCGGGACCTGGATGCCCATATTGGCTCCTACATATTCTACGAAGATCTTTATCGGCCAGACCGCATAACTACATACGTTGTTCCCTTTGTCATCGGTATGTTACTTGCCCGAGATTCGATCGTCGGTATCCAATACCTAGTTCAATCTCGTTACCGGCAAGTCTCTTTACTCGTTCCGTAATACATCATCTCACAACTAACACATTAGTTGCAATGCTTGCAAGGCTTATGTGATGTGTATTACCGAGAGGGCCCAGAGATACCTCTCCGTCAAACGGAGTGACAAATCCTAATCTCGAAATACGCCAACCCAACATGTACCTTTGGAGACACCTGTAGAGCTCCTTTATAATCACCCAGTTATGTTGTGACGTTTGGTAGCACACAAAGTGTTCCTCCGGTAAACGGGAGTTGCATAATCTCATAGCCATAGGAACATGTATAAGTCATGAAGAAAGCAATAGCAACATACTAAACGATCGGGTGCTAAGCTAATGGAATGGGTCATGTCAATCAGATCATTCAACTAATGATGTGATCCCGTTAATCAAATAACAACTCTTTGTCTATGGTTAGGAAACACAACCATCTTTGATTAATGAGCTAGTCAAGTAGAGGCATACTAGTGACACTTTGTTTGTCTATGTATTCACACATGTATTATGTTTCCGGTTAATACAATTCTAGCATGAATAATAAACATTTATCATGATATAAGGAAATAAATAATAACTTTATTATTGCCTCTAGGGCATATTTCCTTCAGTCTCCCACTTGCACTAGAGTCAATAATCTAGATCTCATCGCCATGTGATTTAACATCAATAGTTCACATCTTTATGTGATTGGTTCACATCTCCATGTGACTAACACCCAAAGGGTTTACTAGATTCAATAATCTACTCCCTTCGTTCCTAAATATTTGTCTTTCTAGACATTTCAAATGACTACTACATACGGATGTATGTAGACATATTTTAGAGTGTAGATTCACTCATTTTGCTCCGTATGTAGTCACTTGTTGAAATGCCTAGAAAGACAAGTATTTAGGAATGGAGGGAGTAGTTCACATCGCTATGTGATTAAGACCCAAAAAGTGATCATGTTTTGCTTGCGAGAGAAGTTTAGTCAACGGGTCTGCCACATTCAGATCCGCATGTATTTTGCAAATTTCTATGTCAACAATGCTCTGCATGGAGCTACTCTAGCTAATTGCTCCCACTTTCAATATGTATCCAGATTGAGACTTAGAGTCATCTAGATCAGTGTCAAAACTTGCATTGACGTAACCCTTTACGACGAACCTTTTGTCACCTCCGTAATCGAGAAACATATCCTTATTCCAGTAAGGATAATTTTGACCGATGTCCATTGATCTACTCCTAGATCACTATTGTACTCCCTCTCTTAACACAGTGTATGGTATACAATAGATCTGGTACACAGCATGGCATACTTTATAGAACCTATGACTGAGGCATAGGGAATGACTTTCATTCTCTTTCTATCTTCTGCCGTGGTCGGGCTTTGAGTCTTACTCAACTTCACACCTTGTAACACAGGCAAGAAACTTTTTCTTTGACTGTTCCATTTTGAACTACTTCAAAATCTTGTCAAGGTATGTACTCATTGAAAAAACTTATCAAGCGTCTTGATCTATCTCTATAGATCTTGATACTCAATATGTAAGCAGCTTCACCGAGGTCTTTCTTTGAAAAACTCCTTTCAAACACTCCTTTATGCTTTGCAGAATAATTCTACATTATTTCCGATCAACAATATGTCATTCACATATACTTATCAGAAATGTTGTAGTGCTCCCACTCACTTTCTTGTAAATACAGGCTTCACCGCAAGTCTGTATAAAACTATGTGCTTTGATCAACTTATCAAAGCGTATATTCCAACTCCGAGATGCTTGCACCAGTCCATAAATGGATCGCTGGAGCTTGCATATTTTGTTAGCACCTTTAGGATTGACAAAACCATCTTGTTGCATCACATACAACTCTTCTTTAATAAATCCATTAAGGAATGCAGTTTTGTTTATCCATTTGCCAGATTTCATAAAATGCGGCAATTGCTAACATGATTCGGACAGACGTAAGCATAGATACGAGTGAGAAACTCTCATCGTAGTCAACACCTTGAACTTGTCAAAAACCTTTTGCGACAATTCTAGCTTTGTAGATAGTAACACTACTATCCGTGTCCGTCTTCCTCTTGAAGATCCATTTATTATCAATGGCTTGCCGATCCTCGGGCAAGTCCACCAAAGTCCACACTTTGTTCTCATACATGGATCCTATCTCAGATTTCATGGCCTCAAGCCATTTATCGGAATCTGGGCTCATCATCGCTTCCTCATAGTTCGTAGGTTCGTCATGGTCAAGTAACATGACCTCCAGAATAGGATTACCGTACCACTCTGGTGCGGATCTCACTCTGGTTTACCTACGAGATTCGGTAGTAACTTGATCTGAAGTTACATGATCATCATCATTAGCTTCCTCACTAATTGGTGTAGTAGTCACAGGAACAGATTTCTGTGATGAACTATTTTCCAATAAGGGAGAAGGTACAATTACCTTATCAAGTTTTCTACTTTCCTCCCACTCACTTCTTTCGAGAGAAACTCCTTCTCTAGAAAGGATCCATTCTTAGCAACGAATGTCTTGCCTTCGGATCTGTGATAGAAGGTGTACCCAACTGTCTCCTTTGGGTATCCTATGAAGACATATTTCTCCGATTTGAGTTTGAGCTTATCGAGATGAAACTTTTTCACATAAGCATCGCAACTCCAAACTTTAAGAAACGACAGCTTAGGTTTTTTGCCAAACCATAGTTCACACGGTGTCGTCTCAATGGATTTAGATGGTGCCCTATTTAACGTGAATGCAGCTGTCTCTAATGCATAACCCCAAAACGATAGTGGTAGATCGGTAAGAGACATCATAGATCGCACTATATCTAATAAAGTACGGTTATGACGTTCGGACACACCATTACACTATGGTGTTCCAGGTGGCGTGAGTAGTGAAACTATTTCACATTGTTTTAATTGAAGGCCAAACTTGTAACTCAAATATTTTACCTCTGCGATCATATCGTAGAAACTTTTATTTTCTTGTCACGATGATTTTCCACTTCACTCTGAAATTCTTTGAACTATTCAAATGTTTTAGACTTATGTTTCATCAAGTAGATATCCCCACATCTGCTCAAATCATCTGTGAAGGTCAGAAAATAATGATACCTGCTGCAAGCCTTAATATTCATCGGACCACATACATCAGTATGTATGATTTCCAACAAATCTGTTGCTTGCTTCATTGTTCCGGAGAACGGCGTTTTAGTCATCTTGCCCATAAGGCATGGTTCGCAAGCATCAAGTGATTCATAATCAAGTGAATCCAAAAGCCCATCAGCATGGAGTTTCTTCATGCGCTTTACACCAATATGACTTAAACGGCAGTGCCACAAATAAGTTGCACTATCATTATTAACTTTGCATCTTTTGGTTTCAATATTATGAATATGTGTATCACTACGATCGAGATCCAACAAACTTGTTTCATTGGGTGTATGACCATCAAAGGTTTTATTCATGTAAACAGAACAACAATTATTCTCTGACTTTAATGAATAACCGTATTGCAATAAACATGATCAAATCATATTCATGCTCAACGCAAAAACCAAATAACACTTATTTAGGTTCAACACTAATCCCGAAAGTATAGGGGAGTGTGCGATGATGATCATATCAATCTTGGAACTACTTCCAACACACATCATCACTTCACCCTTAACTAGTCTCTGTTTATTCTGCAACTCCTGTTTCGAGTTACTACTCTTAGCAACTGATCCAGTATCAAATACTGAGGGTTGCTATAAACACTAGTAAAGTACACATCAATAACATGTATATCAAATATACTTTTGTTCACTTTGCCATCCTTCTTATCCACCAAATACTTGGGGCAGTTCTGCTTCCAGTGACCAGTCCCTTTACAGTAGAAGCACTTAGTCTCAGGCTTAGGACCAGACCTGGGCTTCTTCACTTGAGCAGCAACTTGCTTGCTGTTCTTCTTGAAGTTCCCCTTCTTCCCTTTGCCCTTTTCTTGAAACTAGTGGTCTTGTTAACCATCAACACTTGATGTTTTTCTTGATTTCTACCTTCGTCGATTTCAGCATCACAAAGAGCTTGGGAATTGTTTCCGTTATCCCTTGCATATTATAGTTCATCACGAAGTTCTACTAACTTGGTGATGGTGACTAGAGAATTCTGTCAATCACTATTTTATCTGGAAGATTAACTCCCACTTGATTCAAGTGATTGTAGTACCCAGACAATCTGAGGACATGCTCACTGCTTGAGCTATTCTCCTCCATCTTTTAGCTATAGAACTTGTTGGAGACTTCATATTTCTCAACTCGGGTATTTGCTTGAAATATTAACTTCAACTCCTGGAACATCTTATATGGTCCATGACGTTCAAAACGTCTTTGAAGTCCCGATTCTAAGCCATTAAGCATGGTGCACTAAACTATCAAGTAGTCATCATATTGAGCTAGCCAAACGTTCATAACGTCTGCATCTGCTCCTGCAATAGGTCTGTCACCTAGCGGTGCATCAAGGACATAATTCTTCTGTGCAGCAATGAGGATAAACCTCAGATCACGGATCCAATCCGCATCATTGCTACTAACATCTTTCAACACAATTTTTCTCTAGGAACATATCAAAATAAACATATGAAAGCAACAACGCGAGCTATTGATCTACAACATAGATATGCTAATACTACCAGGACTAAGTTCATGATAAATTAAAGTTCAATTAATCATATTACTTAAGAACTCCCACTTAGATAGACATCCCTCTAATCCTCTAAGTGATCACGTGATCCAAATCAACTAAACCATAACCGATCATCACGTGAAATGGATTAGTTTTCAATGGTGAACATCATTATGTTGATCATATCTACTATATGATTCACGCTCGACCTTTCGGTCTCCGTGTTCCGAGGCCATATCTGCATATGCTAGGCTCGTCAAGTTTAACCTGAGTATTCTGCGTGTGCAAAACTGGCTTGCACCCGTTGTAGATGGACGTAGAGCCTATCACACCCGATCATCACGTGGTGTCTGGGCACGACGAACTTTGGCAACGGTGCATACTACGGGAGAACACTTCTTGATAATTTAGTGAGAGATCATCTTATAATGCTACTGTCAATCAAAGCAAGATAAGATGCATAAAAGATAAACATCACATGCAATCAATATAAGTGATATGATATGGCCATCATCATCTTGTGCTTGTGATCTCCATCTCCGAAGCACCGTCATGATCACCATCGTCACCGGCGCGACACCTTGATCTCCATCGTAGCATCGTTGTCGTCTCGCCAATCTTATGCTTCTATGACTATCGGTACCGCTTAGTGATAAAGTAAAGCATTACAGGGCGATTGCATTGCATACAATAAAGCGACAACCATATGGCTCCTGCCAGTTGCCGATAACTCAGTTACAAAACATGATCATCTCATACAATAAAATTTAGCATCATGTCTTGACCATATCACATCACAACATGCCCTGCAAAAACAAGTTAGACGTCCTCTACTTTGTTTGTTGCAAGTTTTACGTGGCTGCTACGGGCTTAAGCAAGAACCAATCTTACCTACGCATCAAAACCACAACGATAGTTTGTCAAGTTGATGCTGTTTTAACCTTCGCAAGGACCGGGCGTAGCCACACTCGGTTCAACTAAAGTTGGAGAAACTGACACCCGCCAGCCACCTGTGTGCAAAGCACGGCGGTAGAACCAGTCTCGCGTAAGCGTACGCGTAATGTCGGTCCGGGCCGCTTCATCCAACAATACCGCCGAACCAAAGTATGACATGCTGGTAGGCAGTATGACTTATATCGCCCACAACTCACTTGTGTTCTACTCGTGCATATAACATCAAACCATTAAACCTAGGCTCGGATGCCATTGTTGGGGAACGTAGTAATTTCAAAATTTTTCCTACGCACACGCAAGATCATGGTGATGCATAGCAACGAGAGTGGAGAGTGTTGTCTACGTACCCTCGTAGACCGAAGCGGAAGCGTTGACGCAACGTAGAGGAAGTAGTCGTACGTCTTCCCGGTCCAACCGATCCAAGCACCGTTACTCCGGCACCTCCGAGTTCTTGACAAACGTACAGCTCGATGACACACCCCGGGCTCCGATCCAGCAAAGTTTCGGGGAGGAGTTCCGTCAGCACGATGGTGTGGTGACGATATTGATGTTCAACCGCCGCAGGGCTTCGCCTAAGCACTGCTACAATATGACCGAGGTGGAATATGGTGGAGGGGGGCACCACACACGGCTATGGAACGATCACAAAGATCAACTTGTGTGTCCTAGGGTGCCCCCTGCCCCCGTATATAAAGGAGCCAAGGGGAGGGGGCGGCCGGCCAAGGAGGGGCGCGCCAGGGGGGAGTCCTACTCCCACCGGGAGTAGGACTCCCTTCTTTCCTAGTTGGAGAAGGAGAAGCGGGGAAAGAGGAGGAAGAGGGGAAGGAAAGGGGGGGGCGCCGCCCCCCTTCCCTTGTCCTATTCGGACTAGAAAGGGGAGGGGCGCGCGGCCACCTCCTGCCTCCTTCTCTCTTCTCCCTCAAGGCCCATGTAGGCCCAATAACCCCCCGGGGGGTTCCGGTAACCCCCCGGTACTCCGGTAAAATGCCGATTTCACCCGGAACGATTCCGATGTCCAAATATAGGCTTCCAATATATCGATCTTTATGTCTCGACCATTTCGAGACTCCTCGTCATGTCCGTGATCACATCCGGGACTCCGAACAACCTTCGGTACATCAAAATACATAAACTCATAATGAAACTGTCATCGTAACTTTAAGCGTGCGGACCCTACGGTTCGAGAACAATGTAGACATGACCGAGACACGTCTCTGGTCAATAACCAATAGCGGGACCTGGATGCCCATATTGGCTCCTACATATTCTACAAAGATCTTTATCGGTCAGACCGCATAACTACATACGTTGTTCCCTTTGTCATCGGTATGTTACTTGCCCGAGATTCGATCGTCGGTATCCAATACCTAGTTCAATCTCGTTACCGGCAAGTCTCTTTACTCATTCCGTAATACATCATCTCACAACTAACACATTAGTTGCAATGCTTGCAAGGCTTATGTGATGTGTATTACCGAGAGGGCCCAGAGATACCTCTCCGTCAAACGGAGTGACAAATCCTAATCTCGAAATACGCCAACCCAACATGTACCTTTGGAGACACCTGTAGAGCTCCTTTATAATCACCCAGTTACGTTGTGACGTTTGGTAGCACACAAAGTGTTCCTCCGGTAAACGGGAGTTGCATAATCTCATAGTCATAGGAACATGTATAAGTCATGAAGAAAGCAATAGCAACATACTAAACGATCGGGTGCTAAGCTAATGGAATATGTCATGTCAATCAGATCATTCAACTAATGATGTGATCCCGTTAATCAAATAACAACTCTTTGTCTATGGTTAGGAAACACAACCATCTTTGATTAACGAGCTAGTCAAGTAGAGGCATACTAGTGACACTTTGTTTGTCTATGTATTCACACATGTATTATGTTTCCAGTTAATACAATTCTAGCATGAATAATAAACATTTATCATGATATAAGGAAATAAATAATAACTTTATTATTGCCTCTAGGGCATATTTCCTTCATCAAATCCACACCAACTTGGTCCATTACCTCAGTAGCACATCCTATGAATCTCCTGCCAGTGTCAGTGCCTTCAAATGCCACAAACTTGCCCGCCCTCTGCCTGTGCAGGATGCACCTTCTGTCAAATTCAGTCACAAGCCCACAGAAACTAGGGTCTATCACAGTGTCAGGAGTTTGCTGCAAAAGCAAAAGCATATCTATATCAAGAACAATTCACATATATCAACTTAAATGGAAAAATCTCAAATATCTTCAAACCCTAACCCTACCCTAACCCTAGAACAGAACAGAAAGGAGAGGGAGAGGATAGACTGAGATGACTTACAAAGTACTCCATCTGCATGCTGCTGAACTCGCTCATGTACTCGTCATCATCGTTCGACGTCTCGTTGCTGTTCGGCCACGACGGCATGGTCGCGGCGTCGCCGGAGCGCGAGAAGAGGAAACAGAAGCAGAGGAAAGCAGAGAGGAGTTGAGTGAGCTCGGGGGAGAGTGAGAGAGCTGGTGGCGACGAGCGGCCCGGTCGGCCAGGTTATGACCTGGTCCCGACCAGGTGCGACCGACGAGCGGCTCTAACGGCCCCGAGCGCGCGCCGTTAGCCGTTAGGCGGGCCGCCAGCCTGGCATGTGGGCCACTCACGTCAGAATCGCGGTTAAAATGGTCAAAACCACCATTCAGTCAACCTGATAGTTTTTAATCACGTTTTTACGTTTTTTGGTAGTTTTCGGCCACTTTTAAAAAAGTGGTAGTTCTGTGGGACGCAAACCCCTAAACTGGTAGTTTTTTGTAAATCACTCGAAAACTACCATAGGCTAACAAGGTGCCAGTAAAAAAATAATCTAATGTACCACGCGGGCAGCAAAATGCAGCAAGTCGTGTCCCGACACATTAACCACACCTTGTTCAGAACTTTGATCTCACAGAAAACACAAATTCATTTTTCTGCTGATGGACTGAAACATTAATCGGAATAACTAAACTCATTACAGACTAAGAGAAATGCAGCAAGAACAACAAACACAGCAGGAACCATGTTCAACTCACAGAAAGAACCACCACATCTGTGTTGACACCAGATGCTCGATCTAAGAGAAATGCGGCTAACAACGTTGAAGTAGTGGCCATTGCCAACGTATTACAGACCAATGTCACTGCACCATTGTTCAAACAGTTTCAGAATTTTAGAACCGTGATGGCAAAGCAAATAGGTTTCCTACTGTCAGGAGAACAATCCAAGTTTAACTAGCAGAAACACAATAACTGCTGGGTTTTCCTGAACCCATATCTCTTGTCGTTGTGTCTGAGGCGGCGACACTTCTGAAGATGTGAACAGCAAGATGACTTGTAGGGGTCCTGTCTCTGGCATCTCTGTACTAGGCATCGACATCCGGGTACCGCAGCGCCGCGTGGGCTGAATTAGCACAAAAATAGTTAAGCAGTTAGGCATCATGTGTCACAGACAGAAACAGAAACGGGTTAATGAGAAGAGGTTCAAAACAGTGTATTCGAAACAATTACAGTAGGCTAAGAAATAGGAAAAAAAATGTATTCTCTGTTAAGGTGAACTGATTTTGGTTTTGAGGTTCCAAATTTTACCACTAGCGACACATAGCATTAAACTGAAGAACAGCAGCATCAAAAGCAATACTTTCCATGTCAAGGTTCAGTGTGGATTTTTTTACTTATGAAATGATTTTCCCCCAAAAAACAACTAGGTTCAGGAAAACCTTCTAGCATCTGTGCAGAGACTGATATGTACAACAACTCTTACTGATGATCTTTATAATAATCCTACAATAGTTTAGACTATTTCCAAGTCCTAACTGAAAGTTATTTAGCGAAAGTTTCAGCAAACTGTTCTTCAGAGTTCAGACTAGTAGTTTCGAACACTGTTTTCCGAGCAACTGCAAATATGAGGAGAAGAGTAGGAAGTTGGGGGCCTCGATCTTACCAGGAGTCCCGGGCGTGACGACGACGATGTGGAAGAGCGGGCCGCTGGTGGGCAGGAGGTCGACGAGGAGTGGAAAAAGCCGACCATCACGTGTGGGGAAGCACATGACGAGGTTGGCGACACGCAGCCGCCTGACCAGCTTCTTCCTCAGGCGGAATACGGACCTCCCCCTGAATTCGAACGCGCCGTGGCTGATGCGGGTCCCGTCGGCGCTCACCTCCGGGCATTCGATCGCCCGCGATCGCAACAGTCTAGTCAGGCTTCCGGGGAGGGGGAGCTGCAAGTGAGTCGCAAAGAACCATCATGATGCCAGCCAGTAGATCATGAATCGGAAGTGCGGCAACCAAGAAACAAAGGATTTAACCATGAACTGTCCCCGAGAAACGCAAGATGCCAGGAACAGAGCCAAGAAAGAATGAAATTAACAAGGTCTACAACTGCAATCCCTGCGGTTGAATTCGTAAGCAAATTAACGAAATCGAAGAACTCAATTCGCCCAGTCATCAAGAATCGGAAGGCGAGGCGGAAACTAATTCGTGAAAATATATCAAGAAGCGGGCATGGCCATGGCGGACTCACCCCAGTCTGACGTGGAAGGCGAGGAATGCTCCCCTCGGAAGCGGCAGAGATGGGCTCCACGACCCAGTGCATCATCACGCTGAGGTTGTCGATGCTGTCGACGCTGACGCCATTGGCCTTCCAGCGGAGGTACCTCCCGTTGGCGGCGCAGAGGTAGCCGGCGCCGGCGCCGGCGTGGCGGAGGCGGAGTTCGACGTCGCCCTCGAACCCGGACCTGTGGACCTCCCAAATAATCTCCACTAACCCCGGATGGTAGTGGTTGCGCTGAATGATGCGGTGGCTGCGGGGCGCCGGCGCGACCGTGGCCGTGGCGGCGAGGTAGCGGCCGTAGGCGGCGCTTTGGAGGAGTACGCGCCCCTCCTCGACGTAGGGATCGTACACGTGCACCGCCCACACAACGTTCGTCGAATCCCGGCGGTGGCGGAGGGAGACGCCATGGCCGTCCTCGTCGGCATGCAGGTACAAGCCGTGCACGCGGCTGCGCAGCCGCACGTGGTGGCCGTGATGGAACTGCTCCATCTGTCGCCGGCGACGGGGAGAGGCGGGGGTCGCTGCGGGGTGGAGAGTGAGGGAGGCGGGGGTTCTTGGTTTCTTGGGGCTCCGGCGACGGGAAGAAGATGAGAAGCGAAAGCTGTTGGTTGAGACGGTTATCTTCGGGCGCCAAGCCGGAGTATTTCAAGGTGCCTGAGAAGCCGTCGCCTAGGCTTGTGGGCTTATGGGCCGTATCCTAGGAAATACGTCCTCCGCAACATCTTCTTTCCTCAAAAAAAAACAACAACACTGCTCGCGATTCTCAAAAAAAAAACAAAACAACGCTGCTCGCATTTCTCAGAAAAAAAAACCCAACGCTGCTCGCTTTCTTTGGTCAAAAAATAAATACAAAACACTGCTCTGTTCCTAAAAAAGACACTCGAGAAAAAAGCTCGCACTTGTATCACGTTTTATATATTAAAAAGGAATGTGTATCAGGTATACATGTTGTATATATACATTAAAACAAAATACATGGATCTGTGTCTCTTTGTTTTCATGGAGCATTTGTCCTTGATCACGGAGAAGGATAAGCCTAGTCTTAACGGGGAGGGATTGCAGTACATGCTAGATCATCTATGATTTGTCTCTCTTCCTTTGTACATTTCCATCAAAATATAAATAATTTGACATAGTATGGGCCTTCTTTGTTGTTTACGCTTAGAAGAGGTTGTCCATTCGCCTTTGCTTTTTAATAAAAGTTGGGGCAGGAGGGAAACCCCTATCTTAAAAAAAAGGTTGTCCATTAGATAGTTGCATTTGTGGCACCCCATTTGAGTACAGTAGATTACCACTGTATTCGGAAGGATCGCCGCACTCACCAGCACTGGCGTATGCTTTAACAATCTCTGGGTAACAAGATACAAACCTTTCGAAAAAAACATATGCTTTATTTGATACCATAACTTTACATCGTCAACTTACAAAGCTCCAAGTCTCAAAGATGCATTGAGGTCGGAGCTATCTGTAGTAGTCTTGGTGACTACTTCAGAGATGACTGCAACGAAAACTCTATCAATGGTAGCACGACCCTAACGCGGGTTCAATCCACAAGGATCTAACTGTGTCACCCTCCTAGTGTGCGACTGCTCCGACTCCTAACTGGTGGCCAGCCTTACACCTGGCCTCATTAATATCCAATTTAGTACTTTGAATGTATTCGCAAGAAAATCAATCATATCCCACCCAAGTAAACATTCCATGGCATTCAAGCTTGTATCAACTATCTCAACCATACTGGTCATCAAACCATATCATAAACTTCGAGTAAGGTAAATACCATGGCATAAACCTCTTGCGGGGAAGTACTGAAGTAAAAGCAGTATGAACTACATTATCCTGAACATCTATCAGGACAAATAACGGTAGTACAAACGGCACGAAGCCTACTAACTTTATCATAGCATACTCATAACCTTAAGTAAAGACATTCCTCAAATAATATGATCGTTCATCATTATAGTACTAAGCTAAAGTCATTCCTCAAATATGACCATGTCTACTACTAAAGCCTGTCCACCAAAGATACCATTGCTAATACTAACGTCAGTCCAACAAAGATATCGTTACTGAACTAGATAAACAACCGAAGTAAACTGCCTTAAGACAACGAAAAGCATAACCAACAATTAAAAATACTATCAAAGCCATCATAATCCTCATAGCCATCCACTGGCTAAACCCCAAGCTCCTGGCACACTCCTATGCCCGGCTGCTTGTACCATTGATCTCACAATTCTCATCTTGCCCGGTTTCAATCTTGGTGAGCTTTAATGTGTCGTGTTTATGCCTTCAAATTGACAGAGCCAATCTATGTGACTAAATACGAACTGTGTCCAATATTGAGAATGCGGCTATTCGAATGGATTCTAAGACTCTGGATAGGTTGTACACTTTACCCACGCCATGAACTAAAAGTTCGATAAACTCTGTCTAAATCATGGCCCTCCTACCGCATCACTGGCTTCCCGCAGGGTAGTCCTAGGAGAGAGTACACCGGTCCCTGCAAACCCCGTGGCACACCTCTTCGCACTCGGAAATCACAATACTTTTGGTGCATCATCATACTCCCTCCGTCCGGAAATACTTGTCATCAAAATGGATAAAAGGGGATGTATCTAGAACTAAAATACATCTAGATACATCTCCTTTTATCCATTTTGACGATGCTACCTCTTGAGCACTGCGTTGGTTTTCCCCGAAGAGGAAGAGATGATGCAGCAAAGTAGCGTAAGTATTTCCCTCAGTTTTTGAGAACCAAGGTATCAATCCAGTAGGAGGCTACGCGCGAGTCCCTCGTACCTGCACAAAACAAATAAATCCTCGCAACCAACGCGAATAGGGGTTGTCAATCCCTACACGGCCACTTATGAGAGTGAGATATGATAGATATGATAAGATAATATTTTTGGTATTTTTGTGATAAATATGCAAAGTAAAATAAAGGCAAAGTAAAAAGAAAAGGAAATAACTAAGTAGTAGGAGATTAATATGATGAAGATAGACCCGGGGGCCATAGGTTTCACTAGTGGCTTCTCTCGAGAGCATAAGTATTCTACGGTGGGTGAACAAATTACTGTTGAGCAATTGACATATTTGAGCATAGTTATAAGAATATCTAGGTATGATCATGTATATAGGCATCACGTCCGAGACAAGTAGACCGACTCCTGCCTGCATCTACTACTATTACTCCACTCATCGACCGCTATCCAGCATGCATCTAGAGTATTAAGTTAAAAACAAAGTAATGCCTTAAGCAAGATGACATGATGTAGAGGGATAGACTCATGCAATATGATGAAAACCCCATCTTGTTATCCTCGATGGCAACAATACAATATGTGCCTTGCTGCCCCTACTGTCACTGGGAAAGGACACCGCAAGATTGAACCCAAAGCTAAGCACTTCTCCCATTGCAAGAAAGATCAATCTACTAGGCCAAACCAAACTGATAATTCGAAGAGACTTGCAAAGATAACCGATCATACATAAAATAATTCAGAGAAGATTCAAATATTATTCATAGATAGATTTGATCATAAACCCACAATTCATCGATCTCAACAAACACACCGCAAAAAGAAGATTACATCGAATAGTTCTCCACAAGAGAGGGGGAGAACATTGTATTGAGATCCAAAAAGAGAGAAGAAGCCATCTAGCCAATAACTATGGACCCATAGGTCTGAGGTAAACTACTCACACTTCATCAGAGAGGCTATGGTGTTGATGTAGAAGCCCTCCGTGATCGATGCCCCCTCCGGCGGAGCTATGTAACAGGCCCCAAGATGGGATCTCATGGATATAGAAAGTTGCGGCGGTGGAATTAGTTTTTTGGCTCCGTATCTGATCGTTTGGGGGTACGTAGGTATATATAGGAGGAAGGAGTACGTTGATGGAGCAACAGGGGGCCCACGATGGTGGAGGGCGCGCTTGGGGGGGGGGGGTAGGCGTGCCCCCTACCTCGTGGCCTCCTCTTTTGTGTCTTGACGTAGGGTCCAAGTCTCCCAGGTCTTGTTCATTGAGAAAATCACGTTCCCGAAGGTTTCATTCCGTTTGGACTCCGTTTGATATTCCTTTTCTTCGAAACCCTAAAATAGGCAAAAAACATCAATTCTGGGCTAGGCCTTCGGTTAATAGGTTATTCCCAAAAATAATATAAAAGTGGATAATAAAGCCCAATAATGTCCAAAACAGTAGATAATATAGCATGGAGCAATAAAAAATTATAAATACGTTGGAGACGTATCAGACGACAAGTATTTTCATACGGAGGGAGTACCTGTTAGAACTAATTAATTAGTTTAATTAATGGAAATCTCTGTTTAGCAAACCGACATGCGGTTATCTTTCCCGATGGGTCACGTCCTATTGTAACAGACACGCCCGTCGATCCCATCTCTCATAAACGTCGCGTCTGTGCAACGCGCCCCTTCCAGGGGTATATATTTGTACATAATCGCAATCAATAGAGATCAGCGATTACTGTTCATTCTTTACACGTTATCACACACGTCTCTCAGCGAGAGCGATAGGCCACACGGAATCTCGTCGGAGAAGGACTCAGAATGGTGAGGATGTCGTCCCTCGCCTCCCTTCTCCTTGGTCTTCTCTGGGAAGAAGGTCGTCTCCACTTCCTTCCCGAGCAACGTCGTCGGTTCATCCGCCATCGATGGGGCGCACCACCACAAGTGTTTGGCCTCGGCATTAACCGCCGCCAGAACTTCGCTGGAGGACGCCGCCATCACGCAGCCGCTGGACGACGCCGTCACGCCACGTCGGTGAACCGATGCCTGGCCACGTCGGTGGACAACCGTCATGGTCTGGACCCAGGGCTAGTCGCCGGACCAAGTGCTCCACTGCCGTAGAACGCCGGGATGGGCGTGCCAGAGCCTGAAGTTGCCGCTCCATCCGCACCACGGTGGAGCCGTGTGCACGGATATGGCCCGTGCCCCGCTCGCTCCAGTGGCACACGTCTGCCATCACTAACGCCGGCAGAGGAGGAGGAGTGGGAGATCGTCAATGACGTACCTGCACGCGGCTACAACCCGGTTCCGACGCGCGTCGCCAGTGCCCCCGGTGGAGCCGTGTGCACGGATATGGCCCGTGCCCCGCTCGCTCCAGTGGCACACGTCTACCATCACTAACGCCGGCAGAGGAGGAGGAGTGGGAGATCGTCAATGACGTACCTGCACGCGGCTACAACCCGGCTCCGACGCGCGTCGCCAGTGCCGGGGGCGACGGCCTCGTCTTCATCCTGACTCTAGGACGCGCCATGACCACTGCGGGTGCGGTCACCACTGCCGGAGCAAGTGGCAGTGCCGGTCCAGGGCCTGAGATGGCCACCACGGGGACAAGCAGTGCCCCATGGGCGTTTGGCCGCTCCCCTGCTCCTCGCGGCGAACAGGGCCCCTTCCTCTTCGGCACTGGTGGGACGGCTTCCACAGACGTCACCGACACAAGTGGCAGCGCGGGTCCACTCGACACTGGGGTGAGCCACCATCTCCTCTTCGGCCGCTCCATTGCTGCCGTCGACCGTCGTCCTGGATGCCGTCCAGGAGCGTGGGATCCGGTGTCACTCGAACTCGCCAATGGACTCCCGAATGGATTTGCCACCCCTCATTACACCCCATCGCCGGACGAGGAGGTAGGACATCATCCCTTCACCACCGGCGGCTTGCCAGTGAGCTCGTGTCCGGCGCGGTAACAGGAACAGGTGTGGGTGGCGCCGCCTGGGATGAGGATTGGGGGCGGTAGGGAAACCCTACTTGTCGATCCCCTTTTGTTCTCAGTGAATAAAGCGGCGGCGGGCCAGTTGGGCCGAAAGGCCAAATGGGCTTCGACCCATGCCTCGTTCTGAGAAGGGAAAATGAAGAAAAATTACTGTAGCAATGGGCTGTGCTACTGGTTTGGGTCTCCTTGTATGCGACCCAGGACCATTTTTTCGATTTTCTTTTTCTGTTTAGTTCTTTAACTAGCAGTTTGAAGTTGTGACTAGTTATTTAGTAATTTGTGTAAATTAATATATTTAATTGTTCAGTAATTAGTGAATATTACTGTATTGTACACATACAATGTATGTCAACATATATGTTCCGGCAATTTGGCAATTGCTATATGTTGATCTATATACATGCATTGTTTTATTTACAACACAATTAATTTGCTATGAGAGTAAATTAATAAGCATTATGATTGCATGTAGGATATGGCTGACATATCTAAAAAAGAGTTTGATGAACTTGCCGTTGATGGTTCTAACTATTTGACATGGGCAATGGATGTCAAAATCAATTTGACGGCCAAGGGACTCAATTCCTCTATAACCACACCTGCCCAAGGGACTGCATCCATAACAGACATAATAAGGTATTCAGCGTTGCACTTCATTCGACATCATCTTCACCCTGACCTAAAGACAGAGTATTTGATGGAGGAGAGCCCTCTGACATTCTGGAACTCCTTAAAGGAGAGGTATGATCAACAAAGGGCGGTGATGTTGCCTGAAGCGCAACGGGAATGGGCGCTAGTCCTATTCCAAGACTTTAAGTCTGTAGCTACATACAATTATGTTGTTCATAAGATCAACTCCAAGTTGAGATTCTATAATAGTGCAGTTTCTGAAGCTGATCTTATTAAAAAGACGCTTTCTACTTTCCATCGTTCTATAAGGATACTTGCTGAACAGTATCGTCAGCAAAAGTATAAGAAGTATTCTCAGTTGATTTACTCGCTGCTTCAGGTAGAGAAGCACAATAAGCTTCTTGAGAAGAACAATTTGGCTCGTCCAACAGGAACGATGCCTCTGCCTGAATCACACTTCAACTCTAAGAATACTCAAAAGATCAATGGCTCCAAAAAGAACCGTAGGAAATTCAATGGAAAGTGGAAGCGTAATGAGAAGCAGAATAAGTATGGAGTCCAAAAGGGCAAAGGTCCTTTCAAGAAGAATGAAAGGGCTAGCAACACTGGTTGCTTCAGGTGTGGTTGTAAGGAACACATTGCAAAGAAGTGTGACACTTCGAAGCATTTGGTGGAATTGTACCAGCAGTCACTTGGAAAGGGCAAGAAGGCTCAGGGGAACTAGTATGAAGCACACTTAACTGGAAATGAAGATGGTACCCCTATGGTTGATGTTTCTCGAGATGATTCTCCGAACATGGACAACCAGGAGCAGAATCAGAAAGTGGAAGATCCAATACTAGATGTCGATGACATGCTAATGGAATTCGGTTGTACTGACATATATGGAGACCAGGTTTAGTCTGATTTGTCTAAGTATTGTAATAATGTTATTAGACATATTACATGTGTTGCAAAATAAGTTATGTCCTTAGACATAATGTGCTAGCTATGTCGGGTGACATAGGGCTTGTAATAAGTACACGACATATATAATTTGTAATGTATGTACTGATTCTATATGAGTTTGATTATATACTGAACTTTGCTCTTTTACTCTATAGAACTTCAAGAAATAATACAATGGAGGAGGAAATGTGTTTAGTGGATAGTGGATCTACTAACACGATACTTAGGGATATGAAGTGTTTCCATACACTCAAGAAGAGTAATGGAAGTGTCATGACAATTGTTGGCCGAGACACAGTAATTGTTGGTTCTAGTCAAGCCACAATTACACTCCCTATGGGTACTAAATTAATAATCCCAGATGCTCTACTGTATCCAGATTCTACTCGTACCTTGCTGAGTTTTAAGGATATCCGCAAAAATGGTTTCCATGTGGAAACTAATGAAGAGAGTGGGGCTGAATGCCTATTCATAACTCAGCAAAAGGGATTTCGAAAGGAAGTCCTTGAGAATTTGCCTTCTCTATCTTCTGGGTTGTATTATACATACATTAAACTAGAGACGCATATGGTGTACAAGATAGTTTTTCAGAATCTTGTTAAGTTCAATATTTGGCATGGTCTCCTGGGTCATCCTAGTATTGGGATGATGAGAAAAATTATTGATGGTTATGTTGGACACAACATAACGGATAGAAAGTTCCCAAAATAATCGAATTTTGTATGCACAACATGTGCAACTGGGAAATTAATCACAAGGCCATCTTATGTGAAATTAAAGGATGAGCTGCTTAATTTCCTTGAATGCATTCAAGGAGATATTTGTGGTCCAATACAACCATTATCTGGACCATTCAGATATTTCATGGTCCTAATTGATGCATCAATGAGATGGTCAAATGTGTGTCTGCTGTCAACAAGGAACCATGCTTTTGCAAAGATAATTGCTCATATCATTAAATTGAGAGAAAATCATCCTGAGCATAGGATAAAAACCATCAGAATGGATAATGCTGCCGAATTTAGTTCACGAGCATTTAATGATTACTACTTAGCTTTGGGCATTTCCGTGGAGCACTCAATACCTTATGTCCATACCCGGAATGGTCTTGCGGAATCACTTATCAAGAGGATCAAGTTGATAGCAAGACCATTCCTACAGAATAGTAATCTTCCAGCTTCATATTGGGGTCATGCAGTTTTACATGCTGCAAAATTGATACAAATTTGACCAACTGCATATCATACGGTCTCCCCGTTGCAGTTAGTACGTGGAAACCAGACAAGTATTTCCCATCTGCGGCAATTCGACCAACTGCATATCATATGTACAGAACTCACCACCGTAGCGTACATCAATGGGCCCTCGTAGACGAATGGGGATCTATGTGGGGTACAATTCTCCGTCAATCATTAAGTACTTGGAACCCCTGACAAGGGATTTGTTTACAGCCCGGTACGCCGATTGCATTTTTTATGAGGACAATTTCCCAGCATTAGGGGAGAGAATAACCACAAAAAATGCCGAGAAATAGATTGGGATGTGAAAGGCATCCATTCCTTAGATCCACGTATGAATGAGTCTGAACTGGAGGTTCAGAAGATTATAAATTTGTAAAATATTGCAAATAATCTGCCAGATGCATTTACTGATTATAAAGGTGTCATAAAATCAAAATTTCCCACTATGAATGTGCCAGGGAGAGTGGATGTGACCCATAGATCTAGTCAGCTACCTAAGTGGGGGAGGAATCTGGACACAAAGGACAAGGCTTTGCAGAAGCGTCCAAGGGGAATGAGGAATCCTCAAAAAGTAAATGCAAGTCAACAAGATGTTGATATTCAACCTAGGGTTGAAGGACACTTGAAGGATGTTGGACATCCAGAACCCAGCACGAGTGTGCACACAAATTTTGGTGTTGGGACATCGGAAGACCTTGATTCAATTGCTGAGGGAAATCATGAAGGATCAAAAGGTATTGAGGAGATATCCATTAATTATATTGATTCAGGAGAATCATACAATAGAAAGACTACAGTTGTCGACATTTATATCGCCTCTAGAATTGCAGAAGGCCTTGATTTGGATTGCGAACCTAAGTCCATGACAGAGTGCATGAAGCGCTTAGACTGGTCCAAATGGAAGGCGGCAATTGAGGATGAATTGCGCTCGCTCATAAAAAGAGGGGTATTTACTACAATAATACCCACTCCTCAGCATGTTTTCCCCGTGGGAGAAAAATGTGTTTTCGTTCATAAGAGGAATGAAAACAATGAGGTGGTGAGATATAAGGCGAGGCTTGTAGTACATGGGTTCACGCATAGACCCGACATCGATTATGATGAAACATATTCCCCTGTTATGAGTGGAACATCGTTCCGATATTTAATATCACTGGCAGTGAAAATGAATTTGTCTACCCAACTGATGGATGTTGTGACTGGATATTTATATGGGTCACTGGATTCAGATATTTATATGATAGTTCCTGAGGGAATGAAGCTTCCGAATCCAAAGGCTAATCGCAACATGTATTGCATAAAGCTTCAGAAGTCATTGTATGGCTTGAGGCAGTCGGGAAGAATGTGGTATAACCGACTTAGTATATTCCTTCTTCGGAAGGGTAACTCAAACAACAGTGATTGCCCATGTGTGTTTATTAAGAAATCTAAGAATGGATTTTGCATTATTTATGTGTATGTGGATGATCTGATTATCATTGGGACTACACAAGAAATACATGAGGCAAGTAATCATCTTAAGACAGAGTTTGAGATGAAAGATCTGGGTAAGACTAAATTTTGTTTGAGCTTACAACTTTAACATCTTCTTTCAGGAATACTTGTTCACCAGTCTGCTTATATCCAAAAGATTCTTGAGAAATTTAATATGGATAAAGCATATCCATCAAAAACACCAATGGTTCACTACTAGGGAAAAGCCTAGCAGCAGCGCGGGTTTTGGATGTATTAGTAGCGCGGGTGCCCGCGCTACTGATACAGCGCCACAACTAACTTGTAGCAGTAGTGCGTGTTGACACACGCTACTGCTATACATGGTTAGCTGTAGCGTGCGTTGTAGACAACGCTACTGCTAATTATCTGTAGCGGGTCTTATACCCCACGGTACCACTATTACTTTTAAAAACAAAAAAAATCTCGATCCCGTGTGTGTTGTCAATGGCAGCATTCGTTTGATCTAGCGACGGTTGGCGTCGCCGGAGGCATGAACGGACAACGGCAGACCAGATCGGGCGGTGGCTGTTGGAGAGGGCCCGTTTCTATGGAACAGCCAGGCCGCGGCGTTGGGCTCCTCTTCCCGACCATGCCAGACAGCTCCGGGTTGTCCATGGCGACGACCTGCATGGGCATGGACATGGGAGGGTGAGTCAAATCAGAGGGAAAGAGAGAAAAGGAAAACCGAGGGAGAGAGGAAGGTGATGGAGGGAGCAGCGGAGCTAGCCACCGGTGGTGAGGTGCTCCGGTGTGGTGGCGCGGGGCGGCGGCCTCCTAGACGTCGGTGGAAGACCGGCGAGTTCCTAGACGCCAGTGGCGCGAGGCGGCGGCCTCTTTCGGCGCCACGGAGGAGGAGGGGCGCATGGGCAAGAGGTCCATGTGAGATTGTATGGAAAGTGAGAGGAGAGAGTGGCGGAAGAGAGGAGGGATTTGGGGAGGAGATGGGGATTCGTCCGAGGATATGGCGACTTCACCTACCTCATACTTTGTAGTAGCGAGGGGTATAAAACCGCGCTACTACTATCAACTTAGTAGTAGCGTGGGTTTATACCCTCGCTACTACTATGGCATGTCTCGGGGGGCACAATAGAAACCGCTTAGTAGTAGCGAGGGTTAAAAACCTGCGCTACAACTATCAACTTAGTAGTAGCGAGGGGTTAAAACCCACGCTACTAGTAAGTAGCAGTAGCGAGGGGTATAAACCCTCGCTACTAGTAAGCGTCTGCCTATAAGCTTTCCCCTAGTAGTGGTTGTTAGATCTCTTGATAGAGATAAAGACCCATTTAGACCTAAGGATGATGATGAAGAGGTATTAGGACCTGAGTTTCCTTACCTCAGTGCTATTGGAGCACTAATGTATCTAGCAAACTGCACCGGGCCTGATATATCATTTGCAGTAAATTTATTGGCTAGATTCAGTGCATCACCAACAAAGAGGCATTGGGTTGGTGTGAAGAACATTTTCAGATATCTTCAAGGCACCAAAGATCTTGGTTTGTTCTATCGGAAAAATCAAGATAACACCATGGTGGGATATTGTGATGCTGGATACCTATCGGATCCCCATAATGCCAGATCTCAAACTGGTTTTGTTTTCTTGAGTGGAGGTACGGACTTTTCTTGGAAGTGGACAAAAAAAATCCGGTGGCTACGTCCACGAATCATTCTAAAATAATTGCTTTGTTTGAAGCATCATGTGAATGTGCATGGCTTCACGGAATGATTAACTTTATTGAATGTTCAAGTGGGATTGGATCATTGGAATCACCCACTATTATCTATGAAGATAATGTTGCATGTATTACACAGATGCAGACAGGTTATATAAAGAGCAATATTACAAAGCATATTTCTCCTAAATTATTTTATCCCCATGAGTTACAGGAAACTGGGGAGATAAATATTTTGCAAACGAAATCATGTGACAACCTTGCCGATTTGTTTACAAAGTCATTATTGATAACCCACAAGTATAGGGGATCGCAACAGTTTTCGAGGGTAGAGTATTCAACCCAAATTTATTGATTAGACACAAGGGGAGCCAAAAAATATTCTCAAGTATTAGTAGCTGAGTTGTCAATTCAACCACACCTGGAAACTTAGTATCTGCAGCAAAGTATTTAGTAGCAAAGTAATATGATAGTAGTGGTAACGGTAGCAATAGGTAATGATAGCAAAAGTAATGTTTTTGGTATTTTGTAGTGATGATAGCAATGGCAACGGAAAAGTAAATAAGCGAAGAACAATATATGGAAAGCTCGTAGGCAATGGATCGGTGATAGAGAATTATGCCGGATGTGGTTCATCATGTAACAGTCATAACCTAGGGTGACACAGAACTAGCTCCAATTCATCAATGTAATGTAGGCATGTATTCCAAATATAGTCATATGTGCTTATGGAAAAGAACTTGCATGACATCTTTTGTCCTACCCTCCCGTGGCAGCGGGGTCCTAGCGGAAACTAAGGGATATTAAGGCCTCCTTTTAATAGAGTACCGGACCAAAGCATTAACACATAGTGAATACATGAACTCCTCAAACTACGGTCATCACCGGTAAGTATCCCGATTATTGTCACTTCAGGGTTAACGGATCATAACACATAATAGGTGACTATAGACTTGCAAGATAGGATCAAGAACTCTCATATATTGATGAAAACATAATAGGTTCAGATCTGAAATCATGGCACTCAGGCCCTAGTGACAAGCATTAAGCATAGCAAAGTCATAGCAACATCAATCTCAGAACATAGTGGATACTAGGGATCAAACCCTAACAAAACTAACTCGATTACATGATAAATCTCATCCAACCCATCACCGTCCAGCAAGCCTATGATGGAATTACTCACGCACGGCGGTGAGCATCATGAAATTAGTGATGGAGGATGGTTGATGATGACAATGGCGATAGATTCCCCTCTCCGGAGCCCTGAACGGACTCCAGATCAGCCCTCCTGAGAGGTTTTAGGGCTTGGCGGCGGCTCCGTATCGTAAAACGCGATGAATCTTTCTCCTTGATTTTTCTCTCTCCGAAACCAAATATGTAGAGTTGGAGTTGAGGTCAAAGGAGCTCCAGGGGGCCCACAAGGTAGGGGGCACGCCCCCACCCTCGTGGACAGGGTGTGGGCCCCCTGGTCTTCATCTTTTGCAAGGATTTTTTTATTTCTGAAAAGATGTTTTGTGAAGTTTCAGGTCATTCATAGAACTTTTGTTTCTGCACATAAATAACACCATGGTAATTTTGCTGAAAACAGCGTTAGTCCGGGTTAGTTCCATTCAAATCATGCAAGTTAGAGTCCAAAACAAGGGCAAAAGTGTTTGGAAAAGTAGATACGATAGAGACGTATCAACTTCCCCAAGCTTAAACCTTTGCTTGTCCTCAAGCAATTCAGTTGACAAACTGAAAGTGATAAAGAAATTTTTTTACAAACTCTGTTTGCTCTTGTTGTTGTAAATATGTAAAGCCAACATTCAAGTTTTCAACAAAGACTATGAACTAACCATATTCACAATAACGCATAGGTCTCATGTTTACTCATATCAATGGCATAATCAACTAGCGAGCAATAATAATAAATCTCAAATGACAACACTTTCTCAAAACAATCATACTATGATATAACAAGATGGTATATCGCTAGCCCTTTCTGAGACCGCAAAACATAAATGCAAAGCACCTTTAAAGATTAAGGACTGACTAGACATTGTAATTCATGGTAAAAGAGATCCAGTCAAGTCATACTCAATGTAAAGTAACAGAAATGAATGCGAATGATAGCGGTGCTCTCCAATTGGTGCTTTTTAATAAGAGGATGATGACTCAACATAAAAGTAAATAGATAGGCTCTTCGCAGAGGGAAGCAGGGATTTGTAGAGGTGCCAGAGCTCGATTTTAAAATAGAGGTGAATAATATTTTGAGCAGTATACTTTCATTGTCAACATAACAACCAAGAGATGGCTATATGTTCCATGCTACACACATTATAGGCGGTTCCCAAATAGAATGGTAAAGTTTATACTCCCTCGTCCACCAACAAGCATCAATCCATGGCTTGCTCGAAACAACGAGTGCCTCCAACTAACAAGAGTCCCAGGGGGAGTTTTGTTTGCAATTATTTTGATTTGATTTGCATAAAGCATGGGACTAGGCATCCCGGTGACCAGCCATTTTCTCGTGAGTGAGGAGCGGAGTCCACTCCTCTTGAGAATAACCTGCCTAACATGGAAGATACGGACAACCCTAGTTGATACATGAGCTATTCGAGCATACAAAACAGGATATTTATTTGAAGGTTTAGAGTTTGGCACATACAAATTTACTTGGAACCGCAGGTAGATACCGCATATAGGTAGGTATGGTGGACTCATATGGAATAACTTTGGGGTTTATGGAGTTGGATGCACAAGCAGTATTCCCGCTTAGTACAGGTGATGGCTAGCGAACGACTGGGAAGCGAGCAGCTAGACAGCGACAACAGTCATGAACATGCATTAAAATTAATCAACACTGAATGCAAGCATGAGTAGGATATAATCCACCATGAACATAAATATCGTGAAGGCTATGTTGATTTTGTTTCAACTACATGCGTGAACATGTGCCAAGTCAAGTCACTTAAATCATTTAGAGGAGAATACCACCCTATCATACCACATCACAACCATTTTAATAGCATGTTGGCACGCAAGGTAAACCATTATAAGCTCCTAGCTAATCAAGTATGGCACAAGAACTATGATCTCTAGTTGTCATTGCAAACATGTTTATTCATAATAGGCTGAATCAGGAACGATGAACTAATCATATTTACAAAAACAAGAGAGGTCAAGTTCATACCAACTTTTCTCATCTCAGCCAGTCTATCATATATCGTCATAATTGTCTTTCACTTGCATGACCGAACGATGTGGATAATAATAATAGTGCACGTGCATTGGACTAAGCTGGAATCTGCAAGCATTCAATAAACAGGAGAAGACATGGCAATGATCTTCTCCTATTGACCCCCAAAGAAAAGAAAAGAAATAAAACTATTTACATGGGAAAGCTCCCAACAAGCAAAAGAAGAACAGGAAATCTTTTTGGGTTTTCTTTTTAGTTACTACTACAAGCATGGAAATTAAAACTAGCCAAAAGCTACAACTATTTTTTTGGTTTTTCTTAAGGTTTATTAAACACACAAGAAGTGTAACATCCCAAATTTTCAATTTGGAATGTTATACATTAGATCATCACTGCATATCATATTTTATTGCTTTTGACCTGATCCAGAAATTCTACGCCACTCAAGGACCCACGAAGAGAGTTGGGGATTTCGTTATTTTCATATTTGAGTTTTCTCAAATTTTGAAAATAATATCATTTGATTTTATTTATTTTATCTTCAATTATTTCTATTATAAAAATATGAGAGAGGGAATAAAATGACTTTCCCAAAATAAATAAATATTGAGGATTTAATAAAAAATCAAATAAGATTTTATTTCGGAGTTTTTGGCTAGTTCTTTTTGAATTTAGGAAAAATTACACGTTTTTCAAAACTGCATTTTAGGGCCCAGAAAATGTTCATCTCATTCTAAATATTTTATTTAGGTGGTGAAAATTTATTTTGGCATTTTTAGAATTTTATTTTATTTTCTAGAACTTTTCTTAGTTTAGGCGGAATTTTTTTTAAAGTATCGCGCGCCCGACTGGGCCGAAAGCCCAGCCGAGCCAGACCAGGCCCGTGCCGCCGCCGCCTTCCCCCGCGGGAGTCCGACCCGCCGCCGCCGCCGAGTCCGGCCGGGGCACGCCACCCGAGGCAGACCCCGACCCGGCGCCACCTTCCCCAAGCCGACGCCCCCCCTCTTAAATATCGCCCGCCGCCGCCGCCTCATCCCGCCACCCCGACCCGCCTCGCCTCCCGCAGCAGCCGCGCCGCCCGCCGTTGTGCGCCGTCCGCCGTCCGCCGCCGGTTTTCTGAAGAAAACCGATTCGGTTTTTTTGAAAACCCTAGGTTTTTTATTTAGATCGATTTTTTTGTTTTTCTCGGTTCACTTATTTAGCGAGCGTTCGCCCATTCGTTCATTTTAACGGACGAGTTCACCGTTTAGTTTCAGTTAACAAACGTTCGTTCGTTAATCTGTTCGTCAGTTTTCTTTTTCTCGGATTTTCCGCGATTATTTCTGATCGCGATTTCTGATCCGATTTTTGTTTTAGTATAACTTTTCGCTCGTTCATCGGAATCAGGCGATTCAAGCGCCTAGAGTTTCGTCTCGAAACCCTCTTTCCGTTTAACCAACTCAAACAAGTTTTTGCTTCTGTAAAATTTGACTTAAGTCCAGATTAGTAAATGAAGCTTGTTTCTTTCGCCGTTTGACTTTCGTTGTTCTGTTCGATTTGTTTCTTTTTGCAAACCGGAGTTCTTAAGTTGAACTTTCTGGGTAGATCTCTTATTTGAGTTTTACCTGTGCATTAGATGAGTGCTTATCGTATGCTTGTTTGTTTGCGATAGAGTACCCGGAGTGCGCCGCTTGCTACTTCGAATCCCTAGGTTTCACGGATCATCAGCAAGGCAAGTAACACTTTGATCATACCTCTTTACTACCCAGTTTTATTGCATTAGATCAATCCTCAAACAATTGCATGAATAGGATCTGATTAATATGTGGGTTTTGGGAAGTAGATGAGGTAGTACCTATTACCTGTTTTATTATCAAACCTTTGGGAGTTACTTCTACGTTTGCTTATGCCATGCTATGCTAGTAGACGGGGATTGGGTGAGTGTATCCATGATAGATGTGTGATTGTTATTTAATGGTTTACTTAAGGTGGCAACTTTAACACACATCTGGGTGGATTGAGGCACCTGGGTATTCCAGTCATTGCCTGTTTTTCTTTATGGACCGCCACCTAGGCTCAAAGGGATCATGAGATTATTCATGCTAGAAACTTCCGTGTGCAGCCACAAGCTAGTATGGGCTCTAGCATAGTTTATTAAGTCATGCGAACTTTTACAGTGGTAGACTAGCAGATGTAGGGGAAAGTAGGTGTAACGGTCTACCCGATCATAAGGTGCTAGTGCTTCTGAAAGACTATGTCTCGGTCATCCGTTTCTCAAACACCATGTAGTGCGAGAATCCCAATGGAGGAGATCGAGTCTTGTGGGGAATAGTGCGTAAACCTCTGCAGAGTGTATAAACTAATCATGATTAGCCGTTTTCAGGACTCTGATTCCAAGTCACATCGATCTAGCCGGTAACACCTCATATCACTTTGCGGCCTCACGCACGGTATTCCCACGGGTGTCGCCTTACCATGGACCGAGACCATTTGCGCCTTTTGGCTCACATATATGATAGTGTCGCTAGCATCCATATGTCAAAGAACCCGGGCCGACATGACTAGTCGTGAACCCAAAGTGGCACTAACTTATGGGGACAGGCATACATGAATCAACATCGAGCATGTCGGTCAGCAGCGTGCGAATCCGGGCTATAGCACTGGGCTAACAGGACTCCGGTGAACCGGGCTGTAGCAGGCTAGGCAGGACTCCGGATGTCACCGCGTGACATTTCCCCGAAGGGACAAACACAGTAACGAAGTGAATCACATGCCGGCCAGTCAAGTGTTCCGGAGCAGTAGTGCTGGGCTAGCAGGACTCCGGTGAACCGGGCTGTAGCGGACTACTATGGCTCATGGAAGCACAAGACTACATTTCCCCATAAGAGAGGCTACTAAGGACAAACAACTAGGTTGTCGGATCCCACACATACCAAGTATTTCAATCATACACACAATATGCTCAATATGTGCAATACAACATGGCATCATAACAAGACTCTACGACTTAGAGTATTTATTCATTAGGCTCCGAGGAGCGAGATATTACAAACATGGGCTTCATGACCCAACATACAGAGCATACAAGCAACAAGCACATGCGGAAGCTTAACTTGTCTGAGTACAGCAAACTACAAATGAAGAAGGCTGAGAAGCCTGACTATCTACAAGACCCTCCCAAGGGTACAAGATCATAGCTGAGGTAACAAGCTAAACGTCGAAGTCCACGTGGAACCACTAGCAAGACTGAAATCTCTCTGCAAAACATAAAATAAGCAAACGTGAGTACAAATGTACCCAGCAAGACTTACATCAGAACTATCTACATATGCATCGGTATCAACAAAGGGGGGGTGGTGGAGTTTGACTGCAGCAAGCCAGCTTTGACTCAGTGGCTAACCTAAACTATGACTGCAAGTAACTCTTTTGAGGTGGCACACACGAGTCCACATATTCACCATACCAACACACCACTATGGATCCGCTCCCGTCTCCCTACGAGAACGCCATCCATAGCACTCACGCTTATCTTGCGCATTTTAGAGTATCCACTTTCACTTGTCTATGAACTATGCAAGGGGTCCAAGTTTCCATATCTGAGGAATCCGGCTATTCGAATAGGTAATGATAACCCTGCAGGGGTGTACTTCTTCACACACGCTCTCGCCACTTACCACCATGTACACGTCGTGTATCTCGGCAACCTTAAAGCGGAAGCCTGGTGAGGGAGTCAGCCACGACCTGACTAACCACACAAGTCTCTAGTCCAGGTTTATCGCCTATTCGGGTTCCATCCGCAAGGAGATCCGGCCGGGGTGTCGCTCACGGCCCCAAACGATGTGTACAGGGTTCCCAAGCCCACCATCCGGGTGCCACTTGGTACACCGGGCCACTGTGCCTAGTCTGTCCCAAGCCCACCTGTACCGGGTGCCACTTGGTAGACTACTAACACTACCTACAAACACCAGAAATTAGTTGCAACTCCTGGACAGAGATCGAGTTGATTAATAAGTCGAGAGAGCTTGGAGCGCCCGGAGCCCAATGTGTGGTAGTAACTGTTCATGGATCACAAACACATAACTCAGTTCCTGAGGACGGCTGCAATGAGACAACCCACCATGTACTCCTACATGGCCTCTCACCGCTACCTTTATCAAATAGTGTTCACACACTTAGCTCACACACAGTAGGACATGTTCACCACATTCCAATTCATCCCCGATGAATCGGACCTGACTCAACTCTAAGCAGTAGCAGGCATGACAAACAAGCATGAATGAGTAGGCACATCAGGGCTCAAACATATCCTACTCATGCTAGTGGGTTTCATCTATTTATTGTGGCAATGACAGGTCATGAAGAGGAAAGGGGTTCAACTACCGCAACATGTAACAGTTGAATCGCTGTTGTCCTAATGCAGTAAAAGAGAGCAGGAGCGAGAGAGTGGGATTGTATCGGAATGAACAAGGGGGTTTTGCTTGCCTGTCACTTCTGAAGATATCATTGGGTCTTCATCAGTGTCAACGATCACATCGTCGGTACAACGTCTATCGAGAGGGGACAACCACCGGCAACAGAGAAGGAACACAATCAATGCAATGCACAACATGATGCATGATAGTGACATGGCAATATGTTGTTGATTGAGCTAATGCAACTAGCAACACAATTAAATGAAGTTGGTTTGAACTCAAAGTTCAAATTCAAACTCCACATGTGGTTATTTAAATACCATTCATTTGATTTGTCCTAAACAGTGGCCTTAAGTTGTTCTAACATGCATGAAAAAGGTACAGATGGATTCCTTGAATTTTTCTGATAATTTTTCATATATAATTTATTTCATTTGGAGTTACGGTTGAATTTCTATGATTTTTAGAAGTTTTGGGCATTTTCTGAAAATAATAAATCATTTAAGATTTATTTAAATTCTAGAAAGGAAATATTGCGTCAGCATTAGGTCATGCTGATGTCAGCTGGTCTACAGGACCGTCCAGGTCAAACCTGACAGGTGTGGCCCACTAGTCAGTGACACATAGTCAGCTACAGAGGCTGACATGTGGGACCCGGTCAAAGCTGACGTGGCCAAGTCAAAGTTGACAAGTGGGGCCCACTGAAATTAGTGCTAATCTAACAGAGAGTTAAACTAATTAGTTTAGGCACTGGGCCCACATGTAAGTGGGTCAGGAGGTCAATTAGTGAGTGATTAGTGCTAGCTAAGTGGCCACGTCAACAGTCGCCGGAGTCTCGCCGGCGGTGACCTCGAACCACGGCGGAGTTTGCTCGGAACTCACCAGAGGCGACGGATCAACGCGCCAGGGGTACCAGAGGATAGCCCGTGCCCGTGCGCATCTAGGGAGACCAACGGGAGGTGCGGGGGTGGCTGGAGTTCGCCGGAGTGGAACCCGCGGCGGCTGCCGGAGTTCGGGGCTGGTGCGGGTTAGCGTTGCGGTGTGCTAACGAGCGAGGCGAAGGTCTAGCGGGGCACTACGCGTTGCAGGGAGCAAGTTGGACTCGCCGGGGTGACCATTTGGTCACCAGAGCTGCGCCGACGACGAGCTCAAGCGGCGGCGGCTACGGTCGTCAAGGGGGCGACATCTACGGCTCGAAATCGAAGGGGAGGAAAGAGGGGATCCACGCAGGAGCTCACAGCGGTTCGTTCGGTGGCCTCAGCGAGCTCGGAGAAGCGTCGGAGCGGGCGCATGGTCGCCGACGATCTCGGTGGCCCGAGGTTGAAGAAGACGGCGGCGAGGGCGTCCGCCGGCGTCCGGCGTCGCTTGGCTTGGCAAGGAGGTCGAGGACGAGGTAGCGAGCTACTGGGCACGTCGAGGGGTCGAGGGGGAGGCTCTGGGTGCGGCAACGGTGAGCAGTGGCGATGAGCTCCGCTCGGTGGTGCTCGGGAGAGAGGCCAGAGGAAGGGGACGAGGCAGAGGAAGGAGGGGAAAGTGAGAGGGGGTCGTCCTCATCTCCTGGGCATGCAGGTGGACTCGGGGGAGGATAGCCAGCGTGAAGCAGGAGGTGGCACGCTCGGCCGCGTGCGAGGTCTCTCCCTCTGCCTACTGGCAGAGGTTGAAGATGACTGGCAAGCCGCCAGGTGGGCTGGGCCGGCCAGTGGGCCGCCAGGTAAGTGGCCTGGGTAGGTTCCTTTTCTTATTTGTTTCTGTTTTTCTATTTTTCATATGTGTTTTGAATTTGGTTTTTAAACCAATTCAAGTTGGTTGCTTCTGAAAAATATTTGTGGGTGCAAACTATATTATTACAGAGCCCCACCTCAAGTTTTCAGAATTTTAGAGCAATAAATATATTTATAGGATTTATTTGCTCCAACTCAAATAGGTATTGTGTTAATTCATATACCAAAATTTTCCTGGAAAAATATGCATCATCTCTGGATATGGTTTTCACCTTTTTCCATAAATCATGAACATTTTTGCAGACCAATTTGGGTTCATTGAAAATAATTTTAAGTTGGACCTATTTGCATTGTTTTGGTTCTAGGGGTTTGACCAATCCCCATTTCAAGTTCATTTGAAAATTAAACATGATGCTCACATGACCAGCTAGCCTAGAGCTTACCAGAACTAGGGATGTGACAGCCATGTCCCCGGTTATGGACATTTTGAGTATCTAGTACTTGGACTATCATGTGAATCTCATCATGTGACTTTAATTAATTTTATTGGGTTTTAATGATGATGCTTAATTGGGATTGAGAGGGTGTCTACACTCTCAATGTTTAACAACCACCATGTTAGTTAAATAAAATTTATTCCTTTGCAGTAGGGAAAAATTGGCTTTATGCAAAACTGTAACCATAGAGCTTTCCACCAGCCATATATGCATGTAGTATAGCCTATTTCTGTTCATTACTCTCTATGTGTTACATTGCCAGCATATTCCATGTGCTGACCCGTTTCGGGCTGCAACGTTCATGTTGCAGATTTTTCAGACGACGAGTAAGGTGCCTTAGGTCGTGGTTCTATACTCAGTGTTGCCGTTGGAGTTGATGGACTCACTTATCTTCCAAACCTTCCACTGTTATCTTTATTAGATGGCCTTAAGCCATATTATTTGCAATAAGTTCTCTGCGGACACATTCGATGTAATAAGTGTGTGATTGCTACTCTGTTATAAATCCTTCAAGTACTATGCGTGTCAGCATTACCGATCTAGGGATGACACTGAAGCACAGAGATCAAATTGTTTGAGGTCTGGTCGCTACAAGATGGTATCAGAGCACATGCTGAATGTAGGACACGACCACTTAGATAAAGCCCTAGATCAATACTCTCTTCTCATTTCCGACTCCTCATATTTTCTACTCTTTTAGGATGGCGGATGCAAGGAACGAGTTCACGCAACCGGATGAAGATACACCCTTTGGACGCCACCTGAAGGAAGTCACTAAGTACCTGAACATCGGAGTACCAAGCTTCACCCGGACCTACAACGCCACTTTACCCAAGGAGGAGCGCTGGATGATCCAAGTTCAAGTTCCAGGAAGGACATTTGCGCCAGTCACTGAGCCTATAGAGTTTTCCTTTGATGCACCAACCTGGAGTCTAGGAAAGAGCATGGCAGCCCACATCACCATGGGACGTATTGGAGAAGTTTACCACAATGATCTCAAGGATACTATCTACCAGATTTGTGGGCGCCGAGATGAGCAATGGGAGATGATCAACACTAGGAAGGATAGATCAATTGCAGCTTTCATCCAGGAACTAAACCAACACATTCGACGCTAGGAAAATCAGATGTGCACAGGCATGATAGATCTAAAGAAGGCAATGACTAGGATTGCAGAACTGGAGGAAGAACTCAAGGCTACACGTGAAGATTATGAGGAGGAAATCGTCGTACTAATGGAGAAGAATGACGACTTGATTAAGAAGATCGGAATATTCATGGGAGACCCCACACCAGTAGAAGAAGACGAAGAACCCAAGGAGATTCGCCCGGAAGACTACATCATCATCGACGACACCGACTCTGACCTGAGCGATGATGACTTTGAACACGAAGCTGGAGCAGATATCATGGAGTCTGCAACCGAGGAATATTTTTAGTAGACCACCATATCAGTAGTAGTGTTCCACCATGTAAATAGAGTAGTCCGAGCACTTTTGCGATAGTTAGACCGATTGTATGACTTGATTGATTGATTGAGTGAAATGTTTGTGTTTGTCTCATGTGCATATGGGTAGTGTTTTCTCTCTAGACCTCAATCTATTCTATACTCTCATCTTTTCTAAACCCTCAGATGCCTCCGAGACGTGACCCCGGATTTGCATTCCCACCGGAGCTCACTCAGTTGATTCAGTAGTAGAATACCCTGATGCAGTTGTTAGTTCAGAACCAAGGCAACAACAACAACAACCCACCACCACCACCACCTGTTAATCACTTAACCCGTTTCCTTAGACTGAATCCGCCGGTGTTCTCCAGTAGCACCGAGCCTATAGTAGCAGATGATTGGCTCCGCAAGATTGGAAGGGAGTTAACCACTACAGGATGTACTGACACTGAGAAGGTGTGTTTTGCCGCACATCAGTTGGATGGACTAGCAGCATCATGGTGGGAGAATTACACTATCACCTACCCTATAGACACGGTGACATGGGATAAATTTCAGCAGGCTTTCCGTACTGCCCATGTTTTAGCAGGAGCTATGGCCATGAAGAAGCGTGAGTTTCGCAACTTGCGCCAAGGAGGACGGACAGTTGGCCAATATGTGGATGACTTCAGTAAGTTAGCACGTTATGCCCCGGATGCCGTTGCTACGGATGCAGCTAAGCAGGAGAAGTTTCTGGAAGGACTGAATGATGAGCTAAGCATGCAGTTGATGGTAGCAACTTTCAACAACTACCAGGAGTTGGTAGATCTTGCTCTTATGATTGAAGGGAAGCAACAGCAGATTGAGAACCGCAAGAGGAAGTATGGACAAGGGAAGTACAATTCAGGAGCTCAGCAGAAGCCACATTTTACCCCGAAATCGGGAGGACATTTTCAGCATACCCATGGAGGAGGGAATTCGCATAATCATAATGGCCCCAAGAACGGTAATGGGAATGGGGGAAGCAACGGTCAGAACCGTACCAACCCATCAACCCCAGCCAAGAGAGACCTGAGCCAAGTCACTTGTTATAAGTGTCAGAAGACTGGACATTATGCCAATGAATGTCCTGAATCCCAGAATGGAAATGACAATGGAAGCTCTGGGAAGAAGCCAAACCCTTTCAACAGGGGACAGGTGAACCACGTTAACGTGGAGGAGGTTGAAGCCCAGTGATACGTCTCCAACGTATCTATAATTTTTGATTGCTCCATGCTATATTATCTACTGTTTTGGGCAATATTGGGCTTTATTTTCCACTTTTATATTATTTTTGGGACTAACCTATTAACCAGAGGCCCATCCCAGATTTGCTGTTTCATGCCTATTTTAGTGTTTTGAGGAAAAGGAATATCAAATGGAGTCGAAACAGAACGAAATCAACTGGAGAAGTTATTTTTGGAAGGAAAGCAACCCAGGGAACTTGGAGTGCACGTCAGGGGAGACACAGGCTGCCCACGAGGGTGGGGGGCGCGCCCACCCCCCTAGGGCGTGCCCCCTGCCTCGTGGGGCCCCCATGGCTCCTCCGACGTACTTCCTGCACCCATATATACCGTCGTACCCTAAAACTTCCAGAACAGAGAATAGATCAGGAGTTCCGCCGCCAGAAGCCTCCGTAGCCACCGAAAGCCAATCTAGACCCGTTCCGGCACCCTGCCGGAGGGAGCAATCCTTCTCCGGTGCCCATCTTCATCATCCCGGCGCTCTCCATGATGAGGAGGGAGTAGTTCTCCCTCGGGGCTGAGGGTATGTACCAGTAGCTATGTGTTTGATCTCTCTCTCTCTCTCTGGTGTTCTTGATTTGGCACGATCTTGATGTATCGCGAGCTTTGCTATCATAGTTGGATCTTATGTTTCTCCTCCCCCTCTTCTCTCTTGTAATGAATTGAGTTTCCCCTTTAAAGTAATCTTATCGGATTGAGTCTTTAAAGACTTGAGAACACTTGATGTATGTCTTGCCGTGCGTATCTGTGGTGACATTGGGATATCACGTGCCACTTGATGTATGTTTTGGTGATCAACTTGCGGGTTTCGTGACATTGGGAACCTATGCATAGGGGTTGGCACACGTTTTCGTCGTGATTCTCCGGTAGAAACTTTGGGGCACTCTTTGAGGTTCTATGTGTTGGTTGAATAGATGAATCTGAGATTGTGTGATGCATATCGTATAATCATGCCCACGGATACTTGAGGTGACAATGGAGTATCTAGGTGACATTAGGGTTTTGGTTGATTTGTGTCTTAAGGTGTTATTCTAGTACGAACTCTAGGGCTGTTTGTGAAACTTATAGGAATAGCCCAACGGATTGATTGGAAAGAATAACTTTGAGGTGGTTTCGTACCCTACCATAATCTCTTCGTTCGTTCTCCACTATTGGTGACTTTGGAGTGACTCTTTGTTGCATGTTGAGGGATAGTTATGTGATCCAATTATGTTAGTATTGTTGAGGGAACTTACACTAGCGAAAGTATGAACCATAGGCCTTGTTTCCTAGCATTGCAATACCGTTTACGCTCACTTTTATCACTTGCTACCTTGCTGTTTTTATTATTTCAGATTACAAAAACTATTATCTACCATCCATATACCACTTGTATCACCATCTCTTCGCCAAACTAGTGCACCTATACAATTTACCATTGTATTGGGTGTGTTGGGGACACAAGAGACTCCTTGTTATTTGGTTGCAGGGTTGCTTGAGAGAGACCATCTTCATCCTACGCCTCCTACGGATTGATAAACCTTAGGTCATCCACTTGAGGGAAATTTGCTACTGTCCTACAAACCTCTGCACTTGGAGGCCCAACAACGTCTACAAGAGGAAGGTTGTGTAGTAGACATCACCCAGCCAGATGCAGTAATAGGTAAGTTTTTGGTTAAGTCATTTACTACAATTGTTCTTTTTGATACTGGTACATCGCATTCATACATCTCAAGGGGATTTGTGGATAATTATAAACTGCCCACCAAGGTTCTTAGAACACCTATGTTAGTAAGCTCACCAGGAGCGGAGTATATGGCCAGTCGAGGATGTTTTCAAGTGCCATTAAGTATAGGTAGGCATGTGTTCCCCTCGGATTTAATCATTTTGGAATCGCAAGGTCTGGATGTAATTCTAGGTATGGATTGGGTATCGATGTATGGAGGAAACATCGATTGCGCGAGTAAGTCCATTTTGCTTACCACCCCGGAAGGGAGAAGGATCAAGTATGTATCAAGACATGAGCCGAAGAGGACACAAGTAAATACCTTATCAGGAGTTGTGCAGGAGGAAGTACCAATGGTGAAGGATTTCCCTGATGTATTTCCAGAGGAGTTGCCAGGCATGCCACCGGATAGAGACATTGAGGTTTTGATTGAGCTTTTGCCAGGCACAGGCCCGATAGCTAAGAGACCGTACCGGATGCCCGCACAAGATTTGGAGGAAATTAAGAAGCAGATTAAGGAGTTATTGGATAAAGGCTATATTCTCCCAAGTTCTTCACCTTGGGGATCACCAGTACTTCTAGTGGAGAAGAAGGATGGATCATTCAGGATGGTTGTTGATTATCGAGGATTAAATGAAGTAACAATTAAGAACAAGTGCCCACTGCCGATGATCAATGATCTGTTTGACCAATTGCAAGGAGCTAAGGTATTTTCCAAGATCGATTTGCGATCAGGATACCATCAGTTGAAGATTAGAGAGCAGGATATACCTAAGACGGCTTTTACCACCAGGTACGGGCTGTATGAGTATACCGTTATGTCATTTGGTCTGACTAACACACCTGCCTATTTCATGAACATGATGAACAAGGTATTTATGGAGTTTCTGGATAAGTTCGTCGTGGTGTTCATTGACGATATTTTGGTATACTCAAAGAATGAAGAAGAACATAAGGAGCATTTGCGTTTGGTACTGGAGAAGCTCAGAGAACATCAGTTGTACGCCAAGTTCAGCAAATGTGAGTTTTGGTTGAAGGAAGTTGGATTCCTCGGACATGTTATATCCAGAGAAGGAATAGCAGTAGATCCCACCAAGGTTGTCACTGTGACAAATTGGGAAGCCCCAACAACAGTTGGAGAGATCCGGAGTTTTCTTGGACTCGCAGGATACTATCGGAGATTCATTGAAAATTTCTCGAAGATTGCAAAACCTATGACGAAGTTGTTGAAGAAGGATACCAAGTTCAAATGGACTGAAGAATGTGAGGCCAGTTTCTAGGAGTTGAAGAAACATTTGGTTACATCGCCAGTGTTGATTCTGCCAGATCAGCGTAAGGATTATGAGGTATATTGCGACGCTTCACGTTGAGGACTTGGAGCAGTGCTTATGTAGGAGGGAAGAATTGTTTCATATGCCTCACGAGAGCTTAAGCCCCATGAGTTGAATTATGCTACACACGACTTGGAGTTAGCAACCGTAGTGCATGCATTGAAGACGTGGAGAAATTTTCTCATCGGAAACCATTTTGAGGTGTACACGGATCACAAGAGTTTGAAATACATCTTCACGCAGAAGGAGTTGAATCTCAGGCAAAGGAGATGGTTGGAGCTCATCAAGGATTATGATATGAGATTGCATTATCATCCCGGAAAGGCTAACGTAGTAGCTGACGCATTGAGTCGCAAGAGCCATGTCAACACACTAATGACCGGAGAGTTACCAAAGGAGTTAGCCGAGGATCTTCGTGAGCTATGTTTGGAGATAGTTCCGAGAGGCTATGTAGCAGCATTGGAGATTCAGTCTACTTTGATGGATAAGATCAGAGAAGCTCAGAAGACTGACAAGGAGATTACCACTATAAAGGAGAAGGTGAGCAAGGGAAAAGTTAAAGGATTTCGTGAGGATGAACACGATACCTTATGGTTTGAGGACCGCGTTTATGTGCCTAATGATCCGAAGATCAGGAAGTTGATTTTGCAAGAGGCCCATGATTCGCCGTACTCGATTCACCCAGGAAATACCAAGATGTATTTGGATTTGAAAGACACTTTCTGGTGGACCGGAATGAAGAAGGATATTGCGGAGTATGTAGCAGTTTGTGATGTATGTCAGAGAGTGAAGGCAGAGCATCAAAATCCAGCAGGATTGCTACAGCCATTGCTGATACCCGAATGGAAGTGGGATAAGCTAGGCATGGATTTTATCACGGTATTACCCAGGACCCGTTCAGGCTATGACTCGATATGGGTTGTAGTCGATCGCTTGAGAAGGTAGCTCATTTCATCCCAGTGAAGACCACTTACACCAGTGCTAAGTTGGCAAAGATATACATGACCAGGATCGTATGTCTGCATGGAGTTCCGAGGAGCATTGTATCAGATAGAGGAACCCAGTTTACCTCAAAGTTCTGGAATCAGTTGCACGAAACTTTGGGTACCAGATTAGAGTTCAGTAAAGCTTTTCATCCGCAGACAGATGGACAGACTGAGAGACTCAATCATATTTTAGAGGATATGCTGAGAGCTTGTGCGCTAGATTATGGATCTAGTTGGGATGAGAACTTGCCATATGCGAAGTTCTCTTACAACAACATTTATCAATCCAGTTTGAAGATGGCCCCTTTTGAAGCCTTGTACGGAAGAAGGTGCAGAACACCATTGTCGTGGGATGAAGTTGGAGACCGCCAGTTGTTTGGACCAGATTTGATTAAGGAGTCTGAACAGAAGGTGAAGTTGATTCGCGATAGGCTCAAGGTAGCCCAGTCCAGGTAGAAGAGCTATGCAGATTCTAAACGCAAGGAGACAGTTTACGAAGCCGGAGATAGAGTTTATCTTCGTGTATCCCCACTTCGAGGAGTTAAGCGCTTTGGAGTTAAGGGAAAGTTAGTGCCATGTTTTGTGGGACCATACAAAGTTTTGGAACGCATGGGAGAAGTTGCTTATAAATTGGAATTGCCTGAGGGATTGTCAGGAGTTCACAATCTGTTCCACGTTTCCCAGTTGAAGAAGTGCCACACAGAGATGGAGGATGTACCGCTGAGAGATACAGTGCCGCTGGAAGCGATTCAGTTGGATAGTGATTTGACCTATGAGAAGAAACCAGTCAAGATTCTCGAGTATGCCAGCCGAGTCACCGCAGCAAGGTTATCAAGTTTTGCAAGTTCAGTGGAGCCACCACACCGAGGATGAAGCCACCTGGGAGCGAGAGGAAGATCTGCTGAAGGACCACCCTCACCTATTTTCTAGCCAACCCGAATCTTGAGGGCGAGATTCATCTTAAGAGGGGTAGGTTTGTAACATCCCAAATTTTCAATTTGGAATGTTATACATTAGATCATCACTGCATATCATATTTTAATGCTTTTGACCTGATCCAGAAATTCTACGCCACTCAAGGACCCATGGAGAGAGTTGGGGATTTCGTTATTTTCATATTTGACTTTTCTCAAATTTTGAAAATAGGATCATTTGATTTTATTTATTTTATCTTCAATTATTTCTATTATAAAAATATGAGAGAGGGAATAAAATGAATTTCCCAAAATAAATAAATATTGAGGATTTAATAAAAAAAATCAAATAATATTTTATTTCGGAGTTTTTGGCTAGTTCTTTTTGAATTTAGGAAAAATTGCACGTTTTTCAAAACTGCATTTTAGGGCCAAGAAAATGTTCATCTCGTTCTAGATATTTTATTTAGGTGGTGAAAATTTATTTTGGCATTTTTAGAATTTTATTTTATTTTCTAGAATTTTTCATTCGCCGTTTAGTAAACGAAGCTTGTTTCATTCGCCGTTTGACTTTCGTTGTTCCGTTCGATTTGTTTCTTTTTGCAAACCGGAGTTCTTAAGTTGAACTTTCTGGGTAGATCTCTTATTTGAGTTTTACTTGTGCATTAGATGAGTGCTTATCATATGCTTGTTTGTTTGCGATAGAGTACCCGGAGTGCGCCGCTTGCTTCATCGAATCCCTCGGTTTCACGGATCATCAGCAAGGCAAGTAACACTTTGATCATACCTCTTTACTACCCAGTTTTATTGCATTAGATCAATCCTCAAACAATTGCATGAATAGGATCTGATTAATATGTGGGTTTTGGGAAGTAGATGAGGTAGTACCTATTACCTGTTTTATTATCAAACCTTTGGGAGTTACTTCTACGTTTGCTTATGCCATGCTATGCTAGTAGACGGGGATTGGGTGAGTGTATCCATGACAGATGTGTGATTGTTATTTAATGGTTTACTTAAGGTGGCAACTTTAACACACATCTGGGTGGATTGAGGCACCTGGGTATTCCAGTGATTGCCTGTTTTTCTTTATGGACCGCCACCTAGGCTCAAAGGGATCATGAGATTATTCATGCTAGAAACTTCCGTGTGCAGCCACAAGCTACTATGGGCTCTAGCATAGTTGATTAAGTCGTGCGAACTCTTAAAGTGGTAGACTAGCATATGTAGGGGAAAGTAGGTGTAACGGTCTACTAGATCGTAAGGTGCTAGCGCTTCTAATAGAATATATCTCGGTCATCCGTTTCTCAAACACCATGTAGTACGAGAATCCCAGCGGAGGAGATCGAGTCTTGTGGGGAAAATTGCGCAAACCTCTGCAGAGTGTATAAACTAATCATGATTAGCTGTGTACCCGGTTATGGACGTTTTGAGTATCTAGTACTTGGACTATCATGTGAATCTCATCATGTGACTTTAAATAATTTTGTTGGGTTTTAATGATGATGCTTAATTGGGATTGAGAGGGTGTCTACACTCTCAATGTTTAACAACCACCATGTTAGTTAAATAAAATTTATTCCTTTGCAGTAGGGAAAAATTGGATTTACACAAAACTGTAACCATAGAGCTTTCCACCAGCCATATATGCATGTAGTATAGCCTATTTCTGTTCATTACTCTCTATGTGTTACATTGCCAGCATATTCCATGTGCTGACCCGTTTCGGGCTGCAACGTTCATGTTACAGATTTTTCAGACGACGAGTAAGGTGCCTTAGGTCATGGTTCTATACTCAGTGTTGCCGTTGGAGTTGATGGACTCACTTATCTTCCAAGCCTTCCGCTGTTATCTTTATTAGATGGCCTTAAGCCATATTATTTGCAATAAGTTCTCTTTGGAGACATTCGATGTAATAAGTGTGTGATTGCTACTCTGTTATAAATCCTTCAAGTACTGTGTGTGTCAGCATTAGTAATCCAGGGATGACACTGAAGCACAGAGATCAGACTGTTTGAGGTCTGGTCGCTACAAGAAGAAGGCATAAAAGGGAAAATAAACTAGCATGGATGATACAATGAAAAAGTATGAGCACCGACATCTAGCGATGAGTGTGTGAACATGAATGTAATGTCGGTGAGAAATACATACTCCCCCAAGCTTAGGCTTTTGGCCTAAGTTGGTCTATGGCCACGGTTGGCCTGGCGGATATCCATTATAATAGTTGGGGTTGTATTGAGATGAAGAAGACTCTGATTGCCACTGGTTGGCAATCATCTCCGGATCCCACAGGTAATTAGACTGTCGTGGAGGATCAAATTGTGGTTCCGGTTCTGGCTCTGTGGCTGATGTAGGGTTCCGGTAAGCATGAATGTCCTCCGGCGAGACGAGGTACTGGCCTGTAGATAAATCAAACAAGGAAGGAGCAGGCAAGGTGATAGTCTCAGGATGACATTTATCAAAGAACAATTTGTATTTCAGCTCCCCTTCCCTATTCTTTATAATAAAATCATGCACTACCATACTCTTATAATCTAGATAAACAGTAGGCAGCAATTTTTCTTCTTTTTCATAGTGCCTAATAGGTATGTTATAGTGTGTAGCAAGGCGTGAAGCATAGATACCACCAAAGATGGGTCCTTTTGTACGGTTCAGACTTAACCGTTTAGCAATAATACCGCCCATACTAACAGAGTCATCACGGAATAAACCATGGTACAAAATAAAAATATCAGGAACACTAAGGTTTCCACAGTTTTCGCGACCAATTAAGCAACGACAAGCAAATATTGCAAAGTAGCGTAAAACAGGAAAAATGCATGCTAGTGATTCTTGCATCAGAAACCTTCCTAGTTTCCCCTATAGTGATAGTGTCAATAAACCCATCCACATCCTTACGATGTGGTTCCTCTAAACTACCCTCGAAAGGTATTTTGCAAACCCCGCAAAATTCATAAAGTGACGTCTTCTTAACCACATCATATAAATGAAACTCCACTGAAGGAGGTGATTCCTTAGGATAATAGTAGAAGTTTTGCACAAAAGTATTGGTGAGTAAGAGATACTATTCGCGTCGGTCGCAGAGGAAGTCGGTGAGGCCTGCATTCTTAGCCAAATCATAAAAATCCTCATAAATCCCAGTTGCTCTCAAGAAATCATCGGAGGGCCATTCACATGGCCGAACCTCCGCGGTGCGAGGCAAATTATATTTGGGCTTCTGTGCCTCTTCATTCTGCTTTTCCTTTGAGCTTCGGCTCGATGAGCCCCTCAAAAATCTCTTCATTATTTTTTGAAAAATTCTGAAATTTTTAGTAACTTCAAATAAAAGTGAACCAAACTCAATAATATTGATAGCAACTACTCCTACAAGTGCCTAGAGCCTATATCATGCATCAAAACTACTTTTGACCATATAAATTTGACATGCAAGCTCAAGAACAGGGTCACCTAAGCAGCGAAAATTTGCAATGAATAAAGCACTAGAACAAAAACTAATTGGACCAATGGAGGAGTCACATACCAAGGAACAATCCACCAAGCAGTTTTTGAGAGCTGCTTTGAGCAAGGAGATCGAAAATGGCAGCAAAATGAGCTAGAACTCGTGCTTGAGCTGGATATTCGTGTTTGTGGGAGGAAGAAGGAGTGTGTGGGTGCAGGAATAAGTGGAGGAGGTCCACCGTGGGCCCAGGAGGCAGGGGGCGCGCCCTCCACCCTCGTGGCCAGGTGGATGACCCCCCTGCTATGTTCTTAGTGCCAAATATTCTCAAATATTCTAGAAAAAAATCATATTTAAATTTCAGGGCATTTGGAGAACTTTTATTTCGGGGTATTTTTATATTGCACGGATAATCAGATAACAGACAGAAAAATACTTATTTTTATTTTATTTAATATAAATAACAGAAAGTAAAAGGAGGGTACAGAGAGTTGTAGCATTCTAGTTTCATCCATCTCATGCTCATCAAAAGGAATCCACTAACAAGGTTGATCAAGTCTTGTTAACGAACTCATTTCGAATAACATGAAACTGGAGAAATTTCGAATAACACTATGTTACCTCAACGGCGATATGAACATCCCCAATAATAAGAATATCATATTTCTTCTTGACAGTAGGAATAGGAAATTCAAAACCTCCAAATATAATCGATGAATTTTTTCCAATAGAGTTGATACTATGAACTTGAGGTTGTTTCCTCGGAAAGTGTACCGTATGCTCATTACCATTAACATGAAAAGTGACATTGCTTTTAGTGCAATCAATAACAACCCCTGCAGTATTCAAAAAGGGTCTTCCAAGAATAATAGACATACTATCGTCCTCGGGAATATCAAGAATAACAAAGTCCATTAAAATAGTAACGTTTGCAACTACAACAGGCACATCCTCACAAATACCGACAGGTATAGCAGTTGATTTATCAGCCATTTGCAAAGATATTTCAGTAGGTGTCAACTTATTAAAAACAAGTCTATGATATAAAGAGATAGACATAACACTAACACCGGCTCCAAGATCACATAAAGTAGTTTTAACATAGTTTCTTTTAATGGAGCATGGTATAGTGGGTACTCCTGGATCTCCAAGTTTCTTTGGTATTCCACCCTTAAAAGTATAATTAGCAAGCATGGTGGAAATTTCAGCTTCCGGTATCTTTCTCTTATTAGTAACAATTTCTTTCATATACTTAGCATAAGGATTCATTTTAAGCATATCAGTTAATCGCATACGCAAAAAGATAGGTCTAATGATTTCAGCAAAGTGCTCAAAATCCTCACCATCCTTTTTATTGGATGGTTTGGGAGGAAAAGGCATGGGTTTCTGAACCCATGGTTCTCTCTCTTTACCGTGCTTCCTAGCAATAAAGTCTCTCTTATCATAACATTGATTCTTTGATTGTGGGTTATCAAGATCAACAGCAGGTTCAATCTCTACATCATTATCATTACTAGGTTGAGCATCATCATGAACATTATCATTAACATTTTCATGAGTTTCAGGTTCATTACCAGATTGTGTTTTAGCATCAGAAATAGAAATATCATTTGGATTCTCAGGTGTTTCAGCAATAGGTTCACTAGAAGCATGCAAAGTCCTATCATTTTTCTTTTTCTTCCTTTTAGAAGGACTAGGTGCATCTATATTATTTCTATAAGAATCTTGCTCAATTCTCTTAGGGTGGCCTTCGGGATACAAAGGTTCTTGAGTCATTCTACCAGTTCTAGTAGCCACTCTAACATCATAATCATTATTCTTACTATTCAATTCATTGAGCAAATCATTTTGAGCTTTAAGTACTTGTTCTACTTGAGTGGTAACCATAGAAGCATGTTTACTAATAAGTTTAAGTTCACCTTTGACATTAGCCATATAATCACCCAAGTGTTCAAGCATACCAGCACTGCGTTTTAATTCTCTGCCAAAATAAGCATTGAAGTCTTCTTGCTTAGCCATACATTTATCAAACTCATCTAAGCATGGGCTAGCAAATTTAGTAAACGGGATCTCAGCTTTATCATATCTATAGAGAGAGTTTACCTTTACTACCTGTGTCGGGTTATCAAGACCATGTATTTCTTCAATAGGTAATGGATCAAGATCATGTATTTCTTCATCAGGCGGTAAATTAAGACCATGTATTTCTTCAATAGGAGGTAAATTCTTAACATATTCAGCTTTAATACCTTTTTCTTTCATAGATTTCTTTGCCTCTTGCATATCTTCAGGACTGAGAAATAGAACACCTCTTTTCTTTGGAGTTGGTTTAGGAATAGGCTCAGGAGCTGGCTCCAAAATTGTCCAATTATTTTCATTTGTCAACATATTATGCAATAGGATTTCAGCTTCATCCGGTGTTCTTTCCTTGAAAACAGAACCATCACAACTATCCAGGTAATCTCTGGAAGCATCGGTTATTCCATTATAAAAGATATCAAGTATTTCATTTTTCTTAAGAGGATGATCAGGCAAATCATTAAGTAATTGGAGAAGCCTCCCCCAAGCTTGTGGGAGACTCTCTTCTTCAATTTGCACAAAATTGTATATATCCCTTAAAGCAGCTTGTTTCTTATGAGCAGGGAAATATTTAGCAGAGAAGTAATAAATCATATCCTGGGGACTACACACACAACCATGATCAAGAGAATTAAACCATATCTTAGCATCATCCTTTAATGAGAACGGAAATATTTTAAGGATATAAAAGTAGCGAGTTCTCTCATCATTAGTGAACAGGGTGGCTATATCATTTAATTTAGTAAGATGTGCCACAAAAGTTTCAGATTCATAGCCATGAAAAGGATCAGATTCAACCAAAGTAATTATATCAGGATCAACATTTAATTCATAATCCTTATCAGTAACAAAGATAGGTGAAGTAGCAAAAGCAGGGTCAGGTTTCATTCTAGCATTAAGAGATTGCTGCTTCCATTTAGCTAATAACCTCTTGAGCTCGTATCTATCCTTGCAAGCTAAAATAGCTAAAGCAGCTTATTTTTCAAAAACATAACCCTCAGGAATAACAGGTGATTCATTTTCATTAAGGGGAGAGTCTTCATCATCACTTTCATCAGTATTATCAGTTTCAATATTTTCATTCTCTCTAACCCTAGAAAGTTGTTCATCAAGAAATTCACTAAGTGGCACAGTATTATCAAGCATAGAAGTAGTTTCATCATAAGTGTCATGCATAGCAGAAGTGGCATCATCAATAACATGCGACATATCAGATCGAATAGCAGAAGCAGGTTTAGGTGTCGCAAGCTTACTCAAAACAGAAGGTGAATCAAGTGCAGAGCTAGATGGTAGTTCCTTACCTCCCCTCGTAGTTGGGGGATAAATCTTGGTTCTTTCAAGTTCTTCATAATGATAAGCAGATATAAATCCCAAGTGACTCAAATAATAGAGCTATGCTCCCCGGCAACGGCGCCAGAAAATAGTTTTGATGACCCACAAGTATAGGGGATCGCAACAGTTTTCGAGGGTAGAGTATTCAACCCAAATTTATTGATTCAACACAAGGGGAGCCAAAGAATATTCTCAAGTATTAGCAGCTGAGTTGTCAATTCAACCACACCTGGAAACTTAGTATCTGCAACAAAGTATTTAGTAGCAAAGTAATATGATAGTAGTGGTAACAGTAGCAATAGGTAATGATAGCAAAAGTAATGTTTTTGGTATTTTGTAGTGATGATAGCAATAACAACGGAAAAGTAAATAAGCGAAGAACAATATATGGAAAGATCGTAGGCAATGGATCGGTGATAGAGAATTATGCCGGATGTGGTTCATCCTGTAACAGTCATAACCTAGGGTGACACAGAACTAGCTCCAATTCATCAATGTAATGTAGGCATGTATTCCGAATATAGTCATACATGCTTATGGAAAAGAACTTGCATGACATCTTTTGTCCTACCCTCCCGTGGTAGCGGGGTCCTAGCGGAAACTAAGGGATATTAAGGCCTCCTTTTAATAGAGTACCGGACCAAAGCATTTACACATAGTGAACACATGAATTCCTCAAACTACGGTCATCACCGGTAAGTATCCCGATTATTGTCACTTTGGGGTTAACGGATCATAAAACATAATAGGTGACTATAGACTTGCAAGATAGGATCAAGAACTCTCATATATTGATGAAAACATAATAGGTTCGGATCTGAAATCATGGCACTCAGGCCCTAGTGACAAGCATTAAGCATAGCAAAGTCATAGCAACATCAATCTCAGAACATAGTGGATACTAGGGATCAAACTCTAACAAAACTAACTCGATTACTTGACAAATCTTATCCAACCCATCAGCGTCTAGCAAGCCTACGATGAAATTACTCACGCACGGCGGTGAGCATCATGAAATTGGTGATGGAGGATGGTTGATGATGACGATGGCGACGGATTCCCCTCTCCGGAGCCCCGAACGGACTCCAGATCAGCCCTCCCGAGAGGTTTTAGGGCTTGGCGGCAGCTCCGTATCGTAAAATGCGATGAATCTTTCTCCTTGATTTTTTCTCGCCGAAACCAAATATATAGAGTTGGAGTTGAGGTCGGAGGAGCTCCAGGGGGCCCATGAGGTAGGGGGCGCGCCCTAGGGGGGCAGGCGCTCCCCCCACCCTCTTGGACAGGGTGTGGCCCCCCTGGTCTTCATCTTTTGCAAGTATTTTTTATTATTTCCGAAAAGATGTTCCGTGAAGTTTCAGGTCATTCTGAGAACTTTTGTTTCTGCACATAAATAACACCATGGTAATTCTGCTGAAAACATCATCAGTCCGGGTTAGTTCCATTCAAATCATGCAACTTAGAGTTCAAAACAAGGACAAAAGTGTTTGGAAAAGTAGATACGATAGAGACGTATCAATTACCAAGTTCTTTATTTGAGAAGTACATCAATGGAATTGGTATGAAATGACTTCGAGACTTGCAAAGTTCAGGGGAGTGTGAGGAAGTCCTGGATTAGGGGTGTTCGGATAGCCGAACTATACCTTTAGCCAGACTCCCGGACTATGAAGATACAAGATTGAAGACTCCGTCCCGTGTCCGGAAGGGACTTTCCTTGGCGTGGAAGGCAAGCTTGGCGATACGGATGTTCAGATCTCCTACCATTGTAACCGACTTTATGTAACCCTAACCCTCTCCGGTGTCTATATAAACCGGAGGGTTCTAGTCCGTAGGACAACATACACATCAACAATCATACCATAGGCTAGCTTCTAGGGTTTAGTCTCTCTGATCTCGTGGTAGATCAACTCTTGTAATACCCATATCATCAATATTAATCAAGCAGGACGTAGGGTTTTACCTCCATCGAGAGGGCCCGAACCTAGGTAAAACTTCGTGTCCACTGCCTCCTGTTACCATCCGGCCTAGACGCACAGTTCGGGACCCCCTACCCGAGATCCGCCGGTTTTGACACCGACATTGGTGCTTTCATTGAGAGTTCCTCTGTGCCGTCGCCGTCAGGCCCGATAGCTCCTACGATCATCAATGGCGATGCAGTCCAGGGTGAGACCTTCCTCCCCGGACAGATCTTCGTCTTTGGTGGCTTCACACTGCGGGCCGATTCACTTGGCCATCTAGAGCAGATCGAAACCTGCGCCCCTGGCCGTCAGGTCAGATTCGAAAGTTTAAACTACACGGCCGACATCCGCGGGGACTTGATCTTCGACGGATTCGAACCACTGCCGAGCGCGCCGCACTGTCACGATGAGCATGATCTAGCTCTGCCACCGAACAGTGCCCTGGAGGCCGCACCCGCATCGGCTCCGACCCCTAGTTCGGAGCCGGCCGCGCCGATCGAGGATGGGCGGTTGGACGCCACCTCGGGGGCTGCGATCCCAACGGCGGTCGAGCCGAACACCAGCCCCGTACTCTGCAAGGCTCGTGACTCCATGGAGCCGGATTCTTCTCCGGACTCCGAACCCTCCGCGCCCCTACCGAACGAATCCGATTGGGCGCCGATCATGGAGTTCACGGCCGCGGACGTCTTTCAGCACTCGCCTTTCGGTGATATCCTGAAATCACTGAAGTCTCTCTCTTTGTCAGGAGAGCCCTGGCCGGACTACGGTCAGCAAGGTTGGGGTACGGACGATGAAGAAATTCAAAACCCACCCACCACCCACTTTGTAGCCATTGTCGACAACTTAACCGACATGCTCGACTTTGACTCCGAAGACATCGACGGTATGGACACCGATGAAGGAGATGATGAAGAACTAGCGCCCACTAGGACCTGGAAAGCCACCTCGTCATATGACATATACATGGTGGACACCCCAAAAGAGGGAGAGGGCGATGGAGCAGCGGAGGATGACCCCTCCAAGAAACAGCAAAAGCGCCGGCGTCAGCAGCGCCGCTCAAAATCCCGCCAACACAAAAACGGCGATTCCAGCACGGGAGATAATAATACCCCGGAAAGCGCCGAAGAACATCCCCCGAGCAAGATTTAGCACAGGAGGATGGAGAAACCAGCCCTCATGAGAGAGCGTCCGACAGAGAGGTCGAGGACAATAATTGTATGCCACCCTCCGAAGACGAGGCAAGCCTCGACGACGACGAATTCGCCGTGCCAGAGGATCCCGTCGAACAAGAGAGTTTTCAAGGCAGGCTTATGGCCACGGCAAGAAGCCTCAAGAAAAAATAGCAACAGCTTAAAGCTGATCAAGATCGGCTAGTCGATAGATGGACTGAAGTCCTTGCGGCCGAAGAGCATAAACCCGAACGCCCCTCCAAGTGCTACCCGAAGCGCAGGCTGCTACCCCGATTAGAGGAGGAAGCACTCGAAACGGCCGACAGGCCACCTCGTGGCCGCGACAGAGAGGCCTCATGGCCCTCCACCCAAGCCGCACCCCATACCAAGGCACGGGAATATGCGCCGGACTTACGAGACATGTTGGAGGACAAGGCAAGGCAAACAAGATCGATCTACGAATCGCGTAGGCACCCCATGGCTCGAGACGACAACCGTCACGCCAGCCACAAATTCGGCAGGGCCGAACACAGTAGACAAAGCTCATTGGAGCTACGTCATGATATCGCCCAGTACAGAGGCGCCGCACACCCATTGTGCTTCACAGATGAAATAATGGATCATCAAATCCCCGAGGGTTTCAAACCCGTAAACATCGAATCATATGATGGCTCAACAGATCCCGCGGTATGGATCGAGGATTATCTCCTTCACATCCACATGGCCCGCGGCGATGATTTCCACGCCATCAAATACCTCCCACTCATGCTTAAAGGACCAGCCCGGCAGTGGCTTAACAGCCTGCCAACAGGGTCAATCAGCTGTTGGGAGGACCTGGAAGCCGCATTCCTCGACAATTTCCAGGGCACTTATGTGCGACCCCCAGACGCTGACGACCTAAGCCACGTAATTCAGCAGCCAGACGCATCGGCCAGGCAATTCTGGACACGGTTCCTAACAAAGAAAAATCAAATACTCGACTGTCCGAACGCAGAGGCCTTAGCAGCCTTCAAGCATAATATCCGTGACGAGTGGCTTGCCCAGCACCTAGGACAGGAGAAGCCGAAATCTATGGCAGCACTCACGGCACTCATGACCCACTTTTGCGCGGGAGAAGACAGCTGGCTTGCTCGTAGCAACAAATGACCAAGAACCCTGGTCATTCGGACACCAGGGACATTAGTGGCCGGTCGCGTCGCAACCAACAGAAGCGCCGCATCAACGGCGACAATGCTAAGGATACGACAGTTAATGCCGGATTCATAGGCTCTAAATCCGGTCAACGGAAAAAGTCATTCAAAAGGAATCCCAGGGGCCCGTCCAGCTTGGACCGAATACTCGACCGCTTGTGCCAAATACATGGCACCCCCGAAAAGCCGGCCAATCACACCAACAGGGACTGTTGGGTGTTCAAGCAGGCAGGCAGATTAAGCGCCGACAATGAAGACAAGGGGTTGCATAGCGATGACGACGAGGAGCCCTGGCCGCCGAACAATAATGGACAGAAGGGTTTTCCCCCACAAGTCCGGACGGTGAACATGATATACGCCACCCATGTCCCCAAAAGGGAGCGGAAGCGCGCGTTAAGGGACGTATACGCGGTAGAGCCAGTCGCCCCAAAGTTCAACCCATGGTCCTCCTGCCCGATCACCTTTGATCAAAGAGACCATCCCACTAGCATCCGTCATGGCGGATTCGTCGCATTGGTTCTCGACCCAATTATTGACGGATTTCATCTCACTAGAGTCCTTATGGACGGCGGCAGTAGCCTGAACCTGCTTTACTAGGATACAGTGCAGAAAATGGGCATAGATCCCTCGAGGATTAAGCCCACCAAAACGACCTTTAAAGGCGTAATACCAGGTGTAGAGGCCAGCTGTACAGGCTCAGTCACACTTGAAGTGGTCTTCGGATCTCCGGATAATTTCCGAAGAGAGGAGTTAGTCTTCGACATAGTCCCATTCCGCAGTGGTTATCATGCATTACTCGGGCGAACCGCATTCGCCAAGTTCAATGCGGTCCCGCACTACGCATACCTTAAGCTCAAGATGCCAGGCCCTCGAGGAGTAATTACGGTCAATGGAAACACCAAATGCTCCCTCCGAACGGAGGAGCACACGGTGGCCCTTGCAGCGGAAGTACAAAGCAGCCTCTCCAGGCAGTTCTCCAGTCCGGCCATTAACCGTCCGGACACCGTCAAGCGCGCCCGGAGTAACCTACAACAAGACCGCCTGACACGTTCCGAGCAGGAGTAGCAATGCGGCCCCAACCCCAACCCTTGCAAAAAGGCGACGCCAGTACTTCGCGTCCATAACTACGCTCTGGAAATACCATGGGCATAGGGGGAGGGGCACCACCACGGCACGCCCAAAACACGGCTTAAACCGCACCAGGGGCTGCCGATTTTTTACTTTTCTCTTACTTCCAGGACTCTACTCTTCGGAAGGCTTGTTCGGCAGTTCAATTGCCGCACAAACGATGCAAGGACCAGGGAAGCAGACAAGCCATGCCGCATTACGAAAATCCCAGGTGGTCTCTATCACGAGCAGTATACCTGTTTCGCATACTATTCCGCAGGGGCTTCAGTACCCCTCAACATGGTGTGAGAAGTCCGAACAGTTTAACAAGTGCGGCACCCCGAACTTATAGCATTATATGCATCGGCTACGAATCATGTCTTGGGTCAATAGATGGGTTTGCCTGGCTCCTATGTTTTGGTGCCTTACGTTCCGCTATATCAGCTAAGGTAGCACTAGGAGAACCACTGCGATTGTGCCCCAGTTGAGCTGGGCCGAGCACCTTAGTGGAGAAAGCTAAAAGTGACTGTCATGATTAAGCGAGAGCTGGTCACTGTTCGAGAGGTTTTTTCGAGTCCCTAAAGACTTATGCCGCTTCGGGCGAGGAGTCGGCTATGTCCGGCCAAGGCGTGGATAGCGCCCCGAAATCGGTCTTCCGAATACTAGGGGCTTTGCCGAAATTTAAAATTATAGAATTATATGGCTAAGTGAGAGTGTTCACGCATTATAGTCCGATTGCCTCGTTCGTTGGGCTGAGCACCTCCCTCGAAGGACCCAAATATGGGAAAAAGAGCGCCCAGGTTTATCCCCGAACACCCCAGCACTAGCGGCACGGGGGCAGAAGCCGACGACTCACCATCTCTCATTATTGATAAACAGCCACACAGAAGGTAATATTTTAAATTCAAGCAGCACTGCTTAGCGCATATGAACAAGTTTTCAGCACACAAGATAACACGAGCGGGTTTTACTCAAAAAACACATCCTTGGTACATTCATCCGCAACAAGGCGGGCACCCTTCAGAACATCCTTATAATAATTCTCGGGCTTGCGATGCTCTTTCCCTAGCGGTGGCCCGTCCTTCACAAGCTTCTCTGCATCCAGCTTGCCCCAGTGCACCTTAGCACGGGCAAGGGCCCTACGGGCACCTTCAATGTAGACGGAGCGCTTGATGTCTTCAAGCCTCGGACAGGCCTCCACCAGCCGCCGCACCAGCCCGAAGTAGCTCCCAGGCAGAGCCTCTCCAGGCCATAGCTGAACTAGGAGGCCCTTCATGGCCTGTTCGGCTGCCTTGTGGAGCTCGACTAGTTGCTTCAGCTAGTCGCTCAGGGGCATGGGGTATACGGCCTCAGCGTACTGAGACCAGAACACCTTCTCCGTCGAGCTGTTCTCCTCGGCTCGACAGAATGCGGCGGCATCGGATACACTCCGGGGAAGATCTGCGAACGCTCCTGGAGAGCTTCGGATTCGGGTAAGTAACAGGTAACTCATGTTTATGTGTTTGCTTTGCATAAAAAATGCCTTACCCGCCGCTATTCTCTTCACCTCATCCAACTCCTGGAGGGTCTTCTGGGATTCAGCCTTGGCATACTTGGCATTTTCAATAGCCGCCGCGAGCTCGGACGCTCGTGTTTTCGAGTCAAGCTCCAAACTCTCATGTTTCTTCATGAGAACCTGGAGCTGTTGCCGCACCTCGCCAACCTCGGCTTCATACCTCTCCCGCTCGGTGCGCTCCATGGCCGCACTCTTCTCGGCCTCGAGCAGCGCCTACTTAAGGGTCGCCACCTCAGATGTGGCCCCTACAAAATAGCCATATTAATCCTGTCATCTCTTGCAATTGCACCTTTTTTATATACACATTCAACCAAGGTATGTCTTACCTTCCTTCTCCTCGAGCTGCTTCTTGGCACGCCCGAGCTCTTGCTCGGACTTGTCGAGGCTCTACTTCAGCACGTCCACTTCCGCAGTCAGTGCGGCGGACGCTAGCAGAGAAGCCTGCATACGCATATTGACTCCTTTTGTTAGACTAGCAAATGTGCCCGTGCGTTGCAACGGGAGAACAAAAATCCTCACACGTTGCTTGAGATCCATCTGTGTTGCCACTTCTCCTCTTCATCACCATCACAGATGGTGGTCTTGTTATCCACCAATTAGCAATGCACGCTCTCAATTCCAAGGTGATGAGTTTGATAAACACAGTCTAGCACGCCACTTTCACAAGACCTCCCTACACTGACTTGTAATTTTGTAGACAATGCTCGTGCTTTGCTATGAAATAAATGTTGGTTACTATGAACCACCTTTGGCCCGGTCAAGGTACCATTATATGGAGCGTTGGTTATGTTGGATATGATGAGGAGCATTGCACACTTATCCTTATCCTTCGGCTAATATTATAGGGAAAGTGAGGATTTCTTATCAGAAACACCGAGCGATGAGTTCGATTGGTGGTGCATTGGTGACGGGTGCCAACGGATCATGCAGTGGCGGCTTCTTCCTAGCGATGCCCAATAGTGGAGTGCGTCGGTGATGGGCACTGGCTGGTCGATCAAATGTCTCTCCTTGTTCATCCCCCTCCGACCATGAGAGCACTATGTTGATGTAGATGACGCGGGACATAATTAGTGAAACACCACCAACGGAAGATGAAACTCACCTACCTGAGATCATGTATTGCAACGGGAGAGAAAATGTAGTGAGCACTGCAAAACATATTGCACTTCATGCAAAATTTTGTATTACTAAGATTTATGGGGAAATAAATGAAATGTTTTAGCAGTCATATCAATATTAGATCTAGAAGGATGGTCTTAATTTTTTAATGAGTAACGAAAATAGGTCCAAAAATATAACAACTCTTCAACTATAACAACAATATATTTTCCGATGTCAATGACATTTTTCAGGGAAATTAGTGAATTTGTCTCCTAGAAAATGGATCCATGTTGTTTAGGCTACAACAAACTCATAGTTGATGGTTGTATTGCACTAGTAGAAAACAGGGCTTTGGTCACGGGGCAATATTCACATTAGTCTCGGTTCAGTCACGAACCGGGACTAATGTGAGCATTGGTCCCGGTTTTTGTGGCTAAGGCATTAGTCCCGGTTCACCTAAGCCCTTTAGTCCCGGTTTGAGACACGAACTGAGACTAAAGGGTGCGATGCCCTTTAGTCCCGGTTTGTGTTTCAAACCGGGACTAAATATTAGACCTTTAGTCCCGGTTTGAGACACGAACCAGGACTAAAGGGTGCGATGCCCTTTAGTCCCGGTTTGTGTCTCAAACCGGGACTAAAGGTCCAATTTTCAAACTCTACCCCCCAAGTGGATCGCCTTTTTTGTTTTGAACAAATCAAAAGAAAATGATAAAAACTTCAAAAAATAAAATCCTTCGAGAGGTAGTTATATTACTACATCTACTAGTTAGGAAAATTTAAAAACTTAAATTTGGACATGTTTTGCAAAAAATGTAGGGAAAATGTAAAACGGCTATAACTTCTGCATACGATGTCGGAAAAAAACGTATAATATATCAAAATGTTCAGAACGAAAATCCACATCCGATGGAAACTGCCTATGGCCTGTTTGCAAATTTTTAGAATCCTCAAATTCTAAAAGGAAAAAAAGTTATGCTCAAATTTCAGGTTTTTTTGAATTTTTGTTAAATCTGGTCAAACTACTTATTCAAGAAGTATTAGTGTTACTAAATAATTATTCAAGAATATTAGTGTTACTAAATAATTATTTCAGTTTTTTTGAATTTTGGTCAACTATGGTCAAACTGTGGTCAAACTACTTATTCAAGAAATATTAGTGTTACTGAATAATTATTGATTTTTAGAACAATAGTTTCAAACTCAAACAGTGAAATGTGTGACTTCATGCTCAAGCTAAATTCCTGAGGGTTAATAGGATTGACATCTTAGTATTGTCAGTAAAACAACAAGTGCAGACTTGGAAACGAGGGAGAATAGAACCCGGAAGTTAAGAGTGCTCAGGATGGAGTAGTGAGAGGATGGGTGATCGTTCGGGAAGTTAGATGATTTGGAATGATGAGGGGTGATTAGAGATTAGAGGTTAATATAATTCAGAAATTTGAAATTCAAAAAAAAATCAAAAAAAATTTCAAAAAAAATCATAAAATTTCCTTTAGTACCGGTTGGTGTTACCAACCGGGACTAAAGGTGGACCTCCAGGCAGCGGCCACGTGGAGAGCCTTTAGTCCCGGTTCTAGTTAGAACCAGGACTAAAGGGGGAGGCTTTAGTACCGACCCTTTAGTCCCGGTTCCAGAACCGGGACTAAAAGGCCCTTATGAACCGGGACTAAAGGTCCTTTTTCTACTAGTGTTGTATCACCACTGATGTGCATGGGCGTTGGATTAATATTCATCCTCTCTCTCTCTCTCAGCAAGATACTCATAGTTATTTTTTACCATTGTCACCTCACGAAAGGGTCGATCAGTTACACCTTACACGAAATCACCTGAAACAATGTACATGTGATGTATTATTTGGCACCTAATCCGCCAAATTTGTTCGCTCTATTAATTCCTTTTCTTTCCTTCCCAAGGCACAACCAACTTTATTCTCTCTATTAATTTCTTTCCTTCTTAAGGGCACATCAAATTTTATTTTATTCTTTCTTTAAATTCCTTTCCTTCCCTAGTTTTATTCCTTCTTTTCAATCCTTTCCTTTCTCCTTATACGTATTTTGATTCCTGGTCTAGCATATTGAGTTGATTGTTACCTAATAACTTGAAGACGTATATAAATTGATGAGGTTGGACGTAAAAGGGCGATGTGGTACTATTCAATAGACAAACTTACGGTACAAAATCAGCACAAGACGATCTAGATCAGTTGGCGGTTGGTGGAGGTCCTTTATTGGAGGTTGTGAGTTCAATTCCTTATACCAGCAAATATTTTTGCCTCCCCATCTTGGACTTCTATTGGGCTGCCTGACACGACCTAGATGGGCCGGCCACAGGCGTGGCGTTAAAATCGACAAAAAATCATGTGAGGCCAACGACGGAGGGACGGAAAATTAGTACCACCTCGGATAGTAAAAAAATTCAAAAAATATAATATGGGGTGAACGGATGAAAAAATTGGAGAAACGCACTTTGCTTTATTAGTAGGTATAGACTCCTGCGAATTCTTTGATCCTCTATTCGGCTTTTCTCCCCGAATGCCCAACAGAGCATCAGGGGCTACTGTCTATGCGGTAATATTATTTGAACATTCTTTACTTACCTCAAAGCCTGTTAAAAGGCTTGTACAAGCTTCAGTCAGTCCGCTCTTGGCGGACTGAACCTTCTGGATCACCTCACTCATAATAGTGTGGTGCCCCTCGTCGATGGAGGCACCTTGGAGCGCCTCCAACATATTGTCCGGCGCCTCCGGTTGGACGGAGGTCACCGGCACGGTAGGTTTGCTCCTCTTGGAAGGAGGTCGCCCGCCGGACTCTAGAACCTTTGAAGATTCTGGAGCTATGTCCGGCCTTAAGCCGGACTTGGAGCCCTGGGGGTTTCCTCCCCTTTACTCCTGGAGTCCGGGAGGTCGCCTTGCGGCGCCTCCAGGACCACCTCCTCCCTGCTTGGAACCTGTTGGGACAGCACTTCGGTGTCGCCAGTAGGGCGGGGGGAGGAAGCCGTCGGAAGCGAGTTCACCTCCGACGAGCCCAGTGAGCCGCTCGATGACGCGTCGAGCCGGTCTTTGGGTGGGCTGCATAAACACATTCGACATAAGGGAAAGCTGTGCAATAAACAAATACTATGAGTCACTCCGGTATCCGGATACTTACGATTTCGCCAGGGGCTTGGCCCTGGGCTGCCACTCCTCTTCATCATCGTCGGCGTCGGTGGAGCAGTCTGGAGGAAGGGTTTTACCCTTCTTGGACCCTCCGGCCTCCTCAGAGAGGGCGGCCTTCCTTTTCTTCTCTCCTCCCGCTGGAGGGGGAGAGCTCTCTTCTTCTTCCTCCTCGTCTTCACGAGAGGAAGGCGCTCCGAGACCGTCGGATGACGAATCCGACACCTCCTAGCGCCGGGCACTCTTTCGAGTCCCCGTGGCCCTTTTCGTGGCCTTCTTCTCCGGCACCACATAGGGCGCCGGAACCAGCAGCTTCGCCAAGCGAGCGTCCGCTAGGCCTTCGGGCAGAGGAGCCGGACAGATCGTCGCCACCCAATCCTATCAAAGATAAGGGAACTCAGATCCCGCATAGAGTCAAACTATGAAAAACTGATACCCTGCAAAGGAACAAAAGCAGCTTACCGCATGAGCGTGATGCTGAGTACTGAATTCGCGATCCTCGGCAGCGGATGCGGGAGCCTCGGCGCCCTTGAAAAGCATCCTCCAGGCATCTTCGTACGTCGTGTCGAAGAGCCTGTTTAGAGTTTGATGCTGCGCCGGGTCGAACTCCCATAGATTGAAGGCCCGTCGTTGACACAGGAGGATCAGGCGGATGAGCATAACCTGGACCATGTTGACAAGCTTGAGCTTCTTGTCCACCAGGGTTTGGATGCATGTTTGGAGTCCGGTCAGCTCTCCTTTTTTACCCCACGACAGGCCGGTCTCCTTCCAGGAGGTGAGCCACGTAGGGGGTCCGGACCGAAACTCGGGGGCTGCGACCCATTCGGGGTCGCACGGCTCGGTGATGTAAAACCACCCCGATTGCCACCCCTTCAGGGTCTCCACAAAGGAGCCCTCGAGCCACAGGACGTTGGCCATCTTGCCAACCATGGCACCGCCGCACTCCGCCTGGCTGCCGCGCACCACCTTCGGCTTGACGTTGAAGGTCTTTAGCCATAAGCCGAAATGAGGGCGGATGCGGAGGAAAGCCTCGCACACGACGATAAATGCCGAGATGTTGAGGACGAAGTTCGGGGCCAGACCGTGGAAATCCAGGCCGTAGTAGAACATGAGCCCCCGGACAAATGGATGCAGAGGGAAGCCCAGTCCGCGGAGGAAATGGGGGAGAAATACCACCCTCTCATGGGGCCTAGGAGTGGGGATGAGCTGCCCCTTCTCGGGGAGTCGGTGCGCGATGTCGCTGGCCAGATATCCGGCCTTCCTCAGCTTTTTTATGTGTCCCTCCGTGACGGAGGAGACCATCCACTTGCCTCCCGCTCCGGACATGATTGGAGAAGGTCGAGGTGGCAGTGCGGACTTGGGCGCTGGAGCTCGAGTGCGCAAGAATGGATAGGCAGAGGAGGAAGAAGGCATGGGTGAAAAGGTGGATCCTTATCCCCTTATATGGGTGGACGCGGTTATGTGTCCCCACCAGCCTGGTAAAACTTGCTTATCTCCAAGCGCCGTAATCAAAGGCGCGGTTGGGTTACCCATGCCCGTATTGATGAGAATCCCGAAATGAGGGGACACGATCTCTGCTTCAACAATACGTGCCAAGGAAACCGCCTCACACAACGCGCTGAGGTGGGATAATTAAACGACTCGGATAAAGGCTTGGCCGTGGCGTGTCGCGCCACGGAATACGTCAGCAGATTAGATTTGTGTTAATATTATTATTCTCTCTATGGCAATATGTGGAAACTTATTTTGCAGAACTGGACACTATCTTTGTGTTCAGAATCTTCTATGAAGTACTTGGAGGAGGAACCTGCCTTGCAATGCCAAAGACAATTTGCGCGCCGGACTCGTCGTCATTGAAGCCTGGTTCGGGGGCTACTCAGGGAGTCCTGGATTAGGGGGTGTTCGGATAGCCGAACTATACCTTCAGCCAGACTCCCGGACTATGAAGATATAAGATTGAAGACTCCGTCCCGTGTCCGGAAGGGACTTTCCTTGGCGTGGAAGGCAAGCTTGGCGATACGGATGTTCAGATCTCCTACCATTGTAACCGACTTTATGTAACCCTAACCCTCTCCGGTGTCTATATAAACCGGAGGGTTCTAGTCCGTAGGACAACATACACATCAACAATCATACCATAGGCTAGCTTCTAGGGTTTAGCCTCTCTGATCTCGTGGTAGATCAACTCTTGTAATACCCATATCATCAATATTAATCAAGCAGGACGTAGGGTTTTACCTCCATCGAGAGGGCCCGAACCTGGGTAAAACTTCGTGTCCCCTGCCTCCTGTTACCATCCGGCCTAGACACACAGTTCGGGACTCCCTACCCGAGATCCGTCAGTTTTGACACCGACAGAGTGTCTCCCTGAATGATAATCTGTTTGTGATCTTCGGATCTTTGATATTGCACTCTTTTCCTTTATAAGTTTTCCTAAATGGTTTGTTATGGAAGGTTTTTAATGAGACAATAGTAATGCAAGCATTGTGATATGTCAGTTTCTCCTTATTTTTCTATTGGGTTTTCAGGAGTTTTTGATGGCATATTGTATATACCTCCTCATATTTTTACTATAAGGTTTTTGGAGGAGACTCATCATGATGATGATGATCAAGATGTTGATGATGATGTTTACAAGAATAATTGAAGCAGAGATTAGAGGAAGTGTTAGGATTAATTAATTAGTTTAATTAATGGAAATGTCTGTTTAGCAAACCGACATGCGGTTTTCTCTCCCGATGGGTCACGCCCTATTGTAACGGACACACCCGTCGATCCATCTCTTGTAAACGTTCCGTCCGTGCGACGCACCCCTTCCAGGGGTATATATTTGTACATGATCGCAATCAATAGAGATCAATGATTACTGTTCATTCTTTACAATACCAACCAAGGCCCTCGAGGTTTGGAGTGAAATCTCAGCTCAGAAGATACTACAACTCCAACCTTCCATCTTTGGCGATACATGTACGAGACATAATTGTACAAAATCAATAAGTGCCGAACTTGCCTCGGTTTCTCTCCTGACGCCGAACAATGGTCTGCGCCGTCAATCGTCGTGATACGATTATTGGAGCACGGGGGTGCCACGTAGGACAGTGACTGCAGTTCACTGTAACGGCCGCTCGCCACGAACCCCTCCCTTCCACTTTCCCCTAGTTGGTCTCCTAGATCCCCATTCCAGCGAAAGACGGAGGTGGACCAGAGATGGACAAGGCCGTGCGGCTCGCGGCCGAATTGCTCCTTACCGGGGATGTCACGGGAGGTGGGGGCATTGAGGAAGAGACCGCGGTGGGAGGCGGAGGTCGGCGAGGAGCCACGAGGCGATTCATCAGCGGTGAGGGAGGCGGAGCTCGACCAAGAGGCGGACGAGGTTGTGCAATGTGAGTCTCGTGGCCGAGCTGCTAGTCGCCGGGGACGTCAGCGTCTTCATGCGCTGTGCCGTTGGGGAGCTGGTCTCGGGGAGGCGGAGGTTGACGACGAGCCTCCGCGCTTCACCATCGGCATGAGGCGGAGTTCAATCAGGAGGTGGATGAGGCCCCGCGGCTCGCAGCCGAGCTGCTTGTCGACGCGGACGCCGTCTTCTTCGTGCATGGTGCCAATGGGGAACTGCTCGTTGGAATTCGTCACAGGCCCAGGTATTCCGCTGCCTCCCAGTATCTGCATGAGCTGCCTCATGCGCCATGGGCCATGGCCGCCGGCTCGAGCTCTCCTGCTGGCCTGGGACGAGCACGGACCCGCATGGTTTCAACCTTGCAAATGAAGCACACTCACGATGTTCACATATCTTGCCACCGGCCTTCAATTTATCGTCGATGCAAAGCTGGGTATGCTCTTTTTTCGTATACTGTTGCATCAGTCGGCTGGCAGAGGATATCCATCCATCCATGTCCTTCTCTTTAGTATACAGCCACCATTTTTATTTAGATATCTTACAATGTTTTGTTGTACCGTATAGCGCAGGAGGAAAACACACTGCAACACCACCTGGATTTCTGGTTGTATGCAGCCATCATTTTGATTAATTTGCCATCAACCAGATTTTTTTGCCATCTACCATGTTTTTTGTAGAGGATGGCAAGTAGTATTATGCAATATGGCAAATCATTGTTTGTTTGCAGCATGGCAACTCCACATAAACTAGCGTGTGCAACCAAGCATGTCACTATTATAGCTAAAAACCAAAAGATTACAACATGGCAAGTAGTGCTGATTTTTACCATCAACCATGTTTGTTGTAGAGCAATATTAATCACCGTGTTTGCATCATGGCAAATCTATACAAATCAGTGTCTCCCCGCGATGTGCTTATTCCAACATCATGCCAAGTTGTTATCAGGAAATTTTCCATGGCAAGAAATTGTAGATAGAGACAATAATTCTAAGTTGTTACCAAAAATTTTCATGACAAATTGTTGAGAAAAAATAATTCCAAGTTGTTATCAGAAAAGTTGCCATGGAAAATTGTAGAGAGACAAATAATTCCAAGTTTTTATCAAAAAGTTGCCATGGCAACTTTGTAGAGTGAAAAAAAGTTAGTTGTTATCAAAAAGTTGCCATGGCAAATTGTAGAGATAAATAATTCTAAGTTAGTTATCAAAAAAGTCTCCATGGCAACTTAAGATGTTAAAAAACATGGCAAAGTTATAGATGTTCAAAAACATGGCAAACTTTACTATGTGCAAAAACGTGCCAAACTTCTTTCAATTAAGTTTTTTCAAAAACATGGCAAACTTCTTTAATTAACATGTTCAAAAACATGCAAACTTGCCATGGCAAAGTCATAGATGTTAGAAAACATGGCAAACTTGCCATGGCAACTTAGACGTTCAAAAACATGCCAAACTTCTTTCAACTAAGTTTGTTAAAAAACATGGCAAACTTCTTTAATTAACATGTTCAAAAACATGCAAACTTGCCATGGCAAAGTTATAGATGTTCGAAAACATGGCAAACTTGCCATGGCAACTTAAGATGTTCAAAAACATAGCAAACTTAAATATGTTAAAAAACATGGCAAACTTATAGATGTTCAAAAACATGGCAAATTAACTTGTTCAAAAAAAACGACAACTTAACTTGTTTCAAAAACATGGCAAACTTAAGATGTTTTTGGCAAATGTATTAATGGGGGCATGGTGATTGTATTTCATGAGGCATGGCAAAAATAGTTTTATTCACAGCGAAAAGTGGAATTTTTCTATGTTTTTCCTGCCATGGAAACTTAATTTGTAATGACATGGAAAATCTTTTCTTTATTTTTTACGTGGCAAATTTATTGTATAAAGCACGGAATTTTTATTTTAAAATATAATGGCAAATTTATGTTTCCAGAACATGACAAATTTTAATATGTAGCATGGCCTATACTTGTGTAGCCATGGCAACTTTTTACTTATTTCCAAGGCAAAATTACTCCATTGTTGCCATGGCAAAATTTTATCATTTATTCCTGGCTTACTTTTAATGGCATGGGAAATTTTAATTTACTTTTTGCCATGGCAAATTTATTGTAAAGAGCATGGCAATTTTTATTTAAATATGATTGCAAATTTACATTTTATGGAACCTGGAAAATTTTACTATGTGGCATGGTAAATATACTTGTGTTCACATGGCAATTTTTAATTTATTTTCCATGGCAATATTTAATCCATTTTGTCCATGGCAAAATTTACTCCATTTTTGCCATGGCAAAAATACTGTTTATTCACATGGCAAATTGTAGTTTAATCTTCCATCACAAGTTTTTCTGCTTTTTACAATTGTGTATTGAAAGATGGCAAAGTTAAGATTTTCTGATCCATTGACATGGCATCGCTTAGAATTATTTTATACATGCCCAATGGTAATTTTTTTAGAAATATTTCTGTGTTCTATCCTATATGTCCATTTTTGTGCTTTTTTGTTATATCATGACATGCATTCCACATGCAGTTTTAATGAAGTGTTTATGAGCATCATGGCAAATCATGTAAATTTCTATAATATACCTTTTTTCATGATTACACTACAAAAAAAAAGACACATCCATGACATTTTGGGCCAAAAGAAATTTTTTTCTGTCATACATATGACACTTCTATGACGATAATTGTGACAAAACCCGGTATCATCATAGATGTGGTGGGCTCCTACTTCTATGACAAAAAATCATGACAGAAAATGGGCTTCTCATCCTGAACGGGCCGGAGATGCAGCTACATGACATTCTTTGGGCTGTCCATGACGGAAAAAACCGTGGTAGAAGTGAGGGCGAGGAAAATTTCGGGGAGTTCCCGGTTACGGTGGGAGGTCGGGGGCCGAGCGATGCGCGTTTCTCTCGTACATGTACGCGCGTGTGTGCGAGGCGTTGGCTCTAACAGAACCCGAGCGAGGCGTTGGGCTCTAACTGAACCCAAGCGAATGCACTGCAGGCTACACGTAACTGAACCCGAGCGATCGATCGATGGCTGTTAACTGAACCCGATCGAGCGATTCCTTCGCTACTGGTGCTAACTGAAGCCGGTCAATTGGATGAACAGTGAGCGTTGAGGGGGGGAGGGGTTGGATGAACAGTGAGCGGTGGCGTTTCCTCTGGATGAACAGGACCCCGTGGTGTGGTGGAGGGCTGGATGAATAGTAGACAATGGAGGGGTGCCCGTGGAGGGGTGGTTGAACAGGACCCCATGGTGTGGAGGGCTGGATGAACAGTAGACGGTGGAGGGGTGGTTGAACAGTAGCCGGTGGAGTAGCGTGCGGTGGAGGCTGGATGAACAGGAGCCCGTGGAGGCTGGAGGAGGTCAACGGTGGAGATGAACAGTACCCCGTGGAGTCCCGTTTTGCGGTATGCTACACCCCTCCCGATGAACAGGACCCCCGTTTCGATCGTAGGAGGTCTGTTTCGTCCGTTTTGCGGTACGCCACACCCCTCCCGATCAACAGGACCCCCGTTTTGACCGTAGGAGGACCGTTTCATCCTTTTTACGGTACGCCACACCCCCCCGATGAACAGGATCCCGTTTCGAACGTGGCCGGTCGAACACAAGGCCGTTTCCTCCGTTCTGCGGTACGCCAGGCCTCGTTTCCATCGCCTATTCCGTCCAAGCCCTCCTGATGAATACGACCACACATTTCGTTCCGACCCAGCTGGTTGGCTCCCACGCGTTCCGTTGCCTCCCGATGAACACGCGCATTCCGTTGCCTCCCCATGAACACGACGCATTCCGTTGCCTCCCCATCAATACGACGACGACGCTTGATACGTCTCCAACGTATCTATAATTTTGATTGCTCCATGCTATATTACCTACTGTTTTGGACTATATTGGGCTTTATTTTCCACATTTATATTATTTTTGGGACTAACCTATTAACTGGAGGCCCAGCCCAGAATTGCTGTTTTTTGCCTATTTCAGTGTTTCGGATAAACGGAATATCAAACGGAGTCCAAACGGAATAAAATCTTCGGGAACGTGATTTTCTCACCGAACGTGATCCAGGAGACTTGGACCCTGCTCCAAGGAACAAAACAGGCGGTCACGAGGGTGGGGGGCGCGCCCCCCCTAGGGCGTGCCCCCTGCCTCGTGGGCCCCTCGTTGCTCCTCCGGCGTACTTCTTCCTCCTATATATACACACGTACCCCAAACGATCAGAACAGGAGCCAAAAACCTAATTCCACCGCCACAACTTTCTGTATCCACGAGATCCCATCTTGGGGCCTGTTCCGGAGCTCCGACGGAAGAGGGCCGTCACCACGGAGGGCTTCTACATCATCATAGCCTCTCCGATGATGTGTGAGTAGTTTACCTCAGACCTTCGGGTCCATAGTTAGTAGCTAGATGGCTTCTTTTCTCTTTTTGAATCTCAATACAAAGTTCTCCCCCTCTCTTGTGGAGATCTATTCGATGTAATCTTCTTTTTGCGGTGTGTTTGTTGAGACCGATGAATTGTGGGTTTATGATCAAGTCTATCTATGAATAATATTTGAATCTTCTCTGAATTCTTTTATGTATGATTGGTTATCTTTGCAAGTCTCTTCGAATTATCCGTTTGGTTTGGCCAACTAGATTGGTAGTTCTTGCCATGGGAGAAGTGCTTAGCTTTGGGTTCGATCTTGCGATGTCCTTACCCAGTGACAGAAGGGGCAGCAAGGCACGTATTGTATCGTTGCCATCGAGGATAACAAGATGGGGTTTATTTCATATTGCATTAATTTATCTCTCTACATCATGTCATCTTGCTTAAGGCGTTACTCTATTTTTAACTTAATACTCTAGATGCATACTAGATAGCGGTCGATGAGTGGAGTAATAGTAGTAGATGCAGAATCGTTTCGATCTACTTGTCACGGACGTGATGCCTATATACATGATCATGCCTAGATATTCTCATAACTATGCTCAATTCTGTCAATTGCTCAACAGTAATTTGTTCACCCACCGTAGAATACTTATGCTCTTGAGAGAAGCCACTAGTGAAACCTATGGCCCCCGGGTCTATTCTCATCATATCAATCTCCATCACTTTAATCTTGCTTTGCTTTTTTACTTTGCATCTTTATACCAAAAATACCAAAAATATTATATCTATCAGATCTCACTCTCGTAAGTAACCTTGAAGGGATTGACAACCCCTAATCTCGTTGGTTGTGAGTAGCTATCGCTTTGTGCAGGTACGAGGGACTTTAGCATGGCCTCCTACTGGATTGATACCTTGGTTCTTAAAAACTAAGGGAAATACTTACGCTACTCTGCTGCATCATCGCTTCCTCTTTGGGGAAAACCAACGCAAGCTCATGACGTAGCAAGAAGGATTTCTGGCGCCGTTGCCGGGGAGTCTACGCAAAAAGTCAACATACCAAGTACCCATCACAATCCCTATCTCTCGCATTACATTATTTGCCATTTGCCTCTCGTTTTCCTCTCCCCCCAATTCACCCTTGCCGTTTTATTCGCCCTCTCTCTCTCTCTATCCTCCCTCTCTATTTGCCTCTTTTGCCTGTTTGCTTTTGATTGCTCGTGTGTTAGATTGCTTGTTTGTCGCGATGGCTCAAGATACTACCAAAATGTGTGACTTCACCAATACCAATAATAATGATTTCCTTAGCACTCCGATTGCTCCTCTTACAGATGCTGAATCTTGTGAAATTAATACTTCTTTGTTGAATCTTGTTATGAAAGATCAATTCGCCGGCCTTCCTAGTGAAGATGCCGCTACCCATCTGAATAGCTTCGTTGATTTATGTGTTATGCAAAAGAAAAAAGATGTCAATAATGATGTCGTTAAATTGAAGCTATTTCCTTTTTCGCTTAGAGATCGTGCTAAAGCTTGGTTTTCGTCTTTGCCTAAGAATAGTATTGATTCATGGAACAAGTGCAAAGATGCTTTTATCTCTAAGTATTTTCCTCCCGCTAAGATCATCTCTCTTAGAAACGATATTATGAACTTTAAACAACTTGATCATGAACATGTTGCACAAGCTTGGGAGAGAATGAAATTAATGATACGTAATTGCCCTACTCATGGTTTGAATTTGTGGATGATCATACAAAAGTTTTATGCCGGATTGAATTTTGCTTCTAGAAATCTTTTAGATTCGGCCGCGGGAGGCACTTTTATGGAAATCACTTTAGGAGATGCTACTAAACTCCTAGATAATATTATGGTTAATTATTCTCAACTAGTCGTCTACCCGTGCGTTGCACGGCCTAGTTAATTATAATATTCCACTCGAATATATATTATTATCATATCACAATGTGTTTTATGAAATCAGATATGAATAGCCCATCTACAGAATCCTCGAGGATTTCAAACATGACATTTCGTAGGAATGTACTTTAAGAAATGATTTATTGGCTGCAACCCACAGCTAAAAATACTTTGTGGTGAGGTAACGTGATATATGTTCTTAAATATGAGGAAAGAAAACATGAGTCAGTGACAATTAATATGGATCGGAGTGAGTATTATTTGTCTCATTTCAGTAATATGCAAAGTCGCCTAATTATTGCCTACTTGCTTAGATCTTATCATATGGCGAACCTTGCAAATTCTTATGTTTTCCATAATTATAAACGATCGTTTCCCTTGCAAACTCAACCTAGGAAAAAAATCTCATATAATTCGTATGGTTGATACTTCAAAAGATACTTCAAATTATCTGGGTAAGGAAGAACAATTAGTAATTCTAGAACATACCTTATTCAAGTGTGATTATAAGAAACTAAGAATTGATACATGGGGCCGGTTTTTGCCTTGTAGGGTAATGCCACAACTTCTAGAAAGATTATGTTGAACATTATGGCAAACAAAGTTACATATAGCAATTTGCACCAGATGCACCTGAATCACATATTCGTCTATGTGTAAAACTTAAATTTGGAAAGTAGATACTCATTCTATTCTTTCTAGTATATATGAATAACATTGATGAAGGACGAAAGTTACAAATTTACTTCCATGTTGGGCCGGGATGAGTGCCCCGGATTTTCTTTTTATATAAGTTTCTCTTGTTTGCTTGGTTATATAGAGAGAACTGTAACACTCTAGAATCATTCCATTACCATTTTCTGCGGCAGCCCATAATGTAAAACTTCTCATTACATGTCTTTGCAAACTTACAGTTGGACGTACATGTGCCTTTACAGACCTACACAAGTCTTGACCTGTGTGTGTGAACGGTGCTGCTGCGGGCGTTGATTGATCGACGCTGGTGGCTCCGGCGAACATCCAACCATAGATCACTGGTTTGTGAATGAATTTAATAATTTATATCGAAGGGACGTGTGAGATTTCCTTACGGAGAATACAACAAAAAGATTAAAAAAGACAAGAGATTGGAAGTACTGAACAACAATTGATCTAACAAAAGTGCTTTATTATATTATATAGGCTCCACATGCTGTCAAAGAGATGAAGCCACCAGATTGATGTGTTAAACCAGCAACATCACAAACTATACTACTTGAGACAATCGTTATCAGGCACAATGAGCTGTATGACGAAGCCTCACAAACAACAAGAAATTCATACCTGTTTAATACTTGCAGCGTAAAACATGAGCACCGCTTAGCTCTAATTAAGTTCAAACAAAATTGAGAACCAAACAACTGAATTTTAATGGATTAAGGCATCATCTCAAGTTCTCAACATGTCACACGAAAAGAGAAGCAATCCTTTGAACTCTAATGCCCAGGACACATAACGTCTTCTATCCAAACGACTTCAGTAAGGTACCATATGCCAATTTACTATCAATGAAATATAAATTGCATAATCTATCGTTCTCATTTTTTAAAGTCACAAAGCTAGAAGAGGAAATTTACAAAAGGAAGCTTCTTATCTTACTAACCTAGTGTGGACGATGGTGTTATTTGTTAAGCAAGGGAAATCTGGACAATGATCACATGCTCAGAATTTGCTCAATAATGTTGGAGCAACCATCCTACTGCCTCTTCCTCAGCTCTCGACCATACGAACTGGATATACAGTGGAACGGGCGAACAACATAAACATCCATTCGGAGCCTTATGAAGCATCTCACAACTGGTCAAACAACCAAATGCACCTGGGCATCTCGCTGAACAACTGACTCTTGTCCATCTATGCGAAATCCAATACATGGCACATGGCAGAACAATCCTGGAAGCAAAGAAACCAAATATTGGTTTGAGGCCAAATAGAAAAGTGATTATAAAGTTTAGGGGATAGAATATGATGAGAAGAACAACTCGTTGGTATTCACAGTGCACGCCAATTAAATATATAATGTGTCCTCCACGGTAATCAATACCTAAAAAGGAAAAGACGAAGCAAAGTTATAAATATCTAGAGATTACATGCCTTGCTCAGAGGGATCAAAAGAAATCGAAGGGCCTGTTGAAAGAGCGACATATGTAGCTGTGTGGCTTTGCGCTGTTTATCAGTCTATGAGCATAACGTCTTGCATCTGGCCTTCAAAACCACTATCCCATGTGCCAAGGAGTAGCACCATCACCCATGCTCCCAGGTACGTGCAAGAACCCTAGTCAAGAAAACCTCCACCCCATATGCGGCTGGGACAGCGGTCTCCTGATCAAGAACGTGGCAGAAGAAGAGGTGCAGGTCAGGCTGGGATCTGTCCAGCAACGACGCCATGCTCAGGGACGATGGTCTCCTAGATCGAGAATGTGGCAGAATTAGAGGTGCAGGTGAGGCTGGGATCCATCCGGCAACGATGCCATTTTGCAGATCGGCCATAGTGCTTCATGTGGTGGAGATCGTCGGCGAGATTCTGTCGTGCCGTCATCATCGATCGAGCGACCGGCGGCCTCGAGGATAGATACAATCGGCCGTCCTTCAGCATGGAACGGTGGTGACGATCAGATTTGCTTCTGCATGGGAAAGGAGCGGTGGGTCGAGGTGGGGTGACGTGCGGGGAAAAGACAAAGAGAACCGGCGGTGGCGACGTGAATTTGTTGCCCAGATTGAGAGGGATACATGGCGTAAAATCCGCTTCAGGTTCTTTTGTCACAGGAAGAGGAAAAGAGGTCACGGGGGTGTTCTAGTTTCAATATTTTTATTGATGGAAGACCTGCACATGATGGCTCCTTTCTTTTTTGCGAGGCACATGACGGCACCTTCCAACTCCTTGTACGGTCACGTGCGATTCTATGGATCAACTTTTTTTTCTTTTTCTTGCATTAGATCTAAACTACTTCATGCGATTCTATGGTTATCTTTTTTCCTTTTCTAGTTTAGTAATTGATAGAATATGTGGGTTAATCTACACCGTAACAACTCGGTCCCACCAGATGAACGGTTCGTAAAATCTAATTAATGCGATTCTATGGTTATTTTTTTCCTTTTCTAGTTTAGTAATTGATAGAATATGTGGGTTAATCTACACCGTAATAACTCGGTCCCACCAGATGAACGGTTATTTTTCTTCCTTTTCTAGTTTAGTAATTGATAGAATATGTGGGTTAATCTACACCGTAATAACTCGGTCCCACCAGATGAACGGCTCGTAAAATCTAATTAACGTGGTAATTTCTTGAGAGTTTGTAATTAGTATAGGTATAAATAGATAGATGGCATACTGAAAGATCTTCTAATAAAAAGTGCATGCGATAAAAGAAATTAATGTGTTGAGTGGAAAGATGGATAAACTTATGAAATTATTTGCTACTAAGAGTGTTTCTTATGATCCTAATGATATGCCTTTGTCTACTTTGATTGAGAATAACAATGAATCTATGGATGTGAATTTTGTTGGTAGGAATAATTTTGGTAACAACGCTTATAGAGGGAATTTTAATCCTAGGCCATATCCTAATAATCCTTCTAATAATTATGGGAATTCCTACAACAACTCTTATGGAAATTATAATAATATGCCCTCTGAATTTGAGACTAGTGCTAAAGAGTTTATGAATTCACAAAAGAATTTTAATGCTTTGCTTGAAGAAAAATTGCTTAAAGTTGATGATTTGGCTAGAAACGTTGATAGAATTTCTCTTGAGGTTGATTCTTTAAAGCTTAGATCTATTCCTCCTAAGCATGATATCAATGAGTCTCTCAAAGCCATGAGAATTTCCATTGATGAGTGCAAGGAAAGAACCGCTAGGATGCGTGCTTCCAAAGATGCCTTTATTAAAGCGTGTTCTTCCAATACCTATGAAAATCAAGATGAAGATCTAAAAGTTATTGATGTGTCTCCTATTAAATCTTTATTTTTCAATATGAATCTTGATGAAACTGAATATGATCTTCCTTTACCTAGAAGGCGTTCTAAAAATTCGGAGTATTTAGATCTTAATGATGAAATTGATGAAAGTGGGATTGAAAAAAATAAAAATCTAGATGTTGCTAAACCCACTATATTGGATTTCAAGAAATTTAATTATGAAATTTGCTCTTTAATTGATTTTATTTCCTTGTTGCAATCCGTGCTAAATTCTCCCCATGCTTATAGTCAAAATAAAGCCTTCACCGAATATATTGTTGATGCCTTGATGCAATCTTATGAAGAAAAACTTGAGTTGAAAGTTTCTATCCCTAGAAAACTCTATGATGAGTGGGAACCAACTATTAAAATTAAAATTAAAGATCATGAGTTTTATGCTTTGTGTGATTTGGGTGCTAGTGTCTCTACTATTCCCAAAACTTTGTGTGATTTGCTAGATTTCCGTAATTTTGATGATTGCTCTCTAAACTTGCATCTTGCGGATTCCACTATTAAGAAACCTATGTGAAGGATTAATGATGTTCTTATTGTTGCAAATAGGAATTATGTGCCTGTAGATTTCATTGTTCTTTATATAGATTGCAATCCTTCTTGCCCTATTATTCTTGGTAGACCTTTCCTTAGAACGGTTGGTGTGATTATTGATATGAGGGAAGGGAATATTAGATTTCAATTTCCATTAAAAAAGGGCATGGAACACTTTCCAGGAAAGAAAATAAAATTACCATATGAAACTATCATGAGAGCCACTTATGGATTGCCTACCAAAGATGGCAATACCTAGACTTATCCTCACTTTTATGCCTAGCTGGGGGCGTTAAACGATAGCGCTTGTTGGGAGGCAACCCAATTTTATTTTTATTCCTTGCATTTTGCTCCTGCTTAGTAATAAATAAATTATTTAGCCTCTGTTTTGGTTGTGTTTTTTGTGTTTAATTAGTGTTTGTGCCAAGTAGAACCGTTGAGAAGACTTGGGGAAAGTCTTGTTGAACTTGCTGAAAAAAACAGAAACTTTAGCGCTCACGAGAACTGCTGTCATTTTTATTTGAAGAGTGATATTTAGTTAATTCTTTTTGAAGATGATTAATAGATAAATTCCTCACGTCCAGCAATTTATTTTAGAATTTTTGGGGTTCCATATCTTGCGCTAGCTACAGATTACTACAGACTGTTCTGTTTTTGACAGATTCTGTTTTTCGTGTGTTGTTTGCTTATTTTGATGAATCTATGTCTAGTAAAATAGTTTATAATCCATAGAGAAGTTGGAATACAGTAGGTTTAACAAAAATATCAATAAAGAATGAGTTCATTACAGTACCTTGAAGTGGTCTTTTGTTTTCTTTCGCTAACGGAGCTCACGAGTTTTCTATTTTGAGTTTTGTGTTGTGAAGTTTTCAAGTTTTGCGTGAATTCTTTTGATGGATCATGGAACAAGGAGTAGAAAGAGCCTAAGCTTTGGGATGCCCATGGCACCCCCAATATAATCCAAGGACACCAAGAAGTCATCCCCTCTTTCGTCCACTTCCATCGGTAATTTACCTTGGAGATATATTTTTATTCACCAACATGATATGTGTTTTGCTTGGAGCGTCTTGTATTATTTGTGTCTTTGTGTCTTAGTATGCCACAATCATCCTTGATGTACACACCTTTTGAGAGAGCCATACATGAATTAAAATTTGATAGAATACTCTATGTGCTTCACTTATATCTTTTGAGCTAGATAATTTTGCTCTATGTGCTTCACTTATATCTTTTTAAGCTAAGTAGTTTTGCTCTATGTGCTTCACTTATATCTTTTGAGCTAGATAATTTTGCTCTATGTGCTTCACTTAGATCTTTTAGAGCATGGTGGTGGATTTGTTTTAAAGAAACTAACGATCTCTCATGCTTCACTTAAATTATTTTGAGAGTCTCTTAATAGCATGGTAATTTTATTAATAATAATATGCTTGGTATTCAAGATTTGTGAAACTTTCTTTTGAGTGTGTTGAATAATAAGAAAAGATTGAAGCATGATAATTGTTTTGAGATATGGAGGTGATAATATTAAAGTCATGCTAGTTGAGTAGTTGTGAATTTAAAGAATACTTGTGTTGAGGTTTGTGATTCCCGTAGCATGCACGTATGGTGAACCGTTATGTAACGAAGTCGGAGCATGATTTATTTATTGATTGTCTTCCTTATGAGTGGCGGTCGGGGACGAGCGATGGTCTTTTCCTACCAATCTATCCCCCTAGGAGCATGTGCGTAATACTTTGCTTTGATAACTTCTAGATTTTTGCAATAAGTATATGAGTTCTTTATGACTAATGTTGAGTCCATGGATTATACGCACTCTCACCCTTCCACCTTTGCTAGCCTCTCTAATACCGCGCACCTTTCGCCGGTATCATACACCTACCATATACCTTCCTCAAAACAGCCACCATACCTACCTATTATGGCATTTCCATAGCCATTCCGAGATATATTGCCATGCAACTTTCCACCATCTAGTTCATCATGACACATTCATCATTGTCATATTGCTTAGCATGATCATGTAGTTGACATAGTATTTGTGGCAAAGCCACCGTTCATAATTTCTTCATACTTGTCACTCTTGATTCATTGCATATCCCAGTACACCGCCGGAGGCATTCATATAGAGTCATACTTTGTTTTGGAATCGAGTTGTAATCATTGAGTTGTAAATAAATAAAAGTGTGATGATCATCATTCAATAGAGCATTGTCCTAAATATAAAAAAGAGAAAGTCCAAAGAAAAAAAGAAGGCCCAAAAAAAAGAAAATAAATAAAAAGGGGCAATGCTACTATCCTTTTTCCACACTTTTGCTTCAAAGTAGCACCATGATATAGCGAGTCTCATATATTGTGCTTCAAAGTAGCACCATGTTCTTCATATAGAGAGTCTCATATGTTGTCACTTTCATATACTAGTGGGAATTTTACATTATAGAACTTGGCTTGTATATTCCAATGATGGGCTTCCTCAAAATTGCCCTAGGTCTTCGTGAGCAAGCAAGTTGGATGCACACCCACTAGTTTCTTTTGTTGAGCTTTCATACATTTATAGCTCTAGTGCATCTGTTGCATGGCAATCCCTACTCACTCACATTGATATCTGTTGATGGGCATCTCCATAGCCCATTGATACGCCTAGTTGATGTGAGACTATCTTCCCCTCCTTTATGTCTTCTCCACAACCACCATTCTATTCCACCTATAGTGCTATATCCATGGCTCACGCTCATGTATTGCGTGAAGATTGAAAAAGTTTTGAAAAAGTTAGAGTATGAAACAATTGCTTGGCTTGTCATCAGGGTTGTGCATGATTTAAATACTTTATGTGGTGAAGATAGAGCATAGCCAGACTATATGATTTTGTAGGGATAACTTTCTTTGGCCATGTTATTTTGAGAAGACATAATTGCTTTGTTAGTATGCTTGAAGTATTTTTTTATGTCAATATAAACTTTTGTCTTGAATCTTTCCAATCTGAATATTCATACCACAATTAAGAAGATTTGCATTGAAATTATGCCAAGTAGCACTCCGCATCAAAAATTCTCTTTTTATCATTTACCTACTCGAGGACGAGTAGGAATTAAGCTTGGGGATGCCTGATACGTCTCCAACGTATCTATAATTTTTGATTGCTCCATGCTATATTACCTACTGTTTTGGACTATATTGGGCTTTATTTTCCACTTTTATATTATTTTTGGGACTAACCTATTAACCGGAGGCCCAGCCCAGAATTGCTGTTTTTTTGCCTATTTCAGAGTTTTGGATAAACAGAATATCAAATGGAGTCCAAACGGAATAAAATCTTTGGGAACGAGATTTTCTCACCGAACGTGATCTAGGAGACTTGGACCCTGCTCCAACGAACAAAAGAGGCGGTCACGAGGGTGGGGGCGCACCCCCCCTAGGGTGCCCCCCTGCCTCGTGGGCCCCTCGTTGCTCCTCCGGCGTACTTCTTCCTCCTATATATACACACGTACCCCAACAACGATCCAAACATGAGCCAAAAACCTAATTCTACCGCCGCAACTTTCTGTATCCACGAGATCCCATCTTGGGGCCTGTTCCGGAGCTCCGCCGGAAGAGTGCCGTCATCACGGAGGGCTTCTACATCATCATAGACTCTCCGATGAAGTGTGAGTAGTTTACCTCAGACCTTCGGTTCCATAGTTAGTAGCTAGATGGCTTCTTCTCTCTCTTTGAATCTCAATACAAAGTTCTCCCCCTCTCTTGTGGAGATCTATTCGATGTAATCTTCTTTTTGCGGTGTATTTGTTGAGACCGATGAATTGTGGGTTTATGATCAAGTCTATCTATGAATAATATTTGAATCTTCTCTGAATTCTTTTATGTATGATTGGTTACCTTTGCAAGACTCTTCGAATTATCCGTTTGGTTTGGCCAACTAGATTGGTAGTTCTTGCCATGGGAGAAGTGCTTAGCTTTTGGTTCGATCTTGCGGTGTCCTTACCCAGTGACAGAAGGGGCAGCAAGGCACGTATTGTATCATTGCCATCGAGGATAACAAGATGGGGTTTATTTCATATTGCATGAATTTATCTCTCTACATCATGTCATCTTGCTTAAGGCATTACTCTGTTTTTAACTTAATACTCTAGATGCATGCTGGATAGCGGTCGATGAGTGGAGTAATAGTAGTAGATGCACAATCATTTCGATCTACTTGTCACGGACGTGATGCCTATATAAATGATCATGCATAGATATTCTCATAACTATGCTCAATTCTGTCAATTGCTCAACAGTAATTTGTTCACCCATCGTAGAATACTTATGATCTTGAGAGAAGCCACTAGTAAAACCTATGGCCCCCGGGTCTATTCTCATCATATCAATCTCCATCACTTTAATCTTGCTTTGCTTTTTTACTTTGCATCTTTATACCAAAAATACCAAAAATATTATATCTATCAGATCTCACTCTCGTAAGTGACCGTGAAGGGATTGACAACCCCTAATCGCGTTGGTTGTGAGTAGCTATCGCTTTGTGCAGGTACGAGGGACTTTAGCGTAGCCTCCTACTGGATTGATACCTTGGTTCTCAAAAACTGAGGGAAATACTTATGTTACTCTGCTGCATCATCCATTCCTCTTCGGGGAAAACCAACACAAGCTCAAGACGTAGCAACGGTGTTTCTCCGTTCCGACCCAGCCATGTCAACGAGCCCTCGCCGTACGTATGCGCGAGTAGGCGTTCGAGACCCCGCCCGTATGTACACATACATGGCCGTATTTTCTTTCTTGCACCCTGGCCGTTGTATGTACGTGTACATGCTTCGTGCGCGCCTCTACTACGACATGTGCACGCCTCTACATCCACCAGTATATATGTATGTACATGTTCGTGACCAGAATGACAACGCTACGTACGCTTCGACCAGGTGGGTCCCGACTGTCAGGCACTTCCTTGCGTGCGAAGATGTAGCTGGTGGGTCCCAGCAGTCAGGGGGCGAATCGTTTTGGTTTTTTGCACGGATGCACTTCCTTGCATGCGAAGGTGTAGCTGGTGGGTCCAAGCAGTCAGGGAGGAAACGTTTTTTTTCACGAAATACGGTGGCCCGTCCGGTGGGTCCCCGCTGTCAGATGGAGGAATAATTATTTTGCACGTAATAAGGAGGCACTTCCTTGCTGCGGCTGTGGACCCAGCTGTCAGCGTCTCCACGCATAGTACTCTTCCGATGGAAGTCGGTCGTTGACCACATTGACCACGCCTCGCCGAGAGCACCACGACGGTGGACGACGACAAGGCCTAGGAAGGGGATGATACGGAGGCAGGGAAGACCCGATAGTTGTTTCCCACGCGGAGGGGAGTACGACTGTACGAGGGTTTACTGGTTCGTCTACCGTCGCCAGAGAATAACAGCAGGTGTGGGTGAGTAGAGGGATGGCTAGGACAGCGATGGGAGTACGGTGGGGTGGTGTGGCCTGCGTGCCAGCACAGCCGGCCACGGGGAGGAGGGAGCAGGCAGTCCCGCCGGCGCTTGTTTGAGCGGCTGGAGCAGGAAGAGCAGATATTGAAGAAGCACGACGGCCGTTGGATGGACATCCAACTGTCAGTTCTTGTGCGTCAACCTTTTTTTAGGAAAGCCTCAAATCTGTGGAAAACAGCATACAACCCATCTGCCATTATTTCTAATAATTCACAGCCCATTTGCTAATTCTTAAGATTTTTTTGGAGCCCATATTCTTTTTGTGAGCATTACAGCCCATATTGTGGCCATGGTTAAAAAAGTATACAAAATTTTGCATATTTCGGTGCGGTCTGAACTGTTTTTAATCCCGAAATTTCGACTCACATTCAAACTGATTTAAAAAATAAATGTATATCAATATAAAATCCAACAAATTCTCCACGCATAAAAATTAATGTAATTTAAAATCTTGAAATGAAAAAAAGATATTTGAAACTAATTGCCGGTTTGATGTGTTTTAAAAATGTACAACCCATTTCTCATTACTGATGGGCCATTTTCTCGGCCAGCCGAATGAAAGCTCTCCTCGTCTTGAAAGATTTGCAGCCCAACAGGCCTGACAAAGCGACTTACTTGGCAAATCACAAAAAAACTAGGCTGTGGTCGTGGACCCAGCTGTCAGCCTCTCCACATGCAGTACTCTTCCGGTGGAATTCGTTCCTTGACCACGTTGACCACGTCGTGCAGAGAGCACCACGGCGGTGGACGGCGGCGAGGCCTAAGAAGGGGACGACGCGGAGCGGGGGAAGACGCGGCAGCGGAAGCCCGCGCGGAGAGGAGTACGAGGGTTCACTGGTTCGGCTGCTGTGTGAGGCTGCCTTCGCCGCAGGGCCTGGCCAGCGGTGGGAATAGTAGGGGGTGGTGAGGCCTCTGCAGCAGCACAGCCGGCCACGGGAGGCAGGAGCATGTTGCATGACCAGCGCTGCTTTGGGCAGCTGGAGCAAGAAGACCAGAGGTTGAAGAAGCACTACGGCCGTTGGATGGACATCGTATGGTCACTTGAGCTAGAATCGTTCATATTGACTAAGTTGACAAAGCCCTTCGTCCCCGTCAACTTAGTAGGCCCACAAGTCAGCCTCCTGATACGTCCATTTTGCATCATGCTTTTATATCAATATTTATTGCGTTATGGGGTGTTATTTCACTTTATGTCACAATACTTATGGCTATTCTCTCTTATTTTACAAGGTTTACATAAGGAGGGAGAATGCCGGCAGCTGGAATTCTGGGCTGGAAAAGGAGCAAATATTAGAGACCTATTCTGCGCAACTCCAAAAGTCCTGAAACTCCACGAAACATCTTAAAACAAATAAAGAAAAATCCTCGCCAAAGATGAAGGCTAGGGGGCCCACACCCTTCTCACGAGGGTGGGGGGCGCGCTCCCCTACCTCGTGGGCCCCCTGGTGGCTCTCCGACGCCCATCTTCTCCTATATGAGGTCTTTCGATGAGGAAAAAAATAGGAAGGAACTTTTCGGGACGAGACTCCGCCGCCACAAGCTGTTCTGCCGGGGAAACTTCCCTCCGGGAGGGGGAAATCATCACCATCGTCATCACTAACGCTCCTCTCATCGGGAGAGGGCAATCTCCATCAAGATCTTCACCAGCACCATCTCATCTCCAAACCCTAGTTCATCTCTTGTATCCAATTCTTGTCTCAAAGTCAAGGATTGGTGCTAGTAGGTTGCTAGTAGTGTTGATTACTCCTTGTAGTTGATGCTAGTTGGTTTATTTGGTGGAAGATCATATGTTCAGATCCTATATGCGTATTATTACCCCTCTGATTATGAACATGAATATGCTTTGTGAGTAATTACGTTCGTTCCTGAGGACAAGGGAGAAGTCTTGCTATGAGTAGTCATGTGAATTTGGTATTCGTTTGATATTTTGATAAGATGTATGTTGTCTAGCCTCTAGTGGTGTTATGTGAACGTCGACTACATAACACTTCACCATTATTTGGGCCTAGAGGAAGGCATTGGGAAGTAACAAGTAGATGATGGGTTGCTAGAGTGACAGAAGCTTAAACCCTAGTTTATGCGTTGCTTCGTAAGGGGCTGATTTGGATCCATATGTTTCATGCTATGTTAGGTTTACCTTAATACTTTTGTTGTAGTTGCGGATGCTTGCAATAGAGGTTAATCATAAGTGGGATGCTTGTTCTAGTAAGAACAGCACCCAAGCACCGGTCCACACACATATCAAATTATCAAAGTGTCGAATGCGAATCATATGAATGTGATGAAAACTAGCTTGACGATATTCCCATGTGTCCTCAGGAGCGCTTTTCCTATTATAAGAGTTTGTTTCGGCTTGTCCTTTGCTACAAAAGGATTGGGCCATCTTGCTGCACTTTATTTACTTTTGTTACTTGTTGCTCATTACAATTTATCCTATCACAAAACTATCTGTTACCACTTATTTCAGTACTTGCAGAGAATACCTTGCTGAAAACCGCTTCTCATTTCCTTCTGCTCCTCGTTGGGTTCGACACTCTTACTTATCGAAAGGACTACGATAGATCCCCTATACTTGTGGGTCATCAAGACTCTTTTCTGGCGCCGTTGCCGGGGAGTGTAGCGCCTTTGGTAGGTGGAATTGGTAAGGAAAAATTTATATAATGTGCTGAAATTTACTGTCATTTGTTACTATGGAAAGTAATTCTCTGAGGGGCTTGTTCGGGGTATCTTCACCCCGTCATAGAGCAAAGAGTTGCTCCTCAACCTACTGAACCTATTGAAAATGAAATTCCTTATGAGTATCCTTCGGGTATGATAGAAAAACTGCTAGCTAATCCTTTTACAGGAGATGGAACAAAGCATCCTGATGAGCACTTAATATATGTGGATGAAGTTTGTGGATTATTTAAGCTTGCAGGTATACCCGATGATGTTGCTAAGAAGAAGGTCTTCCCTTTATCTTTGAAGGGAGACGCATTGATATGGTATAGGCTATGTGATGATATGAGATCATGGGACTATAAAAGATTAAAATTGGAATTTCATCAAAAGTATTACCCTATGCATCTTGTTCATCGTGATCGCAATTATATATATAATTTCTAGCCTCGCGAAGGAGGAAGCATCGCTCAAGCTTGGGGGAGGCTTAAATCAATGTTATATTCATGCCCCAATCATGAGCTCTCAAGAGAAATAATTATGCAAAGTTTTTATGCTCGGCTTTCTGAAAACAATCGCACCATGCTCGATACTTCTTGTGTTGGCTCTTTTATGATGAAGACTATTGAATTCAGATGGAATTTATTGAATAGAATTAAACGCAACTCTGAAGATTGGGACCTCGACGAAGGTAAGGAGTCAGGTATGACACCTAAGTTTGATTGTGTTAAATCTTTTATGGACACCGATATTTTCCGTAAGTTTAGCACTAAATATGGACTTGACTCTGAGGTAGTAGCTTCTTTCTGTGAATCTTTTGCTACTTATGTTGATCTCCCTAAGGAGAAGTGGTTTAAATATCATCCTCCCATAGAAGTAAAAGTAGCTGCACCTATTAAAGTTGAACAAAAGACTGTCACTTATAATGATCCTATTGTTCCTACTTCTTATATTGAGAAACCACCTTTCCCTGTTAGAATAAAGGATCATGCTAAAGCTTCAACTGTTGTTCGTAAAAGCAATATTAGAACTTATACACCTCCTGAGCAAGTTAAAGTGGAACCTAATATTGCTATTGTTAAAGATCTCTTGTCTGATAATATTGATTGGCATGTTATTCAGTTCGAAGGTGAAACTGCTAGAATTGCTAAACCTTGTGATAAGGATAAACATAGACCTGTGGTAGGCATGCCTGTTATTTTTGTTAAAATAGGAGATCATTGTTATCATGGCTTATGTGATATGGGTGCTAGTGCTAGTGTTATACCTCATGAGTTATACAAAGAAATTATGCATGATATTGCACCTGTTGAGTTAGAATCTATTGATGTCACAATTAAACTTGCTAATAGAGATACTATTGCACCAATTGGAATTGTTAGAGATGTTGAAGTCTTGTGTGGGAAAACTAAATATCCCGCTGATTTTCTTGTTCTTACTTCTCCTAAAGATAGCTTTTGTCCCATTATATTTGGTAGACCCTTCTTAAATACTGTCAATGCTACCATAGATTGCACAAAGAATATTGTTACTGTTGGCTTGGATGATATGGTTCATGAGTTTAATTTCTCTAAATTTAGTAAACAACATCGTGAGGAAGAATTACCTAGTAAGGATGAAATTATTGGTCTTGCTTCTATTGCCGTACCTCCTAGTGATCCTTTAGAACACTATTTGCTAGACCACGAAAATGATATGTTCATGAATGAAAGAAGGCAAATAGATGAAGCATTCTTTAAACAGGAACCTATTCTGCATCACAACTTGCCTGTTGAAATCTTAGGGGATCCTCCTCCACCCAAGGGTGATCCCGTGTTTGAGCTTAAACCTTTGCCTGATAATCTTAAATATGCTTATCTTGATGAAAAGAAGATATATCCTGTTATTATTAGTGCTAACCTTTCAGAGCATGAAGAAGAAAGATTATTGAAAACTCTGAAGAAGCATCGTGCTGCTATTGGATATACTCTTGATGATCTTAAGGGCATTAGTCCCACTCTATGTCAACATAAAATAAATTTGGAAGTAGATGCCAAACCAGTTCGTGATCCTCAACGACGTCTGAATCCTAAAATGAAAGAAGTGGTAAGAAAAGAAATATTAAAGCTTCTGGAGGTAGGTATAATCTATCCCGTTGCTGACAGTGAGTGGGTAAGTCCTGTCCATTGTGTCCCTAAGAAGGGAGGTATTACTGTTGTTCCTAATGATAAAGATGAATTGATTCCACAAAGAATTATCATAGGTTATAGGATGTGTCGTGGAATTGTCACTGCAGATGTCCTTAGTGTGAGGACTTAGTCGCGAGGCCAACACATCTATGTGGTAGCTTGAGAGGGGTTGAGTGGAATCGAGAGACGCAACACAAGACAAGGGTTTAGACAGCTTCGGGCCCCGGGAAACATCATCTGGTAACAACCCTACATGCTGTTTGAGGCTAGATCTCATTATCATCACCAGGGATTCGCCGTAAACCGGCTCTCCTCTAGTTGTGTCTAGCCCTAGAGATTGTTTCTTTCTTGTCCCTCTTTGAGGAGCCCTGCCCCTCCTTATATATGTTGAAGGGGCGGGTTACATGTGGAGTCCAACTCGAACTTTAACTTAAACTATTTTGACTTCCCTTCCTGGGCTTCTTAACGTCTGCCGGTTTAACATTGTCTGCCGGTTTAACCTTGTCTACCGGTTTAACATTGTCTGCCGGTTTACCTCTGTCTTAGCCATCTTTCTTGACTCTCTGTCTTAACTCTCCGCCGGTTTACCATCCGCCGGTTTACCAAGTCCCAGCCGATTTACAACTCTAGCCGGGTCATACCGCGGGGTATATCCCCAACATTAGCCCCCAGTTTAATTTGGATTTATTCATGTTAAACTGATCTTGATTATCCTTAAGTCCTTGTCACTTCCTTCTTCTATAAAATCTGAGTCAATAGACCAGCTTCATAATCAATTTGCTGACATCGGTTTGTCATGGTGAAATATTGTGAAGAATAACTCCTTTGACTTCAGCTCCCAATGCTTAACAAAAATATTGTCCTTTGAAATACTCATTTGATCTTCAGCCGGTTTAAGGATGTAGAACTTGCCGGTTTGAGAATGTAGAACTGTGCCGGTTTGAGAATGTAGAACTATGCCAGTTTAAGACTTGAAATTGCTGGTTTATCATTGCCAGTTTACAAATATTGATGGCACCAGGTCATAATTGTAGTTAACATGAAGCTTGAAAATATACCTCTTATATGCCTATCACTTGTAGCCCCCAAGTCTTAAGAAGGTAGCATAGCAACAGCTTAAGACTTGCTTCAATATGAATATCACAATCTTGAAGAAATCCAGGTTGTTCATCAATCACTAGTCAGAATTGAGTATTCTACATATGTAGCCCCCAAGTGCCGGATTGTCATGCTTGCAGCAACCTGGGACTTGAAATTGCCTTATTCTCATAAAAACTTCAACCAGTGTAGCCCCCACGGGCCGGGTCATTATGCAATGATGAGCAAGGACTTTGTAAATATAATCTTGTAAACTTTGATCATCAACGTGTAGCCCCCAAGGGTCGGCTCAGTAAGATAATATTGAGCTAGGACTTTGATATATTCTTCAATGAAAATAACATCATATGATGTAACCCCCATCATGGGGCTTGAATTCCCGTCCACAAGGTTAAGACCCTTGTGCTTTACCAACTGAGCAGTGGACCCTTCAATGTAATGGATAAAAAGCTTTGTACCTTAAATTGTTGACAGAGGCAATTGGTAGCCCCCAAGGGCCGGCTCATTATCATGTGATGAGTCGGGTCTTCAATAAGGTGAGCAAAAAAATGACTTTGCATTAGCCCCCAAGTGTCATGGTGCATGCTTGCAGCGACATGAGACTTGTGTATTTAATGTAATTTCAACTGAAATAATGTAGCCCCCAAGTGCCGGGTCGTAAGCCTGCAGCAATTCGGAACTATTCCTTCAATTGTAGAATAAATCATATCTATTGATAATATGATAGCCATTTGCGCTAAAGCGACTTTGAAAACCTTAATCATAATACTGGTTATTAATAACCATAATAAAAATCCAGACATGTTGGCTATTTGAATAATATACCCAATTATTTATAAGCGCATAATTCCAATGGCGCAATCCAAATATATACTGGCGACTTATAGTCCAAAGCAGGCCGGATCAATAAACACCGGATTATAAGTGATTATGTTCTGACAACTTGTAGTTGAAAGTCGAGCCGGGTTAACGAACACTGGGTTAATTTGATGACTGATAGTCATGCCGGGTCAATAGACACCGGTTCAACATAAAATTTATCAAAAGATAAAAATCTTGACAAAGGCAAATAAAACCGTGTAGTAGAGGCTTTTCAAGGGCTGCCAGGCCCAAACTCGAGGCTTTTCATGGGCTGCCAGGCCGCTGAGTTAAACCATTTGACAAAGCCTTTTAAGATGGGCGTCCAACTAACCAATCGTCGTTTTAACTTTGACAAGTTCAGGGTCTCAATGAGAGTACCTGTCAAACGTTCGGCGGGTCATGCCAGGATTACGTGGATAGGAGTGGCTTACTTGATGAAGGCAGGATAACCCGGGGTTTTAGGTGAATACACCAGGCTCCCAAGCCGTGGGTCGATACCCAATTACAAGGGTCTTTTCAAGCTCATTGTTACTTTACAGAAAGAGCCCCCAAGTAACTTTGTGAGCTGTGCTCAATGGGTGCCTATGTTTGAGCTGTGCATAGCAACAATACTCTCTTTGGCCCCTTGGGTGTGAAGCTCCCAAGCTTTGTTGTGGCGTGATAGCCGAATTAATGGACAGAACTTTCGCTTTGTCAGCTGAAGCCCCCATGTAATCAATAATATGATAAGCCAATAAGGCGGGATACCCATGTTTGAACCGTACATCATGGCAACAGGTCCTCTTCGGCAACTTTTAACTTTTTGCAAGAGCTAAATTCTTCTTGAACCGGGATTTTAAACCAGATATTGAGAGCTTCAAAGCTTTATGGGAGACATCATTCCCTTGAACCGGATTTTAAACCGAAATCCTCATTTTCAGCCGGAAATTTTCTGACAGCCTTTAAACTCGAACTTTGTGAGAAGTTAATTCCTTTTTGAACCGGAAATTCTTAAACCGGATTTGAGAGCTTCAAAACTTGGGAGATAAATTTCCCTTGAACCGGATTTCAAACCGGAATCCTTCTTTTTAAGCCGGAAATTTTCTGACGGCCTTTAAATTTGCACCAATATGGCGGTTTAGGGTCCTGCATTATATAACTTTGCAAGCCGGAGTAATTGCCCTTTTAAAGAAAGCAATATGTAATATAAAAAATATATTGGATAGATTTCACCTGATATGTTAAGCCAGTAGTTATCCACTGCAGAGTTGATGATCACCATGGTGAAGCTTGAAATCAACCACGGCCGAGTTGGCCGCAGGAGCAGACAAATGAATCAGCCGCAGCGGTTTAAACCGGAACAGACGGGTGAGCCAATCATGCTGTGTTGATGTAGGAGAGGCCGCGACTTGCACACGTGTCCGTCTAGCAGCACGGTACGGACAAGCGCTAGTGTAAAAATAATTCAGCACACACCCCTTTCACACCTTTGTAAATAATGGTCCAACAAAATAAAAATACCACAGATCAGAGTAATTGTTTTTTGAACAATGTAATATATACTGATAAGATTTGTAGAACTGATAGCACCTGTTATTTTCGTCGGATGAACGTGAATGCTGCATCGGGTAATGCTGGACATAGACGGATGACCGCCTACATGTACGCCTGATATAACAGTGGCATCCACGTGGCCTTCCTTTATATTCCTGGCATGCACTATCCTTGATATGCGCAGGCACCGCTCGCTAGCGTCCTCAGGCTTCGGCCCTGGAATTGGAGCATCCCATCCTGTGATTTGATGATGGCCGCTCCTCCTTTTTTTATATGCATGCAGTACACCCAGTTGCTTCTATATAGTGCGCCTTTCCTAGCCGTGTGTGCTGGTACATGTACTATAGACTATATTGGCTCTCCAATGAGCTTGCTCAACCCCTATCCGCCCAGCCCCTCGCACGGCATCTTATCTCCCTACATCACGAGTGCTAGTACACCATCTTTCTCTCCACATCTCATTTTTTCTTCTTCCTTTCTACCAACAGTAATGACGAAGCCACGACAACCCCCGGCGAGGCGGTCTGCAGCCGCGGCCAGTGACTCTGCCAGCGGGTCAGAAGCAGTGCGAGGCGGTTCGGAACAGGAGCGGCGTTCCACGGTGTTGGAGGTAGCCGAGTGCGGCCGAGCTGGCTCGAAGCGAGGCGACGACGACCGGTCGGCGCGCGGTGAGTCAACCGCGGCGGGTTTGTTCGAAGCAGAGCCAGCCAGCGGATGGGGCAGCCAGAGAGCCACCAGCGACGAAGGCAGGACGGCAGGACTTGTTTAGTATCGCCGGCTTGGATGCGGAGACGAGGGTGATTTGAGGCCCGAGGTGCGGCGGTTTACGGATGGCGGCAGCAGTAAACCGGCGAGGCGAGGCAAGCTCGGAGGCGGGTCGTGACCGCACACAGCAGGGGGGTAGCTCACAGATATCAGCGGAGACGGCGCTAATAGCGAACCGGCGCGAGGGCGGATCCGTGAACCGGCGAGTTGGTAAAGCAGATTGCTGTAGAAGCCACACAGCCGGGTTAGCTCGGCAGCTCGAGGACTCCTCCGGCGATTTGAAACGGCTTCAACTCCTGGTGGGTCACCCCTGGCACAGCCGTGGAAACTGGCGCAGGGCAGTTCGCAGAACAGAGGCGGAGTAAACCGGCGACGGGGCAGCTCATGTTCATTGGGGTGGCGACTCAGAGATGCACCGGCGACGGGCGGCTCAATAGAGGCCGGCAGGTCACAGTGTGGTAGGCGAAGCGACGAAGACGGCAGACCGGGGTTGGCTCAACGCGGTGCCCGACGACTTGGCGTGAAGCTTCCGGTGACTCGGGACCAACACCGCAGGTGGCGGTTGAACGAGGCTGGGGGCGACTCATAACGACTTGGCGAAGGCGGCTCTGCGGCAGAGGTAGGCGGCTCATGGCCAAAGCGGAGCGATGAAAATTTTTGGACGATCTCAATCCGGCGACGTGCAGGCAGTCTTGACCCGGCCGACTTTGCAGAATCTTAACCCCCCTGATCGAATCTGAACATATGTTGGTTTGATTGTTCATCAGGGCCATCAAGCAGGAGGCTCAAGAGACGGGTATACAGGCGCAGTAGGTCGGCGGCGGAGGGGCAACGCTGCCGGGCGCGGTGACTCGACAGGCATGGACGCCGGTAGGCGCGGCGAGTCAGAGTAGCTGCGACTTGGAGTGGCGCATGGTGAAGGCCAATCCGGGGTGGCTTGACCCGGTTGTACCTGGCGACGGCCATATAGGATGCCGCGGCGGTTTGAAGGTGAGGCCGCAGCGGCTTGTAGTAGCAACTCACAGCATGGCTCAAGGATGGTGTGAGACCGCGGTGGCTCTGTGCGGCTGCAGGTGAGGCAAGGCAACCGGGATGGCGTCTCGTTGTAGTTGACGGGGAATGAGGCCGCCGACGGTTCAGCCATGTCGCAGTAGCTGTGGTAGCCCCCGGCGAGGCGACTTGAAACGGCTTGGCGAAGGAGACTCAGCCTCGGCAACAAACGACTTGAGGCGGCCGGGCGGAGTAGGGGAAAACCGGGCCGGCGCTCATGGGCGTGCGGACGCAGAACCAGTGCGGGCGGGCCAGGGCCCCAAGCGGGGTTGCCCGCGCGAAGGAGCCATCGATGTCAACCGGAAACGAAGGTAGACCAGATTCCTCTCCTCCGGGCGGGTTGACATACAGTGGCAGGGGCAGAGCAGCCCGCGGGTTGGGGGCGATGGAGGAAACGCAGGGGCACGGCCTCCGGAACCAGACGAGGCGCGGCCGGCTCGCAGTGGAGGAGAAGCCGGCCTGGCGTGGTTGATGCTTGTCGGGGTCGTGGCTATTCTTCATGAATCCTAATCCGGATCTCCGTCGAAGTCTGATTCCGGGTCGTTTGACTGTAATTTCAGATGCAATCGGGGACTGGCCGATTTGTACAGTCGGTATACTAAAACTTTGACCTTCAGGGACGTATGACTCTCCTGATGTCTTCAAAATCCCACACAACGTTTTTGCTAATGGATCTTCAAGATGGAGTAATCTGAACACAGAGCTAATCTGACCAGTCCTTGAACGACTGGACGTGGCGGTGTTGGAGCACCACAGCTGGCGGGTCAATGGCAAAGGCCATCCGGGCGGTCGAACCGCAGCCGCAGCTGTAGCAGAAATCGTGGAGGCTTCAAAGTCCTCTCCGGGTTGTAGTTATTTTGGCCGAAGTCAACTGGATTGGGTGGCTAGCGATGGATCGAATCCTCCTCGATGCTTTTGTTTCCTTTTCTTGACTTTTCCTTTGCTATTGACAGTCGAACGGTGATGATGACTCTGATCATACAGGTTTTGGTGACCAACGACGAAAACTTGACACACCGATGATACTGGCGACTTACAGGAACCATCAAATTGCAACCTTAACTTCTTTATTAAACCTTCCAAATTATGAATCTGGACCAATGAACTTGAAACTGATACATCCTTTCAAATCGATCTTTCTCATCCGGAAAATTGCGAGCTCCTCGATCCCTAGAAGAGACCCCTCCAAGAACTCCTCACCACCGTGCGCAGGCCCCACGGTGGGTGCCAACTGTCGTGGAATTGTCACGGCAGATGTCCTTAGTGTGAGGACTTAGTCGCGAGGCCAACGCACCTATGTGGTAGCTTGAGAGGGGTTGAGTGGAATCGAGAGACGCAACACAAGACAAGGGTTTAGACAGCTTCGGGTCCCGGGAAACATCATCTGGTAACAACCCTACATGCTATTTGACACTAGATCTCATTATCATCATCAGGGAGTCGCCGTAAACCGGCTCTCTTCTAGTTGTGTCTAGCCCTAGAGATTGTTTCTTTCTTGTCCCCCTTTGAGGAGCCCTGCCCCTCCTTATATATGTTGAAGGGGCGGGTTACATGTGGAGTCCAACTCGGACTTTAACTTAAACTATTTTGACTTCCCTTCCTGGGCTTCTTAACGTCTGCCGGTTTAACATTGTCTGCCGGTTTAACATTGCCCGCCGGTTTAACCTTGCCTGCCGGTTTAACATTGTCTGCCGGTTTACCGTCTGTCTTAGCCATCTGTCTTGACTCTCTGTCTTAACTCTCCGTCGGTTTACCATCCGCCGGTTTACCAAGTCCCAACGGGTTTACAACTCCAGCCAGGTAATACTGCGGGGTATATCCCCGACAGGATGGTAATTGATTTTCACAAATTAAATAAAGCTACTAAAAAGATCATTACCCCTTACCTTTTATTGATCAAATGCTAGAAAGATTATGCAAACATACACACTATTGCTTTCTAGATGGTTATTCTGGTTTCTCTCAAATACCTGTGTCGGCTAGAGATCAATCAAAGACTACTTTTACATGCCCTTTTGGTACTTTTGCTTATAGACGTATGCCTTTTGATTTATGTAATGCACCTGCTACCTTTCAAAGATGCATGGTGGCTATATTCTATGACTTTTGTGAAAATATTTATGAAGTTTTCATGGACGACTTTTCCGTCTATGGTTCCTCATTTGATAATTGCTTGAGCAATCTTGATCGAGTTTTGCAGAGATGTGAAGAAACTAATCTTGTCTTGAATTGGGAAAAGTGCCACTTTATGGTTAATGAAGGTATTGTCTTGGGGCACAAAGTTTCTGAAAGAGGTATTGAAGTTGATAAAGCCAAGGTTGATGCTATTAAAAAGATGCCATGTCCCAAGGACATCAAAGGTATAAGAAGTTTTTTTGGTCACGCCGGATTTTACAGGAGGTTCATTAAGGACTTCTCAAAAATTTCTCGGCCTCTGACTAATTTATTGCAAAAAGATATACCATTTGTCTTTGATGATGATTGTGTAGAAGCATTTAAAATACTTAAGAAAGCATTAGTCTCTGCACCTGTTGTTCAACCACCCGATTGGAATTTACCCTTTGAAATTATGTGTGATGCTAGTGATTATGCTGTAGGTGCTGTTCTAGGGCAAAGAGTTGATAAGAAATTAAATGTTATTCATTATGCTAGTAAGACTCTAGACAATGCTCAAAGAAATTATGCTACTACTGTAAAAGAGCTTTTTGCCGTTTTATTTGCTTGTGATACAGATCTTATATTGTTGATTCTAAAGTAACTATTCAAACTGATCATGCTGCTATTAATTATCTTATGGAAAAGAAAGATGATAAACCTAGACTTATTAGATGGGTTCTCTTGCTACAAGAATTTGATTTGCATATTGTTGATAGAAAGGGAGCTGAGAACCCCGTTGCAGACAACTTGTCTAGGTTAGAGAATGTTCTTGATGACCCACTACCTTTTAATGATAGCTTTCCTGATGAACAATTAAATGTTATAAGTACTTCTCGTGGTACTCCATGGTATGCTGATTATGCTAATTATATTGTTGCTAAATTTATACCACCTAGCTTCACATACCAACAAAAGAAAAAGTTCTTCTATGATTTGAGACATTACTTTTGGGATGACCCACATCTTTATAAAGAAGGAGTAGATGGTGTTATTAGATGTTGTGTACCTGAGCATGAACAGGAACAGATCCTACGCAAGTGTCATTCCGAGTCTTGTGGAGGACACCACGCTGGAGATAGAACTGCACATAAGGTATTGCAATCTGGTTTTTATTGGCCTACTCTCTTCAAGGATGCCCGTAAGTTTGTCTTGTCTTGTGATGAATGTCAAATAATTGGTAATATTAGTAGACGTCAAGACATTCCTATGAATTATTCACTTGTTATTGAACCATTTGATGTTTGGCGCTTTGATTATATGGGACCTTTTCCCGCCTCTAATGGATACACACATATTTTAGTTGCTGTTGATTACGTTACTATGTGGGTAGAAGCTATTCCAACTAGTAGTGCTGATCACAACACTTCTATTAAAATGCTGAAGGAAGTTATTTTCCCGAGGTTTGGAGTCCCTAGATATTTAATGACTGATGGTGGTTCACACTTTATTCATGGTGCTTTCCGTAAAATGCTTGCTAAATATGATGTTAATCATATAATTGCATCTCCTTATCACCCACAGTCTAGTGGTCAAGTAGAGTTGAGCAATAGAGAGCTCAAATTAATTTTGCAAAAGACTGTTAATAGGTCTAGAAAGTATTGGTCCAAGAAACTTGATGATGCATTATGGGCTTATAGAACTGCATACAAAAATCCTATGGGTATGTCTCTGTATAAAATGGTTTATGGAAAAGCATGTCACTTACCTCTCGAACTAGAACATAAGGCATATTGGGCTATTAAAGAGCTTAATTATGATTTTAAACTTGCCGGTGAGAAGAGGTTATTTGATATTAGCTCACACTAGATGAATGGAGAACCCAAGCTTATGAAAATGCCAAGTTGTTTAAAGAAAAAGTTAAAAGATGGCATGACAAAAGGATACAAAAGTGTGAGTTTAATGTAGGTGATTATGTATTGCTATACAACTCTCGTTTAAGATTTTTTGCAGGAAAACTTATCTCTAAATGGGAAGGCCCCTATGTTATCGAGGAGGTCTATCGTTCCGGTTCCATAAAAATCAACAACTTCGAAGGCACAAATCCGAAGGTGGTAAACGGTCAAAGAATCAAACATTATATCTCAGGTAATCCCATAAATGTTGAAACCAATATTATTGAAACCATAACCCCGGAGGAATACATAAGGGACACTTTCCGGAACGTTTCAGACTCCGAAAAGGAATGGGTATGTGGTACGGTAAGTAAACCGACTCCAAAACAATTTTAAGGCAATATTTCTCTGTTTTGGAATATTTAGAAAAATAGAAAAATATGTAGCAGTCCAGGAAGGACATGAGGGCCCCACGAGGGTGGTGGGCGCGCCCTACCCCCCTAGGCGCGCCCCCCTACCTCGTGAGCACCTCGTGTGCCTTCCGGACTCCGTTTTCTTGCACATTACGTATTTTGGACAGTAAAAATTCATTATATATTCTCCCGAAGGTTTTGACTCCCGTATCACGCAAACCTCCTCTGTTCTTGTTTCGGGCTGTTCTCTGTCAGGGTTTTCCAGGCTAGGCATCATGTCGTCTCCCTCCTCCAACAATGGTGACAACGATGCTTGGCTAATGAAGATAGATCTGAAGAAGGAAGAACCCACGAGGGTCAACAAGGATGGAAGGATCAAGAAGACCACGGAGGATCAAGCTCCAACAGCAAAAGACACCCTTCAAATTGATCATAACCTTCTTACCCCAACTGAGATCGAAGCTTTCAAGATGATTGAGGGAGTCCTTGATTAGGGGGTGTCCGGATAGCCGGACTATACCTTCGGCCGGACTCCTGGACTATGAAGATACAAGATTGAAGACTCCGACCCGTATCCGGAAGGGACTTTCCTTGGCGTGGAAGGCAAGCTTGGCGATACGGATGTGTAGATCTCCTACCATTGTAACCGACTCTGTGTAACCCTAGTCCTCTCCGGTGTCTATATAAACCGGAGGGTTTTAGTCCGTAGGACGAACAACAATCATACCATAGGCTAGCTCCTAGGGTTTAGCCTCTCTGATCTTGTGGTAGATCTACTCTTGTACTACCCATGTCATCAATATTAATCAAGCAGGACGTAGGGTTTTACCTCTATCAAGAGGGCCCGGACCTGGGTAAAACATCGTGTCCCCTGCCTCCTGTTACCATCCGCCTAGACGCACAGTTCGGGACCCCCTACCCGAGATCCGCCGGTTTTGACACCGACATTGGTGCTTTCATTGAGAGTTCCTCTGTGTCATCACTTTTAGGCCCGATGGCTTCTCCGATCATCAACAGGAATGCGATCCAGGGTGAGACCTTTATCCCCGGACACATCTTCGTATTTGGCGGCTTTGCACTGCGGGCCAATTTGCTTGGTCATCTGGAGCAGATCGAAAGCTACGCCCCTGGCCATCAGGTCAGATTTGGAAGTTTGAGCTACACGGCCGACCTCCGCGGAGACTTGATCTTTGACGGACTCGAGCCGCAGCCGAGCGCGCCGCACTGTCACGATGGGCATGATCTAGCTCTGCCGCCGATCAGTGCCCTGGAGGCCGCACCCGCATCAGCTCCGACCCTTAATTCGGAGCCAACTGCGCCAATCGAGGATGGGTGGTTGGACACCACCTCGGGGGCTGCAATCTCTACGGTGATCGAGTCGAACACCAGCCCTATTCTCTGTGAAGCCCGTGACTCCAATGAGCCGGACTCCTCTCCAGACTCCAAGCCCACCACGCCCCTACCGATCGAACCCGATTGGGCGCCGATCATGGCATTCACCGCCGCGGACATCTTTCAGCACTCGCCCTTCGGTGATATTCTGAATTCACTAAAGTCTCTCCCTTTATCAAGAGAGCCCTGGCCGGACTATGGTCAGCAAGGTTGGGATGCGGATGATGAAGAAATTCAAAGCCCACCCACCACCCACTTCGTAGCCACTGTCGATGATTTAACCGACATGCTCGACTTCGAATCCGAAGACATCGACGGTATGGACGCCGATGCAGGAGACGATCAAGAACCAGCGCCTATAGGGCACTGGAAAGCCACCTCGTCGTATGGTATATACATGGTGGACACCCCAAAAGAAGGCAATGGCGATGGAACAACGGAGGATGACCCCTACAAGAAGCAGCCTAAGCGCCGGCGTCAGCGGCGCCGCTCTAAATCCCGCCAAAGCAAAAACGGTGATTCCGGCACGGGAGATAATAACACCACGGACAGTGCCGAAGACAACCACCTCCAGCAAGATTCAGCACAGGAGGATGGAGAAGCCAGCCCTCATGAGAGAGCGGCAGACAGAGAGGTCGAGGACGATAATTATATGCCTCCCTCCGAAGACGAGGCAAGCCTCGATGACGACGAATTTGTCGTGCCGGAGGATCCAGTCGAACAAGAGCGTTTCAAACGCGGGCTTATGGCCACGGCGAGCAGCCTTAAGAAAAAACAGCAACAGCTTAGAGCTGATCAAGATTTGCTAGTCGACAGATGGACTGAAGTCCTTGCGGCCGAAGAGTATGAACTCGAACGCCCCTCCAAGAGCTACCCAAAGCGCAGGTTGCTACCCCGATTAGAGGAGGAAGCACCTAAACCTACATCACCAGCGCATGATGCGGCCGACCGGACACCACGTGGCCGCGACAGAGAGGCCTCTCGGCCCTCCACTCCAGCCGCACCCCGGCGCCGCTCAAAAAATACCAAGGCACTGGAAAACGCGCCAGACCTGCGAGATATATTGGAGGACAAGGCAAGGCAAACAAGATTGATCTTCGGATAGCGTGGGCGCCCCACGGCTCGAGACGGTAATCGTCACTCCGGATATAGTAAATCCGGCCGGGCCGAACACAGTAGACAAAGCTCGTTTGAGCTGCGTCGTGATATAGCCCAATACAGAGGCGCCGCACACCCACTATGCTTCACAGATGAAGTAATGGATCATCAAATCCCCGAGGGTTTCAAACCCGTGAACATTGAATCATACGATGGCACAACAGATCCTGCGGTATGGATCGAGGACTATCTCCTTCATATCCACATGGCCCACGGTGATGACCTACACGCCATCAAATACCTCCCACTCAAAGCTTAAAGGACCAGCTCGGCATTGGCTTAACAGCTTGCCAGCAGAATCAATTGGTTGTTGGGAGGACCTGGAAGCCGCATTCCTCGACAATTTCCAGGGCACTTATGTGCAACCACCAGACGCCGATGACCTAAGCCACATAATTCAGCAGCCAGAGGAATCGGCCAGAAAATTCTGGACACGGTTCCTAACCAAGAAAAATCAAATCGTCGACTGTCCGGACGCAGAGGCCCTAGCAGCCTTCAAGCATAACATCCACGACGAGTGGCTTGCACGACACCTAGGACAGGAAAAGCCGAAATCTATGGCAGCCCTCACGACACTTATGACCCGCTTTTGCGCGGGAGAATACAGCTGGCTAGCTCGCAGCAATAACATGACCAAGAGCCCTAGTAATTCAGATACCAAGGACAGCAGTGGCAGGTCGCGTCGCAACAAGCAAAAGCTTCGCATTAACGGCGACAATGCTGAGGATACGGCAGTTAATGCCGGATTTAGATGCTCTAAACCCTGTCAGCGGAAAAAGCCATGCAAAAGAAATACTCCGGGCCCGTCCAGTTTAGACCGAATAATCGACCGCTCATGCCAGATACATGGCACCCCCGAAAAACCAGCCAATCACACCAACAGGGATTGTTGGGTGTTCAAGCAGGTAGGCAAGTTAAATGCCGAAAGCAGAGACAAGGGGCTGCATAGCGATGATGAGGAGGAGCCCCGGCCGTCGAACAACAGTGGACAGAAAGGTTTTCCCCCACAAGTGTGGACGGTGAACATGATATACGCAACCCACGTCCCCAAGAGGGAGCGGAAGCGTGCGCTAAGGGACGTATACACGATGGAGCCAGTCGCCCCAAAGTTCAACCGATGGTCTTCCTACCCGATCACTTTTGATCGAAGGGACCACCCCACTAGCATCCGTCATGGCGGATTCACCGCATTGGTTCTAGACCCAATTATTGATGGATTTCACCTCACTAGAGTCCTTATGGACAGTGGCAGCAGCCTGAACCTGCTTTACTAGGATACAGTGCGGAAAATGGGCATCGATCCCTCGACGGTTAAACCCACTAAAATGACCTTCAAAGGCGTCATACCAGGTGTAGAGGCCAACTATATAGGCTCAGTTACACTTGAAGTGATCTTCGGATCTCCGGATAATTTCCGAAGCGAGGAGTTAATCTTCGACATAGTCCCGTTCCGCAGTGACTATCACGCACTGCTCGGGCGAACCGCATTTGCCAAGCTCAAGATGCCAGGCCCTCGAGGAGTCATCACGGTCAATGGAAACACCGAACGCTCCCTCCGAACGGAGGAGCATACGGCGGCTATCGCAGCGGAAGTACAAAACAGCCTCTCAAGACAATTCTCCAGTCCGGCCATTAAACGTCTGGACACCGTCAAGCGCGCCCGAAGTAACCTACAACAAGACTGCCTGGCACGTTCCGAGAAAGCGTAGCAATGCAGCCCCAACCCCAGCCCTCGCGAACTTGCGAAACCAGTGTTGCGCGTACATAACTACGCTCTGGAAATACCATGGGCATAGGGGGAGGGGCACCATCATGGCACGCCCGAAACGCGGCTTAAAGCGCACTAGGGGCTGCCGATTTCTTAATTTTCTCTTATTTTCAGGACTCCATTCTTCGGAAGGCTTGTCCGGCAGTACAATTGCCGCACAAACGATACAACCAGGGAAGCAGAAAGCTACGCCGCAGTATGGAACTCTAAGGTGGTCTCTATAACGAGCAGTATACCTGTTTCACATACGATTCCGCAGCTCGCCCCTGGAAAGGACATGTTAAATAGTCCCATCTTTTGCCTATTGCACTATTTGTATCGTTCTGCTTTGATCGCAGCTTTTTTAAATAAACAATGCATAGCTTCCATCTATTATTGCATTACTCTTTTTTTACGAATATATGTTCATTAATGACATGTTGCACCTGTACACTTTGGTACGGCCAATACGCCAGGGGCTTAAGTACCCCACAATACGGTGTGAGAAGTCCGAACACTTTCACAAGTGCGGCACCCCGAACTTATAGCATTATATGCATCGGCTCCGAATCATGTCTTGGGTCAATAGTTGGGTTTGCCCGGCTCCTATGTTTTGGTACCTTACGTTCCGTTATATCGGCTAAGGTAGCACTAGGAGAACTACTGCGATTGTGCCCCAGTTGAGCTGGGCTAAGCACCTCAGTAGAGAAAGCTAAAACTGACCGTCATGATGAGGCAAGAGCTGGTCGCTGTTCGAGAGGTTTTTGAGTCCCTAAAGACTTATGCCGCTTAGAGCGAGGAGTCGGCTTTGTCTGGCCTAGGCGTGGATAGCGCCCCGAACTCGGTCTTCCGAATACTAGGGGCTTCGCCGAAATTTAAAATTATAGAATTATATGGCTAAGTGAGAGTGTTCAAGCATTATAGTCCGATTGCCTTGTTCGTTGTGTTGAGCGCCTCCCTCGAAGGACCCAAGAATGGGAAAAAGAGCGCTCATGTTTATCCCGAACACCCCAACACTCGCGGCATGGGGGCAGAAGACGACGACTCACCATCTCTCAAATTTGATAAACGGCCGCACAGAAGGTAATATTTTGAATTCAAAAGCGTTTCTTAGCGCATATGAACAAGTTTTCAGCGTACAGGATCACAAATGCGAGTTTACTAAAAAATTACATCTTTGGAGCATTCATCCGCTATAAGGCGGGCACCCTTCAGGACGCCCTCATAATACGCTTCTGAGACGCGATGCTCCTTGCCCGGCGGCGGCCCGTCCTTCACCAGCTTCTCCGCATCCATCTTGCCCTAGTGCACTTTAGTACGGGCACCTTCGATGCAGACGGAGCGCTTGATTACTTCAAGCCGTGGATAGGAATCCACCAGCCGCCTCACCAGCCCGAAGTAGCTCCCAGGCAGAGCCTCTCCAGGCCAAAGCCAAACTATGAGGCCCTTTATGACCTGTTCGGCCACCTTGTGGAGCTCGACCATTTGCTTCAGCTAGTCACTCAAAGGCACCAGGTGTCTGACCTCAGCATACTGAGACCAGAACACCTTCTCCGTCGAGCTCCCCTCCTCGGCTCGGTAATAGGTGGCGGCATCAGATGCACTGCGGGGCAAATCTGCGAATGCTCCTAGAGAGCTCTGGACTCGGGTAAGTAACAAGTAATTCACTTTCACGTGGTTGCTTTGCATAATGAATGCCTTACCCGCCGCTATCTTCTTCATCGCTTCAATTTCTTGGAGGGCTTTCTGGGCTTCGGCCTTGGCAGACTTCGCGCTTTCGAGGGCTGCCGCAAGCTCGGACGCTTGCATCTTTGAGTCAAGCTCCAACCTCTCGTGTTTTTTCACAAGAGCCTGGAGCTCTTTCTGCACCTCCTCCACCCGCGCCTCCTGCTTCCCTCTCTCTGTGAGCTCCGCGGCCACTCTGTTTTCGGCCTCGGACAGCGCTTTCTTAAGGGTTGCCACCTCGGTCGTGGCCCCTATAATAGCACGTTGATCCTGTCATTTTTTGCAACCACATCTTCTCTATATACTTGCGCAAGGTATTACTTACCTTCTCCTCGAGTTGCCTCTTGGCATGGCTGAGCTCGTTCTCGGACCGCGCGAGGTTTTGCTTCAGCGTATCCACCTGCGTAGTGAGTGCGGCGGAGGACAGCAACAAAGCCTGCATACGCATATTGACTTGATTATGTTAGACTCCTGCGAATGTTATTAGATCCCCTATTCAGCTTTTCTTTCCGAACGCCGAACAGAGCATCAGGGGCTACTGTCTATGCAGTAATATTTTTACCTATTCTTTACTTACCTCAAAGCCTGTTAGAAGGCTGGCACAGGCTTCAGTCAGTCCGCTCTTGGCGGACTGAACCTTCTGGATCACCGCACTCATAATAGTGCGGTGCTCCTCGTCGATGGAGGCGCCGTTAAGCACCTCCAGCAAATTGTCCGGTGACTCCGGTTGGATGGAGGTCGCCGGCTCGGTAGGCTTCCTCCTCTTGGAAGGAGGCTGCCTACCGAAGTCCGGAACCGTTGAAAGTTCCTGCGCGGTGTCCAGCTCAAGGCCGGACTTGGAGCCCTTGGGGGTTTTATCCCCTTTACGCCTGGAGTCCGGGAGGTCGCCTTGCGGCGCCTCCAGGACCACCTCCTCCTGGCTTGGAACCTATTGGGATGCCACCTCGGCGTCGTCCGTAGGGTGGGGGGAGGTAGCCGTCGGAAGCGAATTCACATCCAACGAATCCAGGGAACCGCTCGACGACACGTCGAGCCGGTCTTTGGGTGGACTGCATAAACATGTTCGACATAAGGAAAAGCTGTGCAATGGAGGAATACTATGAATCACTCTGGTATCCGGATACTTACGATTTCGCCAGGGGCTTGGCCCTTAGAGGCCACTCCTCTTCACTGTCGTCGGCATTGGTGGAGTAGTCCGGAGGAAGGGTTTTCCCTTCTTGGACCCTTCGGCCTCCCCAGTTGGGGCGGCCTTCCTTTTCTTCCCTCCCCCCGCTGGAGGGGGAGAGGTCTCTTCTTCCTCCTCCTCGTCTTCATGGGAGGAGTGCGTCTTGGAGTCGTCGGATGATGAATCTAACACCTCCAGGCGTCGGGCACTCTTTCGAGTCCCCGTGGCTGTCTTCTTGGCCTTCTTCTCCGGCACCACATAGGATTCCGGAACCAGCAGCTTCGCCAAGAGAGCGTCCGCTAGGCCTTCGGGCAAAGGAGCCGGACAATTGATCTGTCCGGACGTCTCCTGCCAATCCTGTCAATGGTAAGGGAGCTTAGATCCCGCATGGAGTCAAACTATGAAAAACTAATAGCCTGTAAAAGGTAAAAACAGCTTACCGCACTAGCGTGACGCTGAGTGCTGAATCCGCGATCCTCGGTAGCGGATGCGGGGGCCTTGGCGCCCTTGAAAAGCACCTTCCAAGCATCTTCGTACGTCGTGTCGAAGAGCCTGCTCAGAGTTTGGTGCTGCACCGGGTCGAACCCCCACAGGTTGAAAGCCCGTTGTTGACACGGGAGGATCCGGCGGATGAGCATAACCTGGACTACGTTGACAAGTTTGAACTTCTTATCCACCAGGGTTTGGACGCATGTTTGAAGTCTGGTCAGCTCTCCTCTTTTACCCCACGACAGGCCCGTCTCTTTCCAGGAGGTGAGCCGCGTAGGGGGTCCGGATCGGAACTCGGGGGCTGCGACCCATTCAGGGTCGCGCGGCGCAGTGATGTAAAACCACCCCGATTGCCACCCCTTTAGGGTCTCCACGAAGGAGCCTCGAGCCATAGGACGTTGGGCATCTTGCCCACCATGGCGCCTCCACATTCCGCCTGGTTGCCGCGCACCACCTTTGGCTTGACATTGAATGTCTTGAGCCATAGGCCGAAATGGAGACGGATGCAGAGGTAAGCCTCGCACACGACGATAAATGCCGAGATGTTGAGGACGAAGTTCGGGGCCACATCGTGGAAATCCAGGCCATAGTAGAACATGAGCCCCCAGACAAATGGGTGGAGAGGGAAACCCAGTCCGCGGAGGAAATGGGGGAGGAACACCACCCTCTCATGGGGCCCGGGGGTGGGGATGAGCTGCCCCTCTTCGGGAAGCCGGTGCGTAATGTCGTTAGACAAGTATCCGACCTTCCTCAGTTTTTTGATGTGTCCCTCCGTGACGGAGGAGACCATCCACTTGCCTCCCGCTCCGGACATGGATGGAGAAGGTTGAGGTGGGGTGTGCGGACTTGGGCGCTGGAGCTCGAGTGCGTGGAAATGGATAGGCAAAGGAGGAAGAAGGCGTGGATGAAAAGGTGGATCCTTATCCCCTTATATGGGCAGACGCGACTATGCGTCCCCACCAGCCTGGTAAAACTCGCTTATCTCCCAAGCACCGTAATCAATGGCGCGGCTGGGTTACCCACGCCCATATTGATGAGAATCCCAGAATAAGGGGACACGATCTCTGCTTCGACAAGACGTGCAAGGAAACCGCCTCGCTAAACGCGCTGAGGTGGGACAGTAAAACGATTCGAATAAAGACTTGGCCGTGGTGTGATGTCACGCTACGGAATACGTCAGCATATTAGATTTGTGTAAATATTATTCACTCTATGGCAATATGTGGAAACTTATTTTGCAGAGCCGGACACTACCTTTGTGTTCAAAATCTTCTATGAAGTACTTGGAGGAGGAACCCGCCTTGCAATGCCGAAGACAATTTGCGCGCCGGACTCGTCGTCATTGAAGCCTGGTTCAGGGGCTACTGAGGGAGTCCTGGATTAGGGGGTGTCCGGATAGCCATACTATACCTTCGGCCGGACTCCTGGACTATGAAGATACAAGATTGAAGACTTCGTCCCGTATCCGGAAGGGACTTTCCTTGGCGTGGAAGCCAAGCTTGGCGATACGGATATGTATATCTCCTACCATTGTAACCGACTCTGTGTAACCCTAGCCCTCTCCGGTGTCTATATAAACCGGAGGGTTTTAGTCCGTAGGACGAACAACAATCATACCATAGGCTAGCTTCTAGGGTTTAGCCTCTCTGATCTCGTGGTAGATCTACTCTTGTACTACCCATATCATAAATATTAATCAAGCAGGACGTAGGGTTTTACCTCCATCAAGAGGGCCCGAACCTGGGTAAAACATGTTGTCCCCTGCCTCCTGTTACCATCCGCCTAGACGCATAGTTCGGGACCCCCTACCCGAGATCCGCCAGTTTTGACACCGACAATGATTGAGTTAGCTCGTGTTCAAAACAAGTATCTCACACAAGAAAATATTTTGTTGAAGGAGCATATTGTCACACTCAAGGGCATTATTCGCAAGCTGGAGGACCTCTTACGCTCGATGTGTGATTATCCGTCACCTCCACCTTCTTCTCCAACAAAGGAGATATAATCACAGGGGTATGGGCACTCCCCTTGGCAACTGCCAAGCTTGGGGGAGGTGCCCCGGTATCGTATCACCATCACAACTCTTATCTTTACCGTTTTTCTTAGTTCGGTCCTATTAGTAGTATCTTGATCTACTAGAATAAAGTTTATGGCATGATTTAGTTTTGAGTTTGCTTTATGATCTCTCTTTGTAATCGAGTCCGTGAGCTATATATAATAAAGATTAGTATTGAGTCAAGGGCTTGATTATTTTGCCATGATCTTGGGTGAATAAAAGAAAGAGAAAAAGAATAAAAAGGAACAAAAAAGTTCATATTGATCTTATTGAGAGTAATGACTTCACATAGAAAGAGTATGATGATTAAAAGTTGTTGGGAGTTGGCAGACATAGCTTTGGTCATTGTTGCAATTAATAGGAAGTAATAAGGAAAGAGAGGTTTTCACATATAGATATATTATCATTGACATCTTTTATGATTGGGAGCACTCATCAAAATATGACATGCTAAAGAGTTGATGTTGGACAAGGAAGACAAAGTAATGAGTTATGTCTTTCTTATATCTGAGATAAGGTATATTGTCATGGATCCTCTAACTTGTTGAGCTTGCCTTTCCCCCTCATGCTAGCCAAATTCTCAGCACTAAGTAGAAATACTACTTGTACTTCCAAAATCCCTAAACCAGTTTTGCCATGAGAGTCCACCATATCTACCTATGGATTGAGTAAGATCCTTCAAGTAAGTTGTCATCGGTGCAAAGCAATAAAAATTGCTCTAAATATGTATGATTGATTGGTGTGGGAGAAAAAAGCTTTATACGATCTTGTGATGTGGAAGTAATAAAAGCGACGGACTACATAATAAAGGTTCATATCACAAGGGGCAATATAAAGTGATGTTCTTTCGCATTGAGATTTTATATATTCAACTATAAAAGCGCATGGCAACCTCTGCTTCCCTCTGCGAAGAGCCTATCCTTTATTATTATCCTCTACCTTATGCAAGAGTCATGGTGATCTTCACCTTTTCTTTTTCATTTTATCCTTTGGCAAGCTCAGCATGTTGGAAAGAACATGATATATATATATATATAATTGGATGTAGGGGAGCATGAACCATTATTGTTGACATTACCCTTGAGGTAAAATGTTGTGGGGCAAAACTATAAGCCCCTATCTTTCTCTGTGTCCGATTAAAACTTCATAACCACAAGTATCGTGTGAGTGTTAGCAATTATGGAGGACTAAATGATAGTTGAGTATGTGGACTTGTTTTTTAGCTCTGACATAGACTCTTTCCAATGTTATGATAAATTGCAATTGCTTCAATGACTGAGATTATAGTTTGTTGGAGCCCAATAAGGTTTATGATTTATACTTTTGCATTGTGAATAGATCATCACTTGAATATAAGTAATCATATGACAAAATCTATATATGTTGCTATTATGAGAATAATCATGATGCCTTCATGTCCATATTTTATTTTTATCGACGCCTCTACCTCTAAACATGAGGACATATTTATTGTTATAGGCTTTTCGCTTGAAGACAAGCGAGGTCTAAGCTTGGGGGAGTTGATACGTCCATTGTGCATCATGCTTTTATATCAATATTTATTGCATTATGGGCTGTTATTTCACTTTATGTCACAAAACTTATGGCTATTCTCTCTTATTTTACAAGGTTTACATAAGTAGGGAGAATGCCGGCAGCTGGAATTCTGGGCTGGAAAAGGAGCAAATATTAGAGACCTATTCTGCGCAACTCCAAAAGTCCTAAAACTCCACGGAACATCTTAAAACAAATAAAGAAAACTCCTCGCCAAAGATGAAGGCCAGGGGGCCCACACCCTTCTCACGAGGGTGGGGGGCGCGCCCCCCTAGGGTGCGCCCCCCTACCTCGTGGGCCCCCTGATGGCTCTCCGATGCCCATCTTCTCCTATATGATGTCTTTCGATGAGAAAAAATAGGAAGGAACTTTTCAGGACGAGACTCCGCTGCCACGAGGCGGAACCTTGGCGGATCCAATCTAGAGCTCCGGCAGAGCTATTCTGCCGGGGAAACTTCCCTCCGGGAGGGGGAAATCATCACCATCGTCATCACCAACGCTCCTCTCATCGGGAGAGGGCAATCTCCATCAACATGTTCACCAGCACCATCTCATCTCCAAACCCTAGTTCATCTCTTATATCCAATTCTTGTCTCAAAGTCAAGGATTGGTGCTAGTAGGTTGCTAGTAGTGTTGATTACTCCTTGTAGTTGATGCTAGTTGGTTTATTTGGTGGAAGATCATATGTTCATATCCTATATGTGTATTATTACCCCTCTGATTATGAACATGAATATGCTTTATGAGTAATTACGTTCGTTCCTGAGGACAAGGGAGAAGTCTTGCTATGAGTAGTCATGTGAATTTGGTATTCGTTTGATATTTTGATAAGATGTATGTTGTCTAGCCTCTAGCACTGGTAGAAAAAGGGCCTATAGTCCTGGTTCGTAAGGGCCTTTAGTCCCGGTTCCGGAACCGGGACTAAAGTGTCGGTACTAATACGTCCCCCCTTTAGTCCCGGTTCAATCCAGAACCGGGACTAAAGGCCCTCCACGTGGGTAGTGCGCAGAGCCCAGTCAGGAGACCCTTTGGTCCCGGTTGGTGGCACCAACCGGGACCAATAGGCATCCACGCGTCAGCACTTCTATGGCTGGGGTTTTTGTTTTTTTTGAAAGGGGGGGGGGGGTTGGGGGTTTTGGGGGGGTTAATTTAGGTGTTTCATATATTGTGTTAGCTAGCTATAATTAATAGAGAGAAGTGTCCTCTGTTATGTCCGTGCTTGGTCGACGCTACGTACTATACATACGTATAGAGAGGACTAGACACGCTAGCTATTAGTAAGCAAACGAAGGAAACAGAAGATCGTCATGAACATATATGCATACAGAGAGAAGTGATATCGACCACCTCTCCTTCACCGAGAGATTGGTCGAACAACAAGTTCTCGTATATCTATCTGACACTACCGGCTACATATATACAATAATTATCTCTTACAAATATAATCATACGGACTCAGGGTCCACATAGAATTCTCCGTCTTCAGGGATCACGTGGTCAAGAAAGAATGCCGCCAATTCCTCTTGAATTGCTCGCATGCGAGCTGGTGCTAGGAGTTCATCCCGCTTCCGAAACATCTAATTTGAAGAAGGGGGTCAATACATATATATATATATATAAATGAATGAAACTCAACACAAATGATGGTAATAAAATAAAATTGTGAATGTTGTTATTTACGTACTTCATATTGTTCGTTAGAGTACCCGCCCCGCTCACAGGTCGTGTGGCGGATGGACTCGCAGATGTAGTTTCCACAGAAATCATTCCCTTGTTCCTGCCACAACCACTTTACCAGAAATAGAGGCCAATCAAACTGATAAGCATGAATGCTAAATGGTATTGATGAAACTAGCGCTTGAATCACTAGGAGATGCGCGGAACATGCTACTATAGTACTTACTTTCGGGTGTCTAAATTCCAGCTCCTTCGGTAGTCCCGGAACTGTTTTGGTGAATTTTCTCCAAACCCTGCCGGACAAAGAAAACAATTACTTGATATTAGGAAATGAACAAAGTTGCTGATATGGTGGATAATGATCGATTTAACTTACTTCTTGAGGATTTCAGTCATGTCCGCATACTCCTGGGGATCTTTTCGTTTAGAGTCCAAGACGGTTACTACTCCCTGCTCAAGCTTAATCTCTAGGAGAATATAGTGGAAACTGCACACACATGCATAACTCATGAATTACATTACTATAACCTTGACTAATACATAAGGGAAACCGAATACGCACAGGACAGTAACACTCACCTGAAGTTGTGAGGAAAGAGTATTATATCTTTGTTTTGATTTATTACGAACGATCGTAGCAAGTTGGCCTCGGTAGCTGCGGCATGAAGTTTAACCTGAGTTGCATCTATGAGATATGTGTTAATGAACCCAATATCACCGACTTGTCTTTTCTTCAATTCGGCGATCTTCAATCTGCATAATATAGTGAGGATGATTATAAATACATGCAATGAAAGAGCTAAGCTATATAGAGAAACTTAATGACAGAAGTAGTACTACTTACATACAGTAGCAGGCGACCGTTGTTTTATCGAGGGCCAATTGATTGAAAAACTGATAGAACTCCTCAAATGGAACAGGCAACAGATCAATTCCAACGAGGTCATGCTCCTTTTTAACTTTCACATACAAAGTACTCCTCCCCCCAGAGTCTCTGCAGATTTTCAAGTACCAATCATGCAATCTTCGCATCATCGTTGATAGAGATCTTTCATCTTTGACGAGAGGCTTCCCGTACTCGTATCTTTGTATCTACACGTCCATGGGTTCATAATGTACTTCGTTGGGCAGGTAATCTGCAAGATTCCTATAACTTGGCACCATCCTCGGATCATTAGCGACGTTGTGGCTAGGCACCTTGAGCGGGGGGCACGATTGCTTCGCTTGTTCGCCGAGCTGGGCAATTTGTTTCCCAGCACGTCGTTCTTTCAGCCTTTGATCACTGACAGTACTTCCCGAACGCTCCGCTTCGGCAAATTGCTTTCCAATAATGCGGTCATAGTTTCCTTTCGGCGGATCAGACTTCGATGGTTTTGTCAGGGCAGCCAGAGTGCGCTTCACTTTCACCCGATCTACCTTCTCCTCCGGAGGTGGATGTTTCGTTGCTTTCACCCCTTCAAAGAAGTTCCTCACTTCTTCTCGCGCGATCTCGGTGTTCTCCTCTAGGGTCCTCTCATATGGTAACTTCTCTGGAGTCTTTAGAGAAGGACCGAATCTGTATGTTCTCCCGCCTCTGGTTGTACTGCTAGACGCCGACCGAGCAGACGGAGCGGTTGTCTTCTTTACTTGCTTAAGAGGCGGAGGAGAAGGACTACGACGCGCCGGAGCAGCTGGAGCGGCGGCAGGTCTCTTCCGCCCTTGCTGACGAGGCGGAGAAGGAGGAGGCTGGCTGCTCGGGCGCGTCGGCGCAGGCGGAGAAGGAGGCGGAGTGCCGCCACGCGCCGGAGAAGGAGCCGGCCGAGGGCCCTGATCGTCACTCGCCGGAGGAGGAGGCGGTAGAGGCGGAGTGCCCTGACTCGCCGGAGGAGGAGGAGGAGGAGGCGGTGGTGTCCAGTTCAGAAGGTTGATGAGCTCCTTCCGCCATAGGCATGGAGTCTTCAGAGCAGACCCCAGCCGAGTCTCCCCTTCACCGGTAGAGTGGTCAAGCTGGAGGTCCTCAAATCCCTCCGTTATCTCATCCACCATCACCCTAGCATATCCTTCTGGAATCGGCCAGCAGTGAAAAGTTGCGCCGAGTTCAGTAGGATAAACAGAGCCAACAGCCGCCTTGACCTTCAAATTCATCCATTGCGTCATAAGGTGGCAATTTTGAGACTCCATTATAGCATCCACGGGATAGCTGGAAGGAGCCGTCAAGGCATGCTCCAGCTAAAGCAGCTCGGTGGAAGCCACACTGCTTTTGCGCTGAGATGGCGGGGTAGCTTCTGGGGAGGCTTCGGCAGTACGTTTGCTGCGATTTGCTTCTTGTTCCTCTATCCCGTCTACCCTTGCTTGCAGCGCCTGTATTTGGGTCTGCTGCACTTTTTCCTCCTCTCATGGGATTTGTAACCGCCTGCGTCCGGAAACCCAACCTTCCACGGAATGGAGCCTGGCGTGCCTCGTGTCTGTCCAGGGTGCTCCGGATTCCCGAGGGCCATTGTGAGCTCGTCGTTCTCTCTGTCTGGAAAGAACGTCCCTTCCTGCGCTGCTTCGATATACTGCTTAAGCTTACTGACCGGTATGTAATGCACTTCCCTGTTACAGGGTCCAGGGTTCCGCCAACCCCGAAGAACCAAGTCCGGCAACGGTCTGGCCAGTTAATTGTCTCTGGTTCGATCCCTTTATGAACCAGATCATTCTCAGTCTTGGACCACTTAGGCCAGGCTACGAGGTAGCCACCTGACCCCATGAGATGGTGAAGCTTCTTCTTCGCAGCATTTTGCTTGTTTGTCGCCGACATCTTCTTAGTCTTTTCTGATGTCTTGTGGGCCACAAATGCGGGCCAGTGATCTCTGATCTTCTCATATCTGCCCTTGAATGCTGGTGTCTCATTATTTTCTACAAACTTATTCAGCTCTTTCTTCCACCTCCTAAATAGTTCTGCCATCCTCTTCAGAGCAAAAGACTTGATTAATTTCTCTTTAACTGGGTTCTCTGGATTATCCTCAGGCGGTAGGGTGAAATTTGACTTCAGCTCAGTCCAAAGATCATTTTTCTGCATATCATTGACATAAGACACCTCAGGGTCTTCTGTAGCCGGCTTAAACCATTGCTGGATGCTTATCGGGATCTTGTCCCTAACCAGAACCCCGCACTGAGCAACGAATGCGCTCTTTGTCCGGAGGGGTTCAATAGGTTGGCCGCCGGGCGCGATTGCTATGATCTCAAACTTTTCATCCGAGCTCAACTTTTTCTTCGGGCCTCGTCTCTTTACCGAAGTTGTGCTCGATTCCGAGGGCTAGAAAAAAGAACAAAGACTTAATTAATATGTTTACATACCAAAACAATGAATGCATCAATCAGCTAGTCAGCATAGGCTTAACTAATATATATACCTGGCCGGACTCGGTTCGGTCACCAGAGCCGTCATCACGGTCTCCTTCTTGCACCGGCATTGGGTCACCGGAGCCGTCCTCATGTTCTTCTTGCACCGGCATTAGGTCACCGTAGCCAGCTTGTTCACCCTCTCCTTCCAGACCATCGGTTTCGTTGAGAAACAACAAGATGGCATCACTTCCTTCTACGATTATGTCCCTCAACAATGCTTCTTTTGTTGCTTCGTCTAAGGCGGTGTCCATAGTTTCTACAAATATTTACAACATGGCAATTATTATTCAAACATGACAGATGGATATATTAGTGCCAAACGTAGAACTAGCTACCTAATCATAGTAAGCTATCGGGAGGGGGTATATATCGACAACGACGACACTACATCTATATCCCTCGACGACCCTCGTTCCCGATAAAAAAAAGAGGAAGAAGAAGAAAAAAAAGAGGAGAAGAAAGAATAGAGGAGAAGAATCTCATCTATTCTTTCTTCTCCTCTTTTTTTTCTTCTTCCTCTTCTTTTTTTATCCTCTTCCTCCTCTCATGTTCGAGAGGATCGCCGAGGGGTCGGGAGGTTGCCTAGTGTCAAAGGATTCAACAAAACCATGTCTTCATCATTAGGCGAAAGTAACATGTGCATGATGGTACGAAGCTCTTCAAAGTTGTTCTGGAACGAAGTCCCAGATAGGATAATTCGCTTTTTGGTACAAAGTTCAGAAAGAGCCTTCCGAATATCGCTATTTGGAAGGCCTTTGCTGAATTCGTACCAAAAGGCGGATTATTCTATCCGGGACTCCATTCCAGAGCAACTTTGCAGAACTTCATACCAACATGCCCTGGTTACTTCTGGCTAATGATGAAGGCATGGATTTCTTCAATACTTTGACACTAGGAAACCTCTCTCGACCCCTTGGCGATCCTCGACCCCTCGAACCCTCGACGACCCTGGAACCCTCGACCCCTAGACGACCCTCTTCTTCCTCTCATGTTCGAGAGGATCGCCGAGGGGTCGGGAGGTTGCCTAGTGTCAAAGGATTCAACAAAACCATGTCTTCATCATTAGGCGAAAGTAACATGTGCATGATGGTACAAAGCTCTTCAAAGTTGTTCTGGAACGGAGTCCCAGATAGGATAATTCGCTTTTTGGTACAAAGTTCAGAAAGAGCCTTCCGAATATCGCTATTTGGAAGGCCTTTGCTGAATTCGTACCAAAAGGCGGATTATTCTATCCGGGACTCCATTCCAGAACAACTTTGCAGAACTTCATACCAACATGCCCTGGTTACTTCCGGCTAATGATGAAGGCATGGATTTCTTCAATACTTTGACAATAGGAAACCTCTCTCGACCCCTCGGCGATCCTCGACCCCTCGAACCCTCGACGACCCTGTAACCCTCGACCCCTAGACGACCCTCTTCTTCCTCTCATGTTCGAGAGGATCGCCAAGGGGTCGGGAGGTTGCCTAGTGTCAAAGGATTCAGCAAAACCATGTCTTCATCATTAGGCGAAAGTAACATGTGCATGATGGTACGAAGCTCTTCAAAGTTGTTCTGGAACGGAGTCCCAGATAGGATAATTCGCTTTTTGGTACAAAGTTCAGAAAGAGCCTTCCGAATATCACTATTTGGAAGGCCTTTGCTGAATTCGTACCAAAAGGCGGATTATTCTATCCGGGACTCCATTCCAGAACAACTTTGCAGAACTTCGTACCAACATGCCCTGGTTACTTCCGGCTAATGATGAAGGCATGGATTTCTTCAATACTTTGACAATAGGAAACCTCTCTCGACCCCTCGGCGATCCTCGACCCCTCGAACCCTCAACGACCCTCGACCCCTCGAAGAGGAGAAATAAATAAGAAGAAGAAAAAAGAAGAAAAAGAAGAGGAGAAGGAAGAAAGGAATAGTGGAGAAGAAGAAAAAGAAGAGGAGAAGGAAGAAAGGAATAGTGGAGAAGAAGAGAAAATCTTCTTCTCCACTATTCCTTTCTTCCTTCTCCTCTTCTTTTTCTTCTTTTTTCTTCTTCTTATTTATTTCTCCTCTTCTTTTCCTCTCCTCTTCTTCTTTCTTTCCTCTTCTTATTTTCTTCTTTCCTATCCTTCTTTTTCTAAAATTGTAATTTTTGCATATATAAAACTTTTCTAAAATTGTAACTTTCTATATAAAACTTTCCTATCGGGAGGGGGAGAAGATCGAAGAAAAAAAAGAAGAAAAAAAGAGGAGAAGAAGAAAGGAATAGAGGAGAAGAAGAAAAATAGAATTTTTTTTCTATTTTTTCTTCTTCTCCTCTATTCCTTTCTTCTTCTCCTCTTCCTTTTCTTCCTCTCCTCGTCTTCTCCTTCTTCTTCTCCTTCTTTCTCTACTTATTTTCCTTTTCCTTATTTTACCTTTTCCTCTCCACTAACATAAAATGCACTAACCTATAATGCAACAAACATAAAATGCACTAAAGAGGCTCAACTAACCTAAAATCAGTGATAAAATGCACTAACCTAAAATCGATATCTACTAACAACTTAAAAAAATTAATACATATATGAAAAAATGCATATATGAAAAACTTTTGCATATATACATCAACATATATATACACTAACCTAAAATGCACAAAAATGCTATCGAAGAGGGGGTATATCGACCCCCCTCATGTATCCACATACATACATCTATACATACATACATTTCTCATATATAAATACAAACATTTCTCATATATAAGTTTTTCTTCTTCTTCCTTTCTTCCTTCTTCCTAGCTAGATATATAAATTTTTGCATATATAAAATACATATATACTTGCATATATGTATAAATTTTTGCATATATAAACTTTTGCATATATAAACAGAGCCTCGACGGCGGCGGCTCACAACGGGGGCGGCCGGCGAGGGCGACAGCGGCGGCGGCGGCGATGGCGTCGGCGACGACCACGGCGTTGGCGGGGGTGGGCGGCGGGCGGCGTCAGGGCAGCGCCTGGCGGCGACGGGGCAGGGGCGACGAGGACGGCGGGCTCGGGGCAGCGCGGGGCTCGGGCGACGGCGGGGGAGACGACGGCGGCGGCGCAGGCGACGGCGGGGGCGGCGCGGGGCGCGGGGGACGACGTGCGCGGGCGACGAGGACGAGGAGCAGGGCGTCGGGGCAGAATGAGGAACTAAATGAAATTTTTGACAAGTGCTGTATATATAGCAAGAGCATTGGTCCCGGTTCGTGGCACAAACCGGGACTAATGCCCCCCTTTAGTCCCGGTTGGTGCGACGAACCGGGACCAAAGGCCAATTTTTGGCAGCCGAAAGGGCGGGAAGCGAAGGCCATTGGTCCCGGTTGGTGGCACCAACCCGGACTAAAGGGGGGCAATGGTCACGGTTGGTGCCACCAACCGTGACCATTGCCCCCCTTTAGTCCGGGTTGGTGCCACCAAGCCACGAACCGTGACCAATGCCCCCCTTAGTCCCGGTTGGTGCCACCAACCGGGACCAATGGCCTTGTGCTGCATCGCTAGCTGAAGTTTAGTCCCACATCGCTAGCTGAAGGGCGCCGGCACTTGTTTATAAGCGCTGCTGTGCCTCCCCATTCGAGCTCCTCTCTAATTCAGGCTTTCGGGCCTAAACTTGTTACTGCCTGTGGGCCTATTGGGCCTCTGCGGGCCTGAATCCTGGCCCATGTAGGGTTTCTAGTCGTATTCAGGCCGTGGAGGCCCAGTAGGTGGCATTTCTTTTGGTTTTTTCTTTTTTATTTCTACATTTTTTTGGTTTTTTATTTTTTATTTCTACTTAAAACTAAATACTTACAGTAATTATAAACTTTCTGTTAGTGCCATTAGTTTTAAATTTTGAATAGTTTAAATTTGAATTTTTAAAAATTTGTGTGAATCACTAGTTTATGAATAACTTTACTATAAAAATAGAATTTTTTTCTATTTATTTTTTATTTCTACTTAAAACTAAATACTTATAGTTTTTTAGTGATTTCTTTTTGATTTTAGGTCACAAAAATTATAAACTTTCTGTTAGTGCCATTAGTTTTAAAATTTTGAATAGTTTCAATTCGAATTTTTAAAAATTTGTGTGAATCACTAGTTTATGAATAACTTTACTATAAAAATAGAATTTTTTTCTATTTATTTTTTATTTATACTTACAACTAAATACTTATAGTTTTTTAGTGATTTCTTTTTGATTTTAGGTCGCAAAAATTACAAACTTTCTGTTAGTGCCATTAGTTTTAAAATTTTGAATAGTTTAAATTTGAATTTTTAAAAATTTGTGTGAATCACTAGTTTATGAATAACTTTACTATAAAAATAGAATTTTTTTTCTTCTTTGCTATTTATTTTTTATTTATAATTACAATTAAATACTTATAGTTTGATTTTAGGTCACAAAAATTATATTATTTTTGCTATTGAAGAATATTATAGTTTTATTTTAGTTGATCATAACATAATATTTTAATTGGTTGTTTTTATTTTCATAAAAGTTTTGTAGTTCATTCTGTTTGCTATTAATTCATTATTTGAGCTAAATGACTCTGAAATTGGAAAGCATTTCAAAATGAACTCTGAAAAGGTTGAAAGTTGGCATGGTATCATAATTTCATCCACATAGCATGTGCATGTATAAAACGGACAATGGTAGCATGTTCATCTGTTACAAATTTGGCATGGTATCATCATAATAGTTGCGGGAGAAAGTCTTCACTTTTTCTTCGCTTGTGTCATTTGCTTATTGCGCCGTAACCATGGATAATCTTCATTGTTTATCAGGATGCTTGGGTCAGCCTTGACATTGAAGGGAGGAATTTCATGAAACTTTTCATAATCTTCAGACATGTCTGTCTTGCCGTCCACTCCCAGGATGTCCCTTTTTCCTGAAAGAACTATGTGGCGCTTTGGCTCATCGTATGATGTATTCGCTTCCTTATCTTTTCTTTTTCTCGGTTTGGTAGACATGTCTTTCACATAGATAACCTGTGCCACATCATTGGCTAGGACGAACGGTTCGTCAGTGTACCCAAGATTTTTCAGATCCACTGTTGTCATTCCGTACTGTGGGTCTACCTGTACCCCGCCGCCTAACAGATTGACCCATTTGCACTTAAACAAAGGGACCTTAAAATCAGGTCCGTAGTCAAGTTCCCATATGTCCACTATGTAACCATAATATGTGTCCTTTTTGCTCTCGGTTGCTGCATCAAAGCGGACACCGCTGTTTTGGTTGGTGCTCTTTTGATCTTGGGCGATCGTGTAAAATGTGTTCCAATTTATCTCATATCCTTTGTAAGTCAATACAGTCAAAGATGGTCCCCTGGACAACAAGTACAACTCATCACAAATAGTGTTGTCACCTCTGAGACGTGTTTCCAACCAACTGCTGAAAGTCCTGATGTGTTCACATGTAATCCAGTCGTCGCACTACTCCGGATGTTTGGAGCACAGACTGTTCTTGTGTTCATCGACATACGGGGTCACCAAGGTAGAGTTCTGTAGAACTGTGTAGTGTGCTTGAGACCAAGAATATCCGTCCCTGCATATTATTGAGTCTCTTCCAAGAGTGCCTTTTCCAGTCAGTCTCCCCTCATACCGCGATTTAGGGAGACCTATCTTGTTAAGGCCAGGAATGAAGTCAACACAAAACCCGATAACATTCTCTGTTTGATGGCCCATGGAGATGCTTCCTTCTGCCTAGCGCGGTCACGGACATATTTCTTTAGGACTCCCATGAACCTCTCAAAGGGGAACATATTGTGTAGAAATACGGGCCCCAGGATGACAATCTCGTTGACTAGATGAACTAGGACGTGCGTCATGATATTGAAGAAGGATGGTGGGAACACCAGCTCAAAACTAACAAGACATTGCGCCACATCACTCCTTAGCCTTGGTACGATTTCTGGATCGATCACCTTATGAGAGACTGCATTGAGGAATGCACATAGCTTCACAATGGCTAATCGGACATTTTCCGGTAGAAGCCCCCTCAATGCAACCGGAAGCAGTAGCGTCATAATCACGTGGCAGTCATGAGACTTTAGGTTCTGAAACTTTTTCTCTGGCATATTTATTATTCCCTTTATATTCGATGAGAAGCCAGTCGTGACCTTCATACTGAGCAGGCATTCAAAGAAGATTTCTTTCTCTTCTTTCGTAAGAGCGTAGCTGGCAGGACCTTTATACTGCTTCGGAGGCATGCCGTCTTTTTCGTGCAAACGTTGCAGGTCCTCCCGTGCCTCAGGTGTATCTTTTGTCTTCCCATACATGCCCAAGAAGCCTAGCAGGTTCACGCAAAGGTTCTTCGTCACGTGCATCACGTCGATTGAGGAGCGGACCTCTAGGTCTTTCTAGTAGGGTAGGTCCCAAAATATAGATTTCTTCTTCCACATGGGTGCGTGTCCCTCAGCGTCATTTGGAACAGCTAGTCCACCGGGACCCTTTCCGAAGATTACGTAGTGTAAATCATTGACCATAGCAAGCACGTGATCACCGGTGCGCATGGCGGGCTTCTTCCGGTGATCTGCCTTGCCTTTGAAATGCTTGCCTTTCTTTCGACATTGATGGTTGGTCGGAAGAAATCGACGATGGCCCAGGTACACATTCTTCCTGCATTTGTCCAGGTATATACTTTCAGTGTCCTCTAAACAGTGCGTGCATGCGTGGTATCCTTTGTTTGTCTGTCCTGAAAGGTTACTGAGAGCGGACCAATCGTTGATGGTCACGAACAGCAACGCCTTAAGGTTAAATTCCTCCTGTCTGTGCTCATCCCACGTACGTACACCGTTTCCATTCCACAGTTGTAAAAGTTCTTCAACTAATGGCCTTAGGTACACATCAATTTCGTTGCCGGGTTGCTTAGGGCCTTGGATGAGAACTGGCATCATAATGAACTTCCGCTTCATGCACATCCAAGGAGGAAGGTTATACATACATAGAGTCACGGGCCAGGTGCTGTGATTGCTGCTCTGCTCCCCAAAAGGATTAATGCCATCCGCGCTTAAAGCAAACCATACATTCCTTGGGTCCTTTGCAAACTCATCCCAGTACTTTCTCTTGATTTTTCTCCACTGCGACCCGTCAGCGGGTGCTCTCAACTTCCCATCTTTCTTTCGGTTCTCACTGTGCCATCGCATCAACTTGGCATGCTCTTCGTTTCTGAACAGACGTTTCAACCGTGGTATTATAGGAGCATACCACATCACCTTCGCAGGAACCCTCTTCCTAAGGGGCTCGCCGTCAACATCACCAGGGTCATCTCGTCTGATCTTATACCGCGACGCACCGCATACCGGGCATGCGTTCAGATCCTTGTATGCACCGCGGTAGAGGATGCAGTCTTTAGGGCATGCATGTATCTTCTCCACCTCCAATCCTAGAGGGCATACGACCTTCTTTGCTGCGTATGTACTATCGGGCAATTTGTTATCCTTTGGAAGCTTCTTCTTCAATATTTTCAGTAGCTTCTAAAATCCTTTGTCAGCCACAGCATTCTTTGCCTTCCACTGCAGCAATTCCAGTACGGTACCGAGCTTTGTGTTGCCATCTTCGCAATTGGGGTATAACCCTTTTTTGTGATCCTCTAACATGCGATCGAACTTCAGCTTCTCCTTTTGACTAATGCATTGCGTCCTTGCATCGACAATGACCCGACGGAGATCATCATCATCGGGCACATCGTCTGGTTCCTCTTGATCTTCAGCAGCTTCACCCGTGGCAGCATCATTGGGCACATCGTCTGGTTCCTCTTGATCTTCACCAGCTCCCCCCGTTGCAGCATCACCGTATTCAGGGGGCACATAGTTGTCATTGTACTCTTCTTCTTCGCCGTCTTCCATCATAACCCCTATTTCTCCGTGCCTTGTCCAAACATTATAGTGTGTCATGAAACCCTTGTAAAGCAGGTGGGAGTGAAGGATTTTCTGGTTAGAGTAAGACCTCGTATTCCCACATTCAGTGCATGGAAAACACATAAAACCATTCTGCTTGTTTGCCTCAGCCGCATCGAGAAACTCATGCACGCCCTTAATGTACTCGCGGGTGTGTCTGTCACCGTACATCCATTGCCGGTTCATCTGCGTGCATTATATATAATTAAGTGTCCAAATTAATAGAAGTTCATCATCACATTAAAACCAAAGTGCATACATAGTTCTCATCTAACAACATATAGCTCTCCAGAGCATCTAATTAATTAAACCATACATTGAAACTATGTAAAACATTTCAATGCGAAAACAAATGCGATCATAATCGCAACCAAGGTAACAATTGATCCAACGGCATAATGATACCAAGCCTCGGTATGAATGGCATATTTTCTAATCTTTCTAATCTTCAAGCGCATTGCATCCATCTTGATCTTGTGATCATCGACGACATCCACAACATGCAACTCCAATATCATCTTCTCCTCCTCAATTTTTTTTATTTTTTCCTTCAACAAATTGTTTTCTTCTTCAACTAAATTTAACCTCTCGACAATAGGGTCGGTTGGCATTTCCAATTCTCATACATCCTAGATAAATAAAATCTATGTCACGTTGGTCGGCATAATTTTCATAAACAATAAATGAACCAATAGTTATAAAGATAATATACATACCAAATCTGAATCATAGACAGGACGAGGGCCGACGGGGGCGGATACCAAAACCATCGCACTATATAAGATGCAATAATAAATGTAAGAAAATGATACAAGTATCTATCTAAACATACAAGTAAGAATATTTTTCCTTTCAGAAAGAAGATAAGAACAAGAGGCTCACCACGGTGGTGTCGGTGATGAGATCGGCGCGGGTGATCGATGGCGGTGAAGATGGGGACGGGGCGTGACGGACCGCTAAATCTAGACAAATCTCGAGGAAAATGGAGCTTGGAGGTCGAGCTTCGAGAGGAGAAAGCTTAAGTAGTGTGGCTCGGGCATTCCATCGAACACCTCATGTGCATAGGAGGTGAGCTAGAGCACCACAAAGCCCTCTCCCCCTCGGCCAGAAAAAACAGAGTACTGTGCTCTGCTCTTGCGCGAGGGGGTATATATAGGCACCTCATTGGTCCCGGTTGATGACATGAACTGGGACTAAATGGAAGCCTTTGGTCCCGGTTAAAGCCACCAACCGGGACCAATGGTGGTGGGCCAGGAGCGAGGCCCATTGGTCCCGGTTCGTCGCACCAACCGGGACCAAAAGGTCCAGACGAACCGGGGCCAATGTCCCACGTGGCCCGGCCGCCCCCCTGGGCTCACGAACCGGGACCAATGCCCACATTGGTCCCGGTTCTAGACTGAACCGGGACTAATGGGCTGAGCCGGCCTGGACCATAGCCCTGTTTTCTACTAGTGTAGTGGTGTTATGTGAACGTCGACTACATAACACTTCACCATTATTTGGGCCTAGAGGAAGGCATTGGGAAGTAATAAGTAGATGATGGGTTGCTAGAGTGACAGAAGCTTAAACCCTAGTTTATGCGTTGCTTCGTAAGGGGCTGATTTGGATCCATATGTTTCATGCTATGGTTAGGTTTACCTTAATACTTTTGTTGTAGTTGTGGATGCTTGCAATAGAGGTTAATCATAAGTGGGATGCTTGTTCAAGTAAGAACAGCACCCAAGCACCGGTCCACCCACATATCAAATTATCAAAGTATCGAACGTGATGAAAACTAGCTTGACGATATTCCCTTTTGTCCTCGGGAGTGCTTTTCCTATTATAAGAGTTTGTTTCGGCTTGTCCTTTGCTACAAAAGGATTGGGCCATCTTGCTGCACTTTATTTAATTTTGTTACTTGTTGCTCGTTACAATTTATCCTATCACAAAACTATCTGTTACAACTTATTTCAGTACTTGCAAAGAATACCTTGCTGAAAACCGCTTATCATTTCCTTCTGCTCCTCGTTGGGTTCGACACTCTTACTTATCGAAAGGACTACGATAGATCCCCTATACTTGTGGGTCATCACCTCCCACCAAGGTGGGTCCCAGCTAGCCGGGGCATTATTCATTTTTTTGTGCGTAATAAGGAGGCACTTAAGTGGGTCCGAGCTGAGAGCGGGGGGAACGTTTTTTTCGCAAAATACGGTGGCCGTCCGGTGGGTCCCAGCATTTAGGGGGAAACGATTTTTTTCGCAAAATACTGGTGGCCCGCCCGGTGGGTCCCCGCTGTCAGGTGGAGGAATATTTATTTTCCGCATAATAAGGAGGCACTTCCTTTGCGGCTGCCGTGGACCAGCTGTCAGCCTCTCCACGTACAGTACTCTTCCAATGGAAGTCGGTCGTTGACCACGCCGCGCCGAGAGCACCATGGCGGTGGACGACAGCGAGGCCTAGGAAGGGGACGACGTGGAGCTGGGCAAGATGCGGCAGTGGATGCCCACGCAGAGAGGAGTACGAGTGTTCACTGGTTCGGCTGCGGTGTGAGGCTGTCGTCGCCGCAGAATAACAGGGGGTGTGGGTCAGTAGAGGGATGGCCTGGCCAGTGGTGGGAGTAGTATGGGGGCGGTGAGGCCTCCGCGGCAGCACAGCCGACCACGGGAGGCAGGAGCAGGCGGCACGATCGGCGCTGCTTTGGGCGGCTGGACCAAGAAGACCAGAGGTTGAAGAAGCACTACGGCCGTTGGATGGACATCGTACGGTCACTGAAGCTAGAATCGTTTGTACTGACTAAGTTCACAAAGCCCTTGGTACGCTCCAACTTAGTAGGCCCATAGGTCAGCCTCCGAAACGGTGCGCCCTAGATGTCAGGGAGAGGAATCATTTTTGGGGCGGCCGAAGCTAATAATATCCGAGATTGAAGAAGAAGCACGACATCCGTTGGATAGACATCCATCGGCCACTGCTGCTAGAACCGTGTGTTTACTATAATAAGTTGACAAAGCCTTGCATACGCGTCAACTTATTTTTTAGGGACGCGTCACTTAGTAGGCCCACAAGTGTGTGGCAGAGATCTTATAGCCCATTTGCGTTTTGTAAGAATGTACAACCCATTTTTGAATTCTAATTGAATTTACAACAGCCCATTTACAGTTTGTTAAAACTACATCCCATTTTCTAGCTAGGACGATGATTAATAATTTCAGCCAACCTTTGAAGACAGAATTCAATAAAATTTCCCACATTTTGCTGGGATCCGAAATATTTTTATCCTGAAATTTCTAGTCAGATTAAATATAAATTTGTATTACATAAAAATCCAACGAAACATTGCACGCGCAACAATGAAAATTTAAGATTTTCAAAATCCATATATAATATTTTATAAATTAATTTCGTGTTTGGTGCATTTTTTATAGTTACTGCCTAGTTTTTATAATTACATCTCATTTATTATTTTTAAAGCCCATTTTCCTGTTAAGCCTAATGCATCCCTCCTAGGAAAGATTTGCAGCCCAGCTGGGCGGAGAATAACAAGTTGACCTTGCCTGGGTATTCCTCAAAAAGACTTATAGCCGGGCTAGCCATTTTCATCTTGAAAAAATAGTATCTGGGCTGGATATCTGGCCTGGGCTAGACGGCCACAGCCCGCCAAGTTAATACCCTGCTCTCCTCTGAACAACAACGAAATCATCGCCAAGAAAAACTATGCAGTGCTCACGCCTCAAAAACACAAATACTGCTCGAGCTGCTTGGTCCCAGCTGTCGGCCGCACGTTGTGCAATTCTCTCGTTTATATTGACTACATAGGTTGACAATGGTGTGGGACCGTGATGTCAGGAAACCAGGAGAAAGCAAAAAAAATATAGTAGTACATAATAAGGAGGCTGTAACACCCACGATGCGGCTATATCTCCCACGTGTCGGAGCATCACTTAGAGGCATAACCACATTGTAGGCATGTCGCAAGAGGGGTAATCTTTACACATCCCATGTACTGAATAAGAAAGAGGTACAGAGTTGGCTTACAATCGCCACTTCACACAATACATGATTATAGCATTACATCATCCAGATACAATCAAGGTCCGACTACGGAACCAAAATAAAGACAACCCCAAATGCATAAGATCCCCGAACGCCCCAACTGGGCTCCACTACTGATCGTTTGGAAAGGAAACATAGTAACATCCTGAGTCCTCATCAAACTCCCACCTGAGTTCAGTCACATCTCCTGGAATGGTATCATCGAAACCCAAGGGAAAAAGGCTATGTGGCAAAAGGTAAAACCAAGGTTGGGCCTTGCTGGAGGAGTTTTATTCAAGGCGAACTTTCAAGGGGTTCCCATTATAACCCAACCGCGTAAGGAACGCAAAATCAAGGGACATAACATCGGTATGAGGGAAACTAGGGCGGCGAGAGTGGAACAAAACACCAGGCATAAGGCCGAGCCTTCCACCCTTTACCAAGTATATAGGTGCATCATAGTAAACAAGATATAATAATGATATCCCAACAATAAACATGTTCCAACAAGGAACAAACTCCAATCTTCACCTGCAACTAGCAACACTATAAGAGGGGCTGAGCAAAGCGGTAACATAGCCAAACAACGGTTTGCTAGGACAAGGTGGGTTAGAGGTTTGACATGGCAATATGGGAGGCATGATATAGCATGTGGTAGGTATCGCGGCATAGGCATAGAAAAAGAGCGAGCAACTAGCAAGCAAAGATAGAAGTGATTTTGAGGGTTTGGTCATCTTGCCTGCAAAGTTCTCCGAGTTGACGTAAGCTTGATCCTCGTAAGCGTACTCAACGGGTTCCTCGATCATGTACTCGTCTCTCGGCTCTACCCAAAGCAAGAACACAAGCAAAGGGAACCACGATCAACCACGGTGCAATGCGCAAGCAACATGATGCAAAACATGGCATGATATGCGGGATGTGATATGAAATGCATATGCATGCTCCGGAAGGAAAAGATTGAACCAGGCCTCAACTTGGCAAACCAAGTGCTGCTGGAAAGATGAGTTGATTTCGGTCTAAATCGATATAAAGATCACCAGAATCGGATGCACGGTTTGCAAATGATAAGCAGAACAATAATGGCACAAATCTGCGATTAACATCATGATGCCATCTAGAATGCAACAAGAAACTAAGCTACTGCACTTGGACATAGCAACAAAGCACATGGCAGTGATCCACTCCAGATGCTTGACAAAAGATGAACACTGAGCTATGGGTAATTCACACAATAGCATGTTCAAACAAGCATGGCAAAAGTGCAAAAGATATCAGGTTCACAGACTTGGTGAAAACAACATGTAAGAATTTAACATCAGGAAGCAATGTTTAGAGCAAGATAACAACATGCTACAGGAACATGTCATGGCAAAGCAAGGCATGGCATGAAACTACTCAAAGCATATAACAAAAGTCCCTTACTGACCATAAGCCAAAAGGGCACAGAAAACATGATGGCACCCACGTAAACATAGCAAGTTTCGTTAACAGATTCAGACTTAGCAGAAAACTGGACATGGCAAAAAACAGAGTTACGTAGGCATGTTTGTGAGCTCGATTGCATGACAAACTAAGTATACACCCAGCAAGGAGACATGATCAAGAAGATAAACAAGGCAAGAACAATCTCATAGCATGCATGGATCAACTACAACAACCTTGGCAAAATTGATTAACACGTAAACAATCTGCCAGGAACATTTTATAGCAAAAGTAGATCAAGATTGAGTCATGCTAGGGTACTCCATAATTGCAAACAAAGACATGGATGGATAGAACATAACAATATCTCAAAATCATCCTTACTGAACATGCTCAAAATAGGCATGGATTACTCTGTAGCAACATGAATACATGGCATAAAAATAACATCAGGGAAATGACTTAGAAGAATTCTAAGTCCCTGAAATCGGCAACATCACGAGAGCTACTTTGCATGCTTGTGCTAGTAACCACATTGATCACAAAAATACATGGCATACACCCCTGTAAAGATGGCATGGCATAGCCCAAAACACATGTAGGGCTCAAGTTCATAGGAGGCACACATTAAACATGGCAAAAATGACAAATGTCCATAATCTGTTAAGAAACAGAAACTAACATTTTATAGCACTCTTGCAACAGCATTTTAGGCATCAAGATGGACTCAAACAAGCATGGTGCACGGAATGAAATGAAGAGCACATCCAGACGAACACTTTGATATATTACACGCCCAAAACGAAGGTACGGATGCAAAGTTATGATGCGATGAATATGCCATTAAAATAACCAGAAAAAGGACTTAAGGAAAATTCCAAAGTCAACCTAGGGTTTTACTATAGCCAGATCTGGATGCACGCGAATCGAGGACCACCGGCGCTCTCGCCAGAGCTCGCAGCGGGGCCGGAGCTCGCCGGGGTTGCCGGATCTGGCCGTGGCCGGGCGCGGGGCCGAGCAGGGCGGCGAGGGGCGCGCGCGCCGGCGAAGAGGCGCGCCGCGGTGTTACTCCGGCGCGGAGGCGGCAGTCGAGGCGGCGGCCGGCGGATGGAGGCGGCGAGACCGGTCGGCGGGGCGGTCGGAGCCGGTCAGCGGTGCGGCGAGGGAGGCGGCGCGGGCCGAAGTCGCGGGCGGCGGGGAGGCGCGCGGGCCAGGCGTGCCTGCCCTGGGCTCGGCGGCCGCGGCGGTGGGGGCGACGCGCGGGACAGGTGGCGGCGCGCGATAGGTCGGGCGGTGGCGGCGGACGTGTCCGGCGGCGGTGGAGGGTGGAGTTAGGGTTTGGCCTACGCGAAAAATCCGGGAGGGGAACATATTTATAGGTAGAGGGAGCTAGGAGACTCCAAATGGAGTGCGGCTTTCGGCCACGCGATCGTGATCGAATGACTGAGAGGATGGAGGGGGTTAGGTGGGTTTTTGGCCACTTTGTATGGGTGTTGCGCTGCAACACACATGAGGCCTTTACGGTTCCTCGGTTAACCGTTGGAGTATCAAACGAAGTCCAAATGGCACGAAACTTGATAGGCGGTCTACGGGTGGTATACCAAGGCCGCTTGGCAAATCTTAGTCCAATCCGAGAACGTTTAACACCCGCACATGAAAAGAGACAAAAAGGGACGCCGGAGGACATAGGAGTGCCGGAATGCAAAATGGACAACGAGGAAAATGCTCGGATGCATGAGACGAACACGTATGCAAATGCGATGCACATGATGACATGATATGAGATGCATGACATGAACCAAAAGCAAAACGAAGACAAAACCCAACCACGAGGGAATATCATAACTTAGAGCCGAAAATGGCAAGAGTTGGAATACAAATATGGCAAGTTACATACGGGGCGTTACAACACTCAACCACTACGAAAGGATCTCGTCCCGAGATCTAGGACTGGAAAAACTCCGGGTATTAGGAACGGAGGTGGTCCTCGCGTTCCCAGGTGGCTTCACGGTCGGAATGATGTGACCACTTCACTTTCAGGAATTTGATAGACTTGTTGTGAGTCTTGCGCTCAGTTTCTTCAAGGATAGCAACGGGATGCTCATGATAAGACAAGTCTTCTTGGAGATCAATCTCTTTGAAGTTGATGGTGCGATCAGGAGCCTTGAAACACTTGCGAAGATGGGACACGTGAAACACGTCGTGAACATTTTCAAAGTTGTATGGAAGCTCAAGTTGATAGGCGAGATCACCTCTTTTTCCAATGATCTTGAAAGGACCAACATATCTAGGGGCAAGCTTCCCTTTTATACCGAAGCGACGAGTACCTTTCATTGGAGAGACACGGAGGTAGACATGGTCTCCGATCTCGAAAGCCAAGTCACGATGCTTGCTATCATAGTAACTCTTCTGACGCGATTGCGCGGCTTTGAGATTTTCATAAATGACTTTACACATTTCTTCAGCCTCTGTGATCAAGTCATTGCCAAGAAGTTGGCGTGCACCAGTCTCTGACCAATTAAGAGGAGTACGACACTTTCTGCCATAGTGAATCTCGAATGGGGCCTTGCCCGAACTCGCTTGGAAGCTGTTGTTGTAGGAGAACTCGGCATATGGAAGACAATCTTCCCACTTCATACCAAAAGAAATGACACATGCCCTGAGCATATCTTCAATAATTTGATTGACTCGCTTGACTTGTCCACTAGTTTGAGGATGAAAGGTTGTGCTGAAGCGAATGTTGGTGCCCATGGCCTTCTGGAAAGAGTCCCAGAACTTAGAAGTGCAGATGCTTCCACGATCTGAAGATATCAACTGCGGAATGCCGTGCAAGGAGACAATCCTGGAGGTATATAGCTCTGCCAACTGAGCTACTATGATAGATTCTTTGATAGGAAGAAAATGAGCCACTTTAGTGAGCTTGTCGATGACAACGAAGATAGCATCCTTGCCATGCTTGGACTTGGGAAATCCAGTCACGAAATCCATCTCAATATGGTCAAACTTCCATTCTGGAATGGCAAGAGGTTGGAGGAGACGAGCTGGTCGTTGGTGTTCTGCTTTCACTCTTCTGCAGACATCACATGCATTCACGAACTGAGCAATCTCGCATGTCATTCGAGTTCACCAATATGACTGCTTGAGGTCATGGTACATCTTTGTACTTCCAGGATGAATAGAAAGGAGTGAATTGTGAGCTTCGTTCATAATGACTTTACAAAGGTCACCCTTACGAACAACAATGCGATCCTCGAAGAAAAGAGTATCCTTGTCATCGAGGCGATAGCACTTGTACTTGGGTTGGCTCTTGGCAATCCCAATCTTCACCTTCTTCACCATAGCATCAAGAAGTTGAGCCTCACGAATCTGATCTTCCAAAGTAGGAGAGACTTGGAGGTTGGCAAGGAATCCTTGAGGAACAACTTGGAGATTAAGTTTGCGGAAAGTGAGGGAGTCCTGGATTAGGGGGTCTCCGGACAGCAGGACTATCTCCATTGGCCGGACTGTTAGACTATGAAGATACAAGATTGAAGACTTCGTCTCGTGTCTGGATGGGACTCTACTTGGCATGGAAGGCAAGCTAGGAAATACGGATATGGATATCTCCTCCTTTGTAACTGACCTTGTGTAACCCTAACCCTCTCCGGTGTCTATATAAACCGAAGGGTTTTAGTCCGTAGGACAACAACCATAACATACAATCATACCATAGGCTAGCTTCTAGGGTTTAGCCTCTCTGATCTCGTGGTAGATCTACTCTTGTACTACCCATATCATCAATATCAATCAAGCAGGACGTAGGGTTTTACCTCCATCAAGAGGGCCCGAACCTGGGTAAAACATTGTGTCCCCTGCCTCCTGTTACCATCCGTCCTAGACACACAGTTCGGGCCCCCCTACCCGAGATCCGCCGGTTTTCACACCGACATTGGTGCTTTCATTGAGAGTTCCTCTGTCTCGTCGCCGTTAGGCTCGATGGCTCCTCTGATCATCAACAACGATGCAGTCCAGGGTGAGAATTTTCTCCCCGGAAAGATCTTCGTATTCGGCGGCTTTGCACTGTGGGATAATTCGCTTGGCCATCTGGAGCAGACTGAAAGCTACGCCCCTGGCCATCAGGTCAGATTTGGAAGTTTGAACTACACGGCCGACATCTGCGGAGACTTGATCTTCGACGGATTCGAGCCGCAACCGGGCGCGCCGCACTATCACGATCGGTGTGACCTAGCTCTACTGCTGAACAGTACCCCGGAGACCGCGCCCGCATCAGCTCCGCCCTTAGCTCGGAGCCAACTGCGCCAATCGAGGACAGGTGGTTAAACACCACCTTAGGGGCTGCAGTCTCAACGGCGATCGAGCCGAACACCAGCCTAATCCTCTGCGAAGCCCGTGACTCCAAGGTGTCGGACTCTTTTCCGAACTCCGAATCGCCCGCGCCCCTGCCAATCGAATCCGATTGGGCGCCGATCATGGAATTCACTGCCGCGGATATCTTTCAGCACTCGCCCTTCGATGACATTCTGAATTCACTAAGGTCTCTCTCTTTGTCAGGAGAGCCCTGGCCGGACTATGGCCAACAAGATTGGGATGCGGACGACGAAGAAATTCGACGCCCACCCACCACCCACTTCGTAGCCACAGTCGATGATTTAACCGACACGCTCGACTTCGATCCCGAAGACATTGATGGTATGGACGACGATGTAGGAGACGAACATGAACCAGCACCTATAGGGCACTGAAAAGCCACCTCGTCATATGACATATACATGGTGGATACACCCAAAGAAGGCAATGGCGATGAGATAGCGGAGGATGACCCCTCCAAGAAGCAACCCAAGCGTCGACGTCAGCGGCTCCGCTCTAAGTCCCGCCAAAGCAAAAGTGGTGATACCGGCGCAGGAGATAATAACACTCTAGATAGTGCCGAAGGAAACAACAATCCCCTCCAGCAAGATTTAGAGCAGGAGGATGGAGAAGCCAGCACTCCTGAGAGAGCGGCAGACGGAGAGGAGGAAGATGACAATTACATGACCCCTCCGAAGACGAGGCAAGCCTCGGCGACGATGAATTCACCGTACCAGAGGATCGCTTCGAACAAAAGCGCTTCAAGCGCCGGCTTATGGCCACGACAAATAGCCTCAAGAAAAAGTAGCAGCAGCTTCAAGCTGATCAAGATCTGCTAGCTGACAGATGTACTGAAGTCCTCGCGGCCAAGGAATATAAACTCAAGCGCCCCTCCAAAAATTACACAAAGTGCAGGTGAGGGAGTCCTGGATTAGGGGGTGTTCGGGTAGTCAGACTATACCTTCAGTCGGACTCCAGCACTATGAAGATACAAGATTGAAGACTTCGTCCCGTGTCCGGATGGGACTTTCCTTGGCGTGGAAGGCAAGCTTGGCGATGCGGATATTCAAGATCTCCTACCATTGTAACCGACTTTGTGTAACCCTAACCCTCTCCGGTGTCTATATAAACCGGAGGGTTTTAGTCCGTAGGACAACTTCATCATACAACAATCATACCATAGGATAGCTTCTAGGGTTTAGCCTCCTTGATCTCGTGGTAGACCTACTCTTGTACTACCCATATCATCAATATTAATCAAGCAGGACGTAGGGTTTTACCTCCATCAAGAGGGCCCGAACCTGGGTAAAACATCGTGTTCCTTGCCTCCTGTTACCATCCGGCCTAGACGCACAGTTCGGGACCCCCTACCCGAGATCTGCCGGTTTTGACACCGACATTGGTGCTTTCATTGAGAGTTCCTCTGTGTCGTCACTTTTAGGCCCGATGGCTCCTTTGATCATCAACAACGATGCAGTCCAGGGTGAGACTTTTCTCCCCGGACAGATCTTCGTCTTCGGCGGCTTCGCACTGTGGGCCAATTCGCCTGGCCACCTTGAGCAGATCGAAAGCTACGCCCCTGGCCATCAGGTCAGGTTTGGAAGCCTAAACTACACGGCTGACATCCGCGGGGACTAGATCTTCAACGGACTCGAGCCACAGCCAAGCGCGCCGCACTGTCTCGATGGGCATGATATAGCTCTGCCGCCAAACAGCGCCTTGGAGGCCGCACACGCATCAGTTCTGACCATTGATTCGGAGCCTACTACGCCGATCGAGGATCAGCGGTTGGACGCTGCCTCAAGGGCTGCGATCTCAGAGGCGATCGAGCCGAACTCCAGCCCCGCACTCCGCATGGCCTGTGACTCCGAGGTACCGGATTCCTCTCCGAACTCCGAGCCCCCCGCGCCCCTGCCGATCGAATCCGATTGGGCACCGATAATGGAGTTCACCGCCACGGACATCTTTTAGCACTCGCCCTTCGGCGACATCTTGAATTCTCTAAAGTCTCTCTCTTTATCAGGAGAGCCCTAGCTGGACTACGGTCAGTAAGGTTGGGATACGGACGGTGAAGAAATTCAAAACCCACCCACCACCCACTTCGTAGCCACTGTCGATGACTTAACCGACATGCTTGACTTCGACTCCGAAGACATCGACAGCATGGACGACGATGCAGGAGACGAACAAGAACCAGCACCTGTAGGGTGCTGGAAGGCCACCTCGTCATATGACATATATATGGTGGACACTCCAAAGGATGGAGATGGCGATGGAACAGCGGGGGACGATAACTCTAAGAAACAGCCCAAGCGCCGGCGTCAGCGGTGCCCCTCTAAATCCCGCCAAAGCAAAAACAGTGATTCCGGCACGGGAGATAATACTACTCCGGATAGCACCGAAGAACACCCCCTCCAGCAAGATTCAACATAGGAGGACAGAGAAGCCAGCCCTCATGAGAGGGCGGCGGACCAAGAGGTTGAGGACGATAATTATATGCCTCCCTCCGAAGACGAGGCAAGCCTCGACGACGACGAGTTCGTCGTGCCAGAGGATCTCACCGAACAAGAGCGTTTTAAACGCAGGCTTATGGCCACGGCAAGCAGCCTCAAGAAAAAGCAGCAACAACTTAGAGATGATCAGGATTTGCTAGCTGACAGATGGACTGAAGTCCTTGCGGCCGAAGAGTATGAACTCGAATGCCCCTCCAAGAGTTACCCAAAGCGCAGGCTGCTACCCCGACTAGAGGAGGAAGCACCTACATCACCAGCGCATGACATGGCCGACCGGCCACCTCGTGGCCGCGATAGAGAGGCCTCTTGGCCCTCCACTCAAGCCATGCCCCGACGCCGCGTCAAGTATACTAAGGCACGGGAAAATGCGCCCGACCTGCGCGACATACTGGAGGACAAGGCAAGGCAAACAAGATCGATCTACGGATCGCGCAGGCGCCCCACGGCAGGTGATGGTGATCGTCACTCCGGATGCAATAAATCCGGCCGGGCCGAACTCAACAGACAAAGCCCCTTCGAGCTGCTTCGTGATATAGCCCAATACAGAGGCGCCGCACACTCACTTTGCTTCACAGATGAAGTAATGGATCATAAAATCCCCGAGGGCTTCAAACCCGTAAACATCGAATCGTACGATGGCACAACAGATCCTGCGGTATGGATCGAGGATTATCTCCTTCATATCCACATGGCCCGCGGTGATGATCTACACGCCATCAAATACCTCCCATTCAAACTTAAGGGACCGGCCCAGCATTGGCTTAACAGCTTGCCAGCAGACTCAATCGGTTCTTGGGAGGACCTGGAAGCCGCATTCCTTGACAACTTCCAGGGCACTTATGTGCGACCACCGGACGCCGATGACCTAAGCCACATAATTCAGCAGCAAAAGGAATCGGCCAGGCAATTCTGGACACGGTTCCTAACAAAGAAAAACCAGATAGTCGACTGTCCTGACGCAGAGGCCTTAGCGACCTTCAAGCATAATATCTGTGACAAGTGGCTTGCACGGCACTTGGGACAGGAAAAGCCGAAATCTATGGCAGCCCTCACGACACTCATGACCCGCTTTTGCGCGGGAGAAGACAACTGGCTAGCTCGAAGCAACAACTTAACCAAGAACCCTGGTAATCCGAATACCAAGGACAAAAGTGACAGGTCGCGTCGGAACAAACAAAAGCGCCGTGTTAACAGCGACAGCAACAAGGATGCGGCAGTTAATGCCGGATTCCGAGGATACAAATCCGGTCAACGGAAAAAGCCATTCAAAAGAAATACTTAGGGCCCGTCCATTTTGGATCGAATACTTGACCGCTTGTGCCAGATACATGGCACCCCCGACAAGCCAGCCAATGACACCAACAGGGACTGTTGGGTGTTCAAGCAGGCAGGCAAGTTAAGAGCCGAAAACAAAGACAAGGGGCTGCATAGTGACGACGAGGAGGAGCCCAGGCCGCCAAACAACAGTGGACAGAAGGGATTTCCCCCGCAAGTGCGGACGGTGAACATGATATACGCAAACCACATCCCCAAGAGGGAGCGGAAGCGTGCGTTACGGGACGTATATGCAATAGAGCCAGTCGCCACAAAGTTCAACCCATGGTCCTCCTGCCCGATCACCTTTGATCGAAGGGACCACCCCACTAGCATCCGTCACGGCGGCTTTGCTGCATTGGTTCTAGACCCAATCATTGATGGATTTCATCTCACAAGAGTCCTCATGGACTGCGGCAGCAGCCTAAACCTGCTTTACCAGGATACAGTGCAAAAAATGGGCATAGATCCCTCGAGGATCAAGCCCACCAAAACGACCTTTAAAGGCATCATACCAGGTGTAGAAGCCAACTGTACAGGCTCAGTCACACTGGAAGTGGTCTTCGGATCTCCGGATAACTTCCGAAGCGAGTTACTCTTTGACATAGTCCCGTTCCGTAGTGGCTATCACGCACTGCTCGGGCGAACCGCATTCGCAAAATTCAACGCGGTACCACACTATGCATACCTCAAGCTCAAGATGCCAGGCCCTAGAGGAGTAATCACGGTCAGTGGGAACACTGAACGCTCCCTTCGAACGGAGGAGCACATGGCAGCGCTCGCAGCAGAAGTACAAAGCAGCCTTTCTAGGCAGTTCTCCAGTTCGGCCTTCAAAAGGCTGGACACTACCAAGCACGCCCGGAGTACCCTACAACAAGACCACCTGGCACGTTCTGAGCTAGCGTAGCAATGCGGCCCCAACCCTAGCCCTCGCGATATAGCGAAACCAGTGCTTCGCGTACATAACTACGCTCTTGAAATACCATGGGCACAGGGGAAGGGCATTATCAAGGCAAACCCGAAATATGGCTTAAATCGCACCAGGGGCTGCCGGATTCCTTTTTTTCTTACTCTCAGGACTCCATACTTCGGACGACCCGTTCAACAATTCAACTGCCGCACAAACGATGCAAGATCCAGGAACGCAGACAAGCCACGCCGCATTATGGAACTTCCAGGTGGTCTCTATTGCGAGCAGTATACCTGTTTTTTAATACAATCCCACGGCCTTCCCCTGGCCAGGACATGTTAAATAGTCCAATTTATTTTGCTTACCGCACTATTTGTATCGTTCCGCTTTCATAGCAGCCTTTCTATAAACAATGCATAGCTTTTTGTCTATTTTTTCCATTATCCTCTTTTGATATATATGTTTATTAATAACATGTTGCATCCGTACACTGTGGTACGGCAAAAATACGCCAGGGGCTTCAGTACCCATCAATATGGCGTGAGAAGTCCGTACACTTTCACAAGTGCGGCACCCCGAACTTATAGCACTATATGCATCGGCTCCGAATCATGATTTGGGTCAATAGTTCGGTTTGCTCGGCTCCTATGTTTTGGTGCCTTACGTTCCGCTATATAGGCTAAGGTAGCACTAGAAGAACCACTGCGATTGTGCCCTAGTTGAGCTGGGCCGAGCACCTCAGTGGAGAAAGCTAAAACTGACTGTCATGATGAGGCGAGAGACCGGTCGCTGTTCGAGAGGTTTTTCGAGTCCTTAAAGACTTATGCCGCTTCGAGCGAGGAACTGGCTTTGTCCGGCCAAGGCGTGGATAGCGCCCCGAACTCGGTCTTCCGAATACTAGGGGCTTCACCGAAATTTAAAATTATAGAGTTCTATGGCTAAGTGAGAGTGTTCAAGCATTATAGTCCGATTGCCTTGTTCGTTGTGCTGAGCGCCTCCCTCGACGAACCCAATCATGGGAAAAAGAGCGCTCAGGTTTATCCCGAACACCCCAGCACTAGTGGCATGGGGGCAGAAGCCGACGACTGGCCATCTCTCAATTTTTTGATAAACGGCCGCACAGAAAGTAATATTTTAAATTCAACAAGCATTGCTTAGCGCATATGAACAAGTTTTCAGCGCACAGGATAACACGAGCGAGTTCATTCAAAAATTACATCCTTGGTGCAGCCATCCGCCATAAGGCGGGAACCAGCCAGAACATCCTTGTAATAGTTCTCGGGCTTGCGATGCTCCTTCCCCGGCGGCGGCCCGTCCCTCACAAGCTTCTCACCGTCCAGCTTACCCCAGTGCACCTTTGCACGGGCAAGGGCCCTACGGGCACCTTCGATGTAGACGGAGCGCTTGATGACCTCGAGCCTTGGACAAGCCTCCACCAGCCGCCGCACCAGTCCGAAGTAGCTCCCATTCAGGGCCTCTCCAGGCCACAGCCGAACTATGAAGCCCTACAGGGCTTGTTCGGCCGCCTTGTGGAGCTCGACCAGCTGCTTCAGCTGGTCGCTCAAGGGCACAGGGTGTCCGGCCTCAGCGTACTAAGACCAGAACACCTTCTCCATCGAGCTGCCTTCCTCGGCTCGGTAGAATGCGGCGGCATCGAATACGCTGCGGGGAAGATCTGCGAATGCCCTTGGAGAGCTCCGGATTCGGGTAAGTAACAAGTAGTTTACTTTTATATCTCTGCTTTGCATAGAGAATGCCTTACCCGCCACTATCTTTTTCACCGCATCCAATTCCTGGAGGGCCTTCTGGGCTTCGGCCTTGGCAGATTTGGCAGTTTTAAGGGCCGGAGCAAGCTCGGACGCTCGCGTCTTCGAGTCGAGCTTCAAACTCTCATGTTTTTCACGAGAGCCTGAAACTCTTGCTGCACCTCGCCGACCTGCGCCTCAAATTTCTCCCGCTCGGTGCGCTCCGTGGCCGCTTTCTTCTCGGCCTCAGACAGCGCCTGCTTGAGGGTCGCCACCTTAGTTGTGGTCCCTACAATAAGCAGTGTACTCCTGTCATTTTTTGCAACTGCGTCTTCTTATAGGCATTTTTTCTATAAGGTATCTCTTACCTTCTTTCTCCTCGAGCTGCCGTTTGGCAAGGCCAAGCTCTTGCTCGGTCCGATCGAGGCCCTGCTTCAGGGCACCCACCTCCGCAGTCAGTGCGGCGGTGGCCAGCAGCGAAGCCTGCATACGTATATTGACTCCTTTTTAGTTAGACTCCTGCGATATTTAATAGATCCTCTATTCGGCTTTTCATTCCGAACGCCAAACAGAGCATCAGGGGCTACTGTCTATGCGGTAATATTTTTATACATTTTTACTTACCTCGAAGCCTGTTAGAAGGCTAGCACAAGCTTCAGTCAGTCCGCTTTTGGCGGACCGAACCTTCTAGACCACTGTACTCATGATGGTACGGTGCTCCTCGTCGATGGAGGCGCCCTTAAGCACCTCCAGCAGATTGTCTGACGCCTCTGGTTGGACGGAGGACGCCGGCTCAATAGGCTTGCTCCCCTTGGCAGGAGTTCGCCTGCCGCGGTCCGGAACCATTGATGATTCCGGCGCGGTGTCCGGCTTAAAGCCGGACTTGGAGCCCTGGGGGGTCTTGTCCCCTTTACTCATGGAGTCCGGGAGGTCGCCTCGCGGCTCCTCCTGGACCACCTCCTCTTGCCCCGGAGCTTTTCGCGATGCTACTTCGGCGTCATCCGCAGCACAGGGGGAGGCAGCGGGCAGAACTGAATTCACGTCCGATGAATCCAGGGAGCCGCTCGACGACTCGTCGAGCCCGTCCTAGGGCGGGCTGCATGATTACATTCGACATTAGGGAAAGCTATGCAACCAAAGGAATATTATGAGTTACTTTGGTATCCGAACACTTATGATTTCGTCGGACGCTTGGCCCTGTCCGGCCACTCCTCTTCGTCCTCGTCGGCGTCGGGGGCGTAGTCCGGCGGAGGGGTTTTCCTCTTCTTGGACCCTTCGGCCTCCCCTACTGGGTCGGCCTTCCTCTTCTTTCCTCCCCCCGCTGGAGGGGGAGAGGTCTCTTCTTCTTCCTCCTCGTCTTCACGGGAGGAGTGCGTCTCGGACTCGTCGGACGACGAGTCCGACACCACCATATGCCGGGAACTCTTTCGAGTCCCCGTGGCCTTCTTCTTCTTGGACTTCTTCTCCGGCACCACATAAGGTGCCGGAACCAGCATCTTCACTAAGAGAGCAGGGGCTGGGTCTTCGGGCAAGGGAGCCAGACAGTTAATCAGTCCGGACTTCGCCAGCCAATCCTGTCAAAGGTGAGGGAGTTTAGATCCCGCATAGAGTCAAACTATGAAGGAAACTTAACATCCTGTAAAATATGAAAATATTTTACCTCGCCAGCAGGGCGCTGCGAGCTGAATCTGCGGTCTTCAGAGGCGGATGTGGGAGCCTCGGCGCCTTTGGTTAGCCCCCTCCAGACATCTTCGTACGTCGTGTCAAAGAGCCTGCTTAGAGTTCGGTGCTGCGCCGGGTTGAACTACCACAAATTGAAGTCCCGTTCTTGACACTGAAGGATCTGGCGGACGAGCATGACCTGGACTACGTTGACAAGCTTGAGCTGCTTGTTCACCAGGGACTGGATGCATTTTTGCAGTCCGGTCACCACTTCTTCGTCGCCCCACAACAAGCCCGTCTCCTTCCAGGATGTGAGCCGCGTAGGGGGTCCGGATCAGAATTTAGGGGCTGCCACCCCTTCAAGGTCTCTACAAAGGAGCCTTCGAGCCATAGGACGTTGGCTATTTTGCCTGCCATGGCACCTCCGCACTCCGCCTGGTTGCCGCGCACCACCTTTGGCTTGACGTTGAAGGTCTTGAGCCAGAGGCCAAAATGGGGACGGATGCAGAGGAAAGCCTCGCACACGACGATAAACGCCGAGATATTGAGGATGAAGTTTGGGGCCAGATCATGGAAATCTAGGCCATAGTAGAACATGAGCCCTCGGACGAATGGGTGGAGAGGAAAACCCAGTCCGCGGAGGAAGTGGGGAAGAAATACTACCCTCTCATGGGGCCTTGGGGTGGGGAGAAGCTGCCCCTCCTTAGGAAGTCGGTGCGCGATGTCTTTGGACAAGTATCCGGCCTTCCTTAGCCTTTTGACATGGCCCTCCGTGACGGAGGAGACCATCCACTTGCCTCCCGCTCCGGACATTGTTGGAGAAGGTTGAGGTAGGAAGTGCGGGCTTGGGCGCTGGAGCTCGGGTGCGCAGAAGATGGATAGGCAAAGGAGGAAGAAGGCGTAGGTAAGAAGGTGGATCCTTATCCCCTTATATGGGCGGATGCGACTATGCGTCCCGACCAGCCTAGTAAAACTCGCTTGCCTCTCAAGCGCCGTGATAAATGGCGTGGTTGGGTTACCCACGTCCGTATTGATGAGAATCCCATAAATGGGGGACACGATCTCTGCTTTGATAAGACGTGCCAAGGAAACCGCCTCACAAAACACGCTGAGGTGGAAAAGTGAAAACGATTCGAATAAAGGCTTGGCCGTAGTGTGATGTCACGCTGCGGAATACGTCGGCAGATTAGATTTTTGTTAATATTATTCTCTCTGTGGCAATACGTGGAAACTTATTTTGCAGAGCCGGACACTACTTTTGGTGTTTACAAACTTTCATGAAGAATTTGGAGGAGGAACCCGCCTTGCAATGCCGGAGACAATCTACGCGCCGGACTCGTCATTGTAGCCTGGTTCAGGGGCTACTGAGGGAGTCCTGGATTAGGGGGTGTTCGGGTAGCCGGACTATACCTTCAGCGGGACTCCAGGACTATGAAGATACAAGATTGAAGACTTCGTCCCGTGTCCGGATGGGACTTTCCTTGGCGTGGAAGGCAAGCTTGGCGATGCGGATATTCAAGATCTCCTACCTTTGTAACCGACTTTGTGTAACCCTAACCCTCTCTGGTGTCTATATAAACCAGAGGGTTTTAGTCCATAGGACAACTTCATCATACAACAATCATACCATAGGCTAGCTTCTAGGGTTTAGCCTCCTTGATCTCGTGGTAGATCTACTCTTGTACTACCCATATCATCAATATTAATCAAGCAGGACGTAGGGTTTTACCTCCATCAAGAGGGCCCGAACCTGGGTAAAACATCGTGTTCCTTGCCTCCTATTACCATCCGGCCTAGACGCACAGTTTGGGACCCCCTACCTGAGATCCGCCGGTTTTGACACCGACAGTAGGTTACTACCCCTACTGGAGGAAGAAGCGTATGATACGGCTGATCGGCCATCTCGTGGCCGCGATAGAGAGGCATTCCAGCCAAAAACTCAGCCTCCACGCCGATGCTATTTACATAAAAAGGCCTGGGGAGATAAGCCAGACCTGCAGGACATATTGGAGGACAAAGCAAAGCATGGAAGATCGATCTACGGATCACGAAGGCACACAACTCTGTGAGACGATAAACGTCATGCCGGATACAGTAAAAGCAAATCCGGCCGGGCCGAACACAGTGGGCAAGACCCATTCGAGCCGCGTCGCGATATAGCCCAATATAGAGGCGCCACACACCCCTTATGCTTCAAAGGACCAGCGCGACTTTGGCTTAACAGCTTGCCAGCGGACTCCATTAGCTGCTGGGAAGATCTGGAAGTCGCATTCCTCAACAGATTTTAGGGCACTTATGTGCGACCACCAGATGCCGATGACTTGAGCCACATAATTCAGTAGCCAAAAGAGTCGGCCAGGCAATTATGGACTCGGTTCCTTACAAAGAAAAATTGAAACATCGACTGTCCGGATGCAGAGGCCTTAGCGGCTTTCAAACACAACATCCGAGACGAGTGGCTAGCCCGGCACCTTGGTCAGGAAAAGCCGAAATCTATGGCAGATCTCACGACGCTCATGACCCGCTTTTGTGCGGGAGAAGGCAGCTGGCTGGCTCGCAATAATAACACATCAAAGAACCATGGTACCTTGGATACCAAGGACGGAAATAGCAGGTCACGTCGCAATAAACATAAGCGCCGCATTAACAGTGAATATACCGAGGATACGGCAGTCAATGCCGGATTCAAAGGCTCTAAACCCGGTCAGCGAGAAAAGCCATTCAAACAAAGTACGCCGGGTCCGTCCAGCCTGGACCGTATACTCGATCGCTCGTGTGAAATACACGGCACCCCAGACAAGCCAGCCAATCACACCAACAGGGATTGTTGGGTGTTCAAGCAGGCCGACAAGTTGCTTGCCGAAAACAACGACAAGGGGCCGCATAGCGATGACGAGGTGGAGCCCCGGCAGCCGCACATCGGAGGACAGAAGAGGTTTCCCCCGCAAGTGCGGATGGTGAACATGATATACGTGGCCCACATCCCCAAGAGGGAGCAGAAGCGTGCGCTCAGGGATGTATATGCGTTGGAGCCAGTCGCCCCAAAATTCAACCCTTGGTCCTCCTGTCTGATCACCTTTGATCGCAGGGACCACCCTACTAGTATTCGTCATGGCGGATTCGCCGCACTGGTCCTAGACCCAATCATTAACGGATTTCACCTCACTCGAGTCCTCATGTATGTCGGTAGCAGCCTGAACCTGCTTTATCAGGACACAGTGCGCAAAATGGGTATAGAACCCTCACGGATCAAACCCACCAAAACGACCTTTAAAGGTGTCATTCCAGGTGTAGAGGCCCATTCCATAGGCTCAATTACACTGGAAGTGGTCTTCGGATCCCCGGATAACTTCCGAAGCGAATAGTTAATCTTTGACATAGTCCCGTTCCGCAGTGGTTATCATGCGCTGCTCGGGCGAACCGCATTTGCTAGATTCAATGTGGTGCCACATTATGCATACCTCAAGCTCAAGATGCCAGGACCTCGCGGAGTTATTACAGTCAATGGAAACACAGATCGCTCTCTCCGGATACAGGAGTACCCCGCGGCCCTCGCAGTAGAAGCGTAAAGCAGCCTCTCAAGGGCAATCAACCAGTTCGGCGCTTCAAAGCCCGGGCACCTTCAAGCGTGCTCGGAGCAATCGGCAAATGGACCGCCTGGCACAATCTGTGCTCGCGTGCATAATCTCGTGCCACGCGTACATAATTACGCACTAAAAATATCATGGGCACAGGTGGGGAGGGGGGCAAAACTGCGGCACGCCCCAAGACGCGGCTTAAACCGCACTAGGGGCTTCCCGTTTGGTAAATTTTCTCTTTTTTTAGGACCTTAATCTCTGGAAACACTGTCCGGCAGCACTATTGCCGAACACATGATGCAGCAACGAAGGAGGCAACCAGCTACGTCATACCACGGAATTCCTAGGTGGATTATAGTAATGAGCGAAATATTCGATTTCATATCATTCCTCAGCTTGCCCTTGGAAGGGACATAGTCCTACTCTTTGCTTATCACACTATCTGTATCACTCTGCTTTAACGCTAGGAGAACTACTGCTATTGTGCCCCGGTTCTGCCGGGCTTAGCACCTCAGTAGAGAAAGCTAAAACTGACTGTCATGCTAAGGCGAGAGACCGGTCACTGTTCGGCGAGGTTTTCGAGTCCCTAAAGACTTATGCCGCTTAGGGCGAGGGGCCGGCCCTGTCCGGCTTAAAGGCGTGTATCGCGCCCCGAATTCGGCATTCCGAATACCAGGGGCTTCACCGAAATTTAAAATTATAGAATTCTATGGCTAAGTGAGAGTGATAAAGCATTATTAGTCTGGTTGCCTTGTTTGTTGTGCTGAGACCAGAACAACTTCTCCGTTGAGCTTCCATCCTCAGCCTGGTAAAATTGTCCGGCATCGGACACGCTTCGGCGAAAATCTGCGAATGCTCCTGGAGAGCTCCGGATTCGGGTAAGTAATCGGTAATTTACTTTTACATGCTTTCTTTTCATATAGAAAGCCTTACCTGCCGCTATCTTCTTCATTGCGTCGATCTCCTGGAGGGCCCTTTGGGCTTCAGCCTTGGCACTTTTTGCGCTCTCGAGGGCCGCGGCAAGCTCAGACTCCCGCGTATTTGAGTCAAGCTCCAACTCCTCGTGCTTCGCCACGAGAGCCTAGAGCTCTTGCTGCACCTCGCCCACCCGAGCCTCGTGCTTCTCTCGCTCGGTGCGCTCCCTGGCCGCTTTATCTTCGGCCTTGGTTAGCGCTTGCTTCAGGGTCGCCACCTCGAGCGTGGCCCCTGGCAAATATACGATGATCCTGTCATTTTGCAATCGCGTCTTCATTTATATATACATATCTATAGACAGGGTATTACTTACCCTTGTTCTCCACGAGCTGCCTCTTGGCAAGGCCGAGCTCTTTCCTGGACCCCTTGAGGTCCTGTTTCAGTACGGCAACCTCCGCAGTCAGTGCGGCGGATGCCAGCAACAAGGCCTGCATATGCATATTGACATACTTATCTTAGACTCCTGTGATGTTATTTGATCCTCTGTCTGGCTTTTCTTTGTGAACACCGAACAAACATCAATGGCTACTGTCTATGCGGTAATATTTCTACTACATTTTGAAACACTTACCTCAAAGCCTGTTAGAAGGCTGGCACAGGCTTCAGTCAACTCGCTCTTGGCGGACTGAACCTTCTGGACCACCGCACTCATAACAGTATGGTGCTCCTCGTCGATGGAAGCGCTGTGAAGTGCTTCCAGCAGATTGTCTGGCGCCTCTGGATGGACAGAGGTCACCGGAACAGGCGTCTTGCCCCTCTTAGAAGGAGGCCGCCTGCCCGAGCCTGGAACCGCTGGAAGTTCCGGCGTGGTGTTCGGTTGAGGGACGAACTCGGAGCTCTCAGGGGCCCCGTCCCCTCGGCTCCCGGAGTCCAGAAGGTCACCTTCAGGCGCCTCCGGGACTGTCTCCCCTCGGTCCGGTGCCTCTTGAGACAGCACCTCGGCATCGTCGGCAGGATGAGGGGAGGTGGCGGTCAGGACTGGATCGTTACCATGTCCGACAAGCCCTGGGAGCCGTCCGATGATACATCAATACTGGGTCGTGGCGGCCTACATAATCATGTTCGGTGTTAGGGAAAGCAGTGCGACAAAGGAATGCTATGAGTTACTCTGGTATCCGAATACTTCGATCTCCCCGGGGGCTTGGCCCTGGGCAACCACTCGTCTTCGCCTTCATTGGCGGCGGTGGAACTGTCCGGAAGGAGAATCCTTCCCTTCTTGGACCCTTCGGCCCCCCCAGTTGGGGCGGCCTTCCTTTTCCTATCTCCCCCAGCTGGAGGGGGAGCATCTTCTTCCTCTTCCTTGTCTTCGGCGGAGGAGTGCGCCATAGAGTCATCGGACAGAGAGTCCGAGGACGTCTGGCGTCGGGAACTCTTTCGGGTTCCCTTGGCCTTCTTGGTGTTCTCTGGCACCGTATAAGGAGCCGGAGTCAGCATCTCCGTCGGGAGAGCGCCCGTAGTATCTTCGGGCAAAGGGGCCGGACAGTTAATCTGCCCCGACGTCTCCACCCAGTCCTGTGAAAGGCATGGAGATTAGACCCTACACATAATTAAGCTAGGGAAAATAAATGTCCTACAGGATGTATTGAACTCACCGAACGCGCTAGGCGCTTTGCGCTTAGTCCGCGGTCCTCGGCGAGAGAAGGAGGGACCTCGGGGCCCTTGAACAGCACCTTCCAGACATCCTTGTGCGTTGTATCAAAGAGCTCGCTCAGTGTCTAGTGCTGGGCCGAGTCGAACTCCCACAAGGTAAAATCCCATTGTTGACACGGGAGGATCCGGCGGATGAGCATAACTTGGACTATGTTGACAAGTTTGAGCTTCTTGCTCGCCATACTCTGGATACATTTCTGGAGTCCATCTAGCTCCACCGATGAACCCCACGACAAGCCCTTCTCTTTCCAGGAAGCGAGCCGTGTAGGGAATCCGGATCGAAACTCGGGGACTGCCGCCCACTTGGCGTCGCGCGGCTCGGTGATGTAGAACCACGCCGATTGCCATCCCTTTATTGTCTCCACGAAGGAGCCTTCAAGCCATATAACGTTGGGCATCTTGCCCACCATGGTTCCACCGCATTCTGCTTGTTGGCCTCGTACCACCTTCGGCTTGATATTGAAGGTCTTTAACCACAGGCCGAAGTGGGGCCGGATGCGGAGGAAAGCCTCACACACGACGATGAACGCCGAAATGTTCAGGACGAAGTTCGGGGCCAGATCATGAAAGTCCAACCCGTAGTAGAACATGAGACCACAGATGAATGGATGGAGGGGAAACCCCAGTTCGCGGAGGAAGTGGTGGAGGAAAACTACCCTCTCGTGAGGTTTCGGGGTAGGGACGATCTGCCCCGTAGCGGGCAGCCGATGCGCGATATTCGTGGCTAAGTATCCGGCTCCGCGCAGCTTCTTGATGCCTCCCTCCGTGACGGAGGAGACCATCCACCTGCCTCCCGCTCCAGACATGGTTGGAGAATGTTGAGGTGAGCAGTGCGGACTTGGGCGCTAGAGCTCGAGTGTGCAAAAACGGATGAGCAAAGGAGGAAGAAGGCGTGGATAGAAAGGTGAATCCTTATCCCTTTATATGGGCGGACGAAACTAAGCATCCCCACTAGCCTAGTAAAAGTCGCTTATCCCCCAAGCGCCATAATCGATGGCGCGGTTGGGTTACCCACGCCCGTATTGATGAGAATCCCATAATAAGGGGACACGATCTCTGCTTTGACAAGACGTGTCGAAAAACTGCCTCGCATTATCTGTGGGGTTAGTTAAAGGAAACGGTTCGAATAATCACTGGGCCATGACATAACGTCATACTGTCAAAACAAGTCAGCAAATTAGATTTGCAAAAATATTATTCTCTCTATGGTGGTATGTGGAGCTTATTTTGCAGGGTCAGACACTATCATCGTATTCAAATTCTTCTTGATGTATTCGGAGAAGGAACCTGCCTTGCAATAGCGAAGACAATACTGCGCGCCAGACTCATCGTCATTGAAGCCTGGGTCAGGGGGCTACTGAGGGAGTCCTGGATTAGGGAGTCTCTGGACAGCCGGACTGTTAGACTATGAAGATACAAGATTGAAGACGTCTTCTCGTGTCCGGATAGGACTCTACTTCGCGTGGAAGGCAAGCTAGGCAATATGGATATGGATATCTCCTCCTTTGTAACCGACATTGTGTAACCCTAACCCTCTCCGGTGTCTATATAAACCGAAGGGTTTTAGTCCGTAGGACAAGAACCACAACATACAATCATACCATAGGCTAGCTTCTAGGGTTTAGCTTCTCTGATCTCGTGGTAGATCTACTCTTGTACTACCCATATCATCAATATTAATCAAGTAGGACGTAGGGTTTTACCTCCATCAAGAGGGCCCGAACCTGGGTAAAACATTGTGTCCCCTGCCTCCTGTTACCATCCGGCCTAGACGCACAGTTCGGGACCCCCTTCCCGAGATCCGCCGGTTTTGACACCGACAGAAAGCTTCACAAAGATCCGGTCGAAAGGGCTTGAGAATCAAACTGTTGCATTAAGCCTTCCTGCTCAAAGCGTCAGCAATGACATTGGCCTTCCCTGGAGTATATTCAATACTCGGATTATACTCTTGAATCATATCGACCCAACGAGTCTGCCTGAGGTTGAGGTTGGGCTGAGTGAAGATGTACTTGCGACTCTTATGATCAGTGAAGATGTCCACTTTTCTTCCCAACAAGAGATGTCTCCATGTTAGAAGAGCATGGACAACTGCTGCCAACTCGAGGTCATGAGTGGGGTAGTTCTTTTGGTTGGGCTTCAACTGGCGAGAGGTATAGGCCACAACTTTCTTCTCTTGCATCAACACAACACCGAGACCTTGAAGGGAAGCATCACAGAAAACCTCGAATGGTTTGGATTCATCAGGAGGAGTCAGAACTGGAGTTGTGACTAACTTCTCTTTGAGGGTGTTGAAAGCGATGTCACATTCAGGCGTCCAGACATACTTCACATGCTTCTGGAGGAGGTTGGAAAGAGGCTTCACGATCTTAGAGAAATTCTCAACGAAACTTCGACAATAGCTTGCGAGCCCAAGGAAGCTGTGGAGTTGCTTCACATTCTGAGGCGGTTCCGAATTCACAATTGCAGACACCTTCTCAGGATTAACAGCTATGCCCTTGGCGGAGATGATATGCCCAAGGTAGAGAACCTCATCGAGCCAAAACTCGCACTTTGAAAACTTCACATAGAACTGATGTTCTCTGAGTTTGTCCAGCACCAATCTTAAGTGCTTGGCATGATCCTCCTTGTTCTTGGAAAAGACCAAAATGTCATCGAGATACACCAAGACGAAGTCATTTGTGTAAGGGTTGAAGATGAAGTTCATCATGCGAGAGAATGTTGGAGGAGCATTGACAAGGCCGAAAGACATGACAGTGTATTCATAAGAACCATAGCTTGTTCTGAATGCTGTCTTGGGGATATCTTGTTAACGAATGCGAATCTGATGGTAACTTAGGGAGTCCTGGATTAGGGGGTCTCCGAACAGCCGGAGTACCTCCATTGGCCGGATTGTTAGACTATAAATATACAAGATTGAAGACTTCATCTCGTGTCCGGATGGGACTCTACTTGGCGTGGAAGGCAAGCTAGGAAATACGGATATGGATATCTCCTCCTTTGTAACCGACCTTGTGTAACCCTAACCCTCTCCGGTGTCTATATAAACCGAAGGGTTTTAGTCCATAGGACAACAACCATAACATACAATCATACCATAGGCTAGCTTCTAGGGTTTAGCCTCTCTGATCTCGTGGTAGATCTACTCTTGTACTACCCATATAATCAATATCAATCAAGCAGGACGTAGGGTTTTACGTCCATCAAGAGGGCCCGAACCTGGGTAAAACATTGTGTCCCCTGCCTCCTGTTACCATCCGTCCTAGACGCACAGTTCGGGACCCCCTACCTGAGATCCGCCGGTTTTGACACCGACATTGGTGCTTTCATTGAGAGTTCCTCTATGTCGTCTCCGTTAGGATTGATGGCTCCTACTAACATCGATAGCGATGCGGTCCAGGGTGAGACTTTTCTCCCCGGACAGATCTTTGTATTCGGCGGCTTTGCACTGCGGGCTAATTCGCTTGGCCATCTGGAGCAGATTGAAAGCTACGCCCCTGGCCATCAGGTCAGGTTTGGAAGTTTGAACTACACGACCGACATTCGCGGAGACTTGATCTTCGACGGATTCGAGCCACAGTCGGGCGCACCGCACTGTCACGATGGGTATGACCTATCTCTACCGCCGAACAGTACCCCAGAGGCCGCGCCCGCATCAGCTCCGACCCTTAGCCCAGAGCCCACTGCACCAATCGAGGATGGGTGGTTAGACACCGCCTCAGGGGCTGCAGTCTCAACGGCGATCGAGCCGAACACCAGCCTAACCCTCTGCGCAGCCCGTGACTCCAAGGTGCCGGACTCTTTTCCGGACTCCGAACCATCCGCGCCCCTGCCAATCGAATCCGATTGGGCGCCGATCATGGAATTCACCGCCGTGGATATCTTTCAGCACTCGCCCTTCGGTGACATTCTAAATTCACTAAGGTCTCTCTCTTTGTCAGGAGAGCCCTGGCCGAACTATGGCCAACAGGATTGGGATGCGGATGACGAAGAAATTCGACGCGCACCCACCACCCACTTCGTAGCCACTGTCGATGATTTAACCGACATGCTCGACTTCGACTTCGAAGAAATCGACGGTATGGATGACGATGTAGGAGACGAACATGAACCAGCGCCTATAGGGCACTGGAAAGCCGCCTCGTCATATGACATATACATGGTGGATACACCCAAAGAAGGCAATGGTGATGAGGCAGCGGAGGATGACCCCTCCAAGAAGCAACCCAAGCGCCGACGTCAGCAGCGCCTCCCTAAGTCCCGCCAAAGCAAAAGTGGTGATACCGGCACATGAGATAATAACACTCCGGATAGTGCCCAAGAAAACAACAATCCCCTCCAGCAAGATTTAGAGCAGGAGGGTGGAGAAGCCAGCCCTCCCGAGAGAGCGGCAGACGGAGAGGAGGAAGATGACAATTACATGCCCCCCTCCGAAGACGAGGCAAGCCTCGGCGACGATGAATTCGCCGTACCAGAGGATCCCGTCGAACAAAAGCGCTTCAAGCGCCGGCTTATGGCCACAACAAATAGCCTCAAGAAAAAGCAGCAGCAGCTTCAAGCTGATCAAGATATACTAGCTGATAGATGGACTGAAGTCCTCGCGGCCGAGGAATATAATCTCGAGCACCCCTCCAAAAATTGCCCAAAGTGCAGGTTACTACCCCGACTGGAGGAAGAAGCGTATGATACGGCTGACCGGCCACCTCGTGGCCGCGATAGAGAGGCATTCCAGCCAAAAACTTAGCCTCCACCCCGATGCCATTCACATAAAAAAGCCTGGGGAGATACGCCAGACCTGCGGGACATATTGGAGGACAAAGCAAAGCATGCAAGATCGATCTACGGATCACAAAGGCGCACAACTCTGCGAGACGATAAACGTCATGCCGGATAAAGTAAAAGCAAATCCGGCCAGGCCGAACACAGCGGGCAAGACCCATTCGAGCTGCGTCGCGATATAGCCCAATACAGAGGCGCCGCACACCCCTTATGCTTCACAGACGAAGTAATGGATCATCAATTCCTAGAAGGTTTCAAACCCGTAAATATTGAATCATACGACGGCACAACATATCCCGCAGTATGGATCAAGGATTTCCTCCTCCACATCCACATGGCCCGCGGTGATGACTTACACGCCATCAAATACGTCCCACTAAAGCTCAAAAGGACCAGCGCGGCATTGGCTTAACAGCTTGCCAGCGGACTCCATTAGCTGCTGTGAAGATCTGGAAGCCGCATTCCTCGACAACTTTCAGGGCACTTATGTGCGACCACCAGACGCCGATGACTTGAGCCACATAATTCAGCAGCCAGAAGAGTCGGCCAGGCAATTCTAGACTTGGTTCCTTACAAAGAAAAATCAAATCGTCGACTGTCCGGATGCAGAGGCCTTAGCGGCTGTCAAACACAACATCCGAGACGAGTTGCTAGCCCGGCACCTTGGTCAGGAAAAGCCGAACTCTATGGCAGCTCTCACGACGCTCATGACCCACTTTTGTGCGGGAGAAGACAGCTGGCTGGCTCACAGTAATAACATATCAAAGAACCATGGTACCTCGGATACCAAGGACGGCAATAGCAGGTCATGTCGCAACAAACATAAGCGCCGCATTAACAATGAAAATACCGAGGATACGACAGTCAATGCTGGATTCAAAGGCTCTAAACCCGGTCAGCGGAAAAAGCCATTCAAACAAAGTACGCCGGGTCCATCCAGCTTGGACCGTATACTCGATCGCTCGTGTCAAATACACGACACCCCAGACAAGCCAGCCAATCACACCAACAGGGATTGTTGGGTGTTCAAGCAGGCCGGCAAGTTGCTTCCCGAAAACGAAGACAAGGGGCCGCATAGCGATGACGAGGAGGAGCCCCGGCAGCCGCACACCGAAGGACAGAAGAGGTTTCCCCCGCAAGTGCGGACGGTGAACATGATGTACGCGACCCACATCCCCAAGAGGGAGCGGAAGCATGTGCTCAGGGAGGTATATGTGTTGGAGCCAGTCGCCCCAAACTTCAACCCTTGGTCCTCCTGTCTGATCACCTTCGATCGCAGGGACCACCCCACTAGTATCCGTCATGGCGGATTCGCCGCACTGGTCCTAGACCCAATCATTGACGGATTTCACCTCACTCGAGTTCTCATGGACGGCGGTAGCAGCCTGAACCTGCTTTATCAGGACACAGTGCGCAAAATGGGTATAGAACCCTCACGGATCAAACCCACCAAAACGACCTTTAAAGGCGTCATTCCAGGTGTAGAGGCCCATTGCACAGGCTCAATTACACTGGAAGTGGTCTTCGGATCCCCGGATAACTTCCGAAGCGAAGAGCTAATCTTCGACATAGTCCCGTTCCGCAATGGTTATCGTGCGCTGCTCGGGGGAACCGCATTCGCTACATTTAATGTGGTGCCACATTATGCATACCTCAAGCTCAAGATGCCCGGACCTCGCGAAGTTATTAAAACCAATGGAAACACAGATCGCTCTCTCCGAATAGAGGAGCACACCGCGGCCCTCGCAGCAGAAGCGCAAAGCAGCCTCTCAAGGTAATCAACCAGTTCGGCGCTTCAAAGCCCGGACACCTTCAAGCGCGCTCGGAGCAATCGACAAATGGACCGCCTGGCACGATCTGAGCTCGCGTAGCAATACGGCGCCCACCCAAATCCCAGCCCAACGGCAAAACTCATGCCACGCGTACATAATTACGCACTAAAAATATCATGGGCACAGGTGGGGAGGGGGGAAAAATGCGGCACGCCCCAAGACGCGGCTTAAACCGCACTAGGGGCTTCCTGTTTTGTAATTTTTCTCTTTTTTAGGACCTTAATCTTTGGAAACACTGTCCGGCGGCACTATTGCCGAACACATGATGCAGCAACCAAGGAGGCAACCAGCTACGTCATACCACGGAATTCCCAGGTGGATTACAGTAATGAGCGAAATATTCGATTTCATATCATTCCTCAGCTTGCCCTTGCAAGGAACATAGTCCTACTCTTTTCTTATCATAGTATCTATATCACTCTGCTTTAACGCAATTTTTTGAACAAACAATGCATGACATTATGACTATTATTGCATTCTTGTTATATATATATATATATATATCTATGTGTTCATTAATGACGCCTTGCAACCGTACACTTTGGTACGGCCAATACACCAGGGGCTTACGTACCCCACAATATGGTGTGAAAAGTCCGAACACTTCCACAAGTGTGGCACCCCGAACTTATAGCATTATATGCATCGGCTCCGAATCATGTCTTTTGTCAAATGTTGGGTTTGCCCGGCTCCTATGTTTTGGTACCTTACGTTCCGCTCCATCGGCTAAGGTAGCGCTAGGAGAACTACTACGATTGTGCCCCAGTTCTGCCGGGCTTAGCACCTCAGTAGAGAAAGATAAACTGACTATCATGATAAGGCGAGAGACTGGTCGCTGTTCGACGAGGTTTTCGAGTCCCTAAGACTTATGCCGCTTAGGGCGAGGGGCCGGCCATGTCCAGATTAAAGGCGTGTATCGCGCCCCGAATTCGGCCTTCCGAATACCAGGGGCTTCGCCGAAATTTAAAATTATAGAATTCTATGGCTAAGTGAGAGTGATAAAGCATTATTAGTCTGGTTGCCTTGATCGTTGTGCTGAGCACCTCCCTCAAAGGACCCAAATATGGGAACAAGAGTGCTCAGGTTTATCCCGAGCACCCCAGCACTCGTGGCATGGGGGCAGAAACCGAGGACTAGCCATCTCTTAGAGGGATAAACAGCCAAACGGAAGGTAATATTTTAAATTCAAACAAGTGTTGCATAGCGCATATGAAACAAGTTTTCATAAATACAGGATAAAACGAGCAAGTCTCACTCAAATATTACATCTTTTGAACACTCGTCCGCTACGAGACGGGCACCCGGAAGAACACCGTCGTAGTACATCTCGGGGTGGCGGTGCTCCTTGCCCTCCGGCGGCCCCTCCTTGATCAACTTCATGGCGTCTAGCTTAACCCACTCCAATTTCACACGAGCGAAAGCCCGGCGTGCACCTTCTATGAAGAAAGATCGCTTGACGACCTCCAGCCGCGGACAGGCATCCACAAGCCGCCTCACCAGGCCGAAGAAGTTGTTCGCAATGGCGTCGTCAGGCCACAACCGGACTATAAAGCTCTTCATGGCCCGATTGGCCGCCTTATGTACCTCGACCATCTGCTTCAGTTGGTCGCTCATTGGCACCGGGTGTTCGGCCTCAGCATACTGAGACCAGAACAGCTTCTCCGTTGAGCTTCCATCCTCGGCCTGGTAAAATTGTGCGGCATCGGACACGTTGCGGGGCAAATCTGCGAATGCTCTTGGAGAGCTCCGGATTCGGGTAAGTAATCGATAATTTACTTTTACATGCTTCCTTTGCATATAGAAAGCCTTACCCGCTGCTATCTTCTTCATTGCGTCGATCTCCAGCGTCTTTGAGTCAAGCTCCAACGCCTCGTGCTTCGCCACGAGAGCCTGGAGATCTTACTGTACCTCGCCCACCCGAGTCTCGTGCTTCTCTCGCTCGGTGCGCTCCCTGGCCGCTTTATCTTCGGCCTTGGTTAGCGCTTGCTTCAGGGTCGCCACCTCGGTCGTGGCCCCAGGCAAATATACGATGATCCTATCATTTTGCAATCGCGTCTTCGTTTATATATACATATCTATAGACAGGGTATTACTTACACTTGTTCTCCTCGAGCTGCCTCTTGGCAAGGCCGAGCTATTTCCTGGACCCCTCGAGGTCCTGCTTCAGTACGGCAACCTCCGCAGTCAGTGCGGCGGAGGCCAGCAGCGAGGCCTGCATACGCATATTGACATACTTATATTAGACTCCTGCGATGTTATTTGATCCTCTGTCCGGCTTTTCTTTGTGAACACCGCACAAAGCATCAGGGGCTGCTGTCTATGCGGTAATATTTCTACTAAATTTTGAAACACTTACCTCAAAGCCTGTTAGAAGGCTGGCACAGGCTTCAGTCAACCCGCTGTTGGCGGACTGAACCTTCTGGACCACCGCACTCATAACAGTACGGTGCTCCTCGTTGATGGAAGCGCTGCGAAGCGCTTCCAGCAGATTGGCCGGGGCCTCTGGATGGACAGAGGTCACCGGCACAGGCGTCTTGCCCCTCTTAGAAGGAGGCCGCCTGCCCGAGCCTGGAACCGCTGGAGGTTCCGGCGCGGTGTTCGGCTGAGGGTCGAACTCGGAGCTCTCAGGGGCCCCGTCCCCTCGGCTCCCGGAGTTCGGAAGGTCGCCTTCAGGCGCTTCTGGGACTGTCACCCCTCGGTCCGGTGCCTCTTGAGACAGCACCTCGGCATCGTTGGCTGGATGAGGGGAGGTGGCTGTCGAGACTGGATCGCTATCCATGTCCGACAAGCCCAGGGAGCCGTCCGATGATACATCAATACTGGCTCGTGGCGGCCTGCATAATCATGTTCGGCATTAGGGAAAGCAGTGCGACAAAGGAATGCTATGAGTTACTCTGGTATCCGGATACTTACAATCTCCCCAGGGGCTTGGCCCTGGGCAACCACTCGTCTTCGCCTTCGTCGGCAGCGGTGGAACTGTCCGGAAGGAGAGTTCTTCCCTTCTTGGACCCTTCGACCCCCTAGTTGGGGCGGCCTTCCTTTTATTATCTCCCCCAGCTGGAGGGGGAGCATCTTGTTCTTCTTCCTCGTCTTCAGGGGAGGAGTGCGCCGCAGAGTCATCGGATAGAGAGTCCGACGACGTCTGGCATCGGGAACTCTTTCGGGTTCCCTTGGCCTTCTTGGTCTTCTCCGGCACCGTATAAGGAGCCGGAGTCAGCATCTCCGTCAGGAGAGCGCCTGCAGTATCTTCGGGCAAAGGGGCCGGACAGTTAATCTGCCCCGACGTCTCCACCTAGTCCTGCCAAAGGCATGGAGATTAGATCCCGCACATAATTAAGCTAGGGAAAATAAATGTCCTACGAGACGTATTGAACTCACCGAACGCGCTAGGTGCTTTGCGCTTAGTCCGTGGTCCTCGGCGAGAGAAGGAGGGACCTCGGCGCCCTTGAACAGCACCTTCCGGACGTCCTTGTGCGTCATATCAAAGAGCTCGCTCGGAGTCTGGTGCTGGGCCGGGTCAAACTCCCACAAGGTAAAATCCCGTTGTTGACACGGGAGGATCCGGCGGATGAGCATAACTTGGACTATGTTGACAAGTTTGAGCTTCTTGCTCGCCATACTCTGGATACATTTCTGGAGTCCATCTAGCTCCACCGATGAACCCCACGACAAGCCCTTCTCTTTCCAGGAAGTGAGCCGTGTAGGGAATCCGGATCGAAACTCGGGGGCTGCCGCCCACTTGGCGTCGCGCGGCTCGGTGATGTAGAACCACGCCGATTGCCATCCCTTTATTGTATCCACGAAGGAGCCTTCAAGCCATATAATGTTGGGCATCTTGCCCACCATGGCGCCGCCGCATTCTGCTTGTTGGCCTCGTACCACCTTCGGCTTGATATTGAAGGTCTTTAACCACAGGCCGAAGTGGGGCAGGATGCGCAGGAAAGCCTCACACACGACGAAGAACGCCGAAATGTTGAGGACGAAGTTCGGGGCCAGATCATGAAAGTCCAGCCCGTAGTAGAACATGAGACCATAGACGAATGGATGGAGGGGAAACCCCTGTCCGCAGAGGAAGTGGTGGAGGAAAACTACCCTCTCGTGAGGTTCCAGGGTAGGGACAATCTGCCCCGCAGCGGGCAGCCGATGCGCGATATTCGCGGCTAAGTATCCGGCTCCGCGCAGCTTCTTGATGCCTCCCTCCGTGACGGAGGAGACCATCCACCTGCCTCCCGCTCCGGACATGGTTGGAGAAGGTTGAGGTGAGAAGTGCGGACTTGGGCGCTAGAGCTCGAGTGTGCGAAAACGGATGAGCAAAGGAGGAAGAAGGCTTGGATAGAAAGGTGAATCCTTATCCCTTTATATGGGCGGACGAAACTAAGCGTCCCCACTAGCCTGGTAAAACTCGCTTATCCCCAAGCACCGTAATCGATGGCGCGGTTGGGATTACCCACGCCCGTATTGATGAGAATCCCGTAATAAGGGGACACGATCTCTGCTTTGACAAGATGTGTCGAAAAAATGCCTCGCGTTATGTGTGGGGCTATTTAAAGGAAACGGTTCGAATAATCACCGGGCCATGACATAACGTCATACTGTCATAACAAGTCATCAAATTATATTTGCCAAAATATTATTCTCTCTACGGTGGTATGTGGAGCTTATTTTGGAGGGTCAAACACTATCCTCGTATTCAAATTCTTCTGTGATGTATTCGGAGAAGGAACCCGCCTTGCAATGCCGAAGACAATACTACGCGCCGGACTCATCGTCATTGAAGCCCGGTTCAGGGGCTACTGAGGGAGTCCTAGATTAGGGGGTCTCCGGACAGCCGGACTATCTCCATTGGCCGGATTTTTAGACTATAAAGATACAAGATTGAAGACTTCATCTCGTGTCCGGGTGGGACTCTACTTGGCGTGGAAGGCAAGCTAGGCAATACAGATATGGATATCTCCTCCTTTGTAACCGACCTTGTGTAACCCTAACCCTCTCCAGTGTCTATATACACTACAAGAAATATGTCAACTTATGACCTTCTGTCAGTGACCCTCGAAGAATTGGTCATAAATTTATGACCATTTTAGACCAATTGGTCAAAAGCTGTTCAGGGGGCTCCAAACCCTAAACCATTGCGACCATTTTGGTCAGAAAGGTCGTAATTTCCTTACATGAAATGGTCACAAAGCAAACAGTGCTAGTCCGCTGCCTTATTTCTAGTTGTTAATGACCAATATAGATGGTCATAGCCTTGTAGATTGTGGTGGGTTGTGATGACTAGGAGCCATCTCATCAGTTTTGCCTATGTGTCATGTCCATGTGGCAGTTTTTGCCCTAGGTTGTGAAGCAACCTATATTTCTATCATTCCCAAAATTCCCAAAAAAATCTCATAAATTCTTTGGGTCATATCTTCATCAAATATGTAAAAATCCTTCCTTGCCTAGTTCAAAACTAATTCAACAATATTCATTTTCCTATTATGTTCACAACAACACTTTATGAAGGAAGTGCTATTTATATATTCTTGATTGCCCTACGAATTTTTGGGCACTCTTTCCTATCCAAATCATTACGGCATTACAAAATTCAGCTCCATTTGCCTAGCAAATCTTCCTCGGCAAATTTCCAAAGTTTTTGTCCACCTAGAAGCATTGTGAAAGAAGTACCTTTTTTATATCTCTGAATGACATGAAATTTATACAGTTTCTTCATATGCCCTAATTATCACCCTCCTCCAAATTACAGCTCACTCAAATCATCTATGTGAGCTCAGGTTCAATTTATATTTTATGGCCAAATTGGCACGTTGCAAAGCAAGTGTTATATAGACCCCTCCTATTACCCTCAAACTTTTCGGGCACTCTTCCATACCCAAATCATTGCCACATGATAATATTCAGCTCAATTTTCGTAGTAAATATTTCTCGGGAAATTTCCAAAGTTTCTACCTCGAGAGAAGCTTTGTGAAGTAAGTACTAACTAGGCTTACCCAAATGATCTGAAAATTGACCAGCGCATGACCATACCTAAGTAACTTACCTACACCAATTTTGAGCTCATTTCATTCATCCAATCTCTCTGACTAGTTTTCCCAAGTTTCTGTCCATAGAAGAGCATTGTGAAGGAAGTACTACTTTGGCATGTCGAAATGGTATCAATTTTCTACAATGCTTTCCTATGCCCAAATAACCATCCTCCACAAAATTTTAGCTCAATCCGTTTATTATTTTGAGCCCAGCTTCAACATTCATATTTTTGTCCAGTGTGGTACTTTGCAAAGCAAGTACCACCTAGGATCCTACTTTTGAGCTCAAAATTTGGACATTCTCCTTAGTAGATGATCATCCTCAGCCAAAACTCACGCCCATTGGCCATGTTCATTTCCCGTACCGCTAATCAAACACTTGGCTGCTAATTCATGTTTCAGCATCGATCGGTCTTCTCGTGAGAATCTTATGTTGTAATTTTCTTCCTAGCACCAACCTGGGGAGTGCCCAACCCACTAGACATGCCTAGACCGCCCAAAACACATGGCAACGCCACGGTCACGCGGTGACCACACGGCGGGAATGCGAGCTTACGCGCTCTAGAGTTGGGGCCCTCGGCCACCGTCCAAACCTCGATGTCTCTCCATCAAACCATGTATTTCTGATTAAATAGGTACTTATGTAACTAGAAATGATTTTTGGAAAAAATAAATAGCAAACTATGAAGCAGCTGTAGTTCAAATTTGACCCGCTTCCAGCTGAATCGACGGGAATTTGTCTTTTTCACCAAAGGTGGATCAAAAATTTTGACACCCAACCATTTTGTCAATTGGGCATTAAATACGTCCTAATATTTTAGAAAAATGATTTGGTCCAATTTTGCAACAATTATTTGGTAGTTCCTTCACAAAAAAAACTCCTTTCGGGCACTCGGAAAATGAAAAATGGTTTTTTCGTCCAAAGAAAATGAAAACTTACTTAGGCAACATTGTTTGCCATTCCAATATGCACCCTTGTGCACAATATGAGATCATTTGAATAAACTATGCCATGAATGTGGCCATAAGATTGATCATTTGGCTTGAAAGCCATGAATCTTCAGAGATGATAGCTCATTTCTGAGAACACTTTTTTAAAATAATTGCCGTATTACAAGTTTGTTATTTTTCCTGGGAACTTGGCCACATATAATGACACAATGCAAAGGTTTCCCAATTTTTTGATTTTTTTTGAATTTTTTATGCCCGTTTCAAAATGCGGTCAAAACGGCGGGAATGACCGTTCCTAGCTAGTTGTTGAATCTTGGAATTTTTTCGGTGTTTCTCTAATTAAATAGATACTTATGTACCTAGAAATTATTTTTGGAAAAAATAAATAGCAAACTATGAGGCAGCTGCAGTTCAAATTTGACCCGCTTCCAGCTGAATCGGCGGAAATTTGTCTTTTTCACGAGAGGTGGATCAAAACTTTTTACACCCAACCATTTGGTCAATTGTGCATTAAATATGTCCTAGTATTTTATAAAAATGATTTGGTCCAATTTTGCAACAATTATTTGGTAGTTCCTTCACAAAAAAACCTCCTTTCGGGCACTCGGAAAATGAAAAATGGTTTTTTCGTCCAAAGAAAATGAAAACTTCCTTAGGTAACATTGTTTGCCATTCCAATATGCACCCTTGTGCACAATATGAGATCATTTGAACAAACTATGCCACGAATGTGGCCATAAGTTTGATCATTTGCTTTGAAAGCCATGAATCTTCAGAGATGATAGCTCATTTCTGAGAACACTTTTTTAAAATAATTGCCGTATTACAAGTTTGTTATTTTTCCTGGGGACTTGGCCACATATAATGACACAATGCGAAGGTTTCCCAATTTTTTGATTTTTTTTGAATTTTTATGCCCGTTTCAAAATGCGGTCAAAACGGAGGGAATGACCGTTCCTAGCTAGTTGTTGAATCTTGGAATTTTTTTGGTGTTTCTCTGATTAAATAGATACTTATGTACCTAGAAATGATTTTTGGAAAAAATAAATAGCAAACTATGAGGCAGCTGCAGTTCAAATTTAACCCGCTTCCAGCTGAATCGGCGGAAATTTGTCTTTTTCACGAGAGGTGGATCAAAACTTTTTACACCCAACCATTTGGTCAATTGTGCATTAAATATGTCCTAGTGTTTTAGAAAAATGATTTGGTCCAGTTTTGCAACAATTATTTGGCAGTTCCTTCACAAAAAAACCTCCTTTCGGGCACTCGGAAAATGAAAAATGGTTTTTTCGTCCAAAGAAAATGAAAACTTCCTTAGGCAACATTGTTTGCCATTCTAATATGCACCCTTGTGCACAATATGAGATCATTTGAACAAACTATGCCACGAATGTGGCCATAAGATTGATCATTTAACTTGAAAACCCTGAATCTTCACGTGTGATAGCTCATTTCCGAGAACACTTTTTTAAAATAATTGCCGTATTACAAGTTTATTATTTTTCCTGGAAACTTGGTCACATATAATGACACAATGTGAAGGTTTCCCAATTTTTTGATTTTTTTGATTTTTTATGCCCGTTTCAGAATGTGGTCAAAACGGCGGGCTTGACCGTTCCTAGCTAGTAGTTGAATCTTGCAAAACTTTTGTTGTTTCTATAATTAAATAGATACTTATGTACTTAGAAATGATTTTTGGAAAAAATAAAGAGCAAACCATAAGGTAGATGCAGTTCAAATTTGACCCACTTCTAGCTGAATCGGCGGAAATTTGTCTTTTTCACGAGTGGTGTATAGAACCTTTTGACAACCAACAATTTTTTCAATTGTACGTTAAATATGCATTAGTATTTTCTAAAAATTATGCGGTACAATTTTGCAACAAATACATGTTAGGTTAGTCACAAAAAAATCATTTTGGGCACTCGAAAAATGGAAAATGGCTCTTTGTGTAATGAAAATGAAACCCCCCAAATCAACATTATTTGTCATCCTAAGATACACACATGTGCACAATATTGATAGATTTTAACAAACTATAAGTGGTTAATATGTTGAATGTCTGCCCTGAATAAGAGGATAAAAACTGTAAGCAAAACAAAAGAATTTTTTTACACAACCTTAATTCTGATTGGTTGAATTAGCTATGGCATGGATCGATGACGTGGCGGAGATCCTTCCATCCATACAGCCATCCAGCGTCCATCCAACCCACTGATCCAGATCCTACCCTACCCTGTGCTTCTCTCCCCGATCCAACCCATCTCCCCCTCCCCGCCGCCTCCCCTCACCTTCTCTCCTCGATCCAGATCCACACGCCACCACCGCCCCTCATCTCCCTCGACGCCTCCCATCCCCACCGACGACCTTGATGCCCTTCTTCCCCTCCCCTCCCGCGCGGATGCACGCAACCACGAGAGCAGCAGCATCTCCGCCCGTCTCCCCAGCGCGCGCGAGCAGCCGGAGGAGGTCTTGAGCAGGCGGCGAATGCGATAGGAGGCAGAGATGGGGTCGAGGACCAAAGGGTGCTGCGGGTGGCTCATCGTGGCGCCGGTGCTGGCGCTTGTCGGAGCCGCCCGCCCGGCTCCGCCGCTGACCTCGCCATCTTCTCCACTCTGACCATGACGCGGCGGGCGGATCCAGGCCATGCGAGCGAGACGGCGGCCAGATCCTCGACGGGGAGGACACGCAGCGGTCCATGTCGGCCAAATCAGGTTCGTCTCCTCCCGCAGCTGAGTCGTTTTACTGGGGATTTGCCTCCCACGGCCACGACCTCTGACCCCTTCTCATTGATTTGCTCGGGCGGCCGCCTCTCCCACCATCGACGGCAGGGTGACGACCAAGGAGGAGGACGAGTACTGCCGCTTCAAGTTCAACTCGGCGGAGGGTGATGACCTGTACGTGGTTTTTGCCGTGGCCACTGCCCTGGCTCAAGTAATTTTTGCCCCTTTTTGAAGATACACGAGCCCTGATTTGGGATGGAGAAGAGTGGCACGACACCATACCTGTTGATCTGCTAGAGCTATGCACTGGAATACTGAGTCTTGTATGTTTGTTGTAAGAATCTGATGAAATTCAAATTCACAAACTGATAAACAAGTTCACAAATGCAGATATTGTAGGGGACCTAACCGTTTCTTAATGTGGGCGCAAGCAAGTTACTGCATCTTCCTGGCTGTTGATGATAATGGTTTGAGGTGTAGGGTGTTGAGAGGTGCATCTTCATCTTGCTGTGCTTTCCTTTACTAGCGGAGCACCTCTCTTACTGCTGTGCACTTTTCTCAGGATATATGCATACTAATGCAGATTCTTGACGCCTCTAGATGATCACTTGAATCTGGTTTTCTTTACCTATTATGCAAGCCTTTGATTATTCAAAGGAACCATATTGACTGTTGTTTTTGCTTTCTTTTGCCAGCAGAGCATGACTCTTGCTGCACTTTTCTCAGGATATATACATACTGAGGTTTCAGTAACCACTAAAGAGAACACTTTGGGAAACAAATATAATTCAAGATATGCAACAAGGAGCAGAGCTTAGCTAAGGCAATGTTCTTTATTTAAGTATATGTGCTGGTACTCATACATGTTGGTTCTGGTGCTTTGGGTGATTTGAGAGCCTGACTTTTTTTAAAGACAGTGTTTGGGGTTCAGGAGTACCAAAAACAATTTCAGCTTTAAAATTAGCAGTAGGATATTGGCTTGCAAGAATCTAATGCACCTAGTAAGCTTATATTCAAAGTGTTTCAGGAGTTCTCAGCTTTAAAATTAACAGTAGGATATTGGCTTGAAAGAATCCGATGCACCTAGTAGTGCATAAAACCTTGCGTGCCATCAACACAAGCTTTAGAATCTGCAACACTTTGAATATAAGCTTATGTTTCAGAAGGTGCAAAGTAGTTAGAAATGATTGACAACCCATTAGGAGGAACTAAAACTAAATGAAAATGATGTGGAAATGTACAAGAGAGGAGTACACCTTTTTAGTAGTCTCAGTTTAAAGTAAATTAAATGAATGGAGTACTCCTTTTCAGTTGTCTCAGTTTAAAGTGAATTAAAGGAGTACAAATGCATTTAAAAAAATATGGATTAATTTCACATATCCTCCTTTGCAAACATATGGATTAATTTTCAGTAGTCTAAGTTTAAAGTAAATGAAAGCACACACACATGTCTGTGTGTGGATTCTACTATAGCAGTAGTACTCTTGTTAAATTTGCAAACATATGCTTTTTGTCTATGAACTAATAACAATATTGCTGGCATTCTGTGGCAACATTTGCAGATCTTGAGGCATGTGTGTGGCTGGAAGAAACACTCAAGAAACACTCTCAGGACTTCATGAATGGAGTGTGTACCAACATCATCCACATGCAGAACAGGAAGCTGGAGCTGTGAATATTGCTGCAGAATAGGAAGCTGAAGCTGTGAATATTGCTGGCAATATTACTAATGTGTTGTCTAAACATGCTTTCTGCTAGCTTTAAAATTGATCTAAAGAACCATTCATGATTTCCTCTACTGTTTGTAATTGTTCTGGTTAACAGTGCTAGTAGATATTTCCTGGGATTTGTAGCTGGTAGATATTGTGTCATGTCCTCTTAGACGAGTTCATTTATTGAAAAATATTTCACATGTAGGGCCAGGCTGTTCGTCTGTTTTCTGCTTCTCTGCTGGTAGCTTAGAAGAATACAATTCTCACTGAATGTACTTTTGCATTCTTACTATATCTACTGCTGCCACAATCATTCTTACTATATCTCACTGAATGGCATCTCAGTTTGTACCTCATCTAGCACACTTCCTAAAATTGTCACTATTGTTTCAATGAAATTAGTAGAATTACCTTGTGATTCCTCTGTTTGCTTCATATTATGGTTGCTCTACTACTAGTGTCTTACTAGGTTGTTCTGGCTCATCGTGTTCCTGCTTGTAGTTGATTTTCCATGTGCCTAAGTATATGAGTAGTACATGTGCAAGCAATCATTTGAACTCAAACCCATCCATCATTTGTACTGTACTATACTGAAGAAGTAATGTAGATGAATATACATGAAGTTTTATTAAGTGAATGCCATGCAAACAACTAACTTGCTCTTGTCCATGTAGATGGAGTAGGAGGATGAGCAGCAGCAACAAATGAGCCTGATGGTGAAGAAGCACCTGACGACCAGAACTCGTTCAAGTGCTCTTTAGTCCTTCCAAAACAAGGTCTTGATGTCCCCCTTACAGAAAATGTTCATATATGTTCCTGCATGATGCGTGTGTGCATGTTGGATGGTCACATTCTAGTGTACTAGCTAGCTAGTAAGCTTGTTTTGCTACCGGATGATTGAATGTCATCTCAGTTTGTACCTCATCTAGCTCACCACCTCAAATTGCCACTGTTTGGTTAGTGTTTCCTTCTTGGTTGGCTAAACATATCCGTTTGTTTAATTAGGAGCATTAGACGCTCTCCATCGATGATTGCCTAATTTATTCATGGTCTCCACAATATATTCATTTGATTGTCTACTACATATCCACTTAAATACTCATAATGCTACTGTCCAGCCTTTGTTCAATTGGACTGACTATATATCTCTTGTTAAAATTGTGCTCTTGATCTTTTCTTTAAACCTGGGACATCATGCATATCTAACTCTTCCTTTTCAGTCTAAACCTGAGACCTCTCTTGTTTTCAGTCACACTGCTGTTTTGTTGTGCTTGATAAACCTGAGACTTCTTTCTATTGTAATATCAAAGTTGTTTGGTTCTGGCCTCAGCACTAGTACACTAATATTGAAGTTGTTCACTCTTTTACAGGAGCTTCAGGCCTAATTTTTTTGGAGTGTGAAGCCATGAAGCCAAGTGCGAATCAGTGAAGCCCTACTTAGCGAAGAGTTTTTTGGTTCTGTAGTAGACTGTAAATTGTAATATTGTAATAGATTGTAAAAGACTAATGTAGTGTTATTTGATGAATTATATTTGTCCCGTCCTATTTGAAAGTGATTATGTATGTTAAAAAGATGTGAAATGGAAACATGACCAGCGGGACCAATTTATGTCCCACTTATGAATATAATTTGAGATATTTTGAAATTTTTGACCTGTGGTGCCCATCTGACTAGTGGGACCAGCTCTAAAATAAAATGATTGAAAAATAAAAAATCAATTGATGGTAAGAAGGCCACAACCCAACAATAAAAAGGCTGCAATATTGGGCTTGGCCCATGAACCCAACCAAAAATTGACAGACAAAAAAACACAAATAGGTTGAATTGTTGGGCTAGGCCCATGTAGAAAACCGAATTGGACCGGGCTGAATCTTGTGCCACATCAGCTTGCCACGCTGGATGCCTACGTGGCCTGGGGAGGTTGCTAGTGACCAAAATGCCACAGTGGACTTATTTTGGTCATAAACGTTTGCGACCATTCCAGAAGAAAGGTCGCTATAGTCAGTTTATGACGCCCAGCTTTTGACCTTATGTTTTTGGTCACAAAAAGGTCATAAATGGAAATTTGTGACCTTTCAGTGACCAATAGTGGTGGTCATAAGTTGACATATTTCTTGTAGTGATAAACCGAAGGGTTTTAGTCCGTAGGACAACAACCACACCATACAATCATACCATAGGCTAGCTTCTAGGGTTTAGCCTCTCTGATCTCGTGGTAGATCTACTCTTGTACTACCCATATGTCAGGACCCCGATTCCAAGTCACATCGATCTAGCCGGTAACACCTCATATCACATTGCGGCCTCACGCACGGTTTCCCCACGGGTGTCGCCTTACCATGGCCCGGGACCGTTTGCGCCTTTTGGCTCACGTATATGATAGTGTCGCTAGCATCCATATGACAGAGAACCCGGGCCGACATGGCTAGTCGTGAACCCAAAGCGGCACAGACCTATGGAGACAGGCATACATGAATCACATCGAGCATGTCGGTCATCAGCGTGTGAATCCGGGCTGTAGCACTGGGCTAACAGGACTCCGGGGAACCCGGGCTGTAGCAGGCTAGGCAGGACTCTGGAAGTCACCGCGTGACATTTCCCCGAAGGGACAGACATAGGAACGAAGTGAAACACATGCCGACCAGTCAAGTGTCCTAAGCAGTAGTGTTGGGCTAGCAGGACTCCGGTGAACCGGGCTGTAGCGGACTACTATGGCTCAAGGAGCACTAGACTACATTTCCCCATAAGAGAGGCTGCCAAGGATAAACAACTAGATTGTCGGATCCCACACATATCAAGCATTTCAATCATACACACAATATGGTCGATATGTGCAAATACAACATGGCATCACAACAAAACTCTACAACTCAAGTACTTTATTTAAAGGCTCCAGAGAGCCATACATAACATGTTCGTACAGGTAGGGGTCACATGACCCGACACTCAAGTCATACAAGCATACAAGCACATGCGAAAGCAAATTGTCTGAGTACAGACACTAGAAAGAAAGAAGGCTTCTCGAAGCCTGTCTATCTACATAGGGCCCTCCATGGCCAGGATCACCACCTGGGTGGCAAGTCACTCATCGACGTCGAGGTCTACATAAAACCCATCGGAGGGGGCGGTGTTGTCATCTGAAAACAGTAATTAAAGCAAACATGAGTACAAAGGTACTCAGCAAGTCTGACAACATAACCTACTATACATGCTCATTCTCAAGAAGGTGGTGGAGTTATTGCAGCAAGACAACTTTGACTCTTGGCTAAGCTATCCTACGAGACACCACTAGTAAAATAGTTTTCGCACACTAGTCCACTAATCACCAACACAACACTCCACCGGAGATCCTCCCTCGTCATCCTACGAGAGAGCCATCCTCGGTACTCACACTTATCTTGAGTCTTTTAGTAGTAACCATTAACTTCTCTATGAACTGTATAGGCAACCAACTAGTCCTTTACCGCGGACGCGGCTATTCGAATAGATGATGTTAACCCTACAGGGGTGTACTTCTTCATACACGCTCTCACCACTTACCATCATTTACACGACATGTACTCAGCAACCTTCAAGCGGAAGCCCAACGAGGGTGTCGGCCACGGCCTACCTAAACACTCAAGTCTGTAGTCCAGGTTTATCGCCTATCCAGGTTCCATCCGCAGGGAGTCCGGCCGAGGTTTCCACATATGACCCCGAACGATGTGAACAGGGTTCCTGAGACACCAAACGGGTGACTCGGTACACCGTGCCACGGTGTATCTACCGCATCATAGCCCACCCCTAGGGTCAGCGCTACGCACGGCCGCCAACACATAACCTACAAACACCAGAAACTATTTGCAACTCCTGGACAGAGTACTATGGTGATTAAGAAGCCGAGAGGGTCAATTAAGGATCCCAATGCATGGTAGTAGCTGATTCTTAAAATCACACATACAGATCTCAGTTCTTAGGGACGGCCTTAATGAAACAACCCACCATGTAATCCTACATGGCCTCTCATCGATACCTTTACCAAATCATGTTCAACACATCCCTCACATTACCGACATAATCAATTCACTCTAGCCCATCACCCAAAAGAACCAGACCTGACACAACTCTAAGCATAGCAGGCATAGAAAGGTAGGAAACACAAACATGGCTCAATCAACTCCTACACATGCTAGTGGGTTTCATCTAGTTACTGTGGCAATGACAGGTCATGCAGAGGATAAGGGTTCAACTACCGCAGCACACAGCAGTTTGAAACGTTCTTGTCTTAATGCAGTAAATGAGAGCAGAGGCGAGAACATGGGATTGTATCGATATGATTGATGGGGCTGCTTGCCTGGTGGAGTGGTAGTAGGGTACTGTCCTTCAGTTGGATACTCGGAGATATCCTCGGAGGCAGAACCTACCATGAAGGACACACAGAACATAATCAACACATGGCAATATGCAACAATATGATGCATGCTATGACATGGCAAAATGATGTGTCCTGCCTAATGCAATGTGAAAAAAGTTGAAATGGGTCCATCTGAATCAAAGATTCAAATGAAAGTTAAAGTTCTTATGCATAATAAGTGTATTAGCTTGTTTCACCTAAACAGCAAGTTTAAATTGTTTTGTCATGCATGAAACCATTACACATGGATAGATTGAATTTTTCTGATAATTTTTCATATATGATTTGTTTGATTTGGAGCTATGGTTGATTTTCTATGATTTTTAGAAGTTTAGGCTATTTTCTGGAATTTCCTATATAAGAATAAATCCAGAAAAATGAGTAATTGCGTCAGTACTGCGTCACTATGACGTCAGCGAGTCAAAGGCACCAGCCCAGGTCAAACCTGACTGGTGGGCCCCGTTTGTCAGTGTCTCAGCTAACTAACAGAATTAAGTTAGTACTAACGAACTGTCAGTGGGGCCTGGGCCCACACGTCAGTGACCTAAACTAACTAAAATTAGTTAGCAGTAATTATCGGAGAAATGCGCCACGGGTAGGCCGACCCGAGCCCCAGAACCTTTCAAGACATCGGGGCAGGCTGCGCCCCTCAAGACCCCAGGACGAAGAGCCGCCTTCTGAGAAGTCGGCGGCAAGACGGCCGACTGCCCACACACGGCCGAGTCCCAGGGACGACTTCAGGATAAGCCGACTCCTGACAGGCGACTTCCAGATAAGCCGGCTTTGGGGTGTCGGCCCGCGACTCCAACAAAAACCCATGACCCCATCAAGAGGGACGGGGTAGGGGAGTGGCTACAGTGAAGCCCGCTCCCGCCCCTTACCAAGGGAAGGCATGGCCACAGCACGCCGTACCCCGGAAGATCTCCGTGCGGCGTGGCACTGTTGCCATGCCGGCCCTGACATCAGCACCGCAGGACCGAATCCTGCACCCACGACGGCTTGTCCGTACGGCCCAGAGGCAGCGGGTCCCACCAGTCAGTGAGACCCCAGGAGACGGCAAGAGGACCACCAGTCGGACCCATTGGGATCCGGCCCCAGGGAGTCGGCCGAGTCCTCCCCCGGAGCCCACGCGCCATTAATCAAGATATGATGGAGAGTGGCAATAGTGGTCGCCCGCCAGGCGGCGGGGCTGTTGCCACGACCCCACGATCAAGCCCGCGTCATCAGAAGCACGGCTACAGTAATCAGCAGCCGGCAAGACCCGCCCGCGGCGGACGCGGCCTGTCGGCCCCGTACCAGACCAGTCGGCAGGGCCCACCAGTCGGCGGGCCCTAGCAGTTGGCGGAGAAGACGGAGGCCAGAGGCACTGACGGCTGGGCCCGCGCCCAGCCGGATTACCATTGTACCCCTGGGGGTATCCTATATAAACCCCCCAGGGCACCCATGCAAAGGGTTGGAATCCATTAGCTCTAAACCACATCATATAGGAGGGAGAGAGCTAGCCTTTCCCTCTCCTACCTCCAGGAAACAGCTCAAGGAGCAATCGTGCAAACACTTCGCCATAGTGATCATGCGGAGACCCCGCAGAGCAGCACTAGGGGTATTATCTCCTCGGAGAGCCCTGAAGCTGGGTAAGATTCGCCGGCGTGCATGTCTTCGCCTCATCCCGTTGCCAGGCACCGGAGACGTTCTACTCGCCCCCACCATGATAAGCCATCCTTTGGAATATGTCGCACCCAATCCCCGACATTTGGCGCCCACCGTGGGGCCTGGTGCACCACCGTCCGGAGACCTGTTCTGGACGGGAACCCTTTTCCTCCCTGGCGAGCGCAGCCAGCCAGGCACGCAAGACGGAGTTTGCGTCGACGCGCTGCGTGGCGTTGAGATCGTCTGCGCAGCCAGTGGCCTCGCCGAACTTGTCGGAGAAGTTCGCCTCTCCGACGAACCTACATCCAACGCAGGCACGGGCGGCTTCGAGAGCCTCCTCGCGGGCCTCCTCGATCAACTCCACGTTTCCGGCGAGCCTGCCGTGGACTTGGAGTCTGTAGGCTCCACCGACCCGATGCTGGTCGACTCCGACACTGCGTTGCTCGACGCGTTCCCCACTAATGTGGTGGTCTACGATGAACCTCTCCCTCGTGCGGAGAGCGACGGAAGCATCGTCACGGAGGTGCTTGTCATTAGCCATGACGAGCCTCTCGACGGAGGAGCGCATGACCCACTTGGCGCAGCGCTGCAAAACCTGCCTGTGCCCATTCCAGAAGACGCTGACGCGGAGACGTTGGAGGCGCGCCGCCTTCAGCTCGTTGATGGCGCGAAGAAGCTGGCTAGCATGAGACGCTTGTTAGAAGCCTACCATCGAGAGATAGATCGCGCTGTTGGCGGCTTGCCGGCCCCGGCAGGGCTCAGCCGCCTAGGCGCGGTCCAGCAGCGCGGCCTAGCCATCGCCAACCTGTTCAGGGCAAGCTGCCCCGTGTATGCTACACCAGCGGAGAACATCCGAGCCGCCCAGGCAGCGGCGGACGAGCTAGACAATTTCGAGGGCGAAGAAGGCTGCCTGATGATGGAGCGAGTCCAGTGGCTCCTCGACGTGGCTGCCGCGCAGAACGAGGCCGGTTGCCGCACGGAGGCGCCGCAATGGCAAAACGATGACCTTCGCCGAGATCAAGGCGCCCAAGGAAGAAGAGACAAGGATCCAGCTGTCAGCCATAGTCAGACTCACATTACCATAGAGCGTAACTGAGACGGCCTCCCGAGAGAAGTGGAACGACGGGACAACTGTCCGCCTCCTCCTCCTCGCAAGGAGAGGCGAGTCTCCTCGCCGCCTGTTGACCATCCGACTCTCGGCGACCACCTTGGCCACCGAGAGGGAGTCGGAGAAAATGACGCCCTCCACCGAATCGACCAACTTCACCGATCCCTTGCGCTGGAAGAAGAAGACGAGTTGGGTCTGCCTTGTTTCGGACCCCGCATTCGAGACGAGCCCTTTCCCAGAGGGTTCACGCTCCCAAGAGACACGCCCAAATATACCGGCTCCGTGAAGCTGGAAGACTGGCTAGTCGACTACTCTACGGCTGTCAGCATAACAAACGGCAAGAAGCGTGTCGCCGTAAAGTACGTTCCGCTCATGCTCCAGGGCATGGCCCGGACATGGCTGAACAGCCTGAAGCCCCGCAGCATTAACAGCTGGGTCGACTTCACCGAAGCGTTCGTCCACAACTTCACCAGCACGTACAAGCATCCTCCCAAGCCTCGTCAGCTCTCCTTGTGCATACAAGGCCCCTACTAGTCAACTCGCGATTACCTCACACGTTGGGCCGAGCTTCGGAACTCCTGCAAGGGCGTGCACGAGGTGCAGGCCATCGAGTACTTCACGGCAGGGTGCAGAGAAGGCACCCTCCTCAAGCACAAGCTCCTCTGCGACGAGCCAGAAACCCTCGACGAGCTGCTGATCATAGCGGACAAGTACGCCACGGCCAACTCCTCCATAAAGGCGGAGATTCAAGTTAGCGCAACTGGCAAAGTGGCCCCTCAAGCTCCAAGAACTCCGGCGGGAGACGCCAATCAGCGACAACAGCAGGGCTTCCACAAGCGCAAGGCCCCGCTGCCGGCATCTAGCAGCCGGCAGGTCGCGACCGTCGAAGCCCAGCAGCCGGACGGGCAGCCTCCGCCCAAGCGACAGAAAGGCGGCAAGCCCAACTGGTTGCCGGCCTTCTCCTACGAGCGGACTCTGGATGGACCTTGCAAGTTCCATAGCGGCGCGAAGCCGTCGAATCACACCACCCGGAACTGCCACTGGCTCACCAGGATCGCCAAGGGAGACAACCTCTTGCCTCCTCCGCCCGCTGGGCAGCCGCCTCCGCCTCCGCCCCAGCAGTCGGCTGTCAGACCAGTTGGCGCAGTACAAGATGAATACCCTGAAGAACACGGAGCCTACATGGTGTTTACCAGTATGGCTGATGATCGACGTAGCAGGCGGTTGCAGCGACAAGAGGTGAATGTAGTAGCATCAGAGACGCCAGAGTTCTTGCACTGGTCCGAGAATCCTATCAGCTGGAGCAGGGCTGACCACCCAGAGGTGATGCCGAGTTCGGGCTCCTATGCCTTGGTCTTGGACGCCACCTTTGCTACGGATAGGCGAGCCGCGCGTTTCTCGCGAGTTCTAATAGACGGAGGCAGCAACATCAATATCCTGTACAAGGACACCATGGAGAAGTTAGGAATCAAGCAAAGACAGCATCAAAACAGCCGGACTATGTTCCACGGCATTGTTCTTGGGCTTTCCTGCTCACCAATCGGCAAGATCCTGATGGACGTCCTCTTTGGAGACAAATATCACTTCCGCCGAGAGTCGGTTTGGTTTGAGGTGGTGGACCTTGAGAGCCCATACCATGCGCTACTCGGCCGACCCGCCTTGGCCAAGTTCATGGCGGTCTCCCACTACGCCTACCTCAAAATGAAGATGCCCAATTCCAGGGGAATTCTGACTGTAGCCGGCGACTACCGGAAGTCGTCTGCCTGTGCGGCTGAGAGCAGTCGGCTAGCCGAGTCCCTGGTGATCGCGGCCGAGAAGCGGCTCCTTGAGCTAGTTGTGGCGATGGCCGGTAAGCAGCCAGAGGTATCGCCCAACCCAAAGGAGTCGGAGGCCGAGGGTTCGTTCAAGCCGGAGAAAGAGACAAAGAAGATACCCTTGGATCCGGAGCACCCAAAGAGGTACGCTATCGTAGGCGCAAACCTCGATAGCAAATAGGAAGGCGAGCTCGTCGATTTCCTCCGTGAGAATCGGGACATCTTCGCATGGCCCCCCAAAGACATGACAGGTGTACCGACGGAATTCGCCGAGCACAAGTTACATGTCCGATCTGATGCAAACCCGGTCAGGCAGCCCCTGCGCCGCCTATCAGAAGAGAAGAGAAGAGTTGTCAGAGAAGAGATAGCCCGACTCCTAGCAGCCGGCTTCATTATGGAAGTGTTCTTTCCAGAATGGCTAGCAAATCCGGTCCTGGTACTGAAGAAGAACAAGCAGTGGCGAATGTGTATTGACTACACGAGCCTCAACAAGGCCTGCCCCAAGAACCCGTTTGCTCTACCAAGAATCGATCAGGTGATAGACTCCACAGCCGGATGCGAGCTGTTGAGTTTTTTGGATGCATACTCAGGATATCACCAGATCAAGCTGAACCCGGCTGACAAACTGAAGACCGCCTTCATCATGCCATTTGGAGCGTTCTGCTACCTCACCATGACGTTCGGCTTGAGGAATGCCGGCGCCACCTTTCAGCGTTGCATGCAGAAGTGCCTCCTCAAGCAGCTCGGCAGGAACGCCCACGTCTACGTGGACGACGTGGTGGTGAAGACGGAAAAGCGTGGAACACTACTGAAAGACCTCAAGGAGACCTTTGATAACCTGCGCCGATTCCAGATCAAGCTCAATCCCGAGAAGTCTGTCTTCGGGGTACCAGCCGGCCAGCTCCTTGGTTTCCTGGTCTCCGAACGCGGCATAGAATGCAACCCTGTAAAGAGCAAGGCCATTGAGAGAATGGAGGTACCCAGCCGACTGTTGGATGTGCAAAAGGTCACCGGCTGCTTGGCGTCCATCAGCCAATTCATCAGTCGGCTGGGTGAGAAGGCTCTCCCGTTAGACCAACTCATGGAGTAGACCACTTTTTTCGAGTGGAACCATAAGGCGGACGAAGCTTTTAACCAATTGAAGAAGATGCTGACTACCCCACCCGTCCTGGCGGCTCCGACTCCCAAGGAACCTATGCTCCTGTACATCGCCGCCACCAGCCGGGTAGTCAGCATGGTCATTGTAGTGGAACACAAGGAGGAAGGCAAGGCGCTACCTGTCCAGAGACCGGTATATTACCTGAGCGAAGTACTGTCGACCTCCAAGCAGAACTACCCTCACTACCAGAAGATGTGCTATGGCATGCACTTTACCGCCAAGAAATTGAAGCCTTACTTTCAAGAGCATCCAGTCACTGTGGTTTGCACGGCCCCACTTGCTGAGATCATCGGAAGCCGAGATGCTTCTGGCTGAGTGGCCAAGTGGGCCATAGAGCTGGCTCCCTACACCATCTACTACCAGCCCCGCACCACCATTAAGTCACAAGCACTGGCCGACTTTCTTGTCGAGTGGGCCGAGACCCAGTACCTACCTGCAGCGCCCGACTCCACCCATTGGTGGATGCATTTCGACGGCTCCAAGATGCGCACCGGCTTGGGAGCCAGCGTCGTCCTCACCTCTCTAAAGGCGACAAGCTCAAATACGCACTGCAAATCCATTTTGCCGCCTCCAACAACGTCGCTGAGTATGAGGCGCTCATTCACGGGCTCCGGCTTGCCAAAGAGCTTGGCATTCACCGGATCTTGTGTTATGGCGACTCGGTCTTAGTGGTCCAACAGTCATCTGGCGACTGGGACGCCAAAGATGCAAACATGGCGAGTTACCGTTTCCTCGTGCAGCAACTCAGTGGGTATTTCGAGGGGTGCGAGTTCCTCCATGTGCCAAGAAACGACAACGACCAAGCAGACGCCTTGGCACGAATCGGCTCTACCCGCCAAGCAATACCATCCGGCGTCGCCCTTCAACACCTCCTCAAGCCGTCTGGCAAGCCTTCACCAGAATCAGACTCCATCTTTGTGCCGGCTCCTCCCGAGGAGGTCGGATCCGACTCCAGAGCCCCGGTAGACGGTACGGGGATTTTAGCAGATGGCCCCAAAGCCGGCACAGTCGAGGCCGGCCCAGGGACCACAGTACCCGGCCCGGGGACTGCGGCGGTGGACTCAAAGACTGGAGAACTCGTCCCAAGAGCCGCGCCAGTCGGCCTGAGGACTTCATTAACCCAGCAAGTGGTTGTTGACTCCAACCCACCGCCTCCCAGCCCAACCGCCCTCGTCCAAGTCGCAGTTCTGGCAGTCAAGAAATAGAAGCACCCTCATGGGCCCAGCCCATCCTCAAATTCCTGGTGAGCAAAGAGCTGCCGACTGATGAGACCTCAGCTCGGCAAGTACAACACCGAGCGGCAGCCTACACCATAGTCAACAGAGAGCTGGTCAGGCGCAGCGTCACTGGTGTCTACCAGCGCTGCGTAGAGCCAGAGCAAGGCCAACCAATTCTCAAAGACATCCATCAAGGCGAGTGCGGCTACCATGCGGCTTCGAGAGCACTCGTCGCAAAAGCCTTTCGACACGGTTTCTTCTGGCCGATTGCCTTAGAAGAGTTCAAGGAATTGGTCCAAAAATGCAAAGGGTGTCAGAAGTTTAGCTCCATGCCACACCAGCCGGCTTCTGCACTCAAGACCATCCCCATTGCCTGGCCTTTCGTAGTTTGGGGTCTAGACATGCTGGGACCATTCAAGACAGCACGAGGTGGCTTAACTCACTTACTTGTCGCAGTGGACAAGTTCACCAAGTGGATAGAAGCGAAGCCAATCAAGAAGCTGAACGGTCCAACTGCCGTGACTTTCATCTCCAATATCACAATTCGGTAGGGCATACCACACAGCATCATCACTGACAACGGCACAAATTTTGCCAAAGGCGCCTTGGCCCGTTTTTGCGCAACCCAGGGCATCCCACTGGACCTAGCGTCCGTTGCCCATCCACAGTCAAACGGCTAGGTGGAGCGAGCAAACGGCCTCATCCTGTCCGGCATCAAACCTCGGCTGATCGAGCCTCTGGAGCGCTCGGCTGGCTACTAGATCGACGACCTACCAGCCGTCCTCTCGAGTCTGCGCACGACTCCAAACAAGTCAACCGGCTTCACGCCTTTCTTCCTCGTCTACGGTGCCGAAGCCGTCATCCCAACGTACATAGAGTTCGACTCCCCACGAGTCATCATGTACACCAAGGAGGAAGCAGAAGAAGCACAACAAGATGGCGTCGATCTGCTGGAAGAGGGCCGGCTGTTGGCACTCAGTCGATCCAGCATCTACCAGCAGAGCCTGCACCGATACCACAACAGGAAGGTCAAGACAAGATCTTTCCAAGAAGGCGACCTTGTGCTTCGGCTGATCCAGCGAACACCCGACCAGCACAAGTTGTCGGCGCCTTGGGAAGGCCCTTTCATCATCAGCAAGGTGCTCGGCAACGACTCCTACTACCTGATTAATGCTCAGAAGCCCCGAGCACGCAAGAGGGACGACTCTGGCAAGGAGACAGAGCGGCCATGGAATGCAAATCTCCTCCGAAGATTTTACAGTTGATGCAGTATGTACCATGCTACCTTTTGTATTAAAGTACCAAGATTTCGGGCCCCCCGAGACGAGCTCGGGGACTGCCCTCTTTTGCCTGTATGATAAAAATTATGCCTACAAGTATGTTACTCTTTATTATGCCTCTTGGCACCGGGCTCGACAAGTCGGCCCGGGGACTTGCCGCCTTGCACTATGAAATGCTTCCTGCAGCCGGACAAGTAGTGTGTAACACCTAAACCGTCTCCTGTCAGAAGCCGCAGCTTGCAGAGCGACTGTACGGTGGGCAGAAGTAAGGTAGAATGGGCGTTCGCATGAAAAATGGCTAAGGACTCAAAGCATGAAACATAGCTCAAGACGGCTTCCAGCCTTTTTTCGCAAACCGACTCTTGAATAGTCGGATTGCCGCCTTCTATTCAACTTGCTCAAAAACTCTTAAAAACGGCTAAGTACTTGCCTTCCCAAAGTAGCCAAGCATTTGATCCAACGGCAGTCCGCAGAGCGGCTGTCCGATTGGCAAGGCAGGCAACTAAGAGAAAGCAGCAAAGAACAAAAAGCCAAAAGAGCAATGAGCAAGAAAAGATAGAATTCGGATAAATATATTTACAGAACGTACGCCCTTGGCCGAATCTTTGAGCAGAAGTTCAAAATACACCCCGCGTGTGGAATTGTGCAAATTAACAAGTTCTTCAGAGACTACTAAAGCAGACAAAATAAAGATAAGGCAGCAGCTTAGGAAGCGGCAGATGGATTCGGAGGGTCGAGGAGGCGGCAGCGTCAGACGTTGGGGCAGCCGGCCAGGTAGTCTCGGCTTGATCGCCTCCGGCAGCAGTCGGCTCGGTCGCACACGGCTCATTGCTTGAGGCGCGGTCGAGCTGAGGTTGGCCGTCCGCTCCGATTTCTGGCGCCTTCGTCTCGCCTCCGTCCTCCGCCTCGCCTTCCTCCTCGACGCTGGAACCAATCACCTCCGCTGAGTCCTCGTCGTAGTCTGGGTTCATCCCTATCCACTCCGGCGGTACCTCCTCACCGTATTTAGAACGCTCGGGGACGAAGTTGCTGGTGTTGGTGTACTCGGCGATCGCCGCAGCACGCTTGACGAGGGCGTCCTCCGCAGCTGCCAGCTCCGGCTGGGCCTCCGACCGAAGTGTGGCTAGCCGGTCTAGATCCAGCCCCGGATACCACGCCTTGACGAACTCCAAGGCCCGGCGCGCTCCAGCTCGGGCCGAGGAACCCTTCCAGGCCTCAAGATGACCAGCCGCGACCTCCAGCCAGTCGGCCGTCAGGCTGGGGGTGCGCGGAGCCTACATGTCCGGCCACAGGGCGGCAATCGCCTGGGCACCGACACGTTGAAGCCGGTGGAGCATCCAGTGAGTCGGCCGAAGGCGAGCCTCGATGCTCAGGATGTGCTCGTCAAGAGTTCGGGGGGCGTCGGCGGCGATCTTTGCACCTTCCTCCCTCCGACCTTCACGGTCAGCCTCGATGGCTTGGATGGCGGCCTGAGAGTGCCCAGGAAAGAAGTCTGCCAAGACGGAAGAAACGAAGAAGCAAGTCAAAACCAGGAGTCGGCACAACTTATAATCGGCAGCTCAAAGAAAGAAAGTAAAGAAACTCACCATCAACGATGTCTTCAATCTCATGGAAGCCGGAGGCCAGCATCGCCTACTTGTCAGACCAGAAGGAGCGCTCACTCGCGAACTCGGCTAGGAGGGCGGTTTCCGTCTCTTCTGCCTCCTTCTGCGTCTTCGCAAGCAGCTCCCTCTGCTCTGCCAATTGAGTGGCCAGCAGATCGCGCTCTGTGGCAAGCTTGCTGCACTCCTCCCCCTTGGCGCGCAATGTGGAGTTGGCCTCGCTCAACTGCTGTTGAAGAGCAGCGTTGGCTCCTGAAGAGAAGAAAGAAAGAAGGCATTAAGTCATCAATAAAGAAGGTCGACAGGAAGATCCGGCCCAACTACTCAGCAGTCGGCCCAAATCTCAGGGACTATAGCCCGCGGGTGCGCCAGCGCGCCCCCGCAAAGAAGGAAAAGGACTTACTCTGGCTCTCCGACAAGTCGACGGTCTGCTTGCCCAGCTCTTCAACGTTATGGTTGAAGGCAGTAACGTGGAGGTTGTGGTTGTCCTTCGACGAGCGTTTAAGACAAAAGTTAGTACCCAGAGTTCATCAATTGGAGTTCCGGGCCGCCTGCTCAGCAGCCAGCCCGAAACTCGGGGACTACACCCAGTGGGTGTGCTGGCGCGCCCCCATAGAGAGGAACAAGAAAACAAGGACCAAAGGAAAAAACATACCTGGACGGCTGCCCGCGATGCCAGGAACGCTTTGGTGCAATTCTGGAGAGCGTCGCCCTCAGCACGAAGCTTCGCCTGGATGTCCAGAAGCGCATGGTTCAGCGGCCCTGTGCCGCCTCCTCGCACCCACCCAGTGGGCGCGGCGCTCGTTGCTTCAGCGTCTGGGACAGCCGAGCTGGCGGTGCCGGCCTCCAGGGGGCGTGGTGCTGAAGTCGCCTTCTCCAGACGGCGGCGCGTTGGCGAGCCGACTTGGAGGAGTAACCTCGCCACGGCCTCGTCTTCGGTCAGCGGCACCAGAGGGTCTGCTGGCTGTTTGCCTTGCGCGCTCTCAGACGGCGGCGGAGGCGGCGGCGGAACGATCACATCCGGCATAGAGGAGCCGCCGCCTTCCCTCTCCACGACGGGGATCTCGGCACCGGCTTCCCTAGTCTACCCTGCGAACTCCGGAGGCGGCGGCGCAGAATTCAGCGGGGTGACGAACACCGCCGATTGGCAGCATGCGTCCTCCTCATCCTGCCGCTTCGTCGTGGCGGCGGCTTCAGCCTCCGCTAGTTTTTTCTTGGCGGAGGCCTCTGCCCTATCGGCCTCCGCCTTCTCCAGGCGAGCGGCCTCTTCTTCGTTGCGCCTCTCCTGCGCATTCTGCTTTGTCGCCTCCCGGAGGTCAGCAGCGGGGTCAATCCGCCAAGTGGTGGCGGACGTCTGCGCTGACCTCATGACGGAGGCGGCGATGACCCTCTCAAGAGTGAGGGGAGCCCTGAAGCAAGGGAAGCAAGCAAAAGACTCAGACAAAGCGACAAAGAAAGAATAAAGCGTCGAGACAGAATACTCACGCGGAGACCAATGGCGGCTTCTTCACTTCCTTACGGAAGCGGATGGCCTTCGCAGCCGCCTCGTCCCACCGGGTCGCCGCAGCTGAACCCTTGGGCTTCTTCGGCCGACTGCCGAACAAAGTCGGCATGGCCCCGCGCTTCTTCCCGCCGCCTGGAGCACCCGGCGCGGCAGAAGAGCCCGCGCCAGGCTGGCTGGCTCCTGGCCGATGGCGGGGGGCGACTTCTCCCTCGGCATTGTCGTCAGGCTAGTCGGCGAAAGTGGCCGAAGGCTTGAAGTCACCTTCTGCTCCTCCTCCTCCCTCGGCGTCGTCCTCCAGAGCCGCCGCCCCTAGATCGGGGTCGTCGACGTCGCTCTCCGCCCGGTCGGCAAGGAACTCGCGGGCCGGCCCTGAGGTGCCGGCTGGTGGATGGAGGAGGGGATTCTGACCAAAGCCGACTGGTCAAAACAAACTCGGCGAGAAAGAAGACAATCCAAAGAAAGAAAAGGCAACTCACCACGGGTGGGGGGTTGGCGCGGGAGTATGGCTCCTTGCCGAACCGCCAATCCTCCAGGAGCTTGCTGTCTGAGAGGTAGTTCACCATGAAGGCCACCTCCTCGTGAGGCATGTCCTCGGTGCACATCCGACTCGGGTCACGGTGCCCGCTCATTTGGCATATCATATGGGGGCGGCCTTGGAGCGGGAGAACTCGGCGCGCCACACTGGCGGCCAGCAGGTCTGGACCAGTTAAGCCCTCCGTCTACGTCAGCACTCGTAGTCACGCGATGGCGCCGGCTCCCGCAGGCGTCAGCGACTTGGCCCGGTACGACCAGTTGGGCAGTCTCCCAGCCGGCGGGCCGGCTTTTAAAGCCGGCAGGTTGACCTAGTCGCCCCTCGCGGCGACGCTCGTGACGTAGAAATACGACCTCTGCCACATATTCACCGACTTTATCAGCTTGATGGTGGGGAAGGGGTTGTCGGCTCCCGATCTTCGCCCGGCGATGAACGCGCCGCATTGAGCCGGCACGCCTGCAGCCTGGGTGCCGAGTTTGCAGTAGAAGAACTCCCCCCAGAGTTCGAGGGTGGGGAGGACTCCGAGGAAGCCTTCGCACAAGGCCACGAAGGCGGACAGCAGCACCACCGTGTTGGGCGTGAGGTGGTGCGGCTGGAGGCCGTAGAACTCGAGGAAAGAGCGGAAGAAGCTGCTCACCGGCAGCCCCAATCCGCGCAGGCAATGCGAGCGGAAGATGACCCGCTCGCCCTCCTCCGCGCTAGGGAAATCTCCTCCCTCGGCGCAAGACACACCCACACGTAGTCTTCGCCGGGGAGCCGACGAGTCTTGCGGAGGAACTCGATGTGGTCATCGTGAACTCCGGAGCCGTCCCAGGTGCCAGAGCGCACCGGGGGAGGCACGGCGGCAGAGGAAGAACTCATCGCGAGCTGATCGCCGCGGCGTTCGTCGAAGCTTGGGCGCGCGGTGGAGCGAAGAAGAAGAAGAAGGAGGAGAGCGAGGAGCAGTGAGAAGGAGGAGAGCGAGGAGCAGTGGGAAGGAGGGGCGCGCGTGCTCTGCCGCGCCCCCCTCTTTCCCCTACTTATAGCCTCGTGTGCTGCGAAGCCAAGGGGGCGGCCGTGGGATTTACTGCACCCACGGCCCCACGACCCCCACGTTCCACAACAAAGTTACCGCGCGCAGTAACTCCACGGGAATCCCAACCGTCCGCCGGGGCCACAACGGAACCGCTCGGGCGCCGAGGCGCGGTAGTGGCGGGCCCCGCCTACGGGCCTGTCCCATTGCGGGCGTGGGCTGGCAGGATGGCCTAGCCACGTGTCATCGCTTGACAAGCCTAGAGCGGGTGGCGGCCTGGAGGCTTAGCCAGCACGCTACCAGAATTGGGCGAGTCTGATTCCTTCTAGCCGGCCCGGCAGAAGTCAACCAAGAACCATGTATCGAGTGCCCGGAAAGAAAAACTGCTGAGGCTTCTCGGCCGATCACCCGCGGCACCTCACTAGCTTCGGGGACTAAATTCGGAGAAACAGGCCACGGGTAGGCCGGCCCGAGCCCCAGAACCTTTCAAGACATCGGGGCAGGCTGCGCCCCTCAAGACCCCAGGACGAAGAGCCGCCTTCTGAGACGTCGGCGGCAAGACGGCCGACTGCCCACACACGGCTGAGTCCCAGGGACGACTTCAGGATAAGCCGACTCCTGACAGGTGACTTCCAGAGAAGCCGGCTTTGGGGAGTCAGCCCGCAACTCCAACAAAACCCCATGACCTCATCAAGAGGGACGCGGCAGGGGAGTGGCTACAGTGAAGCCCGCTCCCGCCCCTTACCAAGGGCAGGCATGGCCACAGCACGCCGTACCCCGGAAGATCTCCGTGCGGCATGGTACTGTTGCCATGCCGACCCTGACATCAGCACCATAGGACCGAATCCTGCACCCACAACGGCTTGTCCGTGCGGCCCAGAGGCAGCGGGTCCCACCAGTCAGTGAGACCCCAGGAGACGGCAAGAGGACCACCAGTCGGACCCGTTGGGAGCCGGCCCCAGGGAGTCGGCCGAGTCCTCCCCCGGAGCCCACGTGCCATTAATCAAGATATGATGGAGAGTGGCAATAGTGGTCGCCCGCCAGGCGGCGGGGCTGTTGCCATGACCACACGATCAAGCCCGCGTCATCAGAAGCACGACTATAGTAATCAGCAGCCGGCAAGACCCGCCCGCGGCAGACGCGGCCTGTCGGCCCCGTACCAGACCAGTCGGCGGGGCCCACCAGTTGGCGGGCCCCAGCAGTTGGCGGACAATACGGAGGCCAGAGGCACTGATGGCTGGGCCCGCGCCCAGACGGATAACCATTGTACCCCTGGGTAGGCCTATATAAACCCCCCAGGGCACCCATGCAAAGGGTTGGAATCCATTAGCTCTAAACCAGATCATATAGGAGGGAGAGAGCTAGCCTTGCCCTCTCCTACCTCTAGGAAATAGCTCAAGGAGCAATCGTGTAAACACTTCGCCATAGTGATCATGCGAAGACCCCGCAGAGCAGCAGTAGGGGTATTATCTCCCCGGAGAGCCCTGAAGCTGGGTAAGATTCGCCGGCGTGCATGTCTTCGCCTCATCCCGTTTCCAGGCACCGGCGACGTTCTACTCGCCCCCACCATGATAAGCCATCCTTTGGCATATGTCGCACCCAACCCCCGACAGTAATCCTAACCTAATTAACAAGCCGGCCCCACCTGTCATAGGCTCAAGGGGGAAGTCAACCTGGCCCACCCAGTCAAGTCCATGGATCAAACCCGCCGACGTTTAGCCGCCGGCGAGGCCAGACGCGGCGGAGGGGCTCGGGTATGCATCCCCGGTGACCAAATCGACAGCGGAGAGCAGCTACGTGACGTGGGGAGCGAGCCGCATCATTTGGTGGTAGAAGTGGAGCTCGGGGAGGGTGGGAACGACGCCGGCAATGACCTTGGCGGTCGCCGGAGCTCGGGTGAGGATGAACCCGAGTCTACAGGGCACGGCGAGGCACGTGGAGCGGTGCTACGGGCTGCTTGGGATGCGACGAACGCGATGGCGTGCTCGGAATCGAGCCAGCATGGCTGTGGCCACGACGGCGACGTGCAGAGGCGACGGCGCGTGCGGGCGAGTTCGGTGTGGTCGCTATGATGCACAAGAAGGCAAACGGGGAGGATGGGTAGGTGCAGCAGCTCACGACGGTAACGTAGGAGCAGACGGTGCGGTCGGGGACGAGCTGATGTGGTGACGACGACAATGGGGATCTACGGCGGTCCTCGGTGGAGTCGAGCTCGAAGAAGACGAAGCAGGGTGCGTGAGCGCTCGGGGCTCGGGCTACTCGACGGAGAGGATGGTGGCAGAGCTCGTGGACACGGCGGAGCGGCGCGAGGACGACGGTGGACGTGAGAACTACGGTGGCCTGGCTGCGGCAGCGTCGGCCATGGCTTCGGGGGAGCGAGGGAGAGAGCAGGGGGGAGGAATGAGGTGTCTAGGGGGTCGGGGCGGCGCCGCGCAGGCGTTTCGAGGCGTCGCGCTTGCGCACTACTAGGAAAAGGGCTATAGATGGAATTGACACTAATGGCGCACCAGACATGTGGTGCGCCATTACTATATACTAATGGCGCACCATCTGTTGGTGCGCCATTAGTGTGGAAGACACTAATGGCGCACAAGGCACACGGTGCGCCACTAGTAAAAAATGTTTTATTTCATTTTTCAAACATACTAATGGCGCATCCGGGCAGAGTGCGCCATTAGTAGTTAGAACTACTAATGGCGCACCAGGCAAAGAGGGCGCCACTGCTGTATTTTTTTTACTTTTTTGCAAAATTACTAATGGCGCACCGTTGCATAGTGCGCCATTACTAGTTTAAACTAGTAATGGGCACTTTTTTTTTTACTTTTTGATATCATGAATATTTTTAAATTTCATGGGCACTTTTTGAATTCATGAATATTTTTCCAAATTTGATGATATTTTTTCATATTCCATATGAAAAAATATTGAATATTCATGAGGACACTCGATCTCGACCCCCTCCCTCTCGATAGCTATCCCCCTCGCCGCCGAGCACCCCCCCGCACCCTCCCCCCGCTCCACCACCGCCGACGACCCCTCGCACCCTCCCTCGCTCCACCGCCGCCGACGACCCACCGCAACCTCCCCCGCTCCACTGCCGCCGCCGACCCCCCGCACCCTCCCCCGCTCCACCGTCACAAATGAATGCAACTAAAAATCCAAAAAAACAAATTTGTTTATATTTTCAAATAACAAATTTGATGATATTTTCAAATAATAAATTTGATGATATTTTTTTGATTCATAAATATTTTTCAAATAACAAATTTGATGATATTTTTAAAAAATTATTACTGTTTTTATAAAAAATTATTACTATTTCATATACATATTCATTTTCATATTCATATTCATATTAATTTTCTATTAAATTATTAGATGCAACAAAATAATAATAATAAAAAATCTTACTTATGGCGCACGGCTGGCTGGTGCGCCATTGCTATCTAAAAAAAAGAATACTAATGGCGCACCGTCTCGGGGGTGCGCCATTGCTATAAAAAAACATACTAATGGCGCACCGCCAGGGGGTGTGCCATTAGTAATCTTCCCCCCTAGTCGCCTGATCCCTTCGTCCCTCCCGTTCGCCAGATTCACTCCCCCCTCGCCAGATTCATTCCCCCCTAGTCGCCCGACGACCCCCGCGCCCCGCCTCGCCGTCTCGGTCCTCGCCGCCGACGGCCTGCCCGCTCCTTCCCTCCACTCCTCAATCGCCCTCTCGGTACTCGCCGCTGACGGCCTGCCCCGCTCCTTCCCTCCACCCGAGCACTGCTGCCGCGCGTCACCGCGGCCACCGACCGCCCCGTCCTCCGTCATCGTGCCTAGGAGTTGCGCCAGGAGCAACACCATCATCACCTTCATCGCCTACGTCCACGGATTGGAGCCGGGTCATCATGGATCGAGCGCATCGACCTATTCTTCCTCATCACCGACCACTGCTTCTCGGCGTCGATCCGCGCTGCCCCGACCACCCTCGGCCTCACCGTCTCCTTCCCCAGCTTCGTGGTGAGCATCTCCATCGATTCCCCTGTTTTTATCCTTGTTTAGTCACCGTTTGTGCATGCGGGCTCGTGCTCACCGCGCCGGCCGCCCCTCACTGTAGATTCTTTGATGTCCTTACCTGAAACTGAATATCAAGTCAGTTTAAAAGTCAATCTCCTGATCTGAATATAAACTTTATCTGAAACTGAGATTGAAACATATGCAGTTGTAAAAATTCAGTTAAAAATTCAATTTTAGAGCTTGGCTCCTGATCTAAATATAAAGGGTACGGCAAGCTTATATTGCAAGAAAGTTTAAAATTCAATCTAAAACTCAATGTAAAATTCAGTTAAAGTGATCTGAATATAAAAACTATTGGACTAAAAATTCAGTCTAAAAGTCAGTTAAAGTTTCAGTTTTAGAGTAATTTTCAGTTTGTAAAACTGAGAAGTGTATTTTTTTTATTTTGAAACTTAGTGTAACTATTTTCAATTTTGATGGAAAATCTGTCTAAAAGTCAGGAGGGGGATCTCTGTAGATTGCATATACAGATTTCTTGAATAGTGCTATTAATTACAAATAGAGCAATGTTGAAAATGAAACAAAAGGAATTGGAAAACTAGAAAGATAGGCATTCTGTTGTAAGTAAGCTAAGATAAAAAAAGTGTTTACTTTAAGTAATTATTTACAACAAGCATTGTGTAGGAAAATGTCATGCAGGCTATAACTTGAACTTGAAGAACTCCTTAGATAGTTTTTTAGTCTCCTTATACAAAGCAAGCTGAAGTTTGAAACCTATTTCTCCTAAGCAGACACTGAAAAATTGCAGATAAGTAGACACTAAAAATTGTAGCCATGTCAAAGTGTCATTTCATTTGGGAGCAGTAACGAAAACTGTATGTGCTGTCATAGGTGCTGTGCTGTCAAAAACTGTATGTGCAATCTCCAGAACAATTATGCTTATGTGAAAACTGTATGTGCAATCTCCAAATGTATCATCATAATGTAGGTGCTGTGTTGTGTGATTCTTCATGCTGAGAACTTAATCTTTTTCAACTTGCTGAACTATATGTTCATTGGTACTACTTGTGATGCTGCTGCTGTACTACTTGGGATTTTTGTCAACTTGTGATGCTGCTGCTGTACCCCGAGAGGCCCTTGAGTTTGCCGGAATGTCAATTAACTTCCGTTCCGGCAAATTCGGGTACTCCATATTTCCTATTTTCAGCAAAGGTCATGGTGAAATTTTCCGTGAATTTTAGCATGACTTTGCTAAAAATAGGACATATGGGGTACTTGCGACTAATGCATGGGCCGGGGTACCTTAGTACTTAGTTAAGTAGGATCAACTGCCCCGCCATTCTTGCTACATTAAACCATAGGTGGCAATAGAGCCAAGTGATTAGGCCCAACTTAGAATTCTCGTTAGCATCGATAAACCCTAGATGATAAACCCAACATAGGTGGCAATAGAGCCAAGTGATTAGTGCCAAGTGATTAGGCCCAACCTAGGGTGCCTTGGCATCGATAAACCCTAAATGATGAAAACTTAACTTGGCTTCTATAGGGTGCCTCGGTGTCGATGAGAACCTAAATGATGTACGCTTAGGATTTTAGGGTGCCTCGGCGTCGACAAAACCTAAATGATGAAAGGTTAGGCTTTTAGGGTGCCTCGACGTCGACAAACCCTAAATGATAAAACCTTGGCTTTTAGTGTGCCTCAGTGTCGATAAGAACCTAAATGATGAAAGCTTAGGCTTTTAGGGTGCCTCAGCATCGACAAAGCCTAAATGATAAAAGCTTAGCTTTTAGGATGTCTCGGTGTCGACAAACCCTAAATGATGTAGTTTTAAATTATGAACGTAGGATATGTCGTCATCATCATCGGACGATGAAAGTCTCCCGGGGGAGTGCGACTGGTGCCACGACGATCGAGGTCTGTGTGACATGCCTCACCTGGACGATGATCGGCGCTTTAGAATTAAGCTCGAGGAGACCCTCGAAGTTGAAACGGTACACAACAATGACAAGTGTTATTTTCATAATTAAGCATGACTTCAACTATTTCAACATGTAATTTTCATCTTTCACAATTCGAGTATAGCTTATCCCATGCCATGCAAGACGCTATATCTTGGAGAGGATGGATTTGAAGACCATGAAATTTCTGAAACAAAGAAAATTCACCTAAGGACTCATCGCGATATGGACTTTGAAGTAAATCTATATAATTCTGAGAGCGTAACCCATTTTGGTTGCAAAAATTGGGAAGCATTTTGCAAGATGTATGGTTATGATGAGGGTAGGCATATCACCATGGATCTTGGTAATCCTGACATCATCCAAGACAATATGGACATTTGGGTCCTTGTTGATACGCCTCCAGTTCTACCGCTATGTGAGTTTCTCAAACATAGTTATTAGCTAATTTATATTGTTTATTTCAAAATAGTTGACAGCTTATTTCCATTGACAGCTTACTTTTGTTGTTCAAAGAATGTGCGGGAGATGGTAGACAAAACCCACTACACTGATGGCTCCGAATTAACAACTTATAAGGAGAAAAATCATCTGGTCGGATTTTGTACTGACATTGAGAATTACAATATCCACAATCAAACTCCTCAACATTATGGTAAATACGTGCCACTAGTGCATGTGTTCAACTACGGTAACTACCATGGAGATACCCTGGTAAGATTTTTACTATTACGACATCCGCGCATCTTTTGCATACTTCTAAAACTATCATGAAGTTATTACTATGTTTTTTCAACAGGTAATCCCAGAGAATTGTGTGCCTCATATGATGTATCAGAAAGGTAGTCTTAATGTTTTGAACATACAGTTAGATCATCCTACGAATCTCAACTGTCCATACGAGATTTCTAAAAGAAGTGGAGACATGAAAATCAAAGGATGGAAAAAATGTATGGACAGTCGTAAGGAGCTTCTTGGAAGCAAAAGGAAGCGAAGAGCAAGAATTGGAGACAGGATGTTCTCCATTCTCCAAAATGGAGAGTCAGGGTCTATATTGTTTTATGCTATTTTAGCTTAAATAGGGTATTTAGGTCCTGCCTAATACTGATGATCATGTGCTAAGAACAATTAAGTTGGGTTGGTTCGATGACTATCAAGATGATGATCGTATGACTTGTTATGAATAACGAGTAGAAGTTGTATGATGATGATTAGTAGGACTTGTTAGGATTAGTATTACTTCCAACAAACTCGATACTCGCGGTCTCGAGACTTGTAATGTTTTATCTTTGTTCGGTCTTTTGAATTCGGAGACTAATATGATGAATTGTATTCAGAGACTAATCTTCTATTGTATTCGATGAATCTGCTATTGCTGTGTGCTACTGTCTATATTCTGTCAAATAATATATTTTGTAACCTGTGCAAAAATCAGAAAAGTAAAAAAAACCTAATATTCATACTAATGGCGCATCACTACAGAGTGCGCCATTAGTATGCCAAGTATACTAATGGCGCATCCATCCGCAGTGCGCCATTAGTGTGCCAAAGCACATGGTTAAATATGGCCCTAGGAGGCATACTAATGGCGCATGGTGTTATATACTAATGGCGCACTAGGTGGTGCGCCATTAGTATACTAGAAACTAATGACGCACCAGCAATGCACCATTAGTAATAAATACTAGTGGCGTGATACTAATGGCGCACCAGTGATGCACCATTAGTAGGCAAAACTGGTGCGCCATTAGTAGGCCTTTTCCTAGTAGTGCGCGGGCAACTGCAGGCAGGCAGAGAGGTGGCGTGGCGAGCTCGGCGGCGTCGCGGTGTCCCTCCTCTGCCTACTGCCAGAGGTAGGTGATGACTGGCACGGGCCAGATGGGCCGGGCCAGCCAGGTAAGTGGCCTCTGGCCTTTCTCTCTCTCTTTTCCTGTCTTGTTTTCTTTTTTCTATTTTTCTGTAACTTTAGGGCTTTATTAAAAATACTTAGGCACTTTCTAAAATCCTGAAAATAATTGTGGGCTCTGTTGGGATTATTCCTAACAGCCCTCATTTAAATGCACTTATGAATTAATCCAATGAATACAGAATGTCCTAGAAAAGAGTGCACCATTTTTGCCAGGGGTTTTAGCCCAAACCCGAAATGATGAACATTTTTTGAAGGGCATTTTGGGTTCATTGAAACCAATTTTAGTAAACCCTAGTTGGTTTAAGGGGGGTGCTGGGGGTTCTGTTATCCCCATTTCATATTTCTGGGAAAATTTAAACATGATGCAAGCACTCTAATGCATGAACTAGCTAGGGTGTGACAACTCACCCCCACTCAAAAGAATCTCGTCCCGAGATTCAGGATCCGTCGGGAAGAAGGTGGGGTACTCGAGTCGAAGACGATCCTCCATTTCCCAAGTGGCTTCCTTCTCGGAATGGTGTGACCATTGAATCTTGAGAAACTTGATATTATGACATCGAGTGGTACGCTCGGCTTGATCAAGGACACGAATGGGATATTCCCGATATGAGAGGTTATCTTGTAGATCAAGCGTTTCGTGGTCCACTCCACAGATAGGATCCGTGAAGCAATGCCTGAGTTGAGAAACGTGGAAGACATCGTGAACTCTTGAAAGATGCAGAGGTAGTTCCAATTGGTAGGCAACTTCTCCTCGTTTGGCAAGAATGCGAAATGGTCCAATGTAACGAGGAGCCAATTTGCCTTTGATACTGAAACGATGGGTTCCCTTTAACGGAGTAACCCGAAGGTAAGCCTTCTTGCCGACTTCATAAGTCATGAGCTTATGTTTACGATCATATTGGCTCTTTTGACGAGATTGGGCTGTTTTCAATTTCTCACGAATAACGTGAACCTGCTCTTCTGCTTCCTGAATCATATCTAGGCCAAAGAGTTGTCTTGCCTCGGTTTCTGACTAGTTAAGAGGCGTTCAACATTTTCGTCCATAGAGAACTTCGGAAGGAGCTTTGCCCAAGCTAGCTTGATAACTATTGTTATAAGCGAACTCCGTGAATGGAAGGGATTTCTCCCAACCCATTCCGAATGAGATGACAGAAGCTCGGAGCATATCTTCCAGAATTTGATTGACTCGCTCTACTTGACCACTTGATTGAGGATGAAAGGCGGTGCTAAAAGAGAGACGAGTTCCCATAGCATTTTGGAAACTTTCCCAAAATCGAGAGGTGAAGAGACTCCCACGGTCTGAGTTAATTTCCAATGGGACACCATGAAGAGACACTATTCGGGAGATGTATAGGTCAGCTAGCTGGCTAGCGGTGATTCTCTCATGAACAGGTAGGAAATGGGCTACTTTGGAAAGACGGTCGATCACGACGAAAATGGCATTATTCCCTCTCTTGGTCCTGGGAAACCCAGTAATGAAATCCATACTGATCTTATCCCATTTCCATTCAGGAATAGACAAAGGTTGAAGGGTGCCAGCAGGCCGTTGATGCTCTGCTTTAACACGACGACAGCCATCGCAACTAGCAATGTATTGAGCAATTTCTCTCTTCGTCCTAGTCCACCAAAACCTCTGGCGTAGGTCTTGACACATTTTAGTGCTACCGGGATGAATGGTGAGAGGGGATTCATGAGCTTCCTTAAGAATCAACTGGCGTAAATGTTGTTTCTTAGGAACCACCAAGCAGTTCTCGAAGAAGACAACACCTCGCTCATCCATGGAAAAACATTTAACAACTCCGCTAGCGATGTTCTCCTTAATCCGGGATATGCCCTTATCATACCGCTGGGCGGTTATGATCTGATCCATAAGGTTAGGCTTCGCCACCAGGGTGGATAGGAATCCTCGAGGAACTATGTGAAAGTTAATCTTACGAAATTCCTCATGGAGAAGTGGTTGACTTTGTTGTAACATCAGGTTGTTACAATAAGATTTATGACTTAGCGCATCAGCCATGACATTGGCTTTGCCCGGGGTGTAAGTTATTCCTAAGTCGTAATCCGAGATCAACTCGACCCAACGTCTTTTCCTGAGATTCAAATCCGGTTGGGTGAATATATATTTCAAACTTTGGTGATCGGTGAAGATCTCGCAACGATTACCAAGAAGGTAATGTCGCCAATTTTTGAGTGCATGGACTACAGGTGCGAGCTCTAGATCATGTGTGGGATAATTTTCCTCATGTGGGTGTAATTGCCGTGAAGCATATGCAATTACCTGACGATCTTGCATGAGTATGCAACCTAGTCCTTGTCGCGAGGCGTCGCAATAGATAATAAAGTCCTTGGAGAAATCTGGTGGTACTAGTACGGGAGCAGATATCAGGCGTCTTTTCAGTTCCTGAAAGCTAAACTCGCACTGTGGGGTCCACTCGAACTTTTTATCTTTATTGAGGAGTTTAGTTAGAGGTTTAGCAACCTTGGAGAAATTCTCGATGAAGCGACGGCAATAACTCACTAAGCCAAGGAAGCTCCGAACTTGCTTGACCGTCTCAGGTGGAGTCCAATCAAGGACGGCTTGAACTCGCTCGGGATTGACAGCAATACCCTTACCAGAGATTATATGGCCTAGATAGGTCACTTCTGGCAACCAAAATTCACACTTGGAGAATTTGGCATAAATGCGATGCTCTCGAAGTTTCGTCAATACCAGCCTTAGATGTTCGGCATGTTCCTCTTCATTCTTGGAGTAGATGAGTATGTCATCGAGGTATACTACGATGAATTTATCCAAATACTCCATGAAGACCGAGTTCATTAACCGAGAGAAGATGGCTGGGGCATTGGTTAAACCGAAGGACATAACGGTGTACTCGTATTGGCCATAACGAGTAACAAAGGCCGTTTTGGGAATGTCCCCGTTCCTGATTTTGATTTGATGGTAGCCCAACCTCAAATCCATCTTGGAAAAGACTGAGGATCCAGCGAGCTGGTCATACAGATTGTTGATCCCGGGAAGCGGATACTTGTTCTTGATAGTGACCAAGTTGACAGGTCGGTAATCTACAACCATCCGACCCGTTCCATCCTTCTTCTTGACGAAGAGTATGGGGCAAGCCCAATGAGAGGAACTAGGACGGATGAAACCCTTTTTCAAGGACTCATCGAGTTGGTTCTTAAGCTCGGCTAGTTCTAAGGGTGCCATCTTATAGGGTCTTCTAGAAATTGGAACGGTTCCTAGAACAAGGTCTATCACAAACTCGATATCCCTGTCAGGTGGAACACCTGGCAGTTCTTCTAGGAAGACATCTGGAAAGTCTCGGACTACCAGAATATGTTCAAGGTCTGGAAGGGGGTTGGCATTTAGAGAGTAAAGCTGGCGCTTGGCCACTCGAGTTAACACATTGACTGTCTGGCCCGATGGGTGAGTAAGTTGAACGGTTCTAGTAGCACAATCAATCTTAGCATAATGAGCTGACATCCAGTCCATACCCAAGATGATGTTTATGTCCGAGGAGTTGAGAGCTATTAAGGATGCAAGAAAGACAAGTCTATCGACAAGATTTTCATTCCCATTGCTTACTCTAGAAGTTTTCCATCTAGAGCCAGGGGTTTTAATTTCCATGGTAGTGGGCATGTCACAGAATGTTGTGTTATGAAATCGAGCATAGCTCTCAGATATGAATGAATGAGATGCTCCAGTATCGAAAAGAACAGATGCCGGATGGCAATTATCAAGGAGCGTACGAAGGACGATGTTAGGATCCTCATGAGCCTCCTCAGCTAAGACATAGTTGACATGGCCACGTGCAGTGGTGACCGGCTTGGCGTAGAATGTCTTTCCCGCTGGCTTACCACGGCCAACGGACTTTCCAAACTGATTGGGGTTGTTGTTCTGGGGACACTCTCGACTATAGTGACCCGGCTCTCCACACTTGAAACATGTCACAACATTGGGGCGTGGAGCAGCATTAGCGGTGGGGCCACCATAGGGCTTAGATGGTCCAAACTACTGGTTGGGGCGAGGCGCCTCAAAGGGTGGCCTCGGAATGAACCTGGGTGGCAGTGTCGTGCTTGGAATCCACACCCGGTGCTTCTGAGATCCAGAGCCCGATGAATAGCCAAAATCACGAGAGTGCTTGCCTGAAGCGTCATAGTCAGACTGGCCTGTCTCAGCACTGATGGCTTTATTGACCAACTTCTGAAAGGAGGTGCACTCGTGCAGACGAAGATCACGGCGAAGCTCAGGGCTAAGTCCCTTGCGGAACCTGGCCTGCTTCTTAGCGTTGGTGGATACCTCTTCAGGAGAATATCGTGCCATATTCCCAAATTCATGACTATATGCATCCACAGTTAGTCTTCCTTGGGTGAAATTGCATAACTCTTCCCTCTCGCGATCTATGAGACCTTCCGGGATGTGATGCTCACGGAAAGCCTCACTGAATTCAGCCCAAGTAGTGATTTGGCCGACCGGGCGCGTAGCCTCAAAGTTTTCCCACCAAGGGCTAGCAGGGCCTTCGAGGTGATAGGCAGCATAGGTAACCTTATCAGCTTCGGCTATGTTGGCAGAACGTAGCTTGTTTGTGATGCTGCGGAGCCAGTCATCTGCGTCGAGGGGCTCGACGGAATGATTAAACTTTGGTGGGTACAACTTGATGAAGTCATTGATGACACCAAGTCATTTCGCAGATGGCGTGCAGTGTTCTGCTCAATCCGCTCCAGCAAGCGGTTAGTTTCACGCATGTTTCTTTCGGCCTCCAGCATCACTTCGGCCAAAGAAGGCGGGTGAGGCAAATTTTCACCCCTAGCTGCACTAGCTTCCCCCTGCTCCGGGGCAGTAGGGTTGTTGCGGGTGTTGACCATCCTAGGAGAAAACAAGACAATGGCTTAGATAAGGATGGTACAAACTTAGCAAGGAAGTGCAGAATGTAATGGATAACATGGAATGCAAAGATGTTCATTGCATGACAAGGTAATATAGAAACTGCCATATATATACCATTGGTCATACACACCGTACATAGTTTAGTACAAGCCCAGGCTAGAGTACAACTACGGTGAAAGACATTACATCTCATCGGAGGCATTCCAAGGTCCTATACATTATTTTTTTACACCTCCGGAGCGTGATACACACCAAGTTGTATCCCACGGGTCACGCGGGACTATGGAGAATACAACTATTACAATACTAGTGAAACTACTACAAGCTCATACGGCTCCGTAGTAATCCTTATAGAAGTCGCCACCAAAGCCTGGAAGTGGACCATGATCATCTGGGAACAGACGGTCCTATGGAGCCTGCGGACCATAGGGACTCGGATGTGGCCTCGGTCCCACAGGTGGTGGCAGACGGGGAGCACGAGGAGGGGTGATGCCTCCTACACCGCACCAGTCCATACAATCTGGCAATCCAGACCGTACAGGGTACAAGTCCCTCATGTCCATGTATCCTGCCTGCACCGCAGGTGCAAACCGAGCCAAAGTGGCCCAATGATCAGAACGAGTGTGGAAAAGCTCCATATGCAAGGCCCGATTTTCGCGGTCCTTATCCTCCAGCATCTTGGCAGTGGTGCGGAGTGGTGACTCCTCATGTGTAGAGTCATAGTACAAGGCCTGATAGTACCCCTGTGCTCCAGGAAGTGAGGCTGGCATGTAACGGAAGTCGGTGTTCTGTAGCAAGGCAGTCCTGGCTCGAATGATAGTCATCATTGAATAGGTTGCATCCTGCACCGACATCTCAATAGTGACCCCAAGTCCATAGGAACAATGAAGGGGTTCAGTGGCTCCAGGATAAGAGGGATATATCCTGACGGTACAGAGGTAGTCGCTCTGGTTGAAGTCTCTGAACTGCTCCTCGACGGTATATTCCGGATACCACCGATAGCCTGACTCGACCATCACTCGAACCAACATGGCCGTGTGGCCGGGCACATCGAGGCTCCGGGTCAGACGAACCACTTGGTTCTGCGAACGGGTGGCCATCTGAAACCACAGAATAATGCAAAGGCATTAGAATTTTCTAGGGGAAATCGGACCGCATAACGGCTGTAAATGCTCAGAAAAGATTTGAGACATCCACGACAGTTTGCAATACCACTCAACAACATCATATCAAGGTTCTGATTCCACTGGCAACATACTAAAAGTAGTAGAAACTGTACTGAGGCTCGTAACAACAATCCTACAAGCTACTACGGATTAGTAACACGTGAACCTGATAGAAGAAGAGAGCCTACTCCTTAACCCATGTTGAATGAGAAGAGAATGACTCAGATCAGAGGGCATAAGGTAAAGGAGTAAAAGAGCCTTACGTTCCCTCCCACAATCAATTCCCCTACATATAACTAAAGCATTTCTAGACTCGACATCGACCAGTTTGGCTCAACGAACCTACAGGCAGTCTGCCTCTGATGCCAACGCTGTCAGGACCCCGATTCCAAGTCACATCGATCTAGACGGTAACACCTCATATCACATTGCGGCCTCACGCACGGTATCCCCATGGGTGTCGCCTTACCATGGCCCCGGACCGTTTGCGCCTTTTGGCTCACGTATATGATAGTGTCACTAGCATCCATATGACAGAGAACCCGGGGCGACATGGCTAGTCGTGAACCCAAAGCGGCACAGACCTATGGAGACAGGCATACATGAATCACATCGAGCATGTCAGTCATCAGCGTGTGAATCCTGGCTGTAGCACTGGGCTAATAGGACTCCGGGGAACCTGGGATGTAGCAGGCTAGGCAGGACTCTGGAAGTCACCGCGTGACATTTCCCCGAAGGGACAGACATAGGAACGAAGTGAAACACATGCCGACCAGTCAAGTGTCCTAAGCAGTAGTGTTGGGCTAGCAGGACTCCGGTGAACCGGGCTGTAGCGGACTACTATGGCTCAAGGAGCACTAGACTACATTTCCCCATAAGAGAGGCTGCCAAGGATAAACAACTAGATTGTCGGATCCCACACATACCAAGCATTTCAATCATACACACAATATGCTCGATATGTGCAAATACAACATGGCATCACAACAAAAATCTACAACTCAAGTACTTTATTTAAAGGCTCCAGAGAGCCATACATAACATGTTCATACAGGTAGGGGTCACATGACCCGACACTCAAGTCATACAAGCATACAAGCACATGCGGAAGCAAATAGTCTGAGTACAGACACTAGAAAGAAAGAAGGCTTCTCGAAGCCTGTCTATCTACATAGGGCCCTCCATGGCCAAGATCACCACCTGGGTGGCAAGTCACTCATCGACATCGAGGTCTACATAAAACCCATCGGAGGGGGCGGTGTTGTCGTCTGAAAACAGTAATTAAAACAAACATGAGTACAATGTACTCAGCAAGTCTTACAACAGAACCTTCTATACATGCTCATTCTCAAGAAGGTGGTGGAGTTATTGCAGCAAGCCAACTTTGACTCTTGGCTAAGCTATCCTATGGGACACCACTAGTAAAATAGTTTTCGCACACGAGTCCACTAATCACCAACACAATACTCCACCAGAGATCCTCCCTCGTCATCCTACGAGAGAGCCATCCTCGGTACTCACACTTATCTTGAGTCTTTTAGTAGTAACCATTAACTTGTCTATGAACTGTATAGGCAACCAAGTAGTCCTTTACCGCGGACGCGGCTATTCGAATAGATGATGTTAACCCTGCAGGGGTGTACTTCTTCATACACGCTCTCACCACTTACCGTCGTTTACACGACATGTACTCGGCAACCTTCAAGCGGAAGCCCAACGAGGGTGTCGGCCACGGCCTACCTAAACACTCAAGTCTCTATTCCATGTTTATCACCTATCCAGGTTCCATCCGCAGGGAGTCTGGCCGAGGTTTCCACATACGGCCCCGAACGATGTGAACAGGGTTCCCGAGACACCAAACGGGTGAGCCGGTACACCGTGCCATGGTGTATCTCACTACTAGGAAAAGGCCTACTAATGGCGCACCTAATTTGGCCATTAATGGTGCATTAGTGGTGCGCCATTAGTAGCACGCCATTAGTATATTTTACTAATGGCGCACCACTGGTGCGCCATTAGTATCTGGTATACTAATGGCGCACCTCAGATGCGCCATTAGTATATACAACAGTGCGCCATTAGTATGCCTCCTAGGGGGCCATGTATACCCAGGTGCTTTGGCATACTAATGGCGCACGACAATAAGATGCGCCATTAGTGTCAATCCCATCTATAGCCCTTTTTCTAGTAGTGTCTACCGCATCATAGCCCACCCCTAGGGTCAGCGCTACGCACGGCCGCCAACACATGACCTACAAACCCAAGAAACTATTTGCAACTCCTAGACAGAGTACTAGGGTGATTAAGAAGCCGAGAGGGTCAATTAAGGATCCCAATGCATGGTAGTAGCTGATTCTTAAAATCACGCATACAAATCTCAGTTCTTAGGGACGGCCTCAATGAAACAACCCACCATGTACTCCTACATGGCCTCTCATCGATACCTTTACAAAATCATGTTCAGCACATTCCTCACATTACCGACATAATCATTTCACTCTAGCCCATCACCCAGATGAACCAGACCTAACACAACTCTAAGCATAGCAGGCATAGCAAGGTAAGAAACACAAACATGGCTCAATCAACTCCTACACATGCTAGTGGGTTTCATCTAGTTACTGTGGCAATGACAGGTCATGTAGAGGATAAGGGTTCAACTACCGCAGCACACAGCAGTTTGAAACGTTCTTGTCTTAATGCAGTAAATGAGAGCAGAGGCGAGAACATGGGATTGTATCGATATGATTGATGGGGCTGCTTGCCTGATGGAGTCGTAGTAGGGTACTCTCCTTCAGTTGGATACTCGGAGATATCCTCGGAGGCAGAACCTACCACGAAGGACACACAGAACATAATCAACACATGGCAATATGCAACAATATGATGCATGCTATGACATGGCAAAATGATGTGTCCTGCCTAATGCAATGTGAAAAAAGTTGAAATGGGTCCATTTGAATCAAAGATTCAAATGAAAGTTAAAGTTCTTATGCATAAGAGGTGTATTAGCTTGTTTCACCTAAACAGCAAGGTTAAATTGTTTTGCCATGCATGAAACCATTATAGATGGATAGACTGAATTTTTCTGATCATTTTTCATATATGATTTGTTTGATTTGGAGCTATGGTTGATTTTCTATGATTTTTAGAAGTTTAGGCTATTTTCTAGAATTTCCTATATAAGTATAAATCCAGAAAAATGAGTAATTGCATCAGCACTGCGTCACTATGACTCCAGCGAGTCAAAGGCGCCAGCCCAGGTCAAACCTGACTGGTGGGCCCCGTCTGTCAGTGTCTCAGCTAACTAACATAATTAAGTTAGTACTAACTAACTGTCAGTGGGGCCTAGGCCCACATGTCAGTGACCTAAACTAACTAAAATTAGTTAGCACTAATCCTAACCTAATTAACAGGCCGACCCCACTTGTCATAGGCTCAGGGGGAGGTCAACCTGGCCCACCCAGTCAAGTCCACGGGTCAAACCCGCCGGCGTTTAGCCGCCGGCAAGACCAGATGCGGCAGAAGGGCTCGGGTTTGCGAAACCGGTGACCAAATCGATGGCGGAGAGCAGCTACGTGATGCGGGTAGCGAGCTGCATCATTTGGTGGTGGAAGTGGAGCTTGGGGAGGCCGGCAACGACACCGGCGATGACCTTGGCGGTCGCCGGAGCTCGGGTGAGGATGAACCCGAGGCTACGGGGCACGGCGAGGCATGTGGAGCGGTGCTACGGGCTGCTTGGGCTGCGATGAACGCGATGGCGTGCTCGGAATCGAGCCAGCGTGGCTGTGGCCATGAAGGTGACGTGCAGAGGTGGCGGCGCGTGCGGGCGAGCTCGGTGTGGTCGCTATGGTCCACAGGAAGGCAAACGGGGAGGATGGGTAGGTGCAGCAGCTCACGGCGGTGACGTAGGAGCAGACAGCGCGGTCGGGGATGAGCTGATGCGGCGGCGATGGCGATGGGGATGTGCGGCGGTGCTCGGTGGAGTCGAGCTCAAAGAAGACGAAGCAGGGTGCGTGAGCGCTCGTGGCTCGGGCTGCTCGACGGAGAGGACGGTGGCAGAGCTCGTGGACACGGCGGGGCGACGCGAGGACGACGGTGGACGTGAGAACTACGGTGGCGTGGCTATGGCAGCGTCGGCCATGGCTTCGGGGGAACGAGGAAGAGAGAAGGGGGAGGAATGAGTTGTCCAGGGGGTCAGGGCGGCGCCGCGGAGGCGTTTCGAGGCGTCGCGCTGGCGCGGGTGACGGCGGGCAGGCAGAGAGGTGGCGTGGCGAGGTCGGTGGCGTCGCGGTGTCCCTCCTCTGCCTACTGGCAGAGGTAGGTGATGACTGGCACGGGCCAGATGGGCCGAGCCAGCCAGGTAAGTGGTCTCTGGCCTTTCTCTCTCTCTTTTCCTGTTTTGTTTTCTTTTTTCTATTTTTCTGTAACTTTAGGGCTTTATTAAAAATACTTAGGCACTTACTAAAATCCTGAAAATAATTATGGGCTCTGTTGGGATTATTCCTAACATCCCTCACTTAAATCCAGAAATATTTGGGCATTCAAAATATTTTATAGCATTTAAATGCCCAAATTCAAATACTTATGAATTAATCCAATGAATCCAGAATGTCCTAGAAAAGAGTGCACCATTTTTGCTAGGGGTTTTTAGCCCAAACCAGAAATGATGAACATTTTGTGAAGGGCATTTTGGGTTCATTGAAACCAATTTTAGTAAACCCTGGTTGGTTTAAGGGGGTGCTGGGGGTTCTGTTATCCCCATTTCATATTTCTGGGAAAATTTAAACATGATGCAAGCACTCTAATGCATGAACTAGTTAGGGTGTGACACCATATCATCAATATTAATCAAGCAGGACATAGGGTTTTACCTACATCAAGAGGGCCCAAACCTGGGTAAAACATTTTGTCCCCTGCCTCCTGTTACCATCCGGCCTAGACGCATAGTTCGGGACCCCCTACCCGAGATCCGCCGGTTTTGACACCGACAGCTAGCTTCTAGGGTTTTAGCCTCTACTATCTCGTGGTAGATCAACTCTTGTAATACTCATATCATCAATATCAATCAAGCAGGACGTAGGGTATTACCTCCATCAAGAGGGCCCGAACCTTGGTAAACATCGTGTCCCCTGCCTCCTGTTACAATCAATCCTAGACGCACAGTTCGGGACCCCCTACCCGAGCTCTGCCAGTTTTGACACCAATATTGGTGCTTTCATTGAGAGTTCCACTGTGTGATCGGCAAAAGGATCAATGGCTCGCCCGCAGGTCAACTACAACGCCGGCTTCTTCGTCGCCGGCTCGACTGGTCACCTTGGCTCGACCGAGGACCGTGCTCCATCTCCGATCATCATGTTCGGACGGGGAATTTTTCAACATCAATTCCGATCTCTATCATGATCATAGAGTAGTCATCTATGGAACTCAAGGGGTCAATGTCAACATTGCCCTCGGGCGGCCGTGCTATTTTTATGGACAGCGAACTTGTATTCGCCGTCACCACCTCCTCGAGTGTTGGTTTGACGATTGCGTCAATGGAATAGTGCGTAATTACGTCTACAACAGCCATGCAAAATTTCGTTGAGTTCCGATGGAGGAATCTCCAACAATCTATGATATACCGGAGCCCTGTCAAATCTGGACGGGAATCGGGACGAGTTTAGGGCGTGGTCTCTAGAGCCCATCTCGGAGGTCCTTTGGAAGATCCAACCATTCATCTACTGCAGAATTCCCATATCTACCACCCCTCCAAATTTCAGCTCGATCCGACGGTTCAAACTCCAGGAACCTTCCTATGAGTGGACCAATTTTCGGATCCGTTTTCTGCGTGAATACGGATCCGACCCGAATTCGTGTTTCTTTATGAATGTGATATTGGACAACCTTTTTAGAGGAATTCTCTTCTAGGGTATTGTGCGTTGTTTTAAAACACGTGCCCATAAATTTTTAAGCCTCCCCTGAGGTCATCTTCATCATCATGCTGGTGTCAAACCAGTCCGGCAATATTGCTCCAAGGCTGCCGACATGCGCTAGACACGTCGTCACTTTGCTGAGCCGAGCTCAACTTCTTCGGATCATCATCTCGGCAAGCCGAACAAGAGTCCGGCATCGCGAAGGGTAAATCATCACCAACATCGCCGCCCCACAGATTACACGGAGCGGGCATACCGACATCGCCGCACGGTCACTTCATCAACCCAGCATCGACCACGTCACGACCTGCATCGACAGGGCCGCACTACTTCGACTCATCGGTTGACATTGAGACTTCGACATCTCGGCTGGACCGGGGGCTTTGCCATCTCTTCATCAACCTACTTCGGAGACTTCGGCGTCACTAGATGACCCGCTCCGTCACGTTAGCTGGACCGAGGGCTTTGCCTCGGCGAGCCAACCTTTGCCAACATCGCCATACCGTCGCTTTATCGCCCATCAGGCAATGGGTGTGCGGATCGAGTCCCAATTTTTGGAATCACCTTTCTTCGGATTGCTACAACAAATAAACCAAGTGCCATTAATCCTAGTATTTTTTGCTTGTTCGGGTTCATTTTCCCCAAAGAATTATTACTCTGGTTTGTTCATCATATGTACACATGTCCATCAAATGACGGCCGTATTAACGACGGTCGCATGGTGGTTCGGTTAGTTTCCGTACATGGTCCGGCGAACGCCGCATCCAGAACTCGGACCGACCTGTGAATTCAGGCTTTACCACGCATTTACACCATCGATACTCTCGACAGGCGGAGTACATGACACTTTTCGGCCCTTGACCGAAGAGGGAGAAGCCGACGGTCGGTTAAGATGCGTTTAAAGTTCGGGTGAACTAAAATATGATATAAGTACTTTGATACATACAATCATTATACATAAAATTCTTACCCAAGTCACTTGGGGGCTCTTAAAATTTATATATGAGCTATAAATGTGTTTTCTTCTTGGTCGTTGTCAATACACGACAGAAGCACAATTTTTTTCTTTCTCTTCCAATTTTCGGATTGGCACCCAACACTTCATCTTTTTCGGACGTCATGTTTTTACTGACGTTTTTCGGTTTTCCAAGCTTTTTGGCACTTTTAAACTATTTGTGTGTTTCCAGTACAAGTCTCACAGTGCAATGCCGGACACCTTTATAGATTTGGCAAAAACATTCTCGGATCTCACTATATATGCATTGGTTTCGAATTGTGTCTTCGGTTAATAGTTGGGTTGCCCGGCTCCTGCGCTTGCCTCCTACGTTCCGCTTTATTCGGCTAGGTGTGCAAAGGGAGAACCACTGCGATTGTGCTTCCATCTCACATGGTTAAGCATATTAGTGGAGAAAGCTGAAAACTGACTATCACAATAAGCGTAAACTGGTCAACGATCCGATGACGGTGTTAAATGACGGGCCATTCATAACAATGGCCGAAGTGTTTACGGCTTGACCTCGACTGTCGTCGAACACTACCGGGGGCTATTAACTGGCCTTCCAAACTAAATCCTCAATATTTTGCTCTTACATTAGAGCTGAGGTTTCATGATCATGCTTAGCAGGACAACCCAAAGAAAGGAACCGATAGCGGGACTATTTTCTTTGGAAGCATTTCTTATGTTAAACAGTAATATAGCATATCTCTCAGCGTACCTTTGTTTATAAAACCGTATGGCCAGATTGCCTTGTTTGTCGTAAATCTTTGTCCTCATAAAGGCTATATAAAGTAGGACAAACACTCCTCGGCTACTAGCCGTGGAGGTGGAAGCCGATGGTCGGTCAATAAAGTTTTGTACAATGCGGATCCGAGCATTAAGGGTGTAAAGTACTTGGATACATAGAGTCATTACACATAATTTGTGATTTTACTATGGATATCGATCCTTAATTCGGCCACCCATGCCCGCATTAAGGCTCGGGGGCTACTGGGCTTCGGGCTTATTATTTACAAATATTAAAGGGGCACATAGATCCCCTGATCTGGTGTTGCCACCCGACCAGTGTCTCGGGGGCTACTGCATTGCCTGTCCAATGCAGAAATTTTTAAGTGCAATACAGTTTCTGAGGAGATTATGATCCTCAGGTTGGTCGGCCGCACCCAACCTAAGTCTCGAGGACTGAGCACGCCGCTTTTTGTATCTCGAAGTATTCTGGCGAGCTAGGACTTGATCCTCAGGACGATTTTGCAAATCAACATGAGTCTCATCGGCTACTGGGATCAGTGGTCTTACATCATCTTTCAAGTGCATACCGGGTTTTAAACCGACACACACGTTGAGGGTTACTGGCTATATATCTCGGCAGAGAATAAATTGCACCAATAAAAAATATTGACAAAAAGCTCGGGCCCACAGTCGGGGTGGTGCACCACCTCGGAAGCAGTCCGGCATAAAGCTCGGGCGCTAGTGGCTGGCTCCATAGAGGGCATTTCCAGCATTAAGCTCGGCTAAACTCCTTCAACTTTTTTGGACCAGGATGATCTATGACATCTTGGATATAGTCCGGCGTTGGAGCTTGGACATAGTTCGGCGTTGGAGCTCGGATACATTTCGGCGTTGGAGCTCGGAAGCAGTCCGGCATTGGTGCTTGGCTGCAAAAGTTACCTCGAATGTAGTCCGGCGTTAGAGCTCAGACGCAAGAGGACACTGCCTCCCGGGAACAACTTCAAACCTGAGGTGTGGCATAAAAATAACAAGGCATTGATAAAGGCCGGGAACTTAAAGGGGCTCCTCGGATACCTGACGTGCAAAATCGTCGAATGCATTTCGGCGATCCTCAAGATCGAAGATGAGAAGATTTGTTGAACGAGTTTTCAAGACCGACAACTGAAGATGAAGAACAGTTTAGAAGAATCGAGGAGTGTCCCTAACTTGAAGACCGGTTCAGGGGGCTACTGACGGTGTCCTGGACTAGGGTGTACTCACCACGTCGTCTCCCGATCTGTTAGATTGGGCCGAGGACTGCCATGGCCGTATACTCATGGGCCAGTTCGGACAGCTGCCGCATAGATGGAAGATTCCACAAGACTTGGTGATCAAGACAAGGACTCCTCCCCACAGGCGTATTCGGCTAGGACTCTTGTTATCCTAGGCCTCTGGTGCATTATATAAACTGAGGCCAGGCTAGTCGATAGATCATATACAACAATCATACCATAGGCTAGCTTCTAGGGTTTTAGCCTCTACGATCTCGTGGTAGACCAACTCTTCTAATACTCATATCATCAATACCAATCAAGCAGGACATAGGGTATTACCTCCATCAAGAGGGCCCGAACATGGGTAAACTGCGTGTCCCCTGCCTCCTATTACCATCGATCCTAGACGCATAGTTCAGGACCCCCTGCCCGAGATCCACCGGTTTTGACACCGACAGGGGGGGGGTGTTAAAATAAAGATGACCCTTGAGTCCGTGAAACTCAAGGGAAAAAGGCTAGGTGGAAAAAGGTAAAACCAAGGTTGGGCCTTGCTGGAGGAGTTTTATTCAAGGCGAACTGTCAAGGGGTTCCCATTATAACCCAACCGCGTAAGGAACACAAAATCAAGGAACATAACACCGGTATGACGGAAACTAGGGCGGCAAGAGTGGAACAAAACACCAGGCATAAGGCCGAGCCTTCCACCCTTTACCAAGTATATAGGTGCATCAAAGTAAACAAGATATAATAATGATATCCCAACAATAAACATGTTCCAACAAGGAACAAACTCCAATCTTCACCTGCAACTAGCAACGCTATAAGAGGGGCCGAGCAAAGCGGTAACATAGCCAAACAATGGTTTGCTAGGACAAGGTGGGTTAGAGGTTTGACATGGCAATATGGGAGGCATGATATAGCATGTGGTAGGTATCGCAGCATAGGCATAGCAAAAGAGCGAGCAACTAGCAAGCAATGATAGAAGTGATTTCGAGGGTATGGTCATCTTGCCTGCAAAGTTCTCTGAGTTGACGTAAACTTGATCCTCGTAAGCGTACTCAACGGGTTCCTCGATCACGTACTTGTCTCCCGGCTCTACCCAAAGCAAGAACACAAGCAAAGGGAACCACGATCAACCACGGTGCAATGCGCAAGCAACATGATGCAAAACATGGCATGATATGCGGGATGTGATATGCAATGCATATGCATGCTCCGGAAGGAAAAGATTGAACCAGGCCTCAACTTGGCAAACCAAGTGCTGCTGGAAAGATGAGTTGATTTCGGTCAAAATCGATATAAAGATCACCGGAACCGGATGCACGGTTTGCAAATGACAAGCAAAACAATAATGGCACAAATCTGCGATTAACAACACGATGCCATCTAGAATGCAACAAGAAACTAAGCTACTGCACTCTAACATAGCAACAAAGCACATGGCAGTGATCCACTCAAGATGCTTGACAAAAGATGAACACTAAGCTACGGCTAATTCACACAATAGCCGGTTCAAACAAGCATGGCAAAAGTGCAAAAGATATCAGGTTCACAGACTTGGTGAAAATAACATGTTAGGATTTAACATCAGGAAGCAATGTTTAGAGCAAGATAACAACATGCTACAGGAACATATCATGGAAAAGCAAGGCATGGCATGAAACTACTCAAAGAAAATAACAAAGATAGGAAGTTTGCGAGCCAAAAGGGCACAGAAAACATGATGGCACCCACGTAAATATAGCAAGTTTCATTAACAGATTCAGACTTAGCAAAAAACTGGACATGGCAAAAAATAGAGTTACGTAGGCATGTTTGCGAGCTCGATGCACTCACCACAAGGCATTGCATGACAAACTAAGAATACACCCAGCAAGAAGACATGATCAAGAAGCTAAACATGCCAAGAACAATCTCATAGCATGCATGGATCAACTACAACAACCTTGGCAAAATTGATTAACACGTAAACAATCTGCCAGGAACATTTTATAGCAAAACTAGGGCAAGATTGAGTCAAGCTAGTGTACTCCATAATTGCAGAAAAAGACATGGATGGATAGAACATAACAATATCTCAAAATCATCCTTACTGAACATGCTCAAAAGAGGCATGGATCACTCTGTAGCAACATGAATACATGGCATAAAAAACATCAGGGAAATGACTTAGAAGTATTCTAAGTCCCTGAAATCGGCAACATCACGAGAGCTACTTTGCATGCTTGTGCTAGTCACCACATTGATCACAAAATACATGGCATACACCCCTGTAAAGATGGCATGACATAGCCCAAAACACATGTAGGGCTCAAGTTCATCGGAGGCACACATTAAACATGGCAAAATGACAAATGTCCATAATCTGTTAAGAAACAGAAACTAACATTTTATAGCACTCTTGAAACAGCATTTCAGGCATCAAGATGGACTCAAACAAGCATGGTGCAATGGAATGAAATTAAGAGCACATCCAGAGGAACAATTTGATATATTACACGCCCAAAACGGCGCTATGGATGCAAAGTTATGATGTGATGAACATGCCATAAAAATAACCAGAAAAAGGACTTAGGGAAACTTCCGAAGTCAACCTAGGGTTTTACTGTAGCCAGATCTGGATGCACGCGAATCGAGGACCTCCGGAGCTCTCGCTAGAGCTTGCAGTGGGGCCGGAGTTTGCCGGGGTCACCGGATCTGGCCGTGGCTGTGCGCGGGGCTGAGCGGGGCGCCGAGGGGCGCGCGTGCCGGCCGAGAGGCGCGCCATGACGTTACTCCGGCACGGAGGCGGTGGTCGAGGCGGCGGCCGGCGGATGGAGGCAGCGAGACAGGGCGGCGGGGTGGTCGGAGCCGGGTGGCGGCGCGGCAAGGGAGACGGCGTGGGGGGCGGTCACGGGCGGCAGGGCGGCGCGCGGGCCAGGCGGGCCTTCCCTGGGCTCATCAGGCCAAGGCGGCGGGGGCGACGCACGGGACAGGTGGCGGCACGCGATAGGTCGGCCGGCGGCGGCGGACGCGTCCGGCTCCGCCCGGACGTGTCTGGCGGCGGTGGAGGGTGGAGTTAGGGTTTGGCCTCCGCGAAAAATCTGGGAGGGGCACATATTTATGGGTAGAGGGAGCTAGGAGACTCCAAATGGAGTGCGGTTTTCGGCCACGCGATCGTGATCGAACGACCGAGAGGATGGAGGGGGTTTAGGTGGGTTTTGGGCCACTTAGGAGGGGTGTTGGGCTGCAACACACACGAGGCCTTTACGGGTCCTCGGTTAACCGTTGGAGTATCAAACGAAGTCCAAATGGCACAAAACATGATAGGCGGTCTACCGGTGGTATACCAAGGCTGCTTGGAAAATCTCGGTCCAATCCGAGAACGTTTAACACCCGCACATGAAAAGAGGCAAAAAGGGATGCCGGAGGACATAGGAGTGCTGGAATGCAAAACGGACAACGGGAACATTCTCGGATGCATGGGACGAACACGTATGCAAATGCGATGCACATGATGACATGATATGAGATGCATGACATGAACCAAAAGCAAAACAAAGATAAAACCCAACCACGAGGGAATATCATAACTTAGAGCCGAAAATGGCAAGAGTTGGAATACAAATATGGCAAGTTACATACGGAGCGTTACAGAGGCACTTGTGTACGTACGGCTATGGCCCTAGTGGGTCCCTTGTGTCATCGAGTCAAAATAAAGTCATCTCCTAAATCCTCATGTTCGTTGACGATGTTAACAATGCTCGACTCCACGGCGAGCGCAACAACTCGAAGGAGAACGGAGAGGGCCTCGCAGGCCCTACGGATGGTCTGATACAGCGCTCGCTGCTCATTCAGGAAGCCAGGATCATCGGACCCTATGAGAACCTTCGAGAAACTGAGACGACATGAAACGGTAAGGCCGCGCTTGGGAGCTCTGGTTTATTTCAAACCTGTATTAACATACAAGTGTAATTTACTCATCATCGGAAACAACACATAAAATACAGGCGTAATGAAACCGAGGGCCCAAGGTCTGTAAGTAAAACCGGCGGGTTACGCGTGTAATTTGAGAGACCAGTGTATATTTTACGAGCACTGCTATATGGACGACATTACCAGATGATACATGCACGACGTGCGTATCATGCCATCCATGGGAAAGGCTGAAATAGCAGCTAACGGCTGGATTAGCAATCGTCCGAGTGTCATTCAGAATTTTTATCATGTGTGAAATACTTCCGATATTTTACTAGTCGAAATCGACCAACCAAGCGCCTTTGCCCGAGACCATCTGCTTTAATTTACAAGCGTCAGTTTTACAAGCGGTTTTGGTTGGAAAACGACGATCCAATCACGGCCTAAGATCATGAGTTGGTCGGAAGATCATATGGTTTCACGTCTAACCTACCCGACTTGTGGTATAGGCTATGAATGAAACATCAGACGATGAACTTCTTAGGCACGGAAACAACAGAAGAGGATGATCTTCTTAACAAGCAAATCACTGGCATTAGATCGACATGCAAAACAATACGAAGCATTATTCTCAGGAGGCACGGTGAACAACTCGTGATGCCGCATGCCACAACATTCCAAGCTCAACTTTGCAATCAAACACAAGGCCTGGCATTACATAGAAAATATTTAGAACAAACTCTTAACACAGGAATATCTCAGCAGAGTAACTATTTACTTCTAAACTGAACACAGGAATAGGAAAAAACACTTGACGCTTCTCACAGCAAGGGCGTCCCACTCAAAAATATCAAATGCATGTCTTCTGGCTAACATCAATGAGCAAATTTTGACAAGGTTTTCCAATTACAATATATTAAACTAATGTCTTCTTGCTAACATCAATGATTAAACTTTGACAAGCTTTTCCCATTCAAAATATGTAATGCCTATGATCGTCCTGTCATAACTTCTTGTACTTGTTTGGGCACTTTTTGCCCAGGGCACTCCACGTGTTGTTAAATTGCCAATGGGCTCTGCAGACTAGTCATGTCACCGTGTCTAATAATACTCTATAAAGCTTCTCGGTCATTCCTTCTGTAATGTAGCGCAAACAGTGATTGCTTCTTTCTGCAAAGTGGAACGACCAACTGGACCCAGTAATGCAGCAGTTTGCCTTGGACACATTGGCTCCTTTTGTGCAGTTCAACTAAAATCGAAGTCGAAATAAAACCGAGCTTTAATTTTGATATCCCTATAACCAACAATAGGTATAAGGGAAACAATTACTGAGAAATACCGGTTGATGACTTGTACTCCCAGAAGAAAAGCATCTACTGATCTACTTTATCTTAATGAGAAACAAAGCAGGAGAGTAGCAATTCTCCATCAGTGTGATTCATTCATATTGACTGAGACATTATCTTAACAATGCCTTGTTTCAACATGTATAAAGAACGACAAAGAAGAAAAGTACCATTCCTAAAACAATGCAACTGATTCATTTTAACAGAGACATTATCTTAACAATACCTTGGTTAAACATGTAGAAAGAACTACAAAGCAGGATAGTACCATTCTTAACAAGTGTTGCAGTTTTGAACTAAGATTCAGTAGTTAATTAATTCTGAGAGTGGCATTGCTTAATTTTACCAGCGGCATTAGATTAACTAAAAGCATAAACAGTTCCAGGGGAGAGTGGGTGCAACAACAGTATGTGCTTCCATCTACTTATAAAGGGGGTGATGCAGAGTTTGTTGTAACAAAGCAACAAGCATCATGTCTGGGTTGGTCCCATTTTTGTTCACTACTTAATGGGAAAAGACAGCAATACAATAGCTTCAATTCAACATATATTTAAAACAATACCAATACAAGTAGCACAACATCTCAAAGCACACTGCACAATCATGTGGATGAAGGCATGTACTGACCTTTCATGAGACGGACAAGATAAAATACGAATCTGCCAACACGAATAGGAAATCTAATCTCGTTTGGTGCAGTTGCACTGAAATCAAGCAAAGTGTTTCGCGTAGCGAAGCAAAATGTCGCAATAGCAACAAGTTGAATCGATACGAAGACTGGAAACAAATCTCGATCTCCTTTTGTGCAGTTCCACCAAAATTAAGCAAAGTCATCGGTGTGACATTCAAGTTGAACTGCACAAAACACTCTTAAAACATAAGTGTTTCGAGTAGCGAAGAAAAATGTCGCAATAACAAAAAGTTGAATCGATACCCCTGTTTTAACAGAGGCAAAAAAGGAAACGATTACTTGCCGATAAAGGAGGATGAAACAAACGGTGACAGAAAGAAGCATCTAACTTATCTTGGATGGAAAACAAAGTAGGACAGTAGCATTTCTAAAATGGTTGCATTGATTCATATTAACAGAGACATTTTCTTGAAACAACATTCGTTAAAAAATGTAATTTACTTTTAACAGTGGCATTGCTTCAATTTTCCGGCGGCATTCTTAGATTAACAACAGCAAAATAGCTGTATGGGACATGCCAGCACCATGTGCGTCCACACATAAAAATGGGTGATGCAGAGTATGTAGCCAAGAAGCATATATGCGCTGGTCCCATATTTGTTCTCTTTGAACCTTCTTCCTATGTGAGGGCAGCAAATCTAGTCCTGCACAAACTACCCGACCCCCAGTTTCTTTCTCTTTTCAACAAAGAGATCGGTTCCTTACAGATGTGTGTACTGGGTTACCCCCTTTTTCTCTTTTTGACCTACAAAGCGGCTGGATAGCCAATCTATACTACTTTCCGCCCCTCCTTTCCTCATTGAACCACGTCCTAGATTCTTGCTCCAGCCCACCGCACCATTCTTTCCTCTTTTAACCAAGACCTAGATTCGACTACAGATCGAAAAAGATCCACATGCAGCTAGAGCAATGACGGTTTCAAAGAAACTTATACCTTAGGGTCGTCGGGATGTGGCAAGGCGTGCGGCGGGAGGCCGGATCTTCCCACACTACGTACGACAGTGAGGAAGAAGGGGTCGGTGGTCCTCCCGCACAGGCGTTGGGTGAAAGAGAACAGCGCAGCCGGCGGTGGATTGCCTCCCTCGCCGAAGGCGATAGAGTGAACGCTGCACCTCCTCCCCTTCCCGGTGCGACGGGATACAGACGCCTCCTTCACAAGCTGCGAGGGGGGAGAGAGAGACAAGAGGCCAACGCAATCTTGTTTAGATCTGGAGAAGAGAGGGTGAGAGATTGTGAATATAGGAAACCCTAGCAAATGAACACTGAGCCTCCAGTGTGTAACATATATGTTGTGCGGCGAGCGTGTGGAGAGTGCAAACCCTAAGTTGATGTCCACTCTGTTTGTGGTCTATTTTTTTCCTATTTTTTTGTTTCTTGTTGCTACATTATGTACTTGTGGGAGCTTAGATGTGATATCCTTAAATAACATCTATATGTGAATTAGACAAACTGATTTTCTAACGTACCAAGAAAGAAAACTTGATCAAAAACACGCCCCCGCTTCAGGTCGCGAGAATCGTCGCGCACAGACACATAGACATAGACATGCATATCCGTGTTTACGTAAAATTCTATTTCTATTTCCATTTCCATCTCCATCTCCAATCATATTTGTCCAACTGGCACATTATTTACGTTGTTAATTATATACGCAGCAATATTAACGTACAACATCTCTTGTTTGCGCACGTCCGGACTGCTGCCACGGCCGGTACAGACCAACCTGAACCCTCTTCACCACCCGCGTGTGCTTCCCACCCGAAACGGTCAGTGCCGCATTCATGCCCGGCCAGAGCGGATGCGACCTCTCACTGGCGCCGGCATTGAAGCGCCGCGCCGGCCGAGAGAGCATCGCCCGCGCCGCTTCCGGGTGCACGTGGCTACTCCACGTTCAAAGGTCGCAATAGCTGGCTACAACATGCATGTAAAAAGTTCTTAGGAGTCCGTGCTACAGCTAGCTGTCCTCCCCCAACTCGTCAATCTCTTCCAATAGTGCTAGTACCCCATGGCGCGATCCATCGACAAGCAGGCGGGAAAGTTATCGTATACTCGGTTTGTAGTGAGTGGCATGCCGAGCGACCGTGTGGGGTCGAGCCGTGGAGGAGGGTGAGACACGAACACGACAGACGTGATTTAAACGTTGGCTTTGCTCGATGGCGCGATCCAACAAAACGAAACGTTGGTTTCTCTCTGTTTCCATTTTTTCTCCGGAAAAACGGAAACATTCCACTCCATTTTCATTCCTATTCCAAGGTTGCCCTGTTACAACATTCCATCAAATACAAAGGAAAACTAACACGCATGCTGATGCATCTCAATGATTCACAGATCAAAGCCAATATTTACTTCACAACTAAAGAAAAAAGTTGTGAGAGCGTGTACGAAAGAAAAACTACTGATGGGGTCACTACAACTTAAACCCTAAACCCTAAACATGATTTAATTTCCTGGCCAGGTAGAACATGTCAAAGGAAAGACATCTGGCACCCTCGGATCATACGATGATTTTGTGCAGTTCTACTAAAATCGACCTGAGCATCCCTGATGGCAAATATATTGAAGAAGCGTGATTAGAATAATAGTACTGGCACTAGTTCATGAGACATAAACTCATCACAAGTAGAAGCCGTTAGCACTACAAGAAATATGTCAACTTGTGACCTTGACTATTGGTCACAGAAAGGTCATTGTTTTCATTTGCGACCTTTTTTTAACCAAAAACAGAAGGTCAAAAGCTGGCGGTCGTAAACTGAAATTAACGACCTTCTCTGTGAGAAGGTCGTGGACGTTTACGACCAAATATGCCTACTATTTTGTTTTGGTCACTAGCAGCCTCCCCAGGCCACGTAGGCATCCGACGTGGCAATCTGATGTGGCAGAAGATTCAGCCCAGTCCGATTAGGTGTTTTACATGGGCCGAGCCCAATAATTCAACCTATTTGTGTTTTTTTCTGTCAATTTTTGGTCAGGTTCATGGGCCAAGCCATACAATTCGGCCTTTTTATTTTCTGGGCTTAGGCCATTTTGCATTCCGTTTCATTCAGCCTTTTGTTTTTGTTTTTTCATAAATGCACAATATTCCAGTACACTATTGTTTGGGCCATAGCCTTTTTAGAGCCCAAATATTATTCGATCCAATAGACGAACATTCAGCCTTTTTCATTCACAGATTTCAATTTTACACATTTCAACAGCAAGCAATCAATAATTCTCACAATTAAATGATCAAATCCAAAAATCACTATATGAAACTCAGAACAGCACATCTGCATGATCCATCAAGTGTACATACAATTAGAAACAAATACAGAGGCACCAAAACTATTGTGCACATCTCCAGGCTTCTTCTGATCTTCGGTCACAACAGCAGCCACCTCGGTCGCTTGCCTCGCGCTGGCGGAACTTGTTGGTCGTGTTAGTCAAGCAACATCCTCTTGTACTCGAAGGCCTATAAAATAAAATGGATAATTTAGATTGATTACTATAGGTGCAGCACATTTTCTGGAAGAGGCATAAACATGAATGGAGCATTATACTTGGAAGGAAAAACAGCATCCTGTCACCAAGCAAATACTACTTGACAGGAAACTGTGCATTTCGTCCTTTTATCCATTAGTAGCAGGATAGCAGCAATGATTCACATGGCACGAATAATTCATTATGAGGAAACATGTTGCTAGGTATGAAACAAACTATTTACGGAGGTAAAATGGACACATGTACAATACATAGCTTGCTGTAAGCAAGAAACACTAGTGCTCATATACCAAAATCAACGGCTATACTTATGGACGATAGTAACAAGGTTAAACATCAAAGAAAGCACTTGCTAAGATATTGAATACAAGGGAAACAATCAAACTAAAGAAATGAAAGGCACGCACTGTGAAAATTTTGACAGCACGAATATTTTTTATATTACCATAACAAATAGAAATGTAATCTGATTGCACAAGACACATGGCATTATCACACACCCGGACCAGCGAAGCATTAACTTGTGAGGATCAGACAAACAAAGCATTCACGCTGATGATTAACTTATAAGCCCGGTCACCCTCAATCCTCAATACAACACTAAGTTTTACTAGTCCTGCCACCCTAATACACTATAGTCTACACTCTAGAGGCACCTCAATTCGACCACCGACCTCGGAGCATAACAAAATCATGACGTCCATTTGCATCCAGGGCTGAATTTAACCATGAAACAATAGTGATTGAGTAAATAATAAAGCAGAATAACAACATCATAATTAATTCCGTCAGTTATCATGTTGCGATACCACGCTGGCCACCTTAGTACAAAAATTTAGGCTTTGCACAAGTCTACACAACTACTGATCTTTTCTCAAAGGAAGCTGTGCACAGCACCAGTTCTCTGTGGTTAGCTGAATACATTCCTCCAGCACTTATGCATGTAATGCTCAAGTTACTGGTTATCTGATGTGAGCCATCTAAATGTTTGAAACAAGTTTAGTTTGCTGAGCTCAAAAGTATGGAACTGAAATGCAGAGACATATGCAATATTGTTTTTTCCTTTCTCTTTTGTGAGGACATATGCTATCAAAATATACAGTATACGAGGAACTCGACCAAATTCAAGAAAATGATTTGTTCCAGATGATTTATATATCGCAAATAAGACATGAAGGCGCATGTGTTTGCCCTGGTAAGAGCAGCCCGCGTTCCTCAACATAAAAATAGGACTCCACACATGCACATGAAGGCCTGCAGTACAAGGGGGTTCGGAGGAGGTGGGAATCATACCTAGCAGTAGCGTGGCCGGACTCTACCCAGCAGCAGCAGTAGGCCTGGCCTGGCCTTGAGGTCCGGCGCGTCCACATGAGGGGCGACGATATGAGTACCCCTCCTGATTCCTCAGCTGCCTTGTTAGGGCTTCGGGGTGGCAGGCCAGGCCATCCCTTGTCGCTGGGCGTCGTCGTCCAGAGCCAGCTCTAGCCACTCCATGGCGCCGGGGCAGCGGATGAAGCGTCCATCGCGTCCATGGCGCACTACCTCAAATGAATGATGACCGACTCCTAGAACAATCAGAGAATGAATGAATGAATGTGAAAGGCATAGCAGCAGCATTAGTACTAACAAGCTGCATTATCCTACTATTACTAGTACAACAAGATGCAGGTTGGCATAGTTAATGAAGAAATATTATTCATTATCCTGCTACAACTAGTTCAACAATGTATGTAGTAACACCAGACACATTACACCTAAAGAATTATTATTCATTCAGTAGACTAAAGCTAAACTACGATGACTGAACCAGATTTGGGTTTTCAAGTTCTGAAGTTTCGTACGGCATATATAGATTAAATTGAAGAACTGGATTCAACCAAATCATGGACAGTTCAAAACCAATAATTTTCAAATCAACTAGTTAGCTTCAGACCACTGTATAGCGTTAAACTACTTCTACTAATATCAAACACAACAGTTCAGACAAACTCCCAAGTCTTAACTGAACCAGAGTAGCAGAAGTTTCAGTAAACTGTTTTTGGGATTAATTAACAGTTTCATTACACAAGCTGAATAGCACTCCATTAAAACAAATCCGAAGATGCATCGACCAGTAGGAAGCTGGGGACATAGAGATGAGTAGGCCTGTCACCTAGGACGACGACAATGTAAAGAGTCCGCGTGCCGCCCGTTAGTTCCTACAGATGTATGGAAATTTGAAATTTAGAGTTCATCAGATTTTACTACTAAAGGATAGTGTGTAAATTCCATTAGTAGTTTACCACTTAACTTCGTTTCTCACCAGTTCAGAAACTCCATAAACGGGATCTTATATTCAGTTAACACGCATATGATGTATGGAATTGGAAACAGGTATGTTCAGTATGCGCACCATCAAATGCGGCTGATTGCAGAACAGACATACACGGGCAAAATCCCTTACACATTAACAAGGACAAAATCCACCCAGGTAATCTGTCACATACCTATCTCAAATTCAGGTAACACAGGACTACAAGAGTGGTATATAAGATCAGACCAAATCCCTTCACCCTTTGCACCTACCCTGCAACTGTCAGGGGATTAAACTGAGCAAGAATAAGAAAGGAGACAACTTACCCATCTTGGTCTGCAGCAAGCTCCTCCTCCCGGCGATCCGGTGCTGGCCTGAGACACGCTATCTGGTCAAGCACCAAGAGAACAGAACGAACCCATCACAATCAAATTCGCACAAATTCGAGAAGAATCAAGAAGCAGGCTCACCTCAGGCATGCCCTCCCTGGACGGGATGCGCTCCACGGCCCAGTGAGTCATCGTGCTGACGGTGTCGAAGTCGTCGACACTGGCGCCGTTGTTCCAGGGGAGGTACTTCTCGTTGGCGCGGAGGAAGCGGCCGCTGGCATGGCGGAGCAGGATGTAGTCCCCGGGCACGAGCCTGACGGGCTGCCACCTGACGTCCTCCTCGTCCCGTTTCTCGTAGTCGCGCTGCTCGACGCGGCGCCCGCGGTGGCCTAGCGGCGCCAGTGCATCCATGGCCGTCAGGTACCCGCCGTAGGCGGCTTTGTGAAGGGCGAGGCGGTGGCCGAGGGTGCACGGTGGGACGCGGGAGAGGGGAAGAGGAGACGCGGCGATCTCGTCTACGGTGAGGGTCATCGATGGTGGGGGTGGGGGCGGCGGCGGATCGAGATCTGAGGGAGGGAGAGGGCAGGTTGTGTTAGGATCTGGATCGCGGAGGAGGCGGCGGCGCGTTGGATCAAGGAGGAGGCGTTTCACGTGCTGTGGGACGGAAGCGAATGGGAGAGGAGAGGCCGTCGGCGGTGAGCTGTGGGAGGGATGAGGCGGGGAGAGGAGTGGATCGGGTGGGGGGCGGCGGCGGCGGCGAGGAGATGGGAGGGAGAAGGGTGTGACGGGGGGATGGATCTGAGCTAGGGTTTGGGCTGCGGGTGGGGGGTATCTTTTCTTTTTTTTCTTTTTTCTGTAGAAAGATGGATGGATGGATGTGGGATGGAGAGATGGATGGATGGATGGATGGCATGTCATCAATCCGTGAGAAGTGTTCTGGTCTGTTTAGAAAATCAGTGACTTAAAATAGTTTTCAAGTACTGAAAACAGAGGGATTTTGTGAAGTAGATATAAAAAAATTGCAAAAGAGCACCACACAAATTTTCACTAGAGTTAGACCACATTTTATGGATAAGGACCAATTTGTATGCATTTCTGATCTTTCTAGCTATTTTTAATCATTTTTCGAGTGGCAAAAATGATTTTTTTGTGAAGAACCTATCAAATATTTGTTTGCAAAATTGGACCAAATCAATTTTATAAAATACTAGTCCATATTTAATATACAATTGACCAAATGGTTGGGTGTTAAAAGCTTTGATCCACCTCTCGTGAAAAAGACAAATTTCCGCCAGTTCAGCTGAAAGCGGGTCAAATTTGAACTGCAACTGCGTCATAGTTTGCTCTTTATTTTTTCCAAAAATCATTTCTAGGTACATAAGTATCTATTTAATCAGAGAAACATCAAAAGTTTTCCAAGATTCAACCACTAGTTAGGAACGGTCAAGCCCGCCGTTTTGACCGCATTTTGAAACAGGCATAAAAAATTCAAAAAAATCAAAAAATTGGAAAACCTTCACATTGTGTCATTATATGTGACCAAGTATCCAGGAAAAATAATAAACTTGTAATACGGCAATTTTTTTTAAAAAGTGTTCTTAGAAATGAGCTATCATGTGTGAAGATTCATGACTTTCAAGCCAAATGATCAATCTTATGGCCACATTCATGGCATAGTTTGTTCATGGTCTCATATTGTGCACAAGGGTGCATCTTGGAATTCCAAGCAATGTTGCCTAAGGGGGTTTTCATTTTCTTTGCACGGAAAATTCATTTTCCATTTTCCGAGTGCCTGAAATGAGTTTTTTTGTGAAGGACCTAACAAATAATTCTTGCAAAATTGGACCAAATAATTTTTCTATAATACTAGCACATATTTAATGCACAATTGACCAAATGGTTGGGTGTAAAAAGTTTTGATCCACCTCTGGTGAAAAAGACAAATTTCCGCCGATTCAGCTAGAAGCGGGTAAAATTTGAACTGCAGCTGGCTCATTGTTTGCTCTTTATTTTTTCCAAAAATCATTTCTAAGTACATAAATATCTATTTAATTAGTGAAACATCAAAAGTTTTCCAAGATTCAACCACTAGCTAGGAACGGTCAAGCCTGCCGTTTTGACCGCATTTTGAAACGGGCATAAAAAATAAAAAATAAAAAAATTGGGAAACCTTCGCATTGTGTCATCATATGTGGCCAAGTTCCTAGGAAAAATAACAAACATGTAATACGAAAATTATTATAAAAAAGTGTTCTTAGAAATGAGCTATCACGTGTGGAGATCAATGGCTTTCAAGCCAAATGATCAATCTTATGGCCACATTCATGGCATAGTTTGTGCAAATGATCTCAGATTGTGCACAAGGGTGCATATTGGAATGGCAAACAATGTTGCCTAAGGAAGGTTTCATTTTCTTTGGACGAAAAAACCATTTTCTATTTTTTGAGTGCCCGAAAGGAGGTTTTTTTGTGAAGGACCTTCCAAATAATTGTTGCAAAATTGGACCAAATCATTTTTATAAAATACTAGGCCATATTTAATGCACAATTGACAAAATGGTTGGGTGTAAAAAATTTTGATCCACCTCTCGTGAAAAAGACAAATTTCCGCCGATTCAGCTGGAAGCGGGTCAAATTTGAACTACAGCTGCCTCATAGTTTGCTATTTATTTTTTCCAAAAATCATTTCTAGTTACATAAGGACCTATTTAATCATAAATACATGGTTTGGTGGTGATACGTCGAGGTTTGGGCGGTGGCCGAGGGCCTCAACTCTAGAGCGCGTAAACTCGCATGCCCGCCGCGTGGTCACCGTGTGACCATGGCGTTGCCATGTGTTCTGGGCGGCCTAGGCATGTCTAGTGGGTTGCGCACTCCCCAGGTTGGTGCTAGGAAGAAAATTACAACATAAGATTCTCACGAGGAGACCGATCGATGCTCAAACATGAATTAGCAGCCAAGTGTTTGATTAGTGGTACGGGAAATGTACATGGCTAATGGGCGTGCGTTTTGGCTGAGGATGATCAGTTACTAAGAAGACTGTCTTCACAAATTTTTAGCTCAAAAGGAGGATCCTAGGTGGTACTTGCTTTGCAAACTACCACACTAGACATAACTACGAATGTTGAAGCTCGGCTCAAAATAATGAATGGATTGAGCTGGAATTAGGTGGAGGATGGTTATTTGGGCATAGGAAACCACTGTAGAAAATGGATACTATTTGGACATGCGAAAGTGGTACTTCCTTCACAAACTGTTGTTCTGAACAGAATAGGAAAATGAATATTTTTGAATTATTTTTGAACTAGGCAAGGAAGGTTTTTACATATTTGACGAAGATATGACCCAAAGAATTTATGAGATTTTTTTGGGAATTTTGGGAATGACAGAAATATAGGTTGCTTGACAACCTAGGGCAAAAACTGCCACATGGACATGACACATAGGCAAAACTGATGAGATGGCGCCTAGTAATCGCAACCCACCACAATTTACAAGGCTATGACCATATATATTGGTCATTAACAACTAGAAATAAGGCAGCGGACTAGCGCTGTTTGCTTTATAACCATTTCGTGTAAGGAAATTACGACCTTTCTGACCAAAATGGTCGCAATGGTTTAGGGTTTGGAGCCCCCCGAACAGCTTTTGACCAATTGGTCTGAAATGGTCATAGATCTATGACCATTTCTTCCAGGGTCACTGACAGAAGGTCACTAGTTGACATATTGCTTGTAGTGTAGAAGTAGAGAAAGATCGACATGGAGATGGAGCTACGGCAGTGGAGCAAGCCGGCTCCAAAAGGAAGATGGACTACATGGGACATCGGGCTGTAGCTAGAAGGGCGGTTTGGACGCGGCATCGGCCCATACCGCGGTGACCCCCGATTGGGACGCACCGACTGTGGGTTTTCTCTGTCGCCGATGTCGACCGCGTCTATGCAGAACATTGTTCCCTTCCCCCAGCTGCGGGATTAGGCCCGTCGTTCTATGCTTGTGAAGAGAGCAACCTAAGCAAGCAGGCTTGTAGCTTAGGCTCCTGCTAGTGTATATATAGTGGTTTTCTTTTTCTCTCCATATCAACCATTTTATATTGCGTATGTGTCATTCAAGAGTGAAATGATGGTTGCTTCTTCCGACTAACTTACTGTGTGATTTGACTGCTCCTTAGTGGCCCCTACACGTACTCCCCCTACTTATATGCAACAGTCACACGTACACATGGACGCAAAAACGCGCGCGATGCCCTAATGCATGCATGTCCGAGCACATGACGGAACACACACAGTCATGCTCAAGTGCTCAACCTACACGTGCATGCACATACATACTCAGTTAGGGTGAGCTAGTGACCGTATAAACACCGGAAAATATATATATTGAGCGCAATAAGCGTATTATGAAGTCCACTGACCGTATTTTTACAAATATATAGTGACAGACAGTGTATTTATCTCGTTTGAAATTAAGCCATATTAACCGGAGAGGAGGCAGTATGGATTAGCATTACTTTGCTGTGTCCCGTCAACTTGCCGAACGAGGAGAAGGTTGCAGGACGGGAGAAGCTTGCGCGCGGTGGCTCGCACGACAAGGAGAAACTTTTGACTAATGCAAGCTCTCCCTCGCTCAGGTGGTGGACGTGCAACAGTTAATTTGGTGTCAGATTGCCAGAAGCATACACTATACTACTACTAGTGTTATTATTGTTCGACTTCCCGAATAGGCGAACAACCAAGCGCAAAGTTTACTAGTACTACTACTATAGTCTATAAAGGTACATACTATACTAGTACGAACCAGATGGAGGAGCGTCTGCACTCTTATTATAATTTTAAAATGTGATAAAGCAATCTTCAACACATTTGGTTCTCTTCGAGGGTTCTCGCATGTGGTAACGGAAGTTGATTGCATGGAACACTTGCCACAATTATCGCTTAATTCTGGCTCATATCCTGTTACAAATAGTAGCGCTCGGTAATATTTCCTCTTTTTTTTGTTATTCAGCATGTAAACAGGTCAGCAAACCTTGCGGCGCATCTTCGTGCGAACCGTGCTGGCTGCACTTTGAATGTGGCCGAGAGCTGGCTTGATGAAACACCTCGCTTCCTACTTATTTTTTTGCGGGGTACCTCGCTTCCTAGTGACTAGTGTCTTGGCTGATTGTCCTAAGAATGCTTATATATGAATAAAGCTCTCTCATTTACCCGCAAAAAAGATTAAGCCATATGAGCGCTGCTATGCGGACGACTCATGGTGCACGATTCTCGCACGACAGTGCTAATCAAGTTGTCCATGCCTATGAGCAAACTACGACATGCCAATGGATTCACCATCGTCCAGCTTTCGTCCGAACAAGTATCGTCTGCGTAGTAGTTTCGAAGCTATATTAACCGGAACGGAGGGAGTATGGACTAGCACTACTTTCTGGTGTGTCCCGTCAACTCGTAGAACGAGGAGAAGCTTGCAAGACAAGGTGAAGCTCGCTTACGCCTTTTGACTAATGCAACCTACCCTCGGTGGACATGCATCAGTCCATTCGGTGTCAGATTGTGAGAGGCATACACTGTAGTACCCAAAATGCGGAGTACCATCATTGTTCGACTTCACGAAGAGGCGAAGAGCCAAGCGCAGTAGTACGAGTAGTACTACTACTAGAACCGCATGGTGGAGTGTATGTACTCTTATTTTTTATCTCTGATAAAGTACACGTATATTCTGGAGAAGGGCGGAAAACGGTAGCCCAACATGTAATGAATGATATCGATCAACCAACCATGCTCGAATATATCTTGGCCTCCGTGCGAGCCCGTCTGTGCATTCTCGCTGGCTTGTTTGGTTCATGACTAACTTTGCCACAACTAATCATAGGCAAATTGTGGCTGCCACAAAAAGTGTGGCTAACAAAATGGCCACCACAAGTGTGGCAAGATTTGGCAAAAATTTGAGCCTATGACTTGTGGGCCGTATAACTAGAAAAGTGTGGCAAGCCACAAGTGTGGCAATAAACCAAACATATGCCTAAGGTGTTGTGGCATGACTAAGGTTAGACGTGGCAACCTTAGCCTGAGAACCAAACAGCCCCCTCGTCTCTCTCAAGGGAAGAATAGTTGGCTCTTTGCCATTAATTGAGATAGGTTTGCTCACACTCCTGTCTCACATGTCAGTGATATGCCAAGAGGACGTGCATTGACCGACTGGCCATACGCGTACTTGGTTTTGCACCTTCAAACTACTCCTCCCTCCATCATAGTTTACAGGGCGCGCTTCATTATGATGCATTTCTCTCAATGCATTTCCACCATCAGAGAGACTTTAGACATGTTTGGTTTAATGCTCAATTAATTAGGGCGTAGTAACCGCAATCAAGTCCACAATTTTCTCTCCATGTACTCTACTACTACGGAGTGGAGTAAGTGCATGCATGTGTGTACCCGGGGTGAAAGCATTGCATGCATGTGTGTACGCATTATTCCCTCTGGTAATAGACGCCGTGCTATAACTACCAATGCTATTTTTCAGGCCGATCGCTAGTCGCCTTGGTCCCATAGATTTTCTTCTTTTTTCTGAAATGCGCTGTATAAACAGTGACGGATGGAGTAGTATGAGCGGATTCAAAGAAGAGCGTATTGATGGTTGCTTCTTCAAAGCAGCTTACAGTGGAAAAGGTGGGGCTTATGATTTGACTGCTCATTACTCACTATTAATGTGGCGCAACGACCGGGCTGAGTCTCCCATGCGGTTGTGCACTCCCCCTCGGTTCTTAAATATACTCTGGAGTATTTGTCTTTCTAGATATTTCAATGAGTGACTACTCAAATATTTGTCTTTTTAGAGATTTCAAATGGACTGGCACATACGGATGTATATAGACATATTTTAGAGTGTAGATTCACTCATTTTGCTCCGTATGTAGTCACTTGTTGAAATCTCTAGAAAGACAAATAGAATATTTAGGAACGGAGGGAGTACACATACGAAGCAAAATGAGTGAATCTACACTCTAAAATATGCCCATTTGAAATTTGTAAAAAGACAAATATTTAGGAATGAAGGAGTATAATTTTGTGCATGGCACATGCACCCGGACGATGAAGAGGCTTCTGGCAATGCTATCAAGCTTCCATCATTTGTCTACATAATTGACGTACTATACAAATAATTTTCCATCGACATGAAATTGTACAATGGTGTGAGCTTTCAGCTTTTGTTTCGCGTGTCTTGCGATCGATGCTCTTTCGGAAACAATAAAAAACTAACTTCCTTGCTAATGCATGTCAATTATTAGCAGATCAGAGCTAATAATTACATCACAACTGAAGACAGAGTTGTGAGAAGGTGTTAAATTAAAATTGATCCATGCTTTCATTGGCAGCAACGTCCCCCAGCTCTGTCTAAATCAATAAGGCATGATGGGGGAAAAGCTAGCTGTCTAGAGCATGCAACATTCGGATCATTTTTTGCAGTTCCACTAAAGTAAAGTTGAGCGTCCCTATTCCAAAGATATTAAGTGTGATTACGATAATAGAGGACTGCTGATGAAACAATAAACACACAAATAGAAGCCGGTCACCTTTGTAGTCTCTCTTAAGACTAACTAGTTGGAGAAGGTTAGGCTCGGAGTTGGATGAGGAGGATAGAGCAAAACCAATCTCCCTTTGTGCAGTCGAACTGAAATGTAGAGACGTTGCCCGTGTGAAATTTTAGTACAACCACACAAAACACTCTTAAGAAAAAAGTGATTTGTGCAGTTCACCAAAAGGTCGCAATAGCAACGAGGTGAAATGGATAGCCCTGTTTACAAAAAAGAGGTAGAAAGGAAACAATTACTAGCCAATAACAGTTGATGACACATGCGACGACAAAAAAGAAGCATATTCCTTGTCCTAAGGGAAGATAACAACACGGTTGTGTTTGTATAAAACGGTGTGAGGACGAGAATGCAATATGGAAAGTACACCGGACGAGCTATGTTTTGGGCAAAGAACTATGGAAGATCCACATGCAGCGACGTGGGAAGACGGGCAGTGGAGCAAGGCCGGAGGGGATACCTGGAGGTCGTCGGGATGTAACTAGGTGAGAGGCGGCGGGCGGAATCTGCGAGCAGGTGGCGTAGGCCCTGCCGCGCCGGAGCTTGGTCAGAGAGAATGGCGTGTACCACAGATCGGGACGTGCTGCCTTGGCGACGTCGAACAGAGAAACGATGCACTTCTTCCCTTTCCCCGGGTGGACGGGATGCGGCCGGATCAGTGACCAACGGTGAGAGAGAGAGAGGCCACCGCACTCCCTTTTCCCCAGCGGACGGGATGCAGCCGGATTAGTGACCAACGGTGAGAGAGAGAGAGAGGCCACCACAGCCTTGTGTGAGATACTGTGAAGAGCGAAAAACCATGCAGGCAGGCTCCATTGTATATAGTGAACGGACTACCTTTTTCTCCATAAAAATCGTTTTATATTCTGTGTAAGTGCCATTGAGCGATATAACTTTATATAAAAATAACGCGGCAATGCGTCAAGTCGAACTTTGTTCCGTGCACGCGTGGTATACGACCTCCCTAGGTAAACAACCGCTACAGGCGTTCAAATTAGCACGTGGGCTGCCATTTCGTAAAGAAATGAGCTCACCGTGTACCCGCGCGAGTGTGGCTGGGCATGAAGCGTGAGTACGTGCACGGCACCTATTCTCTTCTTGTATACGTACACCACCTACGTGGGGTTGTGCGAGAGAGATACAAACCTAGAGAGATATAGTGTGTGGGTTCTTGAGAGTTTTTTTTGGGGGGGGGGTCAATCAAAAAATGTAACATATGCAATGTGTGTGTAATAGAGTCCTGGATATAACATATGAGTATATAAAGGGGGCGATCCACGAGAAGATTGTGGAGGTATCATCGGCTTGAGGTGTCCATAGAATCGAAGAGAGGGATGATGTGTGTCGATCGACAAAGAGTGCCATCGAATTTGTGTGTGCCCACGTCAAAGATATGGAGTGGCTAGCCTACTGGAACGTGGCATGGGACATGTGCAGTTTTTCTCTGTGGCATGGATACCTACCTGCAGCGCTCGACTATCGGTGTGTGGTGGGGGAAGAGGGAGACCCAATTAACTATAGAGGTACAATGGCTGGTATATGTGTGGAGGAGGAGAGAGGCCTACCTCATGTATTAAGGAGATCGATTTGCCTCATGCATTAAGGGAGATCGATCGGCATCCATGCATATGTGCAGGAGAGGAATGAGGTTGGGAGAGAGACAGAGCTAGAGTGTTGGAGGGGGTGGTAGTGGGGTTGTTCTAACAAATGGTGGGATAGGCTTGCTAGACAAACGGAGGGCACGCCCGCAATATCAATAAGAGAGGAGATGGCTGCTTGTTGTCTGTGCACGTGCGTGTGAGAGACGGGTCAGGAGGCATGCACGAATGATGAGGGGGACGATGTGGCTGTGGTAAGCAGACGTAACTACATAGGAAGATCAATCACCCTTTGTTAGAGAAAGGAGAGACATAACTTGTGAGGTACATCGATCAATGGGGGGGTAGTTAAAGTCGATCTAGGTATATGTTGGGAGATCGATCGGTATACATGCATGTGTGTGTTAGAAGCAAATGAGGCACGAGGAGAAGGATAGAGAGAGAGGGATGCATGTAGGAGGTGGTACGAGAGGCATACTATATCGAGGGGGGAGGAGTGTGCGAGTACGAGAACGATGAGAAGATTGGTGGGAGTGAGGCATGGACGGTGACAAGAGAAGAGGGGAAGCTTGTGTTTGTGCTAGGCACACCTAGCTAGAGAGGCATATCTATCGATGTGTGCCGTAAATAAGGAGCTGGGGGGCCTACACACACCGTGGGTGAACGACCTGAAGTTAAAAGATGAATTTGCGCGATGGAGCTAGAGAATGCTGAGGGAGGGTGAGAGGGATGCGGGCGTGTGCATGCACAAGAGAAAGTTAGCGCTAGCTACAAAGATAAGAGGGTTGTGTGGGTGTAAAAGACGAATAGAGATCATATATACTTCATTATAAAAAGTGAATTCGGATATTTGAAGAATTTATCATAGTGTTTCAAACTGACGCATGTGTGAATATATATATAACGGTGACACACATGGTATGGTTATGAACATGTTATACTACATTTAATATATTTTATCTCTACTCTTATAAAAAACGGAGTTGTTGATGATGGTGTGCCTGCCATCCTGCATTATAGGCTGTCCGATTTATATCTGGCGGATAGCAAGGAAACTATGATGGTTGAAGTTGGCAACAATCATTATTGTAGATTCTTATTAAAATAGAGAAACGAATTCAAATTTAGTTCGAATTGCAGCGGTAGTATAGACATTTGGAATGCACTAAAATGTTGGTATGAGTAGGTTACATGCATTATACATCAAGCGAAAAAATTTAATCGGACATAACATGGATTGATAGTCCCTCCTTCCATCTATATAGGGCGTAATGAGATTTTTAAGACCGACTTTGACTATTGACAAGATTAATAGTACATGACATGCACAATGTGAAAATTATATCATTGAAAGAATCATTCACAGACGAATTTAATGGTGTGCTTTGTGTAAGTTGCATGTCATATATCATTGCTCTAATATTTGGTCAATGTTAGCATCGAAAAACGCATTAGGCCCTATATAGATGGAAGGAGGGAGTAGCTTTGAATAGCATTTGTATAGTAAAACGGGGCAAGACTCTCTCTTTGTGTGGTGTGAATAGTTTTATTTTTTCGTTTTCTTTTTGGTTGAGGGAAGTGCGAATTGATTTGGTACGTACAAGTACAATATTACTACACGTTAGGCTTGTCCCTAAAATTCAACCCACGTCTTGTTATATCCCGAAAATTCAGATATCGTGCTCCCAAAACTGGTGCCTTCACAACCCGTGGCTTGCTATCCCGAAATTACACGCACGCGAAAACTCCCTCCAGCTGCCAAATCCCAACACGTGAAATCCCCCTTCTAACCCTGAGCCGAAAGGGCCGCTAGTTCAAATCGGTGGGGAGTACTTTTGTAACACACCCTACATTTTGGACAAGCGCGTCCCTATGTCATCTTCACCCCCTCCCATCGCCCCCTTTTCGCCATTCGAAATCCCAGGCCGCCATAACCTCTCCGCTCCAGCCGCGAAACCCCACCCTCCTCCGTCCTCCACGTCAGTGCTGCCCAGCCGGAGCCTCTTCCCCGATGACGCCGTCCACCGCAACAGCTCGAAGTCCCTCGTCCTCCTCCCCGGATGAGGATCCGTCGTCCATCTCGCCATCCCGCCGGTTCAGCCGCCCTGTCCTCCACCTCCAAGGAGCTGCACCGACAATTGCCTCATCTATCGCGGCTGCTCCATCCCCACAGCGCCGCCTTAACCTTCTCCACCGGAACCGCCGCATCCTCACCGACTCCTCGGACGAAGCCGAGGCCTACTCGGCGCCACCAAAGAGGTTGTACACTCATCGCATCGCACCTTCTCCTTAACTCAACCTCCCGGCGCCGATGGTGCTCTGTCCCGCACCCCCATGGAGCGGCTACCTTGAGGCCGGCGCCGCGGGCGACATCTCCACGGCGGCTCTCCCCCAGTGCGAGGCCCCTTCGACGGCGGTGTCCATACCAGGCGGATCTGCTGCTACTGCTCCGGCTCTCGCTCGCTCGCACTGCTGCTACTGCTTCGGCTCTTGCTCGATCGCTCACTCTCCCAGCTGTTGCTGCTACTCTCCCCCTCTCTCGTGCTGCTACTCTGCTTTGATTAAGCCACACTTTAGTCGACTGAATTGACTTTTAGGTTAGTCGATTTTCAGGGGTTGGGGGCTCACCGGAGTTAAGGAAGAACCACCCACAGAGGGGACGGGGGCTCGCCGGAGAGGTACCCCACTATCTATCTTTGGGTTCAGGGTGGGGGCGGGGGGCCTAGAGGGCGGGCCGGGGCGGCGGTGGCAAGTTGTTTTGGGGCGGCGAGGCGGCGTTGGGGCCGGCGGTTCGGGCGGTGGTGGCTGGCGGCTCAGGGGGTGCAGGTTGAAGATGAATTGCAGGCCCTCCCTAAACTACATGTCAAGTGCCTCTCTGCTACCATTGCGTCCAGTTTCGACAGTAGCATTCAGATTCCACAGTAAATTTCAGTTTCAACAGTTAAGTTCAGAGTCAACAATTTTTACCTCATCTGTTGTAGTCAGGTGGTTTTTGGTGATGTTAATTTTACATCCATTTTACATCATCTATTGGAGATGCTATTAGAATCCTTCTTGAGATTGACGATGTCTGTCTTGTGTTGCTTCAGCCTTGACGTCTTACGTCTCACCGGAGCTACTCCAACGACAGAACGATCCATCACAACAGAGCAGTGCCCTGGACGCCGTCTACAGATTCCTCAGTTCTTCCCCCACACCTCCGACAGCCACCTCTGCCTCAACTGCTTCAGCGACCAACCCAATGATGCAGAGGTCGACATGGCTACGGCAAAGAGGTTGTACACTTGTTGCATCACTTATTACTATACATTCACGTCGATCCATTAGGGCTATTTTGGTTCAACAGAAAAACGTCGATCCACTGGTTGTTACCATCACTCTTAATTTCTGCATGCTCTCCTTACATAATCTCACCATATTTTTTTCGTATGCATGTCAGATATTGTACACAGTCATGCTGAACATGTTGAGAAAAAGAGAAGAGTTTTGCGCGGCAATACAATGTCATGCAGACATCGCTCCATGGTGGTTTCAATGGCAATCCCTCCCCACCCCTCTCCAGATTGTAATCCAGAGGAAGATATCTGTTCTGAGGTGGATTCAGACGCCGCTGACCACTCCTATTTACCCCCCAAGGTGTTTGCTCTACCTTGGCATGATGATGTTAGTCATATCATGCATATGTTGCCTTGCAGTGCCTACTTTTGACATCATATATGTCATCTGCTTAGTTCAGAGATGTTCTGTAATGCCACCTGTCTAGTTTCTATATCATATATGGGAATTATGCAGTCTCATGTCTTTTAGCCAGCCATAATATATGTGAAATGTGCAATGCCATCCTGTTTAACCAGGCATCATATATTTGAATGATATCTTGCCCATGCTTTTCTTCATTACATTTCCATTTGTCGACAATGTTTGTACATTAAACTAATCTTCCTGTGAATCAACCATTTGGGTGGGAGATGGAAACATCTGGAGTGAAAACAAGGCCTTCAGAGCAGACAGCGCTACCTGTCGAAGCAGATCTCTTGTTGGGTCCCGATAGCTCCTCAGAGATGGATTCAGAGACAGATGACCAGTCCTATTCCCGTACTGAGGTGTATGCTCTAACCTGGCACGGTTATACTGCTCATATCATGCATACGGTGTCTTGCATTGCATAGTTTAGACATCATATACACAATATTCAACACCATGTTCTTAGTTCAGACATCATATCGAATGCCCTCTGTTTAGCATATAAATCACATATGTGAATTAAATGATGCGATCCTGATTACTTAGATAACATGTAGGTGAATTATGTCATGCGATCCTGTTTAGTTATTAATCATATCTTTGAATTATGTTATGCTATGCTATCCAGTTTAGATAGACATCATATATGTGAAATTATGTCATGCTATCCATCTTAGTTAAACAATATACATGTCAACTATTTCATGCCCTCTTTTTTCCACACTATCTATTGCATCTGTCTGTCATACAATGTATGTACATTCAACTATGTTTCCTGTTTATCAGCCATTTGAATTGGACCGGGTGATGCCAGTATCTAGCGGACCAAAAACACGATCTTCAAATAAAACAGTGCTACCTCTTGGTGGAGATAGAACCCCGGTTGTACATGCACAAGAACCAGCCCTACCACACATAACCCAAACTCTCGCAGATTGTACCCCTACTGCGATGGACAAAGAACCAGCTTCACCCAATCTAACCCAAACCCTAACCGATAGTAACACAGTTCCTATTGACACAGCACCATCTCCACCACAAAGCTCCCAAACAAGAGCAGTTAGTAAGGCAGCTCCAGTGCCCAAAGGGCCAGTACTATCATAATGAAACCCAACTCCACCAGTTAGTACGCATATTCCCGTGGAGGAAGCACAACCAGCTAGTTGTAGTTTAGCATCTATCTCATTTGATGTTGTTAAATCGTATGTGCGTATCTTCCCATCCTGGAAATATTATACTGAAGATGAAGGAAAATGCCAGCTGCAGGTGTTTGTCCAGGAGTTATGTGTAAGTAATGTTATTCATGGCAATTACTTTGCTTCGTCCCATACATCCTACCTCCATGATGGTTATAATACAACAAAATTTCCCATTTTTCTCTATAGAGAAGGACCGATTTGGAAACTCAGGATGAGGTAACCTGTGCTAATACCTCTGCTCTCTTCAAGAATGCTTGGTGGCAGTATCGGAATTACCTGAAGAAAACGTACTTCACCGGCAAACAAACTCATCAAATTCCCTTACGTTCTCCTGAGACACATTTACTGGACGATGACTGGGAATGCCTTGTTCTGTACTGGTCCCGAACCAAGAATGTGGTAAGGTCTATGAGCTCATTTTCTATTTTTAAGTATTATATTCTTACATCTTACTGTACTATGTTCATGTAGAACAAGTGCCTAAACCTGAAGAACAACTGTTCTAATTTAAGATTCCATTGCTATCATAGTTCAAAAAAGCGCTGGGTGTTAATTGTGCATTTTGCCACCGCCTTGTGCTTTCTGACCAAAGCGCATGCTTATGCACAGTTATCCGCAGATTATGCGTAGTTATGCACAATGCGTTTTGCCAACGCCTAGAGCCTAGGCGTGCTTAAGCGCTCGCTTAGGCGCGCCTTTTTTAACTATGATTGCTTTGCTCTTGTATCACTGTATTTACTCATACAAACTTATTTTTAAATTGAAGGATCCAATCGAAACTCCAATGGCACAGCAGGTATGTTCACGCATGTTTCTTTAACAGGTTTGCTCTTATCAATAGCTCTGTTGATTTCAATTTCAATTGTGTATACAGCTGACTTTCATATCATGCACATTACTAGCATCACAACAGAGCCAATAGTGTTGTTGTACATGTAGACCCGTGGTACCCATCTGAAATCTTGTTGTGCCGTGTTGTTTCCCACGCTTTGTATTCTTTCACTGCTGCTTTGTCTTGAACTGTTATGATTTGAACTGTGTCTCTATTTTGATTTGGCAAGACAATGCAGTGACCATAGGACATAGATATATGTTTGTTTGATGCTTTTATTTTGTACTAGTACTTGGCAATAGAAGACTTGGAAGTTTAATCATGTCCACCTTACTAATGAACTGGTTCACCGAAATGAGTTTCATATACTAGTACATGCTAAACTTGTTATGTGTCTGCTTGTTTCTTCTTTTAGAATGCTGACAGAATATTGGGGAAGAGTGCCTTATTAAGCAATGGTAAAGGAAGTAATGCAGATAACGTTCATGATAGTGACACATCCTTGTTGGTCTCCAACAAAGCTGATAAAATAGCTAAGGAAGACTATCTTGAAGACAGCGAGACAACCCCAAAGTCCTATCTTGGTTTAGTGTTCGAGTTACTGGCCACTACCGCTTGCACAAGCTATTCAAACTCACTGTCTGAATCAGTTCGGTTTCTTGAGTCTCAACTACAAGCTGAAAGACATCGATCAGCTGTGCTGCGACAAGACGCGGAAGGACTGCGGAAGTACCTGGAGCATTCAAATGGATACTTTCTGGTGCAACAGCAAGCGTTGGAGGATTTTAGAACCAAACAGGACAAAGCTAATCAGCTTGCTAAGCTTATTGCCAGCATGGTGTTTACCCAGGATAACGTTTCTTGAGCTCTTCTGAAGTTGTTTCAGTTATGCTCTTGTTTTGCTGCTGCGTTTATTTGCACTGGTGGCCAATTTTGACGGCCAGTGTATGTAATGTGCTGCTTTGTTCCCTATATTTGCACTGGTGGCGAACTTTGATGCCCAGTGGATGTAATATGTGTAATAGCGGTAATAGGCTAGCGTTAATTGCTTGCTTATTTATTTCCTTGTTGTCTTGTTTAGTTGTTTGCTCGTAGTCACTGTAGTTCTTTTTCTGTTTTTTTCTAGTGGCCACAATAGCCTATTTTTGGTAACTAGGCCAAAATAATCATGGCAACACACGGACTGTTGTAACCATGGGCCTCCTACAGGCCGTATGATCCATCGGCCTTCTATACGGGCCTTAGGGTCCATGGGCCTTCTACGGGCCGTACTATCCATGGGCCTCATACGGGTCGTAGGATCCATGGGCCTTCTATGAGGCGTATCATCATGTCGCCAATCATGGGCCATACTATTCATGTACCATAACGGGCTGTTAATAGGCTGTATTTGATAACTCTATGAAAACATCCCAACGGGTTTTTTTGACATGAAAGCGGCCTAACATATTAACGGTCCGCAAACGGGCCGACTGTAACGACGGGTTGAATTTGGCCCACAAGCAGAAAATGACAGTAACGGGCCGTATGTAACCGAATGTTGCAAATGAGCCCAAGAATCAATGGGCCCTGAGAAGGCCGAAAGATAACTTGGGCCGTTAATGGGTATAAAATTATACACTGTTCATTATGGGCCAGTTTCACCACGGGCCATTAATGGGCCAAGAGTTACAAAGGTCCTCATATGGGCCAAAAGAAGTCATAGGCCACACATGGGCCGGAAGTTAAAATGGGCTAAATCATATTGTACGGCCCAGATGACGCTACTGGGCCTAATTCGTATAGGGCTTAACGGGCCATGGGTTAGCGGGCTGTAAATGGGCTATATGCGAACAGGCCGTTAACAGGCTTTCCGTGGGCCGGCCCGCCACCTTTTGACCAAGTCAAACGGGCCAGCCTTTTCATAGGAATGGGCTACTGTTGGGCCGCGCCACGTGTCACTGTATCATAGGCGCCTTCGGTCCAATGAGCGGATGACATCTGTCCCAACGGTGGGCCGACATGTGTTTCCTCCAGCGAATGATGATTTTACATGTGGAAAATCCCCATTGGCCGGGGCTGTTAATGGGTTATCGGATCCAGAACCTGACCTGATGGCTTAACGGCGTTCCGTTATGGTGGATGCCATGTGTCGGTCACCCTTGATGAAAGCACTTCTATGACGCGCGATTTATCGTAATGGAAGTGGACACTTCCGTGATGATAATTTTGGCAATGTCATGGAACACTTCTACGACAGCACATGTATGACTATCTTGATTCTGTCATAAATTTGTCATGGATGTACAGGCATGACAGAAAACGCGAACTACTGTGATAAACACGTATCATCATGGAAGTGTATTTTTTTTGTAGTGTTATATGGTAGTTTTGTTTATTAGAGCATGACAAATTTTTGTTCCTAGATTTTTCCAGGGAGTGCTTTTCTTGGTCCAGTGAATTTTTTAGTCCTTCTTTGTGTTTTTTCTATTTGTTGGGTCAGAAACAATTTTGGGCCTACTATATTGTAGTTCCTATTGCTTTTCAATTCTTGAAGGCAATCATGTTTTTTGGGTTGGCTCGCTGGAGGGGAGGGAGCAGGCGTTCAGGAGGGAGGGTGATCGTACTGAACGGAATCGTTCTGGAGCTCCCCTCTCCTGATCGAACAGATTGTTCGATCTGGCTCCTCCTATCCTCGAATGTCTATGCTTTATCGGGGTCATAATTTTAACCCTGAATAGGGCCTTCCCACAGAGGAAAATGTGGTCGCACGGTTTAGTTCGACTCGGTGGCACTATGACACAATCTAGCCAATGGAGGAGGTTGTTATTAAAATTTCCAATTCATTACTGTAATTGTATTCCACCTACAACATTAATCTAACACAAGGATAATAGCATACAACAGTATAAAAGTATAACATCCTAACTCCATGATACTATTGCATATAAGTCACTAATGTTCTAATACCTATAACATACACTCCAACCAAAGTAAGTAAGGAAAGTAAATACTAAAAGTAATTCAATCGAGGAAAGCATACATGCATTAGCAAGCACAAAAAACCAATAACACACAAAAAACATCAAACTAAATACTCGGTGAATATATCAAATGATTATCTTGCCTTGATACCCAAGGGGTCTACTGGAAGGGGCCCGATAACTTGGCGGAACGATCCGGTGCTCAAAGAAGCCTAAAAATGCCTGATGCAGCTTGAAGCTACGTCGGTATTTGCCCAAAGAGGAAGGGATGATGCAGCACAGCGGCGGTAGGTATTTCCGTCAGTTATGAGACCAAGGTTATCGAACCAGTAGGAGAACCAAGAAACACAACGTAAACAACACCTGCACACAAATAATAAATACTCACAACCTGACGTGTAAAAGGGGTTGTCAATCCCTCTCGGGTATGGTGCCCAAGATAGGCAAAAACAGATGTGAATAAATTGTAGTAGATTGATAGATCGAACGCCAAATAAAATAAATAAGAATAAATTACAGCAAGGTATCTTTTTATTTTTGGTTTAATAGATCTGAAAATAAAAGCAAAGGAAAAGTAGATCACACAGGCAAATAATATGAGAAAGAGACCTGGGGGCTGTAGGTTTCACTAGTGGCTTCTCTCGAGAAAAGTAGCAAATGGTGGGTAAACAAATTACTGTTGGGCAATTGATAGAACTTCAAATAATCATGACAATATCCAGGAAATGATCATTATATAGGCATCACATCCAAGCTTAGTAGACCGACTCCTGCCTGCATCTACTACTATTATTCCACACATCGATCGCTATATATCCAGCATGCATCTAGTGTATTAAGTTCATGGGGAAACGGAGTAATGCAATAAGAACGATGACATGATGTAGACAAGATCTATCTATGTAGAGATTGACCCCGTCGTTTTATCCTTAGTAGCAACGATGCATACGTGTCGGTTCCCCTTCTGTCACTGGGATCAAGCACCGTAAGATCGAACCCACTACAAAGCACCTCTTCCCATTGCGAGATAAATAGATCAAGTTGGCAAACAAAACCCAAATATCAGAGAAGAAATACGAGGATATAAGCAATCATGCATATAAGAGATCAAAGAAACTCAAATAACTTTCATGGATATAAAAAGATAGATCTGATCATAAACTCAAAGTTCATCCGATCCCAACAAACACACCGCAAAAAGAGTTATATCATATGGACCTCCAAGAGACCATTGTATTGAGAATCAAATGAGAGAGAGGAATCCATCTAGCTACTAACTACGGACCCGAAGGTCTACAAACAACTATTCACGCATCATCGGAGAGGCACCAATGGAAGTGGTGAACCCCTCCGTGATGGTGTCTAGATTGGATCTGGTGGTTCTGGACTCTGCGGCAGCTGGAATTGATTTTTGTCGACTACCCTAGGGTTTCTGGAATATTGGGATATTTATGGAGCAAAGAGGCGGTCCGGGGGGCACCCGAGGTGGGCACAAACCACCAGGGCGGGCCTGGGCCTCTTGGCGCGCCCTGGTGGCTTATGCTCCCCTCGGAGCACCCCCAAGCGCTGCATTGGCCCATTGGGTGTCTTCTGGTCTATCAAAAATCTTCGTAAAGTTTTGTTGTCTTTGGACTCCGTTTGGTATTGATTTCCTGCGATGTAAAAAACATGCAGAAAACAACAACTGGCATTGGCACTATGACAGTAGGTTAGTACAAAAAATGATATAAAATGAATATAAAATGATTATAAAACATCCAAGATTGATAATATAACAGCATGGAACAATAAAAAAAATATAGATACGTTGGAGACGTATCAGAATTTTTGATGCAGAATGCTGCCTAACATGTCATCTCATATTCTTTTATTTACAGCATGGACATTTGGACTTTTATGTGATTCAAAGCAATAGTCTAGTTTTGACATGATAACACTTAAATACTCAAGCAAACCAACAAGCAACCATGTCATTCAAAATATCAACGCTAAAATAAGCTATCCCTAGCCCACTATGCTCAATCATTGATCCATTCATGAAACACACTCAAATATTAACTACACCCAATGCTCAAGTACGATCATAGTGCCTCCTAGTTGGTTCTTTATAAGAGAAGATGGAGACTCAAATTCAAAATAAAAATTGCATAAAGTAAAAGAAAGGCCCTTCATGGAGGGAAGTAGGGATTTGTAGAGGTGCCAGAGCTCAAAGAGAAAATTGAGAGATAAAAACATTTTGAGAGGCATACTTTTCCTACCAACGGAAACAACTTAGAGTTCCCAACACTTTCCATGATAGATATATCATAGGAGGTTCCCAAACAGAAATTAAAGTTTATTCCTTTTTCAACCATACTTTCACTTTCCATGGCTAGCCGTATCCACGGTTGCCCTCCATACCAACACTTTCCAAGGAATTTATTATTTGACAATAAAAAGTAAATTCATTTTTCATTTCGGGAATGGGAATCCCTAATACCTTTGCCTTACTCTCATGCAATGCCAAGTGAATAAACACTCATCGTGAGAATAACACATCTAGCATGGAAAATATTTGCCACCCCTCACCGCCTTGTTAGCGGTACGAGCACACAAAAGAGAAATTTGTTTTGAATATTAGAGATGGCACATACAAATTTGCTTAGAACCGCAAAAGAATACCGCATATAGGTAGGTATAGTGGACTCATGTGGCAAAATTGGTTTAAATGTTTTTGGATGCACAAGCAGTGATCATACTTAGTGCAAAATTAAGGCTAGCAAAAGATTGAGAAGCCACCAACCAAGAAACGAATAATCTCGTAAGCGAGCATTAAGCATGATTAACACCGAATAATGCACCACAAGTAGGATATAATTTCATTGCATAATTATTGACTTTCGTGCTTGCATAGGGAATCACAAATCTTAACACCAATATTCTTACTAAAGCATAATTACTCATCAACATGACTCACATATCACATCATCATATCTCAAAACTATTAATAAGAATCAAGTTTATTTTGTCCAATGATCTTCATGAAAGTTTTTATTAAATCCTTCTTGGATATCTATCACTTTGGAACTAATTTTCATATGTTGCTTTTGATAATCTCAAACAAATATAAGTGAAGATCATGAGCATAATATTTCTTTCTCACAAATTAATTTAAGTGTAGCAAGAGAGAATTCCTTGAAAATTTTACTAACTCTCAAACAAATTTAAGTGAAGAAAGAGAGAATTTCTTCAAAAATACTAAAGCACACCGTGCTAAAAAAGATATAAGTAAAGCACTAGAGCAAGTCCATAGCTTGTAAAAATTTAAGTGAAGCATAGAGAGCAATTCTAACAAGTAATGACATAATTTTGGCTCTCTCAAATAGGTGTGTCCATCTAGGAATCAATACTTAAAACACAAAATAAAACAAGCAAAGACTCTTATCATACAAGACGTTCGAAGAAAAACACATAGTATGTGACACATAAAAATATAGCTTCGAGTAAAATACCGATGGTCGTTAGAAGAAAGAGGGGATGCCACTCAGGGCATCCCCAAGCTTAGTTGCTTGCTCTCTTTTGGATAATAGCTTGGGATACCGGGGCATCCCAAAGCTTAGGCTCTTCTTAATCCTTATTCCTTCATCCATCATAAGATAACCCAAAACATGAAAACATCAATCACACAAAACTCAACAAAACCTTTGTGAGATCCGTTAGTATAAGAAAGCATATCACTACTATAAGTACTATAGCAAACTAATTCATATTTTTTTCTTGCATTATATATAATGTATTCAAACTTTTATATGGCAAAAACTCATCAAAGAAAACCATAGAGCCATCAAAACAAGCACACAACGCAAAGAAAATAGAATTTGTCACAAACAGAACTGTCTGTAGCAATCTGGACATTTCGAATACTTCTGAAACTCCAAAAATTCTGAAAAATTAGGATGACCTGAGAAATTTGTATATTAATATTCTACAAAAGAATTGGTAATTTATCACGCTCTAGTAAAAAATAAGAATTGTTTTCGTGAGAACAAAAGTTTCTGTTTTTTCGCAAGATCAAACAACTATCACCCAAGAAGATCCTAAAGGCTTTACTTGGCACTAACACTAATTAAAAAAAGAAAACACAATCATAACAGTAGCATAATTGTTCAAACACTCAAGAACAGAAAGCAAAAAGCAAAAATAAAATTTATTCATTGGGATGTGCTGACCCACAAGTATAGGGGATCTATAGTAGTCCTTTCGATAAGTAAGAGTGTCGAACCCAACGAGGAGCAAAAGGAAATGATAAGCGGTTTCCAGCAAGGTATTCTCTGCCAGTACTGAAGTAAGTGGTAACAGATAGTTTTCTAATAGGATAATTTGTAACGAGCAACAAGTAACAAAAGTAAATAAAGTGCAGCAAGGTGGCCCAATCCTTTTGTAGCAAAGGACGATCCTGGACAAACTCTTATATGATGTAAAGCACTCCTGAGGACAGATGGGAATATCGTCAAGCTAGTTTTCATCATGTTCGTATGATTCGTGTTCGGTACTTTGATAATTTGGTATGTGGGTGGACCGGTGCTTGGGTACTGCCCTTACTTGGACAAGCATCCCACATATGATTAACCTCTATTGCAAGCATCCGCAACTACAACAAAAGTATTAAGGTAAACCTAACCATAGCATGAAACATATGGATCCAAATCAGCCCCTTACGAAGCAACGCATAAACTAGGGTTTAAGCTTCTGTCACTCTAGCAACCCATCATCTACTTATTACTTCCCAATGCCTTCCTCTAGGCCCAATTAATGGTGAAGTGTCATCTAGTCGATATTCACATAACACCACTAGAGGAGAGACAACATACATCTCATCAAAATATCGAACGAATGCCAAATTCACATGACTACTAATAGCAAGACTTCTCCCATGTCCTCAGGAACAAAAGTAACTACTCACAAAGCATAAACATGTTCATAATCAGAGGTGTATTAATATGCATATAGGATCTGAACAAATGATATTCCACCAATTAAACCAACTAGCATCAACTACAAGGAGTAATTAACACTACTAGCAACCTACTAGCACCAATCCCGGACTTAGAGACAAGAATTGGATACAAGAGATGAACTAGGGTTTTGAGATGAGATGGTGTCAATGAAGATGTTGATGGAGAAAGCCCTCTCCCGATGAGAGGAGCGTTGGTGATGACGATGGCGATGATTTCCCCCTCCGGGAGGGAAGTTTCCCCGGCAGAACAGCTCCGCCAGAGCCCTAGATTGGTTGCACCAAGGTTTCGCCTCGTGGCGGCGGAGTTTCGTCCGAGAAGATGGCTTGTGATTTTTTTCCCATCGAAAGACTCCATATAGCAGAGGATGGCCACCGGAGGGCCACCAGGGGGGTAGGGCACGCCCCCACCCTCGTGGGCAGGGTGTGCCCCCCTGGTGAAGTTCTTGCTCTCAGTATTTTTTATATATTTGGAAAAAATCTTCCGTGAAGTTTCAGGACTTTTGGAGTTGTGCAGAATAGGTCTCTAATATTTGCTCCTTTTTCCAGCCCAGAATCCCAGCTGCCGGCATTCTCCCTCTTTATGTAAACCTTGTAAAATAAGAGAGAACAGGCATAAGGATTGTGACATAATGTGTAATAACAGCCCATAATGCAATAAATATTGATGTAAAAGCATGATGCAAAAGACGTATCAATTCCCCCAAGCTTAGACCTCGCTTGCCCTCAAGTGAAAAGCCGAAATCGAAAAATATGTCCACATGTTTAGAGATAGAGGTGTCGATAAAAAATAAAATATGGACATGAGGGCATCATGATCATTCTTAGTACAACAACTTATATAAATCTTGTCATATAATCTCTTATGCTAGAGTAATAATTCAATCACAATATCAAGTATGAATCATAAACTTCATTGAAAACTAACAAACTATAGTCTCAGTCATTGAAGCAATTGCAATTTATCATAACATAGGAAAGATTCAATGTATAAGAGCTTTTCAGCAAGTCCACATACTCAACTATCATATAATCTTTCACAATTGCTGACACTCACACAATACTTATGGGTGTGGAGTTTTAATCGGACACAGAGAAAAATAGGGGCTTCTAGTTTTGCCTCCCAATGTTTTACCTCAAGGGTAATGTCAACAGTAATAGATCATGAAAACTCACATCCAATTAGCCATATATACTAGGATCTTTCCAACATATTGTGCTTGCCAAAGGATAAAGTGTAAAAAGGAAGGGTGAAAATCACCATGACTCTTATGCAATGTAGGAGATAAAAGTAAAAGATAGGCCCTTCGCAGAGGGAAGCAGAGGTTGTCATGCGCTTTTATGGTTGGTTGCACAAAATCTTAATGCGAAATAACATCACTTTATACTGCCCCTTGTGATATGGACCTTTATTATGCAGTCTGTCGCTTTTATTACTTCCATATCACACGATCGTATAAAGCTTATTTACTCCACACAAATCAATCATACATATTTAAAGAGCAATTTTTATTGCTTTGCACCGATGACAACTTACTTGAAGGATCTTATTCAATCCATAGGTAGATATGGTGGACTCTTATGGCAAGACTGGTTCAAGTGTATTTGGAAGCACAAGTAGTATCTCTACTTGGTGCAATGAATTTGGCTAGCATGAGGGGGAAAGGCAAGCTCATCATGTTGGAAGATCCAAGACAATATAATTTATCTCAGATGTAAGAAAACATAACCCATTATGTTGTCTTCCTTGTCCAATGTCAACTCTTTAGCATGTCATATTTTAATGAGTGCTCACAATCATAAAAGATGTCCAAGATAGTATATTTATATGTGAAGACCTCTCTTTCTTTATTACTTCCTATTAATTGCAACGATGACCAAAACTGTGTTTGTCAACCCTCAACAACTTTTATTCATTATACTCTTTCTATGTGAGCTCATTACTCTCCATAAGACTCATATGATCTCTTTGTTTCTTTTTATTTCTTTCTCTTTTCTTTTATTCACTTAGGATCATGGCAAAACAATCAAGCCCTTGACTCAACACTAATCTTTATTATATAGCTCACAGACTCGATTACATAAAAGGATAATAAAGCAAAACTCACAACTAGATCATACTAAGAACTTTTATTCTACTAGATCAAGATATTACCAAAAGGATCGAACTAAGAAAAACAGTAAAGATAAAAGTGATGGTGATACGATACCGGGGCACTCCCCCAAGCTTGGCAGTTGCCAAGTGGAGTGCCCATACCCATGTGATTACGTCTCCTTTGTTGGTGAAGAAGGTGGGGATGTTGATGATGGATAGTCGCACATTGAGCATAGGAGGTCTTCTAACTTGCGGATAATGCCCCTTAGTGCGATGGTGTGCTCCTTCAACAAAATATTTTCATGTGTGAGATACTTATTTTGTATACGAGCTAACTCAATCATCTTGAAAGCTTCAATTTCTGTTGGGTTAAGAATGTTGTGATCCAGTTGAAGGGTGTCTTCTGTTGCAGGAACTTGGTCCTCCATGGCCTTCTTGATCCCTTCATCCTTGTTGGCCTCCATGGGTTCTTCTCTCTTCAGCTCTATCTTCATTAGCCAAGCATCGTTGCCCTCATCGTTGGAGTAGGAGGGAGATGACATAGTGCCTGGCCTTGACAACCCTGACAGAAAACAGCTCGAAACAAAGACAGGAGATTTTTGCATGATACGAGAGTCAAAACCCCCGGGAGATTATATAATGAATTTTTACCGACCAAAATACGTGGCGTGTACGAAAACGGAGTCCGGAGAGCACATGAGGTGCCCACGAGGTAGCGGGCGCGCCCAGTAGGGTAGGGTGAGCCCTCCACCCTTATGGAGCCCTCGTGTCCTTCCCGGACTGCTGCTTATTTTTCTATTTTTCTAAATATTCCAAAACGAAGAAATATTGCCTTAAAACTGTTTTGGAGTCGGTTTACTTACCATACCACATACCTATTCCTTTTCAGAGTCTGAAACGTTCCGAAAAGTGTCCCTTATGTATTCCTCCGGGGTTACGGTTTCGATAACATTGGTTTCAACATTTATGGGATTACCTGAGATATAGTGTTTGACTCTTTGACCGTTCACCACCTTCGGATTTGTGCCTTCGAAGTTGTTGATTTTTATGGCACCGGAACGGTAGACCTCCTCGATAACATTAGGACCTTCTCACTTAGAGAGAAGTTTTCCTGCAAAAAATCTTAAGCGAGAGTTGTATAGCAATACATAATCACCTATATTTAACTCACGCTTTTGTATCCTTTTGTCGTGCCATCTTTTAACCTTTTCTTTAAACAACTTGGCATTTTCGTAGGCTTGGGTTCTCCATTCATCAAGTGAGCTAATATCAAATAACCTCTTCTCACCGGCAAGTTTAAAATCATAATTAACTTCTTTAATAGCCCAATAAGCCTTGTGTTCTAGTTCGAGAGGTAAGTGACATGCTTTTCCATAGACCATTTTATACGGAGACATACCCATAGGATTTTTATATGCAGTTCTATAGGCCCATAATGCATCATCTAGTTTCTTGGACCAATTCTTTCTAGACCTATTAACAGTCTTTTGCAAAATTAATTTGAGTTCTCTATTACTCAATTCTACTTGACCACTAGACTGAGGGTGATAAGGAGATGCAATTCTATGATTAACATCATATTTAGCGAGCATTTTACGGAAAGCACCATGAATAAAATGTGAACCACCATCAATCATAAATATCTAGGGACTCCAAATCTTGGAAAAATAACTTCTTTAAGCATTTTAATAGAAGTGTTATGATCAGCACTGCTAGTTGGAATAGCTTCTACCCACTTAGTAACGTCATCAACAACAACTAAAATATGTGTATATCCATTAGAGGAAGGAAAGGGTCCGATATAGTCAAAGCCCCAAACATCAAATGGTTCAATAACAAGTGAATAATTCATAGGCATTTCTTGACGTCTACTAATATTACCAATTCTTTGACATTCATCACAAGATAAGACAAACTTACGGGCATCCTTGAAGAGAGTAGGCCAGTAAAAACCAGATTGCAGTACCGTATGTGCAGTTCTATCTCCAGCATGGTGTCCTCCATAAGCTTCGGAGTGACACTTGCGTAGGATCTGTTCCTATTCATGCTCAGGTACACAACGTCTAGTAACACCATCCACTCCTTTATAAAGATGTGGGTCATCCCAAAAGTAATGCCTCAAATCATAGAAGAACTTTTTCTTTTGCTGGTATGTGAAACTAGGTGGTATAAACTTAGCAACAATGTAATTAGCATAATTAGCATACCATGGAGCAGTATGAGAAGCATTTATGAAATTTAATTGCTCATCAGGAAAGCTATCATCAATAGGTAGTGGGTCATCAAGCACATATTCTAACCTAGACAAGTTGTCTGCAACGGGGTTCTCAGCTCCTTTTCTATCAACAATGTGCAAATCAAATTCTTATAGCAAGAGAACCCATCTAATAAGTCTATGTTTGGCATCTTTATTTTCCATAAGATATTTAATAGAAGCAAGATCAGTGTGAATAGTTACTTTAGAATCAACAATATAAGGTCTAAACTTATCACAAGCAAATACAACTGCTAAGAATTCTTTTTCGTTAGTAGCACAATTTCTTTGATCATTGTCTAGAGTTTTACTAGCATATTGAATAACATTTAGTTTCTTATCCACTCTTTGTCCTAGAACAACACCTACAACATAATCACTAGCATCACACATAATTTCAAAGGGTAAATTCCAATCAGGTGGCTGAACAATAGGTGCAGAGATCAATGCTTTCTTAATTATTTCAAATGCTTCTACACAATCATCATCAAAAACAAATGGTATATCTTTTTGTAATAAATTAGTCAGAGCCGGAGAGATTTTTGAGAAGTCCTTAATGAGCCTCCTATAAAAACCGGCATGACCAAGGAAACTTATTATACCTTTGATGTCCTTGGGACATGGCATCTTTTCAATAGCATCAACCTTGGCTTTATCAACTTCAATACCTCTTTCAGAAACTTTATGACCCTAGACAATACCTTCATTAACCATAAAGTGGCACTTTTCCCAATTCAAGACAAGATTAGTTTCTTCACATCTCTGCAAAACTCAATCAAGGTTGCTCAAGCAATCATCAAAATAAGATCCATAGACAGAAAAGTCGTCCATGAAAACCTCACAAATCTTTTCACAAAAGTCAGAGAATATAGCCATCATGCATCTTTGAAAGGTAGCAGGTGCATTACATAAACCAAAAGGCATACATCTATAAGCAAAAGTACCAAAAGGGCATGTAAAAGTAGTCTTTGATTGATCTTTGGCTGCCACAGGTATTTGAGAGAAACCAGAATAACCATATAGAAAGCAAAAATGTGTATGTTTGGACAATCTTTCTAGCATTTGATCGATAAAAGGTAAGGGGTAATGATCCTTTTTAGTAGCCTTATTTAATTTGCAGAAATCAATTACCATCCTATAACCTGTAATAATTCTTTGAGGAATCAATTCATCTTTATCATTAGGAACAACAACAATACCTCCCTTCTTAGGGACACAATGGACATGGCTTACCCACTGGCTATCAGCAACGGGATAAATTATACCTGCCTCAATGAGCTTTAGTATCTCCTTTCTTACCACTTCTTTCATTTTAGGATTCAGCCGGCGTTGATGATCACGAACTGGTTTAGCATCTTCTTCCAAAAATTTTATGTTGACATAGAGTGGGACTAATGCCCTTAAGATCATCAAGAGTATACCCAATAGCAGCACGGTGCTTCTTCAGAGTTTTCAATAATCTCTCTTCTTCATGTTCTGAAAGGTTAGCACTAATAATAACAAGGTATATCTTTTCTCATCAAGATAAGCATATTTAAGGGTATCGGGCAACGGTTTAAGCTCAAACACGGGATCACCCTTGGGTGGAGGAGGATCCCCTAGGATTTCAACAGGTAAATTGTTTTTCAGAATAGGTTCCTGTTTAAAGAATACTTCATCTAATTCCCTTCTTTCATTCATAAACATGTCATTTTAATGGTCTAGCAAATATTGTTCTAAAGGATCACTAGGAGGTACGGCAATAGAAGCAAGACCAATAATTTCATCCTTACTAGGTAATTCTTCTTCGCGGTGTTGTCTACTAAGTTTAGAAAAATTAAATTCATGAGCCATATCATCTAAACCGATAGTAACAACATCTCTTTTGCAATCTATGGTAGCATTAACAGTATTTAAGAAGGGTCTACCAAATATAATGGGACAAAAGCTATCTTGTGGGGAACCAAGAACAAGAAAATCAGCAGGATATTTAGTTTTCCCACACAAGACTTCAATATCTCTAACAACTCCGATTGGTGAAATAGTATCTCTATTGGCAGGTTTAATTGTGACATCAATATCTTCCATCTCAGCAGGTGCAATATCATGCATAACTTCTTGGTATAAGGAATAAGGTATTGCACTAGCACTAGCACCCATATCAAATAAGCCATGATAACAATGATCTCCTATTTTAACAGAAATAACAGGCATGCCTACCACAGGTCTAGGTTTATCTTTATCACGGGGTTTAGCAATTCTTGCAGTTTCATTACAGAAATAAATAACATGCCCATCAATATTATCATACAAGAGATCTTTAACAATAGCAATATTAGGCTCAACTTTAACTTGCTCAGGAGGTGTATATGTTTTAATATTTCTTTTACGAACTACAGTTGAAGCTTTAGCATGATCCTTTATCCTAACAGGGAAAGGTGGTTTCTCAACATAAGAAGTAGGAACAACAGGATCATTATAAGTGATAGTCTTTTCTTCAACTTTAATAGGTGCAGCTACTTTTACTTCTATGGGAGGATGATATTTAAGCCACTTCTCCTTGGGGAGATCAACATAGGTAGCAAACGATTCACAGAAAGAAGCTACTATCTCAGAGTCAAGTCCATATTTAGTGCTAAATTTACGAAAAATATCGGTATCCATAAAAGATTTAACACAATCAAAACTAGGTGTCATACCTGACTCCTTACCATTGTCGAGGTCCTAATCTTTAGAGTTGCGTTTAATTCTTTCCAATAAATCCCATTTGAATTCAATAGTCTTCATCATAAAAGAGCCAGCACAAGAAGTATCAAGCATGGTGCGATTGTTACCAGAAAGCCGAGCATAAATTTTTTGGATAATCATTTCTCTTGAGAGCTCATGATTGGGGCATGAATATAACGTTGATTTAAGCCTCCCCCAAGCTTGAGTGATGCTTTCTCCTTCGCGAGGCCAAAAATTATATATATAATTGCGATCACGATGAACAAGATGCATAGGATAAAACTTCTGATGAAATTCCAATTTCAATCGTTTGTAATTCCAAGACCTCATATCATCACATAGCCTATACCATGTCGATGCATCTCCCCTCAAAGATAAAGGTAAGACCTTCTTCTTAACAACATCTCTGGGTAAACCTGCAAGCTTAAATAATCCATAAACTTCATCCACATATATCAGATGTTCATCAGGATGTTTTGTTCCATCTCCTAAAAAAGGATTAGCTAGCAGTTTTTTTATCATACCCGCAGGAACTTCAAAGCAAGCATTTTCATTTTCATTTTCAGTAGGTTGAGGAGCAACTCTTTGCTCTACTGGTTAGGGTGAAGATATCCCGAACAAGCCCCTCAGAGGATTACTTTCCATAGTAATAAGTGACAGTAAATTTCAGCACACTATATAAAATTTTCCTTACCAAATTCCACCTACCAAAGGCACTTCACTCCCCGGAAATGGCGCCAAAAAAGAGTCTTGATGACACACAAGTATAGGGGATCTATCGTAGTCCTTTCGATAAGTAAGAGTGTCGAACCTAACGAGGAGCAGAAGGAAATGATACGCGGTTTCCAGCAAGGTATTCTCTGCAAGTACTGAAATAAGTGGTAACAGATAGTTTTGTGATAGGATAATTTGTAACGAGCAACAAGTAACAAAAGTAAATAAAGTGCAGCAAGGTGGCCCAATCCTTTTGTAGCAAAGGACAAGCCTGGACAAACTCTTATATGATGTAAAGCGCTCCCGAGGACACATGGGAATATCGTCAACCTAGTTTTCATCACGTTCGTATAATTCGCGTTCGGCACTTTAATAATTTAGTATGTGGGTGGACCGGTGCTTGGGTACTGCCCTTACTTGGACAAGCATCCCACTTATGATTAACCTCTATTGCAAGCATCCGCAACTACAACAAAAGTATTAAGGTAAACCTAACCATAGCATGAAACATATGGATCCAAATCAGCTCCTTACGAAGCAACACATAAACTAGGGTTTAAGCTTCTGTCACTCTAGCAACCCATCATCTACTTATTACTTCTCAATGCCTTCCTCTAGTCCCAATTAATGGTGAAGTGTCATGTAGTCAACGTTCACATAACACCACTAAAGGAGAGACAACATACATCTCATCAAAATATCAAACGAATACCAAATTCACATGACTACTAATAGCAAGACTTCTCCCATGTCCTCAGGAACAAATGTAACTACTCACAAAGCATAAACATGTTCATAATCAGAGGGGTATTAATATGCATATAGGATCTGAACATATGATCTTCCACCAATTAAACCAACTAGCATCAACTACAAGAGTAATTAACACTACTAGCAACCTACTAGCACCAATCCCGGACTTAGAGACAAGAATTGTATACAAGAGATGAACTAGGGTTTTGAGATGAGATGGTGCCGATGAAGATGTTGATGGAGAAAGCCCTCTCCCGATGAGAGGAGCGTTGGTGATGACGATGGCGATGATTTCCCCCTCCGGGAGGGAAGTTTCCCCGGCAGAACAGCTCCGCCAGAGCCCTAGATTGGTTGCGCCAAGGTTTCGCCTCGTGGCGGCGGAGTTTCGTCCGAGAAGATGGCTTGTGATTTTTTTCCCATCGAAAGACTCCATATAGCAGAAGATGGCTACCGGAGGGCCACCAGGGGGCCCACGAGGTAGGGGGGCGGGCCCAGGGGGTAGGGTGCGCCCCCACCCTCGTGGGCAGGGTGTGGCCCCCCTGTTGAATTTCTTCCGCTGAGTATTTTTTATATATTCTGAGAACGTCTTCCGTGAAGTTTCAGGACTTTTGGAGCTGTGCAGAATAGGTCTCTAATATTTGCTCCTTTTCGATCCCAGAATCCCAGCTACAGGCATTCTCCCTCTTTTTGTTAACCTTGTAAAATAAGAGAGAATAGGCATAAGTATTGTGACATAATGTGTAATAACAGCCCATAATGCAATAAATATTGATATTAAAGCATGATGCCAAATGGACGTATCAGGTTGCCTCCCAACAAGCGCTATAGTTTTACACCCTTGGGTAGGCATAAAGCAAGGATCTAAGTTTTGTCATCTTTGTTTCGAGATCCATAAGATGCCCTCATGATTGATTCATATGGTGGCCTAATTCTTGTTCTAGGTAAGTGTTCCATACACTTCCTCAAAGGAAATTGGAACTTAGTATTGCCTTCTTTCATATCAATCGCGTCAACGATAGTGTGTAAAAATGGTCTACCTAGAATAATTGGACAAGACGGATTTCAATCAATATCCAGAACAATAAAATCTATGGGCACATAATTCCTATTTGCAAGAATAAGAATATCATTAATTCTTCTCATAGGCTTTTTAATAGTAGAATCCGCCAAGTGCAAATTTAAAGAGCATTCTTCAATATCGGTAAGACCAAGCACATCACATAAAGATTTCGAAATTGTAGAAACACTAGCACCCAAGTCACACAAAGAAAAACACTCATAATTTTTAATCTTGGCTTTGATAGTAGGTTCCCATTCATCATGCAATTTTCTAGGAATTGAAACTTCTAATTCCAACTTTTGTTCATAAGCATGGGGTGAATTTATCATGGATTGCAACAAAGAAATACAATCAATCAAAGACCAACTGTCATAATTAAAGTCTTTGTAATCCAAAAGAGTGGGCACATCAGTAGTTAAAGTTTTGACCTCTTCAAACCCACTTTCATCAATTTTCTCAATAAGATTTTCACCCTCCGAATTATCGGGATGCCTTCTAACTAAAGTTGACTCTTCTCCAGTCCCTTTTTCATCAATCTTAATTTTACTAAACAAGGAATCAATAAAAGAAACACGAATCATTTTAAGATCTTCAACATTTTTATGAAAGCAATCATTAGAAAACGCTTTTTCTAAAAATTCTCTTTTAGCTCTAAGCATAGCGGTTCTTTTCTTACTTTAATCCATAGAAACATAAAGAACTTTAATTGATTCCTCAACTTTAGGCACAAAAATTTTCACCTTGAGATTTTCTACATCATGAGCAATTCTATCAACGCTTCTAGACAAATCATCAATCTTATTCAAGTTTTCTTCTATGGTAGTGTTGAAAACCTTTTGCGTGTTCATAAATTCTTTAATATTATTCTCAATATTAGAGGTGTTCCTATTATTATTATAAGAAGGATTTCCATGGGAATTACCATAATTATTGGAGGAATTACTAGGAGAAGTCCTAGGATTAAAATTACCTCTATAAGCATTGTTGTTGAAATTGTTTTGAGAGATAAAATTCACATCTATGACATCACTATTTTGCTGAATCAAAGTAGACAAAGGAATATCATTGAAATCAATAGGAGCAATTTTACTAGAAACCAATTTCATAAGAGCATGAACTTTTTCACTCAAAGAAGAAATTTCTTCAACCGAATTAACTTTTTTTACTAGTACGAGCTCTTTCGGTATACCATTGTGAATAATTTTCCATAATATTATCACGCAATTTGGTAGCTTAACCCAAAGTAATTTCCATAAAAGTACCACCCGTGGCGGAATATAAAAGATTACGAGAAACAAAATTCAATCCCGCATAAAAGTTTTGTATGATCATCCAAAGATTTAACCCATGAGTTGGGCAATTCCTTAGTATCATTTTCATCCTTTCCCAAGATTGTGCAACATACTCATGTTCAAGTTACTTGAAATTCATGATTTGGGTTCTAAGGGAAATAATTTTTGCGGGCGAAAAATACTTTGTGATAAAAGCATCTTTGCACTTATTCCAAGAATCGATACTATTGCGAGGCAAAGAAGAAAACCAATTTTTTGTAGAATCACACAAAGAAAAAGGGAATAATTTCATTTTCACAACATCATTGTCCACATCTTTTTTTCTTTTGCATATAGCATAATTCCACAAAGGTATTAAGATGGGACGTGGCATCCTCATTAGGAGTACCAGAAAATTGATCTTTCATAACAAGATCCAGCAAAGCAGTATTAATATCACAAGACTCCACACTAGTCAAGAAGGAGCAATCAGAGTGCAAATAAAATCATTGTCATTGGTAGTATTGAGTCATGAGGACTATGCAACAAGACTGCACTCAAAAACAGATCCGGCAAGAAAACGATGAACGAAAAACAGGGGTGAATAAAACGACAAATTTTTGTGAAGTGGGGGACAGGAAAACGAGAGGCAAATGGAAAATAATGTAAATTGCGAGGAGATGAGATTTGTGATTAGGAACCTGGTATACGTTGAAGATCCTCCCCGGCAATGGCGCCAGAAATTCCTTTTGATGCGGCTTCAAGCTACGTTGGTATTTCCCCAAAGAGGAAAGGATGATGCAGCACAGCGGTGGTAGGTATTTCCCTCAGTTATGAGACCAAGGTTATTGAACCAGTTGAAGAACCAAGCAACACAACATAAACAACACCTGCACACAAATAACAAATACCCGCAATCGATGTGTAAAAGGGGTTGTCAATCCCTTTCAGGTACGACGCCCAAGATAGGCAAAAAAAGACATGAATAAATTGTAGTAGATTGATAGATCGAACGCCAAATAAAATAAATAAGAATAAATTGCAGCAAGGTATCTTTTTATTTTTGGTTTAATAGATCTGAAAATAAAAGCAAAGGAAAAGTAGATCACACAGGCAAATAATATGAGAAAGAGACCTGGGGGCTGTAGGTTTCACTAGTGGCTTCTCTCGAGAAAAATAGAAAACGGTGGGTAAACAAATTACTGTTGGGCAATTGATAGAACTTCAAATAATCATGACGATATCCAGGCAATCATCATTATATAGGTATCACATCCAAGATTAGTAGACTGACTCCTGCCTGTATCTACTACTATTACTCCACACATCAACCGCTATCCAGCATGCATCTAGTGTATTAAGTTCATGGGGAAACAGAGTAATGCAATAAGAACGATGACATGATGTAGACAAGATCTATCTATGTAGAGATAGACCCCATCATTTTTATCCTTAGTAGCAACGATACATATGTGTCGGTTGCCCTTCTGCCACTGGGATGAAGCACCGTAAGATTGAACCCACTGCAAAGCACCACTTCCCATTGCAAGATAAATAGATCAAGTTGGCCAAAAAAAACCCAAATATCAGAGAAGAAATACGAGGCTATAAACAATCATGCATATAAGAGATCAAATAAACTCAACTAACTTTCATGGATATAAAAAGATAGATCTGATCATAAACTCAAAGTTCATCCGATCCCAACAAACACACCACAAAAAGAGTTACATCATATGGATCTCCAAGAGACCATTGTATTTAGAATCAAACGAGAGAGAGGAAGCCGTCTATCTACTAACTACGGACCCGAAGGTCTACAAAAAACTACTTGCGCATCATTGGAGAGGCACCAATGGAAGTGGTGAACCCCTCTGTGATGGTATCTAGATTGGATCTGGTGGTTCTGGACTCTGCGGCGGCTGGAATTGATTTTTGTCCAATCCCCTAGGGTTTCTGGAATATAGGGGTATTTATAGAGCATAGAGGCGGTCCGGGGGTACCCAAGGTGGGCACAACCCACCAGGGCGCACCTGGTCCTCCGAGCGCGCCCTGGTGGGTTGTGCTCCCCTCGGAGCATCCCCGAGGCGCTGCCTTCGTCCATTGGGTGTCTTCTGGTCCATAAAAAAATCTTCATAAAGTTTCGTTGTATTTGGACTCCATTTGGTATTGATTTCCTGCGATGTAAAAAATATGCAGAAAAACAACTGGCACTTGGCACTATGTCAATAGGTTAGTACAAAAATGATATAGAATGACTATAAAATGAATAAAAAACATCCAAGATTGATAATATAATAGCATGGAACAATCAAAAAATATAGATACATTGGAGACGTATCAATGCCCAAGGCTAAAAGGGTCATTTTAGTGTCTGAAAATATGGTGGAAAGTGGTTCCAACAGAAAATGCTCAGCGGGTGGAGTACGTGAGCATTGGAATCACGTCAATCGGAGCTCCGAGTGAGAATTTTTTTAATTTAAGCCGAGTGAGAAGTTAGAATGGTGTGAAGTGTAGGGACATATCTATGAATAAAAACTTACTTTCAGGACCCTGTGTGAGTTCTCTGTCAAAAATAATAAAAACCGTGTGTTGGGCCACACTGGGTAGGATTCTTCCGTGCCTCCACTATTGCACTAGGCCGATCCAGCTGCCCGTTGGTGTCCATGGCAAAAACGCGTTCTTCGAGTTATGCTTATTCCAATAGAAAACGCAACGCACTCTGCTACACCTCCACTTAAGCTGATGGGTGGGTACACACCGTCAGCGACACACCTTTCTTTCTTCCTCCTTCTCTCTCTAACCAGCCTACCCCACATGTTAGGTTCTTCTTTCTTCTCCTGCCCGATGGCTGACGTGGCTCCAATGACGCTCGCGGGTGATTCCGACCACCTTTCCTTGCGCCACTTGCACCACTGCTTCCTGGCTTCTCCGCACTTCTGATGATGTACGCTTGGGTGGCCTGATGGTGAGCAACTACTCTCCAGGGCGGCGGTGGTCTTAGGCCTCGTTCGATCTCGTCGCTCTGCTGATACTTTGAGAGAATTGGGGTGGGGAAAGGACCATCTGGGTCGAGTAGGAGATGCGTGTGATCTGGGAGCCACGCGCATGCGGGGGGGATCCTTAAATAGGTCGGGTGGCACCGGTGGATAAAAATGGTCGCTGGGCGGGCGGCTATGCCGTGTAGCTTCATGGGTACATAGGGGAGGCTACTCGCTGCGGATGGACGGCGCTGGGAGGGGAACCTAGCCGTGGGCACGGGTGTACATAATCGTCAATGGTGATGGAGGCGATGGCCTGGGGGTGAAGCAAGCAAGGGGAGGGGCATCTGCAGAGGGGTCCTAGGATTCTGGGACACGTCTGGAGCTATAGGACACGGCGAGGGTGGTTGACGGCAGGAACGCCTCTGCCTATGCCCAGAGCACCATGTTTGGCATGTTAGGCTGGTGTTCACCATTGACAAGGCATTCTTTGGGGGTTTTCCAGATTAGCAAACTTGTCCGGGGTGTCTGGTAGGGTTAGTAGGGTGTGTGCATGCACAGGTGGAGGCCTGGTGTGGTTCAAGCCCAACTAGAGAATCCAAAATATCTTTATGTTAGCAAGTGTTTGTGTTGTGTTGTTTATATTTGGCTTGGTGAACAAAGCTTTTTCTGTGGTAGGGTTTAGTATGATGTTGAGTGTGTGATGTCTACTACACAACCTTCTTCTAGTAGAAGTTGTTGGGCCTCCAAGTGCAGAGGTTTGTAGGACAATAGCAAATTTCCATCAAGTGGATGACCTAAGGTTTATCAATCCGTGGGAGGCTGATGTCTACTACACAACCTTCTTCTTGTAGACGTTGTTGGGCCTCCAAGTGCAGAGGTTTGTAGGACAGTAGAAAATTTCCCTCAAGTGGATGACCTAAGGTTTATCAATCCGTTGGAGGCGTAGGATGAAGATGGTCTCTCTCAAACAACCCTGCACCCAAATAACAAAGAGTCTCTTGTGTCCCCAACACACCCAATACAATGGTTTTAATTGTATAGGTGCACTAGTTCGGCGAAGAGATGGTGATACAAGTGGTATATGGATGGTAGATAATAGTTTTTGTAATCTGAAATTATAAAAACAGCAAGGTAACGAATGATAAATGTGAGCGTAAATGGTATCACAATGCTACAAAACAAGGCCTAGGGTTCATACTTTCACTAGTGCAAGTCCTCTCAACAATAATAACATAATTGGATCACATAACTATCCCTCAACATGCAACAAAGAGTCACTCCAAAGTCACTAATAGTAGAGAACAAACGAAGAGATTATGGTAGGGTACGAAACCACCTCAAAGTTATTCTTTCCAATCAATCCATTGGACTATTCCTATAAGTCACACAAACAGCCCTAGATTTCGTACTAGAATAACACCTTAAGAGACGAATCAACCAAAACCCTAATGTCACATAGATACTCCAATGTCACCTCAAGTATCCGTGGGTATGATTATACGATATGCATCACACAATCTCAGTGTAACGACCCGACCCAAAATGGATCGAAGTCTCTGTGCTTAAGTGTCATCCCTGGATCGGTATGCCGACACACACAGTACTCGAGGAATTATAACAGAGTTCAATCACACTTTATTACATCAAGGTTCTTAAAAGAGTATTTATTACCATAATATGGCCAAAGGCCATCTAAATAAAAATAACTGCGGAAGCTTCAAAGGTAAATGAGTCCATCCAACTCCACGGCAAACTGAGTGCAGAACAACGACCTATCGCACCTTTAATCTTCGTCGGAAAAGTCTGCAACATGAGACGTTGCAGCCGTGTAGGTCAGCACATGGAATATGCTGGCAATTTCACACCATAGAATAATAATAAATGAAAAGACTATCTTTATATGCAAATTTAGCTGATGGAGGCTCTAAGTTTAATTTTTGCATAAAGCCAATTTTACCCTACAACAAAGGAATATTTTTTTTACTATTAAGTTAAAATGCCATTACTGAGAAGGTTCCTCCAACTCAATCCCAAAAATTCCCAAGTTATTAGTAACCCAATAATTTCATTAAAAATATTGATGAGCACAACCAATAATTCACTTCTAGATACTCAAGATGTCCGTAACCGGGGACACGGCTAATCATGATTAGTTTGTACACTCTGCAGAGGTTTGCGCACTTTTCTCCACAAGACTCGACCACCTCCATGATCGGAAGATCGAGACATGGTCTTTGTGAAGTATTTCCTCCAAAACCCTGGGTAGACCGGTACACCTACTTTCCCCTACATCAGCTAGTCTACCACGGAAAGAGGTCACACAACTTACTCAACTATGCCAGAGCCCATAATGGCTTGTGGCTGCACACGGAAGTTTCTAGGCATGAAATATCTTATGATCCCTTTGAGCCTGGGTGGCGGTCCTAGGGTAATCACACGGGTACTCCGGGATTCCCCTTGGGCAAGCACTGGTTTCTCCAGGTGCCCCAAACAATCCACCCAGATGTGTATTAAAGTTGCCACCTTAGGTTATCCCAAAATTATTAACTCTCGCAACTTGCATGGATCACACATACCAATCCCCGTCTACGAGCATGGCTAAGCAATATATGATATAACGAATATTCCCGGGGTGATCAAAGGTCATAAGTTCCTACCACATGAACTACATAGTGTAACCACCTGTTCCCAATCCTTCTCATGCAATCTTTGAGGGTTAAACTAATGCATAGTAAAAACTAGGTATTAAAAATTATGATCAAGGTGTGAACTTGCCTTGCTGACGTTCGTTGAACTGTAAAGTTTCGTAGTAGCAAGATTCGCACTCCGGATGATCTAGCGTAAGTAAGCAATAACATACATAAGCATACAAGCAAATATCCAAAAAGTAAACAAATGAAAGACTTCAAAAAAACTCCAAAACAACTAAATAAAGTTTCTGTACAGAACGTAATTTTTTACAGCAGCAAAAATATGTGTGTTTGGGTTTAACAGAAAGTACACGACACAAGCTTCGATTTGCAAAAAGAATCACCTAAAACGGAGTTACGGAACTCGAGATATGGCCTAACGAAGTTTGAATTCAGATCTATTTGAATTCAAATTTTAAAATTTTCAAAAAATATTTTTCGTTTGGTTCTCTGGATAGATGGGATTTCTATGAACTAGTAGGAAAAAGAATCAACTAAATCGGATCTATAGACTAGAAGATATACAAGAAACAAGAATTGGTATAGAATCTGAGATTGAAAAAAATACTGGAAAAAGAGAGAAATTTGGCTGGGTGTTCACCGGACTTGTCGCCGGCGACGAGGAAGAAGGCGGATCCGGTGTGCTTCGGCGAAGGGCGCGTGCGGGACGGTGAAGAGCAATGTAAGGCGGAACCGAGGAGCGGTGCCGCGGGGTCAGTATCGCCTCCCGGCGTTGTGGAGAAGCCGCCGGAATCCACGAACTCCGGCGAGCAATTGGCGAGGTTAGGGAGGGAGATAGCTTTTGCAAACAGGGGGCTTCAGACGTGGGGAACAGGGGCAACGCTCTGGGCTTTTATAGAGGGTCAGGGGAAGCTAGAGGAGAGCGGGGCGTTGCCGGAATTAATGTGTTTAATGGCTGCAGTATGAAGCGTTCGTGGTGGCCATTATGGCTGTCTAGGAGGCGCACTAGGGGGTGGAAACGGTAGAGGGAGTCGAGGGGATTCCATTCAGGAAGTCAGTTGAGCGAGGGAGATGAAGGGAGAGGGTGGGGCACTAGGGTGGGGTGCTGCCTGGGTGCGTGCGTACATGTTTCTGTACGTTGAGAGGAAGAAGAAGATAGCGCATGGGCATGGGCCTTCCTTGGGCCTTGGCTGCCCACGTTTTTTTTAACGTTTTTTTTACAGAAGCAATGAAACAACAAAAATACAAATAAAAGTTAGCCTAAAAATCCCAAAAAATTCACATAGTTATATGGTCTTATATATGACCTAGTGAACTTTTATCTGGCCTAAAATGCAAGTTTTCAAAAAAATGCTATGCAAATAAAACTCAACAAATATATTTTGGTTCCAAATTCAATTTCCAATATTTTCTTTTCCGATTTTGAAGAAGTCATTTTATCTTCTCTCTTTATTTTATTTTTGATATAATGGAAATGAATTTTTTTTGTGAAACCAAATTTGATTCAAACTCACAACTTTGAAAAAATCGAAATTGGTTTTTAGGGAAACTTCCAACTCTCTCTTTTGGTCCTTGAGTTGCTCAAAGTTCCTTGGATCAAAAATCAAATAAAACAAATGGAGGAAAAAAATACATAAATCATGGATGCATATGAATGATCTATTTATAAACATCCAAATTGAAAATTGGGATGTTACAAACCTACCCCCCTTAAGATGAATCTCGCCCTCGAGATTCGGGTTGGCTAGCAAAAAGGTGTGTGTGGTCCTGTCGGAGATCTTCTTCTCGTTCCCAGGTGGCTTCTTCTTCTGTATGATGACTCCATTGAACCTTGCAGAACATGATGACCTTGCTGCGGGTAACCCTGCTTGCAGTTTTGAGAATCTTGACGGGCTTCTCCTCATAGGTCAGATCATTATCCAACTGTATGGCCTCCAGTGGCACCGTATCTCTCAAAGGAATATCGGCCATCTCCGCATGGCACTTCTTCAACTGGGAAACGTGAAACACATCATGAACTCCTGACAAGGCTTCTGGTAATTCCAACTTGTAGGCAACTTCACCCATGCGTTCTAAAACTCTGTACGGCCCCACAAATCGTGGTGCTAACTTTCCTTTGACTCCAAATCGTTTTACTCCTCGAAGTGGCGACACGCAGATATGCTCTATCTCCGACTTCATAGGTTACCTCCTTGCGTTTAGTATCAGCATAACTCTTCTGTCTGGAGTGGGCTACCTTGAGTCTTTCGCGGATTAGCTTGACTTTCTCCTCTAAATCTCTAATTAAATCTGGTCCAAATAATTTACGGTCTCCAACTTCATCCCACATCAATGGTGTTCTACACCTCCTTCCGTACAAAGCTTCGAAAGGGGCCATTTTCAAACTAGCTTGATAGCTGTTGTTATATGAGAACTCTGCGTAAGGCAAATTATCATCCCAACTAGATCCATAATCTAGCGCACAAGCTCTCAACATGTCCTCCAGAATCTGATTGACTCTCTCGGTCTGCCCATCCGTCTGTGGATGAAAAGCTGTACTGAACTCCAGCCTGGTACCCAAAGTTTCATGTAATTGATGCCAAAACTTTGAGGTAAATTGTGTTCCTCTATCTGATACGATGGTCCTCGGAACTCTATGCAGACATACGATCCTGGTCATGTATATCTTGGCTAACTTAGCACTTGTATATGTGGTTTTCACGGTGATGAAGTGAGCTACCTTAGTCAAGCGATCAACCACTACCCAAATAGAATCATAGCCTGACCGGGTCCTGGGTAATCCTGTAATGAAGTCCATGCCAAGCTTGTCCCACTTCCAATCTGGTATCGACAAAGGCTGAAGTAATCCTACTGGTTTCTGGTGCTCGGCCTTAACCCTCTGACATACGTCACATACTGCGACATACTCGGCAATATCCTTCTTCATACCTGTCCACCAGAAACTTTCCTTAAAGTCCAAATACATCTTGGTGTTGCCCGGGTGTATTGAATAAGGCGAATCATGAGCCTCCTGAAGAATCAATTTCCTGATCTCTGGGTCATTTGGCACATAAATGCGCTGCTCAAACCATAAAGGTTCCATGTTCATCCTCACGAAATCCTTCTGCCTTTCCTTGGTTCATCCTTCCCTTTATCCCCGCAATACCTTTTTCTAACTTCTGGGCTTCTCGGATCTTTCCCAACAAAGTGGATTGAATATCCATTGTGGCAACAAAACCTCGTGGTACTATCTCCAATCGAAGATCTCTGAGATCGTCAATTAACTCCTGAGGTAATCCTCCTGCTGTGAGGGTATTAACATATCTCTTGCGGCTCAATGCATCTGCCACAACATTGGCCTTTCCTGGGTGATAGTGCAATTTCATGTCATAATCCTTTATGAGCTCCAACCATCTTCTTTGCCTGAGGTTCAACTCCTTCTGCGTGAAGATGTATTTCAAACTCTTATGATCCGTGTAAACATCACAACGATTTCCGATAAGAAAATGTCTCCAGGTCTTGAGTGCGTGCACTACGGCTGCTAACTCCAAATCATGTGTGGCATAATTCCGCTCATGAGGTCGAAGCTGACGTGACGCATATGAAACAACTCTTCCTTCTTGCATAAGAACACCTCCAAGTCCCTGACGGGAAGCATCGCAATATACTTGGAAATCCTTGCGTATATTCGGAAGAATTAGCACTAGGGCTGTGACCAAACGTTTCTTCAGCTCCTAGAAACTAGCCTCACATTCCTCGGTCCAATTAAACTTGGTGTCTTTCTTCAATAACTCTGTCATGGGCTTTGCGATCTTGGAGAAATTCTCAATAAATCTCCGGTAATATCCTGCGAGTCCAAGAAAACTGCGAATCTCTCCGACTGAGGTGGGTGCCTTCCATTCGGTGACGGCTTCAGCCTTTGAGGGGTCTAATGCTATCCCTTCTCCTGATATAACATGTCCGAGAAATCCAACTTCCTTCAACCAGAATTCGCACTTGCTGAACTTTGCGTATGACTGATGTTCCCTGAGCTTCTCAAGAACCAAGCGCAAATGTTCCTTGTGTTCTTCTTCATTCTTCGAGTAAATCAATATGTCATCAATGAATACCACAACAAACTTATCCAAGAACTCCATGAATACCTTATTCATCATGCTCATGAAATAGGCAGGGGCATTAGTCAAACCAAAAGACATGACCGTATACTCATAAAGCCCATATCTCGTGGTAAAGGCTGTCTTGGGTATATCCTGTTCTCGAATCTTCAGCTGGTGATATCCTGATCGAAGATCGATCTTGGAGAAAACTTTTGCTCCTTGTAGCTGGTCAAACAAATCATTGATCATTGGCAGAGGGTACTTGTTCTTGATCGTCACTTCGTTTAGTGCACGATAATCTACAACCATTCTCAAGGTTCCATCCTTCTTCTCAACTAGAAGCACTGGGGCTCCCCAAGGTGATGAACTCGATCGAATATAACCTTTCTCCAATAATTCCTTAATTTGCTTCTTAATTTCCTCCAGATCATTTGCGTGCATCCGGTACGGTCTCTTGGATATTGGTCCGGTGCCTGGTAACAATTCAATCAAAAACTCTATGTCCCGATCCGGTGGCATGCCAGGCAATTCCTCGGGGAATACATCGGGATAATCCTTCACAGTCGGTACTTCCTCTTGAACAACTCCCGAAAGAGAGTTCACTTGAGTCCTCCTTGGCGTATGCCTCGACACATACTTGATCCGTTTCCCCTCTGGGGTGGTGAGAAAAATCGACTTATGGGCACAATCAATATTCCCTTCATACTTGGATAGCCAGTCCATACCTAGAATTACGTCCAATCCTTGTGATTCTAGGATGATGAGGTCTGTAGGGAAAACGTGTCTCCCTATGGTTAATGGCAACTGAAAACATCCCCGACTAGCCATATGCTCTGCTCCTGGGGAACTCACTAACATTGGTGTTTTAAGGGCTATGGTCGGCAACTTAAACTTATCCACAAACCCCCTTGATATGAATGAATGTGATGCACCAGTGTCAAAAAGAACAAGGGCTGTAAATGAATTAATCAAGAACTTACCAACAACGGCGTCAGGCTGGTCATAAACTTCCTCCACATTGACATGGTTCACCTGACCTCTGGTGAAAGGATTGGGCTTCTTTTCAGAGCTTCCATTTCCATTCCCGTTCTTCGCCTCGGGACACTCGGTGGCGTAGTGTCCGGTCTTCCCGCACTTGAAGCAGGTAATGTGGCTCAGATCCTTCTTTGCTGGTGTAGCGGGGTTGGACTGATGCTGATTGTTGTTTCCTCCGTTCCCATTGCCATTCCTATGGCCATTATGGTTGTGTCCATTCCCTCCATGATGTGAATGTCCTCCATGGTTATGGTGAGTGTGTCCACCATACTTGCCAGATCCTGGTCCATTATTTCCGGAGTATGGGGTATAGCGGGGCTTCTCCTGAATACCAGCGTTGTACTTTCCTTGTCCGTACTTCCTCTTGCGATTCTCCACCTGTTGCTGCTTGCCTTCCAGAATGAGAGCCTTGTCAACCAACTCTTGATAATTGTTAAAGGTAGCCACAGTCAACTGAAGTCCCAAATCATCGTTTAGTCCCTCCAGAAATTTCTCCTGCTTAGCGGCATCATCAGCCACGTCTCCGGGAGCATACCTGGATAACTTGCTGAATTCCTCCACATAATCACCAACAGAACGTTTTCCTTGGCGTAAGTTGCGGAACTCACGCTTCTTCAGACTCATAGCTCCGGCTGAAACATGTGCGGTACGGAACGCCTGCTGGAACTGATCCCAAGTCACATTGGCTATGGGGAATGTGGTGGTGTAATTCTCCCACCATGAGGCTGCTGGTCCATCCAGTTGATGTGCGGCAAAGCGCACCTTCTCAGCGTCAGTGCATCCTGCAGTGGTCAGCTCTCTTCCGATCTTGCGAAGCCAGTCATCTGCAACGATCGGCTCCGTGCTGCTAGAGAACACTGGTGGGTTCAACCTCAGGAATCGGGTAAGGTTGTCGACCGGGGGTGGTGGCGGTGGGTTGTTGTTGTTCTGGTTCTAATTCTGGATGAGTAGCTGCATGAGGGCATTCTGGTTCTGGATCAACTGGGTAAGTTCCGGTGGGAATTCCGGGTCACGTCTTGGAGGCATCTGTTAGGTTTAGAGTGGATGAGAAATTAGAATAGAATAAGGGCCTAATGAGAGAAATCACTACCCATATGCTTATGATAGCAAGAAAACTTCAAATCAAGCAATTCACACATATCACACCACACAAGCAAAACCTACAGGTAAGGTCATATCCACAAGAGATATGATCTCTTCATACTACCGCGATCATTCGTTGGACTCAACTTGGTAGTGGTGGTCTGAACTAAATCTTCTCAAATCAAAGTCAACTCTAGCTTCTTCTTCTTCGTCAATGATGTCTTCATAGGTCATGGTTTCATCGGGCTGAGAAACTTGGTGATGGGGTTCAACAACTATTTTATTGAAGTAGAGAAGAGATAGAAATGAATAGAGAAAAGTATAGACCAATAGATATTCAAGGAAGTCGTAAAATAGAGTTTTCTTCCTATGGCTTTCTAGTTCCTAGTGGTCGTGTCCTACAGTCAGCGTGTGCTCTGATACCATCTTGTAACAACCCGACCCAAAATGGATCGAAGTCTCTGTGCTTAAGTGTCATCCCTGGATCGGTATGCCCACACACACAGTACTCGAGGAATTATAACAGAGTTCAATCACACTTTATTACATCAAGGTTCTTAAAAGAGTATTTATTACAATAATATGGCCAAAGGCCATCTAAATAAAAATAACTGCGGAAGCTTCAAAGGTAAATGAGTCCATCCAACTCCACGGCAAACTGAGTGTAGAACAACGACCTATCGCACCTTTAATCTTCGTCGGAAAAGTCTGCAACATGAGACATTGCAGCCGTGTAGGTCAGCACATGGAATATGCTGGCAATTTCACACCATAGAATAATAATAAATGAAAAGACTATCTTTATATGCAAATTTAGCTGATGGAGGCTCTAAGTTTAATTTTTGCATAAAGCCAATTTTACCCTACAACAAAGGAATTTTTTTTACTATTAAGTTAAAATGCCATTACTGAGAAGGTTCCTCCAACTCAATCCCAAAAATTGCCAAGTTATTAGTAACCCAATAATTTCATTAAAGATAATGATGAGATCAACCAATAATTCACTTCTAGATACTCAAGATGTCCGTAACCAGGGACACGGCTAATCATGATTAGTTTGTACACTCTGCAGAGGTTTGCGCACTTTTCTCCACAAAACTCGACCACCTCCATGATCGGAAGATCGAGACATAGTCTTTCTGAAGTATTTCCTCCAAAACCCTGGGTAGACCGGTACACCTACATTCCCCTACATCAGCTAGTCTACCACGGAAAGAGGTCACACAACTTACTCAACTATGCCAGAGCCCATAATGGCTTGTGGCTGCACACGGAAGTTTCTAGGCATGAAATATCTTATGATCCCTTTGAGCCTGGGTGGCGGTCCTAGGGTAATCACACGGGTACTCCGGGATTCCCCTTGGGCAAGCACTGGTTTCTCCAGGTGCCCCAAACAATCCACCCAGATGTGTATTAAAGTTGCCACCTTAGGTTATCCCAAAATTATTAACTCTCGCAACTTGCATGGATCACACATACCAATCCCCGTCTACGAGCATGGCTAAGCAATATATGATATAACGAATATTCCCGGGGTGATCAAAGGTCATAAGTTCCTACCACATGAACTACATAGTGTAACCACATGTTCCCAATCCTACTCATGCAATCTTTGAGGGTTAAACTAATGCATAGTAAAAACTAGGTATTAAAAATTATGATCAAGGTGTGAACTTGCCTTGCTGACGTTTGTTGAACTGTAAAGTTTCGTAGTAGCAAGATTCGCACTCTGGATGATCTAGCGTAAGTAAGCAATAACATACATAAGCATACAAGCAAATATCCAAAAAGTAAACAAATGAAAGACTTAAAAAAAACTCCAAAACAACTAAATAAAGTTTCTGTACAGAACGTAATTTTTTACAGCAGCAAAAATATGTGTGTTTGGGTTTAACAGAAAGTACACGACACAAGCTTCGATTTGCAAAAAGAATCACCTAAAATGGAGTTACGGAACTCGAGATATGGCCTAACGAAGTTTGAATTCAGATCTGTTTGAATTCAAATTTTAAAATTTTCAAAAAATATTTTTCGTTTGGTTCTCTGGATAGATGGGATTTCTATGAACTAGTAGGAAAAATAATCAACTAAATCGGATCTATAGACTAGAAGATATACAAGAAACAAGAATTGGTATAGAATCTGAGATTGAAAAAAATACTGGAAAAAGAGAGAAATTTGGCTGGGTGTTCACCGGACTTGTCGCCGGCGACGAGGAAGAAGGCGGATCCGGTGTGCTTCGGTGAAGGGCGCATGAGGGACGGTGAAGAGCAACGTAAGGCGGAACCGAGGAGCGGTGCCGCGGGGTCAGTATCGCCTCCTGGCGTTGTGGAGAAGCCACCGGAATCCACGAACTCCGGCGAGCAATTGGCGAGGTTAGGGAGGGAGATTGCTTTTGCAAACAGGGGGCTTCGGACGTGGGGAACTGGGGCAACGCTCTGGGCTTTTATAGAGGGTCAGGGGAAGCTAGAGGAGAGCGGGGCGTTGCCGGAATTAATGTGTTTAATGGCTGCAGTATGAAGCGTTCGTGGTGGCCATTATGGCTGTCTAGGAGGTGCACTAGGGGGTGGAAACGGTAGAGGGAGTCGAGGGGATTCCATTCAGGAAGTCAGTTGAGCGAGGGAGATGAAGGGAGAGGGTGGGGCGCTAGGGTGGGGTGCTGCCTGGGTGCGTGCGTACATGTTTCTGTACGTTGAGAGGAAGAAGAAGATAGCGCATGGGCATGGGCCTTCCTTGGGCCTTGGCTGCCCACGTTTTTTTTAATGTTTTTTTACAGAAGCAATGAAACAACAAAAATACAAATAAAAGTTAGCCTAAAAATCCCAGAAAATTCACAAAGTTTTCAAAAAAAATGCTATGCTAATAAAATAAATTGCAAATAAAACTCAACAAATATATTTTGGTTCCAAATTCAATTTCCAATATTTTCTTTTCCGATTTTGAAGAAGTCATTTTATCTTCTCTCTTTATTTTATTTTTGATATAATAGAAATGAATTTTTTTTGTGAAACCAAATTTGATTCAAACTCACAACTTTGAAAAAATCGAATTGGTTTTTAGGGAAACTTCCAACTCTCTCTTTTGGTCCTTGAGTTGCTCAAAGTTCCTTGGATCAAAAATCAAATAAAACAAATGGAGGAAAAAAAATACATAAATCATGGATGCATATGAATGATCTATTTATAAACATCCAAATTGAAATTGGGATGTTACACTCAGATTCATCTATTCAACCAACACATAGAACCTCAAAGAGTGCCCCAAAGTTCCTACCGGAGAATCACGACGAAAACGTGTGCCAACCCCTATGCATAGGTTCATGCGCGGAACCCGCAAGTTGATCACCAAAACATACATCAAGTGAATCACGTGATATCCCATTGTCACCACAGATACGCACGGGAAGACATACATCGAGTGTTCTCAAATCTTTAAAGACTCAATCCGATAAGATAACTTCAAAGGGGAAACTCAATCTATTACAAGAGAGTAGAGGGGGGAGAAAACATCATAGGATCCAAATATAATAGCAAAGCTCACGATACATCAAGATCATATCACCTCAAGAACACGAGAGAGAGAGATCAAACACATAGCTACTGGTACATACCCTCAGCCCCGAGGGAAAACTATTCCCTCCTCGTCATGGAGAGCACCAGGATGATGAAGATGGCCACCGGAGAGGGATTGCCCCCTCCTGCAGGGTGCCGGAACGGGTCTAGATTGGTTTTCGGTGGCTACGGAGGCTTCTGGCGGCGGAACTCTCAATCTATTGTGCTCCCTGATGTTTTTAGGGTATATGGAGATATATAGGCGAAAGAAGTACATCCAATCTAAGATTTGAGAAACTGGTTACAGAACCAGGTAACATCGTATGCAGGTGGCAAAACCAATTCTGCCTGCCGCATGTATGATTCTACCATTTTTGTGATTTCAAAAAGCAAAGCCTGTGTATTTCCGGGCGCAATTCCATACATTTTTAAAAGGAGGTCCATGTCTTTCAAGGTAGGTGCCTCCACCCCTTCCAAAAGCCGGTTCACAAGCTGTGGATCCAACGCTGGTTGGGAAAAATTAAAAATGAAAGAATGGATGTGAGAGACGCTTTGTGCTATTTGTGTTATGAAATCGAATTTGTTCATCTCCAGGTAACTCCATCTTTTTCAGCTCTGCTTGCTCACTTTTGAAAGGAAAGGAGACTGATCTTGACGTCGGCGTTTGTTTTTCCAACGAAAAGAAGAAGTTTTGGATTGAGATTTCACATAAGCATTGCACAATGATCCACATTAGGCGGGGAGCAGCAATGATACCGCTGGCCGGGAATAAGTACCTATCCCTCTACTACTTACGATGTTTTTTGTTCTATTGAAATCCTGCATCGAGCCGATGTTTCATTGATCAATACCGGGCACATCCATCACATCAACTATTTCACTTTTCATACGCATTTATTTACGGACCGGTAAACTAGACCCGAAAAACTCCTATTTTTAAAACGAAAGACCCATCACAAAATTATGGCACAACGCTATGATGAGCGTTCTCACAGGCCGGCACCTCGATGCATCCGTCTCAAGAGTTGTACAACTTACATGTGCTTCACGCCACAATCTCTCACTTTCTGCTCCTCCACCTGTCTCCATCATATAATCGATCTCACCTCTCATGTCTGAGTGAAAAAACCATATTTGTTAGTATATATCAAGGCCGAGAGGACACGTTCCTCTCATGTCAAGATTAGTATTAGGGACCCTTAGTATTATTAACCGGTTACAATACGTACATATAGTGAGACAATCAATCTATGCTCTCATTCACATTTCATTCTAGCACTGATGTCTCCAGCCCTATCTATCCCTAGAAGCAAATGGACCCTAGAAGCAAATGGAGTAAGTCCGATGGAACACTCGGATTGGAAAAGATAATTATACTTATAGGCATGGATGAAAAAAGCTTGGAAACTAGTTCAAATCGAACTCAAAAGCAACTAGGCAATCCAACTTCCATTGAAGCAGCTTCCCTGGAACTAGCTGCCATTGTATCGGTTGGTGCCATTTCTTCTCTTGGAGGCAGGGCAATAGATTAAGATTAGGCGGTAAGCGAAGGAACTGTAGGGCTTAGGGCTGCGGGTGAGCGCAACTTCAATAGGTCGAGGGGAGGAAGAGAAGAAAAAACGGCTATTTCACCTGGTGTCGTAATAACCACTATTTTCGGGTTTGAAGGCATAAGCGCAACAGAGATCTTCTTTCATTTAAGAAGAAGCCACCGTAAACAGGAGGAAACAAGGCGTTTAAGGGACATCGACTCCCATTATTTTCTCCAGGCCTGCTTTGGCTAAATCGACGGAGGCTTAGCTTATTATCTTTCGGGCATTTAGCTAGCTTAGAGAATAAAGAAATCTATCTCTAAAGGGGGAGCGGTATGACTATTTTAGGTTAGGGGAAGGTTGAAGAGAGAATAGCCAAAATAGCCAGTCGGGTAGGCAAGTGCGGGTGGCTGTGGTCAAAGTGAATATGTCTTGTTTCGGTTAGCGGTTTCGGCTCTCCGGCACCAAAGTAAACTCTTTCTATTGCGGGGCCTATGGAGTTTGGGGATGAGTGCTGACACTTTACTGTGCAACATTCCTGTTTCTTTCATTCCCCTTACTAGATCAGAGAGGGCATATGTGGGGTTTGAAGATGCCTGGACCTTACCACCTTATTCTAATAGCCCGCATCAATGCCTCTGCCCAGAACATAGGAGCCCCCTGGGTTCAAGATCTCATATCAATTTTCAACTACTGGGAAAGAATTGGGGTGCGGCAGGAAGAAATGGAATTCTCAATAAAAGTATAAACAGTTCTTCCCCATTGCTGCATAGAGTCTGAGCTGGGTGGAATTAAAGTTCGGTTTCGATCAAGACACCCCTGCCTACTTACTTTAAAAAACAACTAATGATCAACCGATCACAGAGGTCCTTTTCCAGCAACTTCAAATCAGAAAGCCCCGACTCCCATAAAGAATGCTTATATATCTTTATTTTTATTGCAATGACGATATGGACCTCATTACTGTCTCATTTTCTTATATTTATATAAGTTCTTTTTTTGGATTCGACAAAACAAGAACAGAATCACGCTCTGTAGGATTTGAACCTACGACACTGGGTTTTGGAGACACACGTTCTACCGAACTGAACTAAGAGCGCTTTTCGGGAGATAAAGCAGTAAAGAAAAGGATGATTTCTGTACCGCATGCATATAGAAAAATGAAACTCTGAATTTTGCCCACCCCCTGGGCGCGCCCTCCACCCTCATGGGCGCCTCGTGGCCCCCCTACCTCGTGGCCTGCTTGCAGCTTCCTTGACGTAGGCTCCCAGTCTCCCGGGTTGTTGTCCTTACAAAAATGAGTTCCGTGGAGTTTCAGGTCAATTGGACTCCGTTTGATTTTCCTTTTCTTCGAAACCCTAAAATAGGCAAAAAAATAGAAACTGGCACTGGGCTCTGGGTTAATATGTTAGTCCCAAAAATAATATAAAAGTGTATAACAAAGCCCATAAACATCCAAAACAGATAATATAATAGCATGGAACAATCAAAAATTATAGATACATTGGAGACGTATCATAGGCGTAGGATGAAGATGGTCTCTCTCAAGCAACCCAGCAAACAAATAACAAAGAGTCTCTTGTGTCCCCAACACACCCAATACAATGGTAAATTATATAGGTGCACTAGTTCGGAAAAGAGATGGTGATACAAGTGCAATATGGATAGTAGATATAGGTTTTTGTAATCTGAAAATATAAAAACAGCAAGGTAACTAATGATAAAAGTGAGCATAAACAGTATTGCAATGATAGGAAACAAGACCTAGGGTTCATACTTTCACTAGTGCAAGTTCTCTCAACAATAATAACATAATTGGATCATATAACTACCCCTCAACATGCAACAAAGAGTGACTACAAAGTCACTACTAGCGGAGAACAAACGAAGAGATTATGGTAGGGTATGAAACCACCTCAAAGTTATCATTTCTGATCGATCTATCCAAGAGTCCGTAGTAAAATAACACAAAGCTATTCTTTCCGTTCGATGTATCATAGAGTTCGTACTAGAATAACACCTTAAGACACAAATCAACCAAAACCCTAATGTCACCTAGATACTCCAATGTCACCTCAAGTATCCGTGGGTATGATTATACGATATGCATCACACAATCTCAGATTCATCTATTCAACCAACACAAAGAACTTCAAAGAGTACCCCAAAGTTTCTACCAGAGATTCAAGACGAAAACGTGTGTCAACCCCTATGCATAAGTTCACGAGGTCACGGAACTCGCAAGTTGATCACCAAAACATACATCAAGTAGATCACGTGATATCCCATTGTCACCATAGATAAGCACATGCAAGACATACATCAAGTGTTCTCAAATCTTTAAAGACTCAATCCGATAAGATAACTTCAAAGGGAAAACTCAATCCATTACAAGAGAGTAGATGTGGAGAAACATCATAAGATCCAACTATAATAGCAAAGCTCGCGATACATCAAGATTGTACCACCTCAAGAACACGAGAGAGAGAGAGAGAGATCAAACACATAGCTATTGGTACATACCCTCAGCCCCGAGGGTGAACTACTCCCTCGTCGTCATGGAGAGCACCGGGATGATGAAGATGGCCACCGAAGAGGGATTCCCCCCTCCAGCAGGGTGCTGGAACGGGTCTAGATTCGTTTTCGGTGGCTACAAAGGCTTCTGGCGGTGGAACTCCCGATCTATTCTGCTCCCCGATGTTTTTAGGGTATATGGACATATATAGGCGAAAGAAGTCGGTCAGGGGAGCCACGAGAGGCTAACGAGGGTTGAGGCGCGCCTCCCTGCCTCATGGCCACCTCGAAGCTTCCATGACGTCTACTCCAAGTCTCTGGATTGCTTACGTTCCAAAAATAAGTTCCATGAAGTTTCAGGTCAATTGGACTCCGTTTGATTTTCCTTTTCTGTGATACTCTAAAACAAGAAAAAAAATAGAAACTGGCACTGGGCTCTAGGTTAATAGGTTAGTCCCAAAAATCATATAAAGTAGCATATAAATGCATATAAAACATCCAAGGTTGATAATATAATAGCATGGAACAATCAAAAATTATAGATACGTTGGAGACGTATCAAGCATCCCCAAGCTTAATTCCTGCTCGTCCTCGAGTAGGTGAATGATAAAAACAGAATTTTTGATGTGGAATGCTACCTAACATATTTATCAATGTAATCTTCTTTATTGTGGCAAGAATATTCAGATCCATAAGATTCAAGACAAAAGTTTAATATTGACATAAAAATAATAATTATTCAAGCATACTAATAAAGCAATCATATCTTCTCAAAATAACATGGCCAAAGAAAGTTATCCCTACAAAATCATATAGTCTAGCTATGCTCTATCTTCACCACACAAAATATTTAAATCATGCACAACCCCGATGACAAGCCAAGAAATTGTTTCATACTTTTGGTGTTCTCAAACTTTTTCAATCTTCACGCAATACATGAGCATGAGCCATGGACATAGCACTATAAGTGGAATAGAATGGTGGTTGTGGAGAAGACAAAAAAGGAGAAGACAGTCTCACATCAACTAGGCCTATCAACGGGCTATAGAGATGCCCATTAATAGATATTAATATGAGTGAGTAGGGATTGCCATGCAACGGATGCACTAGAGCTATAAGTGTATGAAAGCTCAAAAAGAAACTAAGTGGGTGTGCATCCAACTCGCTTGCTCACGAAGACCTAGGGCATTTTGAGGAATCCCATCATTGGAATATACAAGCCAAGTTCTATAATTAATGATTCCCACTAGTATATGAAAGTGACAACATAGGAGACTCTCTATCATGAAGATCATGGTGCTATTTTGAAGCACAAGTGTGGTAAAAAGATAGTAGCATTTCCCCTTCTCTTTCTCTCATTTTTTGGGGCCTTCTCTTTTCTTTTTTTCTTCTTTTTTTGGCCTTTCCTTTTTTATTTTTTTATTTTCGTCCGGAGTCTCATCCCGACTTGTGGGGGAATAATAGTCTCCATCATCCTTTCCTCACATGGGACAATGCTCTAATAATGATGATCATCACACTTTTATTTACTTACAGCTCAAGAATTACAACTCGATACTTAGAACAAAATATGACTCTATATGAATGCCTCCGGCGGTGTACCGGGATGTGCAATGACTCATGAGTGACATGTATGAAAGAATTATGAATGGTGGCTTTGCCACAAATACGATGTCAACTACATGATCATGCGAAGCAATATGACAATGATGGAGCGTGTCATAATAAACGGAATGGTGGAAAGTCGCATGTCAATATATCTCGGAATGGCTATGGAAATGCCATAATAGGTAGGTATGGTGGCTGTTTTGAGGAAGGTAATGGTGGGTGTATGGTACCGGCGAAAGTTGCACGACACAAGAGAGGCTAGCAATGGTGGAAGGGTGAGAGTGCGTATAATCCATGGACTCAACATCAGTCATAAAAAACTCACATACTTATTGCAAAAATCTATTAGTTATCGAAACAAAGTACTATGCACATGCTCCTAGGGGGATAGATTGGTAGGAAAAGACCATCGCTCGTCCCCGACCGCCACTCATAAGGAAGACAATCAATAAATAAATCATGCTCCGACTTCATTACATAATGGTTCACCATACGTGCATGCTACGGGAATCACAAAATTTAACACAAGTATCTCTCAAATTCACAACTACTCAACTAGCATGACTCTAATATCACCATCTTCATATCTCAAAACAATCATCAAGTATGAAACTTCTCATAGTATTCAATGCACTTTATATGAAAGTTTTTATTATACCCATCTTGGATGCCCATCATATTAGGACTAGTTTCATAACCAAAGAAAACTACCATGCTGTTCTAAAGAATCTCAAAATAATATAAGTGAAGCACGAGAGTTCATCTATTTCTTCAAAATAGAACCACCGCCGTGCTCTAAAAAGATATAAGTGAAGCACTAGAGCAAACAACAAACTACTTCGAAAGATATAAGTGAAGATCAATGAGTAGTTGAATAATTATGAAACTATATGAAGACTATCTAACATTTAATAATTTCAGATCTTATTATTTTATTCAAACAGCAAGCAAAACAAAATAAAATAAAATGACGCTCCAAGCAAAACACATATCATGTGGTGAATAAAAATATAGCTCCAAGTAAAGTTACCGATGAACGAAGACGAAAGACGGGATGCCTTCCGGGGCATCCCCAAGGCACTTGGTTGTCCTTGAATATTACCTTGGGGTGCCTTGGTAATCCCCAAGCTTAGGCTCTTGCCACTCCTTATTCCATATTCCATCAAATCTTTACCGAAAATTTGAAAACTTCACAACACAAAACTTAACAGAAAACACGTAAGCTCTGTTAGTATAAGAAAATAAATCACCACTTTTGGTACTATTGTGAACTCATTCTAAATTCATATTTGTGTAATACCTACTGTATTCCAACTTCTCTATGGTTCATACCCTCCGATACTACTCATAGATTCATCAAAATAAGCAAACAACACATAGAAAACAGAATCTGTCAAAAACAGAACAGTCTGTAGTAATCTGTAGGTTCCAAATACTTCTGTAACTCCACAAATCCCGAGAAATTAGGAAGTCCTTGGAAATTTGTCTATTAATCTACCTCATCTGGAAGTGGTATTTTATCGCTCTCTGGTAAACAATGAAAATTATTCTCGTGAGCGCATACTTTCTGTTTTTTACAGCAAGATCGCAAAGACTTTCCCCAAGTCTTCCCAAAGGTTCTACTTTGCACAAACACTAATCAAAACATAAAATCACATCTAACCAGAGGCTAGATTAATTATTTATTACTAAACAGGAGCAAAAAGCAAAGAACAAAAATAAAATTGGGTTGCCTCCCAACAAGCGCTATCGTTTAACGCCCCTAGCTGGGCATGATGATTTAAATGATGCTCACATAAAACACAACAATTGAAACATAAAGAGAGGATCATGAAGAATATGACTAGCACATTCAAGTCAAACCCACTTCCTATGCATAGGGATTTTGTGAGCCAACAACTTGTGGGAACAAGAATCAACTTGCATAGGAAGGTAAAACAAGCATATCTTCAATATTTTCAACAAATAGAGAGGAAACTTGATATTATTGCAATTCCTACAAGCATATGGTCCTCCCTCATAATAATTTTCAGTGGCATCATGAATGAATTCAACAATATAACCATCACATAAAGCATTCTTTTCATGATCTACAAGCATGCAAAGTTGACATCTTCCAAAATAGTTGGATCAACATTAACTAAAGTCATAAACTCTCCAAACCCACTTTCATAATTATAATCATCATAAATAGGAGGCATGCTATCATCAAAATAAATTTGCTCATCAAAACATGGGGGACAAAAAAATATCATCTTCATCAAACATAGCATCCCCAAGCTTGTGGCTTTGCATATCATTAGCGTCATAGATATTCAAGGAATTCATACTAACAACATTGCAATCATGCTCATCATACAAAGATTGAGTGCCAAACATTCTAATGCATTATTGTTCTAACAATTTGGCACAATTATCGGAATCCTTATTTTCATGAAAGATATTAAAAAGATGAAGCATATGAGGTACCCTCAATTCCATTTTTAGTTTTCTTTTATAGACTAAACTAGTGATAAAAGAAAAACTAAAAGATTTGACCGAAAGATCTAAAGATATACCTTCACGCGCTAACCTCCCCGGCAATGGCACCAGAAAAGAGCTTTATGTCTACTACACAACCTTCTTCTTGTACACGTTGTTGGGCCTCCAAGTGCAGAGGTTTGTAGGACAGTAGCAAATTTCCCTCAAGTGGATGACCTAAGGTTTATCAATCTGTGGGAGGCGTAGGATGAAGATGGTCTCTCTCAAGCAACCCTGCAACCAAATAACAAAGAGTCTCTTGTGTCCCCAACACACCCAATACAATGGTAAATTGTATAGGTGCACTAGTTCGGTGAAGAGATGGTGATACAAGTGCAATATGGATAGTAGATATAGGTTTTCCTAATCTGAAAATATAAAAAAAGCAAGGTAACTAATGATAAAAGTGAGCATAAACGGTATTGCAATGCTAGGATACAAGGCCTAGGGTTCATAGTTTCACTAGTGCAAGATCTCTCAACAATAATAACATAATTGGATCATATAACTATCCCTCAACATGCAACAAAGAGTCACTCCAAAGTCACTAATAGCGGAGAACAAACGAAGATATTATGGTAGGGTATGAAACCACATCAAAGTTATCCTTTATGATCGATCTATTCAAGAGTCCGTAGTAAAATAGCACAAAGCTATTCTTTCCATTCGATCTATCATAGAGTTCATACTAGAATAACACCTTGAGACACAAATCAACCAAAACCCTAATGTCACCTAGATACTCCAATGTCACCTCAAGTATCCGTGGGTATGAGTATACGATATGCATCAGACAATCTCAGATTCATCTATTCAACCAACACAAAGAACTTCAAAGCGTGCCCCAAAGTTTCTACCGGAGAGTCAAGACGAAAACGTGTGTCAACGCCTATGCATAAGTTCATGAGGTCATGGAACTCGAAAGTTGATCTCCAAAACACACATCAAGTAGATCACATGATATCCCATTGTCACCATAGATAAGCACATGCAAGACATACATCAAGTGTTCCAAAATCCTTAAAGACTCAATCCGATAAGATAACTTCAATGGGAAAACTGAATCCATTACAAGAGAGTAGAGGGGGAGAAACATCATAAGATCCAACTATAATAGCAAAGCTCGCGATAGATCAAGATTGTACCACCTCATGAACACGAGAGAGAGAGAAAGAGAGAGATCAAACACATAGCTACTGGTACATACCCTCAGCCCCGAGGGTGAACTACTCCCTCCTCGTCATGGAGAGCACTGGGATGATGAAGATGGCCACAGGAGAGGGATTCCCCCCTCCGACAGGGTGCCGGAACGGGTCTAGATTGGTTTTTGATGGCTACAGAGGCTTCTAGCGGCGGAACTCCCGATCTATTCTGCTCCCCCATGTTTTTAGGGTATATGGACATATATAGGCGTAAAAGTCGGTCAGGGGAGCCACGAGGGACCCACGAGGGTGGGCGGCGCGCCCAGGGGGCCTGACGTCTACTCCAAGTCTGCTGGATTGCTTCTGTTCCAAAATAAGTTCCGTGAAGTTTCAGGTTAATTGGACTCTGTTTGATTTTCCTTTTCTGCGTTACTCTAAAACAAGAAAAAAAAACAGAAACTGGCACTGGGCTCTAGGTTAATAGGTTAGTCCCAAAAATCATATAAAATAGCATGTAAATGCATATAAAATATCCAATGTTGATAATATAATAGCATGTAACAATCGAAAATTATAGATTCGTTGGTGACGTATCAGTGTGTATGCAAAACTTGATGTCAAATGGGTGTCTGTAGGTGGTACTTCATATAGAAACTTGTTCTCTGGACAAAATTTTTGGTAATTTACTATGATCCCAAGGAGTGGTAGATTTGGATGAAATTTTGGTGGTGGTGTGTTTTTTGTCATGTTTTCTCACCTTGACAAATTTGAGCTCAATTGGATGGGTGAAAAATATACTTCTTTCACAAAGTGGTTTGATGGACAAAAAGGTTGGGAACTTATGGAGGGGGTTGTGGGAGTCGGATGGCAATGAAATTTTGTGGATATGCATGATGTAGGTAGGTGATGCTCTATGCAAATTTCTAGCTTCATAGCACAGAGAAATAATGTACTTGCTTCACAGGTCAACAAATTCTGAATGGATTCACAGGTCAACAAATCTACTTTAGGATGGAAATGGACTTGATAGGTACGGGTTAGTCTCTGGAAAATTTGGTGAGGCCAAAGTGTCAAAGGAAATTGGGTCCCTAGTGAAAAAATGGTATCTTGGGGTTAACTCCAATAAAAGGAGGTTTTGACTTTTAGTGGTCCAAAGTCAAGATAAAATTATCCCAGGGTCAAGATGACTTGGGTGGGTCAACTAGGCCTTGAGTAACCAGGTAAGTTAGTCATCATCAAGTATACATCAAGTTCTATTAGAATCCAAGAAGACCAGAAGAAAAATGCAGAAGCCACAACTTGCAAAATGGAATTTTCAGGGAGTGAAAATCAAAGGTGTTGCAGCATTCCAAGTATCTTGTGGTTTGTGCGGAATTATAGATGATACTTGTGGTTTGTGATGTACTATAGATGGGCCTATGTCTCATGTATGAAATAATTCCTGAAAAATGTCAAAGACCCATATGGGGTTGCATGACACCGTGGAAAGTTTAGTACCACCCCGATGGAGGAGAGTTGAGACCAACATATAAGGGATTTTCTCCCACATGCTATTGTAGCTTTAGAAGATGGGTGGTTGCTACTTCTTGAGCTTGCATTGGTTTTTCCCTTGAAGAGAAAAGGGTGATGCAGCAAAGTAGAGATAAGTATTTCCTTCAGCTTGAGAACCAAGGTATCAATTCGGTAGGAGGTACGAACAAGTCTCCAATCTATGCACCTGCATAAACAATCAAACACTTGCACCCAATGCGATAAAGGGGTTGTCAATCCCTTCATGGTCACTTGCAAGGATGAGATCTGATAGATATAGATATAAAAGATTACTAAAACATAAAACAAAGTAAAAACAAATAAATTGTATTTTGGGGTTTTTTGGTTTATAGATCTGAAAATATATGATGAAAAATAGACTCGGGGGCCGTAGGTTTCACTAGGGGGCTTCTCTCTTGAAAGAAAACATATGGTGGGTGAACAAATTGTTGTCAAGCAATTGATAGAAAAGCACAAAGTTCTGACGATATCTAAGGCAATGATTATTAATATAGGCATCACGTCCGTGTAAAGTAGATCGACTCCTGCCTGCATCTACTACTACTACTCCACACATCGACTGCTATCCAACATGCATCTAGAGTATTAAGTTCATAAGAACAGGGTAACGCCTAAAGTAAGATGACATGATGTAGAGGGATAAACTCAGGCAATATGATGAAAACCCCATCTTTTTACCCTTGATGGCAACAATACAATACGTGCCTCGCTACCCCTACTTTGCCCCTTGGTGAGGACACCGCAAGATTGAACCCAAAACTAAGAACCTCTCCCATTGCAAGAAGAACCAATCTAGTTGGCCAAACCAAACTAATAATTCAAAGAGAAATACAAAGATATCAAATCATGCATATAAAAATTCAGAAAAGACTCAAATAATCACTACAAAAATACACTTCCGTGATGATACGTGTTTGTCACAGTGGGTCACTTTTTTTGTCATGCATGTACATCCATGACAAATTTATGACAGAATCAAGATAGTCATACCTGTGTTGTCGTAGAAGTGTTCCATGACATTACCAAAATTATCATCACGGAAGTGTCCACTTCCATGACGATAAATCGTGCGTCATATAAGTGCTTTCGTCAAGGGTGACCGACACGTGGCATCCACCGTAATGGAACGCTGTTAAGCTATCGGGTCGCGTTTTGGATCCGATAACCCGTTAACAGCCCCGACCAATGGGAAATTTCCACATGTAAAATTCTTATTGGCCGGACAAAACACATGTCAGCTCGTCAGTGGGTCAGATAGGCGGCTATGATACGTCGACACGTCGAACGGCCCAACAGAGGCCCATTCCCGTGAAAAGGCCGGCCCATTTGAGTTGGCCAAAAGGTGGCGGGCCGGCCCATGGAAGGCCTGTTAACGGCCTGTTCGCATATAGCCCATTTACAGCCCGCTAACCCAAGGCCCGTTACGCCCTATCCGAATTAGGCCTAGTAGCATCATCTAGGCCATCCAATATAATTCCAGCCTGTTTTCACTTCTGGCCCATGTATGGCCCATGATGTCTTTCAGCCCATATGAGGCCCTATGTAACTCTTGGCCTATTAACGGCCCATGGTGAAACTGGCCCGTAATGAACAGTGTATCACATTACACCCATTAACGGCCCATGGTGAAACTAGCCTGTAATGAATAGTGTTTCACTTTATACCCATTAATGGCCCGTTATTCCGTTGGGCAGTTTCCAGCCCATGTTATCTTTCGGCCTTCTCAGAGCCCATTTATTCTTGGTCTCATTTCCAAAATTCATTTACTTACGGCCCGTTACTATCATTTTTTGCTTGTGGGCCAAATTCAGCCCGTGGTTATAGTCGGCCCGTTTGTGGTCCGTTAATACGTTGGGCCGTTTTCATAGCGTCATCAAATACGGCCTATTAGCGATGGCCCGTTATGGTCGGCCCATGAACGGACGATTCCAACTCTAGGCCGTTTACGGCCATAATGCGGCCTGTTATTGGCCCATGTTTGGCCAATCGATCATACGGCCCATATAAGGCCCATTGATGATACGGCCCGTAGAAGGCCCATTATTTCTATGGCCCGTAGAAGGCCCACTGTTTCTACGGCCCGTAGGAGGCCCAGTGTCACTACAGTAAATATTAGCCCATGGTTATTGTGGCCTAGTTTTAAAAAATAGGCTATTGCAGCCACTAGTTAACCGCGGAAAAAGAACTGCAATGACTACAAGAAAACAAATAAACAAGACAACAAGGAAATAAATAAGAAAGCAACTAACGCTAGGCTATCATGGGTATTACACATATTACATCCACTGGGCATCAAAGTTCGCCACCAGTGCAAATATAGGGAACAAAGCAGCAGATCATATACATTGGCCGTCAAAATTGGCCACCAGTGCAAATAAACGCGGCAGCAAAACAAGAGCATAACTGAAACAACTTCAGAAGAGCTCAAGAAATGTTATCCTGGGTATCCACCATGCTGGCAATAAGCTTAGCAAGCTGATTAGCTTTGTCCTGTTTGGCGCTAATATCCTCCAACGCTTGCTGTTGCACCAGAAAGTATGCATCTGAATGCTCCAGGGACTTCCGCAGTCCTTCCGCTTCTTGTCGCAGCACAGCTGATCGATGTCTTTCAGCTTGTAGTTGAGACTCAAGAAACCGAACTGATTCAGACAGTGAGTTTGAATAGCTTGTGCAAGCGGTAGTGGCTAGTAACTCCAACACTAAGCCAAGACAGGATGTGTCACTATCCTGAACCTTATCTGCATTACTTCCTTTACCGTTGCTTAATAAGGCACTCTTCCCCAATATTCTGTCAGCATTCTAAAAGAAGAAACAATCATACACATAACAAGTTTAGCATGTACTAGTATATGAAACTCATTTTGGTGAACCAGTTCATTAGTAAGGTGGACAGGATTAAACTACCAAGTCTTCTATTGCCAAGTACTAGTACATAATAAAAGCATCAAACAAACATATATCTATGTCCTATGGTAGCAATGGAATCTTAAATTAGAACAGTTGTTCTTTAGGTTTAGGCACTTGTTCTACATGAACAGAGTACACAAAGACGCAAGAATATAATACTTAAAAATAGAAAATGAGCTCATAGACCTTACCACATTCTTGGTTGGGGACCAGTACAGAACAAGGCATTCCCAGTCATCGTCCAGTAAATGTGTCTCAGGAGAACGTAAGGGAATTTGATGAGTTTCTTTGCCGGTGAAGTATGTTTTCTTCAGGTAATTCCGATACTGCCACCAAGCATTCTTGAAGATAGAAGAGGTATTAGCACAGGTTACCTCATCCTGAGTTTCCAAGTCGGTCTTCTCTATAGAGAAAAATGGGAAAATTTGTTGTATTATAACTATCATGGAGGTAGGATGTATGAGACGATGCAAAGTAATTGCCATGAATAACATTACTTACACATAACTCCTGGACAAACACCTGCAACTGGCATTTTCCTTCATCTTCGGTATAATATTTCCAAGATGGGAAGATACGCACATACGATTTAACAACATCAAATGCGATAGATGCTAAACTACGACTAGCTGGTTGTGCTTCCTCCACAGGAATAAGCGTACTAACTGGTGCAGTTGGGGTTCACCGTGATAGTACTGGCCCTTTCGGCAATGGATCTGCCTTACTAACTACTCTTGTTTGGGAGCTCTGTGGTGGAGATGGTGCTGTGTCAACAGGAACTGGGTTACTATCGGCTGGGGTTGAGGTTAGATTGGGTGAAGCTGGTTCTCTGTCCATCATAGTAGGGGTACAATCTGCGAGAGTTTGGGTTATGTGTGGTAGGGCTGGTTCTTGTGCATGTACAACCGGGGTGCTATCTCCACCAAGAGGTAGCACTGTTTTATTTGAAGACCGTGTTTTTATTCCGCTAGATACTGGCATCACCCGCTGCAATTCAAATGGCTGATAAACAGGAAACATAGTTGAATGTACACACATTGTATGAGAGAAAGATGAAATAGATAGTGTGGAAAAAAGAGGGCATGAAATAGTTGACATGTATATTTTTTAACTAAAACGGATAGCATGACATAATTTCACATATATGATTTCTATCTAAACTGGATAGCATAGCATAACATAATTCAAAGATATGATGAATAACTAAACAGGATCGCATGACATAATTCACCTACATGTTATCTAAGTAATCAGGATCATATCATTTAATTCAAAATATGTGATTTATATGCTAAACAGAGGGCATTCGATATGATGTCTGAACTAAGAACATGGTGTTGAATATTGTCTATATGATGTCTAAACTATGCAATGCAAGACACCGTATGCATGATATGAGCATTATAACCGTGCCAAGTTAGAGCATACACCTCAGTGGGGGAATAGGACTGGTCATCTGTCTCTGAATCCATCTTTGAGGAGCTATCGGGACCCAACAAGAGATCTGCTTCGACAGGTAGCACTGTCTGCTCTGAAGGCCTTGTTTTCACTCCAGATTTTTCCATCTCCCACCCAAATGGTTGATTCACAGGAAGAGTAGTTTAATGTACAAACATTGTCGACAAATGGAAATGTAATGAAGAAAAGGATGGGCAAGATATCATTCAAATATATGATGCCTGGTTAAACATGATGGCATCGCACATTTCACATATATTATGGCTAGCTAAAAGACATCAGACTGCATAATTCCCATATATGATATAGAAACTAAATAGGTGGCATTACAGAACATGTCTAAACTAAGCAGATGACATATATGATGTCAAAAGTAGGCACTGCAAGGCAACATATGCATGATATGACTAACATCATCATGCCAAGGTACAACAAACACCTTGGGGGGTAAATAGGAGTGGTCAGTGGCGTCCGAATCTGCCTCAGAACAGATATCTTCCTCTGGATTACAATCTGGAGAGTGGTGGGGAGGCTTTGCCATTGAACCCACCATTGAGAGATGTCTGCACGACATTGTATTGCCGCGCAAAACTCTTCTCTTTTTCTCTACATGTTCAGCATGACTGTGTACAATATCTGACATGCTTACGAAAAAAATATGGTGAGATTATGTAAGGAGAGCATGCAGAAATTTAGAGTGATGGTAATAACCAGTGGATCGATGTTTTTCCGTTGAACCAAAATAGCCCTAATGGATTGATGTGAATGTATAGTAATACGTGTTGCAACAAGTGTACAACCTCTTTGCCGTAGTCGTGTCAACCTCAGCATCATTGGGTTGGTTGCTGAAGTAGTTGAGGCAGAGGTGGCTGTCGGAGGTGTGGAGGAAGAGCTGAGGAATCTGTAGATGGCGTTCAGGGCACTGCTCTATTGTGACGGGTCGTTCTATCGTTGGAGCAGCTCCGGTGAGCCGTAAGACGTCAAGGCTGAAGCAGCACAAGACAGACATCGTCAATCTCAAGTGGGATTCTAATAGCATCTCCAATAGATGATGTAAAATGGATGTAAAATTAACATCACCAAAAACCACCTGACTACAACAGACGAGGTAAAAATTGTTGACTCTGAATGTAGAAACTGAAATTTACTGTGGAATCTGAATGCTACTGTCGAAACTGAACGCAATGGTAGCAGAGAGGCACTTGACATGTAGTTTAGGGAGGGCCTGCAGTTCATCTTCAACCTGCACCCCCCTGAGCCGCCAGCCACCAACGGCCGAACCGCCAGCCCCAGCGCCGCCTCGCCGCCCCGAAACAACTCGCCACCGCCACCCCGGCCAGCCCTCTAGGACCCCCGCCCCCTACCCTGAACCCTAAGATAGATAGTGGGGTACCTCTCTGGCGAGCCCCTATCCCCGCTGCAGGTGGTTCTTCCTTAACTCCGGCGAGCCCCCCAACCCCTGAAAATCGACTGACCCAAAAGTCGATTCAGTCGACTGAAGTGTCGCTTAATCAGAGCAGAGCAGCAGCACGAGCGAGGGGGGGGAGCAGCAGCAGCAGCTGGGCGAGCGAGCGATCGAGCGAGAGCCGGAGCAGCAGCAGCAGATCCGGCTGGTATGGATGCCGCCGCCGAAGGGGCCTCGCACTGGAGGAGAGCCGCCGTGGATATGTCGCCCGCGGCGCCGGCTTCAAGGTAGCCGCTCCATGGGGGTGCGGGATGGAGCACCGTCGGCGCCGGAAGGTCGAGTTAAGGAGAAGGTGCGATGCGATGAGTGTACAACCTCTTTGGTGGCGCCGAGTAGGCCTCGGCTTCGTCCGAGGAGTCGGTGAGGATGATGTGGTTCCGGTGCAGCAGGTTAAGGCGGCGCTGTGGGGATGGAGCAGCCGCGATAGACGAGGCGATCGTCGGAGCAGCTCCTTGGAGGTGGAGGACGGGGCGGCTGAACCGGCGGGACGGTGAGATGGATGACGGATCCTCATCCGGGGAGGTAGACGAGGGACGTCGAGCTGTTGCGCTGGACGACGTCATCGGGGAAGAGGCTCCGGCTGGGCAGCGGTGACGTGGCGGACGGAGGAGGGTGGGGTTTCGTGGCTGGAGCGGAGAGGTTATGGCGGCCTGGGATTTCGAATGGCGAAAAGGGGGCGATGGGAGGGGTGAAGCATGACTTAGGAACGCGCTTGTCCAAAATGTAGGGTGTGTTAACAAAGTATCCCCCATCGATTTGAACTAGCGGCCCTTTCGGCTCAGGGTTAGAAGGGGGATTTCGCGTGTCGGGATTTGGCAGCTGGAGGGAGTTTTCGCGCGCGTTGTAATTTCGGGATAGCAAGGCGCGGGTTGTGAAGGCGCCAGTTTTGGGAGAATGATATCTGAATTTTCGGGATATAACAAGACGCGGGTTGAATTTCAGTGACAAGCCTAATGTGTAGTAATATTGTACTTGTACGTACCAAATCAATTCGCACTTCTCTCAACCAAAAAGAAAACGAAAAAATAAAACTATTCACACCACACAAAGAGAGAGTCTTGCCCCGTTTTACTATACAAATGCTATTCAAAGCTACTCCCTCCTTCCATCTATATAGGGCCTAATGTGTTTTTGTAGGATCTAAAGTATGTCTAGAGGGGGGGTGATTAGACTACTTGAGCAAATAAAAACTTAACCTTTTCCCAATTTTAGTTCTTGGCAGATTTTAGCTACTTTAGGACAAGTCAAGCAATCATCACACAATTCAAGCAAGCATGCAAAGAGTATATTGGCAGCGGAAAGTAAAGCATGCAACTTGCAAGAATGTAAAGGGAAGGGTTTGGAGAATTCAAACACAATTGGAGACACGGATGTTTTTCCCGTGGTTCAGATAGGTGGTGCTATCCTACACCCACGTTGATGGAGACTTCAACCCACGAAGGGTAACAGTTGCGCGAGTCCACGGAGGGCTCCACCCACGAAGGGTCCACGAAGAAGCAACCTTGTCTATCCCACCATGGCCATCGCCCACGAAGGACTTGCCTCACTAGCGGTAGATCTTCACGAAGTAGGCAATCTCCTTGCCCTTACAAACTCCTTGGTTCGACTCCACAATCTTGTCGGAGGCTCCCAAGTGACACCTAGCCAATCTAGGAGACACCACTCTCCAAGAAGTAACAAATGGTGTGTTGATGATGGACTCCTTGCTCTTGTGCTTCAAATGATAGTCTCCCCAACACTCAACTCTCTCTCACAGGATTTGGATTTGGTGGAAAGAAGATTTGAGTGGAAAGCAACTTGGGGAAGGCTAGAGATCAAGATTCATATGATAGGAATGGAATATCTTGGTCTCAACACATGAGTAGGTGGTTCTCTCTCATAACATATGAGTTGGAAGTGTAGATGTGTTCTGATGGCTCTCTCTCCGAGTGAAGAGGAGGTGGAGGGGTATTTATAGCCTCCACACAAAATCTAACCGTTACACACAATTTACCAATCTCGGTGGGACCAAATCAACAAACTCGGTCGGACCAAAATAGTAAACCTAGTGACCGTTAGAGATTTTCGGTGGGACTGACATGCAACTCGGTAGGACCGATATGGTTAGGGTTAGGGCATAACGTAATCTCGGTGAGACCGATTTTGGTAATAAGCTAACCAGAGAGTTGGTCAGGTAAACTCGGTGGGACCGATTTGCTCTTTCGGTGAGACCGAAATGTTACAAAAAGGAAACAGAGAGTTTACATTGAAATCTCGGTGGGACTGATCCGCTCTTTCGGTGAGACCGAAAAGTTACAAAAAGGAAACAGAGAGTTTGCAATCCCATCTCGGTGAGACCGAGATCCCTGTCGGTAGAACCGATTTGCTAGGGTTTGGCAACGGCTATGACAAGTGAAACTCGGTGGCGCCGGGTTGAAAGAATCGGTAGGGCCGAGTTTGGCTTTGGGTTTAGGTCAAATGTGGATATGGGAAAGTACTTGAGGGTTTTGGAGCATATAACTAAGCACATGAAGCAAGAGGCTCATTAAGAAACACCTCATCCCTCCTTGATAGTATTGGCTTTTCCTAAAGACTCAATGTGATCTTGGATCACTAAAATATAAAATGAAGAGTCTTGAGCTTTTGAGCTTGAGCCAATCCTTTGTCCTTAGCATTTTGAGGGATCCACTTTCAACATCCATGCCATGCTAATCATTGAGCTTTCCTGAAATAATCATCTTGGAATAGCATTAGCTCAATGAGCTATATGTTGTTATGAATTACCAAAACCACCTAGGGATAGTTGCACTTTCAATCTCCCTCTTTTTGGTAATTGATGACAACATATAGATCAAAGCTTCGACAAATGATAATAAGAATGAAATATATCGTCGCTTTGAGAAGTGTGTGATAAGTAAGAGCTCCCCCTAAATTTGTGCATATTTAAAATTTGCTTTGAACTGCAAATGCACAAGGAGTTAGAATCATGGGTTACTCTTCCATGTCACATACATCTTGGTGGAGCGCTCAAAAAGATAAGAATTGAAATACATGCACTCATCACCAAAGAAAGTGAATGATCACATAATATAGATAGGATAATATCAAGCATGCATAAGTGTAGCTTATGATCAAACACATGATCATCAATGTCTCACAAGCATATCAAAGTACTCAATCAAAAGCAAACAAAGTTCAAAAAACCACCAAATAAAGCAAGATAGAATAAAAGCAACACTCTCTCTCTCGATGCCTATGATCTATACATTTTTCTCCCCCTTTGGCAACAAGTTACCAAAAAGTTCCTAGAAAATGCATAGGGCTAGATCGACTCTCAGGCTTGATCTTCTGGTGGTGGTGGAGTCCGGATCACTCCAAGGACGAAGCCTTCTATAGACGTGGTTGGAGTTGAAGCTGAAGTAGATGCTAGAGCTGGTTGGGCTGGTGCCAGAGCTCGTGGCACTCTGGCAAATGCATCAGTTGTAGTCTTGCCCTTCCTCTCCTGCATATCATCCTGAAGTTGCTCCACTGCAGACTGAATTTCTGTCACCTTCACATCTAGGTCATAGAACTTTTGTTCCATGATTCTTTCTAAGCTCTGCTGATTCTGAGTGAGGGTGGCCAGGCCTTTCTCAATCCTCAGTGTGGATGCAATCAAGTAACCAAGCTGCTCTTGTTTGGTTTTCAAGAAATACTCAGATGCCTCCTCTTGAGTTGGCATCTTGGCAGCTTTCTCCTTCCTTGCATGCTCCTTGTTTGCTTGTGCTTGAACTGATGATGGTTCATTCTCATTCATGACAACTTGATTATTTTCAAAATCTGGATGGATGGGCAGGTGTTCCTTGTCCAGCAAGTATGTGCCTGTGCCCATCTTTCTGTTGATTAACTCCTGAATTTGTGGGGCATATCCACAGCTCCTCTTCTGATCAGCTGATGTCCTCTTAATGGTCTCTACCATGAGGCTCATCACCTTGAACTTCTGTGGCACATCAAATACATGAAGCAAATTGATTGCATGGCCTCTGATCATCTTGTGATCACCTGACTTGGGCAACAGAGTGTGCCTAAGGATCCAGTTAATGGTTGGCAGCCCTGACAGAAGATAATGCACAGACCCAAACTTGAAAGTATCAAGTGCCTCGTTTGGAATTTCCTTGTACATATTGGACATAGAGTTGTGGTCCATCTTCTTCTTGGCATAGATATCCAAGTCATCTTACTGCTCTTCTGGGGCATTGATCAACTGAGCCCATTCAGCAACTGTATATTGGTACCTTGTACCTTCAGACATCCATGTGATCCTTCCATCTGGGTACAAGTGTGCTGTGGAGTAGAATTGCATAATGAGCTCTTCATTCCACTTTGTGAGATTCTGCCCAACAAAGTCTGCTACTCCACAAGCATTGAAGCTGTCATACACTCTAGGATAGTGTTCTTCATTGTCCTTGATGTACTCCCAATTGACCCATCTCATGTCACAAACAATGGGCTTCTTGTCCAACAAAACTGTCTCATAGAAGTCCTGCTATTCCTTAGTGTGGAACCTATAATCAACAACAATTCTTCTCCTTGAAGCATATGGATCTGCTTCTCTCCACTTCCTTAGCCCTGAATCTCTTCTGATTTTCATGTCCTCAGCCACGGGATGAGCATCATTGTGGTCTGGGATCTTGGGCTTAAGCTTCGTGAGCACTTAACCTTCTTCTTCTTCAGCAATGTCAGGCACTGGGGCCTTGTTCTTCTCAGCAGCTGGTATGCTCCTTGTATTCCTCTTTGGTGCTGGCTTGGGCTTGGAGGCAGCTTTGGGTGCTTCTTTGGGCTTGGGTGCAGCAGCCCCTGTCCTGATAGCATCACCCATAAGCTTAGGTGCCTTAAGTGCTGGTGCAGCAACCTCTTATTCCTCTTCCTCTTCAGAATCTCTCCTGATTGAGGATCTCCCAAGCACTCTAGTAGTGGTCTTTTTGACCCTTTGCTTCCTCTTCTTCCCTTCAGCAGCAACTAGCTCTATGGGTGCAGGCTTTTCAGGAATCTGAGTTGAAGCTCTGGCCTTTGGCATAGGCTGTCTACCTGTTGGCCTTTTGATTTTCAATCCTGGCTTTGTGCCTTGAGCTGAGCCATACTCCTTCTTGAGCACTACTTTCTTGGAAGTAGCTTCCTCTTCTGCCACATAGTCCTCATCCTCTGAGTCTGAGGTTCTCTTCTTCCTTTGTCTGGTGGCAGCTTTTGGCAGATTGCTAGGGGTGCTCCTCCTGCCTTCATCAGAAGAACTGGAGGGACTAGTGCCCTTACTCATGTGCACTTGCTGTTCTGACACATTCTGGCTATCACTCTGATCTGACATGATGAACAAGCTGACTGCTGACCCTGTGAATAGTTTATAGATGAGGTAGAATAGATGAGCATCACAAAATGCAGAGATTTTTGCAAAAGAATGACTCAAAATCTTAGTTTTAGTTTCCCACAGAAATCATCTCGGATCTACCGATTTTTAAGCTCGGTGATACCGAAGCAGTTTTGGAACCTAAACTAGTGAACTCGGTCAAACCGAGTCACAGTTCGGTGGCACCGAGACTGCTAGGGTTTCACAAAGTTCCAAAATCGGTCACACCGATTAGTAATTCTCGGTCAGACCGAGTCTTACTTGTGCAATGGCATGAGCCAAATCGGTGGGACCGAGTTTTTCAACTCGGTGGGTCCGAGATGGTTTCGGCGGAAACCTAACCCTAAAATTTTCGAATCAATCCTATTCTACGAATGCCTTGACTGGATAGGAGTGTTTCAATCGTGGCTAGAATCAATATGATCACAATGTGCTAGGAATCAGATTGGGGATAGCACAAAGATCGAGTCCATACCCTAGTTCGGTGGAGACTCGCTACGGCGGCAACGGCGGGGTAGAATTCCATTGACGGCGATGGAGACCAGCGACTGGAGGCGGCTGGCGGCGAGGAGACGATCCGGAGACCACGTTTGCAGAGCGAGCTATCGCGCGGGCGAAGGGGTTCGGAGAAATTTCCAAATTTTTGCCCGTGACTATATATAGCCCGACCCTGTCGGTGTGACCGAGTGAAACAACTCGGTGGCACCGAGATGCAAAACTGTATACAGTTATTGCAACTCGGTGTGACCGAATGGTTCAAATCGGTTGCACCGAGATCGAAAATTCAGATCAACTTAATGATCTCGGTAGGACCGAAAGTAGGATATCGCTCAGACCGAGAATCATAAAGAGGTTTTGGAAGTTTAAGTCTATGACGAATCGGGGACTCCGAGTGCTCCTCACACAGAGTGGTTCGAATCTGACTTGATCAAATTTTGTGATGTAGCATGAATAGAGTTTGAGACGAGAAAAGCATAGATAGCTAGAGGAGGTTCTTAGGCATTCTTGTCCATCCACTTGGCAAAAGGAAATAAAACCAAACAATCAAAACAACAAGTGGATGTCCTCGAATGAGTAAAATATGCAACCAACATGCTCACACAATAAAATGGCAATTGAAATATGTGACAAAGCATGCACAACCAATTCTAGCATCTATCAAGCAATTGGCGATGACTAGGTCATCTATATATGAGTATATTGACTTAGGAGTCAAGTGAGAACACTTCATCATAGGTCATACTCATCGTTTAAGCTCAAGTGGGGTTACCACTTTTACATAAAGCATTGTTGTGTTCACATCTTTAGAATTGCTTTAACTCAAGTCTTAGAGTAAAGCCCCCCCTAGATGTGATATCCCCCCTAAGAGGGATGAACTAACCTTGGGTTTTGTCGATGAAGACTTCATGTAGATGTTGAAGATGTGGATGCTCAATGTTGATGTAGATCACTTGGAGCTATCCATTTGAGTGAATTGCACTTTCAATACCTACATGGGTTAGTCCCACAAGGAACAAACAAGGACATCCATAGACATAGAGTGATGCACACACAAGATGATGTCCATGAAAACTTTTAGGTTACCTTGTCCCTTGTCTTACCAACAAGAGGGTTTGTGACTCCTTGAACTAGTGCAAGATGTGGAAGTTGTTTGCACTTGTTCTTGCCAAAATGATAAGAGCGAAGTATGTTGGCGGAGTCACCCTCAAGAACTCTCTAGTTCTTCTTCTTTTGGATCCACACCATCTTGATGGGAATCCTTGGAGTTGTAGTCGTACTTGATGAAGTGGAACTTGAAGTGGTCTTGGGAATCCACTTGACTAAGGTCTTAGGAGCTTCTTCAAATGCATCAATTTCCTCTTGAAGCTTGTCCTTGCCTTTTTGCTTGTAGTCTTGTGGTGGAAGATCATCTTGAGCTTGTGTCCTCTTGAAGGAAGTATCATACTTCTCTTGTTGAGGAACAAACTTTGTCTTGGGGTATTGATCTTCTTCCCACTCAACTCCATTGGCATTGAACTTTCATTCAAAACCAACACCTTGATTCTTCCGGTGCATTCCTTGCTTGCGCACAATTTCCTCGAATTGCTTACTCCCGGCAAGGCTTTTGTACACTCCTTTCTATATAATTCCCTTCAATAAGCTATTTTCTTGCTCAAGTGTAACTTGGCTAAGAGAATCATTAGTGGAATCAAGAGAACTACTAGAAGCAACAATATTGGATTTATCATGATCATTGTTACTACTAGAGGAAGAATCTTTCTTGTTCTTGTTACTAGACTTGACTTGAGGCATGTAAGTGGATAAGAGTAAACGCTTGGCAATGTAAGAAGAACTTTTCTTGCGGAGATCATCATTGATTGCCTTTAAAAAATCATGCTCTTGCTCAAGATTGAGCTTTTCAAAGCATAACTTCTCATGAGCTCTTAAAAGTTCTCGATGATCTTCGAAGATAGTTTCATGAGCTAACTTTAGTTCTTTAGTTAGAGCCTCAATCTTCTCCTTATCATTGTCATTTGTTTTCTCTTGATTAGCATGATTAATTGACGTTTCATCATAGTATTCATCACTAGAGTTGTCAACAAGTAAATCATCATCACCTAACAAGTCATCTTCATCACTATTAAAATCAACATACTCGGGGTGTGTTACCTTAGGACCTTTGGTCATGAAGCATCTTCCAATTCCTTCATTTGGTGAGTCAAATATATCGTAGGAGTTGGTTGTCACAAGTGCTACACCGGCAACACATTCATCTTGAGTATATTCGGAGTCGGAGTGATAACTTCTCTCGGAGTGGTTGTTGGAGTCGGAGCCGGATACCCATTCACCAACATGAGCTTGATGTCTTCGTTTTATGTAGCTCCTTGATGATTTTTCCTTCCTTTTCGAATCCTTGCTTCTCCGTGAGTATCTTCGTTCATAACGATCATCTCTACTCCTTCTCTCTCTTGGTGGTGATTCTTCTCTTTTGCTTCTTCTTTTTGGAGAGTCTTCTCTTCTCTTGTAGGGAGCCGTACACTCATTGGAATAGTGTCCGGGTCTTCCACAATTGTAGCAGTTTCGCTCTCGACTAGAAGATCTTTTGTCATTGTAGGACCTTGACTTGGAGCTTCTATCTTTGCTTCTACTCTTGTAGAACTTGTTGAAGTTCTTCACCATTAAGCCCAATTCTTCATTGAAGTTTTGTTTCTCACTTGATGATGTAGGGGCTTCACATGAGGCTTTGTAGGCACCACTTGATTTGTTGTGAAGTTCCTCTTTATCCTTAAGTCACATCTCATGAGCAACAATTCTTCCAATTACCTCCGTTGGCTTGAGATCTTTGTAATTGGGCATCATTTGGATCAATGTGCACACGGTATCATATTTTCCATCCAAGGCTCTTAGAATCTTCTTGATGATGAATCTATCGGTCATCTCTTCACTCCCTAAGCCGGCAATCTCATTTGTGATGAGAGCAAGCCTAGAGTACATTTCAGTGACACCTTCACCATCCTTCATTTTGAACTTGTCAAGTTGACTTTGAAGCACATCCAATTTGGATTCCTTGACGGAGTCAGTACCTTCGTGCATATCAATCAAAGTGTCCCAAATTTCCTTTGCATTCTCAAGACGGCTGATTTTGTTGAATTCTTCGGGGTACAATCCATTGAAGAGAATATCATAAGCTTGAGCATTGTATTGCAACATCTTCAACTCATCCGCGGTAGCTTCACGGTTTGGTTCTCTCCCATCAAAGAAGTCACCTTGCAAACCAACACACACAATAGCCCAAACAGCGGGGTTATGTCCAAGAATATGCATTTTCATTTTATGCTTCCTACTAGCAAAATTAGTACCATCAAAGTAAGGACCTCTACGGTGATAATTTACCTCGCTAGACGCCATACTCTCCTAGGTTGTGAAACCAAGGCTATGACCACCAAAAGCTATGGAAATCAAAGCAAATAGAGACCAAAGCTCTGATACCACTTGTAGGATCGAAAGTATGTCTAAAGGGGGGTGATTAGACTACTTGACCAAATAAAAACTTAACCTTTTCCCAATTTTAGTTCTTGGCAGATTTTAGCTACTTTAGGACAAGTCAAGCAATCATCACACAATTCAAGCAAGCATGCAAAGAGTATATTGGCAGCGGAAAGTAAAGCATGCAACTTGCAAGAATGTAAAGGGAAGGGTTTGGAGAATTCAAACGCAATTGGAGACACGGATGTTTTTCCCGTGGTTCGTATAGGTGGTGCTATCCTACATCCATGTTGATGGAGACTTCAACCCCCGAAGGGTAACGGTTGCGCGAGTCCACGGAGGGCTCCACCCACGAAGGGTCCACGAAGAAGCAACCTTGTCTATCCCACCATGGCCATCGCCCACGAAGGACTTGCCTCACTAGCGGTAGATCTTCACGAAGTAGGCGATCTCCTTGCCCTTACAAACTCCTTGGTTCAACTCCACAATCTTGTCGGAGGCTCCCAAGTGACACCTAGCCAATCTAGGAGACACCACTCTCCAAGAAGTAACAAATGGTGTGTTGATGATGGACTCCTTGCTCTTGTGCTTCAAATGATAGTCTCCCCAACACTCAACTCTCTCTCACAGGATTTGGATTTGGTGGAAAGAAGATTTGAGTGGAAAGCAACTTGGGGAAGGCTAGAGATCAAGATTCATATGATAGGAATGGAATATCTTGGTCTCAACACATGAGTAGGTGGTTCTCTCTCAGAACATATGAGTTGGAAGTGTAGATGTGTTCTGATGGCTCTCTCTCCGAGTGAAGAGGAGGTGGAGGGGTATTTATAGCCTCCACACAAAATCTAACCGTTACACAAAATTTACCAATCTCGGTGGGACCGAATCAACAAACTTGGTCGGACCGAAATAGTAAACCTAGTGACCGTTAGAGATTTTCGGTGGGACTAACATGCAACTCGGTAGGACCGATATGGTTAGGGTTAGGGCATAACATAATCTCGGTGAGACCGATTAGACAAACTCGGTGAGACCGATTTTGGTAATAAGCTAACCAGAGAGTTGGTCAGGTAAACTCGGTGGGACCAATTTGCTCTTTCGGTGAGACCGAAATGTTACAAAAAGGAAACAGAGAGTTTACATTGAAATCTCGGTGGGACCGATCCGCTCTTTCGGTGAGACCGAAAAGTTACGAAAAGGAAACAGAGAGTTTGCAATCCCATCTCAGTGAGACCGAGATCCCTATCAGTAGAACCGATTTGCTAGGGTTTGGCAATGGCTATGACAAGTGAAACTCGGTGGCGCCGGGTTGAAAGAATCGGTAGGGCCGAGTTTGGCTTTGGGTTTAGGTCAAATGTGGATATGGGAAAGTACTTGAGGGTTTTGGAGCATATCACTAAGGACATGAAGCAAGAGGCTCATTAAGCAACACCTCATCCCTCCTTGATAGTATTGGCTTTTCCTAAAGACTCAATGTGATCTTGGATCACTAAAATATAAAATGAAGAGTCTTGAGCTTTTGAGCTTGAGCCAATCCTTTGTCCTTAGCATTTTGAGGGATCCACTTTCAACATCCATGCCATGCCAATCATTGAGCTTTCCTGAAATAATCATCTTGGAATAACATTAGCTCAATGAGCTATATGTTGTTATTAATTACCAAAGCCACCTAGGGATAGTTGCACTTTCAGTTTTTCGATCCTAACTTTGACCAAATATTAGAGCAATGATATATGACATGCAACTTACACAAAGCACACCGTTAAATTCGTCTGTGAAAGGTTCTTTCAATGATATAATTTTCACATTGTGCATGTCATGTACTATTAATCTTGTCAATAGTCAAAGGCGGTCTTAAAAATCTCATTACACCCTATATAGATGGAAGGAGGGAGTATGAATCCATGTTATGTTCGATTAAATTTTTTCGCTTGCTGTATAATGCATGTAACCTACTCATACCAACATTTTAGTGCATTCCAAATGTCTATACTACCGCTACAATTCGAACTAAATTTGAATTCATTTCTCTATTTCAATAAGAATCTACAATCATGATTGTTGCCAACTTCAACCATCATAGTTTCCTTGCTATCCGCCAGATATAAATCAGATGGCCTATAATGCAGGATGGGAGGCACACCATCATCAACAACTCTGTTTTTTTATGAGAGTAGAGATAAAACATATTAAATGTAGTATACCATGTTCATAACCACACCATGTGTATCACCGTTATATATATTCACACATCCGTCGGTTTGAAACACTATGATAAATTCTTCAAATATCCGAATTCGCCTTTTATAATGAAGTATATATGATCTCTATTCGTCTTTTACACCCACACAACCCTCTTATCTTTGTAGCTAGCACTAACTTTCTCTTGTGCATGCACACGCCCGCATCCCTCTCACCCTCCCTCAGCATTCTCTAGCTCCATCGCGCAAATTCATCTTTTCACTTTAGGTCGTTCACCCACGGTGTGTGTAGGCCCCCCAGCTCCTTCTTTACGGCACACATCGATCGATATGCCTCTCTAGCCAGGTGTGCCTAGCACAAACACAAGCTTCCCCTCTTCTCTTGTCACCGTCCATGCCTCACTCCCACCACTCTTTTCATCATTCTCGTACTCGCACACTCCTCCCCCTCGATATAGTATGCCTCTCATACCACCTCCTACAGGCATCCCTCTCTCTCTATCCTTCTCCTCGTGCTTCATTTGCTTCTAACACACACATGCATGTATACCGATCGATCTCCCAAGATATACCTAGATCGACTTTAACTACCCCCCGGCCAATCGATCGACATACCTCACAAGTTATGTCTCTCCTTTATCTTACAAAGGGCGATTGATCTTCCTATGCAGTTACATCTTCTTACCACATCCACATCGTCCACCCTCATCATCCGTGCATGCCTCCTGACCCGTCTCTCACACGCACGTGCACAGACAACAAGCAGCCATCTCCTCTCTTATTGATATTGCGGGCGTGCCCTCCGTTTGTCCAGCAAGCCTATCCCACCATTTGTTAGAAGCAACTCCACTACCACCCCCTCCAACACTCTAGCTCTGTCTCTCTCCAAACCTTATTCATCTCCTGCACATATGCATGGATGTCGATCGATCTCCCTTAATACATGAGGCAGATCGATCTCCTTAATACATGAGGTAGGCCTCTCTCCTCCTCCACACATATACCAGCCATTGTACCTCTATAGTTAATTGGGCCTCCCTCTTCCCCCACCACACACCGATAGTCGAGCGCTGCAGGTAGGTATCCATGCCACAGATACAAACTGCACATGTCCCATCTCACGTTCCAGTAGGCCAGCCACTCTATATCTTTGACGTGGGCACACACAAATTCGATGGCACTCTTTATCGATCACGCGCGCGCACACACACACATCATCCCTCTCTTCCATTCTATGGGACACCTCAAGCCGATGATACCTCCACTCTCTTCTCATGGATCGCCCCCTCTATATATATGTTATATCCAGGACGCTATTTCACACACATTGCATATGTTAAATTTTTTGATTGACCCCCCCCCCACAAAAAAAACTCTCAAGAACCCACACACTATATCTCTCTAGGTTTGTATCGCTCTCACACAACCCCACGTAGGTGGCGTACGTATACAAGAAGAGAATAGGTGCACCGTGCACGTACTCATGCTTCATGCCTAGCCACACCCGCGCAGGTACACGGTGGAGCTCATTTCTCCGCAGAAGCTGAATTTGTTTTTGAAACATCAAGTGGCCAGAGACTCAAAAACTTATTTGCCCATTAGTGAGTTGTCAGGGCGGTGGATTTTAGTTTGTATGATAATGCTGCATCCACCCTAAAGTAACGGAAGTTCTTACGTAAACTTCCTAGTAATTCCCTCTTCGTAGGTGCAGCATTACTCCTAACATTTGTAATATCAGTTTGAAACTTGTAATATTGTCGTGTCCTATTCCTGCATTTCAAAATACTACGAATCAAACAGGTCCTGAGTTGGTGATGATGTTGTGCCTCCCATCTTTCACCAATAGCCGTCGGATCTAGATCTGACGCATACAAACCAAGCTTCCCCATTTTTGCAAAAAGATGCCCGCACTTGTTCCCTATTTACAAACAACTCCTTGTCTCTCGCAATCAGCCTCATCTCCTCCCACCACATCTAGGAGTAGAAGGCCATGGAAAAATCTGGCGCGATGGCCGCTGCCAGAGCCGTCCACCCCCAATCTTGGTGTTCCGTGCAATGCATGGGCATCTACGCACGGGAAATTATGTCGAGCAGGGCTAGTTGTAAGTAGGCTAGCTCTACAGCCATGATGATAGTGACTGCAGACGGTGAGGCTGACTATGGTATGCCAAACACGACGCCTATACTCAGGTGTCATCTCCGGCGCAGGGTCTTTTCACTTCACTATGAGGAGCAGCACGTAATAATTTGACCAACGGGTTGTATAGTGCTAGTACTCCTACTACTACATAGGTAGTACTACTACTAGTACTAGTAGCACCACCGTCTGGATTTAGGAGTACTACCACGTCCACCGGCACCGAGGAACGTCTCCAGGTAGTATTGCTTGAGGCCGCCAGGGCGAGGGGCCGCTTGGACGACAGCTTCGTCTCCTTGTTCGACGAGGTCCTCGTCGGTTTCCTTGACAAGTTCACCGTCGTCAAGAAGCTTGCGGACGACTTTGACGTAAGCCTCCAGCCCACGCGCCCAGGCTCTGCGATGCCCGCCACCCTTAACGGCCACTATGGTAACAACCTCTTCGACGCACTGGTGGCCCTGCGACTGCCCGCCGTCGCGCCGGAGAATTTCCACCTCGACGTCGCGCTCGCCGTGCAGCGCCTGGCGCAGAAAGACACCATCGACATAATCACCCACGTCTACGCGCAAATCGTCCACAAGGACTACTACATGCAATAGGAGGACGATAGGACGCTGGCCTTCTTGGAGCGCAGGGCAACCTTGGACGACACTGTTCAGAAGCACGTTGAGCTCGCTGCCAACGCCGCTGCTCCTCACATGTCGGTTGGTGACCCGGCGCACTAGGGCGTGAGGATGTCGTTGAACGTTGATGGATCCGTATGTATTTTTATCTTTCCGTCAAATCCATGTAGTAGTATATGATACTACAGTAATTATCTTACCTTTCGCATCAACTTCATAATTTTCGTACGCACACCATCGATGAACGGCGCCAGAACCAAACTTCTCATTACTCTAGGAAAAATTGTTATTTTCTATCTATCGGTCACGCCATGGAGCAGAACCAAATTTTAAAAGTTACGAGTTCAAAAGGAAAATCCTGCCATGTTCGCGTCGCACCCCCACACGGTTGGTCCGGCATGCCGCTCAAGCGGGAATGCGTGCGGTGTTGCATTTTCACTTACAAGTGGGACCGCAGTTGAGCAAACCGACTATCGGCAAACCCCCACCCCGGCCACCGCGCGATGGCTGAGAAAATAGGAGGGAGAAGAAATGGCTGTAGCATGGACTCCAAGAAAATTGGTGTCGGATGGGACTTGCGTGGGTGGCGTGTGCCGTACTTCTAGACGTGAATGCTACTGAGTTATGGCCCATGCCACCCCACTATATCGAGCCTATATTGAGGTACGTAGAACAACTTTCCTCCAGTCCGTGCTCAGCCCTCCTCTATCTCTCTTCTCAGCCAGCCAGCGGACGCGCGGAGCCCATCGTCTGTTTGCTCACATGCGGCCCCACAGGTCAGTGAAAACACAAGAGGACCCACTGAACCTGCACATCTTTCACCTCGACGTGCTGGTGATGAAAAACAAATCCAATAAAGATCTTCGGTGGCCGCTTTTGGAGTTACTTAAGAGTAGTAATATTCTATTTACAGTTTAACCCAAGATGCACATCTTGTGGCTTCAACTACCACTCTATTTTCTTTCATGACATGACCTGGATGCTGGATGTCCCACGTGTCGGCAAAAGGAGGAAGAACCCGACCAAATCTTCGGTTTTGCTCTCGGATGAGATTAGTGCACTTGTTGATACTCCTACTAGAATAGAGCCTAGACATGAGACTAGATGCGAGGAAGCAACGTCTACTTCTTTACACTTGAAGAAGAAAGAAGCACGCAAGATCGAGCCTCCGCAGATCAACAATGAATGCATCAAGAAGGCACTAATCCAACTTACAGGAGTAGTAAAATGTATTCTTGTGGTTCTTGTTTTCTTTGGTCTTGCTTTTCTAGTCAAAATTATCGTTGGATTCGTGCAAAACGGAGGTCCATTTGGGGTCGTGCGTTGGAGTTGGCCTTACAAGTGGGACCGCAGTTAAGGAAACCGACTATCGGCAAACCCCCACCTCACCCGCCGCGCGATGGCTGAAGTTAGAGAAACGATGAGGCTGAAGAGATTGCTCTAGCACGGACTCCAAGAAATAATATGGTGTTAGATGGATGTCGTGGTGGTGGCGTGTGTCGTACTCCTGGACGTGAATGCTTGTTCTGGCCCATGCCACCCTACTACTCCTACTAGTATATAGTATACTAGTATCGAGGATTTGAGGTGCTCGTTACGTACAACAAACGCATTAACATATGGCTATAGTAAAAACACCCGCCCGACGCGCGAAGCATGTGAAGCTAGTACAAATTTAGAGAAGCGACTCGAAAGCCATTCATAAATTTAGTACGTTTATCATAGGCATATCATTTTATTACATACAACGGGTCATCAACCCACGTCGACAACGAGGATACATTATAAATACTAAAGTTTTCACCAAACAACAAATAACAAGCCATGAAATGAACTTCAACTCAACCATTCCGTGGCGTTGGAAACGCTTGCTTTGAACCACAACTGATTCTCTGGGACGGGCCATCTGTTGTCGATCTAGAGACCAACGCATGACCGATCATCTAGGCTGAAGCGGCCTACTATATCAGTACGAGGGTAGGGAACCACCCAAATGCCCGAGGTATAGACACAGTTGCTTCTCATAAATGTGTCAACAACAGTTGGATCGCCTTTCACCATCATCGGATAGTTTTGTCCAAGGAAGAGCGAGTTTTCTGCAAGACTATCAATTCTGTGCCAGGGAGAAGGAGTTGGCGCTAGCACACTAGTATCCATCCCGAATACCATGCAACGGGTGTTGGAATAGGTCCGGAGAGTGCGACCATGGGAGACACCTGCTTCCTTACCAGTAACATAATCAGTGGGTTGTATACACACAAGAAGAAGTGATCCATCGGAATTAGTTGCTAGGCACCACAGAGTATATCGGCGCTGCTCGTCCTTATGCTCGTGATCATCACCATCGTCATCTCCCCCTTGGTTATAAAAAATTTCAAGTACAGGTGGTGGGATGTTCACAGGACCTTGGAAACACAAGAAGAAGGTTAATTAGTAAAGGGAAACTTGCTAACCCGCATGCATGTGGATGAAACAATTATAATTACGGTGGAAGACAAACGTACCGAAACTACTAGGATGCCATGCAAAAACAGTGCCACGAGTGGTGGCAGCAAACACAAGGCCCTCGTATTGAATTGCATCACAGTACTCATCCGTGTACAGAAACTGATTTTTGAGCAATATCCATCGAGTCGAACCATGAAGGACGGAAACAAGCTTGTCGAAGATAGCAACAACTTGATAGTTGTTGTAATTCCAAGAGCGGTTGGGAACTCGACAAATAGCTATCTTCCGTAGAAGACAGTCACCATGATCGTATTTGAACGTGCGTACATTACTGGTGTGCTCAACCTCTGGGCAGTGGGCTGAGATTTTTGGAAGTGGAACCCGGTGACGAGTGTACACATTCACAAGTTCCCACTCGCATTTGGACCGAATGTAAACAACCCAATCTCCATTTGCGCCCGCCCAAGACTTGCCCTCGAGCGATGGCATCTTAACATCATACGTATCATTATCAAGCGGCATCAACTGGCACAAGACGAGGCCTCCGTCGTGCCGGCGCCAGTCATTAGGGTCACGGCGAAGAAGATAGGGGAGATCAAACTGCTCCTTGACTCTTGGGTTCTTTGTAATTGTTGAGGAACGTAGCAGAAATTCAAAATTTTCCTACGTGTCACCAAGATCTATCTATGGAGAGACTAGCAACGAGGGGAAGGAGAGTGCATCTACATACCCTTGTAGATCGCTAAGCGGAAGCGTTCAAGTGAACGGGGTTGATGGAATCGTACTCGTCGTGATTCAAATCACCGATGACCAAGTGCCGAACGCACAGCACCTCCGCGTTCAACACACGTACAGCCCGGTGACGTCTCCCACGCCTTGATCCAGCAAGGAGAGAGGGAGAGGTTGAGGAAGACTCCATCCAACAGCAGCACAACGGCATGGTGGTGGTGGAGGAGCGTGGCAATCCTGCAGGGCTTCGCCAAGCACCACGGGAGAGGAGAAGGACTTGGGAGAGAGGGAGGGCTGCACCATAGGCAAAGGTGTGTCTCAAGAGGCCCTCCTACCCTCACTATATATAGGGATCCCAAAGGGGGGGGTGCGCCAGCCCTAAGAGATCCAATCTCCTAGGGGGCGGCGGCCAGGGGAGGAGTCCTTCCCCCCCAAGGCACCTAAGAGGTGCCTTCCCCTTCTGGGATTCTTCCTTTAGGGTTTCCCCAGGCGCATGGGCCTCTTGGGGCTGGTGCCCTTGGCCCATGTAGGCCAAGGCGCACCCCCTACAGCCCATGTGGCCCCCGGGGGCAGGTGGCCCCACCCGGTGGGCCCCCGGGACCCTTCCGGTGGTCCCGGTACAATACCGATGACCCCGAAACTTGTCCCGATGGCCGAAATAGGACTTCCTATATATAAATCTTTACCTCCGGACCATTCCGGAACTCCTCGTGATGTCTGGGATCTCATCCGGGACTCCGAACAACATTCGGTAACCACATACAAGCTTCCTTTATAACCCTAGCGTCATCGAACCTTAAGTGTGTAGACCCTACGGGTTCGGGAGACATGCAGACATGACCGAGACGTTCTCCAGTCAATAACCAACAGCGGGATCTGGATACCCATGTTGGCTCCCACATGTTCCACGATGATCTCATCGGATGAAGCACGATGTCAAGGACTCAACTAATCCCGTATACAATTCCCTTTGTCTAGCGGTATTGTACTTGCCCGATATTCGATCGTCGGTATCCCTATACCTTCTTCAATCTCGTTACCGGCAAGTCTCTTTACTCGTTCCGTAACACATCATCCCGTGATCAACTCCTTGGTCACATTGCGCATATGATGATGTCCTACCGAGTGGGCCCAGAGATACCTCTCCGTTTACACGGAGTGACAAATCCCAGTCTCGATTCGTGCCAACCCAACAGGCACTTTCGGAGATACCTGTAATGTACCTTTATAGCCACCCAGTTACGTTGTGACGTTTGGCACACCCAAAGCACTCCTACGGTATTCGGGAGTTGCAAAATCTCATGGTCTAAGGAAATGATACTTGACATTAGAAAAGCTTTAGCATACGAACTACACGTTCTTTGTGCTAGGCTTAGGATTGGGTCTTTGTCCATCACATCATTCTCCTAATGACGTGATCCCGTTATCAATGACATCCAATGTCCATGGTCAGGAAACCGTAACCATCTATTGATCAACGAGCTAGTCAACTAGAGGCTTACTAGGGACATGGTGTTGTCTATGTATCCACACATGTATCTGAGTTTCCTATCAATACAATTATAGCATGGATAATAAACGATTATCATGAACAAGGAAATATATAATAATAAACAATTTATTATTGCCTCTAGGGCATATTTCCAACAGTCTCCCACTTGCACTAGAGTCAATAATCTAGTTCACATCGCCATGTGATTAACATTCACAGGTCACATCGCCATGTGACCAACATCCAAAGAGTTTACTAGAGTCTGTAATCTAGTTGACATCACTATGTGATTAGCACTCAATGAGTTCTGGGTTTGATCATGTTGCTTGTGAGAGAGGTTTTAGTCAACGGGTTTGAACCTTTCAGATCCGTGTGTGCTTTACAAATCTCTATGTCATCTCCTAGATGTAGCTACCACGTTCTATTTGGAGCTTATTCCAAATAACTGTTCTACTATACGAATCCAGTTTACTACTCAGAATAATCTAGATTAGTGTCAAAGTTTGCATCGGCATAACCCTTTACGACGAACTCTTTTACCACCTCCATAATCAAGAAAATTCCTTAGTCCACTAGTTACTAAGGATAACTTTGACCGCTGTCCTGTGATCCATTCTTGGATCACTCTGGTACCCCTTGACTGACTCATGGCAAGGCACACTTCAGGTGCGGTACACAGCATAGCATACTGTAGAGCCTATGTCTTAAGCATAGGGGACGACCTTCGTCCTTTCTCTCTATTCTGCCGCGGTCGAGCTTTAAGTCTTAACTTCATACCTTACAACTCAGGCAAGAACTCCTTCTTTGACTGATCCATCTTGAACACCTTCAAGATCACGTCAAGGCATGTGCTCATTTGAAAGTACTATTAAGCGTTTTGATCTATCCTTATAGATCTTGATGCTCAATGCTCAAGTAGCTTAATCCAGGCTTTCCATTGAAAAACACTTTCCAAATAACCCTATATGCTTTCCAGAAATTCTACGTCATTTCTGATCAACAACATATATTCATCAGAAATTCTATAGTGCTCCCACTCACTTCTTTGGAAATACCAGTTTCTCATAAACTTTGTATACACCCAAAATCTTTGATCATCTCATCAAAGCATACATTCCAACTCCGAGATGCATACTCGAGTCCTCAGAAGGATTGCTGGAGCTTTGCATACTTATTAGCATCTTTCAGGATTGACAAAACCTTCCGGTTGTATCACATACAACCTTTCCTCAACAAAATCATCGAGGAAACAATGTTTTGACATCCTATCTGCAAGATTTCATAAATAATGCAGTAATCGCTAATATAATTCCAACAGACTCTTAGCATTGCTACGAGTGAGAAAGTCTCACCGTAGTCAACTCCTTGAACTTGTTGGAAAACATCTTAACAACAAGTCGAGCTTTCTTAACGGTGATACTTACCATCATTGTTCGTCTTCCTTTTAAAATCTATATGTACCTAACAGCCTTACGACCATCAAGTAGTTCTTCCAAAGTCTACACTTTGTTTTCATATATGGATCCTCTCTCGGATTATATGGCCTCGAGCCATTTATCGGAACCGGGCCCACCATCGCTTCTCCATAGCTCGTAGGTTCATTATTGTCTAGCAACATGACTTCCAAGACAGGGTTACGTACCACTCTGAAGTAGTACGCATCCTTGTCATCCTACGATGTTTGGTAGTGACTTGATCTGAAGTCTCATGATCAATATCTTAAGCTTCCACTTCAATTGGTGTAGGTGCCACAGGAACAACTCTTTGTGCCCTGCTATACACTAGTTGAAGTAACGGTTCAATAACCTCATCAAGTCTCCACCATCCTCCCACTCAATTCTTTCGAGAGAAACTTTTCCTCGAGAAAGGACCTGATTCTAGAAACAATCCCTTATTGCTTTCGAATCTGAGACAGGAGGTATACCCAACTGTTTTGGGTGTCCTATGAAGATGCATTTATCCGCTTTAGGTTCGAGCTTATCAGCCTGAAACTTTTTCACATAAGCGTCGCAGTCCCAAACTTTTAAGAAATGACAGCTTAGGTTTCTCTAAACCATAGTTCATACGGTGTCATCTCATCGGAATTACGTGGTGCCCTATTTAAAGTGAATGTGGTTGTCTCTAATGCCTAACCCATAAACTATTGTGGTAATTTGATAAGAGACATCATGGTATGCATCATATCCAATAGGGTGCAGTTATGATGTTCGGACACACCATCACACTATGGTGTTCCAGGCTGTATCAGTTGTGAAACAATTTCCACAATGTCTTAATTCTGTGCCAAACTCGTAATTCAGATATTCATCTCTATGATCATATCATAGATATTTTATCCTCTTGTCACGACGATCTTTCAACTTCACCCTGAAATTACTTGAACCTTTCAATAATTCAGACTCGTGATTCATCAAGTAAATATACTCAACATCTACTCAAATCATCTGTGATGTAAGAACATAACGATATCCACTACATGCCTCAGCACTCATTGGACTGCACACATCAAAAATGTATTACTTCCAACAAGTTACTTTCTTGTTCCATTTTACTGAAAACGAGGCTTTCAGTCATCTTGCGCATGTGGTATGATTTGCATGTCTCAAGTGATTCAAAATCAAGCGAGTACAAAACGGTCCATTTGCATGGAGTTTCTTCATGCATATATACCAATAGACATGGTTCGCATGTCCCAAACTTTTCAAAAACGAGTGAGCCCAAATATCCATCAACATGGAGCCTCTTCATGCGTTTTATACCGATATGACTTACATGGCAGTGCCACAAGTAGGTGGTACTATCATTACTATCTTTTGGCATGAACATGTGTATCACTACGATCGAGATTCAATAAACCATTCATTTTAGGTGTAAGACCATTGAAGGTATTATTCAAATAAACAGAGTAACCATTATTCTCCTTAAATGAATAACCGTATTGCGATAGACATAATCCAATCATGTCTATGCTCAACGCAAACACCAATCTCGATGGTAGAGGGAGCGTGCGATGCTTGATCATATCAACATTGAGAACACTTCCAACACATATCGTCAGCTCACCTTTAGCTAGTCTCTGTTTATTTCGTAGCTTTTATTTCGAGTTACTAACACTTATCAACCGAACCGGTATCTAATACCCTGGTGCTACTAGGAGTACTAGTAAATTACACATTAACATAATGTATATCCAATATACTTCTATCGACCTTGCCAGCCTTCTAATCTACCAAGTATCTAGGGTAATTCTGCTCCAGTGGCTGTTCCCTTTATTACAGAAGCACTTAGTCTCGGGTTTGGGTTCAACCTTGGGTTTCTTCACTAGAGCAGCAACTGAATTGCCGTTTTATGAAGTATCCCTTCGTGCCCTTGCCCTTCTTGAAACTAGTGGTTTCACCAACCATCAACAATTGATGCTCCTTCTTGATTTCTACTTTTGTGGTGTCAAACATCACGAACATCTCAAGGATCATCATACATGTCCCCGATATATTTTAGTTCATCACGAAGCTCTAGCAGCTTGGTGGTAATGACTTCGGAGAAACATCACTATCTTATCTGGAAGATCAACTCCCGCTTGATTCAAATGATTGTTGTACTCAGACAATCCGAGCACAAGCTCAACAATTGAGCTTTTCTCCTTAGTTTGCAGGTTAAGAAAATCGTCGGAGGTCTTATACCTCTTGACGTGGGCACGAGCCTGAAATTCCAATTTCAGCCCTCAAAACATCTCATATGTTTCGTGACGTTTCAAAAACGTCTTTGGTGCCTCAACTCTAAACCGTTTAACTGAACTATCATGTAGTTATCAAAACATGTATGTCAGATGTTCGCAACATCCACACACAACGTTCGAGGTTTAGCACACTGAGCGGTGCATTAAGGACATAAGCCTTCTAAGAAGCAATGAGGACAATCCTCAGTTTACGGACCTAGTCCGCATAATTGCTACTATCAACTTTCAACTAATTTTTCTCTAGGAACATATCTAAACAGTAGAACTGAAACGCGAGCTACGACATAATTTGCAAAATCCTTTTTGACTATGTTCAGGATAATTAAGTTCACCTCATGAACTCCCACTCAAATAGACATCCCTCTAGTCATCTAAGTGATTACATGATCCGAGTCAACTAGGCCGTGTCCGATCAACACGTGAGACGGACTAGTCAACGTCGGTGAAATCTTCATGTTGATCGTATCTTCTATATGACTCATGCTCGACCTTTCGGTCTTCTGTGTTCCGAGGCCATGTCTGTACATGCTAGGCTCGTCAAGTTAACACTAAGTGTTTTTGCATGTGTAAAACTGTCTTACACCCGGTGTATGTGAACGTAAGGATCTATCACACCCGATCAACACGTGGTGCTTCGAAACGACGAACTGTAGCAACGGTGCACAGTTAGGGGAGAACACTTCTTGAAATTGTTGTAAGGGATCATCTTATTTACTACCGTCGTTCTAAGCAAATAAGATGTATAAACATGATAAACATCACATGCAATCAAATAGTGACATGATATGGCCAATATCATATTGCTCCTTTTGATCTCCATCTTCGGGGCTCCATGATCATCATCGTCACCGGCATGACACCATGATCTCCATCATCATGATCTCCATCATCGTGTCTTCATGAAGTTGTCACGTCATCTATTACTTCTACTACTACAGCTAACGGTTAGCAATAAAGTAAAGTAATTACATAACGTTTATGTTGACACGCAGGTCATAAATAAATAAAGACAACTCCTATGGCTCCTGCCGGTTGTCATACTCATCGACATGCAAGTCGTGATTCCTATTACAAGAACATGATCAATCTCATACATCACATATATCATTCATCACATCCTTTGGCCATATCACATCACATAGCATACCCTGCAAAAACAAGTTAGACGTCCTCTAATTGTTGTTTGCATGTTTTACGTGGCTGCTATGGGTTTCTAGCAAGAACGTTTCTTACCTATGCAAAGACCACAACGTGATATGCCAATTGCTATTTACCCTTCATAAGGACCCTTTTCATCGAATCCGATCCGACTAAAGTGGGAGAGACAGACACCCGCTAGCCACCTTATGCAACTAGTGCATGTCAGTCGGTGGAACCAGTCTCACGTAAGAGTACGTGTAAGGTCGGTCCGGGCCGCTTCATCCCACGATGCCGCCGAATCAAGATAAGACTAGTAACGGCAAGCATATTGAACAAAATCAACGCCCACAACTACTTTGTGGTCTACTCGTGCATAGAATCTACGCAATAGACCTAGCTCATGATGCCACTGTTGAGGAACGTAGCAGAAATTCAATATTTTCCTACGTGTCACCAAGATCTATCTATGGAGAGACTAGCAACGAGGGGAAGGAGAGTGCATCTACATACCCTTTTAGATCGCTAAGCGGAAGCGTTCAAGTGAACGGGGTTGATGGAGTCGTACTCGTCGTGATTCAAATCACCGATGACCAAGTGCCGAACGCACGGCACCTCCGCGTTCAACACACGTACAGCCCGGTGACATCTCCCATGCCTTGATCCAGCAAGGAGAGAGGGAGAGGTTGAGGAAGACTCCATCCAACAGCAGCACAACGGCATGGTGGTGGTGGAGGAGCGTGGCAATCCTGCAGGGCTTCGCCAAGCACCACGGGAGAGGAGAAGGACTTGGGAGAGAGGGAGGGCTGCACCAAAGGCAAAGGTGTGTCTCAAGAGGCCCTCCTACCCTCACTATATATAGGGATCCCAAAGGGGGGGGTGCGCCAGCCCTAGGAGATCCAATCTCCTAGGGGGCGGCGGCCAGGGGAGGAGTCCTTCCCCCCCAAGGCACCTAAGAGGTGCCTTCCCCTTCTGGGACTCTTCCTTTAGGGTTTCCCCAGGCGCATGGGCCTCTTGGGGCTGGTGCCCTTGGCCCATGTAGGCCAAGGCGCACCCCCTACAGCCCATGTGGCCCCCAGGGGCAGGTGGCCCCACCCGGTGGGCCCCCGGGACCCTTCCGGTGGTCCTAGTACAATACCGATGACCCCGAAACTTGTCCCGATGGCCGAAACAGGACTTCCTATATATAAATCTTTACCTCCGGACCATTCCGGAACTCCTCGTGACGTCCGGGATCTCATCTGAGACTCCGAACAACATTCGGTAACCACATACAAGCTTCCTTTATAACCCTAGCGTCATCGAACCTTAAGTGTGTAGACCCTACGGGTTCGGGAGACATGCAGACATGACCGAGACGTTCTCCGGTCAATAACCAACAGCGGGATCTGGATACCCATGTTGGCTCCCACATGTTCCACGATGATCCCATCGGATGAACCACGATGTCAAGGACTCAATCAATCCCGTATACAATTCCCTTTGTCTAGCGGTATTGTACTTGCCCAAGATTCGATCGTCGGTATCCCTATACCTTGTTCAATCTCGTTACCGGCAAGTCTCTTTACTCATTCCGTAACACATCATCCTGTGATCAACTCCTTGGTCACATTGCGCATATGATGATGTCCTACCGAGTGGGCCCAGAGATACCTCTCCGTTTACACGGAGTGACAAATCCCAGTCTCGATTCGTGCCAACCCAACAGACACTTTCGGAGATACCTGTAATGTACCTTTATAGCCACCCAGTTACGTTGTGACGTTTGGCACACCCAAAGCACTCCTACGGTATCCGGGAGTTGCACAATCTCATGGTCTAAGGAAATGATACTTGATATTAGAAAAGCTTTAGCATACGAACTACACAATCTTTGTGCTAGGCTTAGGATTGGGTCTTTGTCCATCACATCATTCTCCTAATGACGTGATCCCGTTATCAATGACATCCAATGTCCATGGTCAGGAAACCGTAACCATCTATTGATCAACGAGCTAGTCAACTAGAGGCTTACTAGGGACATGGTGTTGTCTATGTATCCACACATGTATCTGAGTTTCCTATCAATACAATTATAGCATGGATAATAAACGATTATCATGAACAAGGAAATATATAATAATAACCAATTTATTATTGCCTCTAGGGCATATTTCCAACAGTAATGATGTTATTAGTTGAGTCAAGAATGGGCTTGAACGAACCTGCCATGCTAGCCGAGGTGATGACGTCGCACCGATCAATGAGTTCCTCCACCACGTCATCTTTCAGATCGGGGCAAGAATAACGGGGTCGTTTCCGGCCTATTCCCTCCATGGAGAAGACGATCAAACAATGGCAGAAGAAAGGGTGAAGGGCTGAAGGAAAATGGAGGAGGGAGAGGAAGAGCGTGCGACAGTAGTTCCAAATCGAGAGGGAAAGGCGATGAGTCGGTGGACGGTTGCGAGTTTTCCACGGTTCACGAAGAGGCACCCCGGCCTACACGTCCATTCAGAAATACTGGTACTACTCGCCATCGTCTCACTGATATGTTGGAACGGGACCACATGTCAACGAAACATGGTGTGTAATTTCTCGTGCAAAATTCGATCTGGTCGCGTTGGCCCGAGGTGTCGCATTAGTTATCGACCTTTATTTTTTTAATGGCGTGCCGATCAGTTTTGAAGCACGACTAGCTGGTACTATACGTGGAGAGGATGACAGTAGGGACCCACCAAGGTCATGGCAGTACGCAAGCAAGTGCCTCCTTATTTCAAGCCAATAAAAAATGGCTCCTCCTAGTGGATTTCTGCCGTCTGGCTCCCATGCCATTGTCAACGTAGTCAACAAACGAGAGAATTGCACAACGAGCGGCTGACACCAGGGACCCAGCAGCTCGCCCAGTTATTTTTGTTTTGGGTTAATTTGATAAATGCCACTCCAAATCTAGTGTATCCGAGAAATGCCACTGCAATTTCCAAACTTTGAAAAATGCCATTTCATGCCATTTCTAGTGGCATTTTTCGAAGTCTGGAGTGGCGTTTTTCAAAGTTTGCAAACTGCAATGGCATTTTTCAAAGTTTGCAAAAATTGCAGTGGCATTTTTCAAAGTTTGGAAATTGCAGTGGCATTTTTATGAATCGCCATAATTGAAGTGGCATTTATCTAATTTATTTTTGAGACAGAAGCAGGGTGTCAACTGGGCTGTGCAGGACACTCTGGCCTGTCTAGACAACCTTTTCTTTTATGTTTACCACAGACCAGCCCAGTAGTTTTTTTTTCTTTCTGAAAATGGCTAGCCCAGTTCTTTTGTGATTTTTCAAGTAAGTCGCTTTATCAGGCCTGCTGGGCTGCAAATCTTTTAAGACGAGGAGAGATTCATTCGGCTGGCTGAGAAAATGGTCTATCAGTAATGAGAAATGGGATGTACATTTTTAAAACACATCAAACCGGAAATTATTTTCAAATACCTGTTTTTCATTTCAAGATTTTAAATTGCATTGATTTTTATGCGTGGACAATTTATTGGATTTTATATTGATATACATTTATTTTTAAAATCAGTCTGAATGTGACTCGAAATTTCGGGATTAAAAACAGTTCAGACCGCACCGACATATGCAAAATTTCGTATAATATTTTAACCGTGGCCACAATATGGGCTGTAATGCTAACATAAAGAATATGTGCTCCAAAAACACCCATAAGAATTAGCAAATGGGCCATAAATTATTTGAAATAATGGCAGAAGGGATGTATGCTTTTTTCCATAGATTTGAGGCTTTCCACAGATGGCCTGTATACTGTTGGATGTCCATCCAACGGTCGTCGTGCTTCTTCAATCTCTGCTCTTGCTGCTCCAGCCCCTCAAACAAGCGCCGGCGGGACTGCCTACTCCCTCCTCCCTGCGGCCGGCTGTGCTGCCGCGCAGGCCTCACCGCCCCACCATACTCCCATCGCTGGCCTAGCCATCCCTCTACTCATCCACACCTGCTGTTATTCTCCGGCGACGGCAGACGAACCAGTAAACAATCGTACAATCATACTCCCCTCCGTGTGGGAAACAAAAACAACAGCCGAGTCTTCCCTGCCTCCGTGTCATTCCCTTCCTAGGCCTCGCCATCGTCCACTGCGCTGGTGCTCTCGGCGTGGCATGGTCAGCGTGGTCAACGACCGACATGCATCTGAAGTGGACTGTACGTGGAGAGGCTGACAGCTGGGTTCATGGCTGCACTCAAGGAAATGCCTCCTTATTACGCGCAAAATAATGATTTCCTCCACCTGACATCTGGGACCCACCGAAACGGCCTCTGTATTTCGCGAAAAAATGTTACCGCCGCTGACAGCTCGGACCCACCAGCTATATCTTCGCACGCAAGGAAGTGCCTCCTTATTACGCACAAAAAAAATGAATACTCCCCCTGCTAGCTGGGACCCAGTATAGTGGGCCTACTAAGTTGACGGGGACGAAGGGATTTGTCAACTAAGTCAATATGCACGATTCTAGCTCGACTGACCGTACGATGTCCATCCAACGGCCGTAGTGCTTCTTCAACCTTTGGTCTTCTTGCTCCAGCCGCCCAAAGCAGCGCCGGTCGTGCCACCTACTCCTGCCTCCCATGGCCGGCTGTGCTGCCGCGGAGGCCTCACCGCCCCCATACTACTCCCACCGCTGGCCAGGCCATCCCTCCACTCCACTCACCAACACCCCCTGTTATTCTGCGGCGATGGCAGCGAGCTGAACCAGTGAACCCTCGTACTCCTCTCCGCGTGGGCATCCACTGCCGCGTTTTCCCCGGCTCCACGTCGTCCCCTTCCTAGGCCTCGCCGTCGTCCACCGCCGTGGTGCTGTCGGCGCGGCATGGTCAATGTGGTCAACGACCGAATTCCATCGGAAGAATACGGTACATGGAGAGGCTGACAGCTGGGTCCACGGCAGCCGCAAGGAAGTGCCTCCTTATTACGCAAATAATTATTCCTCCACCTCATAGCAGGGACCCACTGGACGCCCACCAATATATCGTGAAAAAACGTTTGCCCCTGACTGCTGGGAGCCACCCGACGGGCCACCGTATTTCGCGAAAAAAACATTCCCCTGCTGTCAGCTCAGACCCACCGGAAGTGCCTCCTTATTACGCACAAAAAAATGAATACCCGCTGCTAGTTGGGACCCACCTTAGTGGTAGGCTGACTTATGGGCCTACTAAGTTGACGGGGACGGAGGGCTTTATCAACTTAGTCAATATGCATGAGTCCAGCTCCAATGACCGTACGATGTCCATCCAACGGACGTAGTGCTTCTTCAACCTCTGGTCTTCTTGCTCCAGCCGCCCAAACTAGCGCCGGTCGTTCCTCGTGCTCCTGCCTCCTGTGGCCGGCTGCGATGCGGCGGAGCCCTCACTGCCCCTACTACTCCCACCGCTGGCCAGGCCATCCCTCTACTCACCCACACCCCCTGTTATTCTGCGGCGACGGCAGCCTCACACCGCAGCGAACCAGTGAACCCTCGTACTCCCCTATGAGTGGCCATCCACTACCGTGTCTTCCCCGGCTCCATGTCCTCCCCTTCCTAGGCCTCGCCGTCGTCCACCGCCCTGGTGCTCTCGGCGCGGCATGGTCAACGTGGTCAAGGAACGGCTTCCATCGGACATGAACTGTACGTGGAGAGGCTGACAGCTGGGTCCATGGCAGCAGCAAGGAAGTGCCTCCTTATTACGTGCAAAATAATTATTCCTCCACCTGACAGCGGGGACCCACCGTACGGGCCACCAGTATTTTGCGACAAAAATCTTTTCCCCCTGACTGCTGGGACCCACCGGACGGGCCACCGTATTTCGCGAAAAAAACGCCCCCCCGCTGTCAACTCGGACCCACCGGAAGTGCCTCCTTATTACGCACAAAAAAATGAATACTCCCCCGGCTAGCTCGGACCCACCTTGCTGGGAGGCTGACTTGTGGGCCCACTAAGTTCGCGGGGACGAAGGGCTTTGTCAACTTAGTCAATATGAACGATTCTACCTCAAGTGACCGTACGATGTCCATCCAACGGCCGTAGTGCTTCTTCAACCTCTGGTCTTCTTGCTCCAGCCGCCCAAAGCAGCGCCGGTCGTGCCGCATGCTCCTGCCTCCCGTTGCCGGCTGTGCTGCCGCAGAGGCCTCACCGCACCCTACTATTCCCACCGCTGGCCAGGCCCTGCGGCGACGGCAGCCTCACATCGCAGCCGAACCAGTGAACCCTCGTAGTCCTCTCCGCGCGGGCTTCCACTACCGCGTCGTCCCCTTCCTAGGCCTCGTCGTTGTCCACCGCCGGGGTGCTCTCCGCGCGGCGTGGTCAACGTTGTCAAGGAACGACTTCCATCGGAAGAGTACTATAAGTGCAGAGAGGCTGACAGCTGGGTCCACGGCCACAGCCCAGTTTTTTTGTGATTTGCCAAGTAAGTCGCTTTGTCAGGCCTGTTGGGCTGCAAATCTTTCAAGACGAGGTGAGCTTTCATTCGGCTGGCCGAGAAAATGGCCCATCAGTAATGAGAAAGGGGTTGTACATTTTTAAAACACATCAAACCGGCAATTAGTTTCAAATATCTTTTTTTGATTTCAAGATTTTACATTACATTAATTTTTATGCGTGGAGAATTTGTTGGATTTTATATTGATATACATTTATTTTTTAAATCAGTTTGAACGTGAGTCGAAATTTTAGGATTAAAAACAGTTCGGACCGCACCGAAATATGCAAAATTTCTTTTTAACCGTTGCCACAATATGGGTTGTAATGCTAACAAAAAGAATATGGGCTCCAAAAAAACCTTAAGAATTAGCAAATGAGCTGTAAATTATTAGCAATAATGGCACATGGGATGTATGCTGTTTTCCATAGATTTGAGGCTTTCCTAAAAAAAGGTTAACGCACAAGCACTGACTGTTGGATGTCCATCCAACGGCCGTCGTGCTTCTTCAATCTCTGCTCTCTCTGCTCTAGCCGCTCAAACAAGCGCCGGCGGGACTGCCTGCTCCCTCCTCCTCGCGGCTGGCTGTGCTGCCGCGCAGGCCCCACCGCCCGACCGTACTCCCATCGCTGGCCTAGCCATCCCTCTACTCACCCACACCTGCTGTTATTCTCCGGCGATGGCAGACGAACCAGTAAACCCTCGTACAGTCATACTCCCCTCCGTGTGGGAAACAACTGCCGAGTCTTCCCAGCCTCCGTGTCGTCCCCTTCCTAGGCCTCGACGTCGTCCACCGCCCTGGTGCTCTCGGCGCGGTGTGGTCAATGTGGTCAAGGAACGACTTCCATCAGACGTGGACTGTACGTGGAGAGGCTGACAGCTGGGTCCACGGCCGCAGCAAGGAAGTGTCTCCTTATTACACGGAAAATAATGATTCCTCCACTTGACAGCTGGGACCCACTGGATGGGCCACTTTATTTCACAAAAAAAACGTTCCCCCCTGACTACTGGGACCCACCAGCTACATCTTCGCACGCAAGGAAGTGCGTCCGGGCAAAAAAAAGATTCGCACCCTGACTGCTGGGACCCACCAGCTACATCTTCGCAGGCAAGGAAGTGCCTGACAGTCGGACCCACCTGGTCGAAGCGTACGTACCGTTGTCATTCTGGTCGTGAACGTGTACGTACATACTGGTCGATGTAGAGGAGCGCACGTGCCGTAGTAGAGGCGTGCACGTAGCATGTACACGTACATACAACGACCGGGGTGCAAGAAAGAAAATACGGCCACATATGTGTACATACGGGTGGCGTCTCGAACGCCTACTCGCGCATACGTACGGCGAGGGCTTGTGTACATGGCTGGGTCGGAATGGAGAAACAGCGTCGTCGTTGTGTTCATGGGGAGGCAACAGAATGCGTCGTTTTCATGGGGAGGCAACGGAATGCGTCGTGTTCATCGGGAGGGCTTGGACGGAACAGACGATGGGAACGTGGCCTGGCATACCACAGAACGGAGGAAACGGCCTTGTGTTCTATCGGCCACGTTCGAAACGGGATCCTGTTGATCGGGAGGGGTCTGGCATACCGCAAAACGGAGGAAACGGACCTCCTACAGTCGAAACGGGGGTCCTTTTGATCGGGAGGGGTGTGGCGTACCGCAAAACGGAGGAAACAGACTTGTGTTGGAGCGCTACGGTCGAAACGGGGGTCCTGTTCATCCGGAGGGGTGTCGCGTACCGCAAAACGGGACTCCACGGGATACTGTTCATCTCCACCGTCGACCCCCTCCAGCCTCCACGAGCTACTGTTCATCCACCGTCGACCTCCTCCAGCCTGCACCTGTGACTATTCATCCACGGGCTCCTGTTCATCCAGCCTCCACCACGTTCTACTCCACCGGCTACTGTTCAACCAGCCCTCTCCACGGTCTCCTATTCAACCACCCCTCCACGGGGGCTACTGTTCATCCTGCCCTCCACCGTCTACTATTCATCCTGCCCTACACGGGGTGGTCCTGTTCATCCAGCCCTCCACAGGGTCCTGTTCATCCAGCCCCAACCGGCTCGATCAATCGGGGTCCTGTTCATCCAGAGGCAACACCACGGGGTCCTGTTCATCCACCCCCACCGGGAACTGTTCATCCAACCCCCCCCCCCCCGCAACGCTCACTTTTCATCCAGAGGCAGCATCGATCGGCTTCAGTTAGCAGTAGTAGCGAAGGAATCGCTCGATCGGGTTCAGTTAACAGCCATCGACCGATCGCTCGGGTTCAGTAACGCATAGCCTCAGTGCAATCGCTCGGGTTCAGTTAGAGCCCAACGCCTCGCTCCAGTTTAGTTAGAGCCAACGCCTCGCACACACGCGCGTACGTGTACGAGAGAAATGTGCATCGCTCGGCCCCCGACCTCCTACCGTAACCGAGAACTCCCTAAAATTTTCCTCCCCCTCGCTTCTACCACGGGTTTTTCCGTCATGGACGGCCCAAAGAATGTCATGCAGCTACGTCTCCGGCCCGCCCAGGACGAAAAGCCCATTTTCTGTCATGATTTTTTGTCATAGAAGTAGGATCCCACCACATCTATGATGATACCGGGTTTTGTCACAATTATCATCATAGAAGTGTCATATGTATGACAGAAAAAAAATTCATTCGGCCCAAAATGTCACGGATGTGTCTTTTTTTGTAGTGAATATTCATAGACAATCTGATCATAAATCCATAATTCATCGGATCTTGACAAACACACCACATAAGAATATTACATCGGATAGATCTCCAAGAACATCGAGGAGAACATGCTATTGACCCGTAGGTCTGTGGTAAACTACTCACGCTTCATCGGAAGGGCAATAGAGTTGATACAGATGCCCTCCGTGATCGAAACCCCCTCTGGCAGGATGCCGGAAAAGGTGCCAGGATGGGATCTCATGGGAACAGAAGGTTGCAGCGCTGGAAGTGTTTTTGTGGATGCTTCTGAGGGTTTTGGAATATATGTGAATATATAGGACGAAGATCTAGGTCTGGGATCGAGTCACCGAGGGGCCCACAAGGTAGCCCCCACCCTTGGGCTCACCCTCCATCCTTGTTGCCGCTTCAGACTTGCACTCCGAGTCCCCTGGGTGTCTTCTGGTCCAAGGAAGATCATCGTGAAGTTTTATTCCGTTTGGACTCCGTTTAGTATTCCTTTTCTGCGAAGCTCAAAAACAAGGAAAAAACAGAAACTGGCACTCGGCTCTAGGTTAATAAGTTAGTCCCACAAATAATATAAAATAGCATATAAAACATCCAAAACAAATAATATAATATCATGGAACAATAAAAAATTATAGATACGTTGGAGATGTATCAAGCATCCCCAAGCTTATTTCCTACTCGTCCTCAAGTAGGTAAATTATAAAAATAGAATTTTTGATGTAGAATTCTACCTAACATATTTATCCATGTAATCTTCTTTATTGTGGCATGAATAATCATATCCATAAGATTCAAAACAAAAGTTTAATACTGACATAAAAACAATAATACTTCAAGCATACTAATAAAGCAATCATGTCACTGGTACGCGTCGATGCTATAAAAATGGTTTTTAACACCTTTCCCCGACGGCATTTGGAACCGTCGCCTAGTGAGTGATGGCGATAGGGGGTCCTTCCCACATGACCCAGAAACCATCGGGGATATGCCCTCCTGGCACACACGCTCGCCAAAATGAGGTCGTGTGTGACCGGCGAGCGCTCAAATACGGTAATACGTACAGTAGAGCTAAAAAACTACAATTATACATGTGAAATTGTTTTCGGTCGCAAGTACATCCCACATAGCCAGTCCCTGCTAAACATTTACGTTCGTATGTACATCCCACACAGTCGCCCCAAGGAAAACGTTTCCGTTCACAGGTACATCACACACAATTTTCCGTGTTAAATCGTTTGTGATAGCATTACCATTGCACACGATATTAACAATTTTATCATCTGCGTAATTGAATGCATCACACACGGTGCGTAGAAGAAACTGTGTGGCAAAGCTGTCCATCACACGTCGTTTTTATGTGGTAAACGTTTGCGCAAGGTGGCCTAGAGCAAACAGTTTTCAAGAGAAGGTCATGTGTGATTGTTCATTGATCCAACACGGTTTATTCCTAGAAACTGTTTGCGTTGCCTGAGGTCATCGCCCACGGTATTTTTTGAATAACCGTTTGCACTAGCAAAACCCAATTAGCAGGCTAATTCGCCATTAGCGGGTAATTTCCCTATTATTAATAATCCATTTATTAATCTAATTGACATTTGTATTAAGCACATAATATATTTCATTTCCATATTAAGGAAGCAAGATTTCATAATTGAAATACATCAGAGTACAACATGATATAGCTTCAGCACCCAGCTACCCCATTACACAACTACACCAGCACCAAGTTTCACATGCAACATGTAGAACCTTTCGAAATTAGCATCATAGAGGTATATAGATAGTTGCAACTCATCTGAAAAACTGCTGAAGCGGAAGGCGACTATTGAGCCTTCATTCATGTTGAAGGTCTTTGCAACTTTAGGCCAGTGCCTGTGGATGATTGACCGTCCGTCCTTCGTCCTCTTCAGGAACACTTCAATATTGAACCGTGGGTGTTGTATGAAAACATTCCTCCTCCTGACCATAGAGGTGGTTTGAGAGGTAATCATCAGTGAACTGCTTTGGAAAGGCCTGAAAACAAGGATGTGCACAAATATCTTCTCTATATTGGAAATGGGGCAAAGGAATAAAAAAGGCAAGGTATAATAGTTAGTACCATCTTGTAGTGAATTGATGTCTTCTTGATTGTGCAGACAAGATCTTGTTGTTTGTTGTCGCTAATTTCTTTATCCTAACAATCTTTCTGAGTTTCTTGACTTGATTGATATTCATGGACAACTCATTTCCCCATATGCAAAAAGGGTCGAATAGTGGGTCAAAACATATGACAGTAGGACCTACATGTGCAAGACCAAATTGTTAAAAACCAAAATATTAGAATGGCTCCTGCAATTGCAGAATAATGTGCTATTAGACAACGGACCATGCACATTCTAACCTTGATTGTAAACCTCAATGCTTCCCATTGTTTCCCTGCAACACATATAAGGTAGTTAGCCATCAGGTTAAGTAAGGGTTCGCATGCTATCAGTAAAATATGTTCATGAAAAATAAGCACATTGCAGATTCATCAGATTAATTCAATCCACATGGAAAACCCATTTATCCAAACCAAGCATGATTAAGAACTAGGAAATATAGCACTTTTATATGTTTCTCATGTATTAAGTGCAGCCAAATTCGATTTATTCCTCACATGCACAACTATACAAAATTCTACCCATGACAATTGGACATCGCATTGCAGAATTGAACCAAGCAGTTAACTAAACACCACAACAAATGAACCAAACTTAACTGAGCACCACATTGCACAATATAACATACTCCTAATAGAAGATCAGATAGTTAACCAAACCAAGCATGCTTAACAACATGGAAATATAGCAATTGTTTTGTTTCTCATATATTTACTACAGCTAAATTCAATTTATTCCTCACATGGTATACAATAACAGAATGCACCCACAAATATTGAACATCGCATTGCAGAATTGAACCAAACAGTTAACTAAACACCACAACACAAATGAACCAAACGTTAACTGAGCGCCACATTGCACAATGTATAACCAAACCAAGCATGCTTGACAACTTGGAAATATAGCAATTGTATCCGTTTCTCATGTATTTTGTAAAGATAAATTCAATTTATTTCTCACATGGAAGACAATACAAAAATGCAGCCTGAAGAATTGAACATCACATTTGCAGAATGAACCAAATAGTTAATTAACTAAAGACGACAACTAATTAACAAAACTCTTAATAAGTGAGCACCACACTGCACGACATATAGAACATATACACTAGAGCAACAGATTGCATGGTAAAATTAGATAGCACAATTCACTAGAATTTGTGAAGGAAAGGCAGGAGAAGCACACACAACGTGTAAACCGAGCATGCTTAACCGCCATAGCTAGCAAATGGCAAGGTGCTCATCCAAGATCTGAGGGTCGGCACGAATGGCAGCCATCGCGACCTCATCCGCACGTGCGACCGTGGTTTGCGGCAGCGGTGCTTATTTGGTGGAGGGGTTGGTGATTTGGGTGGAAGGTGTCGCGCCAGCGGTCGGGGAAAGTGGGATGTGGAAGGAGGAGGAGGATGGGGGTCGGGTGTGGATTACCTGCCTGGATAGACGAGGCCGAGTAGTGTGAAGGAGGGTCGCCGGCGAGGATGAGGTGCTGCAAGCAAGGAGTGAAGGTTTTAACTTGGAAAGGAAGGCGGAAACAGGGGAAATGTGGCTTTTGGTAAGGGGGGGGGGGCAGCTGGGAGGTAGATACTTCCGCGGAAGCCGAAAATTTTGAATCGCTTCAGCGAAAAAACTAGCGCACAAAGTGTCATAAAACACGGTCCCTTATTCAGAACTGTGTATGATATGTGAACATCACAAACGATTCAGATAGCTTAACCCGTGTGTGATGAGTTTGAACGTCAAAAATTTTGGTTTGAATTTCCCCGGTTACAGTGGTCATCCACGTCATTGCATAATTTGGGTACACAAAGGAGACCACAACACACCCACACTTCTTAATCAAGCATGTTCAGGAATTAAACAGAGCTGACCTAAACATTACTCTAACAAATTAAAGACATGCTCTCTTAATTAAACATAACAAAGAGTACTACTATGGCTAGTGCTCGTCGATCCCCACCGCCTCCATGTCCAGCTCGTGCCCTACAGTCTCCTGGGGAAGGGGCTCCATGGCATCCATCGCACCATACTGGGCAAGCATCTCACCATCCGCGTCTGCCATCTCTTTGGAAAAGGCTTCCACGAGCTGGGCATGGGCGACTATGATCTAGGCTTGGACGAGCTCAGTCGTCGTAAGGTATGCGGCGGAGGAACGGACGGCTGCTCGAACGCTCTCGACGATTGCCAACTCCTCGGTTGTGGGTTGCCGACCGTTGTCGAAGAAGCTTCGTTCGATTTGTGCGCTGACTGCCACGAGCTGGGCGTGTGCGGCCTCGACATGGTCGTGGGCGGCCTCCATCAGGGCTAAGGCCGCCGCTGCAGAACGGACAGCTGTTGCGCCACTCTCGCCAGTTGCTATCCCCGAGGAATATGTTGCTGCCCCCACCTGAGAAGCAACATCGGCCGTTTGGGATGCCTTGGCCGCCCAGTCGTAGATCGTGGCCGCGCTCATGCACCTTGTTAGCACGCGCATGGCGGCTGCGGACACGCTCTCGCCAGAGTGGGTAACCGAAGTTGCCCTCACGATGCGGGTCCACGTGCCCATCTTTCACCGACGACGATTTAATAGTGAAATGATATTTGGGGAGCGAGCTAGTGTGCTTGAGATGCCGGTTGTGGCCGACGCACCTTCTCACATAAGCCATAGGCGTACTATACACCGACGGTGCTCCAGGATATTTTGTGCTGCATCTCACACGGTTGGTGATAATAAACTATGTGGGATCTACTTGATTTTTCCTCTTTATTTGAATTACATAATGGGCTCACAGCGGCAATGGATGGTGTTTGAATTGCTAGACCTTTTATCTACAGTGAACATGCAACTATACGTGTGTCGTAAAAGAATTGGAATTATTCAGGGTTCGTTTGAACATTTTACACATTAAATTGGTTTTCTAGCCATTTCAGGTGCACAATTCAAAATTAAACTACATGCACATGCGCCGGTGCACCAACATGGGTTGTAAAATCATATATGTGTCCATGGGTTTATGCTTATGTCCCATGCAAGAAATGGGGATGAAAATCAAACACCACAGCACCGTGGCTCTCTGGCAAATGTCGACGTACTTGCTTTTCTAATTTTAGTAAATCCAAAGTTTGTCCAAAATTCATGAAACTTGGCATGCTAACATGGAGCGGCATCAACATGCCGTGGTAAAATTTTTGTCTCATTTGGGACAGGTTTGGATATAAGCTTCTCATAAACCAGAGCTTCTCACAACAAGTGTGATGGTTTCGGTAGGGACCATTTCATCTTTCTGGACGAAACGATATCCGTTGCCTCTTCTCGACTTCAATTTTTTTCCTACTGTCAATATAGACAACAGGATTGTTGTGTCAATTTTTTGGATTTTTGGGGTTCGCTTGGACATTTTTATACATTACCTGAGTTTTCTATGCATTCAAGTGCATAATTCAATTTTGAACTACAGGCACATGCTCTCATGCATCTAAATTAGTTGAAAATTCACATATGTGTCCTAGGTTGCATTCTTAGGTCCCATGCAAGAAACGGGAATGAATGTCAAACACCCTGCCACCGTCACTCGGCCGCAAACATTGAGATACCTAGTTTTTAAATTCTACTAAATCTAAAGCTCATCTGAAATTCACGACACATGGCATGCTCTCACGGAGCGGCATCAACATGTCGTGGTAAATTTTAGGTCCCATTTGGGGCAGGTTTGGGGATATGCTTCTCACAAACCAGAGCTTCTCAGAACAAGCCTGATAGTTTCGGTAGGGAATGTTTCACCTTTCTAGACGAAACGATATCCATTGCCTCTTCTCGATTTCAATTATTTTTCCTTGTGTCAACATAGAGCTATAGTTGTTTTGTGTCAATTTTTCGAATTTTTCGGGGTTCATTTGGACATTTTATGCATTAATTGAGTTTTCAATGCATTTATGTGGATAATTAAAATCTAAACTACATGCACATGCCCTAATGCATATAAATTGGTTGAAAATTCAAATCTGTGTCCTAGGTTGCATGGTTAGATCCCATGCAAGAAATGGGAATGAATGTCAAACACACTGCCATCGTCACTCGGCCACAAACATTGAGATACCTGGTTTTCAAATTCTAGTAAATCCAAAACTCATCTAAAATTCATGAAACATGGCATGCTATCATGGAGCGGCATCAACATGTCGTGGTAAATTTTTTGTCCCATTTTGGGCAGGTTTGGATATATGCTTCTCACAAACCAGAGCTTCTCACAACAAGCATGATGGTTTCGGTAGGGAACGTCCCACCTTTCGGGTCAAAACGATATCCATTGCCTCTTATTCCTTTCAAAAAAATTCTTATGTCAACGTAGAACAACAGGAGTGTTGTGTTAATTGTTGTTATTTTTCGGGGTTCGTTTGGACATTTTTATGCATTAATTGAGTATTCAATGCATTCATGTGCATAATTCAAATTTGAACTACATGCACATGCTCTAATGCATATAAATTGGTTGAAAATTCAAATATGTGTCCTTGGTTGCATGCTTAGGTCCCATGCAAGAAATGGGAATGAATGTCGAACACCCTGCCACCATCACCCGGCTGCAAAAATTGAAATACCTTGTTTTTAAATTATATTAAATCCAAAAATCGTCTGAAATTCATGTTACTTGGCATGCTATCATGGAGCAGGATGAACATGATGTGGTAATTTTTTTGTCCTATCTGGGGCAGGTTTGTGTATATGCTTCTCAAAAACCAGAGCTTCTGACAACAAGCATGATGGTTTCGGTAGGGAATGTCCCACCTTTGGGGACGAAATGATATCCATTGCCTCTTATTGCTTTCAATTTTTTTCGTGTCAACGTAGAACAACAGGAGTGTTATGTCAATTTTTGTTATTTTTCAGGGTTCGTTTGGACATTTTTATGCATTAATTTAGTTTTGAATACATTCATGTGCATAATTCAAATTTGAACTACATGCACATGCTCTAATGCATATAAATTGGTTCAAAATTCAAATATGTGTTCTTGGTTGCATGCTTAGGTCCCATGCAAGAAATGGGAATGAATGTCAAACACCCTGCCACCGTCACTCGTCCGCAAACATTGAGATACCTAGTTTTTAAATTCTAGTAAATCCAAAACTCATCTGAAATTCATGAAACTTGGCATGCTATCATGGAGCGGCATCAACATGTCGTGGTAAATTTTTTGTCCCATTTGGGACAGGTTTGGATATAAGCTTATCATAAACCAGAGCTTCTCACAACAAGTGTGATGGTTTCGGTAGGGACCATTTCACCTTTCTGGACGAAACGATATCCGTTGCCTCTTCTCGACTTCAATTTTTTTCCAAGTGTCAACATACACAACAGGATTGTTGTGTCAATTTTTTGGATTTTTGGGGTTCGCTTGGACATTTTTATACATTAACTGAGTTTTCTATGCATTCAAGTGCATAATTCAAATTTGAACTACAGGCACATGCTCTCATGCATCTAAATTAGTTAAAAATTCAAATATGTGTCCTAGGTTGCATTCTTAGGTCCAATGCAAGAAACGGGAATGAATGTCAAACACCCTGCCATCGTCACTCGGCCGCAAACATTGAGATACCTAGTTTTTAAATTCTACTAAATCCAAAGCTCATCTGAAATTCACGAAACATGGCATGCTCTCATGGAGCGGCATCAACATGTCGTGGTAAATTTTTGTCCCATTTGGGGCAGGTTTGGGGATATGCTTCTCACAAACCAGAGCTTCTAACAACAAGCCTGATAGTTTCGGTAGGGAATGTTTCACCTTTCTAGACGAAACGATATCCATTGCCTCTTCTCGATTTCAATTTTTTTCCTTGTGTCAACATAGAGCTATAGGAGTTTTGTGTCAATTTTTCGAATTTTTCGGGGTTCATTTGGACATTTTTATGCATTAATTGAGTTTTCAATGCATTTATGTGCATAATTAAAATCTGAACTACATGCACATGCCCTAATGCATATAAATTGGTTGAAAATTCAAATTTGTGTCCTTGGTTGCATGCTTAGGTCCCATGCAAGAAATGGAAATGAATGTCAAACACACTGCCATCGTCACTCGGCCACAAACATTGAGATACCTGGTTTTCAAATTCTAGTAAATCCAAAACTCATCTAAAATTCATGAAACGTGGCATGCTATCATGGAGCGGCATCAACATGTCATGGTAAATTTTTTGTCCCATTTGGGGCAGGTTTGGGTATATGCCTCTCACAAACCAGAGCTTCTCATAACAAGCATGATGGTTTCGGTAGGGAACGTCCCACCTTTGGGGTCAAAACGATATCCATTGCCTCTTATTGCTTTCAAAAAAATTCTTGTGTCAACGTAGAACAACAGGAGTGTTGTGTCAATTGTTGTGATTTTTCGGGGTTCGTTTGGACATTTTTATGTATCAATTGAGTTTTCAATGCATTCATGTGCATAATGCAAATTTGAACTACATGCACATGCTCTAATGCATATAAATTGGTTGAAAATTCAAATATGTGTCCTCGGTTGCATGCTTAGGTCCCATGCAAGAAATGGGAATGAATGTCGAACACCCTGCCACCGTCACCCGGCTGCAAAAATTGAAATACCTTGTTTTTAAATTATAGTAAATCCAAAACTCGTCTGAAATTCATGTTACTTGGCATGCTATCATGGAGCAGCATCAACATGATGTGGTAATTTTTTTGTCCTATCTGGGGCAGGTTTGTGTATATGCTTCTCAAAAACCAGAGCTTCTGACAACAAGCATGATGGTTTCGGTAGGGAACGTCCCACCTTTGGGGACGAAATGATATCCATTGCCTCTTATTGCTTTCAATTTTTTCGTGTCAACGTAGAACAACAGGAGTGTTGTGTCAATTATTGTTATTTTTCGGGGTTCGTTTCGACATTTTTATGCATTAATTTAGTTTTGAATACATGCATGTGCATAATTCAAATTTGAACTACATGCACATGCTCTAATGCATATAAATTCGTTGAAAATTCAAATATGTGTTCTTGGTTGCATGCTTAGGTCCCATGCAAGAAATGGGAATGAATGTCAAACACCCTGCCACCGTCACTCGTCCGCAAACATTGAGATACCTAGTTTTTAAATTCTAGTAAATCCAAAACTCATCTGAAATTCATGAAACTTGGCATGCTATCATGGAGCGGCATCAACATGTCGTGGTAAATTTTTTGTCCCATTTGGGACAGGTTTGGATATAAGCTTATCATAAACCAGAGCTTCTCACAACAAGTGTGATGGTTTCGGTAGGGACCATTTCACCTTTCTGGACGAAACGATATCCGTTGCCTCTTCTCGACTTCAATTTTTTTCCAAGTGTCAACATAGACAACAGGATTGTTGTGTCAATTTTTTGGATTTTTGGGGTTCGCTTGGACATTTTTATACATTAACTGAGTTTTCTATGCATTCAAGTGCATAATTCAAATTTGAACTACAGGCACATGCTCTCATGCATCTAAATTCGTTGAAAATTCAAATATGTGTTCTTGGTTGCATGCTTAGGTCCCATGCAAGAAATGGGAATGAATGTCAAACACCCTGCCACCGTCACTCGGCCGCAAACATTGAGATACCTAGTTTTTAAATTCTAGTAAATCCAAAACTCATCTGAAATTCATGAAACTTGGCATGCTATCATGGAGCGGCATCAACATGCCGTGGTAATTTTTTTGTCCCATTTGGGACAGGTTTGGATATAAGCTTATCATAAACCAGAGCTTCTGACAACAAGCATGATCGTTTCGATAGGGAACGTCGACCCACCTTTGGGGATGAAACGATATCCATTGCCTCTTATTGCTTTCAAAAATTTTCTCATGTCAACATAGAACAACAGGATTGTTGTGTCAATTGATGTGATTTTTGGGGGTTCATTTGGACATTTTTATGCATTAACCGAGTTTTCAATGCATTTATATGCATAATTCAAATTTGAACTACATGCACATGCTCCAGTGCATATTAATTCGTTGAAAAATCAAATCTGTGTCCTTGGGTGCATGCTTAGGTCCCATGCCAGAAATGGGAATGAATTTCAATCAACAGGGCACCGTTGATAGCCGGCAAAATGTTGAGATACTTTGTTTTTAAATTCTAGTAAATCCAAAACTCGTCTGAAATTGATGAAACTTGACATGCTATCATGGAATGGTACCTGACATGCTGTGATATTTTTCATGTCCATTTTGAGAGAAGGCGCACTCGAATAATAGCCAAAAGAGGAATCTTGAAAAAATACCTGTCACTTTAATATCTCAAACATGTGTATAATTCAAATAGTGTGCGTTCTGTTAACCATTCACGTGACGCCACGTGTCTTGGTTTTAATGGCTATAGGAGGTGCCGTGCAGAAAACTGCTTGACCTGGACTAAACGGGAGGCATGCGAGCGTAGTCCGATGCGTAGGCTGACTGAGAGCCGTGCAAGCTGTCCTCCAATTTACAGGCTCATCGGGAAGCGTGTGAGCTGTACGCTGCGCAGGCTCACTAGGAAGCAAGCCCTTTGACTTCCATGACCACCCGCCTTCCTCTCCATTAATGGCGCCCGAGCCGCTGCTTAATACATGCGGCCTTACTTTTCGCCTCCCATTCCCTCCCTCCCATAGACCTCCACCAACGCCATGGCGCAGAAGAATCATCTGCCACTAGTCTTCAAGTTTGGTGAAGTACTCCAAGCCAGAGGAGATAGAAAATAAGGAGGAATGGGGCCTCATGGACATGGCCCAGAACGAGCTGGCCGCGGTGGTTGCTGCCCCGGTCCCATCCTAGCTCCCATCCCCGCGCCCGCGCCAGCGACCATCCCTGTAACATTGACGGGCTGGTCGCCGAGCAGTATCGCAGAGCTGGAAGCCGCGGGCGTCAGCGAGGTCTCCGCGGACCCGCGCGAGCTCGTGTACATGGCAGCGCCAGCGCCTGTGCCTGTGTCCGTGCGCGCCCCTCCACCCACCGCGGTGTCGGTCCCTGTGCGTTTGGCTGCACCCACTGCGCCCGTGCCCGTGTGTGCGCCTGTGCGCGTGCGTGCTCCCCCCTCAGCTGTATGGGACGCCGTCGTCGACTGCTACCTCTCAGCGCCGCCAACTACCGTCCTCCCGCGCCCCGCCCGTCCTTCGCGCGATGACATGATGTTTGATTTACAAGTAAAGAACATTATGTACTGCATTGAAAACTTCAACAACGGTGTCCCGGAGGATGACAACGACAAGGACGGCGCGGCACGCCGCCTCCCACCACCGGAAATAGGTTTTTTTTCTTGGGTTTAATACTGTATCTCGATCATATGAATATAAATTCGTTGTATGACTGAATGAAAGATATGGCTTGAGCGAACTTGTGTTTTTCTCTCTTAATGTACAGACTTATCAAACGATTTTCTTTTGAAAAAAATGTCAATGGTTTTTAAATATAAAACACTCATCACAGACGTTTTAGTTAGAACACCTGTATGCAAACCGACAGCTTCCCCAAGAAGCCAAGGGAAAATGTGCCGAGCAGGATTTGTGCAGCACTTGATCGCAAACATTTTAGATAGAACACCCATATGCAAAGTGAGAGCAGGATTTGAGCATCTCTTCAACACAAAAGGTTCTTTTCGATGACCCGTGCGCAAACACTTACAAACAATTTGGGTATGTTTCCATTTGCCAACCTGGAAAGATTGACCTTTGTTGATCTAGTAACATTGCCATTTCTCAACCTTCTAACACTGCGATTGTCAAAATATGAAGCTAAAAATCACTAGCAGTATCTAATTTTTGCAACTAAAATTCAGTAATTAAGCATAGATTTCATTCATAGATTAAGCACACGTTCCTAATTTATACAAACAGTTCAACTCGACAGCTGAACCGACCAAACTTTTCCCCAATTGTTGCCAACCACGTATAGAAATAGCTAGTTCAACTATATATACTAGCTAATTTTAAGTATGTTGTACAGTTCCACCACTTCTATAGTCAGATGAACTGAACAAAATAGCCCCTAAATACTACTACTACGGAGGGGCTTTGTACTACTTCTGTCTGCCTCTCCTCTGCCGAGCGCGCTTAGTAAGAGGCAGAGGAGGAGGAGCCTACCGATGAGCTAGACAACTGCAATACAGTTCCTGCCGCTGCTGCAGCTTCAGCGATGCTCACCTCGAACGCCCTCTGTCGCTCCAAATGACCCCTCTTGAAGTGATGGTTCTCATCATAGCTCTCCTGATTCCTCGCCTCTGAGGCGGCATGCGCCGCGGCCACGGCGGTGGTAAGGCTCTTTGCATGCTCGACGAGGCGCTCCTCCTCCTCCCGCAGGAACTCGGTGTAGCGCGCAAGGTCACAAACGCATGTGCGATCATCCACCTCCGCCTCCCGCCTTCGGGCGGCGGTGGCGGAGCGGGTAGTGACCCTGGCAGTCGACGGTGGGCTGGCGGTAAGGGCGGCCGACGATGGGGTGGTGGCCACGACAGCCACCTCCCGCCTTCGGGCCGCGGTGGCAGAGTGGGTGATGGCCATGGTGGCCGGCAGTGGGGTGGCGGCCACGATGTCCCTCCCGCCTTCGGGCCGCGGCGGCGGAGCAGGCGATGTCCCTGACTTTCGATGGTGGTGTGGCGGCAACGGCGGCCGGCAACAGCTGCCGACGGGCAGCGGCGGCATAGCGTGTGGTGGGTGTTCCGCGCACAGCCAAAAGAGACGCCATGCACACTACACTACGCCGGGGACTGCGCCGCCGTCACGGTGTAGCCTCCCAACTGGAGCTGTCCTCTAATGACGGCGGAGTGGCTGAGCGACAACGACGGACCGGTGCCATTGGCGATTGTGGGAGAAGTAGACGAGATAAGCTACAGGGAAGGAGGGTAAAATGCGACGAAGGACTCGCAGGCCGTGAGGGTTTATATAGCAGGCCAGTAAGCATTCAGATTTTGGGGGATTTCACCGAGTCGGGCAGGAAGCTCGCGCGGGAACCTGTGAGGTTGTGCGGGAATGGGCTCACCGATGATTCATTGGCGCCACCATTTGGCCAAAAGAATGCCCCGCGCGCTGTGCAAGCTTGCACTGTAAGCCGTCTGTGGCAGCGGGGTGACAAGACGTGCGAGAGGAGGATGAAAGGCCACGTACATATACGGTTAACAAAAAAACGTTTGCGATTTAATTACCTACTATACCCCCGTCCTGGTTTATAAGAATGATTTAACTAATAAAATGCGAATGCATGTCGCGAAAGATTATATAGTTGGATTCATATTTGAACATAGTTTCCAATTATATAATTTTTATAACATGCATTTACATTTTGTTGGTTAAATTTGAGGGCAAAGAATGGCACAGAATATAAAGGGGACTATAGACTAGACGGAGGTAGTAGCACACGGCCGCTCTCTACGCAGCGACGCAACTGTCGGCCGGCTTGTAGGCGACCAATTCTTGCGTGTGTAACTGCTCTATGTGTTTGGTTGCTTGCGGTTCAGGCGGCCGCGGCGCGCTCTGCTCGTGTCCCGCCTCGCACGCTCTGCTCTTGCGTCCCTTGATATGTCTCCATCGTATCTACTTTTCCAAACACTTTTGCCCTTGTTTTGGACTCTAACTTGCATGATTTGTATGGAACTAACTCGGACTGACACTGTTTTCAGCAGAATTGCCATAGTGTTAGTTTTGTGGAGAAATAAAAGTTCTCGGAATGACCTGAAAATCAACGGAGAATTATTTTGGAATATATAAAAAATACTGGAAGAAGAATCCACATCAGGAGGGCCTCCACCTGTCCACGAGGGTGGGGGCGCGCCTGCCCCCGGGGTGCGCCCCCTGCCTCATGGGCCCCCTGATGCTCCACCGACCTCAACTCCAACTCCATATATTCGTGTTTGGGGAGAAAAAAATCAGAGAGAAGGATTCATCATGTTTTACGATACATAGCCACCGCCAAGCCCTAAACTCTCTCGGGAGGGCTGATCCGGAGTCCGTTCGGGGCTCCGGAGAGGGGAATCCATCGCCATCGTCATCATCAACCACCCCCCATCACCAAGTTCATGATGCTCACCGCCGTGGGTGAGTAATTCCATCATAGGCTTGCTGGACGGTGATGGGTTGGATGAGATTTATCATGTAATCAAGTTAGTTTCTTAGGGTTTGATCCCCAGTATCCACTATGTTTTGAGATTGATGTTGCTATGACTTTGCTGTGCTTAATGCTTGTCACTAGGGCCCGAGTGCCATGATTTTAGATATGAACCTATTATGGTTACACCAATATATGAGAGTTCTTGATCCTATCTTGCAAGTCTAAAGTCACCTATTATGTGTTATGATTTCTCAACCCCGAAGTGACAATAATCGGGATACTTACCAGTGATGACCATAGTTTGAGGAGTTCATGTATTCACTATGTGTTAATGCTTTGGTCCGGTACTCTATTAAAAGGAGGCCTTAATATCTCTTAGTTTCCAATAGGACCCCGCTGCCACGGGAGGGTAGGACAAAATATGTCATGCAATTTCTTTTCCATAAGCATGTATGACTATATTCGGAATACATGCCTACATTACATTAATGAACTGGAGCTAGTTCTTTGTCACCCTAGGTTATGACTGTTACATGATCGATTGCATCCGGCATAATTCCCTATCACCAATCCAATGCCTACGAGCTTTCCATATATTGTTCTTCGCTTATTTACTTTTCCGTTGCTATTGTTACCATCACTCTAAAACAGCAAAAATATTACTTTTGCTACCGTTACCTTTTGCAATCGTTACCACTACTATCATATTACTTTGCTACTAAATACTTTACTGCAGATATTAAGTTATCTAGGTGTGGTTGAATTGACAACTCAGCTGCTAATACTTGAGAATATTCTATGGCTCCCCTTGTGTCGAATCAATAAATTTGGGTTGAATACTCTACCCTCGAAAACTGTTGCGATCCCCTATACTCGTGGGTTATCAAGACTATTTTCTGGCGCCGTCGCCAGGGAGCATAGCTCTATTGTTTGAGTCACTTGGGATTTATATCTGCTTATCATTATGAAGAGCTTGAAAGATCCAAGAACTAAAATTTATCCCTCAACTACGAGGGGAGGTAAGGAACTACCATCTAGCTCTACACTTGAATCACCTTCTGTTTTGAGTAAGCTTGTGACACCTAAACCTGCTTCTGCTATTAATTCTGATATGTCGCGTGTTATTGATGATGCCACTTCTGCTATGCATGATACTTATGATGAGACTAATTCTATGCTTGATACTACTGTGCCACTAGGTCAATTTCTTGATGAACAACTTGCTAGGGCTAGAGAGAATGAAATTATTGAAATTGATAATATTGATGAAAGTGATGATGAAGATTCTCCCCCTAGATATGAATTACCTATTGTGCCTGAAGGCTATGTTATGGATGAAGAAACTGCTAGAGATTTTCTTGCATGCAATGATTGGAGTGATCTTAAGAAATTATTAGCCTAGCTGAAACAAAATACTCTGAATGCTAGAATGAAATATGATCCTGCTTATGCTACTTCACCTATCTTTATTACTGATAAGGATTATGAAATTAATGATATAGCCACCCTTTTCACTAATGATGAGAGAACTTGCTACTTCTATATCCTTAAAATATTTCCGTTCTCATCAAAGGGTGATGCTAAGATATGGTTTAATTCTTTTGATCCTGGTTGTGCACGTAGTCCCCAGGATATGATTTATTACTTCTCTGCTAAATATTTCCCTGCTCATAAGGAACAAGCTACCTTCAGGGATATATATAATTTTGTGCAAATTGAAGAAGAGAGTCTCCCACAAGCTTGGGGGAGGCTTCTCCAATTACTTAATGCTTTGCCTGATTATCCTTTTAAGAAAAATGAAATACTTGATATCTTTTATAATGGACTAACTGATGCTTCCAGACATTACCTGGATAGTTGTGCTGGTTCTGTTTTCAGGGAAAGAACACCGGATGAAGCTGAAATTCTATTGAATAATATGTTGACAAATCTATATCTCTACTAATTGCTGCCAGTTTCCACCTTAATAGAAAAATAAACATGCGTTCTGCTCCTCTCTCCCAATCTCTCACGACTCCCATCTCCAAATATCTCACAATCTCTCACGATTCCCCTCTCCAAATATCTCCTCTAGGTTAGCAAAATAAAGAAAACAATTCCAATATCTCCCCTCACGTCCCAATATCTCTCCTCACGTCCCATGTATGCGGCCACGCCATGGCCGCCCAAGCCTTCAATCGATCAAGTCAGGCTTTGCTTCTCACGCCCATGTACGTCACCGCCATGGCTGCCCCAAGCCTTCTATCTCAATCAGCCAATCAAAATACATGTACAACACGACAGGCGGCGAATCTCTGCCTCTTCTGCTTCCAAAGCAAATCTTGTGGACTGTGGTAGGAAACTGTCGCTCCCTTCTATCATTGAAAATAATTCCATTACCATCATCTCTCTGTTCTCCCATACAAAAAGGTCTATTGTTTGATGCAAGAAGATTGGGTCGTGGATCAGGTATGCTCAAAAAGCTTATTCCTATGCATCATGTTCAGGTCGTCCATCAATAATCAATAAATTAAAGAAAACCGAGGCTAGGGCTGCCGTTGCCAAAGGATTTTCCTCTCGGAGTACCCATGTAGACATGCAACCGAACCCTAGCTCATTCATGCCTACCCTCAATGCCCGCCTCCGCATGATTGATAAGGTCCGCCACTTTGATTTTTGATTACCAATGTTGTCATGCACAGTCCAAAGCAGTCCCCCAATATTGGCGCAATCCCAGCCTCGACGACTCATCCGAGTGCTTCACCGAGATAGGCACGTATGAGGCATTGAGGCCCAACCGATTGGTGTTGTGAGTTAGATGAAACTATATGCAAGATACACATATGTACAGAAGCTAGCAAGCTGCTCAATCTATTTGTGCGCAGTCCAAAGTAGTCGCCCAATATTGGCACAGTCCCAGACTCGACGACGCAGCCCAGTGCTTCACCGAGATACGCAGGTATGTCCAAAGCAATCGCCCAATATTGGCGCCATCCAGCCTCGACGACACAGCCGAGTGCTTCACCAAGATACGCACGTATGAGGCATTGAGGCCCAACTAATTGGTGTTGCGAGCTAGATGAAACTATATGCAAAATACACGTATGTACAGAAGAGGTAGCAAGGTGCTTGATCTATTTGTGCGTAGTCCAAAGCAGTCGCCCTATATTGGCGCAGCCGAGACTCGACAACGCAGCCGAGTGCTTCACCAAGATACGCATGCATGAGGCATAGAGGCCCAGCCGATTGGTGTTGCCAGTCAGATGAAACTATATCTAAAATACATGCATGTACAGAAGCTAGCAAGCTGCTCGATCTATTCCGCTGGAAGACTTAGGTATACAATGCAAATCCCTTAGATCAGTTTCGCAAAACAGACGCACACAAGGACACAGTACTTTGCCATAGAGACTTCTGACGTTACATGCTTGGTTGAATCTAGCTAGCCTGTACATGCACATATTTCTTAGTACGGCAGGGAAGAACTTGGCTGATTCAACGACTGCGAGCGTGTTCTCGGTGGATTCTGATCATCTAGCTACGAGACTATGAGCGATGTTTTTCTTATTCCTGAAGATTTATAGATGCTTCAGTTATATGCATGCAAATGCAATCTACATGGCAGTGGCTACATTTTGAAATTTGGAAGTTTATTGAGATCTGGGTAATAGATACCCTCAATCATGTGAGTGCTTGGCCAACAAGAGGTTTGTTCTATTGCACCAGTCTTTCATACTTGAAGTACAACACATTATGTTTCTTTTGATTTGTTCTTGCTTCTAGACTAGAGTGCATGCATATATATCATGTGTAAATAACTTCATTGTTTTCTTCTGACTTCTATGTACGTAAAGCACAACAGATGGCTCACTGGGACTGTTTCGGGGATGTGCATTGATTAATTATCACATCATTAGGAGATGGCTCTAACCTCATCTACGTACTAGCTAGATATCTTTTTTCTTACTATCACAATCAGTTTTTGGAAGAACTTGGTCAATTCAATGAGTGCGAGTGTGTTCTCGGTAGATTGTTATCGTCTACAAGACTACGAGCGATGATCGTTTTATTCCTAAAGATTTATACATGCTTCAGTTTAATGCATGCAATCTGCATGGTAGTGGCTAGATTCAAATTTGGGAGTTTATTGAGATCAGAGTAATAGATACCTTCAATCATGTGAGTGCTTGGCCAACAGGAGGTTTGTTCTATTGTACCAGTCTTTCATATTTGAAGTAAAACACATTATGTTTCTTTTGATTTGTGTTTGCTTCTAGACTAAAGTGCATGCATATATTTCATGTGTAAATAATTAAATTATTTTTTCTGGACTCTATGTACGTAGAACACAACATGGCTCACTGGACTGTTTCAGGGATGTGCATTGATTAATTATCACATCATTAGGACATGGTTCTAAACTCATCTACGTACTTAATATGTATTTGTCAGTACTACAATCAGTTTTTGAATTCGGGCATGGGGAACTTAGTTTTGTTTTCATGGAAATAGGCCACACCTAATTCCGTAACCAGTGCTTGATTCCCTCAATCCTTTTTTTTATCTCACATCACATGAATCGTGTTAAGCTCTTATATGCCTTCTAATTTGTCTTATTTTTCTTAGGTAGCCAAAGATTAATACTGTTGTTGGATGTTTGATCATGATGGTATGTTTTTATCAAGTTTTCTTAAGGTATCCAGTTTTAATTGACCATTCTATCAAGGACTATATCTTATACTCTTTTTTATACTATTTAACAATCAAATTTCTAAGACATTAGTCAATATGGATTTCTAGAACTAACTATTGTTTAAACAGCTGCGTATATTATATGTTTTTGCAAGGGAATATAAGCATATATAAAATTATGAACTCTATTCTTAGAAGAACTTCGATCAAATTAGTTATTACATGATGAAAAATATTAAAAGACGTTTTCAACATAAATAGGCACAATTAACAGCATTTTCCATTTATATTTGATATCAAGCATATAAGATGTTCAAAAAATTCTAAAGTTATGTGATTATGAAGAAGTTTTTCGTAAAAATTCTCGATTACCGTGCATTATCACTCGACCATGTCAAAAACTTTGCTATATATTAATATTCAAAGTTAGAGAAGTTTACCTGCGCATTTTATATGTGCCATGCATTTACTACAATATGCCAGTTTGAGTTTTAAATTGCATGATCATATATCATTGAAGATATACTAGCATACATGAAAAATATTTAAGGAAATGGAAATCAAATTGATCCACTAACCAAATTTTGTGAGGTTTAAACATATTCTAAATAGTTACCTGCATAAAATGTCATACCTATGCGTAATAAAGTAAGTAATGCATTCGATGGCTCCACATCCTTCCCAAATGAGACCAGGAAACATATTATTAGGGAAATCCTTCACGCATAATTGCATCTTCATACAATGGATTTTGAGCAACATAATAGATAATGGTTGTAGCATATACATTTCTTTTGTAAATACCAATGTCTATAAATGTATATGCTTCACAAACATCTCAACTGTAGTTATTCATAAAAGAAACCATATTCTTCATAATATAGATTGAAATAAAATATTAGATAACCGGCCTGTGCGAATGCACGAGTTGATGACTAGTGAAAATAATTGGACACTTCCTGAGCCAGCTCCTGAGCCTATTCCTCAACCAAATCAAAAGAAAAGAGGTGTTCTATTCCTCAGTCCTGAAGATATGCAAGAAGCAAAGAAATCTATGAAAGAAAAAGGTATAAAAGCTGAAGATGTTAAGAATTTACCTCCTATTGAAGAAATACATGGTCTTAATTTACCGCCTATTGAAGAAACACACGATCTTGATAACCCGACACAGGTAGTGAAGGTAAATTCTCTCTATAGATATGATAAAGCTGAAATCCCTCCTACTAAGTTTGCTAGCCAATGCTTAGATGAGTTTGATAGCTTTATGGTTAAGCAAGAAGATTTTAATGCTTATGTTGGTAGACAATTGAAATATAATGCTTATATGATTGAACACTTTAGTGAATATATGTCTAATGTTAAAGGTGAACTTAAACTTATTAGCAAACATGCTTCTATGGTTACCACTCAAGTAGAACAAGTACTTGCTCAGAATGATTTGCCCAATGAATCAAATAGTAAGAAAAATAATGACTTTGCTGTTAGAGTGGCAACTAGAACTGGTAAAATGACTCAGGAACCTTTGTATCCTGAAGGCCATCCTAAGAGAATTGAGCAGGATTCTCAGAGAAATAATGTAGATGCACCTAGTCCTTCTAAGAAGAAGAAAAATAAAAATGATAGGACTTTGCAATCTTCTAGTGAACCTGTTGTAGACACACCTGAGAATCCCAATGATATTTCTATTTCTGATGCTGAAACCCAACCTGGTAATGAACATGAACCTAGTGATAATGTTAATGATGATGTTCATGTTGATGCTCAACCTAGTAATGATAATGATGCAGAAATTTAACCTACTGTTGATCTTGATAACCCACAATCAAAGAATCAACGTTATGATAAGAGAGACTTTGTTGCTAGGAAGCACATTAAGGAAAGAGAACAATGGGTTCAGAAACCCATGCCTTTTCCTCCTAAACCATCCAAGAAAAAGGATGATGAGGATTTTGAGCGCTTTGCTGAAATGATTAGACCTATCTTTTTGCGTATGTGATTAACTCATATGCTCAAAATGAATCCTTATGCTAACTATATGAAAGAAATTGTTAAAAATAAAAGAAAGATACCGGAAGCTGAAATTTCCACCATGCTTGCTAATTAAACTTTTAAGGGTGGAATACCTAAGAAGTTAGGAGATCCAGAAGTACCCACTATACCATGCTCCAGTAAAAGAAACTATGTTAAAACTTCTTTATGTGATTTGGGATCCAGTGTTAGTGTTATGCCTCTCTCATTATATCGTAGAGTTGATTTGAATAAATTGACACCTACTGAAATATCTTTGCAAATGGCTGACAAATCAACTACTATACCTGTCAGTATTTGTGAGGATGTGCCTGCTGTGGTTGCAAACGTTACTATTTTAGCATACTTTGTTATTCTTGATATTCCCAAGGACGATAGTATGTCTATTATTCTTGGAAGACCCTTTTTGAATACTACAGGGGCTGTTATTGATTGCAACAAAGGCAATGCCACTTTTCATGTTAATGGCAATGAGCATACGGTACACTTTCCAAGGAAACAACCTCAAGTTCATAGTATAAACTCTATTGGAAAAATTCTATCGATTATTTTTGGAGGTTTTGAATTTCCTCTACCTACTGTCAAGAAGAAATGTGATATTCTTATTATTGGGGACGTGCATATCCCCATTGAGGTAACCTAGTGTTATTTGAAAATTCTCCGGTTCCATGTTATTCGAAATGAGTTTGTTAACAACACTTGATCAAACTTGTTAGTGGATTCCTTTTGATGAGCATGAGATGGATGAAGTTAGAAAACACAACTCCATATATTCGTCTTCGGGGAGAGAAAAATCACAGAGAAGGATTCATCGCGTTTTATGATACAGAGCCACCGCCAAGCCCTAAACTCTCTCGGGAGGGCTGACCTCGAGTCCGTTCAGGGCTCCGGAGAGGGGAATCCGTCGCCATCGTCATCATCAACCATCCTCCATCACCAATTTCATGATGCTCACTATCGTGCATGAGTAATTCCATCGTAGGCTTGTTGGACGGTGATGGGTTGGACGAGATTTATCATGTAATCGAGTTAGTTTTGTTAGGGTGTGATCCCTAGTATCCACTATGTTCTGAGATTGATGTTGCTATGACTTTGCTACGCTTAGTGCTTGTCACTAGGGCCCGAGTGCCATGATTTCAGACCTGAACCTATTATGTTTTCACCAATATATGAGAGTTCTTGATCCAATCTTGCAAGTCTATAGTCACCTGTTATGTCTTATGATCCGTTAACCCCGAAGTGACAATAATCGGGATACTTACCGGTGATGGTCGTAGTTTGAGGAGTTCATGTATTCACTACATGTTAATGCTTTGGTCTGGTACTCTATTAAAAGGAGGCCTTAATATCCCTTAGTTTCCAATAGGACCCCGCTGCCACGGGAGGGTAGGACAAAACATGTCATGCAAGTTCTTTTCCATAAGCATGTATGACTATATTCGGAATACATTCCTACATTACATTAATGAACTGGAGCTAGTTCTGTGCCACCCTAGGATATGACTGTTACATGATCAATTGCATCTGGCATAATTCTCTATCACCGATCCAGTGCCTACAAGCTTTCCATATATTGTTCTTCGCTAATTTACTTTTCCGTTGCTATTGTTACCATCACTATAAAACACCAAAAATATTACTTGTGCTACCGTTACCTTTTGCTATCGTTACCACTACTAGCATATTACTTTGCTATTAAATACTTTGCTGCAGATATTAAGTTATCCAGGTGTGGTTGAATTGACAACTTAGCTGCTAATACTTGAGAATATTCTTTGGCTCCCCTTGTGTCGAATCAAAAAAATTGGGTTGAATACTCTGCCCTCGAAAACTGTTGTGATCCCCTATACTTGTGGGTTATCATCCCTTCGGGTGCTCTGCCCTCGTCCCTCATCACGCGCTGCCAGTGGTTGGGGCCGGTGCACAATCACGCACATTCGTGTGCATCCGGTTGCGCCGGGAAGGACGCAACAATGCAGTTACCCGCTGCAAAAACTGCCATGCGGACGCGCAGAGAATCCAGTCCGCCCGGCCCCCATTTATTCATGCGGCCATTTACCTTCATCTCTCGCGTCACATGACACAAGAAGCACACCCACGATGACACATACAGAAATGCCCGGCCCCCATTTGGACATCCAGCGGTTCCAATGGCGCTCCCAGTGGCTCCAATGGCGCTCCCAGCGGCTGACGATGACAATGGCGGGAAGTTCACCATGCATCACGTAGTGGACACCCACGTGAGGGGAAGGCCCTCTCGGTGGTGTACACAAATGATCCGGTCTTGGTGGAGAGCTCCATCCAAACTATGGAGTAGATCATTGCCGAGGAAAAGTACCAAGTGGTCGGCTTCGACCTCGAGTACACCATCGGTTGGGCCGGGCACAATCAGAAGGTTGACGTTGCCCAGTTGTGTGTGCGACATGACGTCCTTGTCTACCACTACCACCTTGCCACAAGGCCTTGCGAGCGTTTCTCTAGGTTTATCAACAGCTCCGACTATAGTTTCGCTACGGTGGACACCACCAACGATCTAAAAGCGCTCAAGGTTTCGGGCTTGAAATGCCCGAATCTTGTCAACATCCAGCACCACTACAAGGTCTGGGGCAGCGACAAGAACAAACTGAACTCCCTGGTTGACCTCACATCGGCCATCATCGACCCCTACTACATGAAGATGAAGAATGAGAGCAAGAAGGACAAGAACGCCTGGCACAGTGTGTGGCATGAGAGACTGGATGAACAACATGTCAAGTACGCGGCCAAGGATGCGTACACAAGCTACGAGATATACGGGCAGATCGTTGACATGAGGAAGTGTCTTCTTCCTGCCCCAGACGAGGGATCGAGCCATAGAGCAGTGGCGGGAGTGCCACAAGAACTAGATGACTAGACGATCGTTTGTCCTACTTTAGAATGCATGCAATTGTTTATTGAGGTGTGTGCGAATAATCTGTATAGTCACTTATGTAATTGGATGTTAGTTTCAATTATATATATACATGTTATTCTTCTCTAAACATAGCAAATCACACAACTTATTAGCAGCAATCGTCTATGTTATTATTGGTCTTCGCACACATTTCTGATTATGGACCTGTTTGCCGCGTATCACACACATCTTGTTCAGTTGAACCGATTCCATTGTGTTGCTTAATCACACACAATTCATCATAGTGAACCGTATGATGTATATCACACACACCTTCATCTGGCTACCCGTTTCTATTGTTCCCCCTCATCCCAAACAGTTAATTGAACTGAACTGTATGCCCTGCATCACACACACAACTAAAATCTGAACCGTGTTTGATGCATTCGTCATCTCAAACGTTTTGCACCTTTTTGACGGGGGTTTTACACCACCGTTGGCGATTATGACATCGCACATAGTTTCGTCGAAGGGTATCTGATCGTAGTGTCGCGTTTGGACCATCCTGCAGTAGTGTGTCTTCTCAAAATAACATGTCCAAGGAAAGTTATCCCTACAAAATCATGTAGTCTGGCTATGCTCCATCTTCATGACACAAAGTATTAAATCATGCACAACCCCAATGACAAGACAAGCAATTGTTTCATACTTTTGATGTTCTCAAACTTTTTCAACTTTCACGCAATACAGGAGCATGAGCCATGCATGTAGCACTATAGGTGGAATAGAATATGGTGGTTGTGGAGAATACAAAAAGAAGGAGAAAGTCTCACATCAACTAGGCGTATTAACGGGCTATGGAGATTCCCATCAATAGATATCAATGTGAGTGAGTAGGGATTGACAAGCAACAGATGCACTAGAGCTATAAGTGTATGAAAGCTCAAAAAGAAACTAAGTGGGTGTGCATCCAACTTGCTTGCTCACGAAGACCTAGGGCAATTTGAGGAAGCCCATCACTGGAATATGCTAGCCATGTTCTATAATGAAAAATCCCACTAGTATATGAAAGTGAAAAAATAGTAGCAGCGTGGGTTAAACAACTAGCAGTAGCGCGGGTGCCCGCGCTACTAGTACGGCGCTACAGCTAACTGGTTGTAGTAGCGCAGTGCACCCCGCGCTATTAGTATGTGTGTTAGTAGTAGCATGTGTCTGTGACCCGCACTACTACTATTAATTTCAAAAAACAAAAAACAAATAGCGACCTCGTGCATGCTGTAAATGGTGTCAATGGTTCGATCCAGCGATGACAGGGGTCGCCGGAGGTGTGGACGGGTAGCGGAAGACCAGATCTGGCGACGGCTGTTGGAGAGAGACTGGATCCAGTGTAGAGCAAGATGACGGTGTGAGGATCCTCTTCGCAACCAAGGCGGAAAGCTCCTGGTTGGCCATGTCAATGACCTATGCTGGCATGGGCATGGGAGGTGAGTAAAATTGAAGGGAGAGGGAAAAATAGAAACAAGGAAGAAAAGAAGGAGATGGAGGGCGCATCGGGGCTGGTCACCGGTGGTGAGGTGCTCCGTCATGGTGGCATGGAGGTGAGGGGGAAGACGATCGAGCTCCTGGACGCCAGCGACGCGAGGAGGCGGACTCGTTGGGCGCCATGGAGGAGGATATGTGCTTGGTAGGAGCACCTCACCACCGGAGAGCCTATGGAGAGAGGGGGTAGAGTGAGGTAGGGAGGAGGGACTCGGTCGGGGATATGGGGACTTCACCTACCTCGTACTTAGTGGTAGCGAGGGGTGAAAACCCGCGCTACTACTATCAACTTAGTAGTAGCGAGGGGTAAAAACCCGCGGTACTAGTAAGTAGCAGTAGCGAGGGGTATAAACCTGCGCTACTAGTAATTAAGCATGTGCCTATAAGCTTTTCCCTAGTAGTGTAGGAGATTCTCTATTATGAAGATCATGGTGCTACTTTGAAGCACAAGTGTGGTACAAGGATAGTAACATTGTACCTTCTCTCTTATCTCTCATTTTTTTATTTTTGGCTCTTTGGCTTCTCTTTTTTTCTTTTTCTATTTTTTATTTGGGATTCTTTGGCCTCTTTTTGTTTAAAGTCCGGAGACTCATCACAACTTGTGAGGGAATCATAGCTTCCATCATCCTTTCCTCACATGGGACAATGCTCTAAAAATGATGACCATCACACTTTTATTTACTTACAGCTCAAGAATTACAACTCGATTCTAGAACAAAATATGACTCTATATGAATGCCTCACGCATATGAGGACAATATTACAATGATGGTGCGTGTCATAATAAACGGAATGGTGGAAGTTGCATGTCAATATATCTCGGAATGGCTATGGAAATGCCATAATAGGTAGGTATGGTGGCTATTTTGAGGAAGGTATATGGTGGGTGTAATGCACCGGCGAAAGTTGCGTGGTACTAGAGAGGCTAGCAATGGTGGAAGGGTGAGAGTGTGTATAGTCTATGGACTCAACATTAGTCATAAATAACTCACATACTTATTGCAAAAATCTATTAGCTATTGAAACAAAGTACTACATGCATGCTCCTAGGGGGTTAGATTGGTAGGAAAAGACCATCGCTCGTCCCCGACGGCCACTCATAAGGAAGACAATCAATAAATAAATCATGCTTCGACTTCATCACATAACGTTTCACCATACGTGCAGGCTACGGGAATCACAAACTTTAACACAAGTATTTCTACCAATCCAAATTACTCACTAGCATGACTCTAATATCACCATCTTTATATCTCAAAACAATATGCATGGAATCAAACTTCTCATAGTATTTGACGCTCCTTATATGAAAGTTTTAATTATACCCTCTTGGATGCCTATCATATTAGGACTAAATTCATAACTGACACGTCTCCGTCATATCTACTTTTCCAAACACTTTTGCCCTTGTTTTGGACTCTAACTTGCATGATTTGAATGGAACTAACCCAGACTGACGCTGTTTTCAGCAGAATTGCCATGGTGTTATTTTTGTGCAGAAATAAAAGTTCTCGGAATGACCTGAATATCAACGACGAATTATTTTGGAATATATAAAAAATACTGGAAGGAAGATCCACGTCAGGGGGGCTTCCACCTGTCCACGAGGGTGGGGGTGCGCCTGCCCCCCTGGGCGCGCCCCACTGCCTCGTGGGCCCCCTGACGCTCCACCGACCTCAACTCCAACTCCATATATTCACTTTCGGGGAGAGAAAAATTAGAAAAAAGATTCATCGCGTTTTACGATACGGAACCGCCACCAAGCCCTAAACTCTCTCGGGAGGGCTGATAAGGAGGCCGTTCGGGGCTCCAGAGAGGGGAATCCGTCGCCATCGTCATCATCAACCATTATCCATCACCAATTTCATGATGCTCACCGCCGTGCGTGAACAAGTCCATCGTAGGCTTGCAGGACGGTGATGGGTTGGATGAGATTTATCATGTAATCGAGTTAGTTTTGTTAGGGTTTGATCCCTAGTATCCACTATGTTCTGAGATTGATGTTGCTATGACTTTGCGACGCTTAGTGCTTGTCACTAGGGCCCGAGTGCCATGATTTCAGACCTGAACCTATTATGTTTTCACCAATAAATGAGAGTTCTTGATCCTATCTTGCAAGTCTATAGTCACCTATTATGTCTTATGATCCGTTAACCCCGAAGTGACAATAATCGGGATACTTACCGGTGATGACCGTAGTTTGAGGAGTTCATGTATTCACTACGTGTTAATGCTTTGGTCCGGTACTCTATTAAAAGGAGGCCTTAATATCCCTTAGTTTCCAATAGGACCCCGCTGCCACGGGAGGGTAGGACAAAAAATGTCATGCAAGTTCTTTTCCATAAGCATGTATGACTATATTCGGTATACATGCCTACATTACATTAATGAACTGGAGCTAGTTCTGTGCCACCCTAGGTTATGACTGTCACATGATCAATTGCATCTGGCATAATTCTCTATCACCGATCCAGTGCGTACGAGCTTTCCATATATTGTTCTTCGCTTATTTACTTTTCCGTTGCTATTGTTACCATCACTATAAAACACCAAAAATATTACTTTTGCTACCGTTACCTTTTGTTATCGTTACCACTACTATCACATTACTTTGCTACTAACTACTTTGCTGCAGATACTAACTTTCTGTTGGGGATCATAGCAGAAATTTAAAATTTCTACGCATCACCAAGATCAATCTATGGATTAATCTAGCAATGAGGGGAAGGGGAGTGCATCTACATACCCTTGTAGATCACTAAGCGGAAGCGTTGCAAGAACGCGGATGAAGGAGTCGTACTTGCAATGATTCAGATCGCGGTTGATTCCGATCTAAGCGCCGAACAACGGCGCCTCCGCGTTCAACACACGTGCAGCCCGGTGACGTCTCCCATGCCTTGATCCAGCAAGGGGAGAAGGAGAGGTTGGGGAAGACTCCTTCCAGCAGTAGCACGACGGCGTGGTGGTGGTGGAGGAGCGCGGAACTCCAGCAGGGCTTCGCCAAGCACTACGAGAGACGAGGAGGGAGAGAGGTAGGGCAGCGCCAAGAGGGAGATGATCGCGTGTCTTGCAGCCCCCAATACCTCAAGTATATATAGGGGAAGGGGAGGGGCTGCGTCCCCATCTAGGGTTCCCTCCCTAGGGGTGGTGGCAGCCCCAAAACCCATCTAGGGTGGCGGCCAAGGGGGAAGAGAGGGGGGCGCACCAAGGGTAGGCCTTAAGGCCCATCTGGACCTAGGGTTTGCCCCCTCCCACTCTCCCTTGCGCCTTGGGCCTTGGTGGGGGGAGCACCAGCCCACCTGGGGCTGGTCCCCTCCCACACTTGGCCCACGCAGCCTTCTAGGGCTGGTGGCCCCACCTGGTGGACCCCCGGGACCCTCCCGATGGTCCCGGTTCGTTACCGATAGCACCCGAAACTTTTCCGGTGACCAAAACGGGACTTCCCATATATAAATCTTTACCTCCGGACCATTTCGGAACTCCTCGTGACGTCCGGGATCTCATCCAGGACTCCGAACAACATTCGGTAACCACATACATACTTTCCTTATAACCCTAGCGTCATCGAACCTTAAGTGTGTAGACCCTACGGGCTCGGGAGTCATGCAGACATGGCCGAGACAACTCTCCGGTCAATAACCAACAGCTGGATCTGGATACCCATGTTGGCTCCCACATGCTCCACGATGATCTCATCGGATGAACCATGATGTCAAGGATTCAATCAATCCCGTATACAATTCCCTTTGTCTATCGATACGATACTTGCCGAGATTCGATCATCGGTATCCCGATACGTTGTTCAATCTCGTTACCGGCAAGTCTCTTTACTCGTTCCATAACACATCATCCCATGATCAACTCCTTGGTCACATTGTGCACATTATGATAATGTCCTACCGAGTGGGCCCAGAGATACCTCTCCGTTACACGGAGTGACAAATCCCAGTCTCGATTCGTGCCAACCCAGCAGAAACTTTCAGAGATACCCGTAGTGAACCTTTATAGCCACCCAGTTACGTTGTGACGTTTGGCACACCCAAAGCACTCCTACGGTATCCGGGAGTTGCACAATCTCATGGTCTAAGGAAATGATACTTGACATTAGAAAAGCTTTAGCATACGAACTACACGATCTTATGCTAGGCTTAGGATTGGGTCTTGTCCATCACATCATTCTCCTAATGATGTGATCCCGTTATCAATGACATCCAATGTCCATGGTCAGGAAACCGTAACCATCTATTGATCAACGAGCTAGTCAACTAGAGGCTTACTAGGGACATGGTGTTGTCTATGTATCCACACATGTATCTGAGTTTCCTATCAATACAATTCTAGCATGGATAATAAACAATTATCATGAACAATGAAATATAATATAATAATAACTAATTTATTATTGCCTCTAGGGCATATTTCCAACAGTCTCCCACTTACACTAGAGTCAATAATCTAGTTCACATCGCCATGTGATTAACACTCACAGGTCACATTGCCATGTGACCAACATCCAAAGAGTTTACTAGAGTCAATAATCTAGTTCACATCACTATGTGATTAACACTCAATGAGTTCTGGGTTTGATCATGTTATGCTTGTGAGAGAGGTTGTAGTCAACGGGTCTGCAATATTCAGATCCCTATCTATTTCGCAAAACTTTATGTCATATCGTAGATGCTGCTACCACGTTCCACTTGGAGCTATTCCAAATTTTTGCTCCATTATACGTATCTGGTATCTCTACTCAGAGCTATCCGGATAGGTGTTAAGCTTGCATCGACGTAACTCTTTACGTCGAACTGTTTATCACCTCCATAACCGAGAAACATTTCTTATTCCTCTAAGGATAATTTTGACCGCTATCTGGTGATCCACTCCTAGATCACCTTTGCACCCTCTTGCCAGACATGTGGCAAGGCACACATCAGGTGCGGTACACAGCATGACATACCATATAGAGCCTATAACAAAAGCATAGGGGACGACCTTCGTCCCTCCTCTTTCTTCTGTCGTGGTCAAGCTTTGAGTCTTACTCAACTTCACACCTTACAACTCAGGTAAGAATCCCTTCTTTGACTGATCTATTTTGAACTCCTTCAAAATCATGTCAAGGTGTGCGTTCTTTGAAAGTATCATCAGGCGTCTTGATCTATCTCTATAGATCTTGATGCCCAATATGTAAGTAGCTTTATCCAGGTCTTCCTTTGAAAATCACTCTTCAAACAACCGTTTATGCTTTCCAGAAATTCTACATTATTTCGGATCAACAATATGTCATCCACATATACTTATCAGAAATGTTGCAGTGCTCCCACTCACTTTCTTGTAAATACAAGTTTCTAGCAAACATTGTATAAACCTAAAAGCTTTGATCACTCCATCAAAGCATATATTCTGACTCCGAGATGCTTGCTCTAGTCCATAGAAGGATCGCTGGAGCTAGCATACCTCTTAGCGTCCTTAGGATCGACAAAACTATGATTGTATCACATACAACTCTTTCTTACGAAAACTGGTAAGAAAACTTGTGTTTGACATCCATCTGTCATATTTCATAATCGAAAAATACAGCTAATGCTAACATGATTCCAACGGACTTAAGCATCACTACGGGTGATAAATTCTCATCATAGTCAACTCCTTGAACTTGTGAAAAGACTCTTTCCCACAAGTCGAGCTTCATAGACGGTAACATTACCATCCACGTCCGTATTCTTCTTAAAGATCCATTTATCTCAATGGCTTGCCGATCATCGGGCAAGTCCACCAAAGTCCATACTTTGTTCTGATACATGGATCCTATCTCGGATTTCATGGCTTCTAACCATTTGTCGGAATACAGGCACACCATCGCTTCTCCATAGCTCGTAGGTTCATTGTTGTCTAACAACATGATATCTAAGACAGGATTACCATACCACTCAGGAGTAGTACATATCCTTGTTGACCTACGAGGTTCAATAGCAACTTGATTCGAAGCTTCGTGATCACTATCATTAACTTCCTATTCAACAGACGTAGGCGCCACAGAAAACATCTTTCTATGTTGCATCACACTCTGGTTGAATTAAAGGTTCGACAACCTCATCAAGTTCTATCTTCCTCCCACTCAATTCTTTCGAGAGAAACTCCTTTTCGAGAAAGGACCTCTTAGCGACAAACAATTTGCCCTCGGATCTGAGATAGAAGGTATACCCAACTGTCACCTTTGGGTATCCCATGAAGATGTGTTTGTCCGCTTTTGGGTTCGAGCTTCTCCGGCTGAAGCCTTAAGCATCGCAGCCCCAAACATTAAGAAACGACAACTTTGGTTTCTTTCCAAACCATATTCATATGACGTCGTCTCAACGGACTTAGATGGTGTCCTATCTAAAGTGAATGCAGCTGTCTCTAACGCATATCCTCAAAATGAAAATGGTAGATCGGTAAGAGACATCATAGATCACACCATATCTCATAAGGTTCGATTACGACGTCCGGACACACCATTACCCTGTGGTGTTCCAGGTGGCTTCAACTGTGAAACAATTCCACAATGTCTTAAGTGATTGCCAAACTCATAACTCAGAAATTCTCATCGATCAGATCGTAGGAATTTGATCTTCTTGTTATGATGGTTCTTAACTTCACTCTGAAATCGCTTGAACTTTTCAAATGTTTTAGACCTGTGCTTCATTAAGTAAATATACCTATATCTACTCAAATCGTCAGTGAAGATGAGAAAATAGCGATATCCACCGCACGCTTCAATTCTCATTGGATCACACGCATCAGCATGTATGATTTCCAACAAGTCACTTGCCCGTTTCATTGTACCTGAAAACGGGATCTTAGTCATCCTGCCCGTGAGGCATGGCTCGCATGTGTCAAGCGATTCAAAATCAAGTGACTCTAAACATCCATCAGCATGGGGTTTCTTCATGCATTTTATGCCAAAATGACCTAAGCGGCAGTGCCACAAGAAAGTGGTACTATCATTATTAACTCCTCATCTTTTGGCGTTAATATTATTATCATGTGTATTATTATGATCGAGATTCAATAAACCATTGGGTGCATGACCATAAAGGTATTATTCATGTAAACAGAATAACCATTATTCTCTAACTTAAATGAATAATCGTACTGCAATGAACATGATCTAATCATATTCATGCTCAACGTAGACACCTGATAACATTTATCTAGGTTCAATACTAATCCCGAAGGCAGATGGAGCGTGCGATGGTGATCTTATCAACTTTGGAAACACTTCCAACACACATCATCACCTCGCCCTTAGCCAGTCTCCGTTTAGTCTGTAGCTTTTGCTTCAAGTCACCAATAACAGCAACTGAACCGGTATCCAATACCCAGGTGCTACCAGGAGTACTAGTGAGGTACACTTAATAACACGTATATACTTTGTTGAAGTTGCCAGCCTTCTTATCTACCATGCATTTGGGGTAATTCTGCTGCCAGTGACTGTTCCCCTTACAATAGAAGCACTTAGTCTCGGGTTTGGGTTCAACCTTGGGTTCCTTCACTGGAGCGGCAACTAGTTTGCCATCCATGAAGTTTCCCTTCTAGCCCTTGCCCTTCTTGAAACTAGTGGTCTTGTTAAATCATCAACACTTGATGCTCCTTCTTGATTTCTACCTTTTGTGTTCTTAAGCACCGCGAACAGCTCCGGGATCAACTCCATCCCTTTCATGTCATAGTTCATCATGAAGATCTAGTAGCTTAGTGATAGTGGCTAGAGAACTCTATCAATCACTATCTCATCTGAAAGTTTAACTCCCACTTGATTTATGTGATTGTAGCACCCAAACATTCTGAGCACATGCTCACTAGCTGAGCTATTCTCCTCCATCTTGTTGGCAAAAGAACTTGTCAGAGGTCTCATACCTCTCAACACGGGCATGAGCCTGAAATCCCAATTTCAGCTCTTGGAACATCTCATATGTCTTATGGCGTTCAAAACGTCATTGGAATCCCGATTCTAAGCCGTAAAGTATGGTGCACTAAACTATCAAGGAGTCATCAGGATGTGTCTGTCAGGTGTTCACAACATCCACACACGACGTTGTAGGGGTTTGCACATCGAGCGGTGCATCAAAGACGTAAGCCTTCTGTGTAGCAGTGAGGACACTCCTCGGACTACGGACCTAGTCCGCATCATTGCTTACCATATCTTTCAACTTAGTCTTTCTCTAGGAACGTATTGAAACAGGGAGCTACAACGTGAGCTATTTATCTACAACATATTTGCAAAGACAATTTAGACTATGTTCATGATAATTAAGTTCATCTAATCAAATTATTTAATGAACTCCCACTTAGATAGACATCCCTCTAGTCATCTAAGTGATACATGATCCGAGTCAACTAGGCCGTGTCAGATCATCACGTCAGACAGACTAGTTATCATCGGTGAACATCTTCATGTTGATCGTATCTTCTATACGACTCATGTTCGACCTTTCGGTCTTCCGTGTTCCGAGGCCATGTTTGTACATGCTAGGCTCGTCAAGTCAACCTAAGTGTATTGCGTGTGTAAATCTGGCTTACACCCGTTGTATTCGAACGTTAGAATCTATCACACCCGATCATCACATGGTGCTTCGAAACAACGAACCTTCGCAACGGTGCATAGTTAGGGGGAACACTTTCTTGAAATTATTGCGAGGGATCATCTTATTTAAGCTACCGTCGTTCTAAGCAAATAAGATCTAAAACATGATAAACATCACATGCAATCAAATAGTGACATTATATGGCCAATATCATTTTGCTCCTTTTGATCTCCATCTTCGGGGCGCCATGATCATCATCGTCACCGGCATGACACCATGATCTCCATCATCATGATCTCCATCATCGTGTCTTCATGAAGTCGTCTCGTCAACTATTACTTCTACTACTATGGCTAACGGTTTAGCAATAAAGTAAAGTAATTACATGACATTTAAGTTGACACGCAGGTCATAAATAAATTAAGACAACTCCTATGGCTCCTGCCGGTTGTCATACTCATCGACATGCAAGTCGTGATTCCTATTACAAGAACATGATCAATCTCATACATCACATATATCATTCATCACATCCTTTTGGCCATATCACATCACAAGGCATATGCTGCAAAAACAAGTTAGACGTCCTCTAATTGTTGTTGCAAATTTTTACGTGGCTGCTATAGGTTTCTAGCAAGAACGTTTCTTACCTACGCCAAAACCACAACGTGATATGCCAATTTCTATTTACCCTTCATAAGGACCCTTTTCATCGAATCCGATCCGACTGAAGTGGGAGAGACAGACACCCGCTAGCCATCTTATGCAACTAGTGCATGTCAGTCGGTGGAACCTGTCTCACGTAAGAGTATGTGTAAGGTCCGTCTGGACCGCTTCATCCCACGATGCCGCCGAATCAAGATATGACTAGTAACGGCAAGTAAATTGACAAGATCGACGCCCACAACAACTTGTGTTCTACTCGTGCATAGAAACTACGCATAGACCTAGCTCATGATGCCACTGTTGGGGATCGCAGCAGAAATTTAAAATTTTCTACGCATCACCAAGATCAATTTATGGAGTAATCTAGCAACGAGGGGAAGGGGAGTGCATCTACATACCCTTGTAGATTGCTAAGCGGAAGCGTTGCAAGAACGCGGATGAAGGAGTCGTACTCGCAGCGATTCAGATCACGGTTGATTTCGATCTAAGCGCCAAACAACGGCGCCTCCGCATTCAACACACGTGCAGCCCGGTGACGTCTCCCACGCCTTGATCCAGCAAGGGGAGAAGGAGAGGTGGGGGAAGACTCCTTCCAGCAGCAGCACGACGGCGTGGCGGTGGTGGAGGAGCGCGGAACTCCAGCAGGGCTTCGCCAAGCACTACGAGAGACGAGGAGGGAGAGAGGTAGGGCTGCACCAGAGGGAGATGATCTCGTGTCTTGCAGCCCCCAATACCTCAAGTATATATAGGGGAAGGGGAGGGGCTGCGCCCCCATCTAGGGTTCCCTCCCTAGGGGTGGCGGCAGCCCCAAAACCCATCTAGGGTGGCGGCCAAGGGGGAAGAGAGGGGGGCGCACCTAGGGTGGGCCTTAAGGCCCATCTAGACCTAGGGTTTGCCCCCTCCCACTCTCCCTTGCGCCTTGGGCCTTGGTGGGGGCGCACCAGCCCACCTGGGGCTGGTCCCCTCCCACACTTGGCCCACGCAGCCTTCTAGGGCTGGTGGCCCCACCTGGTGGACCCCCGGGACCCTCCCGGTGGTCCCGGTACGTTACCGATAGCGCCCGAAACTTTTCCAGTGACCAAAACGGGACTTCCCATATATAAATCTTTACCTCCGGACCATTTAGGAACTCCTCGTGACGTCCGGGATCTCATCCGGGACTCCGAACAACATTCGGTAACTGCGTACATACTTTCCCTGTAACCCTAGCGTCATCGAACCTTAAGTGTGTAGACCCTACGGGATCGGGAGTCATGCAGACATGGCCGAGACAACTCTCCGGTCAATAACCAACAGCGGGATCTGATACCCATGTTGGTTCCCACATGCTCCACAATGATCTCATCGGATGAACCACGATGTCAAGGATTCAATCAATCCCGTATACAATTCCCTTTGTCTATTGGTACGATACTTGCCCGAGATTCGATCGTCGGTATCCCGATACCTTGTTCAATCTCGTTACCGGCAATTCTCTTTACTCGTTCCGTAACACATCATCCCGTGATCAACTCCATGGTCACATTGTGCACATTATGATGATGTCCTACCGAGTGGGCACAGAGATACCTCTCCGTTACATGGAGTGACAAATCCCAGTCTCGATTCGTGCCAACCCAACAGACACTTTCGGAGATACCCGTAGTGCACCTTTATATCCACCCAGTTACGTTTTGACATTTGGCACACCCAAAGCACTCCTATGGTATCCAGGAGTTGCACAATCTCATGGTCTAAGGAAATGATACTTGACATTAGAAAAGCTTTAGCATACGAACTACACGGTCTTATGCTAGGCTTAGGATTGGGTCTTATCCATCACATGATTCTCCTAATGATGTGATCCCGTTATCAACGACATCCAATGTCCATGGTCAGGAAACCGTAACCATCTATTGATCAACGAGCTAGTCAACTAGAGGCTTACTAGGGACATGGTGCTGTCTATGTATCCACACATGTATCTGAGTTTCCTATCAATGCAATTCTAGCATGGATAATAAACGATTATCATGAACAATGAAATATAATATAATAATAACTAATTTATTATTGCCTCTAGGGCATATTTCCAACAGTTTCCAGGTGTCGTTGAATTGACAACTCAGCTACTAATACTTGAGAATATTCTTTGGCTCCCCTTGTGTCGGATCAATAAATTTGGGTTGAATACTCTACCCTCGAAAACTGTTGCGATCCCCTATACTTGTGGGTTATCAAGACTATTTTCTGGCGCTGTTGTCGGGGAGCATAGCTCTATTCTTTGAGTCACTTGGGATTTATATCTGCTTATCATTATGAAGAACTTCAAAGATCCAAGAACCAAGATTTATCCCTCTACTACGCGGGGAGGTAAGGAATTGCCATCTAGCTCTGCACTTGATTCACCTTATGTTTTTAGTAAGCTTGCGACACCTAAACTTGCTTCTGCTCTTAATTCTGATATGTCACCTATTATTGATGATGTCACATCTGCTATGCATGATACTTATGATGAAACTACTTCTATGCTTGATAGTACTATGCCACTTGGTGAATTTCTTGATGAGCAACTTGCTAGGGCTAGAGAGGATGAAATTATTGAAACTGATAATATTGATGATGAAGGCTCTCCTAATAAATATGAATTGTCTGTTCTGCCTGAGGGCTATGTTATGGATGAAGAAACTAAAAGAGACTTTCTTGCTTGCAATGATAGAAGTGATCTTAAGAAATTATTAGCTAAGCTTAAACAAAAAACTCTGAATGCTAGAATGAAATGTGATCCTGCTTATGCTACTTCACATATTTTTGTTACTAATAAGGATTATGAATTCTCCATTGATCCTGGTATAATTAATTTGGTTGAATATAATCCTTTTTATGGCTATGAATCTGAAATTGTTCTGGCACATCTTACTAAATTAAATGATATAGTGAAAGCACAAGTGCTCCCTAGGTGGTTTTGGTAATTAATGACAACATATCTCTTGTTGGACTAACGTTTCTATCTAGTATGTTTCAGATAAGTTCAACAATGGAGTGGCATGGACTAAAGGTTGTGGGAAATTCTCCAAGATGCTAAGGACATAGGATTGGCTGAAGCTTAAAGCTCAAGACTCTTCATTTTACATTTTAGTGATCCAAGATCACATTGAGTCCATAGGAAAAGCCAATACTATCAAGGAGGGATGAGGTGTTGCTTAATGGCTTGCTTGCTCAAAGTGCTTAGTGATATGCTCCAAAGCCCTCAACCACTTTCTCACTTCCATATATGTCCCACACCAAATATCCAACTCGGCCCCACCGATTCTTTCTATCCGGAGCCACCGAGTTCAGTTGACATAGCCACTGCCAGAAACCCTAATTAGTTTCGTCCCACCGATGGAATCTCGGTCCCACCAAGATGGGCTTTCAAACTCTCTGTTACCTATTGCAATATTTTCGGTCCCACCGAGATATGCAATTGGCCCCACCGAGTTTGCTTGGCCAACTCTCTATTTCACTTATTACCCAAATCGGTCCCACCGAGTTTGAGTAATTGGTCAAACCGAGTTTTGGATTAACCCTAACCCTAGCACATCGGTCCAACCGAGTTGATCCAGTCGGTCCCACCGAAAATCTGTAACGGTCACTAGGTTTACTATTTCGGTCCGACCGAGTTTGTTGATTCGGTCCCACCAAGATTGGTAAATTGTGTGTAATGGTTGGATTTTGTGTGGAGGCTATATATACCCCTCCACCTCCTCTTCACTCGTGGAGAGAGCCATCAGAACACATCTACACTTCCAACTCATATGTTCTGAGAGAGAACCACCTACTCATGTGTTGAGGCCAAGATATTCCATTCCTACCATATGAATCTTGATCTCTAGCCTTCCCCAAGTTGCTTTCCACTCAAATCTTCTTTCCACCAAATGCAAATCTTGTGGGAGAGAGTTGAGTGTTGGGGAGACTATCATTTTAAGCACAAGAGCAAGGAGTTCATCATCAACACACCATTTGTTACTTCTTGGAGAGTGGTGTCTGCTAGATTGGCTAGGTGTCACTTGGGAGCCTCCGACAAGATTGTGGAGTTGAACCAAGGAGTTTGTAAGGGCAAGGAGATCGCCTACTTCGTGAAGATCTACCGCTAGTGAGGCAAGTCCTTCGTGGGCGATGGCCATGGTGGGATAGACAAGGTTGCTTCTTCGTGGACCCTTCGTGGGTGGAGCCCTCCGTGGACTCGCGCAACCGTTACCCTTCGTGGGTTGAAGTCTCCATCAACGTGGATGTAGGATAGCACCATCTATCCGAACCACGGGAAAAACATCCGTGTCTCCAATTGCGTTTGAATTCTCCAAACCCTTCCCTTTACATTCTTGCAAGTTGCATGCTTTACTTTCCGCTGCCTATATACTCTTTGCATGCTTGCTTGATATGTATTGTGAATGTTGAAATTGTGCCTAAACTCCTCTTAAACCGAAAAAGCTTAAAAACTGCAACTTTAGCATTAAGTGTCTAATCACCCCCCTCTAGACACATCTACTTCAAGGTCCTACATATAGCCACCCTGTTCACTAACGATGAGAGAACTCGCTACTTCTATATCCTTAAAATATTTCCATTCTCATTAAAGGGTGATGCTAAGATATGGTTTAATTCTCTTGATCCTGGTTGTGTGCGTAGTCCCCAGGATATGATTTATTACTTCTCTGCTTAATATTTCCCTGCTCATAAGGAACAAGCTGCCCTAAGGGATATATATAATTTTGTTTGAATTGAAGAAGAGAGTCTCCCACAAGCTTGGGGGAGGCTTCTCCAATTACTTAATGCTTTGCCTAAGCATCCTCTTAAGAAAAATGAAATACTTGATATCTCTTATAATGGACTAACCGATGCTTCCAGAGATTACCTGGATAGTTGTGCTAGTTCTGTTTTCAGGGAAAGAACACCAGATGAAGCTGAAATTCTATTGAATAATATGTTGACAAATGAAAATAATTGGACACTTCCTGAGCCAGCTCCTAAGCCTATTCCTAAACCAACTCCGAAGAAAAGAGGTGTTCTATTCCTCAGTCCTGAAGATATGCAAGAGGCAAAGAAATCTATGAAAGAAAAAGGTATTAAAACTGAAGATGTTAAGAATTTACCTCCTATTGAAGAAATACATGGTCTTAATTTACCACCTATTGAAGAAATATATGGTGTTAATCCATCACCTATTGAAGGAAGACATGGTCTTGCTAACCCGACACAGGTAGTAAAGGTAAATTCTCTCTATAGATATGATAACGCTGAAATCCCTCCTACTAAGTTTGCTAGCCAATGTTTGGATGAGTTTGATAACTTTATGGTTAAGAAGACTTCAATGCTTATTTTGGTAGACAATTGAAACAAAATGCTTATATGATTGAACACTTGGGTGATTATATGTCTAGAGTTAAAGGTGAACTTAAACTCATTAGTAAACATGCTTCTATGGTCACCACTCAAGTAGACCAAGTACTTAAAGCTCGAAATGATTTTCTCAATGAATTTAATAGTAAGAATAATGACTATGGTATTAGAGTGGATACTAGAACTGGTAAAATGACTTAGGAACCTTTGTATCATGAAGGACACCCTAAGAGAATTGAGCAGGATTCCCACGGAAATAATATAGATGCACCTAGTCCTTCTAAAAGGAAGAAAAAGAAAAATGATAGGACTTTGCATGCTTCTAGTGAACCTATTGCGGAAACACCTGAGAATCCAAATGATATTTCTATTTCTGATGCTGAACACAATCTGGTAATGAACATGAACCTAATGAAAATGTTAATTATGATGTTCATGTTGATGCACAACCTAGTAATGATAATGATATTGAAATTGAACCTGATGTTGATCTTGATAACCCACAATCAAAGAATAAACGTTATGATAAGAGAGACTTTGTTGCTAGGAAACATGGTAAAGAAAGAGAACAATGGGTTCAGAAACCCATGCCTTTTCCTCCCAAACCATACAAGAAAAAGGATGATGAGGATTTTGAGAGCTTTGCTAAAATGATTAGACCTATCTTTTTGCGTATGCGATTAACTAATATGATCAAAATGAATCCTTATGCTTGGTACATGAAATATATTGTTACAAATAAAAGAAAGATACCGGAAGCTGAAATTTCCACCATGCTTGCTAATTATACTTTTAAGGGTGGAATACCTAAGAAGTTAGGAGATCCAGGAGTACCCACTATACCATGCTCCATTAAAAGAAACTATGTTAAAACTGCTTTATGTGATCTTGGAGCCGGTGTTAGTGTTATGCCTCTCTCTCTCTCTATCGTAGACTTGACTTGAATAAGTTGACACCTACTGAAATATCTTTGCAAATGGCTGATAAACCAACTGCTATACCTGTCGGTATTTGTGAGGATGTGCTTGTTGTGGTTGCAAACGTTATTATTTTAACGGAATTTGTTATTATTTTTTTGAAAGCTCAGGACAGTGAGGGCAACCCCCACTGAATTTATATTAATTTAACAGACACAACTTACAACTCTCTGGGGCTACATCAGGGGGTGGATATGGTAAGTCATCACCACCAGAGAGAGGGAGAAGAGTGTACAAAACAAAAGCACAAGAGAAAAGGCTCTCGTATGCTAGATGGACGTGACAAAACTGTCCACAAACGGCAGCAAGGCCTCCTTGACTCTGTGCCTCATCATACCAAAATCTTTTTTGAATCTCATAAGCCAGTCGTCCACTGTATGCAGCACCAGTCTAAAGTGCTTGTTGTTGCGTTCTTTCCACATGCTCCAGGCCGCAATGACAAAGACCTCCATAAACATGGGGCTTGTCCACTTGTCCCTTGCCTCATGCACAAGCTGAAGCCTGTTTGCACCGTGTGCCCACTCGATCCCCAGCTTCCTCCAACACATTCTACTGAAGGCACAATCGAAGAACAGATGTTCTACCGTCTCTTCTGGCGGGCTATCACAGAGGAGGCAAGTATACACATCATCTCGCAGTTTCATACTTCCCCTCTTCAGCATGTTACTAGTGTTCAGCCTGTCCGCTAGAAGGAGCCACGCAAAAACCCTCCACTTATTAGTGCATTTTGATTTCCAGATCCATTTGAACGCATCATCCGCCACCTCACGGAAGCAATGATCATAAAACTGCCTAGGAGCAAAGTCTCCGGATCCCCAGACGCATCTCCAGATGTCAGGAGCTTCACTCAATTATGTCGAGGCCATGCTGTATTGAAGGTCATGCAATTCCTCCCTGGCTTGTGCAGAGATCGGCAACTGGAAATTATGCCCAAGTGTCGGCACTGTCAGCAGTGCTTGCACCGAGACATCTTCATTAGTAGCAAATGAAAACAGCCTAGGGTGGCTGCCACTGAGGATATTATTGTGCCACAAATCTTTCCAAAATAGCACTATGCTTCCATCTCGCACCTCCACCGATGTGACCCCCTGTAAGTTGATGTAAGCTGCAGGATGTCACGCCACCAGAATGATCTGCACTGGTCAGTGGCATGGGGCACCAAACCCTCATAATAGGTGGACCAAATCAGTTTAACCCACAGCACATCCCAATAGTTGTAGAATTTATGTAGCTTTTTGAGCAACAGGCCTTGGTTCTGAATGTGAAGATCAATTATCCCCAGACCACCCTTCTCTTTGGGGCGACAGACTAGGTTCCAAGCCGCCATGGACACTGCTTTGTGGCCATCCTTCGTGCTCTTCGCCCAGAGACAATATCGCCTGAGCTTGTCAAGGTGTTCCAGGATCTTCGGAGGCAATCTGATGGAACACATAGCATAAATCACCAAGGACGTGACCACCGAGTTGACTAAGGTGAGCTTTGATCCAAGGTCAAGGAGCGAGGCGGCAGTGGATAATCTGCGCTCGACCGAAGCAACCAGCGGCATTAGTCAGCCACCGTTGGTTTAGCAGTGCCCATCAGCATACCAAGGTACATGAACGGCATCTTACCAACCATGCAGCCGAAACCCTCTGCCAAGCGATCTGTTGCATCCACCGCCGTGTTGACAGTCATCAGAGTCGATTTTTGAAAGTTGATGTGCAGCCCTATGGAGGAAGCATAGTCCTGCAGAATGCGTTTGATCGTCTCCGCTTGCACTTGATCAGCTGGCATCACGAGGATCATGTCATCCACATACTGGATCACGGGATAATCATCCTACACTGTTGGCATGGGTAGCTCAAGTTCACCTATCCGATACGCGTCCTTGATGGCTGCTTGGAGAAGGTCACCCGCCAAGATGAAGATGAGCGGGGACAGCGGGTCGCCTTGGCGCACCCCTCTCTTACAGAAGAATTGCCTACCAGGGGTCCTATTTAGGAGCACGAGGATTTCGCAGTCGAGAACAAGCAATGGATCCACCCCAGCCAGCGATCATCAAAGCCCATGCATTTCATAATCTGCATCATTAGCGCATGCTCGATCGTGTCAAAGGCTTTAGCAAAGTCTAGCTTAAGAATGGGGATTTCACGTCTCGAAGCTTGGCACTGGTGTATGAATACATACGCCCATGCCACACAGTCTTGGATCGATCTACCCCTCAAGAATCCGTACTGGTTTCGGTGAATAATCTTCAGAACCACTTTTTGCAGACGGTTTGCCAAGAGTTTTGTCAGCAACTTGAGGCAGCAGTTGAGAAGTGTTATGGGGCGGTAGTCATCAGCTGTCTCCGGCGATTGATTTTTCGGGATGAGAGTTATAAAAACAGTATTCAAGCTATCCAGGTCCAAGGTACCTGCATGAAAATCAAAACAAAATTGATAGAACTCCTCCTTAATGATATGTCAGCAAGATCTTATGAAACTTCCACTGAAACCATATGGTCCAGGAGCACGATCTGATGGCATCTCTTTGACAACCTAGTCAATCTCCTCCCAGGTGAAGGGCTCGGACAGGGCCTGCAGTCCATCCACCTTTTTGATGATGCGATCCAACTCAAATCTCATGTTGGTAGGATTGGAGCAGCCCAGTCTTTCTTTGTATGTTTGCAGCAGGACGGCCTCCTTGCCCACATGATCATATACGACGGAATCATCAGGTAAATGCAGCGAAGCAATGTTGTTTCTGCGAAAATGCTCAGTTGCTACTCTATGGAAGAACTTGGTGTTGCCGTCGCCAAATTTGAAGTGTCTGACGGTGCAACGTTTCTTCCAATACGCCTTTTTGCAGTCAAGCAGGTGAAGAAGGTGTTTCTTCAGGATTTTCCTGAAATTAGCTTCCGGCCATCAAGCTCCATAAGGGTTTTATTACAGTTTTCAATCAACACAGACAGCTTAGAGATTTTCTTGCTCCATTGTTTCAAGTCATATCGCAGGGTTTTGAGTTTTTTGCAGAAGACCGCAGCTGTGTTCGGGGCATAACAGCGCTTGTTCCATGATCGCTGCACTACATCAAAGAAACCTGGCTGTTTGATCCAGTAATCCTCAAAGCGGAACAATTTGGTCTTGGGGATTTTGGTCTGGATGCTTACATAACACGACATATGATCCGATGTGGGATTCCCCAGAGGCATGACTACAGTGTTCAGATACTTGGCCGCCCAGTCCACAAAGGTAAAGTGCAAGTCTAACTGTTCAAGGAGGGGGTTAGATTGCATATTGCTCCATGTGAATGAGCGCCCCTTGATCACTAGTTCTACCAAAGATTGTCTACGTATGAACTCATTGAAGATTAACATATCATTAGCATCACCACCACCCCGGTTACGATTATCTGGCGCTCTGATGTAGTTGAAATCTCCTAAAAGAAGCCAATCTTCCCCATTTGGAATGTGGAGGTTAAAGAGCCATGCAGTAAACAGAGCTCTATTGGGGTCAGAGCAAGGACCATAAACATTAACAAGTGTCCACGTATCATTGGATTGAGTTGAGGTAAGCCTAACGCCGAGCGCAAAAGATTCAGAAAGAACAGAGACACCGGTGAAAACCGAACTCATCCACACAGTAATTAAGCCCCCAGAATTACCAACAGACGGCACAAATTCAAACATATCAAACTTCTTAGGGCAAAAGAGTTTAATAAATGATGCATCAAAAGATTCACGATTGGTTTCTTGAAAGCAAACTACCGAGCAACCACTAATCTCGATCGCATTACGGATCGCCAACTGCTTTTTGTCGGAATTGATTCCATGAACGTTCCAGCAGAGAACGTTTCAGTGTTTATTTGCCGCCATCTAGCTTTAGTTCAGCTCCGGATCTTCACCACGGTCTCTAGCTAGGAGATTCTGGGCGCTGAGTTCCTCAACGGGTATCCCACACAGCTCTGTACCTACACGCTGCATTTGCCGAATCGAAGTTGGCGGAGGCAGTTCTTCAGATCGAACCTCAGCAGGCTGGAGTACCAATTTTGGCCAGGGATCTGTCGCCTTGGAAGAACAAGCAACCGCTGGAGCCCCCCTTCATTTGACCTTAGATTGCTGCTTTTTAGCGTCAGTGACAGGATTTACCTTGAAGCCATCATACCTTGTTGCCCTGGAGCTACACCTCAGGAAAGTCATGTTGATTGGCATCTTCTCAGCTAGGATCATCTTCTGAATGTACTTGTTCAGTGGCTTGGCGGCGAGAGCTTCAGAATATTTGGTCATAACAGCATCACCACAGGCCCCAGAATCAGTTTGAGGGTTCGCCAACCCCTCTCCAGTCCTGTCCAGAACATGCGTCGTGGAGCTCCCCACACCAACAGACACATCAGATTCAGGCATTGTGACAATTTCGGCAAAGTTAGCCCAGATCTCAGAAGGTATGAAGATAGCGGCCGAAAGGCAGGGCAGTAGTGCAGTCCTTGGGCAAATCTACTCATTCATATAGAAAATACCCTTGATAACAGCAGTAGTCACATTGTGAAAGACAGCAAGAGGGTTCAGAGGGAACAAATCGCCGGTCAGACATTCTTTAGGTGCAGTGATGCAACGAGTGTACCTCCCAAAGGATATCATTCAGAGAAACTGCAGAAACAAGTGCCCGTCTTCAGTCTAAACTTCAACAGCAAGATAGCTGCCATTGGAGCACACGAATTGCAGACCAGAGGTTGGTGTTCCATTGATCAGAGCATCCGCAGCCTCAACAATATCAGAGTATACTGACCATTCATCCTGAGGATCATCAGAGATGTTGCTCTCTTGTTCCACACCATCCATGAGAGAGGGCCCTATGTACTGGAAAAGAGTTCTGAAGCTAAATCCCCTGTATGGAGGCAGTGCAACTGGCCAGGCACCCCAGCCGCCGTTCTTCGTTGGCTGCTGTTGGGGCACCTATGATGACTCACAAGTATAGGGGGTCTATCGTAGTCCTTTCGATAAGTAATAGTGTCGAACCCAATGAGGAGCAGAAGGAAATGATAAATGGTTTTCAGCAAGGTATTCTCTGCAAGTACTGAAATAAGTGGTAACAGATAGTTTTGTGATAAGATAATTTGTAACGAGCAACAAGTAACAAAAGTAAATAAAGTGCAGCAAGGTGGCCCAATCCTTTTTTGTAGCAAAGGACAAGCCTGGACAAACTCTTATATAAGGAAAAGCGCTCTCGACGACACATGGGAATATCGTCAAGCTAGTTTTCATCACGTTCATAAGATTCGGGTTCGGTACTTTGATAATTTGACATGTGGGTGGACCAGTGCTTGGGTGCTGTTCTTACTTGAACAAGCATCCCACTTATGATTAACCTCTATTGCAAGCATTCGCAACTACAACAAAAGTATTAAGGTAAACGTAACCATAGCATGAAACATATGGATCCAAATCAGCCCCTTACGAAGCAACGCATAAACTAGGGTTTAAGCTTCTGTCACTCTAGCAACCCATCATCTACTTGTTACTTCCCAATGCCTTCCTCTAGGCCCAAATAATGGTGAAGTGTTATGTAGTCGACGTTCACATAACACCACTAGAGGCTAGACAACATACATCTTATCAAAATATCAAACGAATACCAAATTCACATGACTACTCATAGCAAGACTTCTCCCTTGTCCTCAGGAATGAACGTAATTACTCACAAAGCATATTCATGTTCATAATCAGAGGGGTAATAATACGCATATAGGATCTGAACATATGATCTTCCACCAAATAAACCAACTAGCATCAACTATAAGGAGTAATTAACACTACTAGCAACCTACTAGCACCAATCCCAGACTTGGAGACAAGAATTGGATGCAAGAGATGAACTAGGGTTTTGAGCTGAGACGGTGCTGATGAAGATGTTGATGGAGATTGCCCTCTCCCGATGAGAGGAGCGTTGGTGATGACGATGGCGATGATTTCCCCCTCCGGGAGGGAAGTTTCCCCGGCAGAACAGCTTTGCCGGAGCCCTAGATTGGTTCCGCCAAGGTTCCGCCTCGTGGCGGCGGAGTTCCGTCCCGAAAGGTTGCTTCTTTTTTTTCTCGACGAAAGACTTCATATAGCAGAAGATGGTCATCGGAGAGCCACCAGGGGGCCCACGAGGTAGGGGGCGCACCCCCCACCCTCGTGGACAGGGTGTGGGCCCCCTGGTCTTCATCTTTGGTGAGGATTTTTCATTATTTATAATAAGGTATTCCGTGGAGTTTCAGGACTTTTGGAGTTGTGCAGAATAGGTCTCTAATATTTTCTCCTTTTCCAGCCCAGAATTCCAGCTGCCGGCATTCTCCCTCCTTATGTAAACCGTATAAAATAAGAGAGAATAGCCATAAGTATTGTGACATAATGTGAAATAACAGCCCATAATGCAATAAATATCGATATAAAAGCATGATGCAAAATGGACGTATCAACCTGCTGCTCCTAGGCCTCGTCAATCTACTGCTGCATCCATCGTTGATGATCAAGCGCCCACTGTTGCGCAGCAGTCAGGTAAGGCAACTCATATGGATGCGGGGATGCATTCATCGGCGGAGCTTCGTCCTCATTTCCAACAAGTTCCGGAATTGTATTCCTTCCATTAAGCACGTAAACGGGAACAGACCAGGATCTACCCATACCTGGCAGAGTGCCAATGCGCTTGATCACAAGACTATGGGGAACATGCGCGATATCACTGATGATAACCCGCACTAGAAATCTTTCCTTGTTGTGTCCCGGCCTGTACCAGAGATCCAACTTCCCGAAGCACGACACCGCCTTATTGATATAGTGATCATTTTGGTAGTCCATAGGAAAAGCAAGAAACAAGACCCAAGCAACATATTGAAACGGGCAGCAACGCATGTTTTCCCCCTCATCATGCGACACAAAATAGAATGTCATATCATCATCTAGGGGGTCTAACTGATGTGGACACTCCTGAATAAACTGGTCTCTTAAAGCAACATCAGCAAACGCCACCATACCCACCCCGATAGGATACACAAACGCATCGGGCACCTCAAGATGAAAATCCTCAATCATGATGCGAACCACCTCATCCAACACTAACTGTTTCTGATGATCTGGGACTGGGGGAACAATGGTGACAATGGCATATCTCTCATGGCTCAGCGGCGGGTCATCCATCACCATCATGTTGCGAACCAATCTGTGGTCCGGCCCATGCTCAATCCAGGCTCCCATCGGCACGAACTGGAATGGTCTCGCCGGAAAGTTGGCCATGGCAATAGTGGTGGCGGCGATGGCAGTGGCGCTAGTCAAAGGCGAAGCAGGGGAGGAGGGGGGTGTCGCTCTGCTCGTTGGTTGTCAGGTGTGGCAGAGTAAGCAAATGGCGTGCTGCTTGAAGTAGAAGCGTCCGCCCAATGGCTAGAGAGGTAGGGGAGCAGGGTCTGGTACTTTCCTTTTGGGACGCCAAATCAATTTTCTATTAGGAATAATGGGATTCTGTGGTGGGAGGACTGCTCGAGGCCGAGGCAGTGAATCCATACTGATTTGATCCTGCCGTTCCACCTTCCTCTATTGCCAAATAAATCATGGAGCAGATTTAGAGAAGCAAGATTTGGCACCATGGCCCAACATTTTGCAGCATTTTCACCAGAAAAGCCCAGGGCAAAATTCCCGCTGGTGGGCCAGACTATTGCAAGTCGTGCAGGCTCTAACGGGCTGGCCCACCTCCTGCCGCATGCAGAAACATGCACGTTCAAAATTATGGTAGGAATCACAACTTTTGGCATGGCAATTAATAGCATCATGGCAGCTCCCGAAACATTTGGTGCATCTGTCCAAAATATGATGAATGAAATCCGAAGGAGGCAAATCCTCCAAATCATAGACTTTTTGGATATGTGCCTTGTCATAATGGGCTTGCCTTAAGTCTAATATACCCTCCAAAACCAAGGCTGGAATATTGCGCCAAATCTGCTCACGGTGATTCTTACCTAAGAATTTTTTGGTAATGTTGGCAATGCGAGCCGAAGAAACTAGAATATGCAAACTTCCAGAAATCAAACCCCCTTGCATGAGCTCAGAATTTGCATTGTTCAACGAAGAATCATCCAAGAGATGAATATCCTGGGAAAATCCACTTTGAGAAGAAACCTCGTCGAAGGTGCTTAGTAAATTGTTAGAACGTTGTATACAAAGACCAAACTTGGCCAGCTCCTTCGAGGCTAAAACATCCTTAGAAGAACTTTTCTCAAGAAAATGCAGGCTAGTGCGGATGGCTTTAGAGGCGCTGCCCCCAAAATGTGGAGTGTTTCTCACAACTGGATCCACAATTGGCACATTCCAAGGATGCTTAAAGAGACCAAAGTGACAAACAAAATCTGGCCAAACTCTATCCCGTAGGGCATAGATGAAATGACCAACTTTATTTGAAGCCACCGAGAACCAAAAATTCCTTGATCCAATAGATGTAACCTTGAAACCAGAAGCAATTCCTACAATGCAACATTGTAGGGCCAAACCAACCGATGCACAGGACAAGGGGAAAGATGCAGAAGAAAACGTGACCACCAAGAAGAATTCCTTGGAGGAGGAGTCCGGGGAGAAATGGACCGTGGATCTGAAACACCTACAAACCTGGTCCTCGACCTTCAGGCCGGGGTTGAAGTCCTAGTGGTGGAGCCCTTCCATGGTGGATTAGAGGGATCCATGGCCACCGGTGGTGGAGGTGGAGAGGGAGGTGGGAGGAGAGAGAGCCATCCTCCAAGCGTCCTAGGACCGAAATGTTTCCCACTGTGATTCTTGATATTCCCGAGGACGGTAGTATGTCTATTATTCTTGGAAGACCCTTTTTGAATACTGCAGGGGCTGTTATTGATTGCAACAAGGGCAATGTCACTTTTCATGTTAATGGCAATGAGCATACGGTACGCTTTCCGAGGAAACAACCTCAAGTTCATAGTATCAACTCTATTGGAAAAATTCCATCGATTATTTTTGGAGGTTTTGAATTTCCTCTTCCTACTGTCAAAAAGAGATATAATATTCTTATTATTGGGGATGTGCATATCCCCGTTGAGGTAACATAGTGTTATTCGAAATTTCTCCAGTTCCATGTTATTCGGAATGAGTTTGTTAACAAGACTTGATCAACCTTGTTAATGGATTCCTTTTGATGAGCATGAGATGGATGAAATTAGAAAGCACAACCTTTTGTACCCTCCTTTTACTTTATGTTATTTAGTTGAAATAAAGTAAAAATAGCATTTTTCTGTCTGTTTTCTGATTTATCCGTACAATATAAAAATACCCCAAAAATAAAAGTTCTCCAAATGCCCTGAAATTAAAATATGATTTTTTTCTAGAATATTGGAGAATATCTGGCACTAAGAACACATCAGGGGGAGCAAGCACCTGGCCACAAGGGTCCAGGGCGCGCCCCCTGCGTCGTGGGCCCATGGTGGCTCCCCTCCACTTATTCCTGCACCCACACACTTCTTCTTCCTCCCAAAAAAATCATCATCCAGCTCAAGCACGAGTTCTAGCTCATTTTGCTGCGAATTTCGATCTCCTTGCTCAAAGCACCTCTCACAAAACTGCTTGGGGGCATTGTTCCTTGGTATGGTACTCCTCCATTGATCCAATTAGTTTTTGTTCTAGTTCTTTATTCTTTGCAAATTTGTGCTGCCTAGGTGACCATGTTCTTGAGCTTGCATGTCAAATTTATATGGTTCCAAGTAGTTCTAATGCATGATATAAGCTCTAGGCACTTGTAGGAGTAGTTGCTATCAATTTTGTTGAGTTTGGTTTACTTTTATTTGAAGTTACTCAAAAAAATTCAGAAATTTTTCAGAGGAAGAAATATGTTTAGGAAAATGTACCAAGGTGGTTCTTCAAGGAAACAAGGACCCAGGCTTGCAATGCATGATGCTGATGATGAGCCACCAAGGGACGCTCCAGTGCGGCCTTGTGAATGGCCTTCAGAGGACTTTATGGATCAAGCTGGAATTAAGGAAGAATTTAATGCATACTTGTGTAACGCTGAAGAATTTAACACATACTTGCGTAACGCATACTTGCTTCCATCTCACTAGTTCCTTTGTGAGGAGGTTTGAATTTTTCATCTTCACGCAATTCTCAAATTGTCCTGTTTGATCTTTATGAAAATTCTTATACTATGGACTTAGAGGATTTTACCACTGCTTGCAAACTTCCACAATGGGGTAGTACTAGGGAACCTCGCAAATCTGAGTTTAGAGATTTTCTTGCTAGTATAACTATGGGGGAATCAAGAGATATAGCACAAGCTACCATAGGGAGCATTCATTTTCCTGCTATACATTATTTTGCTCTCTTCATAGGTAGGTGTATAAATGGTAAGGATGAAGCATGTCACATGTGTGTCCCTGACCTCAGTATTCTTAGGAGTGCTGTGTTAGGAGATAAATCTTATAATTTGGGAGCCATTGTTGCACGTAGGTTGCATCATAATAGATTTAATGGAGATTTCTTTGGTGGAATTTATGCAACCCGTATAGCTAATTTTCTTGGTATAACCATACATGAGGATGATATTGAGTTGCCTCCTGCTTATTTGGATTATGAGGCTATGGTTCGTCATCATTTTGTTGAGAGGAATGATCAGTTCCTCCAGTTCCGACTAATGATTGACAAACGACGCACCTATCATGTCACTCTCCTTGCTTCTACTATCTTTTACTTTCAGGCAAAAGGGAGATATTTTATAACCAGAGAGGAGGCAGAGGAGTATAAGAGGAGGGCTGAGATAGCTCGACTCCAAGCTGCAGCCCACGATGCAATGACTGCTGCATCTCAGTATGGCCCCAACTACAACTTTGGATATCCGCCAAGCCATCCGTGGCAATAGACCAACTTAGGCCAAAATCCTAAGCTTGGGGGAGTACGTATTTCCCACCGACATTACATTTATGTTCACAAACTCATTGCTAGACGTCGGTTCTCATACTTTTTCACTGTAATATCCATGCTAGTTTATTTTCCTTTTTACGCTTTCTTCTTGTGTGCTTGATAAACCTTAAGAAAAACAAAAAAATAGTAGTGGCTTTTAGTTAGTTTACTTTCCTTGCTGTAGTAATTAAAAAGAAAACCCAAAAATATTTCTTGTTCTTCTTTTTGCTCGTTGGGAGCTTTCCCGTGTAAATAGTTTTATTTCTTTTCTTTCCTTTGGGGGTCAATAGGAGAAGACCATAATTAAATTGTTAAAGTGGCTCTTATATGCATTATTGTTGATTTAACCAAGAGCCCATATTGCCTTGTCTTCTCATGTTTATTGAATGCTTGCAGATTCCAGCTTAGTCCAATGCATGTGCACTATTATCATTATTCACATCGTTCGGTCATGCAAGTGAAAAGGCAATTATGACGATATATGATGGACTGATTGAGATGAGAGAAGCTGGTATGAACTCGACCTCTCTTGTTTTTGTAAATATGATTAGTTCATCATTCCTGATTCATCCTATTATGAATAAACATGTTTGCAATGACAATTAGAGATTATAGTTGCTTATTCCATGCTTAATTAGCTAGGAGCTTATAATGATTTACCTTGCATGCCAACATGCTATTAAAATGGTTGTGATGTGGTATGATAGGGTGGTATCCTCCTCTGAATGATTTAAGTGACTTGACTTGGCACATGTTCACGCATGTAGTTGAAACAAAATCGGCATAGCCTTTATGATATTTATGTTCATGGTGGATTATATCCTACTCATGCTTGTGCATCCAATTCCATAAACCCCAAAGTTGATCCATATGAGTCCACCATACCTACCTATATACGGTATCTACCTGCCGTTCCAAGTAAATTTGTATGTGCCAAACTCTAAACCTTCAAATAAACATTATGTTTTGTATGCTCGAATAGCTCATGTATCAACTAGGGTTGTCTGTATCTTCCATGTTAGGCGGGTTATTCTCAAGAGGAGTGGACTCCGCTCCTCACTCACGAGAAAATGGCTGGTCACCGGGATGCCCAGTCCCATGCTTTATGCAAATCAAATCAAAATAATTGCAAACAAAACTCCCCATGGGACTGTTGTTAGTTGGAGGCACTCGTTGTTTCGATCAAGCCATGGATTGATGCTTGTTGGTGGAGGGGGAGTATAAACTTTACCATTCTGTTTGGGGACCGCTTATAATGTGTGTAGTATGGAAGATATCACCATCTCTTGGTTGTTATGTTGACAATGAAAGTATACCGCTCAAAATGTTATTTATCTCTGCTTTAAAATCGAGCTCTGGCACCTCTACAAATCCCTACTTCCCTCTGCGGAGGGCCTATCTATATGCTTTTATGTTGAGTCATCCTCCTCTTATTAAAAAGCACCCGCTGGAGAGCACCTCTGTCATTTGCATTCATTACTTATTAGTTTACATTGAGTATGACTTGACTGGATCTCTTTTACCATGAATCACAATGTCTAGTCAGTCCTTGATCTTTAAAGGTGCTCTGCATTTATGTTTTGCGGTCTCAGAAAGGGCTAGCGAGATACCAACTTGTTATATCATATTATGTTTATTTGGAGAAAGTGTTGTCATCCGAGATTTATAATTATTGCTCGCTAGTTGATTATGCCATTGATATGAGTAAACATGAGACCTAAGCGTTATTGTGAATGTGGTTAGTTCATAATCTTTGCTGAAAACTTGAATGCTGGCTTTACATATTTACAACAACAAGAGCAAACAGAGTTTGTAAAAGTTTTTCTTTATCACTTTCAGTTTGTCAACTGAATTGCTTGCGGACAAGCAAAGGTTTAAGCTTGGGGGAGTTTATACGTATCCGTCGTATCTACTTTTCCAAACACTTTTGCCCTTGTTTTGGACTCTAACTTGCATGATTTGAATGGAACTAACCTGGACTGACGTTGTTTTCAGCAGAATTGCCATGGTGTTATTTTTGGGCAGAAATAAAAGTTCTCGGAATGACCTGAAAATCAACGGAGAATTATTTTGGAATATATAAAAAATACTGGAAGGAAGATCCACGTCAGGGGGGCCTCCACCTGTCCACAAGGGTGGGGGTGCGCCTGCCCCCTGGGTGCCCCCCTGCCTCGTGGACCCCCTGACGCTCCACCGACATCAACTCCAACTCCATATATTCACTTTCAGCGAGAAAAAATTAGAGAGAAAGATTCATCGCGTTTTACGATACGAAGCCCCCGCCAAGCCCTAAACTCTCTCGGGAGGGCTGATCTAGAGTCCGTTCGGGGCTCCGGAGAGGGGAATCTGTCGCCATCGTCATCATCAACCATCCTCCATCACCAATTTCATGATGCTGACTGCCTTGTGTGAGTAATTCCATCGTAGGCTTGCTGGACGGTGATGGGTTGAATGAGATTTATCATGTAATCGAGTTAGTTTTGTTAGGGTTTGATCCCTAGTATCCACTATGTTCTGAGATTCATGTTGCTATGACTTTGCTATGCTTAATGCTTCTTGTCACTAGGGCCCGAGTGCCATGATTTCAGATCTGAACCTATTATGTTTTCATGAATATATGTGAGTTCTTGATCCTATCTTGCGAGTCTATAGTCACCTACTATGTGTTATGATCCGGCAACCCCGAAGTGACAATAATCGGGACCACTCCTGGTGATGACCGTAGTTTGAGGAGTTCATGTATTCATTATGTGTTAATGCTTTGGTCCGGTACTCTATTAAAAGGAGGCCTTAATATCCCTTAGTTTCCAATAGGACCCCGCTGCCACGGGAGGGTAGGACAAAAGATGCCATGCAAGTTCTTTTCCATAAGCACGTATGACTATATTCGAAATACATGCCTACATTACATTGATGAATTGTAGCTAGGTCTGTGTCACCCTATGTTATTAATGTTACATGATGAAGCACATCCGGCATAATTCTCCATGACCGATCCAATGCCTACGAGCTTTCCGTATTGTATTCTTCGCTTATTTACTTTTCGTTGCTATTGTTACAATCACTATAAAACACCAAAAATATTACTTTTACTACCGTTACAATTACTATCATATTACTTTGCTACTAAACACTTTGCTGCAGATACTAAGTTTCCAGGTGTGGTTGAATTGACAACTCAGCTGCTAATACTTGAGAATATTCTTTGGCTCCCCTTGTGTCGAATCAATAAATTTGGGTTGAATACTCTACCCTCGAAAACTGTTGTGATCCCCTATACTTGTGGGTTATCAATAACCTAATCAAATTACAATGTTGTTTAGAGACTCTCAAAATGATATAAGTGAAGCATGAGAGTTCAACAATTTCTATAAAATAAAGCCACCGTCATGCTAAAAAAATATAAGTGAAGCACTAGAGCAAACTGCCTAGCTCAAAAGATATAAGAGAAGCACATAGAGTATTATAATAAATCACGATTCATGCATGTCCCTCTCAAAATGTGTGTACAACAAGGATGATTGTGGCAAACTAAAAATCAAAGACTCGTATCATACAAGACGCTCCAAGCAAAACACATATCATATGGTGAATAAAAGTATAGCCTTAAGTAAATTTACCGATGGATTGAAGACGAAAGAGGGGATGTCAACTGGGGCATCCCCAAGCTTAGATGCTTGGTTGTCCTTGAAAATTACCTTGGGGTGCCTTGGGCATCCCCAAGCTTAGGCTCCTGCCACTCCTTATTCCATAGTCCATCAAATCTCTACCCAAAACTTGAAAACTTCACAACACAAAACTCAACAAAAAAACTCATGAGATCCGTTAGTATAAGAAAATAAATCACCACTTTTGGTATTGTTGTGAACTCATTCTTTATTTATATTAGTGTAATATCTACTGTATTCCAACTTCTCCATGGATCATACCCCCCGATACTACCCATAGATTTATCAAAATTAGCAAACAACACATAGAAAACAGAATCTGTCAAAAACAGAACAATCTGTACGAATCTGTAAAATTCGTATACTTCTGTAACTCTAAACATTCTGAAAAATTAGGACAACCTGGGAAATTTGTATATCAATCTTTTCTAAAAATTTCAGGTCAGAATCACGTTTCTGTGATTTTATAAAATTGTTTTACTAAGCGCAAAAATTTCTGTTTTTCCGCTAGATCGAATCAACTATCATTGTAAGCCGTCCCAAAGGTCTTAGTTGTCTCAAACACTACTTAAAACACCAAAACACTATTACTACAGAGGTAATAATGTGTATACTCATAAAAACAGAAAAGAAAAATATTGGGTTGTCTCCCAACAAGCGCTTTTCTTTAAAGCCTTTTAGCTAGGCATTGAGATTCGATGATGCTTGATAATCCCCAAATGCAAGTAATCATTGTAGCAATTTCCAAAGGTGGAAGTGATAAGTATGGAGTGTCCAACCCACAAGGAACTAAAGGTAACACAACGGACACATATCATGTGAACAAAACAAAAACCGAGATATATCAATAATTGTTGAAGAAGAAAGATGGGATGCCAACCGGGGCATCCCCAAGCTTAGATGCTTGAGTATCCTTGAAATATTTACTTGGGGTGCCTTGGTCATCCCCAATCTTGAACTCTTACCTATCCTTATTCATCTCATACTGATAGCACCTCGATCTTCGAACACTTCATCCACACAAAACTTAACAAAAAAACCTTGTGAGATCCGTTAGTATTGTAAAGAAAATCACTACTTTTAGGTACTGTTGTAAACTCGTTCAAATTTCATATTAGCATTATATCTATTGTATTCCAAGTTCACCATGGTTCATACCCCCCCGAGACAACCCATAGATTCATCAAGATAAGCGAACAACATGTAGAAAATAGAATCTGTTAAAAACAGGGCAATCTGTAGTAATCGGGAAACTTCGTATACTTCTATAACTCCAAAAATTCTAAAAACATAGGACAACCTAAAAAATTTGTATATCAGTACTGTGTAAAAATATCATAAACTTTTGACTTTCCAGTAAAAAATGAAAATTCACGCACTACAGCCAAAGTTTCTGTTTTTGCACTACACATAGCAAACAAGAAATCTAATCATGCTAAAACCAAAACTTGGCAAATTATTATTAAAATACAATGGATATATAAAAGGGGGTAATTATTTTTGAGAAACTTCCATGAAAAATTCTACATTGTTTCCATGAGCATGAACACAAGTGTTCAAGGTCGACCCTCACTTCTCCAATGCATAATCTTCCAATCACTTCTCTTTTTGAATAAGTTCTTAGGCATAAGAGGCAAGTAAATTTTTGTTTGTATTTTCATTGTTTAATTTTTTTTGTTTCACCCACAACTAAAGAAAACAAAAACGAAAGGGAAAACAAAATCTACTTAGTGAAGAAAGCAAACAAGCACACACAAGAATATCAAACCCACGCTATTGCTCCTCGGCAACGGTGCCAGAAAAGAGCTTGATAATTCCCAAGTGCAAGGAATCATCGTAGCAAGTTCCAAAGGTGGAAGTGATAAGTATGGAGTTTCAAACCCACAAGGAGCTAAAGGTAAGATCAATATTCTCTCAAGTCCTATCTGCTACTGATACGACCCTACTTACACCGAACGTTTGCTTCCATCTAGAAACGAAAAATAAAACTACGTTGTGGGTATGAAGAAGATAGCTTTGCATGATAACAGAGAACAAAAATATAAAAATAGGCATTGTTAACATAAAATTAGGATATATTATAAATACCGAGTGTGGAATTATGATGGATCGGTGTGCGGAATTATCCTAGGAATTGTTAACAAGATCGGTAGTCGTTATTGCAATTTTATATGAGGGCAAGGCATAAGCTAACATACTAGAGATCATTAAGGTAAAACCCAACCATAGCATTAAAGTATCAACTCCCCTTTATCCCATACGCAACAACCCCCTTACTTGGGTTTAAGCTTCTGTCACTATAGCAACCCACTATAAGTGAATCATGACGTATTGTGTCGGGGAAACGACACCTACGGGATCACGTGGATCCCTCCTACAGTTTGGCAGGGAAGAGGGGCCTGCAAAGAGCAGATCTAATGATCAACACGACGGATTTTTACCCAGGTTCAGGCCGCTGAGAAGCATAAAACCCTAGTCCTGCTTGAGTGTATATTTTGTGTTCTTGAGCTTCGGCTAGCTGCTATGCATGCAAGCTGGGCCGAGAGGTTCAAAAGTCCGAATCCTCCTCTAGTACGCCATGGGCCTCCTTTTATATGTCCAAGGGGTTGCCACAGTGGCACACATGAGGTGTAAAGTAGCTATAGTGTCTATGTTTAGCATCGGCATCTTAGGACAAATGCATTAAATGTGTTGCTTACATGCCCCTTTAGCTTTATCGGGGACGAGAATAGAGCCCGTCCCGTCCATCGCTGCCTCGCCCCATCTCGACACGTGTCTAGGCCGACGAGGCATGCAATGCCAAGTTGGCTGGCCAGCTGCTGCGCTGGAGAGGTGGCAGGATCTTCACGAAGATCTGCATGCCACCACGCAGGTGCTTGCTAGGCTGGCAGGCTAGCCACCGCGCTGGAGTGGTGACTGGGCGGCCGAGTCTTGTCGTGGCTTTGCAACCGTCCCCGGCGAGATTCTTGCCAGGGCCTCGCAGTCGTCCCCGGCAAGGACCTTGCTAGGAACTTTGTCTTTTAGTCTTCACAAAGATCTGCATGCCACTACGCACGCGCCCCTGGGTCTTCGCCTCGACATTGTCGATGGTGTCAGAGTTCCCAACCTCAAGGGTGGTTTTGTTAGTGCACTGCAAGTCGTCCCGACAAGGATCTTGCCGGAGTTCCGCAAGCCTTCCCGGCAAGGATATTGCCGGGGATCCAGCTCGTCTTCTGTTCTCTGGTTACTGGCTTAGACGCCATCCCCGTCGTCTTGTATCTCACCCCCAGCTTCCGCCATCAAGCCATGCCACGGGTGCGGCTGCAAATGCCCGTGCACAAGTAAGGGGTACCAAAGGGCCCAAACTTTAGTACACCGACAGGAGCCCCCAGGCCTGGGCCACACACGAGTGCGAAGCTTCGTTGGGCCAGGCCCAAACAGTGTGCAGGCACACGTGGCAGGGGATAACTGCGGTAATCATCTCGTCTGATGTCCTTCCCTACGATCCGCATTGAGTGCACGGCGTGGGGGTCATGCGTGGAATGGTTGCAGCGCGTCCGCGCCTGCGCAAATGTCTTCTCATCTATTATATAATTAAGACAAGAGGCAAACTAGCCATTACAAATTTTCCCAGCCTGTCTCTTAAAAAAAGAGACTTTGTCTACTCAGATTTGAAAGAGATTCTTATGTATACATATCTTTTTTTTATAATACAATCCAGACCCAGATGCTTATACATATGCACATACAATCACATCTATTCACGCATGTATTGACACCCTATCCCTGTGCGCATCTTTTAGAGGCTGAGCAGATACATCATCTTGAGATTCATAAAATTACCACAGAAGTCTTCGTAGTCCATGGAAACAATTTAACACAAATCATTGGAAGGCAAAAAATGCCAGCATAGTTTTGCACGTATGATATTCAGTTACGTATATGGATCTGTAATGAAAAAGTGCAACCACCATCATTTTGCATTAGGAGGACATCTAGAAGTTACAGCGCCAATATCACGGATGTGTTCCACTAAAAGAGAAAAACATCACGTACATACGTGTTCTGCAAATGGAAGACGGAACAACCAGTTCCGATTTGGATTATTTTTCCTTTTTTAGCAGTCTAATTGTTTACACTAATATCACTGATGATACTAGCAAAAAGAATCTCTGGGAAGCAATATAATTTTGCATTTAAACACAGAACACATTTATGGATATCATACAAATTATTTGAAATAAGACCAGTATTAATTAGACTGTGCATATAAATCAATAGAGATACACCTCTTATTGGGTGGATGTATACTAAATGTTGTAAAAGAAATGCAGAATAAATGAAAATGAAATATTCCTTTCATTTTTATGCCTTCTATATGAAGTCCAAAATATATGAGGTCCAAAAGTGCCTAATGTTGTTAGATTTATACAAGAATCAGAATCTAGAACTGAAATGTAAAATATAATAACAATTTTTTTAAACCTATAGCATTCGATATATAGTGCGGGTACCAAATATGTAAGAATCAGCATGCATCGATTGTTTGGATGTACAAACATATGTTGGATCTGCGTTAGGAGAAGTCATTAACGAGGGTAAAATAGAGATGAGTGGCGCATGCGTTAATCAGTTCTCCCTAGGAAACTTCATAGTGGTGAGAAGCACTAAGAGAAGTTACTGGCTAAGAAGAATTACAATTTTAAAGGACCGCGTACATATCATATGAAAGATATCCCAGGTGAATAAAGAACCCGACACACCAATGCCAACATATTACATGCACAAGTGTGCACATTATAGTCAAAGGGAAATTGATTTTGTAGAATAACAGAGTCGAAGCAAGAAATTATTTCAAGTTTAAAAAGTCATTTTGATTGGATTTAACAATATGTAGATACTACATAAGGCAAAATATATCGAAAGTGAATGAAATACTGTATAGGAAAATTTCGATGAATCTACATTCACCAATAATTACAATGTCTTTGACAATTAAGAAAATGATAAATTAGTACGGTGAGGACATGGGGAAGCATGCACATACAATTTCAATAAAAGTACGATCATGTGTCATCAAGATGCATTGGCTAAATTTGTTTCATTTATTATTTCAGATGATTTATTAATATTAACATTGTGATATGTTAAATCAAGTAACATGGTGAGAGGGAGAATACATGTCTAGGCCCGATAAAGTTAGAAAAAGCATGTATTTTGCGACATGAACTTTTCTACAACCCTAAAAGTCTATTAATGATATATGAACTTATCAACATGAACATACAAAATCTGTGGAAATACATATATAAGAATACAACATATCCAGCTACACAAATGCTGGAGCCACCCTAATAGTTTGACATAGGAAATCTGAAACAAAAATAAAAATAAAGCTGATTTCAATATGTATGTCCAAGCAAGTCTATAGATTGCTATATTTCAAAACAACTTCTATGAAAACTTGCTATTTTAATGTATTTATATAATTCCACTTAGCAACAATTTTCAAAATTATTTGCAATAATTACCTAAAAAATTATATATATAAAGAAGGGTCGCGCTATTCGTCATCCTGGGTGAGGAATAGTTATTCTTCACCCCTCTTTATTTTACCATCAATGCACCGTAATTTTACATTCTGTAAGTTTTGTCTTATTTCCAACGCAAAAAGAGATCGTAAGAAAATATATAATCGTCGTACAAAATATTTTATGTTATGTAAAATTACAAACGGAAAAACAGTCTAAAATACACATAAACTGCAAATTTTCTTGTCTTATGACCTATATTTTTATTTTCTTATGTCAAATTTTACGTAGTGAATCAATAGAAATGTAACTATTTGAATTCCAAACGTAATTTAATTATGAAATGATCATAAGATTACCTCGGATGAGGAATAACTTATTTTGCACCCTGGGTGATGAATAGTAACACTAATATAAATAATTGTTATATATATAGTGATAGACCACAATATTAACAAGCATGAGTCTTTCATGTCTTATTGTGATTTTCTGAAATGAAGGTGATTAATCATTTACACTTACCACCCAAGTGGGAAAGGCTCACCTCACATATGATATCGTATGCATTTAAACGACAACATTTCGAAGACAATAAATGCCAAAATAAACAACATATATTGACTCTAGAGGCGCAAATGCGCCGGTTACCCCGCTAGTTGAATAATAAAGAGGCAGCCCTGCACCTTCCCCATAAAAAGAGGAATCCGTAGGGGCGCTGCTCATTTACCCCTTCTGCCCATTCCAATCTAGGAAACTGCAGTCTCCTTCTTCTTCCTTGAGCCCAATCCGACGCTTTCTCCCCCGCCCGCCGCCGCCGTGCCCTCACCACCTTCGGTCCCCGCCCTCCGTCGGCCGCTAGGGCACCCAAAAATAAGAGTAAGGGAGCGCCCAAGGTGAGCAACGGGGGAGGGGTGCTGGACAGCGAGTTGGTGAAGATGCGGAGGGAGCACATCGTCTTCGCTCCGACGCTCGACGTGCGCGCTCAGAGACCGGTACCAGTGCATGTGGGGGAGAGAGACGATGGGGCATCCCGCCACTCACGTCATTCCCGCTCCCAACACTGCACCATGTTCGGATAAATACCCCTTCTTCGTCAATTACCTCTACTATGGGCTCTACCCACATTCTCGGATTTCTTCATCGACATTATGTATACCTTCGGCTTCCACGTTTTGGATTTTACGCGGAACGTCGTGGCGTGCATGGCTATCTTCGCCCACCTCTACGAGAACTTCGCCGGGGTGGTTCCCAACATGGCGCTCTTCCGCCACTATTTCATCCTCCGCGTCCAGCCAAGAGGGGCTCTGTCTGGCTGCATTACCTGGATCCCGAAGGCCTTGTCAAGGAAGACGTACCCGAACAGGACCCATAAGGAGAAATGGGACGAATGGCGGGGCAAGTGTTGTTGGATCATGGAGAAGGAGTCGCAGTCGTTCTGTATGCTCCGGCAAGCGCAAGTGGTTTGCCGCGGCAACTGGGGCGATCTTGACCCTCAAGATGGGAATCCCAGAGTCGCAACCACCAGAATCCATCGCCTCGGTCGTCGGGCTCACCCCAGAGATGATCGGGGCCGATTTCCTCCGTCGCCGCATTGCCCCCTTACACAACAGGGGGAGGCCAGCTTGGGACTTCCGAAATGGGGCAGACATCGTGAGGTTACGCCCTGGCCTGAACTGCAATTTATGGTGATGCAGCATGCAGCCCTTTGCCAAAGGCTGTTCTAATTCAAGGCCGACAAGACCGGCAAGGCTGGCAAGGCCGAGAAGGCTGACAAGCCATTCAAGTTGCCAGCGGCCGTGGTTCCCCTGTGCAACAATTCCGCCCGGACCTCCATCATCGCCATGATGCCGGTGTTCAACACCCACGGCCTCGACCAGACCTAGGTTGAGCCGGACGCGGCGTGGGTGTAGGAGTTTTTCGACAGCTTGTCGGAGAGGCCCATCCATGAAGAACCACGGCTCATCTGCGACACCACCGACAAAGAGGTGGCATACATTGCCAGCAGGGCAGAAGAGGCAGCCCTTGCTGAGGAGGTCGGCAGCGTCGGCTTCCAGGAAGACGAGGCTGGAGTAGAGGAGGAGCTTGCCGAGCGGGAGGAGCCTGTCGGGGAGCATAGCGGCACCGCTACTGGGGACCTCTCTGCAGGGGAGATAGACGAGGAGGCGGCTGAAGGGGCAGACAAAGAGGAGCCCCACGACGAGCCCCCAGCATCGGGAAGGAGGAAGCGCGTCCTTCGACGAGCTGGCTCGAACAAGCCAGTCCGGGTGGCTTCTTCGAGCAAGGGGGTCCCCATCAGGGGAGCGGCTGGCAGGGGCGCGCGGCAGCAAGGGGCCCAGCCACAACCCATGCTCCATACAAGGCGCACGACTATGGCGGTGAAGGAAGCAGCAGCCGCCGCTTCTGCCTCGACCAAGCGGCCCAGGTCCCCTTCTCCACCTCCTAGCCCGGATTCCACCCCAGAGGCTGATTTCGACATTTCCCCTTTCACTCCGAAAACGGGAAAGGAAATAGATGTAGAAGATGAGTAAGTGCTTTACTGTCGTCTTTGTTTTCTGAATCTTATCTTATCTGATTTGATCTTGTTTTGGCTTGCCTAGGGACACCGAAACGCTGGCGCAAAGGATGGTGAAGAAGGCCTGCACCTCGACGGGCGACGAGCCCCCGGCAAGCATCTTGAGCGCGTCGGAGATGATCACGATCAGCCCGGACGTCAGCCCGCGACGCAGCCCCTGATTCAGCCCCCAGCGTGAGCCCATTACTCACTTTCCCCTCGCGAGTGTCCGGGTGTGTATTCTCAGTGTTAACCTGGCCAGGTTTGTAGGGGAAGGGCGGCAACAGGAGGATCCACCAAGGGCCTCGCCCAACATGCCTCCTCCATCGACCACCACACTACCCCAGGAGGGGTCCCCGACAAGGGCTTCCACTGGCGAGCCTACACCGCTAAGGGAAAGATCCCCAGCAGGGGCCCCTACCTACGAGCCCACGCGTGAGGAGAGAGAACCGGCAAGCGCGGGCACTGGCGGCTCCATCCCGGCAACGGGCATTGTCGGGGAGGGAACCACTCCTCCCCAACTGGTCGTAGTTAAGCCGCCCGCCTCCTGGCCCTTGTCAGTTTTTCAGTGCAACCTTTTTCTCTTTGCCTTGAGCTCCGATCTTGGTTTCACGTTGTTCTCCCCCCCACCCCCTTGGCTTTTAGACCCCCCTTGGTTTCTCAAATGGATGTCGATGCCACCATCGAGGAGACTGCCAGGGACGCTGCTGCCGAGGCCGCCAACATTGCTGCTGACGAGGTCGCCAAGGGATCTGCCGGGGAGGCTAGCAAGGAGACCGGCGACCATACTGACGGCATCCCTGCCGTAGGAGCGCCCGATGCTACATCGGTCCCGGAGTCCCCAGCTGCCGGGAAGATGGTGGTCGACGACCAACCGTCAACTTCCAAAAACCCCACCTCAAGCAAGTACCTGAAGGTTGGTGATGATCTGTTCGTCAGCATCCTAGGAACGGCAAGCACCAGGGTGCCATCCGGGTAAGAGTTTTTTGACGAAGAAGTCATCGCCGTCGCCGGGCTCCAGACTGTTGGCGAGCCAAGCGCCAGCAGTGACAGTTCCAAGGAGGAACAGCTCCTCCAAGACATGAGTGGCAACTTCCAGAAGCTTCAGGCGCTTCACCGTGCTCGCAAGGAGAAGCTGGACTCCAGGACGGCGGTCGTTGACACGGTGGAGGCGGGCTTCCAAGAACACGTTGAGCAGATGCATGACTAGTTTTTGGAGGCCCGACGGGATCTGAAGACCTGCCAGGAGAAACTGAGCCATCGCAGGAATGAGCTCCTTTTGAAGCAATCGGATGTTGAGAAGGCCCAGGAGGAGGCTGCTGCACAAACCTCCAAGGAAGACGGCGAGCTAAGGGAGCTCCGCGTCCAACTCGATGCCCAGGAAGAGGACCTTGCTGCTCACGAGAAGGCACTTGCCGCCACACTCCATGGCAAGGATGAGGAAATCGAGAAGCTTGTCACAACAGCGGACCCAGGAACTGGAGCAGAAGCACAAAAATCGATGCACTCGACGCTCTGGTTGTGGATCATGCCGGCAAGCTGAAGGAGGCCATCGATGCCGCCAAGGCCGCAGAGGCTGCCAAGGATGAACTAGCCGGCAAGGTGGATAAGCTAGAGGCGGAGTTGGAGGAGCGCAACAAGGAGGTCTCGACGCTCAAGAGTGACAGGGACAAAACTGTCCACACCTTGGCAGATTTGTAGGTTACTATATCCAACAAGAACAAGCTGCTCTCTAAGGCCAACAACTCCATTGCAGACCTGAAGCTAAAGCTGACCACTCTGGAGGAATCTCTTAATGTCAGCATGGATCGTGAGAAGACTCTGGCCAAGGACCTTGAGAATGAGAAGCTGCTACTTGGGAGTGCCACCGCCACATAAAACGACTTTGAGAAGGGTGTGAAGATCTGGACTCAGCGCCTTGATGACGTTGCACAGAGGCTCACGACACAGCTGTCCACCATGGGCCTGCCAAACTGTTGGTACTCTTCCGAGGAGAGGGTGAGCGAGAGCGCCAGGCTAACCATATTCTTCGAGCGTGTCCATGACACCCTGGCGTTGCTCCACTCTAAACGAGCCACCCATCTGTCCAACGAGTCTCGCAAGCTTTGCTGGTGCATCCTTCTTAAGGTTCTCGTCAAGGTGGCGTACTAGAACCCCAACCTCGACCTCACCAACATGCTTGGGAGTTTGCCGGAGGACGCAGACCGCAGAGCGCTCGAAGAGCTCGTCATGCCCATCATCAACAAGGTCGATCAAGTCAAGAGGGTGGAGGGCCAGTGTCAGGATTAGCCAACAGTTCGTCTTGCCACCATGAATTCGTACCGAAGACAATTCACCTTAAGTTAGAACTGCGGCAACCATTAATGTAATATAACTTGCTTTGCTTTGGATTGAATGCATGTTATCTTCCTTGTATGATTCTTCTTTGCATGGTACACACCCTACGCATGGTCGGGAAAAGCTTGTCGGTGCACGCACCCTTGCCGCGAGCACTTAGAGGATGGATCCTTAGCAGCCTGCTGCGGGTGCTGCTGTCGTCAAGACACCATGCCGTTCTCAGTGCAGCCAGTTGAACTGTTGAGCGGGCTCGAAACGGAACAAGGGCGCAACCGATCTCGACAAGGTTCCTTCACGTACAGGTTTTCCATACAAGAATTGGAACCATTCAAGGAAAATAACCTTATATTTGAAAGAAATTCACGCAAGTTTTTGCGACTTAGCTTTTCGCCGTTGTATTCTTTTCTGCAAGACGCCACTTCAAGCATCGCCTGTTGGTGCCCACATGCACTCTCTATCCCCCCCTCGCAAACATGGATGCGAGGGAACCTCTTGTCCTTTGTGAAAAAGAAATAAGAGAAAATAGGAATATGGAACCTTGGCTATTCATTAGTGCTTGCCGGCCCTGCGCATTTCGAGAATGCTGTTGAGGGCTCTTCCCGCGGCGGCGCCCGGGGTCACCAGCGTCGCGGTGTTGCTCGTCGCGCACGACCTGGGAAGACTGATACGTCTCCAACGTATCTATAATTTTTGATTGCTCCATGCTATATTATCTACTGTTTTGGACTATATTGGGCTTTATTTTCCACTTTTATATTATTTTTGGGACTAACCTATTAACCGGAGGCCCAGCCCAGAATTGCTGTTTTTTGCCTATTTCAGTGTTCCAGATAAACGGAATATCAAACGAAGTCCAAACGGAATAAAATCTTCGGGAACGTGATTTTCTCACCGAACGTGATCCAGGAGACTTGGACCCTGCTCCAAGGAATAAAAGAGGCGGTCACGAGGGTGGGGGGCGCCCCCCCTAGGGCGCGCCGCCCTGCCTCGTGGGCCCCTCGTTGCTCCTCCGGCGTACTTCTTCCTCCTATATATACCCACGTACCCCCAAACTATCAGAACAGGAGCCAAAAACCTAATTCCACCGCCGCAACTTTCTGTATCCACGAGATCCCATCTCGGGGCCTGTTCCGAAGCTCTGCCGGAAGAGGGCCGTCATCAAGGAGGGCTTCTACATCATCATAGCCTCTCCGACGAAGTGTGAGTAGTTTACCTCAGACCTTCGGGTCCATAGTTAGTAGCTAGATGGCTTCTTCTCTCTCTTTGAATCTCAATACAATGTTCTCCCCCTCTCTTGTGGAGATCTATTCGACGTAATCTTCTTTTTGCGGTGTGTTTGTTGAGACCGATGAATTGTGGGATTATGATCAAGTCTATCTATGAATAATATTTGAATCTTCCCTGAATTCTTTTATGTATGATTGGTTATCTTTGCAAGTCTCTTCGAATTATCCGTTTGGTTTGGCTAACTAGATTGGTAGTTCTTGCCATGGGAGAAGTGCTTAGCTTTGGGTTCGATCTTGCGGTGTCCTTACCTAGTGACAGAAGGGGCAGCAAGGCACGTATTGTATCGTTGCCATCGAGGATAACAAGATGGGGTTTATTTCATATTGCATGAATTTATCTCTCTACATCATGTCATCTTGCTTAAGGCGTTACTCTGTTTTTAACTTAATACTCTAGATGCATGCTGGATAGCCATCGATGAGTGGAGTAATAGTAGTAGATGCAGAATCATTTCGATCTACTTGTCACGGATGTGATGCCTATATACATGATCATGCCTAGATATTCTCATAACTATGCTCAATTCTGTCAATTGCTCAACAGTAATTTGTTCACCCACCGTAGAATACTTATGCTCTTGAGAGAAGCCACTAGTGAAACCTATGGCCCCCGGGTCTATTCTCATCATATCAATCTCCATTACTTTAATCTTACTTTGCCTTTACTTTTTACTTTGCATCTTTATACCAAAAATACCAAAAATATTATATCTATCAGATCTCACTCTCGTAAGTGACCGTGAAGGGCTTGACAACCCCTAATCACGTTGGTTGCGAGTAGCTATCGCTTTGTGTAGGTACGAGGGACTTGAGCGTGGCTCCTACTGGATTGATACCTTGGTTCTCAAAAACTGAGGGAAATACTTACGCTACTCTGCTGCATCATCCCTTCCTCTTCGGGGAAAACCAATGCAAGCTCAAGATGTATCAAGAAGGATTTCTGGCGCAGTTGCCGGGGAGTCTACGCAAAAAGTCAACATACCAAGTACCCATCACAATCCCTATCTCTCGCATTACATTATTTGCCATTTGCCTCTCGTTTTCCTCTCCCCCGCTTCACCCTTGCCGTTTTATTCACCCTCTCTCTCTTTCTATCCTCCCTCTCTATTTTCCTATTTTCCCTCGCCATGTCAGAACCAAAAAGAGTTGGGGGTTCTCTCCCAAGTTCTAGTGCTTTAGACAATCCTGCTATCTTATCTAAACTCATAAATCGGAATGCTATAGAACAACTTGCCGGAGTTATCAATGAGAACCTTAGTAATTTTGATGAAGATGATTCTGGAATTTTTCGTTATTTACTTGATGAATCTTTGAAAGATGCTTGGGATAGGCTGTTAAGGATCCGGGCTAGCTATGTACCCCAATATCAAATTGAGGTTTACTTGAAAAGCTTTTATGTTGGGCTACCCGCTTCGTTCAAACAAATCTTAGATTCTATTTTCGAGGGGGGTTTTCTTGAAGGGGACCCCATAGATACCTATGAGAGGATGAAAACTATATTTGGGCACCCTATTAATGAGAAAACTGAAATTACATCCCTCTTGCTTTCTTACCAAAATGAATCTATTAAAGAGGTAAAAGCTAGCCTAGATGCCAATTTCCGCAACATACTTAATATTTCTTCTACCATTAATGGACATGTACTTTGTCAAAATAGAAAGATTAATTCCATAGATAACAATTTTTCTCTCTTTCTCTCTAAAACCAAGAATGGCAACACCTAGATCTATCCTCGCTTTTATGCCTAGCTAGGGGCGTTAAACGATAGCGCTTGTTGGGAGGCAACCCAATTTTATTTTTATTCCTTGCTGTTTGCTCCTGATTAGTAATAAATAAATTATTTAGCCTCTGTTTTGGTTGTGTTTTTTGTGTTTAATTATTGTTTGTGCCAAGTAGAACCGTTGGGAAGACTTGGGGAAAGTCTTGTTGAACTTGCTGTAAAAAACAGAAACTTTAGCACTCACGAGAACTGCTGTAATTTTTATTTGAAGAGTGCTATTTAGTTAATTCTTTTTGCAGATGATTAATATATAAATTCCTCACGTCCAGAAATTTATTTTAGAATTTTTGGGGTTCCAGATCTTGCGCTAGCTACAGATTACTACAGACTGTTCTGTTTTTGACAGATTCTGTTTTTCGTGTGTTGTTTGCTTATTTTGATGAATCTATGGCTAGTAAAATAGTGTGTAATCCATAGAGAAGTTGGAATAAAGTAGTTTTAACACCAATATAAATAAAGAATGAGTTCATTACAGTACCTTGAAGTGGTCTTTTGTTTTCTTTCGCTAACGGAGCTCACGAGTTTTCTATTTTGAGTTTTGTGTTGTGAAGTTTTCAAGTTTTGGGTGAATTCTTTTGATGGATCATGGAACAAGGAGTGGCAAGAGCCTAAGCTTGGGGATGCCCTTGGCACCCCCAAGATAATCCAAGGACATCAAGAATTCAAAGCTTGGGGATGTCCCGGAAGGCATCCCCTCTTTCGTCCACTTCCATCGGTAATTTACTTGGAGCTATATTTTTATTCACCAACATGATATGTGTTTTGCTTGGAGAGTCTTGTATTATTTGTGTATTTGTGTCTTATTATGCCACAATCATCCTTGATGTACACACCTTTTTAGAGAGCCATACATGAATTAAAATTTGATAGAATACTCTATGTGCTTCACTTATATCTTTTGAGCTAAGTAGTTTTGCTCTATGTGTTTCACTTATATCTTTTGAGCTAGATAATTTTGCTCTATGTGCTTCACTTATATCTTTTGAGCATTATAATTTTGCTCTATGTGCTTCACTTAGATCTTTTAGAGCACGATGGTGGATTTGTTTTAAAGAAACTATTGATCTCTCATGCTTCACTTAAATTCTTTTGAGAGTCTCTTAATAGCATGGTAATTTGCTTAATAATAATATGCTTGGTATTCAAGATTTGTGAAACTTTCTTTTGAGTGTGTTGAATAATAAGAAAAGATTGAAGCATGATAATTGTTTTGAGATATGGAGATGATAATATTAAAGCCATGCTAGTTGAGTAGTTGTGAATTTAAAGAATACTTGTGTTAAAGTTTGTGATTCCCATAGCATGCACGTATGGTGAACCATTATGTGATGAAGTCGGAGCATGATTTATTTATTGATTGTCTTCCTTATGAGTGGTGGTCGGGGACGAGCTATGGTCTTTTCCTACCAATCTATCCCCCTAGGAGCATGCACGTAATACTTTGCTTTGATAACTTCTAGATTTTTGCAATAAGTATATGAGTTCTTTATGACTAATGTTGAGTCTATGGATTATACGCACTCTCACCCTTCCACCTTTGCTAGCCTCTCTAATACCGTGCACCTTTCGCCGGTATCATACACCTACCATATACCTTCCTCAAAACAGCCACCATACCTACCTATTATGGCATTTCCATAGCCATTCCGAGATATATTGCCATGCAACTTTCCACCGTTCCGTTCATGTCACATTCATCATTGTCATATTGCATATCCCGGTACACCGCCGGATGCATTCACATAGAGTCATATTTTGTTATAAGTATCGAGTTGTAATTGTTGAGTATAAGAGAAATAAAAGTGTGATGATCATCATTATTAGAGCATTGTCCCGGTGAGGAAAGAATGATGGAGACTATGATTCCCCCATAAGTCGAGATGAGACTCCGGACGAAAAACAAAATAATAAAAAAAAGAGGCCAAACAAGCCCAAATAAGAAGAGGCCATAAAAAAGGCCCAAACAAAAAAATGAGAGAAAAAGAGAGAAGGGACAATGTTATTATCCTTTTACCACACTTGTGCTTCAAAGTAGCACCATGATCTTCATAGTAGAGAGTCTCTCATGTTATCACTTTCATATACTAGTGGGAATTTTACATTATAGAACTTCGCTTGTATATTCCAATGATGGGCTTCCTCAAAATTGCCCTAGGTCTTCGTGAGCAAGCAAGTTGGATGCACACCCACTTAGTTTCTTTTTGAGCTTTCATATACTTATAGCTCTAGTGCATCTGTTGCATGGCGATCCCTACTCACTCACATTGATATCTATTGATGGGCATCTCCATAGCCCATTGATACGCCTAGTTGATGTGAGACCATCTTCTCCTTTTTGTCTTCTCCACAACCACCATTCTATTCCACCTATAGTGCTATATCCATGGCTCACGCTCATGTATTGCGTGAAGATTGAAAAAAGTTTTGAAAAAGTTAGAGTATCAAACAATTGCTTGGCTTGTCATCGGGGTTGTGCATGATTTAAATACTTTGTGTGGTGAAGATGGAGCATAGCCAGACTATATGATTTTGTAGGGATAACTTTCTTTGGCCATGTTATTTTGAGAAGACATAATTGCTTTGTTAGTATACTTGAAGTATTATTATTTTTTATGTCAATATAAACTTTTGTCTTGAATCTTTCTAATCTGAATATTCATACCACAATTAAGAAGATTTACATTGAAATTATGCCAAGTAGCACTCCGCATCAAAACTTCTCTTTTTATCATTTACCTACTCGAGGACAAGCAGGAATTAAGCTTGGGGATGCTGATACATCTCCAACGTATCTATAATTTTTGATTGCTCCATGCTATATTATCTACTGTTTTGGACTATATTGGGCTTTATTTTCCACTTTTATATTATTTTTGGGACTAACCTATTAACCGGAGGCCCAGCCCAGAATTGCTGTTTTTTGCCTATTTCAGTGTTTCAGATAAACGGAATATCAAACGAAGTCCAAACGGAATAAAATCTTCGAGAACGTGATTTTCTCACCGAACATGATCCAGGAGACTTGGACCCTGCTCCAAGGAACAAAAGAGGCGTTCACGAGGGTGGGGGGCGCCCCCCCTAGGGCGCTCCCCCCTGCCTCATGGGCCCCTCGTTGCTCCTCCGGCGTACTTCTTCCTCCTATATATACCCACGTACCCCCAAACTATCAGAACAGGAGCCAAAAACCTAATTCCACTGCCGCAACTTTCTGTATCCACGAGATCCCATCTCGGGGCCTGTTCCGGAGCTCCGCCGAAAGAGGGCCGTCATCACGGAGGGCTTCTACATCATCATAGCCTCTCCGATGAAGTGTGAGTAGTTTACCTCAGACCTTCGGGTCCATAGTTAGTAGCTAGATGGCTTCTTCTCTCTCTTTGAATCTCAATACAATGTTGTCCCCCTCTCTTGTGGAGATCTATTCGATGTAATCTTCTTTTTGCGGTGTGTTTGTTGAGACCGATGAATTGTGGGTTTAGGATCAAGTCTATCTATGAATAATATTTGAATCTTCTCTGAATTCTTTTATGTATGATTGGTTATCTTTGCAAGTCTCTTCCAATTATCCGTTTGGTTTGGCCAACTAGATTGGTAGTTCTTGCCATGGGAGAAGTGCTTAGCTTTGGGTTCGATCTTGCGGTGTCCTTACCCAGTGACAGAAGGGGCAGCAAGGCATGTATTGTATCGTTGCCATCGAGGATAACAAGATGGGGTTTATTTCATATTGCATGAATTTATCTCTCTACATCATGTCATCTTGCTTAAGGCGTTACTCTGTTTTGAACTTAATACTCTACATGCATGCTGGATAGCGGTCGATGAGTGGAGTAATAGTAGTAGATGCAGAATCGTTTCGATCTACTTGTCACGGACGTGATGCCTATATACATGATCATGCCTAGATATTCTCATAACTATGCTCAATTCTGTCAATTGCTCAATAGTAATTTGTTCACCCACCGTAGAATACTTATGCTCTTGAGAGAAGCCACTAGTGAAACCTATGGCCCCCGGGTCTATTCTCATCATATCAATCTCCATTACTTTAATCTTACTTTGCCTTTACTTTTTACTTTGCATCTTTATGCCAAAAATACCAAAAATATTATATCTATCAGAACTCACTCTCGTAAGTGACCGTGAAGGGCTTGACAACCCCTAATCGCGTTGGTTGCGAGTAGCTATCTCTTTGTGCAGGTACGAGGGACTTGAGCGTGGGCTCCTACTGGATTGATACCTTGGTTCTCAAAAACTGAGGCAAATACTTACGCTACTCTGCTGCATCATTCCTTCCTCTTCGGGGAAAACCAACGCAAGCTCAAGACATAGCAAGGACCACGGCGCGGGCGCCAGCGAGGGTGTCTTGCAAGTCGCCATGCCGCCCGTAGGCAGCACGGCTCCGCCGTTGGAGTGGCACGGGCGGATCGGCTCCAGGCGAACCGATCGTCGTGACCCCCCCCTCTTCTTTGGAGCCATGGTGATCAAGGAAATGACGTGCTAACCGCTATATCAGATTTGCAGAACTCACCCTTCCCCTACCTGGCGCGCCAAAGATGTCGGGGATACGGCACCTACAGGATCATGTGGATCCCTTCTATGGTTTGACAGGGAAGAGGGGCCTGCAAAGAGCAGATCTAATGAACAAAACGACGGATTTTTACCCAGGTTCGGGCCGCTGAGAAGCGTAAAACCCTAGTCCTGCTTGAGTGTATATTCTGTGTTCTTGAGCTTCGGCTAGCTATTATGCATGCAAGCTGGGCTGAGAGGTTCAGAAGTCTGAATCCTCCTCCAGTACACCGTGGGCCTCCTTTTATATGTCCAAGGGGTTGCCACAATGGTACACAGGAGGCGTGAAGTAGCTACAGTGTCTATGTTTATCATCGGCGTCTTAGGAAAAATGCATTAAATGCGCTTCTTACATGCCCCTTTAGCTTTATCGGGGACGGGAATAGAGCCCGTCCCATCTGTCACCGCCCCGCCCCGTCTCGACATGTGTTCAGGCCGACGAGGCATGCAATGCCAAGTTGGCTGGCCAGCTACTGTGCTGGAGAGGTGGCAGGATCTTCACGAAGATCTGCATGCCACCATGCAGGTGCTTGCTAGGCTGGTAGGCCAGCCACCACGCTGGAGTTGTGACTGGGCGGCCAAGTCTTGTCGTGGCTTTGCAACCGTCCCCGGCGAGAGTCTTGTCGGGGCCTCGCAGTCGTCCCCGGCAAGGACCTTGCTGGGAACTTTGTCTTTTAGTCTTCACAAAGATCTGTATGCCACTACACACGCACCCCTGGGTCTTGGCCTCGACTTTGTCGATGGTGTCAGAGGTCCCAACCTCAAGGGTGGTGGTTTTGTTAGTGCACTGCAAGTCGTCCCGACAAGGATCTTGCTGGGGTTTCGCAAGCCGTCCCGGCAAGGATCTTGCCGGGGATCCAGCTCGTCATATGTTTTCTGGTTACTGGCTTAGATGCCATTCCCATTGTCTTGTATCTCGCCTCTAGCTTCCCCCGTCAAGCCGTGCCACGGGTGTAGCTGCAACTGCCCGTGCACTAGTAAGGGGTACCAAAGGACGCAAACTTTAGTACACCGACATATTACAACACCCTACAATGGGAATCCTTCACATGTGCGAGGCACGGAAGGCACCATAGGACAACACCAAAATAAAACGTACAACTCAAACCAATCTAGATCATCAATCAACCCAAAGACAAAACAAGTCTACTCAAAACATCATAGGATGGCAACACATCATTGGATCATAATATGTGGCATAAAGCACCATGTTCAAGTAGGGGATTACAGCGGGGTGCGGGAGAGTGGACCGCTGAAAAGAGATGAGGAAGATCATGAAGATGGTGATGTTGATGAAGACGATCACCGCGGCGATGATTCACCCGTTGGCACTCCGGCGCCACCGAGAGAGAGGGGGAGAGAGTCTCCCCCTTGTGCTTCCTCCTCCATGGCCTCCCCACTAGATGGGGAGAGGTTCACCCTCTTGTCCTTGGCCTCCATGGTGATGATGGCCCCCTCAGGGTTCCTCCTCCATGGCCTCTGGTGAAGATGGCCCCCTTCGGCAGGGTACCGAAGAGAGCCTAGCTTGATTTTTCATGGCTACAGAGGCTTGCGGCGGAGGAACTTCTGATCTAGGTTTCTTTCTGGGGGTTTTGGTATTTATAGGAATTTTTGGTGTCGGTCTCACATCAAGGGGGTCCATGAGTCAGTGGAAAGACAGGAGCACCCTCCCGGGGGTAGGGCGCCCCCCTACCTTGCCGTCGCCTAGGTACTCTTCTGGCCAAACTCTGATGCCTCGGGGGTCTTTTTTTGTCCATAAAAATCACCATAATTTTTTAGCCCATTCCGAGAACTTTTATTTCTGAACAAAAAACCACACCACAGTTGTTCTACTGAAAACAGCGTTAGTACCGATTAGTTCTAATCAAATCATACCAAAATCATATAAAATTGTTGTAATCATGGCATGAATACTTCATAAATTATAGATACGTCGGAGACGTATCAATTCTCACATGAAAGATAGTAATTGAAATACAAAGAGAGCATCATAAAACATGTCACAAACAAATTTCTAACATGCTTCCTATGCATAGGCATTTTATAAGCAAACAAATTATCAAGACAAGCAAAAAGTAGCATATGCAAGGAAGAACAAAGAAACAATAGCAATCTCAACATGGGATCTCACGGGTACATACGATTGTGGCGACGGAAAAGTATTTTTGTGGATGCTTCTGGTCGTTTGAGAATATTTGTGAATTTATAGGCCAAGAATTAGGGTTGGAGGACCTCCGAGGGACCCACAAGCCAGGGGCGCCCCCTAGGGCGCGTCCCTGAGGCTTGTCGTCGCCTCGGGACTCCTCTGACTTCGTCTCCAAGTCCTACGGGTGTCTTCTGGTCCAAGAAAAATCATCACGAAAGTTTTATTCCATTTGGACTCTGTTTGATATCCCTTTTCTGTAAAACTCAAAAATAAGGAAAATACAGAAACTGGCACTGGGCTCTAGGTTAATTAGTTAGTCCCAAAAATAATATCAAATAGAATTTTAATGCATATAAAACATCCAAAACAGATAATATAATAGCATGGAACAATAAAAAATTATGGATACGTTGGAGACGTATCAGTGGTACACGTGCGCTCCCACTTCGCCACCTGCTTCACCAAGCCTCGCCCACGGGCGCATTGTGTTTTTCATGAACGAGCCAAGCTTGGTCATGGGCCTCAACCAACGTCTTCCTACACAATCACATATATTTTGGAGGCGTTGGCAACCCTAGCCAGCACCCTGATTAGGTCACATCTGCTCTACCTCCTCACGCTCAACCTACATTTGTTCCTCTCACTGTTCTTGCTTCTGGTGAGTGTCCACTTCAAGTGTTAGCAGAGCAAAACTACATTGTGGCTCACAACAATGAATGTGTTCTGGATCGCTGGTGGCACTCCTGGTGGGTCGATTACTCCTGAATATGAGAAGTCTTTTCAGGAGGCGACCAATGTCTTTATCAGAGTCATTCTAGGTGTGCTGAAAAGTTAGTGGGCGCATATCTGGATATGCGGGTTGCCAAGAACTTATGTGATGTACTTAAAGCTAAGTTTAGTAAAACAAATGTTGGAAACAAGTTGTATGACAACAACATGGTTGAGAACCGTCATGTACTGGACCAAGCTCATGAGATACAATGTATCACTAAGAAGCTCGAACTCCGTAAGTGTGAGTTATCGGACAAGTTTGTCGGGGGATGCATAATGGCTAATATCCCTCCTTGGAGAAACTTTGCTACTTCTCTGAAACACCATAGACATGAATTCTCAGTTGAGGATGTTTTCGGTCATCTAAGTGTTGAAGATAATGAGAGTACAAAGGACTCACATGCGAAATGGGCCAAGGGAACTTAAAGTTCCAATATGATGCAAAAGAATTTCCACAAGTTCAAGAGAAAGAACACAGTCCAGCAGAATATACCAACTCCATGAAGAAGGGTAAGAAGAACAATAAGAAAGATAAGAAGTATGGTTACTTCACTTGTTGTCAGGATGACCACTAGGCCTCGAGTTCCCACAGAAGTTAAATAAGCCAAGACAAAACTCCAAGTATGTCAACGTGACCATGAGCAATAATGATAATGAGGCATATGCGATACAGTAATTTACTTACTGTATTTTCTGTTTGTCAGCCTATCTAGGTGCAAATATTCATGTACCAGGTCACAAGTGATTGCTCCATACTGACGGATACGACGCAAGTGCTTCTGTTCATGGTGTTGGCACGGTGGGTCTAGAGTTACTTCGGAAAAGATCGTGTAATGGAAAAACGTGTAGCATGTCCCCGTTGTAAAAAAGAATCTCCTTAGTGTCTCCCTTCTCTATAAACAAGGTTTAAGATGGTCTTCAATTCTAATACAATATTCATATCGAAATACAACCTTTTTTGGAAAAGGTTATGAATGCAGAGCTTTGTTCCACCTTTCTCTAGCAGATCTTTGCAATGAAGTCGTGAATCATATACATTCGAGTGTTAACGAATCTGATGTTTGGCATTCGCTTGTTTGTCACAAATAAGTTCTATTGTACATAACAATTAGGTAAGATGAATTTAATCTTGAGTTTCACCTTAGACAAAAGCTCTAAGCCCATGCGATTGTGCAAGAAAGAGCAACCTCGCAAGTCTCACAAGGCTAAGGAGGAGAGGCACTTGCACCTTGAGAGTTCATACATTTTTATCTTTGTGAGATGAATGGTTTATTTACTAAAGGTGGAAAGAATATTTCATGACATTGATAGTTGATTACACTAGATATTTCTATGTGTGTTTGTCAAATATCAAAGACAAGCACTACTTCAGGATGCAGCTAACGCGACACTACGATCAGAGACCCTTTGACAAAACTGTGTGCGATGCATTAATCACAAATGGAGATGTAAAAAACCGTCAAAAAGGTGCAAAACGTTTGCGATGGCAGAGCCATCAAACACGGTTCAGATTTTAGTTGCATGTGCGATTCAGGGCACACGGTTAACCCGTTCAAACTATTTGCGATGAGGCAGAACAACAGAAATGGATAGCCATATCCATGTGTGTGCGATATACGGCATAAAGTTCGCTCCCATGAACCGTTTGCTATTAGGGAGTGCAACATAAACGGTTAGCCATATCAAGGTGTGTGTGATATAGGGCATATGGTTCACTCGGACGAACTGTTTTCGATTAGCGAACGCAATAGAAATGGTTCAACTTAACAAGATGTGTGTGATACGTGGCAAACAGCCAAATTGGATGAACTGTTTGCGATGAGAAATTACAACACAGACGGTTAATATAGTTAGTTCGTGTGTGATTCTGTCTGTACAAAAAAAATTGAAAAATGCAAACTAGTTGCTTGCGGTAGCTAGGAGTATCGCACACGATGCGTCTACGAGTACTCGTGTGCGATGATTAGTAAGTTACACATGCGTTTCCTTATGTTAACACTTGTGTGATAAATAACACGTGGCACCGGATACGGTATTCGGGTTGTGTGTGTGCTCCACTTAGTCTTCCCGCGCTCCAGCGAATGCTTCCTGCGCTCCACATGGGTGAATTGTAAAATCCACGCCTATTCCCTCACCGGTTTCCCGCCACCAGCTAATGGCTTGCTGCATATAACCCAGGCAGCAATGCACCACCGTGACACTCTGCGAAGATCTAGTCCTCGCCCATCTACCATTAGTTATTCCAAGAATGCCAGGCAACGACCAAAGCTTCAACGTCGACGCCTACCTGCGTTACATCTTTGGCAAGGAGAACGAGCCGGAGCAGGTCGGGGAGTAAGAGCTTCATCAGCCGGTGCAGGCACCAAGTCCCATCAGCAGCGATATCAGCGTCACAGTCCTTGGGAGCAGAATCGACATATTGCAAAGGAGGTGTGAAGAGCAGTTTGCCATCCACCATGCAGAAGATCCAAAGCTCCTCGGCGGCATGATCGACGACCCACCCGAAGAGCCACCGTCACAAGTGCTCATCGAGAGCCTGATGCCCCGCAAGGAATGGGCAGAGGACCTCTGCGATTCAGTCAAGACAAAGGCAGCCTGCGACTTCATCATTACCCGCAACGGCCGTGTCAACCTCGATCCCGATGATGTGGTGGCCAGGCTCGAGCGCAACCTTGGCGGAGTTGACGTCCCCGACAAAGTAGAACATCACCAACGTGATATCTTGAGGATGCAGGTGATCGACGGAATTTGCTACCAGGCCAGAGACATGGAAATGGAGCGGTTCCGCGGAGTTGGCATGTGCGCGATTGTAAGCTGTTGGAAGAGGCCCAACAGCTGATGTCTACTACACAACCTTCTTCTTGTAGACGTTGTTGGGCCTCCAAGTGCAGAGGTTTGTCGGACAGTAGCAAATTTCCCTCAAGTGGATGGCCTAAGGTTTATCAATCCGTGGGAGGCGTAGGATGAAGATGGTCTCTCACAAGCAACCCTGCAACCAAATAACAAAGAGTCTCTTGTGTCCCCAACACACCCAATACAATGGTAAATTGTATAGGTGCACTAGTTCAGTGAAGAGATGGTGATACAAGTGCAATATGGATGGTAGATAAAGGTATTTGTAATCCGAATATAAAAACAGCAAGGAAACAAATGATAAAGGTGAGCACAGACGGTATTGCAATGCTAGGAAATAAGGCCTAGGGTTCATACTTTCACTAGTGCAAGTTCTCTCAACAATAATAACACAATTGGATCATACAACTATCCCTCAACATGCAACACAGAGTCACTCCAAAGTAACTAATAGCGGAGAACAAACGAAGAGATTATGGTAGGGTATGAAACCACCTCAAAGTTATCCTTTCTGATCGATCTATTCAAGAGTCCGTAGTAAAATAACATGAAGCTATTCTTTCCGTTCAATCTATCCTAGAGTTCATACTAGAATAACACCTTAAGACACAAATCAACCAAAACCCTAATGTCACCTAGATACTCCAATGTCACCTCAAGTATCCGTGGGTATGATTATACGATATGCATCACACAATCTCAGATTCATCTATTCAACCAACACAAAAGTACTTCAAAGAGTGCCCCAAAGTTTCGATCGGAGAGTCAAGACGAAAACGTGTGCCAACCCCTATGGATAGGTTCATGGGCGGAACCCGCAAGTTGATCACCAAAACATACATCAAGTGGATCACGTGATATCCCATTCTCACCACAGATAAGCACGGCAAGACATACATCAAGTGTTCTCAAATCCTTAAAGAATCAATCCAATAAGATAACTTCAAAGGGAAAACTCAATTCATTAGAAGAGAGTAGAGGGTGGAGAAACATCATAAAATCCAACTATAATAGCAAAGCTCGCGATACATCAAGATCGTGCCACCTCAAGAACATGAGAGAGAGAGATCAAACACATAGCTACTGGTACATACCCTCAGCCCCGAGGGAGAACTACTCCCTCCTCGTCATGGAGAGCGTCGGGATGATGAAGATGGCCACCGGAGAGGGATTCCCCCTCCGGCAGGGTGCCGGAATGGGTCTAGATTGGTTTTCGGTGGCTACGAAGGCTTCTGGCGGCGGAACTCCCGATCTATTCTGCTCCCCGAAGTTTTTAGGGTATATGGGTATATATGTGAGGAGGAAGTACGTCGGTGGACCTTCGGGCTGTCCACGAGGCAGGGGGCGCGCCCAGGGGGTGGGCGCGCCCCCCATCCTCGTGGGTAGCTCAGGACTCTTCTGGTCCAACTCCGATACTCCATGGGCTTCTTCTGGTCCAAAAATAAGTTCCGTGAAGTTTCAGGTCAATTGGACTCCGTTTGATTTTCCTTTTCTGCGATACTCTAAAACAAGGAAAAAACAGAAACTGGCACCGGGCTCTAGGTTAATAGGTTAGTCCCAAAAATAATATAAAAGTGTCTAATAAATCCCATAAACATCCAAAATAGATAATATAATGGCACGAATACTTCATAAATTATAGATACGTTCGAGACGTATCACCATCCCCAAGCTTAATTCCTGCTCGTCCTCGAGTAGGTAAATGATAAAAGAAATAATTTATGAAGTGTGAATGCTAGCAGGTGCACAAGTTTGATCAATGATAATTTCAATCACCTTTTCTAGCATCATTATATATCATAACAATAGCTCTCATAAACCTTCTCATGATCAAGTAACAAACTATTCACATGTTAAAGTATAGATCATAAACTTTCTTGAAAACTAACAAACCGTGTTATCAGTCATGAAACAATTACAATTCATCTTATTTTTAGGAAGAGTCTATGCCAGAGCTTTGATTTAGCAAACCCCACATACTCAACTATCATATAGTCTTTCACAATTGCTAATACTCACGCGATATTTATGGGTTCAAAGTTTTAATCAGACACAGAGAAAGATAGGGGCTTATAGATTCGCCTCCCAACCTTTTACCTCAAGGGTAATGTCAACAATAATAGTTCATGATGCCCTACATCCAATTGGATATATATATCAGAATATTTCCAACACAATGTGCTTGCCAAAGGATAAAATGTAAAAAGGAATGGTGAAGATCACCATGACTCTTGCATAAGGGTGGAAGATAAAAGTAAAGATAGACCCTTCGAAGAGGGAAGCAGAGGTTTTCATGCGCTTTTATAGTTGGATGCATAAAATCTTAATGCAAAAGAATGGTCACTTTATATTGCCCCCTGTGATAGGGACCTTTATTATGCAGTCCGTCGCTTTTATTGCTTCCATATCACAAGATCGTATAAAGCTTATTTTCTCCACACTAAAAGATCATACATATTTAGAGAGCAATTTTTATTGCATGCACCGATGAAAACTTACTTGAAGGATCTTACTCAATCCATAGTAGGTATGGTGGACTCTCATGGCAATACTGGTTTAAGGGATGTTTGGAAGCACAAGTAGTATCTCTACTTGGTGCAAAGAATTTGGCTAGCATGAGGGGGAAAGGCAAGCTCAACATGTTGGATGATCCATGACGATATACTTTATTTCATATATAAGAAAACATAACCCATTACGTTGTCTTCCTTGTCCAACAACAACCTTTTAACATGTCATATTTAATGAGTGCTCACAACAACAAAATATGTCCAAGATAGTATATTTATATGTGAGATGTCTCTTCCTCCAATATTCTTTCATGAATTGTTCAAGTGACCAATACAATGTTTTCTAACCTTCAATAAATTTACCACCTCTACTTCTTACATGTGAAGTCATTACTCCCCATGGGATAAGCATATGAAACATATATAATTTCAGATTTATGATATTCGCTCATAAAACTATTTACTCATAGGATATAAGTGAAGCAGATGAGTAAATGACAAACTACTCCAAAAAGATATAAGTGAAGATCAATGAGTAGTTAAATAATTATGTAGCTATGTGAAGACTCTCTCTCATTTAATAATTTCAGATCTTGATATTTTATTCAAACAGCAAGAAAAGCAAAATAAAATGGCATTCTAAGAATGTCAAACATCATGTGAAGAAGCAAAAACTTAGGATCAACCGAAACTAACCGATAGTTGTTGAAGAAGAAAGGTGGGATGCCAACCGAGGCATCCCCAAGCTTAGACGCTTGAGACTTCTTGAAATATTATCTTGTAATGCCTTGGGCATCCCCAAGCTTGAGCTTTTGTGTCTCCTTAATTCCTCTCATATCAAGGTCTCCCTAAATCTCAAAAGCTTCATCCACACAAAACTCAACAAGGACTCATGAGATAAGTTAGTATAAACCATTGCAAAAACCTTATCATACTATACTCTAGAAAATCACTAAAATTATTATTCAACATTTCATAATAAATGCCTCTGCATATTTAATAGTCCTATCCTCAAATAGAATCATTAAAGAAGCAAACATATGCAAACAATGCAAACATAACAGCAATCTGCCTAAACAGGACAGTCTGTAAAGAGTGCAGAAAGATCCATACTTCCCTAACTCCAAAAATTATGAAAGAAAATTCCCACTGTAGTAAATTTATCATAGCTTAATATGCAAAAGGTTTCAACATTTTATCACATTCTTACTTTTCTAGGGAATTATTGCAACAGCGGTGAACTTTCTATTTTCAAACAGCAACATGAAGACTTGTAAAATAGGCATAGTAAAGGCTATCAATGCCACTTTTATTCAAATAAAAGATGCAAAACATTGTTCTAAATAACATCAAGCAAATCCTAACAAAATAAATTGACGCTCCAAGCAAAACACATATCATGTGGTGAATAAAAATATAGCTCCAAGTAAAGTTATCGATGAACGAACCCGAAAGAGGGGATGCCTTCCGGGGCATCCCCAAGATTAGGCTCTTGGTTGTCCTTGAATATTACCTTGGGGTGCCTTGGGCATCCCCAATCTTATGCTCTTGCCACTCCTTATTCCATAGTCCATCGAATCTTTACCCAAAACTTGAAAACTTCACAACACAAAACTTAACAGAAAACTCGTAAGCTCCGTTAGTATAAGAAAATAAATCACCACTTAGGTACTGTTGTGAACTCATTATAAATTCATATTGGTGTAATATCTACTGTATTTCAACTTATCTATGGTTCATACCCTCCGATACTACTCATAGATTCATCAAAATAAGCAAACAACACATAGAAAACAGAATCTGTCAAAAACAGAACAGTCTGTAGTAATCTGAATGAAACATATACTTCTGGAACTCATAAAATTCTCAAATAAATTGATGGACGTGAGGAATTTATCTATTAATCATCTGAAAAATAATTAACTAAATATCACTCTCCAATAAAAACTGGCAGCAATTCTCGTGAGGACTAAAGTTTATGTTTTTTACAGCAAGATCGCAAAGACTTTCCCCAAAGGTTCTACTTGGCACAATCACTAATTAAAGACAAAAAACACATCCATAACAGAGGCTAGATGAATTATTTATTACTAAACAGGAACAAAAATAAAATTGGGTTGCCTCCCAACAAGCGCTATCGTTTAACGCCCCTAGCTAGGCATGATGATTTCAATGATGCTCACATGAAAGATAAGAATTGTAACATAAAGAGGGCATCATGAAGAATATGACCAGCACATTTAAGTCTAACCCACTGTGATGCCTGGATAATTAAGCTACAGTGAACCTCCGCTAATGATAATGCGTCACCTCGGTTACTGTTGATAAACTCGCGTCAGTTCAAATTTCAAATTTAAAATAAAGTCAAACAATAAAAGTTTTCAAATATTAAAACTAAATGTTCGGTTGGAGACAAATGATGCATAGGTAATTACGGTGGAGAAACCACACTTTTATAAGATTTTTAAATAATCTAAAATGAATAAAATAGTAGCTAAAACAATTAAATAAATGCCTTTTGAATTTTATAAAATACTAAACTATTTTGTTCAGGGGTAAAACTTTTTGTGACAGTAGTTGGAATTGTAACTTTAATTTAGGTGTGGGTTTTACTTTTTGTAAAATTATAAACTATTAATGAAATAAAAGAAAACAGAAAACAAAGGTAAGAATAAAACAAAACAAAAGAAACCAAGCCCCCTTCCCCCTGGGCCGTTCGGCCCAACCGGGCATCCCGGCCACCAGGCCCAGCCCACCAGCTCCCCATCTTAAACCCCTGTTCATCAGGGGAGTGCTGGCCGTTGCTCGTGCGTCCATGGACGGATCGTCCACGCGTCGTGCATCCATGGCTCCTGGACGGTCTATAAGATCCCCCTCGACGCGTTGACGAACCCTAGCTCTCCTCTTCCCCTCCCCTGTGCCGCTTTCGTCCCCGCAACCCTTGGCCGAACCTGCATCGCCATGTCCTCCGACATCCACGCGCCCACCGAGCTCCCCGCGCCCAGCCACCTCGTCCGCGAGATTCGCCGACGTCCACTTCTTCGACTACGTCCACCAGTTGGAGCCGGGAGCCCCTGGATCGCAGGGATCAACGTCGTCTTCAACCTCCAACCACCGCGACGCCATCGACGAATTCGTCGCCGTCGCTCCACCCCCGGCCTTCTCGATCTCTCCTACGACACCGCGGTGAGGTCCTCAGTCGATTCCCGCTCTTCCCTGCTCGGCCCATGCCTATAGCCGTCGTTCCCCATAGAACTTTGGCCGCCGTTAGTCCTCATGGCCTCTTGCTTCGACCACCTCCACTGCTGCGCTACTGCTGCTACTGTCGCGTAGGCTCGTTCGCTACTGCAGCCTGCGCTCCCGCGCGTGCCCACCCGTGGCCTCGCCTCCGCCTACCGCCGGTCACCCGCTGCCGTGCGTCCGCCTCGCCTGACCGCGTCGGCCGTGGCCGCCATCGCCGTCCACGCGCACGACACCGCGCCTGGCGCTGTTCGCTCGCACCGGCCACGCCCCTAGGCTCCTCTGCCCGCACTGCCCTGTCATCCGCACCTGCCAGCCTCTCCCATCTGCCTGGCCATGCTCGCCCGCGCCGCTCGAGCTTCCTGCACGCGCGCTCGCCGACGCTGCCGCCGCCCCTGCTAGTCCTGCGCGCGCCCGTTGGAACCCTTGCCGCCGCCTCCGCCTGCAGCTAGCTCCGGCAACGCGGCCCGGGCCGCATCCGGCCGTGCGCGGCGTTGCCTGGCCGTCTCCGCGCCATGCCGATAACTGCTGCTGCTCTGAACGTACTGCTGCTGCTGAATGCTACTGTAACTATGGCTAGCTTTGCGAATATTAGGCTGACTAACCCCCTTGACAGCCTCTAATCAGCGGGTAAACAATTACTAATAGGCCAAGAAAAATTATGAGTAGAAAGTATACTTGACAAACTTCATTTTATCCCATTGGACCAAATCCTTTCGATGAACGGATTAAATCGTACAAAAATCACAAAATGCTTTGTTGGAACAAAAGTAACCCCTAGCTATGTGTGTTGCGTGTGTGTACCCACGGCTGACTATGCCACCGGCCGGCCCATGGTTTAATTAGGCTAGGATTAATTAGGGCTAGTTTAGGTAGGATGTAATTTAGTGCTAATTAGTCTATATAAACAATGCTATGTGGCCCCCTAGTTTAAATTAATTTAGCCTAAGTAATCTACACTTATGTCCATGACATGTGGGCCACCACCTCTCCTTTTGACTAGTCACATTGACTTGGTCAATTCGGATTTAAATTAAACACAAAATTCTAGAATATTGATAAAACTTTGGAAAATTATAAAAAATTAACCGTAACTCCGATGAAAAAACTTTGTACATGAAAGTTGCTCAGAACGACGAGACGAATCCAGATTCGCGGCCCGTTCATCCGCCACGCATCCTAGCATAGGGAACCTGCAACATTTCACCTCCGGTTCATCTGTCCGGAATCGTGAAACACCGGGAATACTTTCCCGGATATTTCCCCTCTTCGCCGGTATCGCCTATCCCTACATTAGGTCACCCCTAGCACAACGTATTGCCGCGTCTTGCTTTGTGTTACATTTGATTGCTCTGTTATTTATTGTGTTCCCCCTCCGTTACTCCTTTCCGGTAGACTTCGAGACCGCTGCCGATGTTCGTGTGTTCGACTACATCGAAGATGACCCCTCCTTCTTGCCAGAGCAACCAGGCAAGCCCCCCCTTTGATCACCAGATATCGCCTACTCTTCTCTATACTGCTTGCATTAGAGTAGTGTAGCATGTTACTGCTTTTCGTTATTCCTATCCTGATGCATAGCCTGTCCTTGCTACTACTGTTGTTACCATTACCTGCTATCCTACTGCTTAGTATAGGATGCTAGTGTTCCATCAGTGGCCCTACACTCTTGTCCGTCTGCCATGCTATACTACTGGGCCGTGATCACTTCGGGAGGTGATCACGGGCATATACTAAATACTTTACACATTTACATTACTTATGATATTGTTCGGAGATGGGGGCTGAAGGGGCAGGTGGCTCCATCCCGGTAGAGGTGGGCCTGGGTTCCCGACGGCCCCCGACTGTTACTTTGAGGCAGAGCGACAGGGCAGGTTGAGACCACCTAGGAGAGAGGTGGGCCTGGCCCTGGTCGGCGTCCGTGGTTATTTCAGAATTACACATTTAACGAGATCTTGGTATTTGATCTGAGTCTGGCTACTGGCCTATACGCACTAACCATCTACGCGGGGACAGTTATGGGCACTCGACGTCGTGGTATCAGCCGAAGCCTTCGTGACGTCAGCGACTGAGTGGCGCGCGCCGGATTGGACCATAAGCCTGCTCTTGTATTAAGGGCGCTAGTTCTGCTTCTGGCTGCGTTCGCAACGTGCAGGTGTGCTAAGGGCGATGGGCCCAGACCCCTGGGCGCTTAGGTTTAGACTGGCGTGCTGACCTCTCTGTTGGTCTAGGTGGGGCTGCGACGTGTTGATCTTCCGAGGCCGGGCATGACCCAGAAAAGTGTGTCCGGCCAAATGGGATCGAGCGTGTTGGGTTATGTGGTGCACCCCTGCAGGGAAGTTAATCTATTCGAATAGCCGTGATCTTCGATAACAGGACGACTTGGAGTTGTACCTTGACCTTATGACAACTAGAACCGGATACTTAATAAAACACACCCTTCCAAGTGCCAGATACAACCGGTGATCGCTCTCTCACAGGGCGACGAGGGGAGGATCATCGGTTAGGATTATGCTATGCGATGCTTCTTGGAGGACTTCATTCTACTCTCTTCTACATGCTGCAAGACGGAGGCTGCCAGAAGCGTAGTCTTCGAAAGGACTAGCTATCCCCCTCTTACTCCGGCATTCTGCAGTTCAGTCCACATATGATAGCCTTATTCCAATTGATACCAATGCATACATATGTAGTGTAGCTCCTTGCTTGCGAGTACTTTGGATGAGTACTCACGGTTGCTTTCTCCCTCTTTTCCCCCAATCCCTTCTACCTGGTTGTCGCAACCAGATGTTGGAGCCCAGGAGCCAGACGCCACCTTCGACGACGACTCCTACTACACCGGAGGTGCCTACTACTACGTGCTGCCCGCTGACGACGACCAGGAGTAGTTAGGAGGATCCCAGGCAGGAGGCCTGCGCCTCCTTCGATCTGTATCCCAGTTTGTGCTAGCCTTCTTAAGGCAAACTTGTTTATCTTATGTCTGTACTCAGATATTGTTGCTTCCGCTGACTCGTCTATGATCGATCTCTTGTATTCGAGCCTTCAAGGCCCCTGGCTTGTAATATGATGCTTGTATGACTTATTTTATTTGTAGAGTTGTGTTGTGATATCTTCCCGTGAGTCCTTGATCTTGATCGTACACATTTGCATGCATGATTAGTGTACGGTCAAATCGGGGGCGTCACAAGTTGGTATCAGAGCCGACTGCCTGTAGGAATCCTCCTTCCACACTCCTTGGCCGAAGTTGATTCTAGACATTACAAAAACTTTTTACTAACATGGTTGTGTGTCTTACGGGCACATGACGCCATTGGGTGGTAGTAGGATCTTTTATTCCTCGATCTATACTCTGGGACTCTGATCTCTCTTCTATTCGGGTTAAACGATTTTACTAAGTCTGACTCTAGGTTCTCGATAATACTTTCTCCCGGAGACAGATGATCGTCTGCTGCATCAAAAGAATCCGAAGATACTCTCCGATGTTCTCTTGAGACTTTATGGTGTCGCTTTTGCAATTCCCCTCCGTCGATAAACCCCTATTGATAACCACGTGTACGCACCATTCATACAATGCTTCCCAGTTGATCTTGTTATAACATGATACAACGAAATTCTCTCTATTGTTTCGAGAATCCTTTGAGCTTACTCCCTTGCTGTTCTCTGTCACCTGAATACCCCTATGGATAATTCTTGCACTTATCGAGTATCCGCTCATTCCCAGTTGTTCATGTGTTTCGCCAAAGACTTCAAAATATCATTCGGTCTTTCAAAAATCCTGAGCAGCCTATTGCTTTTGAAATTCTCGCTTGCTTGAATTATGGTTAATCCCATAAGTTTCGTAATCTTATTGTCCTCCCTTCTCTTTATCATTTTAAGTTCGTTGATTCAATATGTTGAGGATGCCTTGATCGTTTGTGCTTCCAAGTCTATTGAGCTTATTCATTTTCGATCAGAACGATTGCTTCTGATCCCTTGATTTGGAAATCATAAAATTTCCTTGCATTGAGCTTTGAGTTAGTTAGTTGTTTCTATCAGCTGATCCCCTTGCATTCTTTCTTCTTCTGGTAGAGTATCGATACTCACATCAGCTCCGTTGTGGATCGTCAGATCCATTGTTAGATTTCATCTGACATCGCCCTTAATATTCAATAACCTTGTGAGCCTTTCCACCGGTATATAATGCCTTTGGTATATTGTATCCTCTGCCTTGTCAACCATGCTCTACTTTCGAGCTTGTGTTATTTACCCCTGAAGTTTGTGATATATGTTCCTAAGATACCCGATGGTTTGAACTAATGCCTTCCCCTAATCTGTGCAAACCCGGAAGATTTCATGGGTCATACTTATCTGGTATTGCACCAGGTAAAACTTTCAACAACTAATGTCATTTTCAAAATACGAGAGGTGAATGAAAGGTTATGCATTGAAGAAGTGGGAGTCGACCTTGAACTTTGTGTTCATGCCCATGGACATGATGTAGATCTTATCATTAAAGCTTCTCTTAAATTATTTTTCCCTTGGTATAAGTTCTTATATCTGGGATCCGGCCTTTTGCAATCGTGGTTTCGACCATATGTTCTTCTTTGACCCCATTTCACGGGCAAGTTTAAGCACTTGTCTTCTGTGGATCAATACACCAGTCCAACCTTTACTTTGATCTTCCGTCGAGTATTACACCATGGTACCTCGATAATATCAAGTACTACATAACCTCTTATGAGTTCCTCGTCAAGTACTACATTCTCACTGATTCCAAATTTTTCACGGGCACTCAAAAAATCGATAACTGAACCGAGTCCGCACTACGGTTCAACAACTTTTGGTAATATTCTTTACTTACGAGTTTGTACCCGATCACATCCTTTCTACCCTATTTGGCTATATCATTACTGTGATGATTTTAACTGTGCTACCTGGTCCTTATTCCCGGAGCACAACTTTCGACGATGAGCTAAGCTTACGTCGATCTTCCTCATCATACCACTTTGCCTTAAACAACAAGCTTGGTTTTGAGTTTGTGTCATACCCTTGGGTTCAATAACCTTTCGCTTCATCATTCCTGTGGCTTGATGTCATCGCCGACCGATTACATCTTCATGAAATCTCTCAACAATTGTGTCGTGACCATCATCGGCATTCTGAGCTCTTCCAGGATGTCCATTGAGTTCATTATGAGAAATACCATCCTTGCCCTCGATGATCTGTGTTATCATCGACCACTTTATTGACTTCCCTCCAACACAAACTTATTCGTGTTTTGTGTTATACTTTGAGATCCTTGCTATCCAGCAATTATTCTTCTTTACCTTGGAATATTACCATCTTTTATGTCAAGTATGTTGTGAGAATTTCACCACCTCTTATGAATTATTGATGCAAGTGATGCTTCTCACCATCACCATTCTTTTCATGGCCCCCGTGTTCCAACCGGAATACCGACAAATGGATTGTGATGTGAAAAATCCAAAACTTCTAGCAACCCTATTTCTTGTAAGTTAATGAATGATAGATACATTCTTTGTGTATTGGATATCGAATCATCCTTCTATCATTGATCTTGCTATCTAAGCCCATACTTCGGGTGCACCGTTCAACCAATGTTTATATTTTGTGTATGTTTTCCTCGAGCATACATCATTATATCATTTGATCCGACAAATGTTATCTCCTTGTTCACATATCTGTGGAAATCCATCTTGTTGGATACCTCGTTGAATTATCGCTAGGTCCATCAGCCACCTTCTCATCCTCTCCTTGGCTTAATGATGAATCCCTTCGTGTATCTAGAGTCTGACCTTTGCTTGAAGACCATGTCAATGCTATCTCGAAGCATGTTTGTGGTACTCTGATCATCGATAAGAACATTTGAAGCGCCATGCTAAATTTCCTTTATCCATTATCCAAATACCGTTGTTTGGGCTATGTCATGAAATCCTCTCCCCTTACCTAAATGGTTTTCTACTTACTATCCTGTCATGGATATCATGCTCTGCTTATCCTTGGAAAGGATATACCCCTCAAATATATGTTTAAACACATTTTCCTTTCCATTGTTTTCTTTAACCTTTCTTGCGATCAATATGATCTAAGCAGTAACAATTCCCTGCTTATGTAACCAACTCGGTGCACAATTCTATCAGAAAGACCCTGTTGCTTTTGTTGATGACATTTCGGTAACCACCGATGGACGAGAACTTTGCCTACTAGTCCGCCTCGTTCAACGAGCAGGAAAATGGTTCTCTTCGTCCCTCGCCCTTGGTACCGATGTTGTTGCCGACATAACCGACAGACTACCTCTGACATGCCTTGCTTACATAATCGTGCAAGATGTCACCGCCCTTCCTACTTTTAACCCACATGGTGGGCCCATAACCCACAGTTCCATAGGATCAAAACCTGGCTCTCATGTACACCCCCTGTTCCCAAAGTTATTCCTCGCGCGTGGCCTCATAAGTAATTCACGAGCCACCTCCCGAGAGATCATCAATTCTGGTACCAGACACAATACTTATTCCGTTGATCTCAACCCCTTTCATGCCCTAATGCAGACCCGTTCTTACGGGATACACCCCTTATTCTTTTGTAAGTATGATGGAGTTCCCGAAGAAAGGATACCGACTTCATCATGATGACCTGAAATAGAGAATTGACGACATCAACGAAAGGGATTAACTTCTTCGAGAAGAGCAGCCAAGACCGAGAAGATCCGTTAGCATTTCGTAACCAGACTTTCCCCCCTACTCTACCTCTTAAATCTTGGGACAAGATTTCTTGTAGTGGAGGAGAATTGTGACGCCCGGATAATTAAGCTACAGTGAACCTCCGCTAATGATAATGCATCACCTCGGTTACTGTTGATAAACTCGCGTCAGTTCAAATTTTAAATTTAAAATAAAGTCAAACAATAAAAGTTTTCAAATATTAAAACTAAATGTTCGGTTGGAGACAAATGATGCATAGGTAATTACGGTGGAGAAACCACACTTTTATAATATTTTTAAATAATCTAAAATGAATAAAATAGTAGCTAAAACAATTAAATAAATGCCTTTTGAATTTTATAAAATACTAAACTATTTTGTTCAGGGGTAAAACTTTTTGTGACAGTAGTTGGAATTGTAACTTTAATTTAGGTGTGGGTTTTACTTTTTGTAAAATTATAAACTATTAAAGAAATAAAAGAAAATAGAAAACAAAGGTAAGAATAAAACAAAACAAAAGAAACCAAGCCCCCTTCCCCCTGGGCCGTTCGGCCCAACCGGGCATCCCGGCCACCAGGCCCAGCCCACCAGCTCCCCATCTTCAACCCCTGTTCATCAGGGGAGTGCTGGCCGTTGCTCGTGCGTCCATGGACGGATCGTCCACGCGCCGTGCATCCATGGCTCCTGGACGGTCTATAAGATCCCCCTCGACGCATTGACGAACCCTAGCTCTCCTCTTCCCCTCCCCTGTGCCGCTCTCGTCGCCGCAACCCTTGGCCGAACCTGCATCGCCATGTCCTCCGACATCCACGTGCCCACCGAGCTCCCCGCGCCCAGCCACCTCGTCCGCGAGCTTCGCCGACGTCCACTCCTTCGACTGCGTCCACCAGTTGGAGCCGGGAGCCCCTGGATCGCAGGGATCGACGTCGTCTTCAACCTCCAACCACCGCGACGCCATCGACGAATTCGTCACCGTCGCTCCACCCCCGGCCTTCTCGGTCTCGCCTACGACACCGCGGTGAGGTCCTCACTCGATTCCCGCTCTTCCCGGCTCGGCCCATGCCTATAGCCGTCGTTCCCCACAGAACTTTGGCCGCCGTTAGTCCTCATGGCCTCTTGCTTCGACCACCTCCACTACTGCGCTACTGCTGCTATTGTCGCGCAGGCTCGTTCGCTACTGCAGCCTGCGCTCCCGCGCGTGCCCACCCGTGGCCTCGCCTCCACCTACCGCCGGTCACCCGCTACCGTGCGTCCGCCTCGCCTGACCGCATCGGCCATGGCCGCCATCGCCGTCCACGCGCGCGACACCGCGCCTGGCGCTGTTCGCTCGCACCGGCCACGCCCCTAGGCTCCCCTGCCCGCGCTGCCCTGTCACCCGCACCTGCCAGCCTCTCCCATCCGCCTGGCCATGCTCGCCCGCGCCGCTCGAGCTTCCTGCACGCGCGCTCGCCGATGCTGCCGCCGCCCCTGCTAGTCCTGCGCGCGCCCGCTGGAACCCTTGCCGCCGCCTCCGCCTGCAGCTAGCTCCGGCACCGCGGCCCGGGCCGCATCCGGCCGTGCGCTGCGTTGCCTGGCCGTCTCCCCGCCATGCCGATAACTGCTGCTACTCTGAACGTACTGCTGCTGCTGAATGCTACTGTAACTATGGCTAGCTTTGCGAATATTAGGCTGACTAACCCCCTTGACAGCCTCTAATCAGCGGGTAAACAATTACTAATAGGCCAAGAAAAATTATGAGTAGAAAGTATACTTGACAAACTTCATTTTATCCCATTGGACCAAATCCTTTCGATGAACGGATTAAATCGTACAAAAATCATAAAATGCTTTGTTGGAACAAAAGTAACCCCTAGCTATGTGTGTTGCGTGTGTGTACCCACGGCTGACTATGCCACCGGCCGGCCCATGGTTTAATTAGGCTAGGATTAATTAGGGCTAGTTTAGGTAGGATGTAATTTAGTGCTAATTAGTCTATATAAACAATGCCATGTGGCCCCCTAGTTTAAATTAATTTAGCCTAAGTAATCTACACCTATGTCCATGACATGTGGGCCACCACCTCTCCTTTTGACTAGTCACATTGACTTGGTCAATTCGGATTTAAATTAAACACAAAATTCTAGAATATTGATAAAACTTTGGAAAATTATAAAAAATTAACCGTAACTCCGATGGAAAAACTTTGTACATGAAAGTTGCTCAGAACGACGAGACAAATCCAGATACATGGCCCGTTCGTCCGCCACGCATCCCTAGCATAGGGAACCTGCAACATTTCACCTCCGGTTCATCTGTCCGGAATCGTGAAACACCGGGAATACTTTCCCGGATATTTCCCCTCTTCGCCGGTATCGCCTATCCCTACGTTAGGTCACCCCTAGCACAACGTATTGCCGTGTCTTGCTTTGTGTTACATTTGATTGCTCTGTTATTTATTGTGTTCCCCTCCGTTACTCCTTTTCGGTAGACTTCGAGACCGTTGCCGATGTTCGTGTGTTCGAATACATCGAAGATGACCCCTCCTTCTTGCCAGAGCAACCAGGCAAGCCCCCCTTTGATCACCAGATATCGCCTACTCTTCTCTATACTGCTTGCATTAGAGTACTGTAGCATGTTACTGCTTTTCGTTATTCCTATCCTGATGCATAGCCTGTCCTTGCTACTACTGTTGTTACCATTACCTGCTATCCTACTGCTTAGTATAGGATGCTAGTGTTCCATCAGTGGCCCTACACTCTTGTCCGTCTGCCATGCTATACTACTGGGCCGTGATCACTTCGGGAGGTGATCACGGGCATATACTAAATACTTCACACATTTACATTACTTATGATACTGTTCGGAGATGGGGGCTGAAGGGGCAGGTGGCTCCATCCCGGTAGAGGTGGGCCTGGGTTCCCGACGGCCCCCGACTGTTACTTTAAGGCGGAGCGACAGGGCAGGTTGAGACCACCTAGGAGAGAGGTGGGCCTGGCCCTGGTCGGCGTCCGTGGTTATTTCGGAATAACACGTTTAACGAGATCTTGGTATTTGATCTGAGTCTGGCTACTGGCCTATACGCACTAACCATCTACGCGGGGACAGTTATGGGCACTCGACGTCGTGGTATCAGCCGAAGCCTTCGTGACGTCAGCGACTGAGTGGCGCGTGCCGGATTGGACCGTAAGCCTGCTCTTGTATTAAGGGCGCTAGTTCTGCTTCCGGCCGCGTTCGCAACGTGCAGGTGTGCTAAGGGCGATGGGCCCAGACCCCTGGGCGCTTAGGTTTAGACCGGCGTGCTGACCTCTCTGTTGGTCTAGGTGGGGCTGCGACGTGTTGATCTTCCGAGGCCAGGCATGACCCAGAAAAGTGTGTCCGGCCAAATGGGATCGAGCGTGTTGGGTTATGTGGTGCACCCCTGCAGGGAAGTTAATCTATTCGAATAGCCGTGATCTTCGGTAACAGGACGACTTGGAGTTGTACCTTGACCTTATGACAACTAGAACCGGATACTTAATAAAACACACCCTTCTAAGTGCCAGATACAACCGGTGATCGCTCTCTCACAGGGCGACGAGGGGAGGATCATCGGTTAGGATTATGCTATGCGATGCTTCTTGGAGGACTTCAGTCTACTCTCTTCTACATGTTGCAAGACGGAGGCTGCCAGAAGCGTAGTCTTCGAAAGGACTAGCTATCCCCCTCTTATTCCGGCATTCTGCAGTTCAGTCCACATATGATAGCCTTATTCCAATTGATACCAATGCATACATATGTAGTGTAGCTCCTTGCTTGCGAGTACTTTGGATGAGTACTCACGGTTGCTTTCTCCATCTTTTCCCCCTATCCCTTCTACCTGGTTGTCGCAACCAGATGTTGGAGCCCAGGAGCCAGACGCCACCTTCGACGACGACTCCTACTACACCGGAGGTGCCTACTACTACGTGCTGCCCGCTGACGACGACCAGGAGTAGTTAGGAGGATCCCAGGCAGGAGGCCTGCGCCTCCTTCGATCTGTATCCCAGTTTGTGCTAGCCTTCTTAAGGCAAACTTGTTTATCTAATTTCTGTACTCAGATATTGTTGCTTCCGCTGACTCGTCTATGATCGAGCTCTTGTATTCGAGCCTTCAAGGCCCCTGGCTTGTAATATGATGCTTGTATGACTTATTTTATTTGTAGAGTTGTGTTGTGATATCTTCCCGTGAGTCCTTGATCTTGATCGTACACATTTGCGTGCATGATTAGTGTACGGTCAAATCGGGGGCGTCACACCCACTTCCTATGCATAGGGATTTTGTGAGCAAACAACTTGTGGGAACAAGAATCAACTTGCCTAGGAAGGTAAAACAAGGATAACTTCAAGATTTTCAACACATATAGAGGAAACTTGATATTATTGCAATTCCTACAAGCATATATTCCTCCCTAATAATCATTTTCAGTAGCATCATGAATGAATTCAACAATATAACCAGCACCTAAAGCATTCTTTTCATGATCTACAAGCATAGAAATTTTATTACACTCCACATAAGCAAAATTCTTCTTATTCGGAATAGTGGGAGTATCATAAGAGACTCGAATACTATAAATTGTTTCCATATTAAAAGAGTAATGTTCAGAAAAAGGGTAATCATAATCATGACAAGTTTTATAAATATAATCATCACTACTTTTTATAGCATATGTATCATCACAATAATTATCATAAGTAGCAACTTTGTTCTCATCATAATCGATTGAAACCTCTTCCAAGATAGTGGAATCATCACTAAATAAAGTCATGACCTATCCAAATCCACTTTCATAATTATCATAATAGGATTAAACATCCTCCAAAATAGTGGGATCATTACTTCCTAAAGTTGACACTCTTCCAAACCCACTTTCATCAATATAATCATCATAAGTAGGAGGCATGCTATCATCATTATAAATTTGCATATCAAAACTTGGGAGACTAAAAATATCATCTTCATTAAATGTAGCATCCCCAAGCTTGGGATGAACATTAATTGCAGCAAATATATTCTCAAAAACATCATATTCATCAAACATAGCATCCCCAAGCTTGGGCCTTTTCATATCATAAGCATAATCACTCTCATCATTAATAGTATGGATAGCACCAATAGTATAGCAATTATCATCATCACAATGAGTAATAGGAGCAACATTATTTGGGAGAGATACCTTTCTCCCTTTGCTTCTCTGTCTTTTATTTTTCTTCTTCACATCATGTGTGGGTTTAACCCCCTTTTCGGAGCTCCTTATTGATGAGATTGGTTTAATAGAAGGCTCCTCCTCGCTACCTAATTCATCATAAGAAATAATAGGAGGATATTGGGAATTCTCTTCCCTTTCATTAGTATTCTCTTCATCTTCTATTTGTTTTCTTTCTTTATGTAATTGGCAATATAAGGATTTTCAATGCAATTCACCGCACAATACACATAAATTTCTTCTAAATCAATATCGAGGAATTTCTCGAGGTTATATTCTGGAATAAACTTAGTTTGACGTTTCATTTCTTCATAACCCAAAAGCAAACTAAGTTCACTATGATGTGCAAGGGAAATCAAGTCATCACAATTTTTGAACATGATTTTATCATGAAACAATTTGCATTTGATATTTAAACGACCATGTTCATTGCAAAGTTCACAAGTATGGCTAAGAAATTCTAAATTTTTAGCACTAACATTTAGCCTTTCTTGAAACAATTTAGTTTCTAAATGCTTATGCCTCTTGCAATATTTATCTTCCCTATTTGGTGTGTACTTGCAAACCCAATGCACTCCACAAAAATTGACATGTTTATAGGAGACATTTTCATCATAACTAGTGCAATCATCATTAGTACTAAGGATATTCAAAGAGTTCATACTAACAACATTGCAATCATGATCATCATTCAAAGATTTAGTGCCAAACATTTTATAGACTTGAGCACAATTTTCCTTTTCATCATACTTACGAAAGATATTAAAAAGATGAAGCGTATGAGACAAACTCAATTCCATTTTTTTGTAACTTTATTTTATAAACTAAACAAGTGATAAAACAAGAAACTAAAATATTCAATTGCAAGATCTAAAGATATACCTTCAAGCGCTAACCTTCCCGGCAACGGCGCCAGAAAAGAGCTTGATGTCTACTACAGAACCTTCTTCGTGTAGACGTTGTTGGGCCTCCAAGTGCAGAGGTTTGTAGGACAGTAGCAAATTTCCCTCAAGTGGATGACCTAAGGTTTATCAATCCGTGGGAGGTGTAGGATGAAGATAGTCTCTCTCAAGCAACCCTGCAACCAAATAACAAAGAGTCTCTTGTGTCCCCAACACACCCAAACAATGGTAAATTGTATAGGTGCACTAGTTCGGCGAAGAGATGGTGATACAAGTGCAATATGGATGGTAGATAAAGGTATTTGTAATCTGAAAATATAAAAACAGCAAGGTAACTAATGACAAAAGTGAGCACAGACGGTATTGCAATGCTAGGAAATAAGGCCTAGGGTTCATACTTTCACTAGTGCAAGTTCTCTCAACAATAATAACATAATTGGATCATATAACTATCCCTCAACATGCAACAAAGAGTCACTCCAAAGTCACTAATAGAGGAGAACAAACGAAGAGATTATGGTAGGGTACGAAACCACCTCAAAGTTATCCTTTCTGATCGATCTATTCAAGAGTCCGTAGTAAAATAACATGCAGCTATTCTTTCCGTTCAATCTATCCTAGAGTTCATACTAGAATAACACCTTAAGACACAAATCAACCAAAACCCTAATGTCACCTAGATACTCCAATGTCACCTCAAGTATCCGTGGGTATGATTATACGATATGCATCACACAATCTCAGATGCATCTATTCAACCAACACAAAAGTACTTCAAAGAGTGCCCCAAAGTTTCTACCGGAGAGTCAAGATGAAAACGTGTGCCAACCCCTATGCATAGGTTCATGGGCGGAACCCGCAAGTTGATCACCAAAACATACATCAAGTGGATCACGTGATATCCCATTGTCACCACAGATAAGCACGACAAGACATACATCAAGTGTTCTCAAATCCTTAAAGACTCAATCCAATAAGATAACTTCAAAGGGAAAACTCAATTCATTACAAGAGAGTAGAGGGGGAGAAACATCATAAGATCCAACTATAATAGCAAAGCTCACGATACATCAAGATTGTGCCACCTCAAGAACATGAGAGAGAGAGAGATCAAACACATAGCTACTGGTACATACCCTCAGCCCCGAGGGAGAACTACTCCCTCCTCGTCATGGAGAGCATCGGGATGATGAAGATGGCCACCGGAGAGAGATTCCCCCTCCGGCAGGGTGCCGAAATGGGTCTAGATTGGTTTTCGGTGGCTACGGAGGCTTCTGGCCGCGGAACTCCTGATCTATTCTGCTCCCCGAAGTTTTTAGGGTATATGGGTATATATGGGAGGAAGAAGTACATCCGTGGACCTCCAGGCTGTCCACGAGGCAAGGGGCGTGCCCGGGGGGTGGGCGCGCCCCCCACCCTCGTGGGCAGCCCGGGACTCTTCTGGTCCAACTCCAATACTCCGTGGCCTTCTTCTGGTCCAAAAATAAGTTCCGTGAAGTTTCAGGTCAATTGGACTCCGTTTGATTTTCCTTTTCTGTGATACTCTAAAACAAGGAAAAAAATAGAAACTGACACTGGGCTCTAGGTTAATAGGTTAGTCCCAAAAATAATATAAAAGTGTCTAATAAAGCCCGTAAACATCCAAAACATATAATATAATAGCATGAATACTTCATAAATTATAGATACGTTGGAGACGTATCAATAGCCCGAAGAGCCTCGCAGTGCCAGCAGCTACGTAGGCGGAGGCGGGTCAGGACACTTGGAGTGAACGGCCGCAAGGGTGCTATGTTGATCATGGAACCCGAGAAGACCATCATCGGAAGGCCACCAGCTCAGCCTTTTAGCTTATATTTTATTAGTATTGTATGCATATGTAGGTTGTGAGTGTTTTGGGCCTTGCCGCATTTGGCATTTTAAATTATCCTGAATATGTAAGAAAATTATTAAGAATTATTAACCGTTGCCATTGTAACTTTGCCTCAATGGCGAGCAGAGCGCGTGCAGGGACACCAGAGCGGAGCGCGCCGCGGCCGCCTCAATGGCGAGCAACCACGTGGTCAACCTTCTGCCATCAATAAATTTTGACCTTGTTTCTCGTCACATTACTGATTACAACGCAATAAGTAATTGCAAATCTGTTCACACCTATCAAACTAATATGTGTTGACACTTAGCACCGGGCTATAAAAACTACCCACTCGAAAATTACTTCATAGTTCCTCTCCTTATCACCCATAAAAATGGTTTTTTCTGTCAAGTCGTTCCGCCATGACCAGTAGGAGGAGTTTAGGGTGGACATATAACCAGGCAGCAAAGACCAAGGCCGCGGAAGCACTCGAGAGGTCCCGTCGTGAAGCCGCAGCCGCAGCAGAGATGCCTCGGCGCGCCGCGGAGCCCTCGAAAGTGTTGGGGGACGTAGTATTTCAAAAAAATTCCTACGATCACGCAAGATCTATCTAGGAGAAGCATAGGAACGAGTGGGGAGAGTGTGTCCACGTACCCTCGTAGACCGAAAGCGGAAGCATTTAGTAACGTGGTTGATGTAGTCGAACGTCTTCGCGATCCAACCGATCAAGTACCGAGCGCACGGCACCTCCGCGATCTGCACACATTAATCTCGGTGGCGTCCCTCGAACTCTTGATCCAGCTGAGGCTAAGGGACAGTTCCATCAGCACGATGGCGTGGTGACGGTGATGATAAAGTTACCGGCGCAGGACTTCGCCTAAGCACTACGACGATATGACCGAGGTGTAAAACTGTGGAGGGGGGCACCGCACACGGCTAAGAGATTGTCTGTTGTGCCTTTGGGTGCCCCCCTCCCCACGTATATAAAGGAGGGAGGGAGGAGGAGGCCGGCCAGGAGGAGGCGCGCCCAGGGGGGAGTCCTACTCCAAGTAGGATCCCCCCCTTCCTACTTCCACAAGGAGAAGGGGGGAAGGAGAGGGAGAAGAGAAGGAAAGGGGGGGCCTAGCCCTAGTCCAATTCGGTTTGGGCTAGGGGGCCTGCGCCACACCTTGGGATGCCTCCTCTCTTCCACCACTAGGCCCATGTGGCACAATAACTTCCCGTGGGGGGGGGGTCCGGTAACCCCCGGTACTCCGAAACTTATCCAAAACGACCCGAACCATTCCGGTGTCCCAATGTAGCCTTCCAATATATGAATCTTTATGTCTCGACCATTTCGAGACTCCACAACATGTCCGTGATCTCATCCGGGACTCCGAACAACCTTCGGTACATCAAATCACATAAACTCATAATACGAAACGTCATCGAACGTTAACCGTGCGGACCCTACGGGTTCGAGAGCTATGTAGACATGACCAAGGCACATCTCCGGTCAATAACCAATAGCGGAACCTGGATGCTCATATTGGCTCCTACATATTCTACGAAGATCTTTATCGGTCAAACCGCACAACAACATACATTGTTCCCTTTGTCATCGGTATGTTACTTCCCTGAGATTCGATCATCGGTATCATCATACCTATTTCAATCTCATTACTGGCAAGTCTCTTTACTCATTCCATAATGCATCATCCTGCAACTAACTCATTAGTCACATTGCTTGCAAGGCTTATAGTGATGTGCATTACCGAGAGGGCCTAGAGATACCTCTTCCACAATCGGAGTGACAAATCGTAATCTCGATCTATGCCCAACTCAACAAACACCATCGGAGACACCTGTAGAGCATATTTATAATCACCCAGTTAAGTTGTGATGTTTGATAGCACACTAAGTGTTCCTACGGTATTCAGGAGTCGCATAATCTCATAGTCATAGGAACATGTATAAGTCATGAAGAAAGCAATAGCAATAAACTAAACGATCATAGTGCTAAGCTAACGGATGGGTCTTGTCCATCACATCATTCTCTAATGATGTGGTCCCATTCATCAAATGACAACACATGTCTATGGCTAGGAAACTTAACCATCTTTGATTAAGGAGCTAGTCTAGAGGCATACTAGGGACACTCTGTTTGTCTATGTATTCACACATGTACTAAGTTTCCGGTTAATACAATTCTAGCATGAATAATAAACATTTATCATGATATAAGGAAATATAAATAACAACTTTATTATTGCCTCTAGGGCATATTTCCTTCAGTCTCCCACTTGCACTAGAGTCAATAATCTAGATTACATAGTAATGATTCTAACACCCATGGAGTCTTGGTGTTGATCATGTTTTTCTCATGAGAGAGGCTTAGTCAACGGGTCTGGAACATTCAGATCCGTATGTATCTTGCAATTCTCTATGCCTGCCTCCTTGACTTGATCGCGGATGGAATTGAAGCGTCTCTTGATGTGCTTGGTTCTCTTGTGAAATCTGGATTCCTTTGCCAAGGCAATTGCACCAGTATTGTCACAAAAGATTTTCATTGGACCCGATGCACTAGGTATGACATCTATATCAGATATGAACTCCTTCATCCAGACTCCTTCATTTGCTGCTTCCGAAGCAGCTATGTACTCCGCTTCACACGTAGATCCCACTACGACGCTCTGCTTGGAACTGCACCAACTTATAGCTCCTCCATTCAATATTAATACGTATCCGATTTGTGACTTAGAGTCATCCGGATCAGTGTCAAAGCTTGCATCGATGTAACCATTTATGATGAGCTCTTTGTCACCTCCATAAAAGAGAAACATATCCTTAGTCCTTTTCGGGTATTTCAGGATGTTCTTGACTGCTGTCCAGTGTTCTACTCCTGGATTACTTTGGTACCTCCCTGCTAAACTAATAGCAAGGCACACATCAGGATTGGTACACAGCATTGCACACATGATAGAACCTATGGCTGAAGCATAGGGAATGACTATCATTTTCTCTCTATCTTCTGCAGTGCTCGGGCATTGAGTCTGACTCAACTTCACACCTTGTAACCTAGGCAAGAACCATTTCTTTGCTTGATCCATTTTGAACTTCTTCAAAACTTTATCAAGGTATGTGCTTTGTGAAAGTCCAATTAAGCGTCTTGATCTATCTCTATAGATCTTGATGCCCAATATATAAGCAGCTTCACCGAGGTCTTTCATTGAAAAATTCTTATTCAAGTATCCTTTTATGCTATTCAGAAATTCAGTATCATTTCCGACCAACAATATGTCATCTACATATAATATCAGAAATGCTACAGAGCTCCCACTCACTTTCTTGTAAATACGGGCGTCTCCAAAAGTCTTTTTAAAACCATATGCTTTGATCACACTATCAAGCATATATTCCAACTCCGAGAGGCTTGCACCAGTCCATAAATGGATTGCTGGAGCTTGCACACTTTGTTAGCACCTTTTGGATCGACAAAACCTTCTGGTTGCATCATATACAACTCTTCTTTAAGATATCCATTAAGGAATGCAGTTTTGACATCCATTTGCCAAATTTCATAATCATAAAATGCAGCAATCGCTAACATGATTTAGACAGACTTAAGCATCTCTACGGGTGAAAAAGTCTCATCGTAGTCAACTCCTTGAACTTGACGAAAACCTTTCGCAACAAGTCGAGCTTTGTAGACAGTAATATTACCGTCAGCGTCAGTCTCCTTCTTGAAGATCCATTTATTCTCGATGGTTGCCGATCATCGGGCAAGTCAACCAAAGTCCACACTTTGTTCTCATACATGGATCCCATCTCAGATTTCATGGCCTCAAGCCATTTCGCGGAATCTAGGCTCATCATCGCTTCCTCATAGTTCATAGGTTCGTCATGGTCAAGTAACATGACTTCTAGAACAGGATTACCGTACCACTCTGGTGCAGATCTTACTCTGGTTGACCTACGAGGTTCGGTAGTAACTTGATCAGAAGTTTCATGATCACTATCATTAGTTTCCTCACTAATTGGTGTAGGAATCACTAGAACTAATTTCTTTGATGAACTACTTTCCAATAAGGGAGCAGGTACAATTACCTCATCAGGTTCTACTTTCCTCCCACTCACTTCTTTCGAGAGAAACTCCTTCGCTAGAAAGGATCCATTCTGAGCAACGAATATCTTGCCTTCGGATCTGTGATAGAAGGTGTACCCAACAGTCTCCTTTGGGTATCCTATGAAGACACATTTCTCCGATTTGGGTTCGAGCTTATCAGGTTGAAGCTTTTTCACATAAGCATCGCAGCCCCAAACTTTAAGAAACGACAGCTTGGGTTTCTTGCCAAACCACAGTTCATATGATGTCGTCTCAATGGATTTAGATGGTGCCCTATTTAACGTGAATGCAGCCATCTCTAAAGAATAACCGCAAAATGATAGTGGTAAATCAGTAAGAGACATCATAGATCGCAGCATATCTAATAAAGTACGATTACGATGTTCGGAAACACCATTATGCTATGGTGTTCCGGGTGGCGTGAGTTGCGAAACTATTCTGCATCATTTCAAATGAAGACCAAACTCGTAACTCAAATACTCACCTCCATGATCAGATCTCAAAAACTTTATTTTCTTGTTACGATGATTTTCCACTTCACTCTGAAATTCTTTGAACTTTTCAAATGTTTCAAACTTATGTTTCATCAAGTAGATATACCCATATCTGCTTAAATCATCTGTGAAGGTCAGAAATAATGATACCCACCGCGAGCGATCAACAGTCATCGGACCGCATACATCAGTATGTATTATTTCCAATAAGTCTGTTGCTCGCTCCATTGTTCTGGAGAACAGAGTTTTAGTCATCTTGCCCATGAGGCATGGTTCGCAAGCATCAAGTGATTCAAAAAGCCCATCAGCATGGAGTTTCTTCATGCGCTTTACACCAATATGACCTAAACGGTAGTGCCACAAATAAGTTGCACTATCATTATTAAACTTATATCTTTTGGCTTCAATACTATGAATATGTGTATCACTCCTATTGATATTCAACAAAAATAGACCACTCATCAAGGGTGCATGACCATAAAAGATATTACTCACATAAATAGAACAACCATTATTCTCTGATTTAAATTAATATCCGTCTTGCATCAAACAAGATCCAGATATAATGTTCATGCTTAACGGTGGCTCCAAATAACAATTATTCAAGTCTAAAACTAATCCCGAAGGTAGATGTAGAGGTAGCGTGCCGACGGCGATCACATCGACTTTGGAACCATTTCCCATGCTCATCGTCACCTCGTCCTTAGCCAATCTTCGCTTAATCCGTAGCCCATGTTTCGAGTTGCAAACCTGAGCAACAGAACCAGTATCAAATACCTAGGCGCTACTATGAGCATTAGTAAGGTACACATCAATAACATGTATATCAAATATACCTTTCACTTTGCCATCCTTCTTATCCGCCAAATACTTGGGGCAGTTTCGCTTCCAGTGACTAGTCCCTTTGCAGTAGAAGCACTCAGTCTCAAGCTTAGGTCCAGACTTGGGCTTCTTCACTTGAGCAGCAACATGCTTGCCGTTCTTCTTGAAGTTCGCCTTCTTCCCTTTGCCTTTTTTCTTCAAACTAGTGGTCTTGTTAACCATCAACACTTGATGCTCCTTTTTCATTTCTACCTCCACAGCCTTTAGCATCGTGAAGAGCTCAGGAATTGTCTTATCCATCCCTTGCATATTATAGTTCATCACACTACTGCAGGAAGCTGCTAACGCGATACTACAATCAGAGACCCTTCGGTTAAACTGTGTGCGACGCCATAATCGCAAACGGTGGTGTAAAAACGTCAAAAAGGTGCAAAATGTTTGTGATGACCGATGCATCAAACACGGTTCAGATTTCAGTTGCGTGTGTGAAGCAAGGCATACGGTTGATCCACACAAATTGTTTGCGATTAGACAGAACAACAGAAACGGGCAGCCATATTAATGTGTGTGCGATATATGGCATACGGTTCGCTCCGATGAACTATTTGCTATTAGGGAAAGCAACAGAAACGGTCAGCCAGATCAAGGTGTGTGTGATATATGGCATACGATTCAGTCGAATGAACTGTTTTCGATTAGGGAAGAGAACATAAACGGTTCAACTTACAGTTCAGTCGAATGCACACGAACGTGCGTGATCGTGCGCCGGCCCCAAACACTGGCAGCACAACTTATAAATTGACAGATGGAGTACTAGTTACAAGGATGCATATAATTAAGCAAAGGGATCGCACATGTCTATATTGACAAGAACGAGAATGCAATAGCACAATAAGAATTAAGGCCATGATGATGCGATTGCAGTGGTGGTTACAGGAGGCAAGAAGAAAGATGCATCTGGCGGCTAAGGAGTGGCGGCTTTTGTGGCGAGGTCAAGGTGCTTCTCAGCTAAGGCATCTAAGGCTTCCAGCCGGTTGATGAAGGCCAACGTCGTAGCGTCCTCACTGGCCTTCTAGATACCTATGTACACGATTCGCTCGTACACATGGATGTGTAGGTCTATGGTTTCTTGCAGGGCGAGGTGCCTCGCGGCGAGCGTGACCTCTAGGTGGACATTCTTCGTGGCGTCGGCGGGCAGTCGCAGGGCCACCAGTGCAAGAAAGAGGTTCCGACCATGGAGGCCGATTAGGGTGGCAGGCAATGAGGATCCCGAGCGCACGGGTTGGATGAGTACGGTGATGTCGTTCGTGAGCTTCTTGACGACGATGAACCTGTTGGTGGTGCTAACGATCATCTGGTCGTACTGAGAGTCATAGTTGGCGTCGACGGCGGCCATCCACCAGCCGGTCGCCAACACCGTGTGGAGATGATCCACGTTGCCATGCCATGGGCTGGCGTCGTGGACCATCTAGCAAAGCCGCTGGCCGCTCGCGCGCATCGCCGCCATGGGTTTGGAGTGAGCACTTTTGCACTTATTAGTGTAGGTGCTTAGGCAAATGCTTACGTGCCTACGATGTGGTAGATGCATTGGAATGGAGGGGCGCCTTTGTAAGAGTGCAAACTACATTGCATTCACATTGTGCTGCCTCTTTTCTCGGTCCTCCTCCCATTACTTCCATCATGCATTCACACGATGCTAATTGAAGGAGGATGCATCATTGGCCATTCAAAATTTCGGGAACCGCTACCCTCTCCCTCATCTGCATTAAAAGCATATCGGGAACTGCGCCGCCTGCTGTCAAATCTAATAGTACTGCGTCGCCCGCTGCACCCCTAGCTGAACATGCCTCCTCGCCTCCATCTATGCTTAATTACTGAATTTTAGTTGCAAAAATTAGATAATGCTAGTGATTTTTAGCTTCATATTTTGACAAATCGCAGTGTTACAAGGTTGGCAACATACCCAATATGACAGATGCAAATCGCACCAAATTGTTTGTAAGTGGTTCACATGGGTCATCCATAAGAACCGTTTGTGTTCAAGAGAAGCACAAATCCTGCTCTCACTTTGCATACGGGTGTTCTATCTAAAACGTTTGCAATCAAGAGCCATTAAAACCAAGACACGTGGTGTCACGTGAATGGTTAACATAACACACATGGTTTGAATTATACAAACGTTTGAGATATTGAAGTGGCAGCTATTTTTTCAAAATGCCTTTGTTGGTTGTTATTCAAATGCGCCTTCTCTCAAAATGGACACGAAAAATACCACAGCATGTCAGATGCCATTCCATTATAGCATGCCAAGTTTCATGAATTTCAGATAAGTTTTGGATTTACTAGAATTTAAAAACAAAGTATCTCAATGTTTTGCCGGCAATCAATGGTGCCCTGCTGATTGAAATTCATTCCCATTTCTTGCATTGGACCTAAGCATGCACCCAAGGACAAAGATTAGATTTTACAACCAATTTATATGCACTGGAGCATGTGCATGTAGTTCAAATTTGAATTATGCACATAAATGCATTGAGAACTCAGTTAATGCATAAAAATGTCCAAACGAACCCCGAAAAATCACAAAAAATAACACAACACACATGTTGTTCTATGTTGACACAAGAAATTTTTTGAAAGCAATAACAGGCAATGGATATCGTTTCGTCCCCAAAGGTGGGGCGTTCCCTACCGAAACCATCATGCTTGTTGTGAGAAGCTCTGGTTTGTGAGAAGCATATACCCAAATCTGTCCCAAATGGTAGAAAAAATAACCATGGCATGTTGTTGCCGCTCCATGATAGCATGCCAAGTTTCATGAATTAGAGACGAGTTTTGGATTTACTAGCATTTAAAAACCAGGTATCTCAATGTTTGCAGCCGAGTCACGGTGGCCTGGTGTTTGACATGCATTCCTTTTCTTGCATGGGACCTAAGCATGCACCCAAGGACAAAGATTTGATTTTTCAACCAATTTATATGCACTGGAGCATGTGCATGTAGTTCAAATTTGAATTATAACGCATAAATGCATTAAAAACTCACTTAATGCGTAAAAATGTCCAAACGAACCCCGAAAAAATCACAAAAATAACACAACACTCATGTTGTTCTATGTTGATACAAGAAAATTTTGAAAGCAATAAGAGGCAATGGATATCGTTTCGTCCCCAAAGGAGGGGCGTTCCCTACCGAAACCATCATGCTTGTTGTGAGAAGCTCTGGTTTGTGATAAGCATATACCCAAACTTGCCACAAATGGGGAAAAAATACCATGACATGTTGATGCCATTCCATGAAAGCATGCAAAGTTTCATGAATTTCAGACGAGTTTTGCATTTACTAGAATTTAAAAACAAAGTATCTCAATGTTTTGCTGGCAATCAACGTTGTCCTGGTGTTTGAAATTCATTCCAATTTCTTGCATGGGACCTAATCATGCACCCAAGGACACATATTTGAATTTTCAACCAATTTATATGCATTAGAGCATGTGCATGTAGTTCAAATTTGAATTTTGCACATAAATGCATTGAAAACTCAATTAATGCATAAAAATGTCCAAACGAACCCCAAAAAATCCCAAAAATTGACACAACACTCCTGTTGTTCTATGTTGACACGATAAAAATTTTGAAAGCGATAAGAGATAATGGATATCATTTCGTCCCCAAAGGTGGGACGTTCCCTACCAAAACCATCACGCTTGTTGTGAGAAGCTCTGGTTTGTGAGAAGCATATCCCCAAACCTTCCCCAAATCGGACAAAAAATTACCACGACATGTTGATGCCGCCCCATGATAGCATGCCAAGTTTCATGAATTTCGGACGAGTTTTGGATTTACTAGAATTTAAAAACCAGGTATCTCAATGTTTGCGGCCGAATGATCGTGCCTTGGTGTTTGAAATTCATTCCCATTTCTTGCATGGGACCTAAGCATGCACCCAAGGATACAGATTTGATTTTTCAACCAATTTATATGCATTAGAGCATTTGCATGTAGTTCAACTTTGAATTATGCACATAAATGCATTAAAAACTCAATTAATGCATAAAAATATCCAAATGAACCCCGAAAAATCTCAAAAATCGACACAACACTCCTGTTGTTCTATGTTGACACGAGAATTTTTTTTGAAAGCAATAAGAGGCAATGGATATCGTTTCGCCCCCATAGGTGGGACGTTCCCTATCGAAAAAAATCCGGCTTGTTGTGAGAAGCTCTAGTTTGTGAGAAGCATATCCCCAAACTGGCCCCAAATGGGACAAAAAATTACCATGGCATGTTGATGCCGCTCCATGATGGCATGCCAAATTTCATGAATTTCATACGAGCTTTGGATCTACTAGAATTTAAAAAACAGGTATATCCATGTTTGCGGCCGAGTGACCGTGGCAGGGTGTTTGACATTCATTTCCTTTTCTTGTATGGGACCTAAGCATGTAACCAAGGACACATATTTGAATTTTCAACCAATTTATATGCATTAGAGCATGTGCATGTAGTTCAAATTTGAATTATACACATAAATGCATTGAGAACTCAGTTAATGCATAAAAATGTCCAAACGAACCCCGAAAAATCACAAAAAAATAACACAACACTCATGTTGTTCTATGTTGACACGAGAAATTTTTTTAAAGCAATAACAGGCAATGGATATTGTCTCGTCTCCAAAGGTGGGGCGTTCCCTACCGAAACAATCATGCTTGTTGTGAGAAGCTCTGGTTTGTGAGAAGCATATACCCAAACCTGCCCCAAATGGGACAAAAAATTTACCACGGCATGTTGATGCTGCTCCATGATAGCATGCCAAGTTTCATGAATTTTAGACGAGTTTTGGATTTTACTAGAATTTGAAAACAAGGCATCTCAATGTTTGCGGCCGAGTGACGGTGGCAGGGTGTTTGACATTCATTCCCATTTCTTGCATTGGACCTAAGCATGCACCCAAGGACAAAGATTTGATTTGTCAACCAATTTATATGCACTAGAGCATGTGCATGTAGTTCAAATTTGAATTATGCTCATAAATGCATTGAAAACTCAGTTGATGCATAAAAATGTCCAAATGAACCCCGAATAATCAAAAAATATAACACAACACTCATGTTATTCTATGTTGACACGAGAAATATTTTGAAAGCTACAAATGGCAATGGATATCGTTTCGTCCCCAAAGGTGGGGCGTTCCCTACCGAAACCATCATACTTATTGTGAGAAGCTCTGGTTTCTGAGAAGCATATACCCAAACCTGCCCCAAATGGGAAAAAAATTACCACGACTGTTGATGCCGCTCCATGATAGCATGCCAAGTTTCATGAATTTCAGATGAGTTTTGGATTTACTAGAATTTAAAAACAAGGTATCTCAATGTTTGCGGCCAAGTGACGGTGGCAGGGTGTTTGAGATTCATTCCCATTTCTTGCATGGGGCCTAAGCATGCACCAAGGACAAAAGATTTGATTTTTCAACCAATTTATATGCACTAGAGCATGTGCATGTAGTTCAAATTTGAATTATGCCCATAAATGCATTGAAAACTCACTTAATTCATAAAAATGTCCAAACGAACCTTGTATAATTCCAATTCTTTTATGATCACTGAAGATAAAAGGTCTAGCAATTCGAACACCGTCCATGGCGGCTATGACCCCATTATGTAATTCAAATGAAGACGAAAAATCAAGTAGATCCCACACAGTTTATTATAACCAACCGTGTGAGATGCAGCACAAAATATCTTGGAGCACCGTCGGAGTATAGTACGCATACGACTTACGCGAGAAGGTGCGACGGCTATAGTCCACAGCCTGCTCTGGATAAGGGACCATGTCTGATGACACTTTGTGCGCCAGTTTTTTCGCTGAAGCGATTCCAAATTTTCGGCTTCCGCGGAAATATCTACCTCCCCGCCCCGTCCCCATTACCAAAAGCCACATTTCCCCTGTTTCTGCCTTCCTTTCCAAGTTGAAACATTCACTCCTTGCTTGCAGCACCGCCTCCTCGCCGGCGACCCTCCACGCTGCTCGGCCTCGCCTATCCAGGCAGGTAATCCACAACCGACCCACATCCTCCTCCTTCTTCCACACCCCACATGCCCCGACCACCGATGCAAGCACGATACCTTCCACCCAAATCACCGACCCTTCCACCAAATAAGTGCCGCCCTAAGCCATGGTGCATGAAGTATAGCCAGGATCTCAAGGAGCATTTGGCAACGGAGAAGCAAATCGTGGACGCACGCGTGGATGAGGTCGCGATGGCTTCCATTCGTGCCGACCCCCAGATCTTGTAGGAGCACCTCGTCGTCGAGGCCAGCATTGACGCCTCACACGCCGACGCCGTGACGCGGTTGGCTGCTTTAAATGACAGTTCGTGGCGTTTTGTCGAGGCCACCGTCGGTGCCTTCGACAAAGACTACGAGGTGTTTTCTCAGCGTGCACGTGCTTACCTCATCTCAAGAGCCAGCAGGTTCGTGCCCAGAGTGGCTCAGACAACTCACCACTACAACGAGGGCACCCACGATGCGGAGGCCTCGCCCTCTTCCATGTCCAAGTAGCCAATCGTCATTGATATCTCTGACAATGAGGAGTAGCTTGTCTTATTAGCTCACTATAAGGACCCGTGTTCAGTTTGCTAGCTAATGCCTTTCCTTAACAAATTCTAGTGAATTGTGCTATCTACTTTTACCATGCAATCTTCTGCTATAGTGTATATGTTCTATATGCCATGCACTTAATGTGGTGTTCAGTTAACTGCTTGGTTCAATTCTGCAAATGTGATGTTCAATTCTTCAGGGTGCAATATTTCCAAGTTGTTAAGCATGCTTTGTTTGGTTAACTATCTAATCTTCTATTAGGAGTATGTTATATTGTGCAATGTAGTGCTCAGTTAACGTTTGGTTCATTTGTTGTGGTGTTAGTTAACTGCTTGGTTCAATTCTGCAATGCGATGTTCAATATTACTGTGGCTGCATTCTCTTATTGTATACCATGTGAGGAATAAATCGAATTTTGCTGTACTAAATACATGAGAAACAAATACAATTGCTATATTTCCAAGTTGTTAAGCATGCTTGGTTTGGTTAACTATCTGATATTCTATTAGGAGTATGTTATATTGTGCAATGTGGTGCTCAGTTAACGTTTGGTTCATTTGTTGTGGTGTTTAGTTAACTGCTTGGTTCAATTCTGCAATGTGATGTTTAATTGTTGTGGCTACATTCTCTTATTGTATACCATGTGAGGAATAAATCGAATTTGGCAGCACTTAATACATGAGAAACATATACAATTGCTATATTTCCTAGTTCTTAATCATGCTTGGTTTGGTTAACTGTCTGATCTTCTATTAGGAGTATGTTATATTGTGCAATGTGGTGCTCAGTTAACGTTTGGTTCATTTGTTGTGGTGTTTAGTTAACTGCTTGGTTCAATTCTGCAATGCGATGTTCAATATTACTGTGGCTGCATTCTCTTATTGTATACCATGTGAGGAATAAATCGAATTTGGCTGCACTTAATACATGACAAACATATACAAGTGCTATATTTCCTAGTTCTTAATCATGCTTGGTTTGGATAAATGGGTTTTCCATGTGGCTTGAATTAATCTGATGAATCTGCAATGTGCTTATTTTTCATCAACATATTTTACTGATAGCATGCGAACCCTTACTTAACCTGATGACTAACTACCTTATATGTGTTGCAGGGAAACAATGGGAAGCACTGAGGTTTACAAGATGGTACTAACTGTTATACCTTGCTTTTTTTATTCCTTTGCCCCATTTCCAATATAGACAAGATATTTATGCACATCCTTGTTTTCAGGCTTCACCGATGATTACCTCTCAAACCACCTCTGTGGTCAGGAGGCAAGGAAAGTTTTCATACAACACCCACAGTTCAATATTGAAGTGTTCCTAAAGAGGTCGAAGGATACACGGTCAATCATCCATAGGCACTGGCCTAAAGTTGCAAAGACCTTCAACATGAATGAAGGCTCAATATTCGCCTTCCGCTTCAGCAGTTTTCCAGATGAGATGCATCTCTCTATGTACGGTCTATGATGCTAATTTCGAAAGGTTCTAGATGTTTCATGTGAAACTTGCTGCTGGTGTAGTTGTGTAATGGGGTAGCTGAGTGCTGAAGCTATATCATGTTGTTCTCCGATGTATTTCAATTATGAAATCCTGCTTCCTTAATATGGAAATGGAATATATTATGTGCTTAATAAGAATGCCAATTAGATTAGTAAATGGATTATTAATAATAGGGCAATTAGACCGCTAATTGGCCAATTAGCTTGCTAATTGGGTTTCCCTATTGCAAATGGTTAATAAGAAAACACCGTAGGAGATGACCTCAGGCAACGCACACAGTTTCTAGGAATAAACCGTGTTGGATCAATGAACAATCACACACGACATTCTCTTGAAAACTGTTTGCGTTACGCCACCTTGCGCAAACGTTTTCCTTGGAGTGACTGTGTGGGATGTATATACGAATGGAAACGTTTAGCGGTGACTGACTGTGTGGGCTGTACTTACGACCGGAAATGATTTTTCCTGTATAATTGTATTTTTTTGAGCACTACTATGTGTATTTTTGTATTTGAGTGCTCGTCAGTCGCACACGACCTCATTTTTCCGAGCGTGTGTGCCAGGAGGGCATATCCCCAACGGTTTCTGGGTCGTGTGGGAAAGACCCCCCTATCGCCCACACTCACTTGGCGACGGTTTCGGATGCCGTCGTGGAAAGGGGTGAAAACTGTTTGTTTAGCACCGACGCATACCAGTGTCACGAAGCTTTTGTAGCTTGGTGGCAGTGATTGAAGAACTCTGTCAATGACACTATCAACCGGAAGATTAACTCCCAATTGAGTCAAGTGATTGTGGTACCCAGACATTCTATGTATATGCTCACTGACAGAACTATTCTCCTCCATTTTGCAGTTGTAGAACTTATTGGAGACTTCATATCTCTCAATCTCGGGATTTGCTTGAAATATTAACTTCAACTCCTGGAACATCTCATATGCTCGATGATGTTCAAAACATCGTTGAAGTCCCGGTTCTAAGCCCTAAAGCATGGCACACTAAACTATCGAGTAGTCATCAGCTTTGCTCTGCCAGGCGTTCACAACATCCGGCGTTGCTCCTGCAACGGGTCTTGCACCTAGTGGTGCTTCCAGGACGTAATTCTTCTGTGCAGCAATGAGGATAATCCTCAAGTTAAGGACCCAGTCCGTGTAGTTGCTACCATCATCTTTCAACTTAGCTTTCTCTAGGAACGCATTAAAAATCAATGGAACAGTAGCACGGGCCATTTATCTACAACAACATAGACATGCAAAATACTATCAGGTACTAAGTTCATGATAAATTGAAGTTCAATTAATCATATTACTTAAGAACTCCCACTTAGATAGACATCCCTCTAATCATATAAGTGATCACGTGATCCATATCAACTAAACCATTTCCGATCATCACGTCAGACGGAGTAGTTTTCAATGGTGAACATCACTATGTTGATCATATCTACTATATGATTCACGCTCGACCTTTCGGTCTTAGTGTTCCGAGGCCATATCTACATATGCTAGGCTCGTCAAGTTCAACCCGAGTATTCTGCGTGTGCAAAACTAGCTTGCACCCGCTGTATGTGAACGTAGAGCTTATCACACTCGATCATCACGTGGTGTCTCGGCACGACGAACTGTAGCAACGGTGCATACTCAGGGAGAACACTTGTACTTTGAAATTTAGTGAGAGATCATCTTATAATTCTACCGCCATACTAAGCAAAATAAGATGCATAAAAAGATAAACATCACATGCAATCATATAAGTGATATGACATGGCCATCATCATCTTCTGCCTTTGATATCCATCTCCAAAGCACCATCAGGATCACCATCATCACTGTCTTGACACCTAGATCTCCATCGAAGCATCGTTGTCATCTCGCCAACTATTGCTTCTACGACTATCGCTACCGCTTAGTGATAAAGTAAAGTAATTATATGGCGATTGCATTTCATACAATAAAGCGACAACCATATGGCTCCTGCCAGTTGCCGATAACTGTTACTCCCTCCGTTCCGAATTATTTGTCTTAGATTTGTCTAGATACGGATGTATCTAGACTCATTTTAGTGCTAGATACATCCGTATCTAGACAAATCTAAGACAAATAATTCGGAACGGAGGGAGTACAAAACATGATCATCTCATACAACAAATTATATATCATCGCGTCTTGACCATATCACATCACAGCAAGCCCTGCAAAAACAAGTTAGACATCCTCTACTTTGTTGTTGAAAGTTTTACGTAGCTGCACACATTTAGCTCAGTGACGTCCCTCGAACTCTTGATCCAGCTGAGGCTGAGGGAGAGTTCCGTCAGCACGACGGTGTGGTGACGGTGATGATGAAGTTACTGGCGCAGGGCTTCGCCTAAGCACTACGACGATATGACCGAGGTGTAAAACTGTGGAGGGGGGCACTGCACACGGCTAAGAGATTGTCTGTTGTGCCTTTGGGTGACCCCCTCCCCATGTATATAAAGGAGGGAGGGAGGAGGACGCCGGCCAGGAGGAGGCTCGCCCAAGGGGGGGGGAGTCCTACTCCAAGTAGGATTCGCCCCCCCCCCCCCTTTCCTACTTCCACAAGGAGAAGGGGGGAAGGAAAGGGGGGCTGGCCCCCCTAGCCCTAGTCCAATTTGGTTTGGGCTAGGGGGCATGCGCCACACCTTGGCCTGCCTCCTCTCTTCCAACACTAGGCCCATGAGGCCTAATAACTTCCCAGGGGGTTCCGGTAACCCCCGGTACTCCGAAACTTATCCGAAATGACCCGAACCATTCTGGTGTCCGAATGTAGCCTTCCAATATATGAATCTTTATGTCTCAAACATTTCGAGACTCCTCATCATGTCCGTGATCTCATCCAGGACTCCGAACAACCTTCGGTACATCAAATCACATAAAATCATAATATGAATCGTCATCGAACGTTAAGTGTGCGGACCGTATGGGTTCGAGAACTATGTAGACATAACCGAGACACATCTCCGGTCAATAACCAATAGAGGAACCTGGATGCTCATATTGGCTCCTACATATTCTACGAAGATCTTTATTGGTCAAACCGCACAACAACATATGTTGTTCCCTTTGTCATCGGTATGTTACTTTCCGGAGATTCGATCGTCGGTATCATCATACCTAGTTCAATATCGTTACCGACAAGTCTCTTTACTCGTTATGTAATGCATCATCCCGCAACTAACTCATTAGTCACATTGCTTGCAAGGCTTATAGTGATGTGAATTACCGAGAGGGCCCATAGATACCTCTCCGACAATCGAAGTGACAAATCCTAATCTAGATCTATGCCAACTCAACGAACACCATCGGAGACACCTGTAGAGCATCTTTATAATCACCCAGTTATGTTGTGACATTTGATAGCACACTAAGTGTTCCTCCGGTATTTGGGAGTCGCATAATCTCATAGTTATAGGAACATGTATAAGTCATGAAGAAAGCAATAGCAATAAACTAAAGGATCATAGTGCTAAGCTAACGGATGGGTCTTGTCCATCACATCATTCTCTAATAATGTGATCCCGTTCATCAAATGACAACACATGTCTATGGCTAGGAAACTTAACCATCTTTGCTTAATGAGCTAGTCTAGTAGAGGCATACTAGGGACACTCTGTTTGTCTATGTATTCACACATGTACAAAGTCTCCGGTTAATACAATTCTAGCATGAATAATAAACATTTATAATGATATAAGGAAATATAATTAACAAATTTATTATTGCCTCTAGGACATATTTCCTTCAGAAAGAGCTCTCATGGGCACGCGAGGGCTCTCACAAGCGCATTCGCGGCATCGGCCATCGCGACGAGTCGGTGTTCCTGAAGTCCTTCGCGAGCTACGACGACATTCTCGCTGGCGTCACTACGCAGCCGGAGCTAGTCGACGGCTTGATGAAGCTGCTAAAGATCAGCGATGCCTCTGTTGACAAGGCGACTTGCCTCGTCGAGCAACTCATGGGTGACAATGCGAAGCTCCTCAAGTTGGTTGCCGAGAAGGAGGAGGAGGCCGATGGCTGGAAGATGTTGCATGAGCAGAGCAGTGCCTCGGAGATGATGCTAAAAGCGGTCATCGAGGAACTGATGGGTAGCTTGAGGAAGCATCAGATCGAGCGCGAGCAGGAGGTGGAGGAATCCGTGACTGCTTTCAAGAAAAGTCGTGAGGAACTAAAGGAGCTGGAGGATTTCGCCGCCCAGCGATCCATCGACGAATAGAGACAGTAGCGACCCAGATCGTTGTCTGCAATTTCCTTCTTTTCTTGCCCCCGAGTCTTCCGGGCTTTGCCGCATGTGGCATTTTAAATTATCCGGAATATGTAACACAATTATTATCTGTGCCATCATAAATTTGTCGTCGTATTATCCATTGCCATTTTATTTATGGTCGTATTATCCGTTGCCCTATGTGGTAATTTAAATTAGGGCAGAATACGAGTTGAAAACACGAACAAAGCAAATGTTGCCATGGGATCACAAGCAAACACCCTCCATCGGGTGCTTTAATTAACCCATTAATGGAGAAGTTGTGAGCGAGGCAGACGGTGGTTGGTGCATGGAGGTCAAAGAGCTCGCTTCCCAGTGAGCATGGGCGGCCTTGCTGCTCGCACGTGTCCCGTCAAGCCTTCGAGGTGGACAGCATGCACGCGTCCCGTCGATCCTGCGCGGCGGACTACTCGCATGCGCCCCGTCGAGCTTGCATGGCGGACTTCTCGCGCTCGTCCTGTCTAATCAAACAGCTGCACGCATGCCACCGAGTATGGTTAAATTTCGACATGGTTAATATAATACAACCGTTTGCGATATTAACGTGTCAGCTTTTTGTTTCAAAAAGGACTTCATTGGCCACTAATGTGTGCGCCTCTTCTCAAACTGGACGATTTTTTTACCACGGCATATATGTGCCATGTCATGAAACCATGCCAAGTTTCATGATATTTGGGTGACTTTTTGATCTACTGGGATTTAAAAACCAAGATCCTCAATGTTTCAGGACGACGACAAGTTTGTAATTCATTCCCATTCCTTAAACGAGACCTAAACATGCACCCAATGACACATGCACAATTTCCCACCCATTTTGCTTCACTGGAGCATGTGGTTATAGTTCAAATTTGAATTATGGACTACATTAAATGCATAGAAAACTTAGTAATTTGTAATATATATATATATATACACACAATGGCCAAACGAACCCTGAACAGTTTCAAATTTCCGCCCGACACTCATGTTATTCTATGTTGCCTGTAGAAAACAAAGTTCAAGGAGAGAAGAGAAGAGGCAGCGATTATCGTTTCGCCCACAAGAGGGGCATGTTTCCCTATCAGAACCACGAGGGTTGCGAAAGGCTCCGGTTTGTAAAAGGCTTGTAAAATAGCTTCGCCCAAATTGGACAATTATATGTACCACGTAGTGACACCATGCCAAGCTTCATGATTTCCTGGTGAGTTTTGGATTTACACAGATTTAAAAACCAAGATTCGCAATATTTGTGGCCAAGCCAGGATGGCGAGACGGTTGAATTCGTTCCCATTCGTTACATGGGACCTAAAAATGCACCCCGAGGAAACATGTACATTTTTTCTAGCCATTTTGGTGCACTGGAACATGTATTTGTAGTTCGGATTTGAATTATGGACATTAAATGCCTAGAAAACTCAATTAATGAATAAAAAAGGTCAAACGAACCCTGAATACTTTCAAAGTTCAGCGTGAATCTCCAGTTGTTCCGTGTTGCGTGTAGAAGAAAATACGAGGCTAGAAGAGGGACTGATTATCGTTTGGCCCACAAGGGGGCACGTTTCCCTATCGAAACCACGAGGGTTCTTCTGACAGGCTATGGTTTGTAAGAGGTTTGTAATAAAGCTTGTCCCAAATTGGCAATGTTTTTACCACGACATATATGTGCCATGACATGACACCATGCCACCTTTGATGACTTTCTGGTGAGTTTAGGATTTATGGGGACTTAAAAACTAAGATTCGAAATGTTTGAGGACGAGCCAGGACACCGGTACGGTTGTAATTCATTCCCATTCCTGGCATGAGACCTAAAAATGCACCCAAGGACACATCTATAATTTTTTAGCCATTTTGGTGAACTGGAGCACGTATTTGTAGTTCAGATTTGAATTATGGACATTAAATGCCTAGGAAACTCAATTAGTGTATAAAAAGTCCAATCGAACCCTGAATAAGTTTAAATTTGATTACGTTTCGCCCACAAGGGGAACACATTTCCCTATCGGAACCATGAAGCTTCTTTGAGAGAAGCTCCAGTTTTTGTAAGAGGTTTTTAATAAAGCTTGGCCCAAATTGGACAATGTTTTTACCATGACATATATGTGCCATGACGTGACACCATGCTACCGTTGATGACTTTCTGGTGAGTTTAGGATTTATGGGGACTTAAAACCGATATTTGAAATGTTTGAGGACGAGCCATGACACCGGTACGGTTGTAATTCATTCCCATTCCTGGCATGGGACCTAAACATGCACCCAAGGACACATGTATAATTTTCCTAGCCATTTTGGTGAACTGGAGCATGTATTTGTAGTTCAGATTTGAATTATGGACATTAAATGCCTAGGAAACTTAATTAGTGTATAAAAAGGCCAAACAAACCCTGAATAAGTTTAAATTTTAGCACAGATATCGTATCGTCCCTTGTTGCCCGTAGAAGAAAATACAAGGCAAAAAGAGGCAGTGATTACGTTTCGCCCACAAGGGGGACACGTTTCCCTATCAGAACCACGAGGCTTCTTTGAGAGAAGCTCCGGTTTGTAAGAGTCTTGTAATAAAACTTGCGCCACAATGGACGAAAAAAATTCCTCGACATATAAGTGCCATGTCGTGACACCATGCTAGGTTTCATGATTTTCTGCTCACTTTTGGATTTATGGGGATTTGAAAACCTAGATTCTTCTCACGAAATGTTATCAAATAGCACACGGTTCACTCACGAAAGCTGATATTCAATGAAAACTTCGTGGAAACCATATTTTAAAGTTTCATTAAAATTTGAAAAAAAAATGTGGGATGTTAAGAAGGTCATGTTTTATTGTGACACAAAATTTCAAGTTAAAAAACATTACGAGATGTGAGCTATGAAAAAGACAAATTCAGCCCTAAATAGTGACATTACCATTCGGCACTATTCAACGCTGATTTTGTCTTTTTCATAGCTCACATCTCGTAATGTGTTTCAACTTGAAATTTTGTGTGGATATTAAACATCATCCTCTTAACATCCTGCATTTTTTCAATTTTTTTGAAACTTTGAAACATCTTTTTCTCGTGGTTTTCACCGGTTTCCACCGAATGTTAGTTTGCGTATGGCCGTATGATATCCCCCCCCCCCCCCCCCCGCTGCACGCGCGGTCTGAGTCATGCATTCGGATTGGCCAGAACCGAAACCCCGCGAATCGTACGTGTGCACTGTTGGATGCTCCCAGATCGAATGGCAACCCTGAGCCCTTTCGACAGTACATGGGTAAGCACTGTGCGCATGCGTCGTGTAGCTCACGCTTACTTCTCTACTAGGTTTTCATTCAAAATAGGCTACCATTTCTTGCCACTCCTATAATCGGTTTCCCGCCTCTTCTCCCATCGTTTTCCCGCTACCAGTGTCAGTGCTCATTGAAGGCTAGCGGTGACACACCCGCCATGTAAAATATCCTACACAGTTTATAAAAGCACAAATGTGTGTGATAGGAGGGATAGGTCCCATAGGGTGACCAGCGTGAAACGCCATAAAGGCAAGGAGGCAATTCTTATCAGCAAGGGCCGGCTTCCCATCCGCTAGCCTAGTCGAATAGAACGCAGAAGCTAAGCATGCTCGGGCTGGAGTAGTCCAAGGATGGGTGACCCGGTGGGAAGTTGCATATCTTAAGCTTCATTTAAATGCCATGACAGAGTCAATGTTTTTATGGGTTATTTTTTATTCTAAAAAATTAAAGAATGATTGACTGGACCTATCATGGCGATTATATAAACCTACTATGTTTTTATGGGTTATTTTTTCCTCTAAAAAAATAACGAATGATTGACTTGACCTGTCATGGCGATTATATAAACCTTTTTCAGGTTGCATGCAGTGTATGGGGGCAGGGTGTTCTTCTCGAGCATGTCTCCCTTGTGCGGCTTATAGACGCGGCACATATCTGTGCGCTCCCTGAGGTATATATACTATCGGTTACTGACAATTAGGGGTCCCCACACAATCTATCCCTTTAACCCAACAACAAGAAGGGTTTAACCATGATGTTTTCCTATTGATACTAGTAAGGTACACGTCCATTGCACGCATGAGATTTGGTAATCAAATTATGAATAAATACCACACTATAGCATGTAAGCTTTGAGTCATATATGCATGATGTAGATGTTTTAATTCTTATAGTTCATCTCATCCAACATTAATTAGTTTTATAAAAAACTATTTTAAGATTCATGGAATTGTGCATTGTAAAGTTAAAAACAAAACATGACAATTTATTTAAAAAAGTTTGGGAATAAGATATGGAAGATTCTAGAGAACAAAGGAGAAGTGCTTGTGTTTTGAGGTTTGTGCATTATGCTTAAGTTCAACCACGGAGTCTTCTAGATTGTACATGTGGCAGAATCTGGTGAAATGTAGATGATATCCAATGGCTAGTAGTGCTCGGATTTGCCATCTTTGTACCATCGGATTGGCTTCATCCAACGACCAACTTTCAAAGTTATTCACACGCTATATAGGTGTATAGACATATATAGATGTGTCCCATGCTAGACAAAATAAAGTTTGAGCGCATGCGTGGGACGACCCCCCCCCCCCCCCCTGCCGCCTCGAAGTTGGGAAACTGACATCGTACGTATTGAAACAGGCTTGGAGTCGGGTACGGTGTTCGGTTTGTAATGTTGGCCCATCGAAGTTGTGCATTTGGGATTTAAACACATCATACACCATCGTACCCATACATATTTTCGGGCCGCATGCAGTGTATACGGGGTCTTCTGATCGACCATGCCTCCCTTGTGTGGTTTTTTGTGACGACACACATATATGTGGGCTCCCCGAGTGTATATATATCATCCCTTTGACCGATAATGAGGGGTATGTGTTGGCCATGAATGGATTCCTCCTAGTTTGTGTTAGGGCCGGTCACCGTCAAATGTCGCTCAACCAAAGCTCGAGCTCAAGTGTTGTCAGGATTCCCTCCCAGATGCTTGGATTGCTAGGTTCGACCTACATCAAATCCTGCGCATCTCGTCCTTAACTACCTTGCCTTCATGGTTGTTATCTGTATCGAGAGGTAGGCACCACATCTAAATTGTACATTATTCTATATTGAAAACACACATCACCCCTTCCCAACGTACATCATTTTGGGCCGCATGTAAGAGGTGCTGGTTTTGTGGTCCCTCTCGTTTGATTTTTATGATGGTTCAATATATTGGCCCAAGCGGTTTATCGACAACAACAACTATCATTTGACCAAACGATAGATTCATTGGTCCGTCTTATGGTAGGTCATGGTGACATGCATGTATGACCAAAGTATTGATCATTACGTGCATCCGCCCCGCTGACACGAAGTGGGAGCTGGTGGGCCAAGCATCTTAGCTAGGTACGACATTATGTATTATATATATATATATATCCTAGCTAGGTGGTCGTTAGGGTGCTTTAGGGTTTGCGAGGCAGGTGCCACCAAAGTTATGCATTGTGTATTTAAAGTTTTAAACATCCCCAATATTCGTACATATATTTGGTCACTTCCAGGTGGTTCTTGACTTCTGGCCCCTCTCATCGATCTTCAACGACGTGCCCAACCGTGGGCCCGCGCGGTCAAAGTTGTGCATTGGAATTTTGAACATCACAGACCACCCTTTTCACTCATATATATTTGGGCCAGATGCTAGTGTGGTTGTCTTTTGACCCTCTCTAACGTTATTTTTTGCTACAAAGACTCTGATGACACTCAATGGACACGGGGTATAATATCTTAACTGTGTGCGATACAAGTGCGATGTGAATCACCACGCCTGTGCAAGCACGAGCAAATTAAGGTGGAGGTACTGGCTCAACAGTGTGCGATGCAAGTGCGCTGAAATCACCACGACCGCGCAAGCGCGAGCAAATTAAGGTGGAGGTACTGGCTCAACCTTGTGAGATGTAAGTGCGCTGAAATCACCACGCTCGCGCAAGCGCGAGCAAAGGGTGGAGGTACTGGCTTAACCGTGTGCGATGCAAGTGTGTTGTAAAACCACCACCTGTGCAAGCTAAAGGCGGGTAAGTTTATTTGAAAATTAGGACGAACTGTGTGCGATAGACTAGCTAGCTAGAAATATAAAAACAAACTACCCGCCTTGAGCATTGCAAAAATCGGCGGATCCGCGCCACTTTTCCTTATTATCATACACGCATATTGTTATTGGACCGTGCGCGATCTTGGGCACTCCCGCCCCACATCAATTACTTTACCCAATTTTTAGTAGCCGTCGTACTTCAACCATCGCCCACACTCCTCCAGCACCAACCTTATAGTAAAATTGCAATAGTCGAGGCATTTGAACCGTCGCCCTCCCTCGTCCACCACCATCTCCACCCACCATTACTAAAATTTTCAGTAGTCGCGGCGTATCCTCAAACACCAACCCCCCCTCCACAGTCCCCCACCTGCCCCCTCCCCCCTCGAACCCTAGCTCGCGGCCGACGCCGCCGCCGCCGCCAATCCCTGCCGGTCTGCCCGTTCCTCCTAGCTTAGATAATAAAGTTCCGGTTACCCAACGATTCCCATATCGTTGCCCCACTCCCCTGAGTTTTTAGAAGAGGCTTGCGGTGTCCCTTCCCGCCAGATCCACATCCCCTGCTCCAGAATGTCGCGGCCTAAGCTCGACCACGTATCCGGGGAGCCCGACGAGCGTTCGATCAAGAAGAGGTTTATCATGGCCTCTCTGGCGGACGTTGGCGAGGTGGCCGCCGTTCGACCCGACCTGTCGATCCCGGAGCAACACGTCACTGCGAAAGCCGGCAAAGACATTGACTACGTTGCCATGCCGAAGGCTTCATGTCAGCGGGCTAGCGTATTACTGTATCTCGGGAAAGCTGGCTACGACATCAAGCTCGTCCACACCGACGGCTTCACGCGGGCCATGTCACAGGTTAAGTGGTCCATCCCCAGCCCCTCTGGTTCAACCGCTGTCGATCTCTTCGACGGCCATGCCGATGATCTCCTCCACCAAGCGGTCAAGGATTTGCAAGATTTATACGCCACCGAGCCCATTTTGTCATTTATGAAGGACTCGTTCTACGGCGGCGGCTTGGGATCCTCAATTGCCAAGTCAGATCTTATCGACCACAACCACGACCATGAGGAGGGAACCCACGAAGGTTCTTCCAAGGTGAAACATCCCATCTATGACATCAGAGAGCGCACCATGGGTCTGTGCTCTTCCAACTGGAAGGATCCCATCCATGAAATGCGAGGCAACATTCTATCAGCAAATATTACATTTTCTACCTTGCCAACCCGTACACTTTGTTGTAGTAGCATTTGTCGTGTGGTGCTTTAACTGTGTCATGTTTAATTATTTCAGTTATGCAAAAATGTATTGTTCAATAGGTCTATGTGATGTTTAAGTATGAATTGTCCACTTTAGTTTCATGAATGGCTATATTTGGTTGTTTATAGTGAGTAGATGCCTTGTTTGTCTGTATTTGGTTGTTAGGTTGGTTGGAGTGAGCATTTTTCCAGTTATCGAGCAGATGCCTTGTTTATCTGTATTTGCTTCTTAGTTTGGTTGCAATGAGCATTTGTCCAGTTATCAAGCAGATGCCTTGTTTATCTATATTTGGTTGTTAGGTTGCTTTTTTTAGCATTTGTCCAGTTATCAAGCAGATGCCTTGTTTATCTATATTTGGTTGTTAGGTTGCTTTTTTTAGCATTTGTCCAGTTATCAAGCAGATGCCTTGTTTATATGTATTTGGTTGTTAGGTTCCTTTTTTAACATTTGTCCAGTTATCAAGCAGATGCCTTGTTTATCTTTATCTGCTTGTTAGGTTGGTTGCAGTCAGCATTTGTCCAGTTTTCAAGCATATGCCATGTTTATCTATATTTGCTTGTTAGGTTGGTTGTAGTGAGACTTTGTCCAGTTTTCAATAGCTATATTTGGTTGTTATACTAGTCATTTATGCCTTGTTCATTTCAGTCATTCACAATGTGTTGTTCATTATGTGCAAGTCAGAACTGTGTCGCTCGACTACATCAATACCAGTTTGAATGGCTATATTTGGTTCCAGTTATTCCTGGTGTAGTTAACACATGCCCTTTATTTCAGTTTTACACATTTATCAAGTGTTATGTTTAAGCATTACCTACGTTCTATTCATTTTCAACAATACCAGTTTGAATTGCAATATTTGATGGCTGTTAAGCCTGCTGTCGGTAACATTGCCTTCCAATTTATATCTGCTTTAACAGCATGCTGAAACCAACACATTCAAGCTAACATTTGGAGATGATGTTGCTTACCTTTGCTATATTTGTTTGATAATAAGGTTGCTGTACTTATCATGCCTTTCCACTACTTATGCAGGATAACAACGGGAGTCGCCACCATTTTCCGCCGAGGTTAGCTTCGTCCCTCAGCTTGTACTCCCCCCGTCGTTCCATAATGTAGTGCATATAGATCCAGGCCTGGACACTAGTTAGCTTCTAATATTGACTTGTTGCTTGTAGGTACATATGCCCTTGGCAAGGATCCACGCATCGACCCTTTTTTGCATATGGAGCAATGAGATATTGATGAACAAGCATCAAGTGAGGAAACTGATAAGGATTATTAGCAAAAATATACGAATGATGGCAAGCAAATTATTTATTTATCCTCTATCCAACACAACAGTGAGCTATAGGATGGTAACTACAAACTCTGCAGCCTTCTCTTTTTACTGCCCATAATGAGTTGTTAGACAACAATGTCTGAATCTTTTTCGTTTCCAGTGGTTCCTGATACATCTCCGTCGTATCTATAATTTTTTATTGTTCCATGCCAATATTCTACAACTTTCATATACTTTTCGTAACTTTTTATACTATTTTTGGGACTAACATATTGATCCAGTGCCCAGTGCCAGTTCCTGTTTGTTGCATGTTTTTTGTTTCGCAGAATATCCATATCAAACGGAGTCCAAACGGGATAAAAACTGACAAAGATTTTTTTTGGGATATATGTGATTTTTGGGAAGAAAAAACAACGCGAGACGATGCTCGAGGGGCCCACGAGGTAGGGGGCGCGCCCCTGACCCTCGTGGCCACCCCGTAAGGCAGTTGATGCCCTTCTTTCGCCGCAATAATGCTAATATCCGGATAGAGATCATGTTAAAATTTCAGCCCAATCGGAGTTACGGATCTCCGGGAATATAAGAAACGGTGAAAGGGAAGAATCTGAGAACGCAGAAACAGAGAGAGACAGAGAGACAGATCCAATCTCGGAGGGGCTCTCGCCCCTCCCGTGCCATGGAGGCCATGGACCAGAGGGGAAACCCTTCTCCCATCTAGGGAGGAGGTCAAGGAAGAAGAAGGAGGAGGGGGGCTCTCTCTCCCTCGCTTCCGGTGGCGCCGGAGTGCCACCGGGGGCCATCATCATCACCGCAATCTTCACCAACAACTTCACCACCATCATCACAAACTCGTCCCCCCTCTATGCAATGGTGTAACCTCTCTCTTACCCGCTGTAATCTCTACTTAAACGTGGTGCTCAATGCTATATATTATCTCCCAATGATGTATGGCTATCCTATGATGTTTGAGTAGATCCGTTTTGTCCTATGGGCTATTTGATGATCAAGATTGGTTTGAGTTGCATGTTTTATTATTGGTGCTGTCCTATGGTGCTCTCCGTGTCGCGCAAGTGTGAGGGATCCCCGATGTAGGGTGTTGCAATACGTTCATGATTCGCTTATAGTGGGTTGCGTGAGTGACTGAAACACAAACCCGAGTAAGGGGGTTGTTGCGTATGGGATAAAGAGGACTTGATACTTTAATGCTATGGTTGGGTTTTACCTTAATGATCTTTAGTAGTTGCAGATGCTTGCTAGAGTTCCAATCATAAGTGCATATGATCCAAGTAGAGAAAGTATGTTAGCTTATGCCTCTCCCTCATATAAAATTGCAATAATGATTACCGGTCTAGTTATCGATTGCCTGGGGACAAATAAATTTCTCGTAACAAAAATCTCTCTACTAAAACTAACTTAGTTGTGTCTTTATCTAAACAGCCCCTACTTTTTATTTAAGTGCTCTTTATTACCTTGCAAACCTATCCAACAACACCTACAAAGTACTTCTAGCTTCATACTTGTTCTAGGTAAAGCGAATGTCAAGCGTGCGTAGAGTTGTATCGGTGGTCGATAGAACTTGAGGGAATATTTGTTCTGCCTTTAGCTCCTCGTTGGGTTCGACACTCTTACTTATCGAAAACTGTTGCGATCCCCTATACTTGTGGGTTATCAAGACCTTTTTCTGGCGCCGTTGCCGGGGAGTCATAGCGTGGGGTGAATATTCTCATGTGTGCTTGTTCGCTTTATCACTAAGTAATTTTTATTTGATGTTCTTAGTTGTTCTTTATCTTTAGTTATGGATATGGAACACGAAATACCAAAAAAAATAGGTGTACTTTCTGCTCATGGAGATGGGGAACCTCCTAAAACCCTCGATGCTGGTTATGTGAAAGATATTATGTACTACTTCAATAATCCTGAGAAAACCCCATTCAATTATGTAATGGGAGTAACATTGGATCAATGTGAATACTTTAGGGATTACTGCTTGACACAAAAAGGGAAACTATTATGGGATCAAATTCATATATTGAAGTGGTATGCTAGGCATGCTTGAGATATGATTATACTTGTTGCTCTAGGATGAAGGCTCCACACCTTCCCTTTTCATGTGAATTTAATGATAATAAAACCTTAGATTCTTATGCTAATGGTATATATGATTACTATGATGTGGAACAAATAGAAGAATTTGTTGCTTTTATGGGTGCTTATGAAATTGAATCTATGTTTAAAGAGTTTGATGATTCGGTTTATAGACCTGAAAATTTAGCTATCCTTAAATATTGTTATGAGAATTATGAATACAATTACGATATTAATGCACTTATTAAGAAAGTATCCGCTGTCCAAGAAGAGACTAATATTTTGCAGGAGTCTATGGAAAAAGAAATTGATGAAACTGTGAGCTCATTGGATAAAAAAGATGAGGAGGAAAGCGAAGAACAAAAGGAGGAAGAGCGGATTGATCACCCGTGCCCACCTTCTAATGAGAGTAACTCTTCAACTCATACATTGTTTAATTTCCCTTCGTGCTTATCGAAGGATGATTGCTATGATGACTATTATGATCCCGTTGATTCTCCTGAAATATCCCTTTTTGATGATGCTTGCTATGCTTGTGGCCAAGATGCCAATATGAATTATGCTTATGGATATGAACTTGCTATAGTTCCTTATTTTAAACATGAAATTGTGCTATTGCACCCACGCATGATAGTCCTAGTATCTTTTTGAATTCTCCCGACTACACTATATCGGAGAAGTTTGCCCTTATTAAGGATTACATTGATGTGTTGTGTTTTAATACTACACATGATGATTTTTATAGATATAATATGCATGTGCTTGCTGCTCCTACTTGCAATTATTATGAGAGAGGAACTATATCTCCACCTCTCTATGTTTCCCACATGATAAAATTGCAAGAAACTGTTTATACTATGCATTGGCCTTTACTTTGTGTGCATGAATTGTTCTTTTATGACATGCCGATGCATAAGAAAGAGTTAGACTTCGTCATTACATGATATATGTTACTTTGTGCTCACTACTAAATTACAAATCATTGTTAATTAAAATTGGCTTTGATATACCTTGGGATCCGGGTGGATCCATTACTTGAGCACTATATGCCTAGCTTAATGGCTTTAAAGAAAGCGCTGCTAGGGAGACAACCCGGAAGTTTTAGAGAGACATTTATTTCTGTTGAGTGCTTTAATATAGTTTAAAAACAACAAAAATAAAGAGGGGAACCCAAAACTTTTTCAAAAAGGAAAGTGAAAGTGAGAAAGACAAGCATTGTTGAAGTGGGAAAGCTCCTTGAACTTTGTTCATGCTCACGGCAACTTTGTGAATCTTGATTACAGAAACTTTTTAACAAAATAATTATCCCCTTGTAAAATTCCATTGTATTATAAAAATAATGTGCCAAGGTTTGCCTTTAGGATGTTTACATTTGCTTGATGGTTTGTACGGTGCAGGACAGAAACTTTTTCTGTAGTGCACGATTTTACATTTTTAGTTAGAATGTCAAACGGTTCTGATTCATTTTGCGCTGTATTCCTATACAATTTTTTTATTTTTTCTAATTTTTGTAGAATTTTTCAAGTATCATAAGTATGGTGAATGTTCAGATTATTACAGACTGTTCTGTTTTAGACAGATTCTGTTTTTGATGCATAGTTTACTTGTTTTGATGAAACTATCGATTTGTATCAGTGGATTAAGCCATGGAAAAGCTATGTTACAGTAGACACAATGCAAAAACAAAATATGAATTGGTTTGCAACAGTACTTAGAGTAGTGATTTGCTTTATTATACTAACGGATCTTACTGAGTTTTCTGTTGAAGTTTTGTGTGGATGAAGTGTTCGATGATCGAGAAGGTCTCGATGTGAGAAGAAGGAAGAGAGGCAAGAGCTCAAGCTTGGATATGCCCGAGGCACCCCAAGTAAATATTCAAGGAGACTCAAGATTCTAAGCTTGGAGATGCTCTGGAAGGCATCCCCTCTTTCTTCAACAAGTATCGGTATGTTTTCGGATTCGTTTCGTTCATGCGATATGTGCAATCTTGGAGCGTCTTTTGCATTTAGTTTTCATTTTTCTTTTATGCACCATGCTGTTATGAGATTGTCCTTGGTTGATTTATAGAATGCTCTATGCACTTCACTTATATCTTTGGAGTATGGCTTTATAGAATGCTTCATGTGCTTCACTTATATCATTTGAAGTTTGAATTGCCTGTTTCTCATTATATAGAAAACCGCCATTTGTAGAATGCTCTTTTGCGTCACTTATATTTATTAGAGCACGGACATATCTTTTGTAGAAAGAATTAAACTCTCTTGCTTCACTAATATCTATTTAGAGAGATGACAGGAATTGTTCATTCACATGGTTAGCCATAAATCCTACATAAAACTTGTAGATCACTGAATATGATATGTTTGATTCCTTGCAATAGTTTTGCGATATAAAGATGGTGATATTAGAGTCATGCTAGTGGGTAGTTGTGGATTGCAGAAATACTTGTGTTGAGGTTTGTGATTCCCGTAGCATGCACATATGGTGAACCGTTATGTAACGAAGTCGGAGCATGAGGTATTTATTGATTGTCTTCCTTATGAGTGGCGGTCGGGGATGAGCGATGGTCTTTTCCTACCAATCTATCCCCCTAGGAGCATGCGTGTAGTACTTTGTTTCGATGACTAATAGATTTTTGCAATAAGTATGTGAGTTATTTATGACTAATGTTGAGTCCATGGATTATACGCACTCTCACCCTTCCGCCATTGCTAGCCTCTCTAGTACCGCGCAACTTTCCTCGGTACCTTAAACCCACCATATACCTTCCTCAAAAAAGCCACCATACCTACCTATCATGGCATTTCCATAGCCATTCCGAGATATATTGCCATGCAACTTCCATCATCATCATATACATGACTTGAGCATTCATTGTCATATTGCTTTGCGTGATCGTAAGATAGCTAGCATGATGTTTTCCTGGCTTGTCCGTTTTTTATGTCATTTCTATGCTAGATCATTGCACATCCCGGTACACCGCCGGAGGCATTCATATAGAGTCATATCTTTGTTCTAGTATCGAGTTGTAATATCGAGTTGTAAGTACATAAAAGTGAGATGATCATCATTATTAGAGCATTGCCCCAGTGAGGAAAGGATGATGGAGACTATGATTCCCCCAAAAGTCAGGATGAGACTCCAGACGAAAAAAAATAAAAAAAAGATTAAAAAAATAGAAAGGCCAAAAAAAGAAGAGAAGGCCCAAAAAATGAGAGAAAAAGAGAGAAGGGGCAATGTTACTATCCTTTTACCAAACTTGTGCTTCAAAGTAGCACCATGTTCTTCATATAGAGAGTCTCTTGAGTTATCACTTTCATATACTAGTGGGAATTTTCATTATAGAACTTGGCTTGTATATTCCGATGATGGGCTTCCTCAAACGCCCGAGGTCTTCATGAGCAAGCAAGTTGGATGCACACCCACTTAGTTTCAGTTTGAGCAGTCATACACTTATAGCTCTAGTGCATCCGTTGCATGGCAATCCCTACTCACTCACATTAATATCTATTAATGGGCATCTCCATAGCCCGTTGATATGCCTAGTTGATGTGAGACTATCTTCTCCTTTTTGTGTTCTCCACAACCACCATTCTATTCCACCTATAGTGCTATGTCCATGGCTCATGCTCATGTATTGCGTGAAAGTTGAAAAGGTTTGCGAATGTCAAAAGTATGAAACAATTGCTTGGCTTGTCATCGGGGTTGTGCATGATGTGAATATTTTGTGTGGTGAAGATGGAGCATAGCCAGACTATATGATTTTGTACGGATAACTTTCTTTGGCCATGTTATTTTGAAAAGACATGATTGCTTTATTAGTAGGCTTGAAGTATTATTGTTTTTATGTCAAATGATAGAATATTGCTTGGAATAACTCGTATCTTAATATTCATACCATGATTAGATATGTGATCAAGATTATGCTAGGTAGCATTCCACATCAAAAGTTATCTTTTTATCATTTACCTACTCGAGGACGAGCAGGAATTAAGCTTGGGGATGTTGATACGTCTCCGTCGTATCTATAATTTTTGATTGTTCCATGCCAATATTCTACAACTTTCATATACTTTTGGCAACTTTTTATACTATTTTTGGGACTAACATATTGATCCAGTGCCCAGTGCCAGTTCCTGTTTGTTGCATGTTTTTTGTTTCGCAGAATATCCATATCAAACGGAGTCCAAACGGGATAAAAACTGACGTAGATTGTTTTTGGAATATATGTGATTTTTGGAAATAAAAATCAACGCGAGACGATGCTCGAGGGGCCCACGAGGCAGGGGGCGGGCCCCTGACCCTCGTGGCCACCCCGTAAGGCGGTTGATGCCCTTCTTTCGCTGCAAGAAAGCCAATATCCGGATAGAGATCGTGTTAAAATTTCAGCCCAATCGGAGTTACGGATCTCCAGGATATAAGAAACGGTGAAAGGGAAGAATCTGAGAACGCAGAAACAGAGAGAGACAGAGAGACAGATCCAATCTCGGAGGGGCTCTCGCCCCTCCCATGCCATGGAGGCCATGGACCAGAGGGGAAACCCTTCTCCCATCTAGGGAGGAGGTCAAGGAAGAAGAAGAAGGAGGGGGCTCTCTCTCCCTCGCTTCCGGTGGCGTCGGAGTGCCACCGGGGGCCATCATCATCACCACAATCTTCACCAACAACTTCACCACCATCATCACCAACTCTTCCCCCTCTATGCAGCGGTGTAACCTCTCTCTTACCCGCTGTAGTCTCTACTTAAACATGGTGCTCAACGCTATATATTATTTCCCAATGATGTATGGCTATCCTATGATGTTTGAGTAGATCCGTTTTGTCCTATGGGCTATTTGATGATCAAGATTGGTTTGAGTTGCATGTTTTATTATTGGTGTTGTCCTATGGTGCTCTCCGTGTCGCGCAAGCGTGAGGGATCCCTATTGTAGGGTGTTGCAATACGTTCATGATTCGCTTATAGTGGGTTGCATGAGTGACTGAAACACAAACCCGAGTAAGGGGGTTGTTGCATATGGGATAAAGAGGACTTGATACTTTAATGCTATGGTTGGGCTTTACCTTAATGATCTTTAGTAGTTGCGGATGCTTGCTAGAGGTCCAATCATAAGTGCATATGATCCAAGTAGAGAAAGTATGTTAGCTTATGCCTCTCCCTCATATAAAATTGCAATAATGATTACCGGTCTAGTTATCTATTGTCTAGGGACAAATAACTTTCTCGTAACAAAAAGCTCTACTAAAACTAACTTAGTTGTGTCTTTATCTAAAAGCCCCTACATTTTATTTGCGTGCTCTTTATTACCTTGCAAACCTATCCAACAACACCTACAAAGTACTTCTAGCTTCATACTTGTTCTAGGTAAAGCGAACGTCAAGCGTCCGTAGAGTTGTATCGGTGGTCGATAGAACTTGAGGGAATATTTGTTCTGCCTTTAGCTCCTCGTTGGGTTCGACACTCTTACTTATCGAAAACTGTTGCGATCCCCTATACTTGTGGGTTATCAGTTCCCGAAGCAGTTCACTCAAGATTACCTCGCTAAGTACATGATTGGTGGACATGCAATGAAGGTTAAAGTGTTTCATCCAGACTACAATGAGCATTGAGAAGTCCTAATGAAGACAGTGAAGGATGGACGGGCGGCCATCACAAGGGGTTGGCCTAGAGTCATGCGCGCATTACGCATGGAGGAGGGCACCATATGGGCATTCCTCTTCACCTTCTCCAGCAACCAAAATGTCTTTCGCCTCTCTCTTTACAGTCTTTAGTACAACTGTGGTTCATCATTCTTTACTTGGTGCTTCTGTACTTCTTTAGTATATTTACATGTGCATCGAATTATGCATTCGTGGTTGAACCTATATTTGTAATAAACATGGTTGGATATGAAATAAGTGATTGCCTACTTTCAAATTCAAAACATGTGATTTTTCAATTAGGGATTAATTGGGGATTACACTGCACACGGTTTGCGAAAGCGAAACGCCTGCGATATACGTGGAGATCAGAAACGTTTCTAAGATCCACTACATGTGCGATCAATCTCCACTGCACACATGAATTTCTCTTCAAAACTGTTTGTGCTAGGCCACCTTGCGCAAAGGTTTACCACATAAAAACTTTGTGTGATGGACAGTCTTTGCCACACAGTTTCTTCTACGCACCGTGTGTGATGCATTCAATAATGCAAATGATAAAATTATTAATATCGTGTGCAATGGCAATGCTATCACAAATGATTTAACGGGAAAAATTGCGTGTGATGTACCTGTGAACGGAAACGTTTTCCTTGGAGCGACTGTGTGGGATGTACATACGAACGGAAACGTTTAGTAGGGACTGACTGTGTGGGATGTACTTGCGACCGGAAACAATTTCGCCTGTATAATTGTATTTTTTTAGCTCTACTGTACGCATTTCCGTATTTGAGCGCTCGCCGGTCGCACATGACCTCATTTTGCCGAGCGTGTGTGCGAGGAGGGCATATCCTTGATGGTTTCTGGGTTGTGTGGGAAGGACCCCCCTATCGCCCACACTCACTTGGCAACGGTTCCAAATGCCGTCGCGGAAAGGAGTTAAACACCGTCTATATAGCACCGACGCGTACCAGTGAAGGGTCTACACTACTTTAAAATCTAGCATCTTTTGACTCCTGAGATACGAAATATGCTACATTACAAAGGATTTTTCTATGAGAGATACAGAAAACACTTCTAGAAAGGAATCTGATGAGACTCCTGAACCTGTCATTCCGATGGAGTATTATGAACGAACACATGATGAAAATCCTATGGAGGAAGATAATTAATGAAGCTCCTATCATATCAACAGACAAGGACGGTAAAGTCCTTTGGTGGTGATTTCATTGTGTACCTAGTGGATGATACTCCCAATTTCATTTCAGAAACTTATGCATCTCTAGATGTTGATTATTGGAAGGAAGTGGTCCATAGTGAGATGGATTCCATCATAGCTAATGAGACATGGGAGATCATTGATCATCCCTATGGTTGTAAACCTATGGTATGTAAGTGGGTGTTCAAAAAGAAGATTATGTTAAACAATAAAATGGAGAAGTATAAGTATAAGCTTGTGGCCAAGAGTTATACCCATAAGGAATGTGAAGACTTCTTCGATACTTAATCACCTATGGAAAGACTGGCCAACATTTGAATGTTACCCTCTCGGCTGCCTTACATGGTCTTATTTTTCATCACATGGACGTCAAGACGTTTTTCCTGGATGGAGAGCTAGATGAGGAAATTTACATGCAACAACCAGATGGCTTTGTAGTAGATGGTCAGGATGGAAATGTGTGCAAGTTATTGAAATATTTGTATGACCTGAAACATGCACCTAAGGAAGGGCATGAGAAGTTTGATAAAAACTTTGACATCTTTTGGCTTTGTTGTTAATGAAGCTGGCAAATATGTATACTATCACGATGGTGGGGGTTAAGGAGTTATTTGTGCTTGTCTGTCGATGAAATACTGATATTGGAACAAACCTCGAAGTCATCAAGGAGATTAAGACTTTTCTATCTCATAACTTTGAGATGAAGATCTTGGAGTGGCTGATGTTTTCTTGAACATCAAATGCCGAGAGATAATGAGAGTGTGATTACACTTCTACAATTTCTCTATGTTGAGAAGATTCTGAGCTTCTTTGGCTATTTAATTGTAAATCTTCTCTCGCGCCATATGATCCTAGTGAGCGGATTGGAAAATTCGAAGGAAGAACTATAGATCAATTGAGATACTCTTAAGTGATTGGCTCACTTATGTACCTAGCTTGTGCTACGAGGTCTGACATCGCGTTTTCTATGAGCAAGAGTGAGCCGGTTTGTTTCCAATTTGGGAGATGTACAACATGCTCTTGAAAGAGCTATCTATCTGAAAGGTACTATGAGTCATGGACTTCACTACACCCGATACCCGATGGTAGTTGAATGGTATAGGGATGCTAATTGGATCTCTGGTGCTAGTGAGATCAAGGCCATAAGTGGATGTGTGTTTACAATTGGAGGAGGCATTGTTTCATGAAAGGCTTGCAAGAAGATTATCTGAACAAAGTCAACAATGGAAGCATAACTCACAACAAAAAAGGGTAGCTTGATGCATGTAGCTCCCACTTGCGCAGGGTTTGGGGAAGGGTCCGACCACTTTGGGTCTATTGTATGCAACATTTTCCCTGCATTTCTACAAGAGGCTGTTTCTAGGACTTGAACCCGTGACCTCATGGTCACAAGGTAGCAGCTTTACCAGTGCGCCAAGGCTCCCCTTCCGGAAGCATAACTCACAACAATAGATAAATATTGTACTGAAGTAGAATGACTTTGAGAGATTTTTTATGGACTTGCCAGTTATTGAAAATTTAATTTCATCTATCCACATGAACTGTGACAATCAGACGGTGCTTGTCAAAGCAAGCAGTTCAAAGGACAACATGCAATTCACAAAGAAGATAATGAGAAGATTGAGGTTTGTCAAACATTTAAAAAACTTCAGAGTGATAGCTTGGATTACATCCAATTGTCTAAGAATTTCACATGGTCCTTCACAAAAGTACTATCAAATGTTGTGATAGAAATGCATCGAGGGAGATGGGTATAAGATGTCAGTAGTGACCCCACCTATGTGATCGAAGTCCCATTAAGTAGGACGTGGAAAAATAAGCTATTGGTTACTAGAGGAGAGTAACTTTACTAACCCACTATGGGAGATGCACTACTCTCCAAAATTGCATGTATGCTAGGTTGACTTTTTCCTTAATGTATTTTGAGGCTTTATTAAGCAAGATGCTATCATACATAACAATATTTGAAAGAACACACATATATTAACCCAACTGTTGGTCACAGTCTATGAGATAGGGTAATCTCTAGTAAGCTCGTGAATAGGCGAGAAGTGTGGCTAATATGCTCCACCGCGTGGTTAGCCTTTGGAAAACTAGTACCGGCAAGAGAACCGGTGAAATTCCGTTAAAATTCCGTTACGCCAAACTGACAATTTTAGGCATATTCCATTGTTCGGCTTTGAAGAAGTGTATCTCTTTGCTCTAGGTGGATGTTCAAATTTAATCGGTCTTCACTAAATATTGCATATCAAAACATTGTTTGGAACATAGGACAACAAAATGATCCTCCGAGGTCTGGTGGAGATTGTTGAATTATAGATGAGCCAAGGGTCCATATATGAAATAATTCCTGAAAAATCTCAAAGGCCCATGCTGGGTTCCATGACATGGTGAGAAGTTTAGTACCACCCGGATTTGGAGGAGAGTTACGACCAACATATAAGGTAGGTATTCTCTTTCACATGCTATTAGAGCTTGAGAAGAGAAGTGGTACACACACGCTCCTCCTCTGTCGTGTGTCTCGTCATGCCTCGCCCGCACGTTGTGTTTCGTGAATGAGCTGAACCGAACCGATCTCAGACCTATGTCATGTATGCACTTTATTATTGCCTTTTAGGAACAAATAATTAATTGGCAATTATTTACAAGTCAATAACGGGCGCACTATGATCCAAACCATCGGATCGTGAGATGTTACCGAGTCGGTTGTGGGCCTCAACCCACGTCTCCCTGCCTAACCGCCTATATATTGGAGGCGTTGGCAACGGTAGCCACCACCCTGATTAGACCACTTTTGCTCTACCTCCTCACAGACAACCCGTCATTCTTCCTCTCGCTGCTACTGCTTGGCGATCCATCCCGTCTAAGTGCACGACTATACAGGAGAGGAGATGTCTAGAATCCCGTCTTTGTGACTCTAAACGAGGAGAAGGGCGATTAGGTTTTCGCGAAGCGTCTAAAGCGCAGCTGCTCGATGTTGTTCCTCTACTTCAACTGCATCCTCGACCTCACCGACATCGCCATGGGTGACAACTTCGATGCTCCAAAGAAGAAGACCAAGGGAAACGCTACCACCATGGCCGCGGCCTTTTCCTGGTCAACTGGAGGGTATGATCTGTTAGTCCATGTCTTACTGGTTGATGCGTTTGCTGTACTTAGCACGTTGATAGATATGTCAGTTATATGCCTAGTACGCACTAGCTCTTAATATTGATGTTGCTATCAACATGGTTTATTTATGGATTAAATTAATCGAAGAAAAACTTAATTACCCAACAATTTGTTGGCCAACAAACAGAAGCATCGAGTGAAGCATCATTGAACGACTCTTATGAGTATGTTGGGAGATCTCCACCCAGCACAACTCTACTCCACCTCTAGAGCGGTAAAAGGATATTTGGCTAACAAGTTAGTTGTAGATTCGGAACAGAGAGAGGTGGTTGTGAAATATCTGAAGTACTCTTTTATTCATTTCATTTCTTTATTTTTCCTTCTTGATAATGATTTTGTCTTCCTCTGCTTCACACATTCTGAGATAGTGTCCGACCTTCCAATGTATCTCATTCCTTGATCACCGGTAATTGACAAACAGAAGTGAGTACCACTTTGTGGCAGGTTGATGATTTGGAGTAGTTTAATGAGATTGATGGGTGAATTCACATCAACTGCAAAATCATATGGGTATATGGACAGCATAGAAGATTATGTGAATCTAACAGGTGAAGAGTCGAACCCGCAAAAAAAAAGGGGGTGAAGAGTCTTATTAGTACTCCATAAGATTGCAGAGTCAAGTCTTATTTTACTCAATCTAAAATATGGAGTTGAAGTATTTGGGTCAACTTTACATGCCGCAGACTCATAATAAAGAAAAAGAGAAAGAAAAAAAAGCAAAACATACATTTTTACTGACCTTCAAACGTTTCAGTAGTCACTGAAACAAGAAAGACAGAGACAGAGAGAGAAAGAGACAGAAACAGAGAAGGAAGCATAAAATGTCTGAAGTTGTTGTCATGCTCATGAACAATGTAATGTGCAGAAACTAGCATTCTTACAGTATCGTGGGATACAACCTGAATTTTTGTTCAGAAAAACTACCATAGGCTAACACGCATGCACGCAGCAAAATGCAGCAAGTCGTGTACAGGTGCATTAACCTCACCATGTTCAGAACTCTAGTCTCCATGAAAACACAAATTCATTTAAGAGAATAACAAAACTTTAAGCGGAATAACAAAAGTCAAGTGCTCAACTCACTGCAAGAACCACCACATCTGTTCTTCATCTAAGAGAAACGCGGCTAACAACAATTAAGTAGTAGCCATTGTCAACGCATTACAGACTAATGCCACTGCATCATTGTACAAACAGTTTCAGAATTTTAGAACCGTGATGGCAAAGCAAATAGGTTTCCTACTGTCAGGAGAACAAACCAAGTTTAAGTAGCAGGAACACATGAACTGCTGGGTTTTCCTGAACCCATATCTCTATGAAAGGAACTGGGTTCTTATGTCGTCGTGTCCGAGGCAGCGACACTTCTGAAGAGGTGGACAGGAAGGCGACTTCTAGGGACATCTCTCTACTCTGCATCGACATCCGCGTACCGCAGCGCCGCGTGGGCTGAATTAGAAGGAAAATAGTTAAGCTGTTAGGCATTTTCTGTCACAGGTATTGCAACAGCTTTAAATAAGAAGATAAAAAAAGAAAGCTGATGTACAAAACCTCAAAACAATGTAAAGTGCTGTGGGCTAAAAAACAATTACAGTAGGCTAAAAACAGAAATCATTATGAACGATTGGCTCCACCTCAGGGTGGTCGTAGGCAGACTGAACTGATTTTGGTTTTCAAGTTCCAAAATCTACTAGCTGAATCATCTGAGTCAAAGAACAGTACCATCAAAACCATTGGTTTACCTATCAAGGTTCAGTGTGGATTTTTTTACTTATGAAATGATTCCCAACCCCCAACAAACAACTATCTTCAGACAACCTTCTAGCATCTGTCCATAAACCCAACAAGCACAATGTCATGGCTGTTGACCAATTACTGATTTAATTCAGCAACTTCTACTGATGTCTACAGTATAATCCTACAGCAGTTCAGACTATTTCCATATCTTAACTCCTAACTGAAAGTCTGAAACAGATTATCAAAAGTTTCAGACTACACCGGTTTCAGTAAACTTGTTTTTCACAATTCAGACTAGTAGTTCAAGACTACTGCGAATACGAGTTTCTTGCCAAAGGAGAAGAGTAGGAAGGTTTCTCACCAGGCGTCCCGACGATGACGACGAAGATGTGGAGGGTCTCGCCGCTGCTGGCCAGGTCGACGACGAGTGGAAACATCCGGCCATCACGTGTGGGGAGGCCCATGACGAGTTCGGAGTCGTCCAAGATTGCCATGGCGCCCAGCCGCCTGGCTAGCCGCTTCCTCGGGCGGAACACGGACCTCCCACTGAACACGAACGAGCCGCGGGTGATGAGTTCCCCGTGGATGTTCCGCCACACGTACATGATCATCCGCGACCGCAACATGGGGTGGGGAAGCTGCAGTTGAGTCGCAAAGAACCATCGTCAAATCAAAGAAGCCAAAGAAACCACAGTCGCAACCAAGAAGCGCAAATTTGGCAAGAACAGAGCATGCGAATGAAAGAAAATCCAAGACCCAATTCATCAATTTGGGGAAGAATCAAGGAACGGGCGTGGCCGGCTCACCCCAATCGGACGTGGAAGGGGAGGCATGACCTCCCTGGCGGGGATTTGCTCCACGACCCAGAGCATCTTCCTGCTGATGTTGTCGAGGTCGTCGACGAAGTCGACGCTGGCGTCGGTGTTCCAGTACCTCCCGTTGGCGCGGAGGCAGACGCCGCCGATGTTGCGGAGGTAGACCTCTTCCTCGGATTCTGACAGGATGGCCTGCCAGACGACTGGCTGCACCTCAGGATGGTCGTAGTCGCGCTGCTCGACGCGGAGCCCGCGGTGGCCTAGCGGCGCCGGTCCGTCCGTGGCGGCGAGGTAGTGGCCGTAGGCGGCGCTGTGGAGGAGCAGGTACTGTCCGTTCTCGCCCGGGTACCGGTGCACCGCCCAAGCCGCGTTCATAGACGCCCGGCGGACGCGGAGGTTGACGCCATAGCCGTCCTCGTCGGCGTGCAGGTACGTGCCGTGCACGCGGCTGCGCAGCCGCACGTGCTGGCCGTGATGGAACTGCTCCATCTGTCACCGGTGAAGATGGAGAGCAGAGGCGCGCGGGGGAAGGAGAGGTGGGTTCTTCCGTTGGTTTCTTGGCGCTGCGGCGAGGCGGAGAAGAGAAGAATCGGGAGCCGTTGGTTGAGACGGTTGCGTTGGGCGCCAAGACCAGATCATTTCAAGGCTCGGCTTTCGGCACTAGGTGGGCCGTTGGGAATACGTCCCGAGGCCCGCGCAATTTTGATCCAGCACGCCTAATCGTCCACAAGCACAGTAAAAAACCGAATTCTCAAAAAAAAAAAAAGCACAGTAAAAAACCGTCCACAAGCACAACACTGCTCTGTTTCTACTAAAAAAATTCTTTTTGGCTCAAGAAAAACGAAAATACATAGGTGCACACGATACCACGTGAGGATAGTATCATGCCCGTCTGCTTATGTAAATCATATGTAATTTCTGTCGCAACTACAAAAACATATTCGTGTGCACTAGCACTCAGAACATATTTTAATAGAAAGGAGTCTATCCAATGAGGCATCAGAAATCCGCTCACAACGGAAGTCGAGCTCTGGGCGCAGAGTGCGCCACAATGACCTTTGGCACTAGGCTACTGCTTAGTTTTCAGTAAGTGCACGGGAAAGATGGTATTGAGAAGCACCACAAGAATAAGTGCATCGGATTCACATGTTTGACGAACCAAGCCGATTTTTACACTTATGTTAGACAGGCTAGCCAAGGGCAAGACCCGGCCGAAACAGCTCTCTCTTTTCTCTCTCTCAGAGTTTAATTATCTCTTTGCTCATGTGCTGTCGTGTTATCATATAGTAACCTGCCCCGAAATCCTCACCTCCTCACAACCCTGCAACTTCTTCCATCTCATCCAAGGTTGTCAAAATCATGATTATAGTGTACAATTCAACGACTTTATCATCCAAACGTACCCCCGGTGATTCTATAATTTTGATTGGTAGAATCTACGTTCTACCATCCTAATAGTTATGATTCTACGACTTTTTATCCTACGAACTCCAATCTAATTTAAAATTATGAATCTGACTACTTTGATCTTATCTACTCCCTCCGTTCCTAAATACTTGTCTTTCTAGGCATTTCAACAAGTGACTACATACGGAGCAAAATGAGTGAATTTACACTCTAAAATATGTCTACATACATCCGTATGTAGTAGTCATTTGAAATGTCTAGAAAGACAAGTATTTAGGAACGGAGGGAGTACTCATTACCATAAGCCCGACCCCTTCCCCATTTGTTTGTACTATCTTTCTCCTTCACACTCTGTAATCTTGGGCCCACTTACCATGTCCATGTGCTCCTCGGTGTTATATAGCAGGCCGTCCCCTTGTACCCAAATATCATCGAGTATGGGCATGCAACATGTCCATAATCAGGTGGTGGACATTGCAACATCTTGCTCTGTAATGGATAAGCAGTAACAATAACTGACCTAAGCACATAGAGTAAATTTCCAAAACTCACCACAATTGCGCCCAATAATGCTAAAAACCACCGTTTGTTGGGGAACGTAGTAATTTCAAAAAAATTCCTACGCACACGCAAGATCATGGTGATGCATAGCAACGAGAGGGGAGAGTGTTGTCCACGTACCCTCATAGACCGAAAGCGGAAGCGTTAGCACAACGTAGTTGATGTAGTCGTACGTCTTCACGGCCCGACTGATCAAGCACCGAAACTACGGCACCTCCGAGTTCTAGCACACGTTCAGCTCGATGACGATCCCCGGACTCCGATCCAGCAAAGTGTCGGGGAAGAGTTCCGTCAGCACGACGGCGTGGTGACGATCTTGATATTCTACTGTCGCAGGGCTTCGCCTAAGCACCGCTACAATATTATCGAGGATTATGGTGGAGGGGGCACCGCACACGGCTAAGAGAATGATCACGAAGATCAATTTGTGTGTCTAGAGGTGCCCCCTGCCCCTGTATATAAAGGAGCAAGGGGGGAGGTCGGCCGGCCCTTGAGGCGCGCCAAGGAGGGGGGAGTCCTCCTCCTAGTAGGAGTAGGACTCCCCTTTCCTAGTCCAACTAGGAAGAGGGAAGGGGGAAGGAAAGAGAGGGAGAGGGAAAAGGAAAGACGGGCCGCGCCCCCCTCCCCTAGTCCAATTCGGACTCCCCATGGGAGGGGGCGTGCCACCTCATGGGCTGCTGCCCTCTCTCTCCCCTCAGGCCCACTAAGGCCCAATACTTCCCTGGGAGGGTTCCGGTAACCCTTCCGGCACTCCGGTTTTCTCCGAAATCATCCGAAACACTTCCGGTGTCCGAATATAGCCGTCCAATATATCGATCTTTATGTCTCGACCATTTCGAGACTCCTCGTCATGTCCGTGATCATATCCGGGACTCCGAACAACCTTCGGTACATCAAAATATATAAACTCATAATAAAATTGTCATCGTAACGTTAAGCGTGCGGACTCTACGGGTTCGAGAACAATGTAGACATGACCGAGACACGTCTCCGGTCAATAACCAATAGCGGAACCTGGATGCTCATATTGGCTCCCACATATTCTATGAAAATCTTTTATCGGTCAGACCGCATAACAACATACGTTGTTCCCTTTGTCATCGGTATGTTACTTGCCCGAGATTTGATCGTCGGTATCTCAATACCTAGTTCAATCTCGTTACCGGCAAGTCTCTTTACTCGTTCCATAATACATCATCCCGCAACTAACTTATTAGTTGCAATGCTTGCAAGTCTTATGTGATGTGCATTACCGAGAGGGCCCAGAGATACCTCTCCGCCAATCGGAGTGACAAATCCTAATCTCGAAATACGCCAACCCAACAAGTACCTTCGGAGACACCTGTAGAGCACCTTTATAATCACCCAGTTATGTTGTGACATTTGGTAGCACACAAAGTGTTCCTCCGGTAAACGGGAGTTGCAAAATCTCATAGTCATAGGAACATGTATAAGTCATGAAGAAAGCAATAGCAACAAACTAAACGATCAAGTGCTAAGCTAATGAAATGGGTCAAGTCAATCACATCATTCTCCTAATGATGTGATCCCGTTAATCAAATGACAACTCATGTCTATGGTTAGGAAACATAACCATCTTTGATCAACGAGCTAGTCAAGTAGAGGCATACTAGTGACACTCTGTTTGTCTATATATTCACACATGTATCATGTTTGCGGTTACTACAATTCTAGCATGAATAATAAACATTTATCATGATATAAGGAGATAAATAATAACTTTATTATTGCCTCTAGGGCATATTTCCTTCAGTCTCCCACTTGCACTAGAGTTAATAATCTAGTTCACATCGCCATGTGATTTAACATCAATAGTTCACATCACCATGTGATTAACACCCATAGTTCACATCATCATGTGACCAACACCCAAAGGGTTTACTAGAGTCAATAATCTAGTTCACATCGCTATGTGATTAATACCCAAAGAGTACTAAGGTGTGATCATGTTTTGTTTGTGAGGGAAGTTTAGTCAACGGGTCTGCCACATTCAGATCCGTATGTATTTTTGCAAATTTCTATGTCAATAATGCTCTGCACGGAGCTACTCTAGCTAATTGCTCCCACTTTCAATATGTATCCAGATTGAGACTTTGAGTCATCTGGATCAGTGTCAAAACTTGCATCGACGTAACCCTTTACGACGAACCTTTTGTCACCTCCATAATCGAGAAACACATCCTTATTCCACTAAGGATAATTTTGACCAATGTCTAGTGATCTACTCCTAGATCACTATTGTACTCCCTTGCCAAACACAGGGCAGGGTATATAATAGGTCTGGTACACAGCATGGCATACTTTATAGAACCTATGGCTAAGGCATAGGGAATGACTTTCATTCTCTTTCTATTTTCTGCCGTGGTCGGGCTTTGAGTCTTACTCAGTTTCAAACCTTGTAACACAAGCAGGAACTCTTTCTTTGACTGTTCCATTTTGAACTACTTCAAAATCTTGTCAAGGTATGTACTCATTGAAAAACTTATCAAGCGTCTTGATCTATCTCTATAGATCTTGATGCTCAATATGTAAGCAGCTTCACCGAGGTCTTTCTTTGAAAAACTCCTTTCAAACATTCCTTTATGCTTTGCAGAATAATTCTACATTATCTTCGATCAACAATATGTCATTCACATATACTTATAAGAAATGCTGTAGTGCTCCCACTCATTTTCTTGTAAATACAGGCTTCACCGCAAGTCTGTATAAAACTATATGCTTTGATCAACTTATCAAAGCGTATATTCCAACTCCGAGATGCTTGCACCAGTCCATAGATGGATCGCTGGAGCTTGCATATTTTTGTTAGTACCTTTAGGATTGACAAAACCTTCTGGTTGCATAATATAAAACTCTTCTTTAATAAATCCATTAAGGAATGTTGTTTTGTTTATCCATTTGCCAGATTTCATAAAATGCGGCAATTTCTAACATGATTCTGACAGACTTAAGCATAGATACGAGTGAGAAACTCTCATCGTATTCAACACCTTGAACTTGTCGAAAACCTTTTTGCGACAATTCTAGCTTTGTAGATAGTAACACTACTATCAGCGTCTGTCTTCCTCTTGAAGATCCATTTAATCTCAATGGCTCTCCGATCAATGGGCAAGTCAATCAAAGTCCATATACATGGATCTCATCTCAGATTTCATGGCCTCAAGCCATTTCGCGGAATCTGGGCTCATCGTCGCTTCCTCATAGTTCGTAGGCTCGTCATGGTCAAGTAACATGACCTACAGAACAGGATTACCGTACCACTCTGGTGCGGATCTCACTCTGGTTTACCTACGAGGTTCGGTAGCAACTTGATCTGAAGTTACATGATCATCATCATTAGCTTCCTCACTAATTGGTGTAGTAGTCACAGGAACATATTTCTGTGATGAACTACTTTCCAATAAGGGAGCAGGTACAGTTACCTCATCAAGTTCTACTTTCCTCCCACTCACTTCTTTCGAGAGAAACTCCTTCTCTAGAAAGGATCCATTCTCAGCAACGAATATCTTGCCTTCGGATCTATGATAGAAGGTGTACCCAACATTTTCTTTTGGGTATCCTATGAAGACGCACTTCTCCGATTTGGGTTTGAGCTTATCAGGTTGGAACTTTTTCACATAAGCATTGCAACCTCAAACTTTAAGAAACGACAGCTTAGGTTTCTTGCCAAACCATAGTTCATACGGTGTCGTCTCAACGGATTTAGATGGTGCCCTATTTAACGTGAATGCAGTTGTCTCTAATGCATAACCCCAAAACGATAGTGGTAGATCGGTAAGAGACGTCATAGATCGCACCATATCTATTAAAGTATGGTTACGATGTTCAGACACACCATTACACTGTGGTGTTCCAGGTGGCGTGAGTAGTGAAACTATTTCACATTGTTTTAACTGAAGGCCAAACTCGTAACTCAAATATTTTGCATCTGCGATCATATCGTAGAAACTTTTATTTTTGTTACGATGATTCTTCACTTCACTCTGAAATTCTTTGAACTTTTCAAATGTTTCAGACTTGTGTTTCATCAAGTAGATATACTCATATCTGCTCAAATCATCTGTGAAGATCAGAAAATTATGATACCTGCCACGAGCCTCAATATTCATCGGACCACATACATCAGTATGTATGATTTCCAACAAATCTTTTGCTCGCTCCATTGTTCCGGAGAACGGAGTCTTAGTCATCTTGCCCATGACTCATGGTTCGCAAGCATCAACTGATTCATAATCAAGTGATTCCAAAAGCCCATCAGCATGGATTTTCTTTATGCGCTTTACACCAATATGACCTAAACGGCATTGCCACAAATAAGTTGCACTATCATTATTAACTTTGCATCTTTTGGATTCAATATTATGATAATGTGTATCACCATGATCGAGATCCAACAAACCATTTTCATTGGGTGTATGACCATAGAAGGTTTTATTCATGTAAACAGAACAACAATTATCCCCTAACTTACATGAATAACCGTATTGCAATAAACATGATCCAATCATATTCATGCTCAACGCAAACACTAAATAACATTTATTTTAGGTTTAACACTAATCCCGAAAGTATAGAGAGTGTGCGATGATGATCATATCAATCTTGAAACCATTTCCAATGCACATCGTCACTTCACCCTTAACTAGTCTTTGTTCATTCTGCAACTCCCGTTTTGAGTTACTATTCTTATCAACTGAACTAGTATCAAATACTGAGGGGTTGCTATAAACACTAGTAAAGTACACATCAATAACATGTATATCAAATATACCTATCTTCACTTTGTCATCCTTCTTATCTGCCAATTACTTGGGGTACTTCCGCTTCTAGTGACCAGTCCCTTTGTAGTAGAAGCACTCAGTTTCACGCTTAGGTCCAGACTTGGGTTTTTCACTTGAGCAGCAACTTGCTTGCCGTTCTTCTTGAAGTTCCCCCTTTCTTCTCTTTGTCCCTTTACTTGAAACTAGTGGTTTGTGTTTACCATCAACACTTGATGCTTTTCTTGATTTCTACCTTCGTCGATTTCAGCATCACGAAGAGCTTGGGAATCGTTACCGTTATCCCTTGCATATTATAGTTCATCACGAAGTTCTACTAACTCGATGATGGTGACTAGAGAATTCTGTCAATCACTATATTATCTGGAAGATTAACTCCCACTTGATTCAAGTGATTGTAGTACCCAGACAATCGGAGCAAATGCTCACTGCTTGAGCTATTCTCCTCCATCTTTTAGCTATAGAACTTGTTGGAGACTTCATATCTCTCAACTCGGATATTTGCTTGAAATATTAACTTCAACTCCTGGAACATCCATATGATCCATGACGTTCAAAACGTCTTTGAAGTCCCGATTCTAAGCTGTTAAGCATGGTGCACTAAACTATCAAGTAGTCATCATATTGAGCTAGCCAAACGTTCATGACGTCTGCATCTGCTCCTGCAATAGTTCTGTCACCTAGCGGTGCATTAAGGACATAATTCTTCTGTGCAGCAATGAGGATAAACCTCAGATCACGGATCCAATCCGCATCATTGCTACTAACATCTTTCAACTTAATTTTCTCTAGGAACATATCAAAAATAAAACAGGGGAGCTAAATGCGAGCTATTGATCTACAACATAGATATGCTAATGCTATCAGGACTAAGTTCATGATAAATTTAAGTTCAATTAATCATATTACTTAAGAACTCCCACTTAGAAAGACATCCCTCTAATCTTCTAAGTGATCACGTGATCCAAATCAACTAAACCATAATCGATCATCACGTGAAATAGAGTAGCTTTCAATGGAGAACATCAATATGTTGATCATATCTACTATATGATTCACACTCGACCTTTCGGTCTCAGTGTTCTGAGGCCATATCTGCATATGCTAGGCTCGTCAAGTTTAACCTAAGTATTCTGCGTGTGCAAAACTGGCTTGCACCCGTTGTAGATGGATGTAGAGCTTATCACACCCGATCATCACGTGGTGTCTAGGCACGACGAACTTTGGCAATGGTGCATACTCAGGGAGAATACTTTTATCTTGAAATTTAGTGAGAGATCATGTTATAATGCTACCGTCAATCAAAGCAAGATAAGATGCATAAAAGATAAACATCACATGCAATCAATATAAGTGATATGATATGGCCATCATCATCTTGTGCTTGTGATGTCCATCTCCGAAGCATCGTCATGATCACCATCATCACCGGCGCGACACCTTGATCACCATCGTAGCATCGTTGTCGTCTCGTCAATCTTATGCTTCCACGACTATCGCTGCCGCTTAGTGATAAAGTAAAGCATTACAGCGCAATTGCATTGCATACAATAAAGCGACAACCATATGGCTCCTGCCAGTTGCCGATAACTCGGTTACAAAACATGATCATCTTATACAATAAAATTTAGCATCATGTCTTGACCATATCACATCACAACATGCCCTGCAAAGACAAGTTATATGTCCTCTACTTTGTTGTTGCAAGTTTTACGTGGCTGCTACGGGCTTAGCAAGAACCGTTCTTACCTACGCATCAAAACCACAACGATAGTTTGTCAAGTTGGTGCTGTTTTAACCTTCGCAAGAACCGGGCGTAGCCACACTCGGTTCAACTAAAGTTGGAGAAACTGACACCCGCCAGCCACCTGTGTGCAAAGCACGTCGGTAGAACCAGTCTCGCGTAAGCGTACGCGTAATGTCGGTCCGGGCCGCTTCATCCAACAATACCGCCGAACCAAAGTATGTCATGCTGGTAAGCAGTATGACTTATATCGCCCACAACTCACTTGTGTTCTACTCGTGCATAACATCAACACATAAAACCTACGCTCGGATGCCACTGTTGGGGAACGTAGTAATTTCAAAAAATTCCCTACGCACACGCAAGATCATGGTGATGCATAGCAACGAGAGGGGAGAGTGTTGTCCACGTACCCTCGTAGACCGAAAGCGGAAGCGTTAGCACAACGTAGTTGATGTAGTCGTACGTCTTCACGGCCCGACTGATCAAGCACCGAAACTACGGCACCTCCGAGTTCTAGCACACGTTCAGCTCGATGACAATCCCCGAACTCCGATCCAGCAAAGTGTCGGGGAAGAGTTCCGTCAGCACGACGGCGTGCTGACGATCTTGATGTTCTACTGTCGCAGGGCTTCGCCTAAGCACCGCTACAATATTATCGAGGATTATGGTGGAGGGGGGGCACCGCACACGGCTAAGAGAATGATCACGAAGATCAACTTGTGTGTCTAGAGGTGCCCCCTGCCCCTGTATATAAAGGAGCAAGGGGGGAGGTCGGCCGGCCCTTGAGGCGCGCCAAGGAGGGGGGAGTCCTCCTCCTAGTAGGAGTAGGACTCCCCTTTCCTAGTCCAACTAGGAAGAGGGAAGGGGGAAGGAAAGAGAGGGAGAGGGAGAGGGAAAGAGGGGCCGCGCCCCCCTCCCCTAGTCCAATTCGGACTCCCGATGGGAGGGGGTGCGCCACCTCATGGGCTTCTTCCCTCTCTCTCCCCTCAGGCCCACTAAGACCCAATACTTCCCCGGGGGGGTTTCGGTAACCCTTCCGGCACTCCGGTTTTCTCCGAAATCATCCGAAACACTTCCGGTGTCCGAATATAGCCGTCCAATATATCGATCTTTATGTCTCGACCATTTTGAGACTCCTCGTCATGTCCGTTATCATATCCGGGACTCCGAACAACCTTCGGTACATCAAAATATATAAACTCATAACAAAACTGTCATCGTAACGTTAAGCGTGCGGACCCTACGGGTTCGAGAACAATGTAGACATGACCGAGACATGGATGCTCATATTGGCTCCCACATATTCTACGAAGATCTTTTATCGGTCAGACCGCATAAGAACATACGTTGTTCCCTTTGTCATCGGTATGTTACTTGCCCGATATTTGATCGTCGGTATCTCAATACCTAGTTCAATCTCGTTACCGGCAAGTCTCTTTACTCGTTCCGTAATACATCATCCCGCAACTAACTTATTAGTTGCAATGCTTGCAAGGCTTATGTGATGTGCATTACCGAGAGGGCCCAGAGATACCTCTCCGACAATCGGAGTGACAAATCCTAATCTCGAAATACGCCAACCCAACAAGTACCTTCGGAGACACCTGTAGAGCACCTTTATAATCACCCAGTTACGTTGTGACGTTTGGTAGCACACAAAGTGTTCCTCCGGTAAACGGGAGTTGCATAATCTCATAGTCATAGGAACATGTATAAGTCATGAAGAAAGCAATAGCAACAAACTAAACGATCAAGTGCTAAGCTAATGAAATGGGTCAAGTCAATCACATCATTCTCCTAATGATGTGATCTCGTTAATCAAATGACAACTCATGTCTATGGTTAGGAAACATAACCATCTTTGATCAACGAGCTAGTCAAGTAGAGGCATACTAGTGACACTCTGTTTGTCTATATATTCACACATGTATCATGTTTCCGGTTAATACAATTCTAGCATGAATAATAAACATTTATCATGATATAAGGAAATAAATAATAACTTTATTATTGCCTCTAGGGCATATTTCCTTCAGTCTCCCACTTGCACTAGAGTTAATAATCTAGTTCACATCACCATGTGATTTAACATCAATAGTTCATATCACCATGTGATTAACACCCATAGTTCACATCGTCATGTGACCAACACCCAAAGGGTTTACTAGAGTCAATAATCTAGTTCACATCGCTATGTGATTAATACCCAAAGAGTACTAAGATGTGATCATGTTTTGCTTGTGAGGGAAGTTTAGTCAAAGGGTCTGCCACATTCAGATCCGTATGTATTTTTGCAAATTTCTATGTCAACAATGCTCTGCACGGAGCTACTCTAGCTAATTGCTCCCACTTTCAATATGTATCCAGATTGAGACTTTGAGTCATTTGGATCAGTGTCAAAACTTGCATCAACGTAACCCTTTACGACGAACCTTTTGTCACCTCCATAATCGAGAAACATATCCTTATTCCACTAAGGATAATTTTGACCAATGTCTAGTGATCTACTCCTAGATCGCTATTGTACTCCCTTGCCAAACACAGGGCAGGGTATACAATAGGTCTGGTACACAACATGGCATACTTTATAGAACCTATGGCTGAGGCATAGGGAATGACTTTCATTCTCTTTCGATTTTCTGCCGTGGTCGGGCTTTGAGTCTTACTCAGTTTCAAACCTTGTAACACAAGCAAGAACTCTTTCTTTGACTGTTCCATTTTGAACTACTTCAAAATCTTGTCAAGGTATGTACTCATTGAAAAACTTATCAAGCGTCTTGATCTATCTCTATAGATCTTGATGCTCAATATGTAAGCAGCTTCACCGAGGTCTTTCTTTGAAAAACTCCTTTCAAACATTCCTTTATGCTTTGCAGAATAATTCTACATTATCTTCGATCAACAATATGTCATTCACATATACTTATAAGAAATGCTGTAGTGCTCCCACTCATTTTCTTGTAAATACAGGCTTCACCGCAAGTCTGTATAAAACTATATGCTTTGATCAACTTATCAAAGCGTATATTCCAACTCCGAGATGCTTGCACCAGTCCATAGATGGATCGCTGGAGCTTGCATATTTTTGTTAGTACCTTTAGGATTGACAAAACCTTCTGGTTGCATAATATAAAACTCTTCTTTAATAAATCCATTAAGGAATGTTGTTTTGTTTATCCATTTGCCAGATTTCATAAAATGCGGCAATTTCTAACATGATTCTGATAGACTTAAGCATAGATACGAGTGAGAAACTCTCATCGTATTCAACACCTTGAACTTGTCGAAAACCTTTTTGCGACAATTCTAGCTTTGTAGATAGTAACACTACTATTAGCGTCTGTCTTCCTCTTGAAGATCCATTTAATCTCAATGGCTCGCTGATCAATGGGCAAGTCAATCAAAGTCCATACTTTGATCTCATACATGGATCTCATCTCAGATTTCATGGCCTCAAGCCATTTCGCGGAATCTGGGCTCATCATCGCTTCCACATAGTTCGTAGGCTCGTCATGGTCAAGTAACATGACCTCCAGAACAGGATTACCGTACCACTCTGGTGCGGATTTCACTCTGGTTTACCTACGAGGTTCGGTAGCAACTTGATCTGAAGTTACATGATCATCATCATTAGCTTCCTCACTAATTGGTGTAGTAGTCACAGGAACATATTTCTGTGATGAACTACTTTCCAACAAGGAAGCAGGTACAGTTACCTCATCAAGCTCTACTTTCCTCCTACTCACTTCTTTCGAGAGAAACTCCTTCTCTAGAAAGGATCCATTCTCAGCAATGAATATCTTGCCTTCGGATCTGTGATAGAAGGTGTACTCAACATTTTCTTTTGGGTATCCTATGAAGACGCACTTCTTCGATTTGGGTTTGAGCTTATCAGGTTGAAACTTTTTCACATAAGCATTGCAACCTCAAACTTTAAGAAACGACAGCTTAGGTTTCGTGCCAAACCATAGTTCATACGGTGTCGTCTCAACGGATTTAGATGGTGCCCTATTTAACGTGAATGCAGTTGTCTCTAATGCATAACCCCAAAACAATAGTGGTAGATCGGTAAGAGACGTCATAGATCGCACCATATCTAATAAAGTACGGTTACGATGTTCAGACACACCATTACACTGTGGTGTTCCAGGTGGCGTGTGTAGTGAAACTATTTCACATTGTTTTAACTGAAGGCCAAACTCGTAACTCAAATATTTTACTTCTGCGATCATATCGTAGAAACTTTTATTTTTGTTACGATGATTATCCACTTCACTCTGAAATTCTTTGAACTTTTCAAATATTTCAGACATGTGTTTCATCAAGTAGATATACTCATATCTGCTCAAATTATCTGTGAAGATCAGAAAATAATGATACCTGCCACGAGTCTCAATATTCATCGGACCACATACATCAGTATGTATGATTTCCAACAAATCTTTTGCTCGTTCCATTGTTCCGGAGAATGGAGTCTTAGTCATCTTGCCCATGACGCATGGATCGCAAGCATCAACTAATTCATAATCAAGTGATTCCAAAAGCCCATCAGCATGGATTTTCTTCATGCGCTTTACACCAATATGACCTAAACGGCATGGCCACCAATAAGTTGCACTATCATTATTAACTTTGCATCTTTTGGATTCAATATTATGAAAATGTGTATCACCATGATCGAGATCCAACAAACCATTTTCATTGGGTGTATGACCATAGAAGGTTTTATTCATGTAAACAGAACAACAATTATTCTCTAACTTACATGAATAACCGTATTGCAATAAACATGATCCAATCATATTCATGCTCAACGCAAACACTAAATAACATTTATTTTTGGTTTAACACTAATTCCGAAAGTATAGAGAGTGTGCGATGATGATCATATCAATCTTGGAACCATTTCCAATGCACATCGTCACTTCACCCTTAACTAGTCTTTGTTCATTCTGCAACTCCCGTTTCGAGTTACTATTCTTAGAGACTGAACTAGTATCAAATACTGAGGGGTTGCTATAAACACTAGTAAAGTACACATCAATAACATGTATATCAAATATACCTATGTTCACTTTGCCATCCTTCTTATCCTTCAATTACTTGGGGTACTTCCGCTTCTAGTGACCAGTCCCTTTGCAGTAGAAGCACTCAGTTTTAGGCTTAGGTCTAGACTTGGGTTTTTCACTTGAGCAGCAACTTGCTTGCCGTTCTTCTTGAAGTTCCCCCTTTCTTCCCTTTGTCCCTTTACTTGAAACTAGTGGTTTTTGTTTACCATCAACACTTGATGCTTTTCTTGATTTCTACCTTCGTCGATTTCAGCATCACGAAGAGCTTGGGAATCGTTTCCGTTATCCCTTGCATATTATAGTTCATCACGAAGTTCTACTAACTCGATGATGGTGACTAGAGAATTCTGTCAATCACTATATTATCTGGAAGATTAACTCCCACTTGATTCAAGTGATTGTAGTACCCAGACAATCTGAGCACATGCTCACTACTTGAGCTATTCTCCTCCATCTTTTAGCTATAGAACTTGTTGGAGACTTCATATGTCTCAACTTGGGTATTTGCTTGAAATATTAACTTCAACTCCTGGAACATCCATATGATCCATGACGTTCAAAACATCTTTGAAGTCCCGATTCTAAGCTGTTAAGCATGGTGCACTAAACTATCAAGTAGTCATCATATTGAGCTAGCCAAACGTTCATGACGTCTGCATCTGCTCCTGCAATATGTCTGTCACCTAGCGGTGCATTAAGGACATAATTCTTCTGTGCAGCAATGAGGATAAACCTCAGATCACGGATCCAATCCGCATCATTGCTACTAACATCTTTCAACTTAATTTTCTCTAGGAACATATCAAAAATAAAACAGGGGAGCTAAACGCGAGCTATTGATCTACAACATAGATATGCTAATACTATCAGGACTAAGTTCATGATAAATTTAAGTTCAATTAATCATATTACTTAAGAACTCCCACTTAGAAAGACATCCCTCTAATCTTCTAAGTGATCACGTGATCCAAATCAACTAAACCATAATCGATCATCACGTGAAATGGAGTAGCTTTCAATGGTGAACATCAATATGTTGATCATATCTACTATATGATTCACACTTGACCTTTCGGTCTCAGTGTTCTGAGGCCATATCTGCATATGCTAGGCTCGTCAAGTTTAACCTAAGTATTCTGCGTGTGCAAAACTGGCTTGCACCCGTTGTAGATGGACGTAGAGCTTATCACACCCGATCATCACGTGGTGTCTAGGCACGACGAACTTTGGCAACAGTGCATACTCAGGGAGAATACTTTTATCTTGAAATTTAGTGAGAGATCATGTTATAATGCTACCGTCAATCAAAGCAAGATAAGATGCATAAAAGATAAACATCACATGCAATCAATATAAGTGATATGATATGGCCATCATCATCTTGTGCTTGTGATCTCCATCTCCGAAGCATCGTCATGATCACCATCGTCACCGGCGCGACACCTTGATCACCATCGTAGCATCGTTGTCGTCTCGTCAATCTTATGCTTCCACGACTATCGCTACTGCTTAGTGATAAAGTAAAGCATTACAGCGCAATTGCATTGCATACAATAAAGCGACAACCATATGGCTCCTGCCAGTTGCCGATAACTTGGTTAAAAAACATGATCATCTTATACAATAAAATTTAGCATCATGTCTTGACCATATCACATCACAACATGCCCTGCAAAAACAAGTTATACGTCCTCTACTTTGTTGTTGCAAGTTTTACGTGGCTGCTACGGGATTAGCAAGAACCGTTCTTACCTACGCATCAAAACCACAACGATAGTTTGTCAAGTTGGTGCTGTTTTAACCTTCGCAAGGACCGGGCATAGCCACACTCGGTTCAACTAAATTTGGAGAAACTGACACCCGCCAGCCACCTGTGTGCAAAGCACGTCGGTAGAACCAGTCTCGCGTAAGCGTACGCGTAATGTCGGTCCGGGCCGCTTCATCCAACAATACCGCCGAACCAAAGTATGACATGCTGGTAAGCTGTATGACTTATATCGCCCACAACTCACTTGTGTTCTACTCGTGCATAACATCAATGCATAAAACCTAGGCTCTGATGCCACTGTTGGGGAACGTAGTAATTTCAAAAAATTCCCTACGCACACACAAGATCATGGTGATGCATAGCAACGAGAGGGGAGAGTGTTGTCCACGTACCCTCGTAGACCGAAAGCGGAAGCGTTAGCACAACGTGGTTGATGTAGTCGTACGTCTTCACGGCCCGACTGATCAAGCACCGAAACTACGGCACCTCCGAGTTCTAGCACACGTTCAGCTCGATGACGATCCCCGGACTCCGATCCAGCAAAGTGTCGGGGAAGAGTTCCGTCAGCACGACGGCGTGGTGACGATCTTGATGTTCTACCGTCGCAGGGCTTTGCCTAAGCACCGCTACAATATTATCGAGGATTATGGTGGAGGGGGGCACCGCACACGGCTAAGAGAACGATCACGAAGATCAACTTGTGTGTCTAGAGGTGCCCCCTGCCCATGTATATAAAGGAGAAAGGGGGGAGGCCGGCCGGCCCTTGAGGCGCGCCAAGGAGGGGGGAGTCCTCCTCCTAGTAGGAGTAGGACTCCCCTTTCCTAGTCCAACTAGGAAGAGGGAAGGGGGAAGGAAAGAGAGGGAGAGGAAGAGGGAAAGACGGGCCGCGCCCCCCTCCCCTAGTCCAATTTCGGACTCCCCATGGGAGGGGGCGCGCCACCTCATGGGCTGCTGCCCTCTCTCTCCCCTCAGGCCCACTAAGGCCCAATACTTCCCCGGGGGGTTTCGGTAACCCTTCCGGCACTCTGGTTTTCTCCGAAATCATCTGAAACACTTCCGGTGTCCGAATATAGCCGTCCAATATATCGATCTTTATGTCTCGACTATTTCCAGACTCCTCGTCATGTCCGCGATCATACCCGGGACTCCGAACAACCTTCGGTACATCAAAATATATAAACTCATAATAAAACTGTCATCGTAACGTTAAGCGTGCGGACCCTACGGGTTCGAGAACAATGTAGACATGACCGAGACACGTCTCCGGTCAATAACCAATGGCGGAACCTGGATGCTCATATTGGCTCCCACATATTCTACGAAGTTCTTTTATCGGCCAGACCGCATAACAACATACGTTGTTCCCTTTGTCATCGGTATGTTATTTTCCCGAGATTTGATCGTCGGTATCTCAATACCTAGTTCAATCTCGTTACCGGCAAGTCTCTTTACTCGTTCTGTAATACATCATCCCGCAACTAACTTATTAGTTGCAATGCTTGCAAGGCTTATGTGATGTGCATTACCGAGAGGGCCCAGAGATACCTCTCCGACAATCGGAGTGACAAATCCTAATCTCGAAATACGCCAACCCAACAAGTACCTTCGGAGACACCTGTAGAGCACCTTTATAATCACCCAGTTACGTTGTGACGTTTGGTAGCACACAAAGTGTTCCTCCGGTAAACGGGAGTTGCATAATCTCATAGTCATAGGAACATGTATAAGTCATGAAGAAAGCAATAGCAACAAACTAAACGATCAAGTGCTAAGCTAATGAAATGGGTCAAGTCAATCACATCATTCTCCTAATGATGTGATCCCGTTAATCAAATGACAACTCATGTCTATGGTTAGGAAACATAACCATCTTTGATCAATGAGCTAGTCAAGTAGAGGCATACTAGTGACACTCTGTTTGTCTATATATTCACACATGTATCATGTTTCCGGTTAATACAATTCTAGCATGAATAATAAACATTTATCATGATATAAGGAAATAAATAATAACTTTATTATTGCCTCTAGGGCATATTTCCTTCACCGTTTTCATAAAAAAATTGGTAAAAACGCCGATTTTGAGTCATCACGTTGCCGAAAGCACTAATCGTTCGATTGACCTCGTTTTGACTGAAAAACTGACGGGCGGGGCCACTGTTAGCGATTATATGGCAAAGGGAAAACAGATGCGGGAGACGGAGTTTCTCTCTTCCTCAGCCTTCCCAGGCATTTCGTTGAACACCTTCTGAGCAGCGCGAGGGGCGACGATGCCACCGAGGAGGTATATGATGGAGCAACTGCTGCTCAACGCCGGCATCAGCTGCAAAGCCAACTCGGAGAGGAAGTAGATAGAGAAGGAGGTAAGCTGGTCCGTTGGCGGTTGGGACTCCCTCCCCGTCAGGGCCGCTGCCCACGCGTGCACCGTTGCGCCTCGACTCTCTCGACCGCCGACTTACTGCTGCGAATGCTGCTGCGAGCTCCATGCCCATGCCGACGAGAGCTCATGGGACGGACTTGAGCGCTCCTCCATGGGGCCCCTGCCTGCCCGCTGCAGCCCGAGAGCCCCCGCTAGCCAGGGGTTGCCGCCTCGAGCGGTAGCCGAGATGCTCGTGCCACAGACAAAGCTGGCCTCCAGTACACATGTACTAAGCTCACCGACGTCTCCGTGCGTAGGGACATCAAGGATGTGCTCGTGCATCAAAGACCTCCGGGAGTAGGACCCCGCCGGCGACCATCCCTGGGAGCCAGCCACCCCACCACGACGTGCTTGAGGCATGCGCGCACCGCTAACGATGCCGTCGCGCACGCGGGACAAAGAGAGAGGCGTGGCTCCACGCCATGTCGGATATTCTTATTCTCTCTCTTTTTTTGTTCCTATATGAGATACAGGTCCCACACATCTGCAATAACTGTCGTCATCCCAGTCGTTTGCCTTTGGCATGTGACCCTGACTCGTGGGCCCTGCTTGTCAGTTTTTCTGTCAATATGTGGTCAATCGACTAGTTAGTGCTTTCGGCAACTCAATTACTTAAAATCGGTGTTTCCGGTGAACTTTTATGAAAACGGTGTTTTTTGGCACCGTCGGATACAATTGTGGTGATTATTGGCAATTTAGGTTGTTTTGAACCTCTCCAACTCTTAACTTCACAAACTCCAAAGTGAAAACGTAGCCAAATGCATTTGCTCTGTGAAATTGACTTCAGGAAGCTGCCTTGGACCGTAGTGCATTTTTGAGAAGCAGAGAAAACCGAGCTTCTCGATTGAACAGGATCCGAAGTTTCACTTATTTACAAGAGTTTGCCACCGTTATTTACAAGAGTTTGCCACCGTCAGGAAAACGATTCGCTTTCCCTCTCGCTTCAGGCTGCAGGTGGGGGTGGGTTGTGGTGGGACTCATCTTCCTTTTTTTTTAGAACTCCGGTGGGACTCATCTTCCGATCCCACTTAAAAGTGTTTAGTGGGCCAGCACCGGTGAAACACAACAAAAAAATGATGGGCTATCCTAGTTAACCCACCGGGAACCCACTAGACCCACTTCTTCTATACTAGTTTCCTAAGATGAAGAAGAATGATTTCTCATCAAACAACATTGAGGACAGCAACACAGGTGCACATGATCCCTTATCAATTGCACTAGTCGCCGGGAAGCGACCGCCCAACCTGGAGGCCCTGCAGAGTGTAGACCCACCGGCCAATCTGGCGAGCATCCCGTGCCCAATCTTTCGTACGTGCGACGACCGGATCGATGGAAACTTGAGTGCTTCCATGTCTTCCGCTGGCGCCTCCGTCCCAGCACCGGCCAATCGACGACTCGCCCAATGGCCCTCATGTTGCGACGCCTCCGACCAGTTCCAATGAGAACTGATGTACGCAAGACCGTCGACGGTTTCGTACGGAGGCAGCCATGTGACCCTGTCCGTTTCGCCAAGACGAGGTTTCTCTTGTCGCTAAGTCCGGGTTGAATTAGCCACTCACGGCGCAGCCCATGGCACCCGTGTTGGGCAGATGCAGAAGGGCGGACTGGCTGACCGACGGCAGTTATGCAATCAGCCACCACACTTCGTCGCAACCAGTTCACGGACCCTGCCGCCGGTGCCATGCAGTCCAACGTCACCGTACTGGGGGCGTCACAACAGAGGCGTCAGCGGCCGCAGAACTGAACGTAGGCACCTTGCGGAGGGCTACAAGATCAAGCTCTCCATCTCGAACCCTCACTGTCGCCACTAGTCGCACCGTCACGCCCGCTTCCCTTTTTCGCTGGCCGGATTCTCCCCTCCGACTACAGATCCAGCCATCCCGGACTGGCGGTCTCGTTCCCGCCGAATCCTGTGATCAGCGGTGCTACTCCCGCCACCAGCCACCAGGAGCAGCGATCCCATGAGAGCTCCTATTTGCCGCTCGCGGGAGGCAAAGGGTCGAGCTTCCGCTGAAATTCGACGCAGATGGGCTGGCCCATTAAGAGGTTAAGAACTTTAGCGTGTAAAAAAATCGAAAGAAATACCTGCAGGAGCGAGAGCTCCAACTCGTGACCTCAAAGACTTAACCAATCGACCTGTTCAGTTTAATTATCGAACTTCTTCTGATTTTTTTTTAACAATTCAAGAAAACTGTGAACAAATAATTTAAAATTCCGAACAAATTTTGACAGATATAAAGAATTTAAAATTCTGGGAAAAATTCGAAATTGCAAAAACAATCCAATTTTTTTGAATTGACACAATTTTAAAAAGTGAACAAATTTTGAATCCTTTTTGAATTTTTTATATATTACGAAAAAGCTAAATATATATATTGAACAATTTGGTAATATACACTGAACATTTTTCTGACATACACCAAACAATATTTAAATACACTGAACATTTCTATGATATATGCTGAACAATATTTGAATAAAAATCGAGCATTTCTGTGATATACGCCAAACAATTTGGACATGCACAATGAACATTTTCTAAAAAATGTTGAAAAATTTCTTAATAGAGGGGAGCATTTCCTTAGATATATGATGAACATTTTTCTATATAAACATGAAATGAACTTTGTATAATACACGAAGAAAAATAACAAAAAAGGAAGGAATAGAAACAGACACATAAAAATTGTTCATAGAGCACAAATAAAACTGTTCACCATGTATTAATGGAAAGGAAAAGAAAAAACAAAGAAAGTTAAAAAAACCAAAAACAAGAAAAACATGAAGCAGGCAGAAGAAAAACCAAAGAAAAAATGAACGAACAAAATGAAACAGCAACACACCAAAATCACTAATTAAGGAGTACTCATTACAAAGATCACTCCCACCTACGCATGATGGATTCCTCACGTCTAGATTTTCAAAACTAGATTCCATGTTGATAAGTTTTGACGAACTTTTTCACAATAAAAGGACAAAAAAACCATACCGGAAGTACGGGTTTTTTTTTTCCTTTCTGAAAGAGGCACGCCCATGCCTCTCGCGAAATTACAACCGTGCCTCTCGCAGAAGCAAAACCGTGCCTCTCACGGAAGGAAAAAAAACAGAAAACACTTTTTTTTTCATTTCTGAGAGGCACGGCCGTGACTCTCGCGAAAGTACAATCGTGCCTTTCGCGGAAGCAAAACCGTGCCTCTCGCGGAAGGAAAAAAACAGAAAATGCGTTTTTTCGTCTCCGAGAGGCACGGCCGTGCCTCTAGCGAAAGCAAAACCGTGCCTCTCGCGAAAGGAAAAAACAGAAAACGCGTTTTTTTCGTTTCTGAGAGGCACGGCCGTGCCTCTCGCGAAAGCAAAACCGTGCCTCTCACTAAAGGAAAAAAAACAGAAAACATGTTTTTTTCGTTTCCGATAGACACGGCCGTGACTTTGACGAAAGCAAAACCGTGCCTCTCGCGAAAGTTAAGGAAGACCGGTGGAAACCCGAAACGTCGAAAAACTCTGAAAATTTTGTTTAAAAAGCCGAAAACACGGCCGAAAAATTGAAAAAAACAACAAAATCCAGAGGAAGCGCATAGAGCACGACACGTGGCGGACAGCTGAGACAGCTACCGGAGCCAGGAGCAGAAGCCCGAGCCATCACCATGTACAGCCCATCCTCTCTTGTTTTTTTTTCGGGCTCGTTACAGCCAGCTACCGAATTGGGCTGCCTCCAGCTAGTCCAAAGGGGCGCCCAACAGGCTTCTTGCCTCCCAGGTGGACAAGGGGAGGTCCCCATTCGCGTCCTTCTGAGCCGGACAATGTGCGGCCGACACGACACCTTTTTTTTTCATCTTTTCCATTGCGTTTTTTCTTCTTTTTTCAATAATTCAGGATATCAACAGCTTCTAAATTTCAGTAAAAGTTGCTAATTTTCAAAAAAATAACCATGATTTCGAGAAAAAACATTATTACAAAAAGATGCTCAGAATTCCAAAAATGTTCACAGATTTAGAAAATGGTCACGAATTTAAAAAAATGTTCATGATTTCAAAAAAGTTCATGCATTTGCGAAATTTTCACGAATTTAAAAAATGTTCATGATTTCAAAAAAGTTCATGAATTCGCGAAATGTTCACGAATTTGCAAAAAATGTTCATGATTACCAACAATATTCAAAAATTTAGAGAATGTTCACGAATTTAAAAAAAAACATAATTTCAAAAAAAGTTCATGCATTCGTGAAATGTTCACGAATTCTCAAAATATGTTCACGATTACAAAAAATTGTCTTCGATTTAAGATACTATTCATGAATTTGAAAAATGTTCACGATTTTGTAAAAAATGTTCATTATTCCAAAGGAATGAATATTTTTTTTTGAATATGATGATCATATTTTCAACATCTATGGACAAATTTGGCATTTGATGAACATTTTTTTTAATTTCAAGAACAAATTTTTTGTTAGTGAAATTTTTTGGAAAAAATTATTAAGAAAATTTGCATTTGATGAACATTTTTTCGAAAAAATGATGAACAAATTTTGAATGTGATGAACATGTTTTGAATGTGATGAACAAAAAAATCAACGAAAAAAAAAGAAAACCGATGAACATTTGTTTAGTTTGATGAACAACTTTTGAATGTTTATGAACATTTTTTTAAATCTGATGAACACGTTTGACATTTTTGCATGGTTGAACATTTTTTGAATTTGATAAACAAAAAAGTTGTTAATGAATTCAAAATAAAAAATGCGAAAAATAATCAAAAAGTGAAGAAGAAGAAGAAAAACAGAAAAAACCAGTAAAGAAAATATGAAAAACATAAGAACTGGTTCTGAGAAGGTTCTAGAACCTTCCCAAAACCGGCCCGATAACAGAAGGAAAGACCGGGGGGGGGGGGGGGGGGGGGGGTAGGCGCTACGGTGCTACACGGCGACCGACGCGCCATATAGGAACTCGTGTGCAGCGCTGGAGCTGGCGCAGCTTCTTCTCCCAGTGCCCAGGTTGAAGATATGTGTACGGTGTATTATGCGTTTGGAGAGTCGCCTCAGTACACAGCGTGCCGCAAATGGTCACTTGACCTACCAACATTTTCACCTAACAAATGACGTGACATATGTGACAACTCCACCTCGCTCGCTTCGATCTGTATTCATTTGCTAACCTTTTGCTGTCTCCAGAATTAACTACTCCCTCCGTTCCTAAATATTTGTCTTTCTAAACATTTCAAATGGCTACTACATATGGATGTATGTAGACATATTTTAAAGTGTAGATTCACTCATTTTGTTCCGTATGTAGTCACTTGTTGAAATGCCAAGAAAGACAAGTATTTAGGAACAGAGGGAGTACACTGTAAGCCTGCACTATAGCCATAATCACACCACTCTGATTTAAAATTGAAATCCTTACATGTAGTATCAACATTTATTGGAAAAAATAATTTCACATCGTTTTTCATAGTTAAGTCGAATCACAAAAGATACAATTTGGATTTTGAAACACAAATTTAATATATAAAAAGTACGCCGATTAATAGAAGATCAGGCAATAATTTAGAGAAAAGAAAATGTTTGTACACGGCTTATCCAAAAGGAAGACTGCAAGTAATTTAGGAGAATTTATCCGCTGTGAGAACCTTAAAACAGTTTCAGAACTCGAAACTATTACAGTAGGCTGGAAAATAGAAATCATTATCTTCTACGTGAAGCCAAACTAGGAAGACTGAACTGATTTGGGTTTTCAAGTTGCAACTAAAGAACTGAAGCTGAACTAGGAAGACTGAACTTATTTGGGTCTTCTACCACTAGCGGCATATATCGTACTCCCTCCGCCCGGAAATACTTGTCTTAGAAATGGATAAAATGGATATATCTATAATTAAAATAAATCTAGATACATTCATTTCTAGGACAAGTATTTCCGGACGGAGGGAGTATTAAACTAAAGAACTGAATCATCTGAGTCAAGTTTCAGTGTAGATTTTTTACTTATGAAATGATTCCCCACCCACAATGAACAACTATGTTCAGACAACCTTCTAGCATCTGTCCATAAACCCAACAGGCAGCACAATGTCGTACCTGTTAATTCAGCAACTTACACTGATGTCTATAATCCTACAGCAGTTCAGACTAGTTCCAAGTCTTAACTCCTAGCTGAAAGTCTGAAACAGATTATCAAAAGTTTCAGACCAACCCGGTTTCAGTAATCTGTTTTTCAGAGTTCAGACTACTACACCCAAAATGTTCAAACACAGGCAATCAACTGACATGAAACTCGAAGTTGAGGATATGGAAGGGCTCTCACCAGGCGTCCCGACGATGACGGCGACGATGTGGAGGGTCTGGTGGTTTCTCGGCAGGTTGACGACGAGTGGAAAAAGCCGGCCATCACGTGTGGGGAGGCACATGACGAGGTCGGCGACGTTCAAGTATGCGGTTCCCGGATGGCCTGCCAAAGCATTGCCTCCAGTTAAGGATGGTTGTAGTTGCGCTGCTCGACGCGGAGCCCGCAATGGTCGCGCCGCGCCGGCATGTCCGTCGCGGCGAGGTAGCGGCCGTAGGCGGCGCTGTGGAGGAGCAGGTACTGTCCGTTCTGCCCGGGTGCCGGTGCACCGCCCAAGCCTCGTTCATAGACACCCCGCAGTGGTGGAGGGAGACGCCATGCCCGTCCACGACGGCATGCAGGTACGAGCCGAAGGTGCCGTGCACGCGGCAGCGCAGCCGCACGTGGTGGCCGTGATGGAACTGCTCCATCGGTCGCCGGTGAAGATGGAGAGCAGAGGCGCGCGGGGAAGGAGAGGTGGGGATGATGATGGGTGGGTTCTTGGTTTCTTGGCGCTGCGGCGAGGCGGAGAAGAGAAGAAGCGAGAGCTGTTGGTTGGTTGAGACGGTTACGTTGGGCGCCAAGGCAGAGTATTTATTCAAGGCTCAGCTTTCGGCACTAGGTGGGCCGTTTACGTCCCGAAGCCCGCGCAATTATGACCCACCCCACCTAAACGTCCACAACCCCTAAACGTCCATAACACAAACACTGCTCTGTTCTGTCCGTCCAAGAAAAGTCTTCCCTCCCGCTAGGGTTTTCTTCCTCTCGGCGGCGACTTAAGCCGTCGTTGAGATCCGTCTGTTTCCTTCCCTCCGATCTGCGCCGGGGGAGCGTCGGGGCATCCTGGTCCTGGCGTCTTCCCTCCTGCAGAGTTGGCTCGGGTTAGGTTGGTCACAAACACCCGGGAGTTCTCAGATCGGGTTAGGGTTGAAGTGATGGCCGCGGAAACTGGGGGCGGGTCGGCGACAGCCGGTGGCTCCTCATCTGCGTCAGAGATCGAGAAGTTGATGGAGGAACTTGGACTCCGGGAAGACAACATGGATGATGTAGTGGTCGACGAGGACGTTGTTCCTGCTGATGCTACCAGGTGGATCGCGATAGCGCATGTGCACATTGACAAACCCTACAGCCAGGTTTGGTTTTTCAGGAACATGAGAGCTGCGTGGGATCTGGCGCAACAAGTAAATTTTAAACCTCTTGAAGCAAACCTGTACACGATGCAATTCAGGTGTCTCGCGGACTGGGAGCGGGTAATGCAAGAGGGGCCATGGAATTTTCGTGGTAATGCAGTCATTATCCAACCCTATGATGGGGTGACACAACCATCGAAGGTGAAGTTTGGATACATTAGATATATGGATTCAAATCCATGACGTTCCGGATCTGTTTGCCCATCTAGTTCCTTCTTTGGCAGCCAAAGTGGGAGTTCTGTATTGTGAGACATCTTCTCATGACTTCACGGGTAATTTCTACCGTGTTTGGGTCAGCATCAACGTGCACAAGCCACTAAAGAATGCAGTGTCTCTCATTAGGGACACGAAAAGACAGATCTACAGGGTCAAGTATGAACGTTTGCCGGATTGGTGTGCGGTGTGTGGGCACTTAGGGCATGTCTTCAAGGAACACGGCAACGAGATTCATCCCATCTCAGCTTTGGTATTCAAGGAACTGCGAGCTACATGGACGATGAGGCAGGGAAGAGGTCTAGGTGAGAACCGGGGCCGTTGAGGTGGCAGAAGGGGAGGCCGGAGCAATGTCAGCCAAAGGGAGGATATGGGCAATAACCATGAAAGAGAGGAATCAGATCCAGCATGGCTCTCGACTGACATGGCAGTAGATGATCCGAGCAGGAAAAGGGGGGTCAGAACTGAGCCAGGTAGTAACCCCAGTGCGCCACTGTTGAACCAGGCGGATGCCCATACAGCTAGTACCCTCGCAATTGTCCCAGCGGGGAGCAACATAACTAGCCCGCCGCCCAACAGAGATTCGAAGAGATCCAAGACGGAGGCAGAGGGCAAGGAGATTCAGGCAACAGCAGTTAAGAATTTGGCGGGCTCCTTCGAGGAGCGCCGCCGAGCCCAATGAGTATTATGTGTTGGAACTGTTGCGGTGTGGGCAATACCGCGACAGTCCGAGAGCTTCGCGAATTTGCGAAGAAGTTTGCCCCTACCCTTTTGTGTATTGTTGAAACTCAGATAGTTGGATCCAGGGTAGAAGCATTAGCAGGTAATTTAGGCTATGATAGAGCATATGCAGTTGATAGCCAAGGTAGAAGTGGTGGTCTTTGTATTTTCTGGAATGATTCAATAAAAGTTGAAATTTTGGGCTACTCTTGTTATCATTTGGATGTTTCTATAGAGGAACCGGGTCAAGAGACCTGGAGGTTGACATGTGTATATGGTGAGGCCCAGACCCACCTTAGACACCAGACATGGGATGTTCTAAAAAACATAAGCACTTCAAGCTCTCTCCCTTGGTTGTGCATTGGGGATTTCAATGAGGTTCTTCGTCCGGACGAGCATGTTGGCATTGGTAATCACAGCAATGCACAAATATAGGCCTTTCGTGAAGCCACGGATGTTTGCATGTTGATTGATATTGGGTACAGAGGAAGGTTTTGGACTTTTGAGAAGAAGGTAGTGGGAGGAACATATACAAGGTGTAGGCTGGACAGAGCACTGGTGAGTGCTAGTTGGCTCGTGCTGAACCCTTCTGCTAGCCTGGAGCACCATACAGCAGCTACTTCTGATCATGGTCCGATTCTTTTGGATCTAGGACAAAATCAGGGAAATAAGGGCAAACACTGTTTTAAATATGAAAAGATGTGGGAGCAACATGAAGATCTGGCCGGTATAGTTTCCTCTGAATGGGCAGCTGGGGGCCCATGCGGGACTGTCCAGCAGCTTCATGAAAAGCTGATGCGAGTTTCGAAGGGTTTAACAACCTGGAGCAGGACATCTTTCAGGAGCGTCAGGCGGGAGATTCAAGAGTTGAAGCAGAAGCTGCACGAGCTCCAGAACGACCCGCAAAGAACAGCCCCTACGCATGTTGAGCTAAAAATAAATGAGAGGCTTGTTGAGCTCTTCCATCGAGAGGAAATAATGTGGAGACAACGAGCCCAATCGAATGGTTCTCGCCCGGAGACAAGAACACCAAATTCTTCCACCTCCGTGCGAGCTTGAGAAGGAAGAAGAATATGATTAAAGCCTTGGAGAATGCTTTGGGGATATTGGTAACAGATCCGGCGGAGTTAAAAGTGATGGCAAACAATTTTTATAAGCATCTCTATACATCGGAGGGAACCCAGGGTATACAACAGGTTATTGACCATGTACCTCGTAAAGTGACGGCCGCTATGAATAATGATCTATGCGCACCTTACATGAGGGAAGAGGTCAAAACTGTTGGAAATATGCCCTAGAGGCAATAATAAAAGCATTATTATTATATTTCCTTGTTCATGATAATTGTCTTTATTCATGCTATAATTGTGTTATCCGGAAATCGTAATACATGTGTGAATAACAGACACCAACATGTCCCTAGTAAGCCTCTAGTTGACTAGCTCGTTGATCAACAGATAGTCATGGTTTCCTGGCTATGGACATTGGATGTCATTGATAACGAGATCACATCATTAGGAGAATGATGTGATGGACAAGACCCAATCCTAAACATAGCACAAGATCGTATAGTTCGTTTGCTAGAGTTTTCCAATGTCAAAGTATTTTTTCCTTAGACCATGAGATCATGTAACTCCCGGATACCATAAGAGTCCTTTGGGTATACCAAACGTCACAACGTAGCTGGGTGACTATAAAGGTAGACTACGGGTATCTCCGAAAGTGTCTGTTGGGTTGACATGGATCAAGACTGGGATTTGTCACTCCGTATGACGGAGAGGTATCACTGGGCCCACTCGGTAATGCATCATCATAATGAGCTCAAAGTGACCAAGTGTCTGGTCACGGGATCATGCATTACGGTACGAGTAAAGTGACTTGCCGGTAACGAGATTGAACGAGGTATTGGGATACCGACGATCGAATCTCGGGCAAGTAACATATCGATTGACAAAGGGAATTGCATACGGGGTTGATTGAATCCTCGACATCGCGGTTCATCCGATGAGATCATCGTGGAGCATGTGGGAACCAACATGGGTATCCAGATCCCGCTGTTGGTTATTGACCGGAGAGTCGTCTCGGTCATGTCTGCTTGTCTCCCGAACCCGTAGGGTCTACACACTTAAGGTTCGGTGACGCTGGGGTTGTGAAGATATGTATATGCAGTAACCCGAATGTTGTTCGGAGTCCCGGATGAGATCCCTGACGTCACGAGGAGTTCCGGAATGGTCCGGAGGTAAAGAATTATATATAGGAAGTGCTGTTTCGGCCATCGGGACAAGTTTCGGGGTCACCGGTATTGTACCGGGACCACCGGAAGGGTCCCGGGGGTCCACCGGGTGGGGCCACCTATCCCGGGGGGCCCCGTGGGCTGAAGTGGGAGGGAACCCAGCCCAAAGTGGGCTGGGGCGCCACCCCCCAAGGGCCCATGCGCCTAGGGTTGGGGGGGAACCCTAGAGGGGGCGTCCCCTTGCTTGGGGGGCAAGCCCCCCACCCTTGGCCGCCGCCCCCCTAGTAGATTCCATCTACTAGGGCCGGCGCCCCCCCCCTTGGCACCCCTATATATAGTGAGGGAGAGGAGGGACTTCATACCCCAGCCCCTGGCGCCTCCCTCTCTCCCGTTACGTCTCCCTCTTGTAGCATAGGCGAAGCCCTGCTACTGTGACGCCCTGCATCCACCACCACGCCGTCGTGCTGCTGGATCTTCATCAACCTCTCAAGAAGGAGGAGACGTCTCCCGTCCCGTACGTGTGTTGAACGCGGAGGTGCCGTCCGTTCGGCGCTGGTCATCGGTGATTTGGATCACGTCGAGTACGCCTTCCTCATCCCCGTTCTTTGAACGCTTCCGCACGCGATCTACAAAGGTATGTAGATGCATCCGATGACTCGTTGCTAGATGAACTCCTAGATGGATCTTGGTGAAACGAGTAGGAAAATTTTTGTTTTCTGCAACGTTCCCCAACAGTGGCATCATGAGCTAGGTCTATGCGTAGTTCTTCTTGCGCGAGTAGAACACAATTTGTTGTGGGCGTAGATTTGTCAACTTTCTTGCCGCTACTAGTCTTATCTTGCTTCAGCGGTATTGTGGGATGAAGTGGCCCGGACCAACCTTACACGTACGCTTACGTGAGACCGGTTCCACCGACTAACATGCACTAGTTGCATAAGGTGACTGGCGGGTGTCTGTCTCTCCCACTTTAGTTGGAGCGGATTCGATGAATAGGGTCCTTATGAAGGGTAAATAGAAGTTGACAAATCACGTTGTGGCTTTAACGTAGGTAAGAAGACGTTCTTGCTAGAACCCTAATTCAGCCACGTAAAACTTGCAACAACAATTAGAGGACGTCTAACTTGTTTTTGCAGCAAGTGGTTTGTGATATGATATGGCCAAAGTTGTGATGAATGATGAATGATCTATATGTGATGTATGAGATGTTCATGCTATTGTAATAGGAATCACGACTTGCATGTCGATGAGTATGACAACCGGCAGGAGCCATAGGAGTTGTCTTTATTCTTTTATATGACCTGCGTGTCATTGAGAAACGCCATGTAAATTATTTTACTTTATTGCTAAACGCGTTAGCCATAGTAGTAGAAGTAATAGTTGGCGAGCAACTTCATGGAGACACGATGATGGAGATCATGGTGTCAAGCCGGTGACAAGATGATCATGGAGCCCCAAGATGGAGATCAAAGGAGCTATGTGATATTGGCCATATCATGTCACATTTATTATTTGATTGCATGTGATGTTTATCATGTTTTGCATCTTGTTTACTTAGAACGACGGTAGTAAATAAGATGATCCCTCATACTAATTTCAAGAAGTGTTCCCCCTAACTATGCACCGTTGCGACAGTTCGCTGTTTCAAAACACCACGTGATGATCGGGTGTTTTATTCAGACGTTCACATACAACGGGTGTAAGACAGATTTACACATGCAAACACTTAGGTTGACTTGACGAGCCTAGCATGTACAGACATGGCCTCGGAACACAGAAGACCGAAAGGTCGAGCATGAGTCATATAGAAGATACGATCAACATGAAGATGTTCACCGATGTTGACTAGTCCGTCTCACGTGATGATCGGACACGGCCTAGTTAACTCGGATCATGTAATACTTAGATGACTAGAGGGATGTCTAATCTAAGTGGGAGTTCATTAATAATTTGATTAGATGAACTTAATTATCATGAACTTAGTCTAAAATATTTTACAATATGTCTTGTAGATCAAATGGCCAACGTAGTCCTCAACTTCAACGCGTTCCTAGAGAAAACCAAGCTGAAAGATGATGGCAGCAACTATACGGACTGGGTCCGGAACCTGAGGATCATCCTCATAGCTGCCAAGAAAGATTATGTCCTGCAAGCACTGCTAGGTGAAGCTCCCGTCCCACAGAACCAAGACGTTATGAACGCTTGGCAGACACTTGTTGACGACTACTCCCTTGTTCAGTGCGGCATGCTTTACAGCTTAGAGCCGGGGCTCCAAAAACGTTTTGAGAGACATGGAGCATATGAGATGTTCGAAGAGCTGAAAATGGTTTTTCAAGCTCATGCCCGGATCGAGAGATATGAAGTCTCCGATAAGTTCTTTAGCTGTAAGATGGAGGAAAATAGTTCTGTCAGTGAGCATATACTCACTATGTCTGGGTTACATAACCGCTTGTCTCAGCTGGGAGTTAATCTCCCGGATGATGCGGTCATTGACAGAATCCTCCAGTCGCTTCCACCAAGCTACAAGAGCTTTGTGATGAACTTCAACATGCAGGGGATGCAAAAGACCATTCCTGAGTTGTTCTCAATGCTGAAATCGGCGGAGGTAGAAGTCAAGAAGGAACATCAAGTGTTGATGGTCAATAAAACCATTAAGTTCAAGAAAGGCAAGGGTAAAAAGAACTTCAAGAAGGACGGCAAGGAGGTTGCCGCGCCCGGCAAGCAAGCTGTCGGGAAGAAGCCAAAGAATGGACCCAAGCCCGAGACTGAGTGCTTTTATTGCAAGGGAAGCGGTCACTGGAAGCGGAACTGCCCTAAGTACTTAGCAGACAAGAAGGCCGGCAAAACAAAAGGTATATGTGATATACATGTAATTGATGTGTACCTTACTAGTGCCCGTAGTAGCTCCTGGGTATTTGATACCGGTGCAGTTGCTCACATTTGTAACTCAAAGCAGGGGCTGCGGAATAAGCGGAAACTGGCAAAGGACGAGGTGACGATGCGCGTCGGGAATGGTTCCAAGGTCAATGTGATCGCCGTCGGCACGCTGCCTCTATATCTACCTTCGGGATTAGTTTTAAACCTTAATAATTGTTATTTAGTGCCAGCTTTGAGCATGAACATTGTATCGGGATCTCGTTTAATTCGAGATGGCTACTCATTTAAATCCGAGAATAATGGTTGTTCCATTTATATGAGAGATATGTTTTATGGTCATGCTCCTATGGTGAATGGTTTATTCTTTATGAATCTCGAACGTGATGCTACACATGTTCATAATGTGAGTACCAAAAGATGTAAGGTTAATAATGATAGTCCCACATACTTGTGGCACTGCCGCCTTGGTCACATAGGTGTCAAACGCATGAAGAAGCTCCATGCAGATGGACTTTTAGAGTCTCTTGATTATGAATCATTTGACACGTGCGAACCATGCCTTATGGGTAAAATGACCAAGACTCCGTTCTCAGGAACAATGGAGCGAGCAACCAACTTATTGGAAATCATACATACTGATGTGTGCGGTCCAATGAGTATTGAGGCTCGCGGTGGCTATCATTATGTTCTCACCCTCACTGATGACTTGAGTAGATATGGGTATGTCTACTTAATGAAACACAAGTCTGAAACCTTTGAAAAGTTCAAGGAATTTCAGAGTGAGGTTGAAAATCAACGTGACAGGAAAATCAAGTTTCTACGATCAGATCGTGGAGGAGAATACTTGAGTCACGAGTTTGGCACACACTTAAGAAAATGTGAAATAGTTTCACAACTCACACCGCCTGGAACACCTCAGCGTAACGGTGTGTCCGAACGTCGTAATCGCACTCTATTAGATATGGTGCAATCTATGATGTCTCTTACCGATTTACCGCTATCTTTTTGGGGCTATGCTTTAGAGACTTCCGCATTCACTTTAAATAGGGCTCCGTCGAAATCCGTTGAGACGACACCGTATGAATTATGGTTTGGGAAGAAACCTAAGCTGTCGTTTCTAAAAGTTTGGGGATGCGATGCTTATGTCAAGAAACTTCAACCTGAAAAGCTCGAACCCAAGTCGGAAAAATGCGTCTTCATAGGATACCCAAAAGAAACTATTGGGTACACCTTCTACCTCAGATCCGAAGGCAAGATCTTTGTTGCCAAGAATGGATCCTTTCTAGAGAAAGAGTTTCTCTCGAAAGAAGTAAGTGGGAGGAAAGTAGAGCTTGATGAAGTATTACCTCTTGAACCGGGAAATGGCGCAACTCAAGAAAATGTTCCTGAGGTGCCTGCACCGACTAGAGAGGAAGTTAATGATAATGATCAAGATACTTCTAATCAAGCTCCTACTGAAATTCGAAGGTCCACAAGGACACGTTCCGCACCAGAGTGGTACGGCAACCCTGTCTTGGAAATCATGTTGTTGGACAACAGTGAACCTTCGAACTATGAAGAAGTAATGGCGGGCCCGGATTCTGAAAAATGGCTAGAAGCCATGAAATCTGAGATGGGATCCATGTATGAAAACGAAGTATGGACTTTGACTGACTTGCCCGTTGAGCGGCGAGCCATAGAAAATAAATGGATCTTTAAGAAGAAGACAGACGCGGATGGTAATGTGACCATCTATAAAGCTCGACTTGTCGCTAAGGGTTATCGACAAGTTCAAGGGGTTGACTACGATGAGACTTTCTCACCGGTAGCGAAGCTAAAGTCCGTCCGAATTATGTTAGCGATTGCCGCATTCTATGATTATGAAATATGGCAAATGGACGTCAAAACGGCATTCCTTAATGGTTTCCTTAAGGAAGAATTGTATATGATGCAGCCGGAAGGTTTTGTCGATCCTAAGAATGCTGACAAGCTGTGCAAGCTCCAACGCTCGATTTATGGGCTGGTGCAAGCATCTCGGAGTTGGAACATTCGCTTTGATGAGATGATCAAAGCGTTTGGGTTTACGCAGACTTATGGAGAAGCCTGCGTTTACAAGAAAGTGAGTGGGAGCTCTGTAGCATTTCTCATATTATATGTAGATGACATACTTTTGATGGGAAATGATATAGAACTCTTGGACAGCATCAAGGCCTACTTGAATAAGAGTTTTTCAATGAAGGACCTTGGAGAAGCTGCTTATATATTAGGCATCAAAATCTATAGAGATAGATCGAGACGCCTCATAGGTCTTTCACAAAGCACATACCTTGATAAGATATTGAAGAAGTTCAATATGGATCAATCTAAGAAGGGGTTATTGCCTGTGTTACAAGGTATGAAATTGAGCTCAGCTCAATGTCCGACCACGGCAGAAGATATAAAAGAGATGAGCGTCATCCCCTATGCATCAGCCATAGGTTCTATTATGTATGCCATGCTGTGTACCAGACCTGATGTAAACCTTGCCGTAAGTTTGGTAGGAAGGTACCAAAGTAATCCCGGCAAGGAACACTGGACAGCGGTCAAGAATATCCTGAAGTACCTGAAAAGGACTAAGGAAATGTTTCTCGTTTATGGAGGTGACGAAGAGCTCGTCGTAAAGGGTTACGTCGACGCTAGCTTCGACACAGATCTGGATGACTCTAAGTCACAAACCGGATACGTGTATATTTTGAATGGTGGGGCAGTAAGCTAGTGCAGTTGCAAGCAAAGCGTCGTGGCGGGATCTACATGTGAAGCGGAGTACATGGCAGCCTCGGAGGCAGCACATGAAGCAATATGGGTGAAGGAGTTCATCACCGACCTAGGAGTCATACCCAATGCGTCGGGGCCGATCAAGCTCTTCTGTGACAACACTGGAGCTATTGCTCTTGCCAAGGAGCCCAGGTTTCACAAGAAGACAAGGCACATCAAGCGTCGCTTCAACTCCATTCGTGAAAATGTTCAAGATGGAGACATAGAGATTTGTAAAGTACATACGGACCTGAATGTAGCGGATCCGTTGACTAAACCTCTCCCTAGAGCAAAACATGATCAACACCAGAATTCCATGGGTGTTCGATTCATCACAATGTAACTAGATTATTGACTCTAGTGCAAGTGGGAGACTGTTGGAAATATGCCCTAGAGGCAATGATAAAAGCATTATTATTATATTTCCTTGTTCATGATAATTGTCTTTATTCATGCTATAATTGTGTTATCCGGAAATCGTAATACATGTGTGAATAACAGACACCAACATGTCCCTAGTAAGCCTCTAGTTGACTAGCTCGTTGATCAACAGATAGTCATGGTTTCCTGGCTATGGACATTGGATGTCATTGATAACGAGATCACATCATTAGGAGAATGATGTGATGGACAAGACCCAATCCTAAACATAGCACAAGATCGTATAGTTCGTTTGCTAGAGTTTTCCAATGTCAAAGTATCTTTTCCTTAGACCATGAGATCGTGTAACTCCCGGATACCGTAGGAGTGCTTTGGGTATACCAAACGTCACAACGTAACTGGGTGACTATAAAGGTAGACTACGGGTATCTCCGAAAGTGTCTGTTGGGTTGACATGGATCAAGACTGGGATTTGTCACTCCGTATGACGGAGAGGTATCACTGGGCCCACTCGGTAATGCATCATCATAATGATCTCAAAGTGACCAAGTGTCTGGTCACGGGATCATGCATTACGGTACGAGTAAAGTGACTTGCCGGTAACGAGATTGAACGAGGTATTGGGATACCGACGATCGAATCTCGGGCAAGTAACATATCGATTGACAAAGGGAATTGCATACGGGGTTGATTGAATCCTCGACATCGCGGTTCATCCGATGAGATCATCGTGGAGCATGTGGGAACCAACATGGGTATCCAGATCCCGCTGTTGGTTATTGACCGGAGAGTCGTCTCGGTCATGTCTTCTTGTCTCCCGAACCCGTAGGGTCTACACACTTAAGGTTCGGTGACGCTGGGGTTGTGAAGATATGTATATGCAGTAACCCGAATGTTGTTCGGAGTCCCGGATGAGATCCCGGACGTCACGAGGAGTTCCGGAATGGTCCGGAGGTAAAGAATTATATATAGGAAGTGCTGTTTCGGCCATCGGGACAAGTTTCGGGGTCACCGGTATTGTACCGGGACCACCGGAAGGGTCCCAGGGGTCCACCGGGTGGGGCCACCTATCCCGGGGGGCCCCGTGGGCTGAAGTGGGAGGGAACCCAGCCCAAAGTGGGCTGGGGCGCCACCCCCCAAGGGCCCATGCGCCTAGGGTTGGGGGGGAACCCTAGAGGGGGCGCCCCCTTGCTTGGGGGGCAAGCCCCCCACCCTTGGCCGGCGCCCCCCCTAGTAGATTCCATCTACTAGGGCCGGCGCCCCCCCCTTGGCACCCCTATATATAGTGAGGGAGAGGAGGGACTTCATACCCCAGCCCCTGGCGCCTCCCTCTCTCCCGTTACGTCTCCCTCTTGTAGCATAGGCGAAGCCCTGCTACTGTGACGCCCTGCATCCACCACCACACCGTCGTGCTGCTGGATCTTCATCAACCTCTCCTCCCCCCTTGCTGGATCAAGAAGGAGGAGACGTCTCCCGTCCCGTACGTGTGTTGAACGCGGAGCTGCCGTCCGTTCGGCGCTGGTCATCGGTGATTTGGATCACGTCGAGTACGCCTTCCTCATCCCCCTTCTTTGAACACTTCCGCACGCGATCTACAAAGGTATGTAGATGCATCCGATGACTCGTTGCTAGATGAACTCCTAGATGGATCTTGGTGAAACGAGTAGGAAAATTTTTGTTTTCTGCAACGTTCCCCAACAAAAACCGTACTCTTTCAGATGTTCCCTACAAAGGCTCCGGGCCCTGATGGCTTTCCTGCTCATTTTTATCAAAAACACTGGGATATTTGTGGAGATGATGTAACAGATATTGTGCTCAGAATTGTTAGGGGAGAAGAGAACCCAAAGTGCATCAACGACACCATATTAGTGCTCATTCCAAAGGTGACCAACCCCTCGCTTCTCTCACAGTTTAGACCTATAAGTATTTGCAATGTGATCTACAAGATAGCTTCTAAAGTGGTGGCAAATAGATTGAAACTTGTGCTTCCGGACATAATATCAGAGGAACAATCAGCCTTTGTACCGGGAAGGTTGATAACAGACAATATTATATGTGCCTATGAATGCCTGCACTTTATGAAGCGGAACAGGTCAAAAAACAATAGTTCGTGTGCTTTGAAGCTTGATATGATGAAAGCCTATGACAGGTTGGAGTGGTCATATCTGAGGGCCATCATGATTAAGTTGGGATTCGCACACCAATGGGTTGACACAGTTATGCACATGGTATCTTCTGTCTCGTTCTCAGTTTTGTTTAATGGTGAAAAACTAGAGAGTTTTAGCCCATCCAGCGGAATTCGGCAGGGAGATCCTATCTCCCCTTACCTATTTTTGATTGCAGCAGAGGGCCTTTCGTGCCTCCTGAAATCCAGTTCTCAGTCATGTTTGTCAGGTATTAAGGTGGCCCCAATGGCTCCAGCCATAAACCATCTTTTATTTGCTGATGAGAGCCTGTTGCTTTTCAAGGCTAGTGTTGAGGGTGCAGAACAAGTATCAAACCTGCTGAATATTTATTATGGAGCCTCGGGGCAAAGAATTAATAATGACAAGTCATCTATATTCTTTAGCAAGGGTTGCCCCCAAGCTACAAGACAGGAAGTGAAGGACCATCTCCAAGTTCAGAATGAGTCTCTCAGCGAGCGCTATTTGGGAATGCCAACTGATGCGGGTCACTCAAAGAATGGGACGTTTAAATACTTACGAGATCAAGTTTGGGAGAAGGTAAAAGGATGGATGGAAAAACTTTTGTCGGCTGCGGGGAAGGAGGTTCTAATCAAATCAGTGGCTCAAGCGATTCCGGTGTACTCTATGTCATGTTTCAGATTACCCAGAGGGCTTTGCGACAGTGTTACATCAATCATAAGGCAATTCTGGTGGGGAAGTAAGATGGGAAAGCGGAAAGCAGCATGGGTGGCGTGGGACATTTTGACAACACCTAAATATATGGGGGGGCCTAGGTTTTCGCAACCTGGAACTCTTTAACTTAGCTCTGCTTGCTAGGCAAGCATGGAGGCTGATGGCTAATCCTGGATCTTTGAGTGCAAGAATTTTGAAGTCAGTATACTACCCTGATGTGTCCCTCTTAGATGCAGAGTTGGGACCTCACCCTTCTCAAATTTGGAGGGCTATTATAGATGGAAGAGATGTTTTGGCTCAAGGGATAATTCGAAGAATAGGAGATGGAGAGTCCACTAATATCTGGAAACACAATTGGATTCCAAGGGAGAGTTGCAGACGCCCGATCACTTCATTGATCCAATCGCCCCCACAAATGGTAGCGTAACTGATTGAAACAACCTCAGCCTCCTAGAAAGAGGATTTAGTTCGGTCAGTTTTTACACCTTTTGATGCTGAAGCAATACTAAGGATCCCTTTGTGTACAAGAAGAGTCGAGGATTTTTGGGCTTGGAGTGAAGAACCTCGGGGTTTTTTCTCGGTTGGATATGCATATCGTATGTTGGTCAGGACGAAAATAAATAGGGAAAGCTGGTTGGAAGGCCGGGAGGGGTCTTCAAGCAATCAAGAGAGCAAGGAGTGGAAGTCACTTTGAAAAGTTCAAGTTCCATCTAAACTGAGGGTTTTCATGTGGAGATTGTCAAGGCACTCAATCCCATCCGGGGAAGTTCTGCACCACCGAAACATGGCCACAACTCCAGCTTGTCTCTTATGTGGGGCTCACGATACTTGGAGACACGCCTTATTAAACTGTCATGTATCCCGCAGCACATGGGCTTTGAGTGCGGAGGAGATTATTATCCAGCAAAGTATACATCAGGAGGAGGATGCTAAGGAATGGATTTTCGCCATGCAAGCTGCGCTCTCCAGTGAAGATTTTGTCGGGTTTTTTGTTACTCTCTGGGCAATCTGGGATGCGCGTCGGAAAGCCATACATGAAGGAATTTTCAGGAGCCCGCAGGTCATTCATGGCTTTATTGCTTCTTACTTGTCGGAGATACAAGCTCTAGTCCCGAACAGAGAGAACCATGGGAGTGCAGCGGCAAGGCCAACTGGCTGGTTGCCACCGCCTGAACATCATGTGAAAATAAATGTTGATGCAGCCGTGGGCAGAAGAGGTGAGTATGGTGCAGTTGGTGCTCTATGCAGAGATGGTACGGGTAAATTCCTGGGAGCTTCAGCTTTTGTATACACCTCCATTGGTGATCCAGCAACATTGGAATCCTTAGCAGTACGAGAAGGTATAGCGCTAGCCAAGGACCTGAACGAGCACCGGGTGCATATTGCTTCTGATTGTAAGGGGGTGGTCGAAGAAGTTCATAAAGGAAGCGCTGCTGCTTATGGAGCAATTGTCCAAGAGATCAAACTTTATATATCTTCGTTTATTTCTTGTAATTTAGTTCATGAGTTTAGGAGCTCAAATTTTGAGTCTCACAATCTAGCGAAGCATGCTTTGAGGTTGGGGGCGGGCCGCCATGTTTGGTTAGGCCAGCCCAACGGGATTTCTTTCGTCCCTATAAATGTGGTGATGGGTTGAAATAAAATCTTCGTGGGATTGTATAAAAAACACTGCTCTGTTTCTATATGAAAAAGAAAATTTTCTTTTTTGACAAGGTGGACACGGTGCCATGTGAGGATAATATCATGCCCTTCAGCTGCCACATGATTCATGTAGTATGATTATCATAAGTCATATATAATTTCCGCCGCAACTAAGAAAGGTGGTATCAAGGAGTTTCTCGGCGTTTGGACTCCATTTGGTACTGATTTTCTGGAACACCAAAAACAAATAAAAAAACAACAACCGGCACTAGGCACTGGGTTAATAGGCTAGTTCCGAAAATGATATAAAATAATATTAAAATGCATATAAAGTATCCAAGATTGATAATATAATAGCATGGAAAAATTAAAAATTATAGATGCGTTGAAGACGTATCAGTAGTGTTGCAAGAGCTTGTACCACAACGAGGGTAGCTATAGGATCATATCACGGTTCTTTTCTCAATGAAGGGAGCTTTTATTAATTCAGAATGTCATACAAAGGGGTACAATGCATCATGTGTTGGAGATATGCCCTAGAGGCAATCATGTATGATGATATTTCCTATGTGTTTATGAATAAAGATAGTACACTTGGACATTATCAATGATGTGTATCAGCAAGTACGTGACTTGTTTGTGGGACTATGCATTGTATGATGACTGTCCTAAAAGGTCCCTAGTCGAAAGGGTTGTGTGGACGCGCAGCCAACTAGACTAGCATATGACACGGTCGATGGCTTGGTCTCACTAGCCATGGAGCATTGGATGCTAACCGGATAATATGGACTTGGAAGGATCTGGTCGGATTCGACGTAGTTGGATCCGAGTCGAGATAAGGTCCGAGTCGGACAGACCCAACTATGAGACGCAGCGATATGTCATATGTGAGTCTCTAGTACAACATATGTTCTATGTCCTAAGACCTGAGCTGACGCATGTACTCGGGATGGTGACAGACTTGCTTTGAGCCGACCAAACGCTACTCCGTAACTGGGTAGTTATAAAGATAGGTTTCGGGTTTGTCCAGAACCATGCTGCGAGACGTGGTCGAGCAAGATGGGATTTGCCCCTCCGATCAGGAGAGATATACTCTGGGCCCTTCCTGTGATCCGACCAGGATAAGCATGGCCAGGCGACAAGGATTATGAGATAATCCGGTTTGTGGTCGGCATCACTGGAACGAGAAAGAGGTCGGGCTAGCACAAGGATGACAGACTCGCCTTGATCTCGACAACATATATCGTGTGGCAAAAGAAATGGAAGTGTGATGTACAGGTTCGCTAACCAGCTTCATAGTCTGCTTGGTGTTCGACATGCCTTGCTAGAGGCCGCTACCAACCGTGCAGTTCGGAGTTGATCCGAACTGCGACCAAGCCGACTTGAACCTAAGGGGTCGCGCGCTTAAGGGAAGGAACCTACGAGGTCGGATCCGAGGACACTGGTCGGATGTGATCCGAGCTGTATTCGGATTGTGGCCGAGTAGACTTATGGGCTTTAGGGTCCGTGCGAGGCCCAAGTGTTGAGCCTGTGACGGACGCCTATATATATAGTGGAGGTGTAGCACACTCATGGGTTGATCGCTTCGGCGCTGTCACTAGGGCATGCATGTGTTGCGAATAGACACCTCCACTCGCCGCCGGTTGTGTGATCGGACCTAGCAGTCCGCCGCACGACGTTCCTCCTGCACACGCGGATACCGTTAGAGGCGGTGCTCTTGCGCCGCTCCGGTGAACCTGTATGTGGGAACCGACCACCGATAGTACGAGGGAGATCGGACGAGGAGGAGACGATCCACGCGGACGCACTGCCCCAACTCATCTTCCGCTGCACGGCATTGCGCGTCTAGTGGTAACGAGCTGTGATCCATCTTCCGTAGAATGTTCTTGATTGTTCTGCGCGTAGGAAATTTTAATTTGTAGTCGACGCACCCTACCGTAGATCCCAACATCATGAGCATAAATCTGGCCTCTGAATGACTTGGATGCATAGAACCAACACACACACATACACACGCGCGCACGCACACACACACAAGAAACATAAAAAAACTAGCCACAACAGTCATTGTATACCAGAGGCCTATGCGTAGATTGTGCCATCACCCATGTTGGATAAAAAAATTGTTCTCCTGCTCCAAACGCATGCACACCGTCACAAACAGAAGACGGATCCGATGCACAGAGTGGTAGATAACCTGCAAAGGAGATGATTTTTTACCTTTAAATACCATGTCATTTTGTCGTTTCTACAAAGGCACATCAACCATAGTATGACAGATCTAGCCATTGACCATACATGTTGGCAACATAGAAGGTGGAGATAAGTTCGACGAACTTGGATGACCGATCATGTAGCATGCGTAAAATTGCAATGAAGGAAAAAAATATTGAATTGTCATTTCTTACACCCATGCCAATTATGATGAGCAAGGTTGTCCTTTGTTGGACCGGCTCATGGTTGAGGAGGACTTATGAAAAATCGTCCCATGTATACGCACAAGACCGTTGGACTCTAATGCGGTTAGAGAACAATGTGTATAAGGTGGATTTTCCGAGGAAGGGGGATCTTTCTCGCCTCATGGTGTTCAGTATTTACATGATACTACATCTGTTCTCGTTTGGTCTCCTTCGATTTTGTGCTCAATTTAGACCATAGATTTAACTAACTACAAAATATAATTTGTATGTCAGAAAACTTATATTGTTTTATTCATATTCAAAAGAGGTTCTCAATGATACTATTTTGGTGGTATATAGCTTATTTTGTAGTAGTAAAAATAAACATGAAAGTTTGACTCAACATACATGTGGGACTAATAAACTTGGATGGGGGTAGTACGGACAACATGCTTTTCTTGGAGTTTGACGAGTTGTCGAACTAGGAGCCCAAAGGGAGACCACTATGGGAGGTTTGGATTACGTTCCATGGGGCTCCCTCGAAGCCTCTTAATGATTTCATGGAGACATGGATCGTCAGATTGTTGGTTGGTAAGACCGACACGTCGTTTACGAGGAGGCATGGGATTTCTGGTTTACTTGTAGGTGTGACCAAGGTTGATGCAATTCCAGAGTATGTGCCTTGGTACTACAAGAGCGTTTGCTATGAACTGAGATTAAAAGTTGAGGGCTCTTCATTCCAGGATTAGTACCACATGCTTGAGGATGATGATAGGACTGATGGGGTTACTAGTAAGGATAACATTGGCAGATAGGATGATTTGGTGGACCACGACAAGCATGGCGCTCCCTCTGATGTGGTTGGTAATGCCAGTCTTGTGCGGACCCCTCAGGCAGCTAATGGATCTGCGCCACCATCGTCACCTACTGTGGGGCTTAACTTTGGCTCTTTTGGTGTGGCTTCAGCACCTAGCTGACTCCGGAGTAATCGTGTGGAGGCGAGGGATTCGGCTGAGCAGAAGGATTCACCGCTCTCCCCACCGACTTCACCGGTTGCTATACCAGTTTCTGAGTGAAGGATGGGGGCAAGTTGTAGGCTGTCTCCTCTAGTTCCTGAAAGTGTGCCTCAACGGTCTATAGGCCGTTGGGAGTGCGGCCAAGGATAAGTTCCTGCTTAGTAAATGGCTTAATCGGCTTTCTTCTGAGGAGGAGGGAGTATGGAAGAGTTATTGCGAAACAAGTAACAACATTACAAGACCTTATTTGAAGTAACGACACAACCGAATGATTCATCTTTTTGGAAGGGTTTGATGAGATCTAAGGTAGCCTTCTTTAATAGGGGTAAGTTTATTATTGGAGATGGGTGTACAACTCGGTTTTGGGAGGATTGGTTGGCCTTGGGCGTGATGTCGCTAGCCTTATAATATCCAACACTTTATAATATTGTACAATATAAGGACACATCAGTAAATACAATATTGGGATTGGTTCCCCTGAATATCCAATTCATGAGAGCTGAGAAATATGGGGTCAACAGCTACATTAAGTTTGAAGGTTGATGGAGGTCACCTTGTCAAATGATCCAAATTCATTTTGTTGAAGGGTCTCTGCTTCCATCGTGTTTTCCATTAAGTCAACGTACGTTGGCTTGATTAATACGGGTCCAATCCTCTGATCTATTCACATTTGGAAAACAAAAAGTGCCTCTAAAGATCAAGATTTTCATGTGGTTTGTGCATAAGGATGTGATTCTGAGTAAGGACAACCTGACAAAATGTAAGTGGGAAGGTAGTAAACGGTATTGTTTATGTGGCCATGATAAAACAATTCAACATTTATTTCTGAAGTGCCCTCTAGTCAAGCTATTATGGTAAACATATATATGTCCTTTAATGCACCTCCACCTAATAATATATGCAATGTGTTTGGTAACTGATCAGGTGGGTTAGAGCCCAATATAGCGGCACAAATCTATGGGAGTTTGTGCTTTACATTAGCCCATCTGAAACAATCGAAATGCTTGTGTGTTTAACAAAACAGATATTACAAAAAAATAAAAAATTACATGTCATCTACCGAGCTTTCCGGATGAATCCGCACGTGGTCATCATTACATCATGTGGAAGCGAAGGAGCTTATGCCATTGAGTGCAACCGATGAAAGACGGTAGCACGAGCCACATATAACCGATTTGGTGATGGTCAATAATAAGATATGTGTGGAAATGGTGTCCTATCTTTTAGTCAATCTTTTTGTTTTTGTTCGACTACTTGAGATGTTTTCGTACAATAATACTTGGTTTGTTATAATAAAATGGCTTCCTGCATGCTTGATGTAGAGGCGGGGTAATCTTTTTTTTGGAAGAAAAAATAGCAAAAGAGGCCTGCCGGCTAACCGTGGAGAAAAGAGAGCTAGCGGCCCTCTTGTCAGGTCTAGTGTTGGACTGACGAATAACTTGAGACGACCACACCCGAGCTTAACAGAAAATGGTCCAGTGTTGGACAGTGACCATTGGCTGAATCAAATATACCACGGGCGCATCAAAATGCAGCAACTCCTGTCCGGGCACATTAACCTCACCATGTCCAGAACTCTGGTCTCAGTGAAGACACAAAAATTCATCTTCTGCTAATGGGCTGAAACTTTCAGCAGAATAACAAAAGTCAAGTGCTCAACTCACTTCAAGAACCACGAAATCTGTGTTGGCACCTAAGAGAAATGCATCATTGTTCAAACAGTTTCAGAAGTTTGGAATGGTGATGCCAACACAAATAGGCTTCCTACTGTCAGGAGAACAAACCAAGTTTAGCTAGCAGAAACACAACAACTGCTGGGTTTTCCTGAACCCATATCTCAACGAAAGGAACTGAGTTCTGATGTCATCGTGTCCAAGGCGGCGACACTTCCGACGAGGTGGACATGAAGGCGACTTCTAGGGGTCCTGGCTCTGGTATCTCTCTACTATGCATCGACATCCGCGTACCGCAGTGCCGCCTGGGCTGAATTAGCAGAAAAAAGTGTTAAGCAGTTAGTCATCAGGTGTCACAGGTACTGCTAGAAGTTTAAGTAAGAAGACAAAAAAGAAAGCTGGTGTACAAAACCTCAAAATGTAATGTACCTCGAAACAGTTACAGTAGGCTAAAAAACAGAAATCAGTAACTTTTATGTGAAGCTGAACTAGGCAGACCGAACTGATTTGGGCTTTTCAAGTTCAGATGTTTTACACTAGCGGCACATTGTATAAAATTGAAGAAGTAAACCATCAAAGCCAATCGTTTCCATATCAAGGTTCAGTGTGGATTTTTGACTTATGAAATGATTTCCACCTCAACAAACAACCTTCTCGTTCAGAGTTCAGAGTAATTGAAACAGATACTGCAACAAGTTCAAGTCAGCAGACAAAAAGGAAAGCTGATGTACAAAACCTCAAAACAATGTAATGTACTGTCCCCACGTTACTCGAAACAATTACAGTAGGCTAAAGAACAGAAATCATTATCTTCTCCTCGAAGCTGAACTGATTTGGGTTTTCAAATTCCGAAGTCTACCCCTAGCGGCATATCGTATTAAATTGAAGAACTGAATCATCTGAGTCAAAGAACACTAGCTCAAAAACATTAGTTTATGCATCAAGGTTCAGAGTGGATTTTTTACTTATGAAATGATCCTCCACCCAAGGGCCGGTCCCCAACAAACAATTATCTTCAGACAACCTTCTAGCATCTGTCCATAAACCCAACAGGCACAATGCCGTGCCTGTTGACCACCTACTGATTTAATCCAGCAGCAGTTCAGACTATTTCCAAGTCTTAACTCCTAACTGAAAGTCTGAAACTGATTATCAAAAGTTTCAGTAAACTGTTTTTCAGAGTTCAGAGTAGCAGTTTAGAACACCCAAAATTTTCAAGCACAGGCAGGTTAGAAATCAACTGACAAGGAGAAGAGTAGGAAGTTGAGGATATGGAGGGGCTCTCACCAGGCGTCCCGGCGACGACGACGACGATGTGGAGGGTCTGGCCGCTGCGGGGCAGGTCGACGACGAGTGGAAAAATCCGGCCATCCTGCGTGGGGAGGCACATGAAGAGGTCGGAGTCCTCCACGTTTACGATGACGCCCAGCTGCCTGGCCAGCTCCTTCCTCAGCCGGTACACGGACCTCCCCCTGAACACGAACGTGCCGCGGGCGAGGAGGGCCCCGTAGACGGTCGGCAAAATGGATCAGCCGCGACCGCAACGTCAGGTGGGGAAGCTGCAACCCGTACATGATCATCAAATCAAAGAAACCAAGGAGCGCAAATTTGGCAAGAACAGAGCTCGATTCACGCAAATTCAGGAAGAATCAAGGAACGGGCTGGCGGGCTCACCCTAGTGGGACGTGGAAGGGGAGGTATGATCTCCCTGGCGGGGATTTGCTCTACGACCCAGAGCATCTTCCTGCTGATGTTGTCGAGGTCGTCGACGTAGTCGACGGTGGCGTCGGTGTTCCAGTACCTCCCGTTGGCGCGGAGGCGGCGGCCGCCGATGTGGCGGAGGTAGACCCCTTCCCCGGATTCCGACAGGATGGCCTGCCAAACCATTGCATCCACTTCAGGATGGTTGTAGTTGCGCTGCTCGACGCGGAGCCCGCGGTGGTCGCGCGGCGCCGGCACGTCCGTGGCGGCGAGGTAGCGGCCGTAGGCGGCGCTGTGGAGGAGCAGGTACTGCTCTTTCTGGATCTGGTGCCGGTGAACCGCCCAAGCCGAGTTCATCGACGCCCGGTGTTGGCGGAGGAAGACGCCATGCCCGTCGTCGTCTGCGTGCAGGTACGTGCCGTGCACGCGGCAGCGCAGCCGCACGTGGTGGCCGTGATGGAACTGCTCCATCGGTCGCCGGTGAAGATGGAGAGCAGAGGCGCGCGGGGAAGGAGAGGTGGGGATGATGATGGGTGGGTTCTTGGTTTCTTGGCGCTGCGGCGAGGCGGAGAAGACAAGAAGCGAGAGCTGTTGGTTGAGACGGTTGCGCTGGGCGCCAAGGCAGAGTATTTCAAGGCTCAGCTTTCGGCACTAGGTGGGCCGTTGGAAATAGGTCCCGAAGCCCGCGCAAGTTCGATCCAGCCCACCTAACCGCCCACAACCCCTCAGAAAAAAACTAATCTAATCGTCCACAATCCCTCAAAAGAAAAAAAATCCCTCAAAAGAAAAACAACAATGCGGAGGAATATACCTACATCAATATCTCAATTGTGTCGCAGTGTAGTCTCCACCGCCGCCTCTGTCTGAGAAACGTAGGTTCCCTCGGCTCCGGGCGTGGAGACCTCAGATCTTCAAAAGCTCTATGTTCTTCGTCGACATCTAGTGATCATCATAGTTCTGTGAGAATAAATTTACTTTTTTTCGTGGTGCCATAAGGTTAGAGAGTTTTCTTTTCTCGCAGATCCGATTATTCAGATCTGATGAATTTTATGTTGCTGTGTCAAGCTTTTTTTTCTCTGGTCTGATTCTTTGTGGATGTGAAATCTTTCATTGACACCATGGTGAAAACATAGTGATTCGATGGTCTGCACTTCTAGAGGATCATCCCCGGCTCAAGTACGTTCATCGATCAAGGCTTCCCATCTTTTTGTATGGGCGACTCAAGGTGCCTTCGTGAAAGAGTGACACCATCGTTGTTCTAATCCAATTGCAACCTCTTTATCGAAGTCTTTGAAGTAATTTTTCAAGCAGAGATTGATGCCGCGAAAAAGGTGTTTTCAAGATATTTCATTATAATTCTTAGTCGTCATGGGAGTTACTTTGTATTTTATTTCGTCTTAGATCCAAATTAATGTACCTATAATTGTTATAAGTATGAATGAAGTTAGAAGTATTTCTAAAAAAACACTAACCGTCCACAACACTGTTCTGTTTCTATATAGTAATGAAAAGGAAAAATTTTCTTTTGTGGCTCAAGAAAAACGAAAATTCATAGGTGAACATGGCGCCATGTGAGGATAATATCATGCCATTCAGCTGGTACATGATTTATGCACTATGCTTACTATAATTCATATATAATTTTTGCCGCAACTAAGAAAGATGGTATCAACGAGCATATCCCACACAACGATAAGTGCATCGGACCCACATGTTTAATGAACCAGGTCCACTTATGTCGAGAGGCTAGTCAATGCCAAACTTGCACCCGGGCCGGGCATTATGTCCACAAACTTTTTCTCTATCCCACTATTCACCCCTCCCGTTCATCATATTGCTCTCATTTCTCAGTTCATCTCTATGTGCATGTGCTATCCATGTCGCCATACGGTAACCAGCCCCAAAAATCCTTATCCTTTCACAACCTCGCAGCTCCTTCCATCTGATTTACCCATTATCATCTTCGTTCCCACTCGTTCGTACTTTCTCCTTCACCCTCTCGGTCATCTCCGGCCTACTTGTCATGTCCATGTACTCCTCGATGTCACAGAGCAGTTCGTCCCCTCGTACTGATATATCATCGTGTCTGGGCATGCAACCTATCCTTTTTTTGTTGTGAGAAGGGCATGCAACCTATCCAGAATCAAGTGGTGGACATTGCAAGATCTTGATATGTGCTAGGATAAGCAGTAACATATTTTGAGGAATACCAAAGTAATGAACATCAATGACAAACTAACCTTCCGCCATCTCAGGTGTATTATGCGGCTCGAGAGTCGCCTCAGTACACATGGTGTGGCACGGATGCTTAATTAATCCGCAAACATTTCCACCTAACAAATGACGTGACATATGTTACAACTTCACTTGGCCCACCTCGATATGTATTCATTTACTAGAAGAAGGCCTCATTTACTTACCTTCCGCCATCTCTGGAGTTAACTACACAGCAAGCCAGCACCATGGCCATAATCACACCAGGTCTCTCCGTCCAACATTGTTCAATTTGGAAGGTGGGGTATTTTAGTTTCATCACATGTTTTGGACTGATGATTTACAACTAAAATCCTTACATACAGTATGCAACTTTACAGGGAAAAAAATCTGTTGACTTCATTTTTCATAGTTAACTTGAATCATGGAAGATACAATTTGAATTTTAAAACACAACACTAATAAGAAACTAGTACGCCAATTAATAGAAGAACAGGTAAAAAATTAATAGGAAAAAATGTACACTGCTTATCGAGAATACTGAGTTTTTCATGGCTTTGGTTTTGATCTTAGCTTCATAATCATGCTTTGGATGTTAACCAAGAATTATTGTTCCCACTTTTGAATAAATTAGAGACATCAAAATCAACTCCACATATTTCTAACTGAACTTTATGATCTGGAAATATCTACTAGCTACATTTAGTTACCAAAATATATGGGAGCATGTTTGTCAAGGTTGCAAATAAGTCCGTGCGCTTAGCTGATGTTCTATGTATTAGTACTATATAGCTGATAAATTAGGGGGAATCATCACATGAAAGGTGTGTTTAATCAATTTTCCAGTTATTAGCTATTTACTGCACCCTCGTTCACAAATATAAGATGTTCCAACTTTTTCAGAATCAGATGCATATAGACACCTTTTGATGTGTTTGTTTACTCATTTTAGTCTGTATGTAGTTTATAGTGAAATATCTAAAACATCTTATATTTTTGAATGGAGGGAGTAATAATTAGGACTAATTAGCATATGAGTATTACAATACACCATCTAGTTTCCAATGGAACAGTCATTATACATTAATATTTTTGTGTCAGTATTCCATTTATTCATCCGCCTATGGATGAGCGACACATTAATGGAGCCCTCGCCACCTAATCACAAGTGCCATAAAATTGAGTGGTGTGCACACATTGATAGAGGTCTGCAATACAACGAACAGATTGGTAGTATTTGTTAGCTATGGTGAAGTATAGCTTGTATTTGTCAAGACACTCGTATTCACTGAAGTATAGCTTGTATTTGTCATGTATTGAGAAAAATGATATAGTAATAGAGATCTCAAATAAGAACACATGGAGAGGATATGATCATCACATGCGCCATATTCCAAAAGTCCATGTGTCATGCTTTACTAAAAAAACAAATCTCTCATATCATGTTCTATAAAAAAAACCTTGTCTCACAAGCATCAGTGTTACAAGCTATACAGATAAAGGAAACTGTACAAATTGTATCACAAGTGGGACCTTACCCACCAAGGGTGACAAAAAAGAGAAATCGATCACCATCTCTTCTTAATTTTTCGCATTTGTGCCCTTGTCCTTGTAATGCTTCTAACATAGGCAGGATTTCCCACGGATGATCGATTGAAGTGTAGATTTTGTGTTTTAATGTCAAGTATGTGCATCCTTTACAATAAAGAGTTTGTGTATATTTTGGGCCGATGTCCCGATGGCATAGGTATTGTTGTATGAGATAAAGGTATGAGAAGTCGTACAAGGGGATAATAACACTCAATTTTTCCATCTAATTGCGAATGGAAAGCACAAAAAAATAGAATTATCCAACTTGAATAGGATGAAGGTACAATAGTAGGTCACAAAAATCTTAAAGTGTACATTTTCAACTTCTATAAAAAGCTCTTTGGTGCTCCGATAGAGAATTTTGTTTCCCTAAATGAGGGCACGGTGAGGATATCCCACAATTATGTGCGGAAGAGAATGAGGTGCTCAATGCTCCTTTTACGAAAAAGGAGGTTTTTGAGGATTTGTGCAGATGAAGAATAATAAGGTGCCTGGTTCGGACGGACTCTCGGTGGAATTCTATCTGAGATGTTGGGGGGTTATTAAGGGAAACTTGGTGCCCATTTTCCACGATCTTTTAAATGGCCTACCTTAGTTGTTCAAGATTAACTTTGGGACTATTACTTTAATGATTAAGAACGAAGAGGCGGTTAGAATTGAGTAGTTCAGGCCCATTTGCCCGCTGAATGTTAGTTTTAAGATTTTTACCAAGATGAGTACGAAACGTCTAACTTGGATTGCGCATTATGTGGTTAAGTTGACTCAGACTGCTTTTTTCATGCCAGGACGATACATACTAGAGGGTGTTGTGGTTCTGCATGAACTTTACATGAAAGTCATTTCAAGAAACTTGACAAAGTCATCTTCAAAATGGATTTTGATAAGGCTTGCTGCAGCAAGCTTTGCGGATGGATGGTTTCGATACTGCTTGGAGCAACTAGGTTGAAACCTTTGTACAAGGAGGCTATGCTGGTGTCAAGGTAAATGATGATGTTCGTCATCATTTCTAGACAAAGAAGGAATTGTTGCAAGGGAGATCCATTGTCCCCTATCCCATTCAACATTGTTGCAAACACGCTAGCAATCCTAATCTGTGGATCCCAAGAGGACATTCAGGTAGGTGGGGGGGGGGGGGGGAGTTGATCCCACATCTTATGGATGGGGTGTCTCTATCCTACAATATGCCGATGATACTATAATTTTCATGGAACATGATATGCCTAAGGCAAGAAATATGAAATTAGTCTTGTTTCTTTTTGAACAACTGTCTGATCTTAAAATAAACTTCCACAAAAGTGAATTATTCTTTTTTGGACGGGCCAAAGATGAACAAAATAATTACAAGCAATTATTTGGTTGTGATATTGGATCTCTCACGTTCAGGTATCTAGGGATCCCATTTCATTGTCGAAAATTAACGAACAAAGAATGGAAATGTATTGATGATCGATTCGAAAAAAAGCCTACCTATTGGAAGGGAAAGCTTATGTCTTATGGGGTTACGTTGATTCTTATAAACTCGATGCTTATGAGTATGCCTATGTTTATGCTCTCATTGTTTGAAATACCAATATGGATACGAAAAAAATAGACTTCTATAGATCATGGTTCTTTTGGCAAAGTGATGAGAATAAAGCAAAATATAGGCTGCCTAAGTGGGATACTTTGTGTACGCCCAAAGACCAAGGGGGATTGGGTAATGAAAACCTGGAGGTTAAGAATAAGTGCCTGCTTAGTAAGTGGCTTTATCGTTTTTCCCCTGAGGAGGAGGGGTATGGATACGGTTATTGCAAAACAGGTACCTACTTCCAAGACCTTATCTCAATTAACGGCACAACCAAATGATTCACCCTTTTGGAAGAGTTTAGTGAGAACTAAGGTAGCCTTCTTTAATAGGGGTAAGTTTATTATTGGAGATGGGCGTACAACTCGGTTTCGGGAGGAGATACTTTTTTACCCATTTTCCGTTTTTCTTTTTCTTTTTTCTTTTCCTTTTTCTTCTTTTCCTTCTCCGGTTTTTTCTTTATTAATTTCCTTTTTCTTTGTATCTTTCTTTGTTTTTATCAGTTTTTGTTCTTTTTTGGTTTTTCTTTGTCTCTTTTGGTTTTTATTCTACATTTATTCGTATATGTCAAGAACATTTTTCTAATACATGTTTAACATTCTCCAATACAAATTTTAAAACATTTTAAATACACATTCAATATTTTTTCTATACATATTTTTATTTTATTTTCAAATCATTGATTAACATTTTTCAAATACAAAATTAGCATATTTTGAATACATAGTCAACATTTTTACACATATTTAACATTTTTCAAATTCTTGATTAACATTTTCAAATACTTATTAAATATATTTTCCATTGCTTGATTAAAAAATTTATGTACATGGTCCAAATTTGTTATCATTTTTCTAATATGTGGTCAACATTTTCTCTATACATATTTAACATTTTCCAAATGCTTGATTAACATTTTTGAAATATTTGTTCAACATTTTTTCAAACGACTGATTAATATTTTTTATATACATGACCAAAAAAATTCATCATTTTTTAATAAATCTAAAAAAATGCTAAACAGATTTAACATTTTTCGAATGTTTTATTAACACTTTTCAAATAATTGTTTAACATTTTTTCAGATAAAAGATTATCATATTTAATACATGATCAACAATTTTTCTATACACGTTCAACAATATCTGAATGTTTATTCAACATTTTTTCAAATAGTTGTTCAACATTTTTAGTTTTTCAACATTTTTCAAATATTTTTTGTAGAGTGTTTTTTGTGCTATATATATATATAATATTTTAAAGTATAAACAAAAGCACAAAAATAAAGCAAAAAACAATAAACAGGAAACATTAAAAAAAGAAAAAGTGGCTGTGGTCTCCCGTGTGCATGGGCCGGCCCAGCTCACTCGCCTCCTTCAATGGGCGCCCGGGTAATCATCTTTAGAAAAACGCTCAAGAGGCCTACCGGGCTACCATGGAAAAAAGAGAGCTAGCGGCCCAGGGTTAAGGGCATGGCCCTCTTGTCAGGTCCAGTGTTGGACAAATCAAAAGTTCAGACTATCAGACCCGAAGAAAATAGCGAATATAGGCGATTTTTTTTTGCGGGTAAAATTTAGGTGAATTTGAGAGGCACCTAAGGGCCAACCAAGAACACTGGCCATAGGCTGAATCAAATAAGCCACGGGCGCATCAAAATGCAGCAACTCCTGTCCGGACACACTAAACCTCACTATGTTCAGAACTCTGACAAACTTTCAGCATAATAACTCAAGTGCTCACTGCAGCTAAGAGAATGCAGCTAGCAACGTTGTCAAACAGTTTCGGAAGTACAGAATGGTGATGCCAACGCATACAAGTTTCCTGAACCCATATTACAACGAACCAAGCTGGGTTTTCCTGAACCCATATTTCAACGAAAGGAACTGAGTTCTAATGCCGTGGCGTCCAAGGCGGCGACACTTCCGACGAGGTGGACATGAAGGAGACTTCTAGGTGTCCTGGCTCTGGTATCTCTCTGCTATGCATCGACATCCGCGTACTGCAGCGCCATGTAGGCTGAGTTGGCAGAAAAAGTGTTAAACAGTTAGACATCAGGTGTCACAGGTACCGCAAGAAGTTTAAATAAGAAGATACTAGAAAAGAAAGCTGATGTACAAAACCTCAAAACAATGTAATGTGTTGTGGGATAGAACCTGAATTTGATACACACGTTACTCGAAACAGTTACAGTAGGCTTAAAAACAGAAATCATTGTCTTTTCTGTGAAGCTGAACTAGGCAGACCTAACTGATTCGGGTTTTCAAGTTCACAAGTTTTCCACTAGCGGCATATAAAAGTTCAGTGGATCAAATTGAAGAACTAAACTATCTGAATCAAAGTACGGTGACATCAAAGCCAATAATTTCCATATCAAAGTTCAGTGTGAATTTTTGACCTCAACAAACAACTAGCTTCAGACAATCTTCTAGCATAATATCGTGCCTGTTGAACGCCTACTGATCTGATTGAGCAACTTACAGCAGGTCAGAGTTCAGACTAACTGTTTTCCAGCAAACTGCTTTTCAGACTACTAGTTTCGAACACTGTTTTCAGATTAGCACTCAACTGACATGAAACCCATAATATCCGGACAAGTTCAAGACTACTGCAAATATGAGTTTCTTGATGACAAAGGAGAAGAGTAGGAAGGTTTCTCACCAGGCGACCCGACGATGACGACGACGATGTGGAGGGTCTCGCCGCTGCGGGGCAGATCGACGACCAGTGGAATAAGCTGGCCATCATGCGTGGGCAAGCACATGACGAGGTCGGCGACCTCCAAGTCCATGATTGCGAGCTCGCCCAGCCGCCTAGCCAGCTCGCTCCTCAGGCGGAGCACGGACCTCCCACCGAACACGAACGTGCCGTGGGTGATGAGGACCCCGTGGATGTTCGGCCACACGTACATGATCATCCGCGGCCGCATCACGAGGTTGGGAAGCTGCAGTTGAGTCGCAAAGAACCATCATCAAATCAAAGAAGCCAAAGAAAGCGCAAATTTGGCAAGAACAGAGCCAAATTAACACGATTTGCTATCTCTGTGGTCATATTCCGATGAATGTTAACGATATTCAAGAACCCAATTCGCGCAAATTCGGGAAGAACAAAGAAGCAGACATGGCGGACTCATCGGAGACGGACGTGGAAGGCGAGGCATGATCTCCCTGGCGGGGATGACCTCCACGACCCAGTGCATCATGGTGCTGATGTTGTTGATGTCGTCGATGTGGTCGACGCTGACGCCGTTGTTCCAGCGGCGGTACCTCCCGTTGGCGCGGAGGTTGCCGCCGTTCATGTGGTTGATGAAGAGGTTCTCCATCTGGACGGCCTGCCAAAGCATTAGATCCACCTCCGAGTGAAAGTAGTTGTGCTGCTCGACGCGGCGCCCGCGGTGGCCGCGCCGCGCCGGCGCGGCCGTGGCGGCGAGGTAGCCACCGTAGGCGGCGCTCTGGAAGAGCAGGTACCGGCCCTGATAGAAGTGCACCGTCCAAGCCACGTTCATCGACGCGCGGAGCCGGCGGAGGGAGACGCCAAGCCCGTCATCGTCAGCGTGCAGGTACGTCCCGCGCACGCGGCTCCGCAGCCGCACACGCTGGCCGTCCTGGCCGTCCAGCGTCATCGGTCGCCGGTGACGCTGGAGAGCAGAGGCGCGCGGTGGAGAGGTGGGGATGGTGGGTTCTTGGTTTCTTGGCGCTCCGGCGACGAAGAGAATATGGGAAGCCAAGAAGCGGGAGCTGTTGGTTGAGACGGTTACGTTGGGCGCCAAGCCGGAGTATTTCAAAGGTGGCCTGACGCCGTCGCCGTGCTCAGCTTTCGGCACTATGTGGGCTTGTGGGCCGTGCCTAGGAAACATACTACTTCTCTGTTTCTTAGTTAAGCTTAAAAAAGCCCCCGTTGTCTCAAAAAAAAAAAACTTAAAAAGCGCCCTTTCTACTAAGAAAAGCTAAAAAGGCCCCCCTTGATACGTCTCCGTCGTATCTATAATTTTTGATTGTTTCATGCCAATATTATTCAACTTTCATATACTTTTGGTAACTTTTTATACTATTTTTGGGACTAACATATTAATCCAGTGCCCAGTGCCAGTTCCTGTTTGTTGCATGTTTTTTGTTTTGCAGAATATTCATATCAAACGGAGTCCAAACGGAATAAAACTGACGGAGATTTTTTTTGGAATATATATAATTTTTGGGAAGAAAATCCACGCGAGACGATGCTTGAGGGGCCCACGAGGTAGGGGGGCGCGCCTCAGGGTGTCAGGCGCGCCCCTGACCCTCGTGGCCACCCCGTAAGGCTGTTGGTGCCCTTCTTTCGCCGCAAGAAAGCTAATATCCGGATAGAGATTGTGTTAAAATTTTAGCCCAATCGGAGTTACGGATCTCCGAGAATATAAGAAACGGTGAAAGGGAAGAATCTGAGAACGCAGAAACAGAGAGAGACAGAGAGACAAATCCAATCTCGGAGGGGCTCTCGCCCCTCCGTGCCATGGAGGCCATGGACCAGAGGTGAAACCCTTCTCCCATCTAGGGAGGAGGTCAAGGAAGAAGAAGAAGGAGGGGAGCTCTCTCCCCCTCGCTTCCGGTGGCACCGAGTGCCACCGGGGGCCATCATCATCACCACGATCTACACCAACACTTCCGCCATCTTCACCAACATCTCCATCACCTTCCCCCCTCTATCTTCAGCGGTCCACTCTCCCTCAACCCGCTGTACCCTCTACTTGAACATGGTGCTTTATGCTTCATATTATTATCAAATGATGTGTTGCCATCCTATGATGTTTGAGTAGATTTTCGTTGTCCTATCGGTGGTTGATGAATTGCTATGATTGATTTAATTTGCTTGTGGTTATGTTGCTGTCCTTTGGTGCCCATCATATGAGCGCGCGCGTGGATCACACCATAGGGTTAGTTGTATGTTGATAGGACTATGTATTGGAGGGAAAGAGTGACAGAAGCTTCAACCTAACATAGAAATTGATGCATACGGGATTGAAGGGGGACCAATATATCTTAATGCTATGGTTGGGTTTTACCTTAATGAACATTAGTAGTTGCGGATGCTTGCTAATAGTTCCAATCATAAGTGCATAGAATTTCAAATAAGGGATGACATGCTAGCAGTGGCCTCTCCCACATAATACTTGCTATCGGTCTAGTAAAGTAGTCAATTGCTGAAGGGGCAATTTCGCAACTCCTACCACCACTTTTCCACACTCGCTATATTTACTTTATTGCTTCTTTACCTTAACAAACCCTAGTTTTATTTTCGTGCTCTTTACTTTCTTGTAAGCCTTTCTGAAAACACCTACAAAGTACTTCTAGTTTCATACTTGTTCTAGGCAAAGCGAACGTCAAGCGTGCGTAGAGTTGTATCGGTGGTCGATAGAACTTGAGGGAATATTTGTTCTACCTTTAGCTCCTCGTTGGGTTCGACACTCTTACTTATCGAAAACTGTTGCGATCCCCTATACTTGTGGGTTATCAAGACCTTTTTCTGGCGCCGTTGCCGGGGAGCAATAGCGTGGGGTGAATATTCTCGGGTGTGCTTGTTTGCTTTATCACTAAGTAATTTTTATTTGCTGTTCTTAGTTGTTTTCTATCTTTAGTTATGGGTAGGAAACGCAAAATACCAAAAAAATTAGTTGTACCTACTGAACCAATGGTTGAAGAACCACTCAAAATCTATCACACTGCTGAAGCTTTTTACTTAGATCATCTTCGACCCCTTTGTGCTTGTGCCGAAACCCCAACTAGCTTAGTTGAGGGAAAATCTTTAGATGAGCATGCTTGTTATGTGCGACACCGTATATCTGAAAAAGGAAAATTACTATGGAGTCAAATTCAATGTTTGCAATGCTATGCTTGGAATTTATGTGAATTATATGATTTTACTTGTTCTTCTGAAAACCCTAAGAAACACCTTCCCTACCAATGTGAGTTTATTGATAATGGAATCTTATCCTCTTATGCTAAAGGTGTTTATAGTTACTATGATATTTAACAAATTGAAGAATTTGTTGCTTTTGAGGGTGCTTATGAAATTGCTTCTTTGATTGAAAAGTATGATGCTACTTTTCACAAATCTGAAAAATTTGCTATACTTAAATATTGCTATGATAGTTATGCTTCTAATACCTATGTTAAACAATATATTGAGGAATACTCCGCTGTCCAAGAAGAGACTAATATTTTGCAGGAGTCTATGAAAGAAGAAATTGATGACACTGTGAGCTCATTGGATGAAAAAGATGAGGAGGAGAGCGAAGAACAAAAGGAGGAAGAGCGGATTGATCACTCGTGCCCATCTTCTAATGAGAGTAACTCTTCAACTCATACATTGTTTAATTCCCCTTCGTGCTTACCGAAAGATGAATATTATGATAATTGCTATGATCCCGTCGATTCTTTTGAAATATCCCTTTTTGATGATGCTTGCTATGCTTGTGGCCAAGATGCCAATATGAATTATGCTTATGAAGATGAACTTGCTATAGTTTCTTATGTTAAACATGAAATTGTTGCTATTGCACCCACGCATGATAGTCCTATTATCTTTTTGAATTCTCCCGATTATACTATATCAGAGAAGTTTGCTTTTATTAAGGATTTTATTGATGGGTTGCCTTTTACCATTGCACATGATGATTTTGATAAGTATAATATGTATGTGCTTGCTGCTCCTATTTGCAATTATTATGAGAGAGGAACTATATCTCCACCTCTCTATGTTTCCAACATGATAAAATTGCAAGAAACTGTTTATACTATGCATTGGCCTTTACTAGGTGTGCATGAATTGTTCTTTTATGACATGCCGATGCATAGGAAGAGAGTTAGACTTCGTCATTTCTTGATATATGTTGCTTTGTGATCACTACTAAATTACAAATCATTGTTAATTAAAATTGACTTTGATATACCTTGGGATCCGGGTGGATTCACTACTTGAGCACTATATGCCTAGCTTAATGGCTTTAAAGAAAGCGCTGCCAGGGAGACAACCCGGAAGTTTTAGAGAGTCATTTATTTCTGTTGAGTGCTTTCATATAGTTTAAAAACAATAAAAATAAACAGGGGAAGCCAAAACTTTTTCAAAAAGGAAAGCGAAAGTGAGAAAGACGAGCATTGTTGAAGTGGGAGAGCTCCTTGAACTTTTTCATGCTCACGACAACTTTGTGAATCTTGATTACAGAAACTTTTCAATAAAAATAATTATCCCCTTGTACAATTCCATTGTATTATAAAAATAATGTGCCAAGGTTTTCCTTTAGGATGTTTACATTTGCTTGATGGTTTGTACGGTGCAGGACAGAAACTTTGGCTGTAGTGCGCGATTTTACATTTTTAGCTGGAACGTCAAATGGTTCGGATTCTTTTTACACTATCTTCATATACAAATTGTTTATTTTTACTAATTGTGGTAGAATTTTTCAAGTATCAGAAGTATGGTGAATGTTCAGATTGTTACAGGCTGTTCTGTTTTTGATTCATAGTTTGCTTGTTTTGATGAAACCATCAATTCATATCAGTGGATTAAGCCATGAAAAAGTTATATTACAGTAGAAACAATGCAAAAACAAAATATGAATTGGTTTGCAACAGTACCTAGAGTAGTGATTTGCTTTGTTATACTAACGGATCTTACCGAGTTTTCTGTTGAAGTTTTGTGTGGATGAGGTGTTCGATGATCGAGAAGGTCTCGATGTGAGAAGAAGGAAGAGAGGCAAGAGCTCAAGCTTGGGGATGCCCGAGACACCTCAAGTAAATATTCAAGGAGACTCAAGCGTCTAAGCTTGGGGATGCTGGGGAGGCATCCCCTCTTTCTTCAACAAATATCGGTATGTTTTCAGATTCGTTTCGTTCATGCGATATGTGCAAGTCTTGGAGCGTCTTTTGCATTTAGGTTTTTATTTTTCTTTTTATGCACCATGCTGGTATGAGATAGTCCTTGGTTGATTTATAGAATGCTCTTTGCACTTCACTTATATTTTTTGAGTATAGCTCTATAGAATGCTTCATGTGCTTCACTTATATCATTTGAAGTTTGGATTGTCTATTTCTCTTTACATAGACAACCGCCATTTGTAGAATGCTCGTTTGCTTCATTTATACTTGTTAGAGCATGGGCATATCTTTTGTAGGAAGAATTAAACTCTCTTGCTTCACTTATATCTATTTAGAGAGATGACAGGAACTGGTCCTTCACATGGTTAGTCATAAAATCCTACATAAACTTGTAGATCACTGAATATGATATATTTGATTCCTTGCAATAGTTTTGCGATATAAAGATGATGATATTAGAGTGATGCTAGTCGAGTAATTGTGAAATTGATAAATACTTGTGTTGAGGTTTGCAAGTCCCGTAGCATGCACGTATGGTGAACCGTTATGTAACGAAGTCGGAGCATGAGGTGTTTATTGATTGTCTTCCTTATGAGTGGCGGTCGGGGACGAGCGATGGTCTTTTCCTACCAATCTATCCCCCTAGGAGCATGCGCGTAGTACTTTGTTTCAATGACTAATAGATTTTTGCAATAAGTATGTGAGTTCTTTATGACTAATGTTGAGTCCATGGATTATACGCACTCTCACTCTTCCACCCTTGCTAGCCTCTCTAGTACTGCGCAACTTTCACCGGTACCATAAACCCACCATATACCTTCCTCAAAACAGTCACCATACCTACCTATCATGGCACTTCCATAGCCATTCCGAGATATATTGCCATGCAACTTTCATCATCATCATATACATGACTTGAGCATTCATTGTCATACTGCTTTGCATGATCGTAAGATAGCTAGCATGATCTTTTCATGGCTTGTCTGTTTTTTGATGTCATTGCTACGCTAGATCATTGCACATCCCGGTACACCGCCGGAGGCATTCATATAGAGTCATATCTTTGTTCTAGATATCGAGTTGTAAGTAAATAAAAGTTTGATCATCATCATTATTAGAGCACTGCCCCAGTGAGGAAAGGATGATGAAGACTATGATTCCCCCATAAGTCAGGATGAGACTCCGGACAAAAAAAATAAATAAATAAATAAAAAGGAGAAAGGCCAAAAAGAAGGCCCAAAAAAAAGAAAAAAGAGAAAAAAAGAAAAAAATGAGAGAAAAAGAGAGAAGGGGCCGTGCTACTATCCTTTTTCCACACTTGTGCTTCAAAGTAGCACCATGTTCTTCATATAGAGAGTCTCTTGAGTTATCACTTTCATATACTAGTGGGAATTTTCATTATAGAACTTGGCTTGTATATTCCGATGATGGGCTTCCTCAAATGCCCGAGGTCTTCATGAGCAAGCAAGTTGGATGCACACCCACTTAGTTTCAGTTAGAGCTTTCATACACTTATAGCTCTAGTGCATCCGTTGCATGGCAATCCCTACTCACTCACATTGATATCTATTGATGGGCATCTCCATAGCCCGTTGATACGCCTAGTTGATGTGAGACTATCTTCTCCTTTTTGTCTCCTCCACCATCATATTCTATTCCATCTATAGTGCTATGTCCATGGCTCACGCTCATGTATTGCGTGAAAGTCGAAAAGGTTTGAGAACGTCAAAAGTATGAAACAATTGCTTGGCTTGTCATCGGAGTTGTGCATGATTTGAATATTTTGTGTGGTGAAGATGGAGCATAGCCAGACTATATGATTTTGTAGGGATAACTTTCTTTGGCCATGTTATTTTGAAAATACACGATTGCTTTATTAGTATGCTTGAAGTATTATTGTCTTAATGTCAAAGGATAGACTATTGCTTTGAATCACTCGTGTCTTAATATTCATGCCATGATTAGACATATGATCAAGATTATGCTAGGTAGCATTCCATATCAAAAATTATCTTCTTTATCATTTACCTACTCGAGGACGAGCAGGAATTAAGCTTGGGGATGCTGATACGTCTCCGTCGTATCTATAATTTTTGATTGTTCCACGCCAATATTATTCAACTTTCATATACTTTTGGCAACTTTTTATTCTATTTTTGGGACTAACATATTGATCCAGTGCCCAGTGCCAGTTCCTGTTTGTTGCATGTTTTTTGTTTCGCAGAATATCCATATCAAACGGAATAAAAATTGACAGAGATTTTTTTGGAATATATATGATTTTTGGGAAGAAGAATCCACGCGAGACGATGCTCGAGGGGGCCACGAGGTAGGGGGGCGCGCCCAGGGTGTTAGGCGCGCCCCTGACCCTCGTGGCCACCCCGTAAGGTGGTTGGTGCCCTTCTTTCGCCGCAAGAAAGCTAATATCCGCATAGAGATCGTGTTAAAATTTCAGCCCAATCGGAGTTACGGAACTCCGGGAATATAAGAAACGGTGAAAGGGAAGAATCTGAGAACGCAGAAACAGAGAGAGACAGAGAGAAAAATCCAATCTCGGAGGGGCTCTCGCCCCTCCCGTGCCATGGAGGCCATGGACCAGAGGTGAAACCCTTCTCCCATCTAGGGAGGAGGTCAAGGAAGAAGAAGAAGGAGGGGAGCTCTCTCCCCCTCACTTCCGGTGGCACCGGAGTGCCACCGGGGGCCATCATCATCACCACGATCTACACCAACACCTCCGCCATCTTCACCAACATTTCCATCACCTTCCCCCCTCTATCTTCAGCGGTCCACTCTCCCTCAACCCGTTGTACCCTCTACTTGAACATGGTGCTTTATGCTTCATATTATTATCAAATGATGTGTTGCCATCCTATGATGTCTGAGTAGATTTTCGTTGTCCTATCGGTGGTTGATGAATTGCTATGATTGATTTAATTTGCTTGTGGTTATGTTGCTGTCCTTCGGTGCCCATCATATGAGCGCGCGCGTGGATCACACCATAGGGTTAGTTGTATGTTGATAGGACTATGTATTGGAGGGCAAGAGTGACAGAAGCTTCAACCTAGCATAGAAATTGATGCATACGGGATTGAAGGGGGACCAATATATCTTAATGCTATGGTTGGGTTTTACCTTAATGAACATTAGTAGTTGCGGATGCTTGCTAATAGTTTCAATCATAAGTGCATAGAATTTCAAGTAAGGGATGACATGCTAGCAGTGGCCTCTCCCACATAATACTTGCTATCGGTCTAGTAAAGTAGTCAGTTGCTTAAGGGGCAATTTCACAACTCCTACCACCACTTTTCCACACTCGCTATATTTACTTTATTGCTTCTTTACCTTAACAACCCCTAGTTTTATTTTCGTGCTCTTTACTTTCTTGCAAGCCTTTCTGAAAACACCTACAAAGTACTTCTAGTTTCATACTTGTTCTAGGCAAAGCGAACGTCAAGCGTGCGTAGAGTTGTATCGGTGGTCGATAGAACTTGAGGGAATATTTGTTCTACCTTTAGCTCCTCGTTGGGTCCGACACTCTTACTTATCGAAAACTGTTGCGATCCCCTATACTTGTGGGTTATCACCCCTCAAAATAAAATTTTAAGCTAAAAACATGCATTAGCGCTAGGAGCCGGCCGCCATGTTTGGCTTGGACAAAACTTCATCCATATAACTATGACGGCTGAGTAATAAAGAATGTTTGCCTAAAAAAGGTTAAGCTAAGAAAAGCAAAATAGTTTCCCTCTAGTTTTCTAGGGTTTACCCATCCTTCGGCGATCATGTTGAATTCTACCAATTTCCTCATGTTCCACCAGCGATCTATTGGGGGATTGAGTCTAGTCAGGTAGGGGCCTTAAGGCGCAAGGTTGCATGACGGATCCACCTCGCGGTTGTTGGGAAAGACTTGGAGGGAAGATAGATGGAGAACTGGCGCAGAGGGTAGAGGAGTTAGAGAAGGAAGTATCTGTCAGGGTGCAGCCAGTCAGTAGTGTGGACCGGGGAGGGAGATGGATCTAAGACGATGGGGGTCAGCCGAAAGTAGATAAGGATGAATGCAATTTGAGATTGGAACCATCCATGGAAGAACGTTTTGAAGGACTCAATCTACATGGTGAAGAAGAAATGGACCTTGATTTCTCCGCAAAGTTGGAGACTCTAATCAGTGAGGTTAGGTGGCTGGCAGTCTTCAGAGTTCATACCACTAGAATGTTTAGCCACACTGCTATGTTTAACGTGATGCGCACTGCATGGGCGTCGACACAACAAATTACCCTCAAGACCATGGGAGCAAATTTATTCATTTTTCAGCTTAGATGTCGGAGGGATTGGAAATGGTTGATAGGTGGAGGCCCGTGGTTGTTTCGACATGCAGTTGTAGTGATGCAAGAGTATGGTGGTTCTAGCAATGTGGAAGATTATAAACTGGATAAGATTTCGGCCTCGTCAAGAATTCATGGTGTGCCAGATGGTCTCATGAGAAAGAAGGGGAGCCTCCCGTAACGGCAATTGTCAACGAGGGAATAATCAATTCTTCGAAAAATTTGAGAGCTCGGGTCTACTTTGATGTTAATGTTCCTTTGGTGAGGTTTGTTCCTATAAGGAGAAAAGCATTAAGCTACACCCTGAAAAGAAAATGCAAAAAAATATGGTCTATATTTGAATGCAGAAAGGATTGGATTATTATTGTTGTAAAAAAATAAATATTAGAAAAGTGTACTTTAGAAAAGTGTATTTCCTATTGATTGGTGACAAAAGTTAGAAAAACAAAGGAAAATAACCAGTTTTCTTCTCTCTCATTCTCTTTCTAGAACCATCTACAAGCCACCCAACACATCTTCTGCTTGCCTAGGAGGCATGCACCTTTACCTTTTTCTGGTAAAGATGACGTGATGGTTCTAGAATACATCGGAGACAGCTAACTGATGGGTACTGTTCATGTGAATCCTGCTGCTCTCAACAGTTAGATTGAGGACAACGATCAAGATTAATGATTTAGGTCCATTCAACACTAATAGATTATGCAGTGGTATAGATTACTTCTATAAGGGGTGTTGGAATACCCGTCTCCTGGGGCTGCCGATGACTGAGAGGGCCTCTGCGCTGTCCGTTTGAAGGTGACGTGCCGCGGGAGCCTCTCGGGGGCTCTCTGTGCCGTCTGATCTACCCGGACGGGCAATGCCCGGGCGACCCGCCTCAGCGGTCCATGACAGGTGGATCGCGGGTGCACGTTTGAGGCCACCGTCATTGGGTAGTATTGGGCACGACCGCAAGCGATGTCCCTCGCGCTGCCCCCCGTGCGATGGCATGGCCGGACTCGCCTGCGAGCATCCTCATCCCGCGCACCGGGCTGGTCCAGTCGCGCTAGCCAGGGCGCGTGGTGGTCGCAATGCCAGCTGGCATGCCGGGCTCCCTTTGCCGTGAGCAAACCAGCCGGATTCGTGTGTTTCCTCTTAAGTGCCGGTTGTCTTGTGGGTCTGGCTGTCAGCACCGTTGGTCCTCATGCCATGCCGGTTCGCTCTCACCGATTAGGCCCTATGTCGCGGCAGCAATGTTTGTGGTGCGTGGGACCAACCTATCAGGGTTGTCGGGCTGTGGCGTGGTCGCGCTGTTTTTTTTGGCCATCGGTCCTGTCCGGACTCGTGGGGGGCTTGTCTGGCCGGATGCGCAGGGGCTTGGTCTGGCAAGACGTGGAGGGACTGGCCTGCCTGACTCTTGGCGTCACGGGCTTTACCGGCTGGTGCCTGTGGGTCGCCGCCTTCACCCACTCAACTCCATTGGACTTGGAGGGTCTTCACCAACCCGGCTTCTTGTCATCGTGGGCGTGTCTGGCCAGTGTTTTTTGGTCGTGGGGGCCTGCCCGATGTGGTGCGCACGTCCGGTCTTTCGACATAGCCTTATTTTTTTAGGGTTGTCCCTCCTATTTCATTTATAGAAATCATCGCATGAGTACCATAAGTCTCGACATAACCTTATGGTGGGCCCCAACTAAATTAGACGCTTTTTGCGCTGTGATGCCATTGGCTGGCGATGGGCGGTTTTGTGGCGTGTGGGAGGGTTCATGCCTGTGGGTGGTGATATTCTCATTTCCTCCTTCTCTAGATGGTATTTGTGTATTCAAGGACCATATTGAAGCAATTTTCAAGTTTCGATATGGTTGTGTTAGGTGCCAGCAAATTCGAGGACCAAATGTGTAATTTTCTCCGTTTGGACTGGAAGATGAGGTACTGAATAAGCAAAAGAAGGGCTGGAAATCGCTGTCCTTTGTGTGCTCTTTTCTTAGCTGTGCTGTGCGTGTAGTGTTTGTTGATTTGTCTAGCCGTGGTGTCCACCTGAGAATCCAATCCTATTGCTGTGTGCAACGTACAGGGAGGGTAGCCAGAGACTCTAAAGGGCCTGAGAACAATGTAATTTGCAGAAACTAGTATTCATACGGTGTCGTGGGATACAATTTTGTTCTCAATTTTTTTACAACAGCCTAAACCAAATGTTCAATGCATGTTCAGAACTCTGTCAAAATTCAAACCTGAAAACACACAGCTAAAGTCGAGTGCTCAATTAACTGCAAGAACCACCATATCCGTCATTGCTGACACCTAAAAGAAGTGCACCCGGCAGCGCTGAAGTAGCAGTCAGAATAAGAAAGCAAACATTACGAACCAATGTTCACATAGGTTCTAAAGTTCAGACCCACAGGGGTGAAACAGACAGGTTCCTCCTGTTTGGAAAATGAATCAACTTCAGCTAGCAGAATCACCAGAGCTTCTGGGTTTTTCCTAAACCTGTATCTCAATGCAAAATGCAGTTCTGAGTTCTCGTGTCATCGTGTTCGAGGCGGCGACACTTCTGAAGAGGTGGACTGACAGTGACAGGGCGACGGTAGGGAGTCCCGCTCTTATCCAGTTATCCTTTTCTACTCTGCACCGACATCCGGGTACCGCAGCTCGACGTTGGCTGAATTAGAACAGAAAGTGAGGAAGTCAGGCACCATGTCACAGGTAACACAACCACTGTAAAAGATTAATAACTTAAATATCACTGTTTTGCAGAGCTAACGAAGAAGACTGCTTATGCACAAAACCTGTAAAACAACAATATAATGTGCAGAAACTAGCTTTTATGGAATACTACTATACTAGTATACAACCTGAATTTGGTTCAAAAAAAGATACTCAGAACATTTACATATGCTAAATCAAACAGAAATCAGTATCTTCTCTATAACGCTTAAACGCATGACTTGACTGATTAGGGTTTCTAAATTCCAAAGTTTCTACTCGCGGCAAATAGTACCAAATGGGAAACTAAATTATCTGTATCAAGGACAGTAGTATGAAACCAATAATTTCTGTATCAAGGTTTAGTGTGAATATGTGCCTTATGTAATGATTTTCTCCCAACAAGCTTCAGACCTACTATTAACTGTTTTATTCAGTGCTTCTCTGAAGAAATCTGAACATTATTTCCATTTAACTTGTACTTACAGCACAAGCATGGCCATCCACCAACATGCAAAACAAGTTCAAGACCAAAAATATGTGTTTCCTGCTAGTTCAGCTGTTTACTCAACTGAACCAGATTTGGGTTTTCAAGTTCCAAGGTTTCCTGCTAACAGCACACAGATTAAATTGAAGAGCTGGATTCATCTACATCATGGACAGTTTAAAACCAATAATTTCCAAATCAAGGTTGAGTGTGAATACGTGTTTATAAAATGTTTTTCTCCCAACAACTAATTAACTTCAGACCACTTTCTAGCATTCAATTACTTCTACTTATATCAAACACAACAGTTCAGACAAACTCCCAAGTCTTAACTGAAGCAGAGTAGCAGAGTGGCAGCAGTTTCAGTAAACTGTTTTTGGGACTTAACACAAGCTGAATAGCACTCCATTAAAACAAAGATGCATCGACCAGTAGGAAGCTGGGGAGATGGAGATCACCTGAGGCTGGCTCCCCGGCCATGAGGACGACGATGTAAAGGGTCCGCGTGCCGCGGGGTAGGTTGACGACGAGTGGGGTAGGCCGCCCGTTAGTGCCCGCCTGGACGCACATGACGAGGTCGCCCATGCCGATGCCTATCTCGCTGGCCAGCTCGCTCCTCAGGCGGAACACAGACCTCCCCTTGAACCCGAACGCAGCCCAGAAGCCGTGGTCCCCATCGGCGTCCGCCCAGGCGTACACGATCCACCGCCGCGGCAACAGGACGTCCAGGCCTCCGGCGAGGGGGAGCTGCAGTTGAGTCGCGAGGAACCATCTCGTTGTCAGGGTCCAAAGCGGAAATGCTAAGTTGCGAACAGAGATGGAAGAAACAGGGATGACAACCAAGAACTGCTCCCAAGAAACGCAAATTTTGCAAAATGCCAAGAACAGAACCATGAATTGCTCCCAGGTGACTGAAATCAACACAATCAAGAGCCAAATTCGCGCAAATTCGGGAAGAATCAAGAAGCGGGCTCACCTCAGGCATGCCCTCCCTGGCGGGGATGCGCTCCACGACCCAGTGCGTCATCGTGCTGACGGTGTCGAAGTCGTCGACGCTGGCGCCCTTGTTCCAGGGGAGGTACTTCCCGTTGGCGCGGAGGAAGCGGCCGCTGGCGTGGCGGAGCAGGATGTAGTCCCCGGGCCCGAACCTGACGGGCTGCCACCTGACGTCCTCCTCCTCCCGTTCCTCGTAGTCGCGCTGCTCGACGCGGCGCCCGCAGTGGCCTAGCGGCGCCGGTGCGTCCATGGCCGTCAGGTAGCCGCCGTAGGCGGCGCTGTGGAGGAGCACGTACTGGGCGTCGTCATCGCCTTGGAACAAGTGCACCGCCCACGCCGCGTTCATCGACGCCCGGGGCCGGCGGAGGGAGACGCCACGGCCGTCCTTGTCGGCGTGCAGGTACATGCCGTGCTCGCGGCTCCGCAGCCGCACGTGGTGGCCGTCCTGGAACTGCTCCATCTGTCGACGGCGCTGGACCACTCTAGAGCAGAGGCGGTGGGCGCTGCGCGGTGGAGGTGGGGACGATGGGTTCTTGGTTTCTCGGCGCTCCGGCGAGGGGGGAGAAGCGAAACCTGTTGGTTGAAACGGTTACGTTCGGGCGCCAAGGCGGGGGAGCATTTCAAGGAACGTTCCTCACACGCCCTCGCCGTGCGAGCATGGGCCTGTGGGCGATTTTCTCGGCACAGCAAGATGAGCCGGCACACGCACGCGCGAGTCCACAATTTTTTTACGTTTTCTGCTTTCGTTTTTTGCTATATTTTTTATTTTTATTTATACTTTAAAATATTCTAAATATATTTTACAAAACACAGTCTACAAAACATATTTGGAAAATGTTGAAAAATTAATTGAAAAATGTTAATAAAGCATTCGAATTTTTTTGAACAAGTACATGAAAAATATTGAACATGTATTTGAAAAAACAAATGTTGAACAAGTATTTTACAAAATATGAATTAAGCATTCGGAAAATGTTGAATACGTATTTAAAATTTTAATCAAGCATTCGTAAGATGTTGAACATGTATAGAAAAATTGTTGAACATGTATTAAAAACAGGTTGATTTTTTATCATGTATATATAATGTTAATCAAGAATTTGAAAAAAATGAACAAGTATTTAAAAATGTTAAACACGCATTTTGAAGAATGTTAAATGTGTATAAAAATGTTGACCATGTATTAAAAAAATGATGAAAAAATTTGATCATGTATTAAAAAATGTTTCGTGAAGAGCAACTCCATCCGATTCCTAAAAAATAAAGGATTATCCGGCCAAGTAAACTTTAGTGGAGTATATTTACCCTACTAAGTTTTGGTCTATTCTATCCGAACCCCTAAATTTAGCGGACTAAAAATCAAATTTGGATAAGATGAACATAGATTCAAACTTCTGGACTGAAATTCGACACATAATACACATTACCATCCGCCGAAACAGTCTCGTTTAAACCGATACTAAAACTTAAATCTACCCAAAAACTTAGTCGCTACCTGACTTCGCGAGGGATAGCCAATCCGCCCTAGAGATGCCACAGCCAATGGGGTCAGGCCCTGTATTGTCGTCGTCGCAGCCGGGGAAGGTTCTTCTCCACTCTTTGATATTGAAGCCATCGTCGTTGCCGCCTTCTCTACCACTGTCGTCCTCCTCGTCGCTTGAGAGAATGATGAGGTTCGCCCCTCCAGCCGCTCACTCCTCATACAGCTTGTGCTCCGCCTCCACTAGCACAGGGTACTGGCGGCGGAGGTCACCCATGTACGACTCGTCGATGATCTTCACCAAAAGCCGTTCCCTCGCCTCCCGAGCCACCGCCGCATTCACCATCCCCGGTAGCGGCGGATCAAAGAGCGGCATCTCGCTCCACACATAGTTCAGTCGGGCATCGGCGTCGTGTAGCCGGACCGACCAAAGGTCGTACTCGCGGTTGGCAAGCTCGGCGGTGTGAAACTACCCAAGCCAAAGTTTCTTGTGGGTGTCCCAATCGGTGATTTTGGCCACCCACACCCCCCACATCCGCTGCCCAACACTGCGTACTTCCTCTGTGGCAGTGGCAGCATGGGGAGGTCGGGGAAGCCGGCGAACCTATCGGATGGGGCCGCAATGTCACGGCGACGGCATGAGGAGGATGCGCCCGCGCTGTGGATGGGTAGCGGGGACCGACGGACACGGGATCCAGCCATGGCAGCAACGGTGGGGATGCGGGAACAGTGGTGGATCGCCGGCGGGAGGGATTGGGGAGGAGGAGAGGCAGAGGAGGCGTGGGGAGTTTTACTCCGAGGCCGAGCGATGGAGTGTTTTTAGCCGGATAAGCGGTGGAGTAAAATTTATAATCACCTATAGCTTATACGGGTTCGGCTAGGTTCTGGTTAGAGGAGTAAAACCAGATGTTTATTCCTCTAACCGGTTTTAGGGAATCAGCTAGAGTTACTCTAAATGGGAAGGGATCCCAAATAAGTTTGGAGCTCCTCCTCGTACGTCCACCATTTAAGGCCAAGGGATTCCGAAAACGTAGGAATAAGGAAATCACAAGAATAAGGCAGGGTTGTATGTTTTGTGGAGTTGGATGCTTGATTCATAGGAATCAGAAAAAGCACAGGATTCTTCAAAAAATGTTTGAAATCTGATTTGGTTTATAGGAGAATCTAAATTCAAGTGTGTACCATTTCACAAGGAAATGCAGTAGTGGCTATAGGATTTATTTTTTTCATCTACGATCTTGCATAAAATTAGACTATAGCCAACGACGTCTTCTGGAAACTCCGGCCCCAAATTGAGTTGGGTAACCACAAGCAAAAGGAAAACAATTTTGCTAAGTCTTAGTCGATTGATGTCTCAGTCGATGCTATCTTTCTTTGATTTTGCATGGTGATTCATACAAAATAATTGTTTTCAGTTTTTCTTTTTCTTCTTACATACTACTATATCACTTGACTGCTCAGTCGACTGAGACCTAGCCACACCCGAAGGAAAAACCCACGGCCACATGGCTCAAGCAGTAAGCTATCTCAAAGAGAAAGAACAAGCAGGGGCAGAGAACACCGTAGGCAAGGTGGGACTACAAATGTCAAGTGTTGGTGGACTGAGAAGTGCGTCGGTACAATTGAGCGAGTATTGACTATTGACTGATCTAGCCCCTCCAAATATTTACGATAATCATCTTTCATACTGGACAAACCAATTCCTTTCGCAGATCGTGTATGTTTGCAGCAGCAGCACTACCTCTCCATCCAACTCATCGAGCCATCCCCACAGCCACACGCCGAGGACAGCCTGTGCTTCCAGAGCTCGCGGTCGTGGTCGGCGACGAGGCGCCACAGCTCGGCGCAGGTGCTCGCCACCCTCAAGAGGTCCAGACCGTCAACGAGCCTCGCCAGGATTTCCAGCATGATGTCGCCGGGGAGCAGCACGAAGGCATTCGCACGGCGCAGGTCGACGAGGGCACCCCGGCACAGCTTCTCGGCGAGCTCCCTCCAGAGTGCGGCCAGCCCGCGGCCGTCGTTGCCATGGCCGGTCAGCGCGCGCGCGGTGTCGTCCAGGCCACCGGACAGGAGCGGCGCCGCGGCGCGCGCGTCCACGCACGCCCAGCGCAGGCCTGGCCCTCGGCCTTGGTCGGATCTGACGCGCACGTAGAAGACGACGCGCATCCCATGCGCGCTCATCCTCAGCACGACCACGTCCCGCAGGCCCGGCGCGGCGTAGCGGAGGGAGAGCGTCGAGGCCGTCGCGCCCACCGTCCGCGGAACCCGGCCGGACGCCGATGTCGAGGAAGGCGGCGTGGACGACGGTTATGAGGCGGCCAAGGAGGCGCTCGGCGTCCCACCGGCCGGCGTCGATTACCCTGTGGAGAGGCGAGATCCCTGTCATGTCATGGGCGATGTTTTTCATGCGAATTGGAAGAAATGCGACGTTGTTGGAATGAATGGCTGCGATGCGACGTTTTAGAAGCAAACAATAGGTCCAATGCGATAGGGCTCTATTTAACCATGAAATGAAAAACACGAGGGGTTAGCGATTCGAGTTATGACACACGGGACGTAGCAGTTACTCGCATGTGGGTGAGACCCACAACTTATCCACGCAAGCATGCCCGTGCTCATCAGCGTGCCCCGACCCGAGCCAGCCACGAGCCCGAGCCAGCCCACCCCACCCCCCGCCCTCCATTGCTTGCCCTGCCCCTTTCCTTTCCCACCTTCTTCTTCCTCTGCTCCGGCAACGAAGCGCGCCGCCGGCGAGTGATGTCTAGCTCGACTTCGGCCTCCCGCCAATCATGGACGCAGTATGGTCCACTGCCGTTGACAAGATGCCCCGATTGCCCGCGCATGGAGCCTCTGAAGCGTTTGACTTGTGTGAGGGAAGAAAATGGCAACCGTGGGCGCGAGTTTGTGAAATGCTTGAGCAAGCCACAGCCGGGGCAGGTTAGATCTGTGTTCTTGACCAATCCTATGGTCTAATTTCTCCCGATTTCTTTCTTTTTTCCTCGAATTAGGGCGGTGGATATGGGTGGTGGATCTAGGATTCATGCGCCTCTGGCCCCCTGTTTTTCAGGTTCTGAAGAAATGTGGGCATTTTGAGTGGCTCGATGACTATGTTGAAAGGTTGAAATTGGAGGGATCAACCGGAACCCAAGAGCTCAATTTTGGGGGGCGGCTTGCCGTGGAACAAGCCCCCAATTTGGCGGACAGAGCCGATCCGATGATGCACAGTGCAGAACTGAAGTGTGAATTGAAGAAAATTGGCAAGCAACTAAAGCATCTGATCGATTTGAAGCAGCAAGCAAATATGATGGCTGGAGCATTTTATGGTTGTGTCATTGCTATGGGTTCATTTTACTTGATGTTCATCAATCGCTAGAATTTGTTAGAGTTTCAGTTAGTGTGTCAACTAGTTTCAGGGGTGCCCAGTAGTTTGAGTTAGCCAGGGACCATTTGTTAGATGAATTTGAATTAGTGTGAAGCAAAACTTGCTTGAATTATTGTAATGATATTCTCAGGGGCCCTATTCAGTGTTCATGCTCTGTTTCCTCTGTTTTTGTTCTTCAGTTAACAGAGTACACGCCCAAATTCAGTTTCTAGTAAAAAAAACAAACCTGGGCTGCCGAATAGATGTTGGGCCGTGAGAAAATGGGCCCTGAGAAAATAACCATGCCCAAGACCAGCCCACCCGCGTAGGGGCACCAGCCCACCTCTAACTTCGGCAAATAAAATGGGGCCCAATAAAATGTTACTTGTCCTTTTATTTTGCCTTTTTCTTGCACTAAATTTTGTGATGGGTCATTTTTTGATGCACTAAAGCTAAATGTTAATTGTTTTTATGCATGTCTACGGTTCCATGAACTAAACGAGTTGCGTGCTTGCATGAAGTGCCCGCAGTAAATTAGTTTGCATTTCCTAGTTGCACCCATGTCCATAGTGGGTTTGCATGGGGCTCCTAATTGCATGTCCATGGTTTGGCCAATATTTTGAAGATGTTGTGTGTGGTGATTGGGGTGTAGAAACCCGGGCCCGTAGCAACCCATAGCAATACACGAATAATAAGCAAAAACAACCCATAGCAATCCACAAATAATAGAACAAAACACACAATATATATAGTAGCATACCCAACGATTATATAGAAGCATAACGATTGCAACCCATAGTTCCACGATAGCCTTACAACTCCATGATAGCCTTACAACTTAAAGTACTAATAAAATTTAATAATAGTAGCATAATGATTACAACTTAACAAAACTAATACGATAGATCTATAGCAAGCTAGATAGATAGGGGGGCACCAAACACGGGTTCTTCGGGTTCTTCTTCTCCTCCTCCTCCGGGGCCACCTCGCTCCTCAGGCGCCCTCGCTCCTCCGGGCGCCGCCCTTCACTCCTCCCCCTCCCTGTTGTTGATGGGGTACAGGAGGGTGTGCATAACGCCGTTGTTGGGGAAGATGCCGTTGAAGTCGGTGAAGATATTGTAGGTTGTGAAAGCTATGAACTCACAACCAACCCAATACGCTCGCCCGAGGAGATGGAAAGCATCGAAAGGGTTAGTGAACGTGGCGAGGAGCCCAACCACAACGCCGTTGTGGTTGACCTCCTCAAGATGGTACATCCGAGGAGAGCCGCGGGGGAGGTGGCGGAAGCCGGCCGCAAGGAAGAACTCCGTTAACTCCCTTGCGCCCCTCCACCTCAAGATCGCCCAAACCCTAAGGGTTCTCTCTACATACACTCCGGCCAGGTAGAGCCTTTCCGGCGTGGTTGGGGGGAAGCGGTAGGTGGGGCCATTGTACTGCATGGTGGTGGGGTGGCTCGAGGGCTCGATAGGGTTTGATGGAGAAGAAGGAAGAAGGAGGGCAGAGGAGGCAGAGGATGGGGTGTGGATGAGGAGGGAGAGGAAGACGATAGTGCCCGGCTTAAATAGCCCAAGTGCGACGTGGTTTCACCCCATAGAATTAATGGGCGGGCGGCGTTTGGTGGCGCCCCATGAAAGTGTGTACACAAGCGTGGGAAACGGGCTGCGATCCTTCTGTGCCACCGGTCGCCGGTCAAGGGGGACGGGTTCACGCACGCGTCTGTGCCGTCGTGGGTCAAGGGGACACACCTGCCCCGGGTTCTCTGCATGTGCCGCCCGTGCATTCATGCCGTAGCCCATTAATTTGCACATCTTGCTAGGGCCTGGCTAGAGGGCAACGTTCGGTCGATGGGAGACGTGACAATAATGGACGCCTTCATTTGCCCATCTTGTAACGGGCAGCACGCCGTTTGAACTGCATCAATACCCACATCGATACCCCATGCCAGTATTGCATCCTCAAAGAGGAGCACGCCATGTACAGCACGCCATGCAGCATTGGATTTTTGGTTGTCTTTATCGGGCTGCTGCATTGTGGCCGGGTGCATGCTTTGATGCGACGATGCATCGGTTGTAATGGTAGGCATGCGACAGCTTACTGTGTCCATAGGGGTGGCGGAGCAGGGCTGCGTCGAGGCCATGCATGCAAGCACGGGCGCAGTTCTGCGGGTGAGCATGCATGCTGCGGGTAGGCATGGGGCACACATGCAATGATGGAAAGGGCACTGCGTAGGCTTGGTCCATGCACCGCGTCAACTCTTGTCGTTGGATTCAAATGAATGGTCCTGATGCCCCAATGAGAGAGACTGATCCAAACCCCACCGATTCAACCAATCAGCGTGTCTCATGCGGATCGATGCACACTGATTCAACCAATCAGGGCGTCTCATGCGGATCGATGCACACTGTAGCTAACCCTAGCGCCTGATCTCAACCGTCCATGCACAACGATCGACGACCCAGTAGTGTGCGGGGTTTTGAGGGGTTTTGAGAGGGTTTTTGAGGGATTTTGAGGGGTTTTGGCTGATTAGGGTTGAGCATAACTAATTCAAAAAAAATCAAAAAAATATAAAACTTGCGCACATAGTCTTATTATGTCGTATAGTAACGAGAAAAAAATATAAATATGATTTACATACATTTTTGTGAAAAATCCTTCACAAAATTGTCATTCCTCGAACAATGTAGTATGGAGTTCAAGGGAGAGAGTAGTGGGCACCCGAGAGTATAGGTGGGGTTTTGAAAATGAAAAGTTTGAAAACCTCACCAAAACTTCATTTTGGATTGACTAAGAAAGATCTTAACTTACTTTTCTCATTTTCATGTTTTAAACTTGTTATATATATAATTTTCTATTAAACCTTGTTTTTCCAAAAAAAGAAAATAATAGAAAATTAATTCAATAAATAGTGAGACTTCAGATTTACACTATATAGGTAGAATAGATGTGTAGAAAAATTATTTGTCTGGTTTAGACAAGGTGCAAAAAAACTTGCTTAAATATGAGGCCGTTTACCCTACCTTTGGAGGTCATTTGAGACACACTTTTCATGACTATGAGTTCAACTTACCAAAAGGGCTCGGAATGATCAGCAAACAAACATATTTCAGTTGAGGTACTTTAGATAGCATTAAAACATCAATACCCCATCCCTAATTCAATTTTGAGCCCAAATTTGAATTTTATTTGGCTGGTTTAGACAAGATACCAACAAACAAATTCGAATAGAAATACGGGATACATAGTGACTACCAGTACGCACCAAGTTACAAATATTATTACATGCCCCAAATTTCCAAACTGTTCTCTGTTCTACCTCTTCCTACCACGTCGCGTGCCCTTCTTCGCCTTAGCACTTCTTGTTTTTGGTTCAACTACACACACAAGTTCACTGATCATCTTGGTTTTTTTCACTGGTCTTTTCAACACCTCGCCAACACCCTCGTGATCAGTGTCTTCAGTCTCAATGTTGACAGCAGTTTCAGTTTCTTCGATGTGTACCTCAACATGGGTTTCTTCAGTCTGAACCTCGACATGCTCAGGTTCAGTTTCAACCTCGAGAGCAGTTTCTTTAGTCTGAACTTCGACACGCTCAGGTTCAGTTTCAACCTCGAGAGCAGTTTCTTCAGTCTGAATGTTGACTGCAGCAGGATTTTCTTCACTCTGCTCAGGCTGAGGCACACTTCTCTTCTTTCTACCGCCGTTGACTCTTGCTTTTTTTGTTGGCCAACACTGTTCAACAACAAGGGGCTGACTTGCTCGCTTCCTCGTGGTCATTGGGAAAATGTTATAGATATAGTAATTGGAAAAAAGCACCAAATCAAAACACAGACAAATAAACAAGAACATACTTTGGCTTATCAGGAGTGTAACGGAATTTGACAGATCCCACTCTGTGCCCAAGTTCCTGGCACAACTTGCATCTGTTTTTGTTACCTTTTTGGGCCTTTTTTGGCTTTCCATCTTTATTTCCCTTCTTACTACTCCCACCTTTCTCAAACCATGCCTTGAATCTACTCTGTTTAGGCCTGCCAGCCTTTCTTTTCGTCAAGGGAGGACACATGGAAAATTCAATGTCCACTTCAGGCCACCGAGACTGATCTGTAAGTGCTGGAATTGGAGTAGCATATGCAGCTTTGAATCTTGCTACCGAATAATATTCATGCAAATATGGGTGCATGTTTATCTTCGGTTGGGATGCTAAGAAGAGAATGGCATGCTCACATGGTTTACCAGTGTGTTGCCACTCGAGGCAAGTGCAATCATGCAATTCAGTGTTAACAACATGTCTCCTTCCAGTTTTGTTATCTCTAACTTCAGCACCCCAAGGTGAAGATTTTTCAACAAACAAATGTGAAAGACATCTGCTCCTATTGACCACCTGTTGTACCACTGTTGGAAGCTTATCACCTTGCAGACAATCACCTATCCTTCTTCTCAATTCCCACAACCGCATGAGCATGATCCTGACTTGGTCAACCATGTCATGCACAGGCAAATCTTTTAACTCCTTCACCTTGTTGTTGAAACTCTCTGCCAAATTGTTGTTGATGTGGTCACACTTGATGGCAGTGTTGAATGCTGACCTGTACCATAACAAAGAATGGTAGGTGTTCAGCCATGGACCAAACTCATCACATGTTGCCATTATCTTATCAAGATGATATTTGTGTGTCTGTCTAGTGTAAGATCTTGCTGCTGGCCACATGCGCCCAAATTCTTCTCCTCTAAACTTTTTGATCAAATTCATCCACAAATGACCGAAGCACTCCCTCTGCTCAACATGTGGGAAAACATTTTTCACTGAATTTTCAAGCCCCTTACATGCATCTGTGTGTATAGCCAAAGGTGACACTGGCCCTAGGCATCTTTTCAACTGGATCATGAACCATGTCCATGAAGCCTCTGTTTCTGACTGAAACAAGCCAACAGCAATAGGAAACATCCAGTTGTGTCCATCTAGAGCATTGCATGCTGCCAACTGACCATTCCACTTGCCTGTCAAAAATGATGAGTCTATGCTCAAATATGGACGGCACCCTGCTTTGAACCCATCAATGCAAGGCTTCAAAGCCATAAAAAACTTGGAGAACTTGACTTCACCTTTGGCTGATACCTCTGTATCTATCTCCACAACACTGCCAGGTGACCTCTTTTCCACCTCTGCTTTGAAGTTGTAAAGCATACTAAATGTATTTGCCCAATCACCATATAAAATTTTCATTGCCCTTTGTTTTGCCTTCCACACTGTGGTATATTTCAGTTTAATGGGGTACATCTTTTCCAAGTCTACTTTGAGTTTCTTCGCAGTAGTGTTTGGTGTTTTGGCTAAAATTGGGGTGATCTTTTCTGCAACCCAAAGTTGTGATGTCATGGTTGATACTCTCTGTGAACTTGTAATACAAGTATGTTGATTGGGGATTTGGTTAACCCTGACAGTACTTCCATCAGGTTGCAGTCTAGCAGATATGTACCACTTGCAAGGCTTCACACTACCATCAAATCCTCTGCACCTCGCATAAAACTTCTTTCTATCAGTCCAAATAGTCTTGACATCAAACTCATGTTTCACTGCATAAGTCTTGAAACACATCCTAAACTCCTTCATGCTTGGGAACAACTTGCCTACTTCAATGACAGGGTTTTCTTTGTCATACACATGCACCAGCTCATCATCATGTGCATCATCTACTTCATCTGCAGCTTGTTCCATCAACTGTCCATCTACTTCTTCATCAGCATTAGCAGGCAAACTAGATTCACCCCTCTCCTGCTTATCTCTGTCATCGACTGGAATGCCAAAAAGTTTGACCATCTCAATGTCAGGCATTGGTGCAATGACCAAATCAGTAGGCTCATCTAATTCAACTACATTCCAATCAACAGTTGCTGCAGTTTCAGTTTCAGTTCCAGTCACATGTCCCTCTTCGGCTATTACTGTAAGTTCAGTACACATGGGAATCAATGGCCTCTGTGTAGCCCAATCATCATCTACCATCTGCGCAGCCAATTGTGATGGCACATATCCAACCTTCAAAAAAATGTTCAGATCAACGAGCTCAGCAAAAAATTAGCCCGTTTGCTTGTCCAGCCGTTTTGCTGATCGATTTCTTCAACAATCTGTTCACCATCTTCTATTCTCACATCCTCTCCTTTCCAATCATCAAACCTCAATAGTGATACTTCTTGCTCTGGACCCCAAACAACATTCTCCCCAATTTTTTCCACCCATTTCTTCACTGCCGTCTCTCCCATGTTCTGTAGAACTTGTGGATCAATCTCTGTAAACTCAACCTCCCATTTAACAATTGTGTCTCTCTCAATGTTCTGTATGCTACCATCAACTAATTTTGCCTTTAATGGAAAGAAATTAACTGTCAATTCGAAGGTCCGAGCGGCAGCATCCCCTCTGTCAGTGGCGGACAGTGTGAGCCCGTGAGAAAAAGGGGAAAAAGCAGACGAGGCCACCCCCTAATTGCATGCCAAATTGGATCGGGGAGAGGCGCATTACCTATTCGAAGTTGAATCTGGCGGCTCCATCTCAGTATGCCCACGGGCTCCCCTCACAACCTATCGATTCCGCAAGCGAAAACAGAGGAAACGAGCTGAGATCTACGGGTCCGAGAGAGGAACGGGAGGGCGACTAGGGTTTTGAATTCACTCACCATTTTCTGAGGACGAAGGCTCTGCCACCGTTGAGAACGAGGGCTCCGCCGTCGCCACCGAGAACGCAAGATCCGCCGCCATCGGAGAAGAAGGGGGGCAGAGTGGCGGGCCCGGCACGGTCGGGCGGCAGGGCACGGTCAGCTGTTTTGACGAACAATTAAGTTGGACCCACATGTCCTAACATAAACGGGCGGGCTTGGTTGACGACCAATTTAACCACATTTAACAGCCATGTCGTGCGTGGGCTATTTATCTGCTCAAAATTGTCGCACCACAGCCATTCCCTCGAACAACGTCACACTCTTGCCAATTCACCTCAAATGTGTCGCACAGGAGCTATTGGCCCGTCATGGCTAGGGCGTGATTGCTCTATCAATCGAAGATGGAGATCGAGGTGTTGCGCGCTCAGGTTCTAAATCTTGGAAGGATGACGGCGCGCGGGAGGCATGCAACTGGAGCTAGGACTACGAGTAGTAGGGCAAGGCCGCAAGGGCAGGAGTATGTGTGCCATCGGATCCACAAATCTGCGGTAGTACGATCGACCCCCCACTGTCGTGCGATGATTTTTTTAGGGAGTCGTGGGATGAATATTGGAGCCTACTGCGAACCAACTTCTCCTTGGATGGTTAGAGGGACAGTTATATCTCCAGCTCATCAGGTTCAAATCCTGGTGTTCGCATTATACTTTGTAAATCTCAAGATGATATGCTGGCTCAGTCTCTCGAAAGTGCTCATAGGATATGATGTGCGTATGTGCGTTCATATGGGTGAGTGTATGCGTGTATGTATGAGCGCTTGCGCACATCATGAAAGGTCTGAAATAAATCCAGGAAAATGCAAGCCCAATGTCAAGTATGAGACTTGAACTCTGTCCGCAAGGGGATACCACTGTCCTCCCATCTCATAACCATCCAAACACAGGTTGATTTGCTAGTTCTGATGGAATCATACGTGTGCAAATTAGTGTTGGCTTATGGGGAGTTAAAATTCTTTGATTTTTTTATTACTTAGGTGTCTGAATTTTTTTTCATGCGGCAGTTACTTCTTTCTGGGCACGCTGAAGAAGCAGTAGCCTCATAATCAATCTTATTAGAAGGAGCAGTAGCCCCATTGTCTATCTTAGTGGTAGCCTGGTAGGGGGTTCAGGTGGATCACCAGAGTTGGTCACCGATGGTGCAGGGTCTAGAGGGAGGATAGTTGCATCTTTCTTGTAAGTGAAATATACCTAATACGCAACGTTTTCAGTATTTTGTCTTTACAGAAACGAGTGAGAGAGAGGGAGAGAGAGAGGGAGAATTTTTGTATCTAGGTTTAGTGTGAATACGTGGCATGTATTTGTTTTGTTCCTAAGAGCATCTATAGTCGGACTTGGCAAATCCGACCCCTCAAACGTGTCGGATTTGGCAAATCCGACCCCTCAAACGTCTGTGGACGTGTCCGGTCGTGCCCGTGGACAGTGATCGGTCACGCCTCAAATTTCTCTTCTTACAATTGGACATCTCAATTAGCATACCTCAAATTCATAGAAAGTCATGCAACTACGTGAATGGTGCAATCCACACTGTCCGGCTTAGGACATGCCATCGGACTATCAAAATTTGGCGTGTTTTTCCTATATACTAGCTATGGAGAAGATCATCCATGGCTGCCATTGCCCTTCCTGACACTCTTGCCATCCATCTTGCGGAAGTAGTGGTCGAAAATGAAGTGTGGATCAAGTCGGATCTGCTCTTTGCCGGAGGTGTCCGACCCGTCGCTCTGCTCCTTCCTCCTTGCGGGGCAGTCCGGTCATGGCATGAACAACCCAATATTGCTCTTGGGCGAGGGTGTGGGTGTTACTCCAGTGCCGCTTCTTCAAGATACGGGAGCGGATGGCTTCCTCCTCTGCGGCAGCATCCGCCGCCGGCATGTCGGAAGCGAGGCGGGCCTCGGCCACCCTCATCCTCTCCTTTTCATGGCGGGCACACCGGACCTAGTAGCACTCATACTCCAGTGGAGGCCCGCGATGATCCAGCCTCAGAGTATCCGAGCGTCCGATGCACTGACGCAATGCACATGTGTCGGACAGATCCCGTCGTCGATCGGGCACAATCCTCCCGAGAGCGACAAGTGCAATGTGGACGACCATTGCCTCCTCCATCCGCATGGGACAACAGCCAGTCGATGGATCCAAACTGGTCAGAGTCAAATCTGTTGCCCGCCATGACGGGGAAGACCGGATATCGTCGGACTGGAGTTTGGGGGCGAAGTGGAGTGGAGTGGCTAGGGTTTGGTCTGGGAACAAATGGGGACGATTACATGTGGGGTCGGGTGAGCCAGCGTGCATCAGGTCTGACGTGACGGACGTGTCAGGTCGTGCCCGGCCTCCCCATATACTCCCTATATTTGGCCTGGATATGAGGTGTGCCGGTCAACCTGGGTGTTAAGACCGGTTTGAGCGTGCATCAGGTCGGGTTTCTTTGACCGGTCACTAACCAAGCCGTCCGATCAGATGAGGGGGATTTGAAGCGCCCGGCTATAGATGCTGTAAGATTCTGGCCGAAAAATCCACTCCACTTCCAGCTAATTAATGCACACCTAGTGTTTCCATTATACAACTACTGTACAAGCAATTCAGGACGTTATCATCTTCAAAAAATCTCATACCCAATGTGATAATTAGCTAGATAAAGAAGACAGCTGATGTACAAAATCCAAAAACAATGTAATTGATGTATTAACATGATATATTATACAGTAGGACGGAGAGAATAGAAAATTACTATTCCCTCCGTCCCATAATATAAGAGCGTTTTTTACACTAGTAGCTAGCGCCGGGATATATCCTGAATTGTGTACACACATTACTCGAATAGGTAATCAATTAGAAATCAGTATCTTCTCTACGAAGCTGATTGAGGTTTTCAAGCTCCAAATTTGGGTGTCCAGTTCATAGACAATTCCCCCATAATACTTAGTACTCTCTCCGTTTTTATTTACTCTGCATATTAGAGTTGACTGAAGTCAAACTTCATTAAGTTTGATCAAGTTTATAAAAAACAATATAAACATTTATCATAACAAACCTATATGATGTGAAAGTGACATTCAATAATAAATCTAATGGTATTGATTTGTTATTGTATATGTTAATATTTTTGTTTATAAACTTGGTCAAATTTTACAAAGTTGGACTTTGACGAAAACTAATACACGGACTAAATAAAAACAGAGGGAGTACGTACCTACTCAAAAAATTGCAGTTTGACACAAGCGTGCAGAAGGACCTGTATGATAAAACTGAAGTAAGATTTGCGGTGACAGTACTAATAAACTACTGTGTTTCTGGAGGCAATGCATCACTCCAAAACCTCGTCTCGCAGCCGGAGGTCTTTGATGGTGCAGTTCTGTATTCTCGTGTTGATAGGCTCTTCCCAGTCCCTGAACGTGGGCCAACATTTAGTGACATCCAGCAGCTCAAGGCGTGGGCAATGGTCGAGGAGGGCGTTGAGTAGCTATATCTGAAAACAGCCATCCGACATGACGAGTCGCTCCAGCAGAGGGAGCTTCTTGATGGTCTCCGTGATAAGCTTTCCGTCATTGATGTAAGGCCAGCCTGTGACACAGAGCTTCCTCAGCAATGGCGCCCTGCAGGTGATTAGGAGAGATAGTTAGGATAAGGCGGATGCATGCGTGCGGGCATGCATGTCAATTAACTAGATCAATGGATGCAACGTCCGATATGAAAGTTGGTCAGGACTCAGGACTCGGGAGTACGTGCCTGTTGGCGAGGTATACTAGGACATCGGCGTCGACGTGGCCGCTGAATGACTCGCAGCCGCCGGCGCTGCGCTCCAGCGCGGCGCGCGCCATGGCCTTCCATCCTGCTGGCAGTGGCAGTTCGTCCCACGAGCAGTACTCTTCGTCCCACGGATCGGGACGTAGGTCGATGTGCCGCCACAGCAGGGCCTCATCCTTGGCTAGCCGCCGCCAGGGCGAGCACGCGAGCCCTGCGCCGCTGAGGATGTCGGTCTGCGGGAGTTTGCTGAGGATGATGCATAGGACGTCGCCGGGCAACGACGCCCAGTTCCTTCACTCGTCCGGCGAGGCGACATGCATGGTCCTCCTCACGGCGGCAACGCGAAGACGAATGGCAGTCGGTTAGGTTAGGGCTTTGCTTTTCCTTCTCTTCTAATCCATCCTACCTACGAGTAGTAAATGTTTTGCGTACGGAAGAGGAAGTTTATAGATGTTCGGAAAGTTTTTTTATCCACCCCCTCCCGGTATAACATGTCCTTTTTTTGCATTTTAATCGTGTCAAAAAAACGTCTTACATATTTTTTTATGGGTAAATACTGTATTACTCAACTCGAAAGATTCATACAATCAATCGTAGAAAAGTTCTGTAGCAACTGAAGGCCCTGATCCAATCCAAGTCATTGTTCTGCCCTCTAAACGAGCAAACTTAGCTAAGCTATCACTAACCTTATTCTGGCTACGATTGATATGAGTAATACAAGATTCACGAAGAGACAAAAGATATCTAATCTCTTTAATGAGCGACGCATAAATAGATCTATCCACCTCCTTGGCCTGGATTAGCTTCACTGCAACAAGAGAATCCATCTCAATCATGATTGGAAGATCACTTCGTTGGATAGCCAATGAAAGGCCTTCCATACAAGGACACAATTCAGCTTCTATAGAATCACGGCATGAAAATAGTTGTCTGCATGAAAAAAAATAATAGCACCCTTCTCATCTCGCAAAACCATACCAGCACCAGCTGAACCATCATCATCATAGGACCAATCAGTGGAAAGTTTTACCCAACCAGATTTTGGAGCAATCCACTTGGCCTCAACACTCGTTATCACATGCAGCCTACTGGAATTATTTTCATAAATGATGATGGATTTTCCCTTATTTGAATCAGCTATGAAATCTGACTTAATGCCAATGAGGGAATCAAGATAGCTCACCAAAAAACGTCTGGAAGCTTCCATAGGCGGTGGTGGCTTGTGATGAACAACCTCGTTCCGAATATGCCATGCCCGCCATAATGTCATTAGAAACATTGATCGTTCAATTTCTGACAGCGGTTCTAGTGACACAGAGGGCTCTATATCTACATCTTCTTTCTCTATCACTTATCTTATCTTACTTCTTTTTCTCACTTAAAAAACCCCTAAGGTTTCATGTTTCACTTTTCTCCACCACACCTTTCTCAAAACTTCCACGTATGATAATCAATCACATTAATTACTTAACTTTTGAACCAATTCCACTTTGATTTACTAACTTCTTATCGAAATATAAGGTAAATCATGAACATGATTAGATAAATCTTTATTTCCACAATCACATTAATATGGCAGATAAATTATAAGTTAACGTGCTAAAATATTTATATCCCGTTGCAACGCACTGGATAATGTAATGTTTCATGTTTCACTTTGCCATCAGCCCTTCATCCAACATCCCCCATATGATAATCAATCATATTAATATACTTAATTTTCAAACAAATTTCACTTTAGTTTACTTACCAGACTCAACCACAAAAAAGAAAGTTTACTTATCAAACTTCTCATCAAAATATAAGGTAAATCACAAGCAAGATTTGATAAACATTTGTTTACAAAGGATAAATATAAGGTAAATCATGGGCATATATGTATATCCCATTGCAACGCACATGCATTGTCCTTGTTTATATAAAAACGAATGTTTAAATGAATTATTATCCTATCTTTTCATTTTTCAACATGTTTAAGGGAAATTTATTAAGTTGTTTATCTTTGTTCTATATATGGCTTGGCTTCCAGAGTTCCATATATGATATGATGACATATTATTGGATAACATTTCTTTAGCAAATATTCACATGTGGCTTACATATATAATAGACATGCCTTATTGGATACATTTCCCCTTTTTCTATTCATCACAAGTTTCCAAGAGATACGCATCGTGCACTAATCTTGTGTCGTTATTATGTGTTAACTCATACATGCATTTATTATATAACATTTCTGTTAACTCACTCGATGTATATCTCTGTCGGAAAAATATACGAAATTGCAGCCTAAAACTGTGCATAGGTATAAGTTAAAGTATATCCTCATCGTACACACAAAAAAGTATATCCTCATCGTGATTGACCAAGTGGAACAAGTGGTTTCCAACCCAAATTTGATATCATCATTGTGATTGTTGGAGTAATGGGCCACAGGTAGCCTAACCCGAGCCCCCGAACCTTTCAAGACAACGGGGCCGGCTGCGCCCCTCAAGACGGCAAGATGAAGCGCCGTCTTCTGATGGCCGGCTGGCTGAATGGCCGACTGCCAGAAGACGGCCATGCTCAGGAAGGCGGCTTCAAGACGGGCCAACTCCTAGCAGGCGGCCTCCAGAGAGGCCGGCTCCTAGCAGTCGGCCCATGGCGCCCTCAAAGTCTGCGCCCTCATCAAAAAGACAAGACGGGGTACGGCTACAGTGCAAGCCTTCCCCTCGAATCCAGGGATGGGCGTGGCCACAGTGCCCCGTACAGGCGGAGATCTCCGCACGACGCGGCACTGTTGCCTCTCCCCCATACGTCACACCTGACAGGCGGAGTCCTGTTCCCACGAAGGCTTGTCAGGTACGGCTTGCAGACGGCGGGCCCTACCTGGCAGCCAGAGCCCTGAAGACGGAGGAGGCTGGGGCAGCCGGACCTCGGAGGAGCCGGCTACCAGCAGGCGGCCAATCCCTCCCTTGGGCCCCATACGCCATTAACCAGATGAAACACGGAGTGGCAACAGTGATCGTCCACCAGGCGGCGGGACTGTAGCCACGCTTCCCCGACCAAGCCTGCGTCATTAGCGTTACGGCTACAGTGATCAGCAGCCGATAAGACCCGCAAGCGGTGGGAGCGTCTTGTCGGATCTGTACCAGACCAGACGCCGGGGCCCACCAGGCGGCGGGCCCTAGCTGTCGGCAAAGAGGCCAGCGACCAGAGAGAATGACGTCCGGGCCCTATGCCCGACCAGATCACCATTGCACCCCTGGGGGGTGGGCCTATATAAACCCCCCAGGCAAAGGGTTCGGCCCTCTTAGGACCAAACTCATACCTGGAGGAGGAGAGAGCGTGCCTGGCTTCTTCCACCTCTAGCAAACAGCTCGAGGAGCACCATTGTACCACTTACACACTAGTGATCATGCGGAGACCCCGCATAGCAGGACTAGGGGTGTTATCTCTTAGGAGAGCCCCGAACCTGGGTAAAGTACGCCGGCGTTCGCGTCTACGCCTCATCCCGCTTCTAGGCACCGGCGACGTTCTACTCGCTCCCACCATGATAAGCCATCATTTGGCATATGTCGCACCCAACCCCCGACATTTGGCGCTCACCGTGGGGCGAGGTGCACCGTCTCCCGGAGACCTGTTCTGGACGGGAACCCTGTTCCTTCCTGGCGAGCGCAGCCAGCCCGACACGCCAGACGGCGTCTGCGCCGAGGCGCTGCACGGTGCGGAGATCGCCTGCGCAGCGAGCTGCCTCGCCGATCTTGTTGGCGAGATTCGCCTCTCCGACGAGCCCGTGTCCGACGCGGGCACCAATGGCCCCGAAGGCCGCCTCGTGGGCCTCCTCGGTCAGCTCCACGTCGCCAGCGAGCCTGTTGCTGACTTGGAGTCGGTTGGCTCCAGCGACCCGATGTTGGTCGACTCCGACACGGCTTCGCTCGACACGTTCCCCTCCAATGTGGTGGTCTACGATGAGCTGCTTCCTCGCGCGGACAGCGGTGGCAGCACCGTCACGGAGGTGCTCGTGATCAGCCACGGCGAGCACTCTGGCCAGGGCGGTCAGGACCCGTTGCAGACGGCAATGCAAGACTTGGCTGCGCCAATCCCGGAAGATGCCGACGCCGAGATGCTGGAAGCGCGCCGCATCCAGCTCGTCGAGAGCGCCAGCCGGCTGGCCAGCATGAGACGCCTTTCGGAGGCCTACCAGCGGGAGATGGACCATGCTGCAGGCGGCACTCCGGCTCCTGGTGGGCCTAGCCGCGTTGGTCTGATCAGGCAGCGTGGCGCGATCATCGCCAGCATGTTCGGGACAGACCGTCCCGTCTATGCCACGCCTGTAGAGAACATACGAGCTGCCCAGGCGGCAGCAGACGAGCTAGACAAGCTCGAGGGCGACGAGCGTCGCCACATGACGGAGCGAGTTCAGCAACTCCTTGACGCGGCTGCTGAGCAGCAAGATGCCGGGTGCCGCACTGAAGCGCCCAACCGGCGAAATGACGACCCACCACCTCGCCGAGACCAAGGCGCGACATCCCGGACGCCGACTGGTGGCGTCCATGATATAAGAGACAAGGAGCCGGCTGCCAGCCGCAGCCGGACTCACGTCACCATCGAGCGCGACCAAGACGGCCGCCCAAGAGCAGTGCGACGGCGAGACGACTGCCCGCCGCCGCCTCCCCGCAGGGAGAGGCCCATCTCCCCGCCGCCTGTTGACCACCCATCACTCGGCGACCGCATTGGCCGCCGAGAAGGAATCAGAGAAAACGATGCCCGCCACCGGATCGACCGCCTTAATCGGTCCCTGGTGCTAGAAGAGGAAGACAAGCTGGGTCTGCCTTGTTTTGGCCCTCGCATCCGAGATGAGCCCTTTCCCAAAGGGTTCACTCTCCCAAGAGATACCCCCAAGTACACCGGCTCCGTGAAGCTGGAGGACTGACTGGTCGACTACTCCATAGCCGTCAGCATCGCCAACGACAACAAGCGCGTTGCCGTGAAGTACGCCCCCCTCATGCTCCAGGGCACGGCCCGGACATGGCTGAACAACCTGAAGCCCCGCAGCATCAACAACTGGGTTGACTTTACTGAAGCATTCATCCGCAACTTCACCAGCACATACAAGCGGCCGCCCAAGCCTCGCCAGCTCTCCCTGTGCGTCCAAGGCCCCAATGAGTCGACTCGCGACTATCTCACACGCTAGGCCGAGCTGCGCAACTCTTGCGAGGGCGTGCACGAGGTGCAGGCCATCGAGTACTTCACTGCCGGGTGCCGAGAGGGCACCCTCCTCAAGCACCGGCTCCTCTGCGACGAGCCAGCGACCCTTGACGAGCTGCTAATCATAGCAGACAAGTACGCCACAGCTGACTCCTCCATGAAGTCGGAAATTCAAGTTAATGCGTCGGGCAAGGTGGCTCCCCAAGCCCCTCGGACCCCGGCTGGCGACGCCAGTTGGCGGCAGCAGCCGAACGACAATAAGCGCAAGGCCCCGCAGCCGGCTTCCACAAGCCGGTAGGTGGCGGCAGTTGAAGATCGACAACCAAAAGAGCAGCCTCATCCCAAGCGTCAGAAGGGCGGCAAGCCTAACTGGCTGTCCGCTTTCTCGTACGAACAGACTCTTGATGCTCCCTGCAAGTTCCACAGCGGTGCGAAGCCATCCAATCACACCACTCGAAAGTGCCATTGGCTCACTAGGATTGCCAAGGGTGACGGACTCCAGCCCGCTCCCCCTGTCGGCCCGCCGCCTCCTCCCCCGCAGCAGCCGGTGGCTTGGCCATTCGGCGTCGTGCAAGATGATTATCCTGAGGAGCATGGGGCCTACATCGTGTTCACCAGCGTGGCCGACGATAGGCGTAGCAGGCGGCAGTAGTGGCTGGAAGTGAATGCAGTAGCATCAGAGACCCCCGAGTTCATGCATTGGTGAGAGAAACCCTTTAACTGGAGCAGAGCTGACCAGCCGGAAGTGATGCCAAGCCCCGGCTCCTATGCCTTGGTGTTGGACGCCACGTTTGCCATAGAGAGGTGGGCTGCCCGTTTTTCCCGAGTCCTGATAGATGGCGGCATCAGAATCAACATTCTGTACAAGGATACCATGGAGAAATTGGGAACCAAGCAGAGACACCTTCAGCCCAGTCAGACTATTTTCCATGGCATAGTTTCTGGCATGTCCTGCTCACCAATCGGCAAGACTCAGATAGATGTCCACTTCGGGGACAAAACTCATTTCCGCCGAGAGCCAGTTTGGTTTGACGTGGTGGACCTTAAGAGCCCTTATCACGCACTGCTTGGCCGGCCTGCCTTGGCCAAGTTCATGGCGGTCCCCCACTATGCTTACCTAAAGATGAAGATGCCAAGCTCTAAGGGAATCCTGACCGTAGTAAGAGACTACAAGAGATCATCCGCCTGCGCGGCGGAGAGAAGCCGGTTAGCCGAGTCCCTCGTGATCGCAGCAGAGAAATGACTCCTTGACCGGGTTGTGGCGATGGCAGGCAAGCAGCCGGAAATGTCACCCGACCCCAAGGACTCGGAAGCCGAGGGCTCGTTCAAGCCGGCCAAAGAAACAAAGAAGATACCTTTGGACCCGGAGCACCCGGAGAGGTATGCTGTCATTGGCGCAAACCTTGACAGTAAATAGGAATGCGAGCTCGTCGATTTCCTCCGTGAGAATCGGGACACCTTCACATGGTCCCCCAAAGACAAGCCAGGTGTACCGACGGATTTCGCCGAGCACAAGTTACACGTCCGATCTGATGCCAAGCCAGTCCGGCAGCCCTTGCGCCGCCTATCAGAAGAGAATAGAAGAGTTGTTGGAGAAGAGATAGCCCGGCTTCATCATGGAGGTGTTCTTTCCAGAGTGGTTAACCAACCCGGTCCTAGTGCTGAAGAAGAACAAGCAGTGGCACATGTGTATTGATTATACTGGCCTCAACAAAGCATGCCCCAAAGACCCATTTGCTCTGCCTAGAGTCGACCAAGTGATCGACTCTACAGCCGGATGCAAGCTGTTGAGTTTTTTTGGATGCATACTCCAGGTATCACCAGATCAAGCTGGACTCGGCCGACAGGATGAAGACCGCCTTCATCACGCCATTTGGAGCCTTCTGCTACCTGACCATGACATTCGGCTTGAGAAATGCCGGCGCCACCTTTCAGCGTTGCATGCAGAAGTGTCTCCTCAAACAACTCGGCAGAAACGCTCATGTCTATGTAGACGATGTGGTGGTGAAGACAGAGAAGCGTGGGGCACTACTGGAGGATCTCAGGGAGACTTTCGAGAACTTGCGCCGATTTCAGATCAAGCTCAACCCGGAGAAGTGTGTCTTTGGGGTACCAGCCGGCCAGCTCCTTGGCTTTCTGGTCTCAGAGCGCGGCATAGAGTGCAACCCCGTAAAGATCAAGGCCATCGAAAGGATGGAAGTACCCACCCGACTGCTGGATGTGCAAAAATTTACCGGATGCTTGGCATCTATTAGCCGTTTCATTAGTTGGCTGGGCGAGAAGGCTCTTCCCCTGTACTAGCTCATGAAGAAGACCACCTTTTTCGAGTGGAATGACAAGGCGGACGAAGCTTTTCTCCAACTCAAGAAGATGTTGACCACCCTGCCTGTCTTCGCGGCCCCGACTCCTAAGGAACCAATGCTCCTCTACATTGTCGCTACCAGTCGGGTGATTAGCACAGTCATGGTGGTGGAACGGAAAGAAGAAGGCAAAGCCCTACCAATCAAGAGGCCGGTGTATTACCTAAGCGAAGTATTGTCCGCCTCCAAGCAGAACTACCCCCACTATCAGAAGATGTGTTATGGCGTGCACTTTGCTGCCAAGAGACTGAAGCCATACTTCCAAGAGCACCCAATCACTGTGGTCTGCACAGCTCCGCTTGCTGAGATTATTGGAAGTCAAGATGCCTCGGGCCGAGTGGCCAAGTAGGCCATAGATTTGGCCCCCTACACCATCTACTACCAGCCTCGCACCGCCATCAAGTCACAAGCACTGGCCGATTCCTCGTCGACTGGGCTGAGACCCGGTACTTGCCGCCAGCGCCAGATTCCACCCATTGGCGGATGCATTTTGATGGTTCAAAAATGTGCACCGGTTTGGGAGCCGGTGTCGTTCTCACCTCCCCCAAGGGTGAAAAGCTCAGATATGCACTGCAAATTCACTTTGCTGCCTCCAACAATGTTGCTGAATACGAAGCACTCATTCACGGGCTCCGGCTTGCCAAGGAACTCAGCATTCACCGGATCCTGTGTTATGGAGACTCCGATTTGGTGGTCCAGCGGTCATCAGGCGACTGGGACGCCAAGGATGCAAATATGGCCAGATACCATTTTCTCGTACAGCAACTCAGCGGATACTTCGAAGGGTGCGAGTTCCTTCATGTGCCAAGAAATGACAATGAGCAAGCTGGCGCCTTGGCACGAATCGGCTCCACTCGGCAAGCAATACCAACCGGCGTTGCCTTGCAATGACTCCTCAAGCCGTCCGTCAAGCCATCACCAGAGTCAGATTCCATATTTGTGTCGGCTCTTCCTGAAGCAGCTGGATCCGATTTAAGAGCCCCACCAGCCAGCACGGGAACTTCGGCGGACAACCCGGGACTGCAGCAGTTGGCCCGGGGCTTCATCAACTCAGCAAGCGGCGGCCGACTCCAACCCACCGCCTCCCAGCCCAGCCGCCCTCGTACAAGTGGCAGTCTTGGCAGTCGAAGAAATTGCAGCACCTTCATGGGCCCAGCCCATCCTCAATTTTTTGGTGAAAAAAGAGCTGCCAACCGACGAGATCTCGGCCCGGCAAGTGCAACGCCGGGCGGCAGCATACACCAGTCAACGGAGAGCTTGTAAGGCGCAGTATCACTGGTGTTTACTAGTGCTGCGTCGCGCCAGAGCAAGGACATGCAATCCTCAAAGATATCCATTAGGGCGAGTGTGGTCACCACGCGGCCTCAAGGGCTCTGGTGGCCAAGGCTTTCCGCCATGGTTTTTTCTGGCCGACTGCCCTAGAAGACGCCAAGGACTTGGTCCAGAAATGCAAAGGGTGCCAGAAGTTTTGTTCAAAGCCTCACCAGCCGGCTTCTACACTCAACACTATTCCCATTGCCTGGCCCTTTGCCGTCTGGGGCCTGGATATGGTGGGACCATTCAAGACAGCAAGAGGTGGCTTGACTCATCTGCTTATCGCGGTGGACAAGTTCACCAAGTGGATAGAAGCAAAACCAATCAAGAAGTTGAATGGTCCGACTGCTGTGACTTTCATCTCCGACATCACCATCCGGTATGGCATACCACACAGCATCATCACCGACAATGGTACGAACTTCGCCAAAGGTGCCTTGGCCCGTTTCTGCGCGACGCAGGGCATCCGATTGGACCTAGTGTCTGTTGCCCATCCGCAGTCAAACGACCAGGTGGAGCGAGCAAACGGCCTCATTTTATCCGGCATCAAGCCCCGACTGGTCGAGCCTCTGGAGCGGTCGGCCGGCTGCTGGCTCGACGAGCTTCCGGCCGTCCTCTGGACCCTGCGCACAACTCCGAACAAGTCAACCGGCTTTACGCCTTTCTTTCTTGTCTACGGTGCCAAAGCCGTCATCCCGACGAACATAGAATTCGACTCCCCTCGAGTCACCATGTACACCGAAGAGGAGGCGGAAGAAGAACGACAAGACGGCGTCGATCTGCTAGAAGAGGGCCGGCTGTTGGCACTCAGTCGGTCCACCATCTACCAGTAGAGCCTGCGCCGATACTACAACCGAAAATTCAAGCCAAGATCCTTCCAAGAAGGAGACCTTGTGCTCCGGCTGATCCAGCAAACAGCCGGCCAGCACAAGCTCTCGGCACCTTGGGAAGGCCCCTTCATCATCAGCAAGGTGTTGGGTAACGAATCCTACTACCACATCGACGCTCAGAAGCCTCGAGCATGCAAAAGAGATGACTCCGGCAAGGAGACGGAGCGACCATGGAATGCAAACCTCCTTCGAAGGTTTTATAGTTGATCCAGTATGTACCACGCCAACTTTTGTATTAAGTAAGAAGACTCCGGGTTCCCCGAGAAGAGCTCGGGGACTGCCCTCTTTTATCTATATGATAAGTATTAAATCTATCATTTATGTCATTTCATTAATCTGTCTGGCACCGGGTTCGACCAGTCGACCCGGGGACTTGCCGCCTTGTACTATGAGATGCTTCCTGCAACCGGACAAGTAGTGTGTTAGCACCCTAGCTTTCTCCTGCAAAAGGCCGCAGCCTGCAGAGCAGCTGTTCGGTCGGCAGGAGTCAAGGCG